>NW_027411644.1:105558391-107010891 GCF_047663935.1 Musca autumnalis
TAAAGGATCAATTGGATCAACAAAATAGGGATGAATAGACTACACTTCAGAGGATAATAAATATCCTGTGAATCGTCCCTTAACTTAGTATAATATACCGTTTGCATATATGTTTTCTTATACATTTCTTTTAAAATAAAAAATTATTTTTAAAAAAATGTTCTTGTTCCAAATTTTATGTTATACTTCTATAACGTGGAAAAAATTTTGCCCGGAGTCGGAGTCGAGTTAGTTTTTTCGACTCAGACTCCGACTCCAGCAAAATTGCTCGACTCCGACTCCGAAACCCTGCGGCCAATATAACATATTTTAAAGATTCCAAGCACATTTACCAATCAATTTGTTTGCATTTTGGTATTTTATGTTCTCCGTATGTAGAAAACCGTTTTGCGAAATATTAGCAAAGTATTTTCTCGTTTTGCTTTAGCCCCAATATGAGGGGGCACCCCATTTGGGATATTTAAATGGTGTTAGGTAATTATTGCCAACCGAGTTTGGTTTACTTTAAAATTTGTCTTCATTGAATAAAAAATATTCCAAAAAAACAATTCAGAGTATAGATCCTTGCTTTGGCCCCTCGCCCCAAGCATACACATACGTTAGTAAATGAAAAAAAAAATTTGTGAGATTTTTTATTTTTAGTATAGTGTCATTGATATAACATAAATTTTACAAATTGAACGTTTCTACTGAGGATATTTTTATCTTATTACACGGTTCTGAAAAATAGAAAAATATCATACATCTCAGAAAATGTGCGATTTATTCTGCAATTCACCAAAATACATTAAAAAAACCTACAAAACTTATAAAAAAATAATTAGTAGACTTTTAAAAAAGCACATTTGTGGGGAACGAATAGCAACCAAACTAAATTATATATTACAAATCTATAAACGCCAAATAATCAAAAAATTGTCGCGAATTATAACAGCAACAAAAACTATAGTCAGTTTGTTTGTATCACTATATTACTTAAGCAAAGCTAGAAGCAATTTTTTAAGGAAATAAATATTGTAAAACTAAAGTGCAACTTTTAAGTGCATTTCTAGTTGTTTCGCGGGGTAAATCGCAAAACTGAATATGACGCATTAGTCATGGAATACTTAGCAATAGAATTCAACAAGAATCTCATTAGTTTTATGTACTTTAATTTTTGAGTAAAGTTCCACTAAAGTTCCCATATTTCGCACTGTGCCCCGCCCCAAATTCTAGGTTATTGTACAATGCATATTCCAATGTTTGGAAGCAAAGTCTATACAAGGTTGGCAAATAAGCCCACCTGAATATTATGTTTGTTCTCAAATACATTATTTTGATTTGAAATATAAGGTTACATTACTGTGGTTACTGAAAATTTTGTTTTGTACAAATTGTTACAGAATATTGTATGTTTCCACAATTTTTGTCTCTTCTTCACTGAGATCCTGCATGTTTTTATAGGTGAAAAAAGTTTTTTAACAAAACATGCTTACATATAAAGAAACTCAAATCACAATAATAAGTAACCAGACAGATTTTGTTATACCCTCCACCATAGAATAAGGGGTATATTTAGTTTGTTTTTCCGTTTGTAACACATTGAAATAATCATTTGCGACCCTATGAAATATATATATATATATTCTTGATCAGGATAAAATTCTGAGTCGATCTAGCCATGTCCGTTTTACCGGCCGTCTGCCCGTCCGTTGTAATCACTCAGCAAAAATTGATCTAGAGCCCGATTACCTTTTTTTCCATAGTTTGAAGATGGGCTACAACGGCCCATGTTTGGTATAGCTCCCATATTACGGTACCTCCCGATTTTCGGTATTTTGAGTGTATTAGATACAATTTTTACCCGAACTAGAGGTCACAACACTACTCCACCAAAAACTGTCAACATATGTCCATGTTTAGGTATAGCCACCATACAATGGTACCACCCGATTTTCGGTATATTGAGGGTTTTAGCTACAATTTTTAACCGAACTAGCTGTAATTTGACATTTAGGATTCTTCAGGGTCACAACACTACTCAACCAAAAACTTCAACAAATTTCCATGTTTAGGTATAGCCCCCATATAACGGTAACCCCGATTTTATGTGTTGTGGGGTTTTAGCTACAATTTTTAACCGAATTAGCCGTAATTTGACATTTAAAGTTATTAAGGGTCACAACCAACTCCAGCAAAAACTGTCCATTTAACGGTACCACCCGGCATTGTGAGGATTTTAGTTACAATTTTTAACCGAATTAGCTGTAATTTGACATTTAAGGTTCTTAGGGGTCCCAACTCTACTCCATCAAAAACTGTCAATATAGGTCCATGTTTAGGTATAGCCCCCGTATAACGATACCTCCCGATTTTCGGTATTTTGAGGGTTTTATCAACATTCTTTGACGGTACTACCCTTAATTTTACATTTTATGTTCAGTCACATATTGCAGTCAAAAAATGTTCCACCAAAAATTGTTAACATAGGTCCACACATTGATATATCCCCATATTAAATTACCACCTGATTGAACACATTTTTTAGATTAGATCATTTAGGCATTTGGTTATCCAGGGGCTCAATTCTGTTTCTATGAAAATGTGAAATGAAAAATTGTATAAAGGAAATAAATGGCAAATGAAAAAATTATAAAGAAAATATTTTTCATTTCAAATTTTCATAGAACAAGAATCCAGCCCCAGGAAAGGAAACTTTTTTTTCCATTTTGGTTAAGAATATTTTTTGGTGCAGGATATAAACTACTTTTTTCTTGTTTTCATTTTCATATTTTGAAACAGAAATAGGTGCATATTTTTGTAGATTTTTTGTTTAAATTGTTAATTATTTAAACAGGGGAATCGTTTTTGGGGATACTGAAGTGCAAAAATGAATGAAACTTTCAATGAAACTTCTTTCCCTATTTTCTCTCTAATGGTGTGAAAAACAAAGTTTTGAGCAGTCATGACATAAATGTACATTTCACGTCAATTTTTACAACGACTGGTGGCAATAAGTGGGTTAAAGTTACTACACAATTAAGATTGACACTGAGTGGTATATGTAGTTAGGGTGGTTCAAACATCCTTACTTCGATGCGCTACAAACTTTTGGACTGAAGTCAATTCAATCAACTATCTCTACTTTTTTGTTCATTTATTCGAATCATAAAATCCTACTGCTGTATCCCAAAAACAAAGATATATTCTCGTCCCATTTCTCCAGTTAAAGTTGGTGTAGCAAAAGAAATGTCGTTTTGTATGTTTTGCAATTGCCAAAATAGACGTTACTTGTGTTGGAAATATTTACGTACATACGTACATAGATAGATACGTATGTACGTAGGCCTCCATGCTATTTCAAATATTGTGCAGAAACCTGTTTTGTTTAAACAACAAACCCAAATGTCTAAAAATATGTCAGAGATAACGTACTAACATCTTCTCTTATGTCAGAAGCATACAGAAATAGGTCAATGTGAACTTGAATAAAATAGATTGTAGACTATTTTATATGTTAAATCATCCCTACAGCATTTATAATTGGATATAAACCAAAGACTAGCACATTTAAGACTATTATTGGCCTTATTTGTATATTGTGATGAATCGATGATGAATCTTTAAGCTGGGTACACATAGTCAGTTTTGAATGACAGCTTTGTTGTTGCTTGCTAGTGTGGCCGTTCATTTTTGTCATTCATCATGCAACCGCAAAATGTTTTGTGATTGCTGGACGGTTTGACAGTTATCGATAATTGCGAAATATCGACATTCAAAACTGGCAATGTGTACCCAGCTTTAATGCTATTCTCGATAATCTTAAATCGAAATACTACGTAAATTGAATGGTTCAATGTATATATGTAACTTATATACATTAAATAAAAGTGTGCTATATGGTAAAAGGCATTTAAGCTTTAATTTGAACTGATATTAGTCATTGGGTTCTATTTTGATACAGTCCGCTTGAAAAAGGTAAACATGTGGTAAGCAGACCGCTTCCTACGATAGGTCGTTAGAAGAAAATGAGATTAGAATGTCTGAGTTACATTGCTAAATATAAGCTATGAGCAGACTGATAAACATGTGTAGCGTGTTTGCCACATGTGAGATAACGATGTATATTTAGGACAACATCACTTTTCTATTTTTGCCTACATTCCCATTATTTCCTCTCTTGTTTGGTAAATGCTCTCAACTTTGTTTTCTTTTTCTTTTAAATGGTCTCATCGTCTCACCATCACAATGACACTTTATCAACAAACCACAACAAAACCCCCACCAATTGTTGTTAGTTAACTGAGAAACCAAACAACTACAGTGCGTTTGGTGTCGAAAGAACAAAGTGATTGGATGTACGATATAGTTCGCATCTACAATTTCTTTAATTTCTTTATATAAAGGCAACATCCAATATCTGAACCTAGTGCTGATATGTATGTACAAATGGTTCGTATTGTTCTGCTATGCTCACAAGACGATAACAACTACAGTGAAAATCATTAGAAGAAACGGTAAATTACAATAACACAAAATAAACGCATTAATAAAATACAGCATAATTTGTCTCTGGTTGGTGGTAGAAAAATGTGAATAAAATCTTCAAAAAAAACTTAAATGGTGGCTACGCGTTTATGGGGGCTATACGAAAACGTGAACCTATACGTGGGCCTATACCGATACATTTCTGGTGGAAAGACTAAATACCAAAATTGAAACATTCGGTGGGATATTGGAGCCAAAATCTTCAAAATACCGAAAATATGGATAGGCAGTTTTCTACTGGGACTATATGAAGACGTGGAGCAATACCGAAAAATTTCATTTGGAAACTTATATACCCCCAACGAAGACCTAATGCCCAATTTAAGCCGTTTCGGTGCGATATTGGGGACACAATACATACCGAAAATCAGGAGGTACCGTTCTATGAGTGCTATATGAAGACAAATTTCAGGCGGAAAGTTTTATACCTCAACGAAGAACATTGGTATTTGTTCTTCAGCCATTTCGAACAGATTGAGGCCACAACCTTCAAAGTTTCGCAAATCAGAACGTACCGTTCTGCGGGGGCTATATGAAGATGTGGACCCGTACCTACAACTTTCAGGTAAAATGTTTTATACCCCCAACGAAGAATAAATGTGAAATTTGAAATTGAGGCCACAACCTTCAAAGTTTCGCAAATCAGAACGTACCGTTCTATGGGGGCTATATGAAGATGTGGACCCGTACCTACAACTTCCAGGTAAAATGTTTTATACCCCAAACGAAGAATAAATGTGCAATTTCAGTCATTTCGGTAGGATGTTGATCCCACAACTTTCAAAACTGAAAATCGGGAGGTACAGTTCTATACGGCGTGGACCTATACTGATAAAATTCAGGTGGAAAGTTTTATACCTAAACGAAGTGGTACAGTTCGGGTGGTACCGTTCTATGGGGGCAATATCAAAACGTGGACCGATATTGCCCATTTGCAATACCAGACATTCTAAGAGTAATAGAAACTTCTATACCAAATTACAACGCTCTATCTTAAAACTTGTGAGCTGTATTTTGATTTCAACAGACGGACGGCGGATGGACAGATGGATATGGTTATATCGACTTAGAATTTTGTGCTGATCAAGAACATATATACTTTATGGGGTCCCCGACGATATTTCGATGTGTTACAAACGGAATGACAAATATAATTATACCCTTCATATTATGGTGGAGGTTTATATCATCTGTACATTATCGGTGTGATAATGAGGCTAAAACCTTCAAAATACCGAAAATCGGGTGGTACCGTTCTATGGGGGCTATATCAAAACGTGGACCGATAGTGCCCATTTGCAATACCAGACATCCTAAGAGTAATAGAAACTTCTATACCAAATTACAAAGCTCTCTCTTAAAACTTGCGGGCTGTATCTTGATTTCAACAGACGGCGGGCGGACAGACGGTGTTAGGGGGGTAGGTATGAATAAAACGGCGATGTTTTTTCTTTAAACGTTCTAGCGAGACTAATTTTATTGAACACAAGAAAACTAAATCTAGCCCTAAAAATCGAATATTACAAAAACACATGCACTTACTTTCTAATGCACGATGTGCCTAAATACAAAAGCACCCCACGTGGACATCACGTTGTGGGTGATAAGGAAACATACCTACTCTGTGACCGACCCTATTCTTACTTTCTATTTTACATTTATTACTCTATTTATGACCGACCATAAAACTAGCATACAACACAAGACATGCATTCTAACAGCCTGTTCATGTATGTCGACCGACAGGTTTTTAGCGCTTCGAAAGTGGAAAAAAAATCATTTTCTGTTCATGTAAACGCCTTCGAAACGAAAATCTATGCGACCGACAAGCCCTACGAAATAACACGTAAACGTACACTTTTCCATTAAATTTGGGTTTATGTTTTTCGAAAGGGCTGTCTCTTATAGAAAGAGAATGTCAAAATCACTCACTTGCTTTGTAGCTGCCGAGTAGAACGTAAACTCGCGAATAACACCGAAAATCTTAAAACAAATTGATGCAACACAATCTTGAAACAAAATTAAAAGTTTATAGACACGTTTTAATGGGTTTTTCATTCACTATTTTGAAGAAATCAATAAAATAAAATAATTCAAAATACCGACACATTTTATTTTTCAAACAAAACAAATCACACATATTCCAATGTTTGTATGTATATGTGGATTTTGTTTTCATTTCTCATTTGGCTCTCATTTATGGAACATAGTTGTACAAATGTACATTCAAATTAGTAGTATTTCGCATAGTATACGTAACCGCAGTCGCACGATAGTTTGCGAAATACATGAACGCATTTTTAGACGCAAGTGCGTGACTGCTTTCCTTTCGTACAGGTTTCCGTGCGACATACATGAACAGGCAGTTAGTGTTTTCTTTATTGGACTAAATTACAATCTTCGGTCATAGACAAATAAACAAGATAAGAATTCGAAGAACTACATTCAATTTACAAAACAATAAATACTACAAGTACAGTTTCTCCAAAACTGATCAGACGGATATGGTTATATCGACTTAGAATTTTGTGTTGATCAAGAATATATATACTAATATTAATTTCGATGTGTTTCAAACGGAATGACAAATATAATTATACCCTCCATATTATGGTGGAGGTTTATACCCTCTGTACAGTATTTTGTCCAAATATCGAAAAAATTAAAAACAAATCTCGTTTAATGATACGATTTTTATACCTTCAGCATTTGTGCTAACGGGGGTATATATGTACACTTTCATACGGTCAAAATGTGCCTCATCGATATAATGGTTTTAGACGAAATCCGTTTCAGACAATTTGGAGTCGATTTAGCAATGTCCGTCAGTCTGTCCGTCTGGCTGGTTGGAGCGCACGATAATTCTCGAACGTCATTCGTAAAATTGTGTCCAAACTTAGTTCGTGTTCGAAGATGGGCCATAGAGGTCCATTCCTTAAGGCACATCCGCCACAAAAGTTCTTGTAGGGAGTAACGGATTTGGTCTATACTTTGCACATCGTAAAATTTCTTCCAGACATAGCTGAGGTTCCAATACGGACTATATCGGTTCACTCTTTCGGGTACCTCCCACACAAAATTTCGAAAAAGTTCAATTTAAGAAATGCTCTAGAATCGCTTGATTTTTGTTGTAACAATGGGGCAGCGAATTCCCATTACGATGGTATAAGTTCTATCAGGGGCAAGTCCATTCTTCCAGAGATAATAGCCCGAAAGGTGTAAGAACCCCTATGACACTATGTGTGGTGGCTGGAGCACACCATAATTCTCGAACGGATCTGCCGATTCGGCCCAAATTTTGACATAGTAATATTTTTTGCGAACTTAGTTTAGGTACATCCCTCACAAAAGTTCAAAACTTTTCACTAAAATAGTGCGCACGATAACTTTCGAAGGTATTAACCGATTTGGTCCATACTTTGTACATCGTAATATTTCTACGAGACTGAGATCAGTTTCGAATATGGACTATATATGTCAACTCTTTCGTGTACCCCCCACAAAAATTTCGAATAAATACAGTTTAAGGCCTGCTCTAGATTCGCTTTGATTTTTGTTGTAACAATTTGTATTCGCTGCCCCCATTACGATGTTACAAATTTTTTCGAGGACAAATCCATACTTCCTGACATAATGGCCTTAAAGCTCCAAGGAACCCTGACGGCACAACTAAAATTGCAAATACGCAAGATAACTCTCGAAAGGAGTTTCTGGAAGGTCCAAACTTTGCACATCGTACTATTTCAAGTTGAAATATGGAGTATATAGAAAAAATTTATGAAAAGTGCAGTTTTTTGCAGAAGGTTATTTTCCCGCTCCTTATTACAACGCACAGTGGTTCAGAATCGTTTTTTCCTGGTCAAAATTCTGTAACTTTTGAACGGAAAGAGATATATTCATAATTCTTTTTTGTTAGACAGATAACACAATCAGCTTTCAGACAAATTATAAGCGGTCAAGTTCGGTCTGGTAGTTGCAGAGAAAGTCAAGGTCAAAATTAAACTTTTGAGTTTTTTAACTATTTTTCATCAAAATATGAGTGTTTTTGTGGTTTTTATATCTTCCCATGTATTAAAGATGGTCAAACACCAACAAATAAACAAAACAATTACCAAAAAAACTAAAAAAAAATTCGAAAAAATGTCGAAAAAATTTTTTTTCAAAATTTTTAAACAAAAAAAAAAATTTACAAAAAAAATTTAAATTTTTTCAAAAATTAAAAATATTCTCCTTGGGTTTTAATAAAACTTATATAACTCGTATAAAAACTCATATACTCAAAAAAGTTGTAATTTGTTTCAAAAAACTGTAATTCATATGGAAACAGTATAGAAAAAGACACATTTTTACCCATGTAATTTCAATAAATTGAAAAAAAGTGTTAAACGGACGGAACGGGACGGGTACAAAAGTATATATGGGCTGGAAGAGGAGACTTTCGGGCATCTTTCTGTGAAAACAGAACTTTGTTCCATGTTGTTCCACAAAAGTTCTAGTCCACTAAATATGGAATTTTATAAAATTTAGTACCCGAGGAAACATAAAATAGATCATGTTGTGTAAACGCTACGGTAATTTACTAAAACGATTTTTAAAGGCCACAACCCTACCTAACTTACAAAAAAACAATGAACACAATAACTGTTACAGTTTTAGAGAAATAGCTTCGTCTTTCTCCAGAAATTTGCAAAAATTACGTATTTCCCAAAAATTGGGAAAATGCTTGTCTTTAGGGGCACGCCACGCCCACACCTTCCAATATTTGGGCCAAATTTTTTGGTTTCCCTAGTTTCAATATGTTTACTATCGAATCTTATATAGAAATTAAATATCCTTGACAAAACAAAATTTTGATTTTTGGCCAGGAAAATCGATTCCTGAACCATTGTGCAACGGTAATTTTTTTCCAGAGTAAGTCCATACTTCCTGAGATAATGGATGATGGTCATAGGCTGAGGGTGTGTCTCCGTCAGCACAACTGTCTGATACTTTCTTACTTGATATGTATTCAATAAGCTCACCAAAATATATGAATCCATTAATCCATTCGTTTTCGAGCTATCGTTGACACCGACTTCAAAAATTCCATTTTGAGAAACACGCGTTTAAAGTTTCTATGCTACCAAATTTTTCGTTGTCGCTTCTACGTCTTCTATTGCACCATACAAACAGCTCTTTATTATAATACAAGCGAGCTCTTTGACAAAAATCGTCTCCCCACCCGTAAAAATATGTTCTAACATAAAAAAATATGTTGGTACCCAAACAAATAAAATTGAAATACATATGTTACAAAATGTGGCAAAAAATTATGTTTGGATCCAAACATATATTTGTTTGCAACCAGTCCCAAACAAATATTTGTTTGAATCCAAACATTTTTCTAACATATATTTCTTCTTGTATGCATTAGAAGAAAATCCTTAGGATATATGCCTTCATTTACCTCTTGATGTCATCGTTATTGCACTGCAATAGGCTGTAAACTTAAAAGATTGACACTCTTCATTCTGAATAATTCCCCAAAACAAAAAATTGGGCTTCAAAATGAAATATAAATAGGATTTTCGAACATAGAGACTTGAAAAATACGAATTATTACTTCAAATGCATGTGTCCTTTTTTACTAACTTGATAATATTAATTAAATTTGTAGTTTTCGGCATGTTTTTTTTGACAAATAAGGATTATTTATTTATGACTAGGATTCTTTAAACACATTCTACAACTTTTTATATGAAAATGTTTATTAAGTTTACTAAAAAATAGTAATAACTATATGGGTCTGGCCAGACTCACGTGTTACGAACGTGACAGACAATATGGGTGTCCAACGAAGGGTTAAGGAAGCACTTTCTTCCTATGACATTTTCATGTAAAAAAATTAATTTTAAGGTCAATTTGTAAGTAGTTCCTATTGCTGCAATAAAAATTCATGACGATCCACTAAGAGTTCCTAAACTGCACTTGTGCCAAAAGTCTTGACATTTTATTTGGGATTTACTCTAAGGAGTAGACCGATTTAGTCCATATTCGACACTTATCATTTCTGAAAGAAATGTTACGATGTGCAAAGCTTTTATCAAATTCAGATTTCCCTTCAAGAGTTATCGTGAGCTCCATTTTAACGAAAAAATTTAACTTTTGTAGGAGAAGTACGTGAAGAAGTGGACTGATAGGCCCATCTTCGAAATTGATCTAATTGTGGAAAATATAAACTGCACTTGTGCCAAAAGTCTTGACATTTTATGTGGGATTTTCTCTAAGGAGTAGACCGATTTAGTCCATATTCGACACTTATCATTTCTGAAAGAAATGTTACGATGTGCAAAGCTTTTATCAAATTGAGATTTCCCTTCAAGAGTTACCGTGAGCTCCATTTTAACGAAAAAATTTAACTTTTGTGGAAGAAGTGGACTGATAGGCCCATCTTCGAAATTGATCTAATTGTGGAAAAAATAGCTCGAGGGCCAAAGTAGGGGCCAAGTTGGTAGATCCGTTCTTTAGTTATCCGGCGCTTCAGCCAGCCAGACAGACGGACGGACATGACTATATCGACTACGAATTGTCTAAAACGGATTTCGCCAAAATTTGCTATATATACTTCCTCAATCTTTAAGGGAAAAACTAGATATTTTAAAATTGGAATTCTGTTATTCCACAGTCATAAAGTAATTTTTGCAAAAAAAAAAATCAACAAAATATTTTGATTTGTTGTATGACACCTCTGCCGACTAAAACCTTTTAAACTAGTAATATGTTTCGACTATAACATTTAGTTTATATACATTGTCCTGGCTGGTTTTCGTTCGATACTCCCCCCTTTTGATGTCATCAAAACTTGATTCACATTTAATGACCCTCGTGATTAATGGAAGCAACATTAATAAAAATTATCTAATAAACCAGCAATGAAAACAATACACGATGGGGCCAATAGCAGGTTTTTGAGGCAAAAAGTCATTTTTTTAAGTCAGTGATTGAAATCAAATAATAACGGAATTATATTCTTAACACTTTCAAACCTCCAAAACCAAAAAATTACAATCTGGCAACGGCCCCGGCGACATGCCTAGCTGCCAAAGATGTCATAATTTTCATTCCGTTTATTTCTGACATTCAGCCGTAATTAAACAATTTAATTATTTTGGCTCCAAAACCTGATCTGTTGATAATTTATATTTTTTAAAATTGGTCAATAATTTGTTGTGTAGGTAAGTGATGCATTTTGATGTAGTCTGTGGTATCGTCCATGTGTTCTTTGGAGTAGAACTTTCGGTATCGGGGTGTATTCTCGTAAAAATATGTATCTGGTGACAGTTGACAATGCCGGCTAACAGATTTTTAAAAGAAATTTTGCGTATACTTGCGAATAAAAAAATTATCAATTTCCAGATATCGTAAAACTTAAAAATTTGGATATTTTTAATTTTTGGTTGGAAAATCAGTAAACACGTTATCGACTGGATTTCTGCGAAATTTAATGGAGGTGTTAAAGACAACTTCGTAACGGGAGTTAAAAAAAACAAATACATAACATTTGCGCACTCCTTAACCAAAAATGGATAAAAAATTGGAGGTCAAAAAATCGTGTATTACAATTTGAAAGCTTATGGTTAGCTAGCGACACAGTATTTACGCTAGAACAAGGTAATGATACAAAGAAGAGAGGACGCCCTAATGTGGATTATAGTGAAGGAAGAAAACTTGCTTCGGAAGTCTCCTATGAACACGGCAACAATACCAAGCTCTTGCTTGATTCATGCCGCCTTTGATTCGGCCAATTTGTCAAAAGAAAACTATACAAACTATGTTCTCAAGGAAGTTCGGTTTCAACCAACTAAAATGAGAAAACAATTACCTTCGACAGAGAAAATTTATTAACGATATATCCAAATCTGAACCGATTTCAATATGATGTCTCAATAATGTTTTCTAGACCAAAACTTGGGGACGATTTGGCTATGTTCGTCCGTCTGGGTGGCTGCCTGGGGAACACGATAATTCGAACAGATCAACCGATTCGGTATAAAATTTGACCTTCGTGATATTTTGTAAAAAATGTGATCAACTTCGAAGATGGACCATATCGATCCACTCTTTCGCCAACCTACCACAGAGTATTTCAAAAATTTTCAGAGCAGTGCAGTTTAAGACCTCTCTGGATAATTAGTAAATATATCTGGGAAAGCTTAAGACCTCAGTAGTCATGGCTTCACTACCTTTATGCTAATAATTTAGTTATAAGTAAAAAAATATGAAATAAATAAATTAATAAATTTGCCTTTTTGCAACAAGTGCTCTGGTAGCCCCTATTACTACAGTACAAGTTTTTTTCAGGGGCAAGTCCATACTTCCAGAGAAATTGGCCCGAAAGTTGTAAAGAACACCTACGGTCATCATGTGTAGTGGCTGGTGCGCACGACAATTTTCGAAACGGATACTGCGTTGGTCCAAACTTTGTTTATCGCAATATTTCCGCGAGCGTTATATCAGCATCAGGCAAAGGGTGCACGCACGCTCTTTGGGGGCGTACATTTATTCACGTATACAACATGTGGAGAGAATATAACAATTTAGTCTCAGCTGAGCAGGCAATGAAGAAGGTTCTGCGTCGCTTCTTTTGTTTTTTGTGTATGCGTCCCCTTAGCGAAATCACTATTAACAACGTTGTATCTCCAATACCAATGCAAACAACGCAATGTGCGTTGGTATGGGTTGCCTGATGCTGCCTTATATAAAGTTCGAAGATGGTGATTTTCGTTTTGATCCCTCTGGTATTTTTCCCCAAAAATTTCCAGAATTTCTGCTAAAGTGGTATGTACGATTTTTCTTGAACGGAGCAACAGATTTGGTCTAAACTTTGGATTTAGTAATATTTTGTTCAAACTTAGTTTTAGCTCGAAAATGGTCCATACCGGCTGGGTACATCCCGCACAAAGCTTCGAACTGAAATGACTGGTGGATGCAATATCTTTTAAAAGGAATGACTTCCAAAATAAGATCTACTTCCAAAATTAACTATGTGGGTCCGGTACATTTCTTCAGATACCTCCTCCCCAACACATGTAATCAATGATAAAATCCATATTTTGTTGTCAAGTTCATACGTCCGAAAATGGCTTCACAATTCTGAAAATCTCCTAATGCATAGCTTTGGGTTAAAGGATTTTGGTTGTGTAGCAACTATTCGTTCTATCCATAGATGAAAATTTTAAGTTCACACAGGCTCAGGGTATATTCCTGTCCACAAAGCCGACTGATGCTTGTTTAGATTTTGACGAAGAAGAATCTGTTTCCCATCAGTTTTTTTTATTTCGTTTGTCGTCACAAAGTTCTTTGCCGAAGAAGGAACATTTCTAGAACTGTGCCTCCATGAAAGTACTTCCCAAAATACAATTCAAAGAGTAATCCGAAAAATCCTTTTTTGTACAATAGGCATTTACTAATTTGTAGCAAGAGACCAGTTTCAAATAATCTCAACGGACGACACTGCCGTGGAACTGAAATCTATATTTATAAAGTAGAAAAATGTTTATACGTTTGTTTATTTGTTTATGGACTCAAAAACCGCTGAACCGATCTTCCTGAAATTTTCAGAATAGATCACTACATGGTCAAACATTTCTGAAATTCCGCGTTGGTCTGGAGATATAGCATCAGAGTCGGAGGAACCTCCAAAAAATTTATATTTTTTATGCAAATATCTATAGAATGGCAACAGATAATGTCTACAAATTTTGGATGTGTGAAGGAATTTGGTCTAGAAATAAATTTGCCAATTTTATTGAAACCGGTTCAGATTTGGATATAGCTCCCATATATATTTTCGTCCGATTTCATGTATCTGATGCACCAAACACGTTATATATACCAGATTTTAATGAAAGTTGGAGTGTGTGACGAAAATTGGCCTACAAATAAATTTGTCAAAATATATTTTACCTTATTCGGGATAGCGAAGCGCACCGGGTTCAGCTAGTTATATCATAACAAATGGTTTATATAGAATTTGTAATTGTTATGATGTTCAAAATAGTTCATTATAAAAACGTGTTAGAGACTATATACAATAGTTTAAAACCACAAAGATTAAGAGATATTATTTTGTATTGTTGAATTGCTCTTGTCAAAAATTTCAAAAAAACCAGCAAGAATGTTTTTTATTTATAAGCCAAAGAATTGGACGTAATGTGCTACCCAGTAACACTTACAGTCAGCCTAAAATTACGATTAAATGCTTAAACAACACCTTAAAACTTAACAAAAACTATGAAGAAAATTGCTCAAAAAACCTAACTTGATCATTATATCCATACTTTCAAATATGTTGGACAATAATACCAATGTAGTTAAATATTTCTCTGTAATACTTCTTGTAAATATTTTACATTTTTCTTGAAAAAAAAAGTGTAACATAAGCTAATAGCCTATGGTAACGAAAATCATTTTTTTTCTAGACGTAATTCCATCACACATTTTAAATTTCATCGAAATAGGACAGAATTTGCGTGTTTGTTGCACCAAATATCTCAAATCGGGCGAAAATATATATGGGAACTATATCCAAATCTGAACCGATTTCAATATAATTTGGCAATCATATTTCTAGACCGAATCCTGTCACACGTTTCAAATTTCATCGAAATTGGACAGAAATTGCGTGTTTGTTGCACCAAATACCTCAAATCGGACGAAAATATATATGGGAGCTATATACAAATCTGAACCGATTTCAAAATAACGTGGCAAACTTATTTCCAGTCCAAATTCCGCCACATATTCCAAATATCATCATTATTGGACAGAATTTTCGTGTTTGGTCCATCAATTACTCGAAATCGGGCGAACATATATATGAGAGCTATATCTATATATGAACCGATATTAAACAAATTTGGCAGATTAGCTTCTAGGCCGGTTATAAACATCTGCACGAAATTGTTAAGGTCTAGCTTGCCCCTGTGATTTTTTGCCTCAAAAACCTGTCATCGGCCCCATTGTGCAATGTTGTGAAGAAATAAAATGGGAAACTACTAAAGTGCAGAGTGATACTTAAAGAGTTTTTTTTTTTTTTTGAAAATTGATACAATACAATAGAAACTGATAATAAATGTCAAAACAAGGTATTACAAAATTTCACTTTTACAACAAAGAGACTTCGTAATGAGAATGCTACATTACATTTTCATACTAAAAATATAATATGGGTTAAATTATTCAAAACCTCAAAGTAATTCAGATTAACAACTAGTTGTGTGTGAACACAGATTTTTTAAAAAATCTTTTCACAGTAGCATACAAAGTTTTATGGAAAAAAACCAAATTTCCTTTACAATTCCATTTGAAAAAAATTCAAATTTTTTTTTGCGAGCACATCTTTGATTTTTGGTATAGAGGTTAAGGAAAAAATTCTGGTTTCATCTGTTCGCGTTCACAAAATTGGCCGATGCGCGCAAAAGTTATAGCTATTTTTATTCTTAAGTTTTTGCCTTTTTAGGGGCGAAGGCCATTATTTGTGAGATTTAATTAATTTAATTAATCGAGCTTCTCCTTAGGTCATAAAAAAGCTCGATTAATTAAATTGATTTTTATTCTCTTATAAAGAAAAAATATTTTAAAATGTCTTATTTGCTGTATTGAGAAATGGTATGCATATAACAGTAACAGCATTTAATATCCCTCCGTAGATGCAACATAATTTCTAAAATCTGTTTTTATTTTCACGAAAAAAAATAAAAAAAATTTGGGAGCAAATCCAAATTATACTACCTCAGAGTCCGTATAAACCTCAAAAAAATAAATTAAAAATACGTACAGAATATAGACAACGAGTAAAAAATATGAATCCAAAATTATTAATATTAATTTTTAATGAATTTCTCATTGGAATCGAGCTTGATGATCAATGAATAATGCAAGTGAAAAAGGAAGCCGACGACGATTCGAACCCACACACCCACCACTATGTGACATGCATGTTTCGACTTTGGTAAAGTCTCCTCAGACATATCGGATGTGGAGCGGCTTCGATGTCCTCGAACTTTTCTCCTTTCAAATGCATTTTTGTTTTGTTTTTTTTTTTTACAACAACACTTGCATTATGCATTGATCATCAAGCTCGATTCCAATGAGAAATTCATTCAAAATTAATACTAAAAAAATGATCTTCGCCTAAAAAAGGCAAAATTTTCAAATACAAAATTATTAATATTGGCTTTATAAATTGCATATTATAGCAACAACAAAAGAGAAAAAAATTATTGTTAAAAAAAACACTGTAAATATTATTCCAAATATATTTTTGGTTCGATTAGAAAAATTAGAAAAAAATATTTGGGAGTTCCCCAACAATTTCGCTAAAATCCCATACAATAACACTGTGATACGAAAGTGGACAAAAAAGGCTTCTAATGCATAAATTCGGTTTTGTGGGAGTCCATGGAAGACGGAAATAACTTTGGTTTCTTTGGGTCAATTCGTTTTTATACCCTACACCACTATGTGGTAAGGGGTATTATGTGTTAGTGCATTTGTATGTAACATACAAAAGGAAGCGAAATAGACCCATAGTTCCTTCTAGGGATATACATAGAATCACTTTCTGAGTCGATTTATGTCCGTCCGTCCGTTCGCAACATACAGGTCGCATTTGTTGACCGATTTCGCTGAAAATT
Source organism: Musca autumnalis (assembly GCF_047663935.1). Lineage (NCBI taxonomy): Eukaryota > Metazoa > Arthropoda > Insecta > Diptera > Muscidae > Musca > Musca autumnalis. The sequence goes on from NW_027411644.1 coordinate 105,575,596, forward strand.
GGGGAATACCATTTTTTTAGCCGTCGGAAGTTCGAAGATGGGCCATATCGGTCCAAGTTTTGGTATAGCCCCCATATAACGGTACCTCCCGATTTAAGGTATTTTAAGGATCTTAGCCGCATTTGTTGCCCAAACCAGCTGAAATTTTACATTTGAGCTTCCCAATGGCCGCGAAATTGCTCCACTAAAAATTGTCAAGATAGGTCCACGGTTCGGTATAGTCCCCATATAACGATACCTCCCGATTTAAGGTATTTTATGGATCTTAGCCACATTTTTTGCCCAAACTAGCTGAAATTTTACATTTGAGGTTCTCAATGGCCGCGAAATTGCTCCACTAAAAATTGTCAAGATAGGTCCACGGTTCGGTATAGTCCCCATATAACGATACATCCCGATTTAAGGTATTTTAGGGATCTTAGCCACATTTTTTGCTTGAACTAGCTGAAATTTTACATATGTGGTTCCCAGTGGCCACGAAATTTCGCCACTTAAAATTGTTAAGATAGGTCCATGTTTACATATTTCGACTGGTGTAGGGTATTACATAGTCGGCCCCGCCCGACTTTGGTCTTTTCCTACTGGTTTGATTTAATAACGGCAATATAGTGAAAAACTGGGTTTCTTGTATTTTCAAATTTAAACGGGCATATCTTATTTTTTCCATAACTGGTTTTCTTGGATTTCCAACTTTAACCGGGCATAACTTATTTCTTCCACAACGGATTTCTACAGTCTATTTTATCTTTGGTACGGGAAAATAATGTCTTTCGAACAAGCCATAGAGTTTTAAAATCTGTTTACAAATGAAGTTATAGTGGTTTAAGTGTGACAAAAACGCATTAAAAACACTGTACAACACAAAAAATAATTACGAGATTATGAAAGAGGACCGAAAAAAGAAGACACGTGTATCGGCGTTTTGAAAGTTTACGTCGAGAAGTAACCTAAATAGGCGTGGCAAGTTCCGCCCATTTCTACAGGTTTTGAAATATTCGACATCAGATTCCTTGGAATCCTTGCATTTTAGGTATAAAGTGTATTTGGCAATATTACGGACAACAATGCGGTGTATCCTTTTATGAAAAAAATTAACCCTCATGCGAGTCACTAAAGGGGTCTTTTTGGTCCATTTTTTTTTCAAAAACGTTGAAAAAGTCCTTTAAAATGAGATCGTATGAGATCAAAATATTCTACAAAATTATTTGTCATAAAATTTGACTATATGTCCCCGAATACACCAAAACTCTAAATCGTACCTAAACGCCAGGAATCTGCCAAAAGTAAAATCACGTTTTAGGGTTAATGTTGTACTTTATCTGAGTTTATTAAGTTTTGTCCACAAAACTTCATTATAGATAGAAGACGTCAAAGGCAATAATATTCTACATCAAATTTCAATATAAGTCGCCGAATAAATGAAATACGTATTTACAATATATATCAAGAAAATATATACATCAAGTTTGCCAACAAAACACCCAAATATTTATACCCTATACCACAATGTGGAAAAGGGTATTATAAGTTTGTTTTGGTAAAAATTCATGTAACACCGCGAAATATTCGTCGGAGACCCCCAATGTGGTATACCAATCTTCATATCTCGACGAGATAAAGCGATTTTGAGATGTGTGTCTGTCCGTCCGTCCGTCCGTCTGTCCATTATAAATTGTAAACACGCTCCAGGCCGCAATTATGGACCGATCGTCACGAAATTTTGTATGGAGGTCGGGTTCAGATCAGAATAGATCCCTATTCTTATTGGTGATGATCGAGAAATATTAAGCGGGTGAAATGGACCAAAAACAAAATTTTTATCCGATTTTGTAGCGGCTCTGTATGTCGCAATTATAGTCCGATCGCCTCGAAATTTTAAATAATGTAAGATTATATGACAAAGAAGAAGCTTGCAATTTGAGATGGTGATCGGATGATGTTTAGAGGGTCAAATGGACCACAACTTCTGTGTGAAAATTGTGAAAATTTTTAATATACCGGTAATATCTTTATTCCTGGACCACACATTCCGCCCACATAAATAATATTTGGAAGGACAACTCTTGCCCTTTTAATTAATGTCAATTATGTTGATTTATGTGGTCAGATAACAGAGTTACAGCCTAATATATCGAGTGTTTTGCTTGTAATGTAATCAAAAGCATACTAGAGGTCGCAATTATAGATCAATAGTCACGAAAGTTTGCATGAGGTAGGGGTTTAGGTCGAAGAAGATGCCTACAATTTTGGATGATGATCCGATAGTATTTAGCGGGTGAAATGAACCATTACTTTTGAATGAAAAATGTACAAATTTTATTTTTGGTCCATATTTTTATTCCTGGATGGCATATACCGGCAAAGTAGCCTACATATGGAAAAATAAATACTGATATTTCTCCTGATGCAAATTGCCGTAATGTGTCTGCTAGATAACGGGCCTACTTCCTAATATAATGGGTTTTGTGTGGAGAACCACAATTTCCTCTCATACTACAAATTGTTTCAATCATGACAGAGAAATTTTCAGTTCAGTTGTCGCCACCTATTTTATACCCTCAGGTTAATACAAAATATACAAAATACGACCAAAGATGTGCCCATCGAAAAAGTATGATTGGAAGAAATTCGTTTCAAACAGTTTGGAGTCGGTTTAGCCCTGTCCGTTCAACTGTCTCTCTTACTGTCTAGCTGGTGGTGCGTACGATAACTCCCGAACGGATCTACCGATTCGAACCAAATTTTGCACTTCGTAATTTTTTTCCCAAACTTAGTTTAATTTCGAATATGGGCTATATCGGTTCACTCCTTCGGGCAACTCTCCCACAAAATTTCAAAATTTTTCTTAAAAATTGTGTGAATGATAACTCTCGAATCCCGAAATCGATTTGGTCCAAACTTTCATATATTATTTTTCCTTCCAGATATAGATCGGGTGAGACTATATCGGTCCACACCTTCTAGTAACTCCCACACAATGTTTGGAAAAGTTAAATTTAAGAGTCCTATCGAATCGTTTTGATTTTTTCAGCAGATTTTCCTTGCGGACCTCTTTACGATGGTACAATTGCAATGGCAAGTATGTACCTCCAGAGATTATGGCCGAAAAGGTCCAAGAAACCCTGAAAAACAAACAAAAAACTAACTAAAATGGCAAATCCGCAAGATAACTCTCAAGGGGATTTTCTGATTGGTCCAAACTTTGCACATTCTATTATTTCATCCAGTAATGTATCAGGTTGGAACATGGACTATATCGGTCCCGTCCTTCGTCCTTTTGATGATGATCTGATATTATTTAGCGGGTGCAATGGACCATTACTTTTGTATGCTAAATAAAAACATTTTATTTTTGGTCCATATTTGAATCCCTGGAGGCCATATACCGGCAAAGTCGACTATATAAGAAACATTAACTACCGATCTTTCCTCTGATGAAAATGCAATAATATGTGTGCTTGGTAACGGACCTACTACCTAAGATATAATGAGTTTTGTGAAGAGAACCACATCTTCCTCCCATGCTACAAATTTTCTCTATCATGACAGACAAATTCTCAGTTCTTACAAATTGCGTGTTACCCTATCATATTACCTGTCCAATTGTTCAAAATTTAAAGATGTAGCAGAAATTGCTAAACATCGCCAATTTTCAAATTTAAGAATATTTCTTAAAATGTACTGTATATAATTGTTCCACAAACATCCCAGTAGGGTCAAGGGAGTCTTCTCTCATATCAATGAGAGCACCCCGATTAATATCAGCTCAATGATATGTAGACAGCGGAATTTTATGCAACACCTATTTTTGTAAAATTTGCATATTTTTGGCTTCTAATTAAATTCCAATCGAAAAATATCACATATGCAAAAATATGCGAAATGTATAAATTATGCATATACAAATATTATTTTTGCATATGGAAAATTTCTGTATTTCCCATATTTTCGTATGCTACATATATTTCAATAATAATTGCAATAATTCTGTTTGAAATTCACTTCAGACAAGTCAATAAAATAGAGAAATCTGTAACCAGAGCCACAATCTTCAAAATATCGAACATGAGGAGCCTTTGTTGTATGGGAGCTATATGAACGCCTAGACCCATACCGACAAATTTCAGATGGAAAGTTTAATACCCCCAATGAAGACTTAATACCAAATTTTAGCCAATTCGGAGGGATATTGAGACCATAACCTTCAAAGTACAGAAAATCGGTAGGTTCTGATTATGGGAGCTATATGAAGACGTGGACATACAACGACAAATTTCAGGTGGAAAGTTTTTTTTACCTCCAACGAAGACTGAATACAAAATATCAGCTACTTCAGTTTGATATTGAGGCCACAACCTTCAAAATACCGGGTACCGGGAGGTACGGTTCTATGGGAGCTATAAGAAGACCTGGACCTATACCGATAAATTTCAGGTCGAAAATTGTGATGAACGAATACTTAATAACTCTACTATCAGCCAATTCGATGGGATATTTAGGGCACAAAGTCTTCCATATGGTTTAGCAAATAAAAAACTAGGTCCAGACTAAATGTCCGTTCTAAAATTACTTATTGGCGCCACCATAGTACAATTGTTTGCACACCCGCATTGCACGCTGAAGGTCGGGCGTTCGATTCCCGGCCAGTAAACATCAAATTTCCAACGATGGCAAAATACCCCTCAGTAAAGTTGGCGACATTTTCTGAGTATTTCAACCATGTACGCAACTACAGGTGGTGTTTTAAGACATGCCTTTCGGACTCGGTGATAAACAGTAGGCCCCATACTATTGCTGTAATATGAATCGTGGTGCACGCCCTGTCCCTTCTGGGATGTTTGTGGAACAATTATTATATTGCTATTTAAACTTAATGTGATAAGGTTGCAGACTCCAAAAATTTATGTCTTACAATGAGCTTGTTTGTCCAAAAGAAACTTTGATTTGCTGAAAGCTAACTCGCAGGGTAGTGGTGTAGGGTATCGTATGGTCGGCCCTGTCCGACTATAGCCTTTGCTTACTTGTTTTTTAATAAATTAGTTTTGTTATTTTTTAGGGTTGATGCATGAAAGTAACATGAAATTTAGTTGTAGACGAAAGTTGTTAAAAGCAGAAATATTTTACACAAAATTAAACTATAAGTCCCAGAACAAACTATATATCTAAGTAAAGCACTTTGTTAAGAAAATGACGTTACAAAATTAGATATTATAGGTAGAAATTATTTGTTAAACTTTTAGACTCTTTATTAAAATTTATTCCATACTGAGAATCTATTAATAAACCTCCATAAAATATGGTGAATGACTATGTACATCTATACCTGTATCTGATCCTCATAAAGGGTGCCGAAATTAGCGTGAATCTTACGTTATTGAAACCCTTTCATGACTTTTCACATAAAACCTTCAATACTTTTTCATAAAATTGTAGGGAATGCATATTAGTCAACTATTGGAAAAACAGCAGGTATAATAAAGGGCAATAAACTCCACCTCCTTACATACAGGGCAGCACGTTTAGGTAAAACCCTTGATGCAAGATGACTTTCATGATACATATTCAAGAAAGAAAATTACCTGTTACCTAGCTAAAAGTTACCTTAATAAGAAGGTTACATCAATTAACGTTTTAGAATGTTTTTATTTTGTTCCTGTGTCTTTTCCTGAGGTAATTTTTCCAGCCGATTTTGTTTTAATTTTATGTATTGAGTTATAAATTCATAGATGCCATTTCACAAGCAATACATTCATAAATATATATTGGGTGTACGAGTTCAAAATGTGTCTATTCTGCACTTTTTGGTAATAAAAACTTGAATTTAACAGTTTGGTTAGAGGCGTGTCCCTACTATCGGTTTCCTACGTCCACCCATTTCATAGCGACCGAAGGACGACCTTTTTCTATTTCTATTTTCTTATCTGCTATGCTGTGATCAATTCCAAGTGATATCTGATATGTTATAAAAATATGTTCGTCATTTTATTTGAACTAAACCTTTAAAATTGACTTTTTGCGAAATTGGCATTTTTCACTAAAATGACAAAAATTCAAAAATCGCAAAAAGTCGCAGGAAATAATTCGAGATGTTATTCTGGACAAGATATACAAAAATAAAAAAAAATATCTCAATCCGATTCGATCCGATTTTATACTTTAAACAAAAAAAAAACATTGTTCCACAACATCCCATACGGGACAAGGGAGACTTCTCTCATATCAATGAGTGCACCCCGATTCATTAGCTCAATGATATGGAACCTACAGTTTATCGCCGAGTCCGAACGGCGTGTCTAAGACACCACTTTTGTAGAGAAGTTTTACATGGCTGAAATACTCACGAAATGTCGCCAACATTACTGAGGGGTATTTTGCCACCGTTGAAAATTTTATGTTGCCTAGTCGGGGAATCGAACCCACGACCTTCTGCGTGCAAGGCGGGAGTGCATACCATTGCACCACGGTGGCACCCTATACTTTACCCCTTTTTTAATTGCAGAAATGGAATAAAATGGACGTTACATATAATTATAAAACTTATGGCTTATAAAACCGATTAATTAAATTAAATACCTTTACGATAAGTCAAAAATACAAAAGATTCGACAGTAATATGATCACAGACTGCATACGTCCATCACAATTTTTCGACTAAAAAACATCATCGTGAACACTTTAAAAAAATCTATATTAAATGTACCGTTATTCCGTTCCTACCAATTAATTCCAAATTTTATATACGCCGTTAAGTACAGTCAACCCTCTAGTTTAATACTGTACTAAAGTTTCATAGTTTCCTTAAAGTCAATTTTTTTGATTTTCTGCACGCTAGATCGGTATTTTTTCCCACTGTGAGTTGTGACTACCAGTTGTTATTGTACAAAAATAACACATACTAATGGTATCTTGCAAAACTTTTTTAATGTCGTTTTAGTTTCCTATTTATGTCGATGTTTTGAGTTGTAAAATAGGGCTGCTCAAAGGGCGCACTTCTGCTGTCGGTGTGTGTCAATTTGCTCACTCACACAATTGAAAAAGAGAGCATTTGTTTTTGAAATGAAAATTTTCAATACACACATTTTTTCCATTACACAAGACAACCCAATAAACCAACATTACTCGAACAAAACATCATATTTCAATTATAAATTCTTGTGTAGCCACTGGAGAATAAACGAAACTTGATTCTCTTGAAAATAATAAATGTGTATGCTAATTATTAGCTTATCCGTGTAATTGTAGAATGTATTTAAACGAATTGTTTTTCGTAAATTTTATAAAATCAGACTGAATGGTATGTTGGGAAACTATAAAAATGTGCGTGTTTCAAACCAACACAATCACAAAATGTGTTTGTAGTTGTATGAGCAGCCCTATTGTATAACCAAACAAGTAAGAACGGCGTTAAGTTCGGCCGGGCCGAACTTGTTATACCCTCCACCACAAGTTGTATTGAATTAAAATGGAATAATTAGTTTCCTTTCGTGTATGAAAATTTCAGCAATTTCGGTAAAACAATGTGAGGCACCATTCTCTGGGGGCTATTTCAAAACGACAAATTTCTGACGTACACTTTTTAGGCTCAAAGATGACTAAATACCAAATTTCCTATATTTCGGTAAGAGAATGTGGCTAAAACTTAAAAAATACCGAAAATCAAGAAGTACGCTTCTATGGGGATATAGGAAGACGTGGACCTATACTGATAATACTCTTCTGGAATATTTTATAACTCTTGGAAGACGAAATAACGAATTTCAGCCATTTCGGTTGGATATTGACGTCACAATCTTCAGTATTACGAAAATCGGGAGGTACCGTTCTATGGGGGCTAATCGAAACGTGGACCTATACCGACGAATTTTAGTCAGAAATGGGGCAATATGAAAGCGTGGACCTGTACAGACATATTTTTGGCGAACTTTTATATCATATTGAAGACTAAATACCAAATTTCAGCCATTTTGGTGGAATATTGAAGACACAACCTTCAAAATACGAAAAATCGGGAGGTGCCTTTCCATGGGGGCTATATGAAGACATGGACCGATACCGACAAAATACTGGGGGAAAGTTTTATACCACCAACGTAGACTAAGTACCAAACCAGCCATTTCGGTGTGATAATGAATTTAAAACCTTCAAAATATCGAAAATCGGGAGGTACCGTTCTATGGGGGCTATATGAAGGTGTGTACCGATACCGACAAAATTATGGAAGAAAGTTTCATACCCCTAAACAAGACTACGTACCAAATTTCAGCCATTTTGGTAGGATAATGAGGCTAAAACCTTAAATATACCGAAAATCGGGAGGTACCGTTCTATGGGGGCTATATGAAGGTGTGGACCGCTACCGACAAAATTCTGGAGGAAAGTTTTTACCCCTAAAGAAGACTACGTACCAAATTTCAGCCATTTTGGTAGGATAATGAAGCTAAAACCTTAAATATACCGAAAATCGGGAGGTACCGTTCTATGGGAGCTATATGAAGGTGTGGACCGATACCGACAAAATTCTGGAGAAAAGTTTTGTACCCCTAAAGAAGACTACGTACCAAATTTCAGCCATTTTGGTAGGATAATGAAGCTAAAACCTTAAAAATACCGAAAATCGGGAGGTACCGTTCTATGGGGGCTATATGAAGGTGTGGACCGATACCGACAAAATTCTGGGGCAAAGTTTAATACTCCTAAAGAAGACTACGTACCAAATTTCAGCCATTTCGGTGGAATATTGAGGCCACAACGTTCAAAATACCGAAAATCGGGAGGTACCGTTCTATGGGGGCTATATATGAAGGCATGGACCGATACCGACAAAGTTCTGGGGGAAAGTTTTATACCACTAACGTAGACTAAGTACCAAATTTCAGCCATTTAGGTGTGATAATGAATCTAAAACTTTCAAAATACCGAAAATCGGGAGGTACCGTTCTATGGGGGCTATATGAAGGTGTGGACCGATACCGACAAAATTCTGGAGCAAAGTTTTATACCCCTAAAGAAGACTATGTACCAAATTTCAGCCATTTTAATATGATAAAGAAGCTAAAACCTTCAAAATACTGAAAATCGGGAGGTACCATTCTATGGGGGCTATATGAAGGTGTGAACCGATACCGACAAAATTCTGGAGGAAAGTTTTATACCCCTAAAGAAGACTACGTACAAAATTTCAGCCATTTTGGTAGGATAATGAAGCTAAAACCTTACAAAAACCGAAAATCGGGCGGTACCGTTCTATGGGGGCTATATCAAAACGTGGACCGATATATCCCATTTTCAATACCAACTATCCTGCAAGTAGTAAAAACTTCTGTACCAAATTTTGACTCTCTATCTTTAAAATTGCGAGCTGTATCTTGATTTCAACAGACGGACGGACTGACGGACGGACGGACGGACATGGTCAAATCGACATAGAATTTTATGCTGATCAATAATATATATACTTTATAGGGTCTCCGACGAATATTTCGATGTGTTACAAACGGAATGACAAATTTAATTATACCCTCCATATGGTGGAGGGTATAATAAAATTTTTGTGGGAATAAATATAATATCTATAAATTTTTATGGATAGAAAGGGGAGGAATAAAGTATAACAATTCGTCAATGGAAAACAGGTATCTATGTCTTTCAATTCTTCAGTACTTTATAAAACATTTCCATATAAATGCTATAACAAAGTTAGCATTTCTTTAAGTATATTTCCATTCGAGATGAGCTAAATGATAAAAAAATATTTGCCAATGATGAAAGGAAGGAAAAGAAAGTACTCTCCAATTACTAAATGAGTACCGCAATGTCTTTCCGTCGATTTTGCCAATTCATGGAATCAGTTACTTTTGTATGCGTATGCCACATTGTGTGCCACACAATTAAATTGATTGAAAAAAATGTATGTCAATACCCATAATGTAAACGACAGAGCAAAGAACAAAATATTCATGTAGTGGTGGTTTATCAATTGTCCGAAGCATATCATATCTAATGGATCTTAAAAATTTTAAAGATCAGTAAAAATAAAGTTGAACGATGTAGCTTCTCATAGAATCATAATCACATGTCAGCTAGCCCCTATAATGCCCTGTCACTATGAGGAATTTATAAATTTAAGGAGAATTTATTTTTGTATCCACATCATTTAGAGAAGAAACTTTATTTCTCCAAAAAATGTTCTTCCCTGACCATTTCGCAAGCAAAGCCACATTAATAAATTCATCTGTGTTTTGGTCTCACCCTGTTTGGTCTCACCTTCCTACCAAGGTCTTTAAACTACACTTACGTTTTTCCCATCACTTTTTAATTTGTTTTTCTATATTGTCCTGGTTGTTTCTCGTCCGATACTGACCAATTTAAGTCAACAAAAATTGATGCACATTTAACGACCCTAATCATGACAGATGCTTCGAATAATACAATGAAAGCAACATCGACGAAATTTATGGAACAAAATAACAATGAGGACAATGTTGTGAATAAACAAAACAGAAAACTACAAAAGTGCAGACAGGCACATAAAGAGTTTATGCTGGAAACTGATAAAATTCAACAGAAAACCAGGGCTGCCAGATTATTTTTATGGAAAATCGTCAAAATGACGATTTTTAAAATTAAAATCGTCAAATCAATTTTACAAAATCGTCAAAAATTAAAATTGTGATATTCAGTTATATTTAAATTTTTTATTAAAATAAACATTAAATGGATATTTGAGTTAGTAAACATAGTTTTACCTTAAATCAGTATTAAATTGAATGAGTAATTAAACGATTTTGTAAATAAATATTTGAGTAAACATTCTTAACAAGTCGTGTTTAATCAATGTGTCAAGCAATTTGTTTTGTTAAATATACTATACATTGAATCGTTATGAAAATAATTTCGATACATATTTCGTTTTGTGAAGAATTACTTGGTTGAAAACACGTTTAACATTTGCTGACGAATGTGGTAACTTTCTTTAAAAATGTTGTTATTGCAAGAAAAACATATAAACCATCAACACGTTTCAAATCATATATTAAAATGCAAAATAAATCCGTTTCATTATTTTCAAACATTTCCTCAAAATCCAAAATATGTACATAGTTCTCGAAATTCTGAATCCAATTTTTGCTTTTCATTTTGTTGACAAAATGTGAAAATTCGTTAAGGATGTGTTTCCAAAATCAAATCTATTAAACTTTTAAAATTTCTGCACAAAGCTCAATATAAAAGTTAACGCAGTTAATTGCCCAGAACAGAATCCATCAAAATTTGAAGCTTCTACGTTCAAAAATAACGATCCTATTCAAGAAAAATGGGATACCATTGCAGATGTTGTTGTAATGACGGATCCCAAAACCAAGCGTTTTTGCGGTTTTAGTTTCATTACTTACTACCATTCGTACATGATTGATAATACTTCAAATACTCGCCCTTATAAAATTGATATTCTATAAAACCCTTTTTCATTTTATAACGTTTTTGCTGCTCCTCTAAAGTTTTGGTTTTGTGGGTTAAGTCTTCGGGCATTTATGGTAAGGTTATGTATGTGATTATTGTTTAACAATTAATTTTTAAAATCAACTAAGTTTTTACAAATTCATATTTTACAACATTTTTTATGACTGCATTAGCAAAATATCCAAAAATCGTCATTTTTTGGGTAAAAATCGTCAAATCGTCATTTACCATTTTTTGACCAAAAAGTCGTCAAAATGACGATAAATCGTCAAATCTGGCAGCAATGCAGAAAACGTCGATAAATGTCAAAGCAATGTATAACAAAATTTCACTATAACAAGAAATTGGTTTACATTCATAAAAGTAAACTACATTAAATTTTTATAAATTGTTTTTGTTGTTTTCTTCGACCTTTTGAAACTCTTTCTTTTATTAAAAAACTCGTTCTTTTATTAAATTTTTATATTAAAACTAATATCTGTTAAATTATTCAAAACATCATGAACACGGATTTTTTTACACAATATTTTCAAGTTTGTTCACACATACATACATAGTTCTACGAGTTTGTATGAATTTCCATTTATGGTGAATATCTCAGACAATTTTTGTGACCACAGTCGTTATAGTACCAAAATAACACATACTAACAACACATTTTCGTTTCCCATTTATATCGATGTTATGGGTTTGGTATTGCAGGAAGCAAAAATTGTAAAACCAGAATATAAAATAAAAATTTGTGGGAAAATACATCGATAAATGTTTATTGCTTTAAGGGAAGCGAAAATAATATGATAGCAATTCGCCAATGGAAAACAGGTGTTCATGTTTTTAGTTTCTTCAACATTTTCCATATAGGTACATAAAATGTCTAAAATCTGGATGTACCGTTACCTACTGCGTACGTCCCTGGCCCCCTGAAATGGTTTGGTCGAACTAAATTTGTTAAGCTACTGTAACAAATTATTACATTTATTTCTTTCTCATAAACATTTTTTATGATTGGAGAAAACGTATATTTCTCTCAAGTTTCATTTCAGAAAATGTGCATCATTAAAAAGTTTTGTAAGAAAAGTTCTCAATTTTTCGTTTATACCTATACTCTTATTGAGATTACTTCTTCATGTCATATCATTCCACTGTTAACTACGAATCCCGTAATGAATGTACTCCATGTTTATTATGTCATATTCGAGCTACATAGAGGTCTCGAGGCATTACACTTGCCTTAACAAATTTAAATGGAAGGTGCTTACACCTCGGAAGTTTTTGCTAATTCTGAAACTACAATGCTCATAGATGAGAAATATCAAGAAACGAAAAAAATCGCCGGAGGGATTTTCAAATAAATCTCGATTTAAGTTCACATTTTTAGGGGTTCTTTAGGTTTTCACGATTTAGCTTGGAAACCGAGAGCTCTATGTAAATAGGTCTAAATAAAATGTTGTAGCATATCTCAAAAACGGTAAAACATACGAAAATATCATAAAGATCAATCTTGTTAAGAATTTTCACAGCTACAACATTTTCTTTAGGCCATTTACATAGGACTCGCGGTTTACAAGCAAAATCGTGAAAACCTAAAGAACCCCTAAAAATGTGAACTTAAATCGCGATTTATTTGAAAATCCCTCCGGCGATTTTTCGTTTCTTGATATTTCTCATCTATGAGCATTGTAGTTTCAGAATCAGCAAAAACTTCCGAGGTGTAAGCACCTTCCATTTAAATTTGTTAAGGCACACCGTGCTTAATAGAAGTGCATGAAAAAATGTCTATTGGACAAAATGTACACGGCGGAAAAAAAGGCCTCTCTAACATATGTCCCAAACATATTTTGCAGCAAACATATATTTGTTTGCAAACAGTCCCAAACATAACATATGTTTGGGTCCTGCAAACAAACATATGTTTGGGTGCAAACAAATTATATGTTTGGGTGCAAACGAATTGTATGTTTGGTTGCAAACAAATATTTGTTTGGGTGCAAACAAATACAAACCCAAAGGTCACAAAAAAACACATGCAACAGTGGGCGCTTACTGAGAGCAAGGGAGCGTAAATTTCATCGTAAAACACATTGAAATGTCTGCTCACTTGCTCGCAGTAAGCGCTCACCGGCTATCTCTAACATATACACACATTTATAAATGGTGGTGGTTTATTGAAAGGCATAGAAATAACAAACAAAAGCAACAACACACACATAGGTAGATAAAAAATTCCAAAGAAATACATAACAGACTTTAATAAAACAAGTAAGAAAGTATCAGTCAGCTAAGCCGACAGAGATATACCCTCAGCCACGTACCCGAAGAAAGAAAGTTAACACAATACTTCTGTAGGATATTTAGCTGTTGGGAAAATTTTCCAGGATGGAAAGGGCCGCAAAAAATACATGTTGCAACAAAATTCAGAATAATCCAAGTCGAGTGCATTTTTTCCAAACTTTGGGTAGGGTGTATCCGTAGGAGTGATCCGATGTAGTATATATTCGGACCTAATACAAATCTGTAGGAAATATTATTTTCTTTATTAATCTATGGATATTTTCCAACAGACTACATAATTAAAAATGTTGTATTTAATTTTCTGAATTTAAATATATTACAATTTTACTTTTCAATTTACAAATTTTGAGCTAAATCGATGTCTCTCTTAAAGGGTTATTTACACATTTAGGTGGTGCCGGTAGGATTTTCTGGACCTTTTTGGGTCATTATCTCAGGAAGTATGGACTTGCCCACGGAAAAAATTGCAACGTCGTAACAGGGGCCGCAAGTGCAACCTGCTGCATCACAAATTAATATGATCAGAGAGGAGTTGTTAAACTATACTTTATCCAAATTTTGTGTGGGAAGTATCCAAATGAGTGGACCGATATAGTCCATATTAGAATCCGATCTATGCCTGAAAGTAATAATACCAATAGCAAAGTTTGGCTCAATTCGGTTAGTCCCTCCTAGAGTTATCATGCCCACAATCTTGGCGAACAATTTTGAACCTTTGTGGGGGAGGTACCGGAAGAAGTGGACCGATATGGTCTATCTTCGAACTTAAACTAAGTTTGGACAAAATATTGAAAGACCCAAAATTTGAACCAAATATGTTGATCCGTTCGAGAGTTATTGTGCGCTCCAACTACGACACATGGTATTATATGGGTTGTTTGCAGTTTTCGTGCTGATTTTTGAGGAAGTATGGACTTGCTCCTGAAAAAAATTATATCGTCGTAATGGGGATAGTAAATAGAAGTGGATGCAACAAAAATCAAAGCGATTCGAGAGCAGGCCTTAAACTGAACTTAAGCAAAATTTTGTGTGGGAGGTACCCGAAAGAGTGGACCAATAGGGTCCATATTGGAACCTCATCTATGACTGGTAGAAATGTCACGATGTGCAAAGTATGGACTAATTCGGTTACTCCCTTCAAGAGTTATCGTGCGGACATTTTTTCCGAACATTTTTGAACTTTTGTGGGGGAGGTACCTGAAGGAATGGACCGATATGGCCCATCTTCGAACTTAAATCAAATCTGGACAAAATATTTCGATATCCAAAATTTGAACCGAATCGATTGATCCGTTCGAGAGTTATCGTGCGCACCAGCCAGCCAGACAGGCAGACAGACGGACGGACATTGCTAGAACGGATATCGTACAAACATACTTGGGGTCTAAAACCATTATTTCGATGAGACACATTTTTGGTCGTATCAAAGTGTAAATACTGGCATATAAAAACTGAATGAAATAATTTATAAAAAGTCACATCGTTGAACGCTTCTCCTTAGTAGTGAAATAAAACACATTTTCCTCAAAGCTGAAGTCATCAGCGGGAAATTGGCATCTGGAATGATTATATAATGTATTAATAGGTAATAGGTAAGGTAATCCTGAGAAGAATGCACTGCGAGAGGGAGTTGATCGATTTGATAAAGAGACGGAAGACAGCATACCTAGGACACATTATGAGAAACCCCAAATACAAATTGCTACAAAATATACTACGGACAACTATTGCTGGCAGAGCTGAAAGAGGCAGAAAAGAAACTATATGGCTAGACAATATCCAAGTATGGACGGAATTCGGGATTCTGGAAGACTTTTAAGTGATGCTAGGGGCAGAGATGCCTTTGCATTAAACGCAAGCGTTTTATTTGAGATATTCCATCATGAAAAAAAATATATTTATTGAGGCTAAGCGACAAATTATTTTCTAGTTTTAAGTGCATTTCTAAATAAAACACTGAAACTTAATTTTTTAAAATTATTTTTATACCCTACACCACTATGTGGAAAGGGTATTATAAGTTTGTTTTGGTAAAAATTCATGTAACACAATGTGGTATACCAATCTTCATATCTCGGCGAGATAAAGCAATTTTGAGATGTGTGTCCGTCCGTCCGTCCGTGTGTCCGTCTGTCCATTATAAATTGTAATCAAACTCCAGGCCGCAATTATGGACCGATCGTCACGAAACTTGGTATGGAGGTCGGTTTCACATCAGAATAGATCGCTATTTTAATTGGTGATGATCGTGAAATATTTAGCGGGTGAAATGGACCAAAAACATAATGTTTATTCGATTTTGTAGCTGCTCTGTAGGTTGCAGTAATAGTCCGATCGCCTAGAAAATTTAAATAAAGTAAGAGTATATGACAAAGAAAAAGCTTGCAATTAGAGATGGCGATCACGTAATATTTAGAGGGTTAAATGGACCACAACTTTTGTGTGAAAATTGTGAAAATTTTTAATATACAGCTTATATGTTTTTTCCTGGAAGAGACATTCCGGGCAAGTAAGCTTTACTTGGAAGAGGAACGCTTGACCTTTCCATTGATGCCAATTACGTGCTCAGATAACAGAGTTACAGCTTAATATATCCAGTTTTTTGCTTGAAGTATAATCAAAAACACACCAGAGGTCGCAATTATAGCTCAATAGTCACAAAATTTTGCACGAGGTAAGGGTTTAGGTCGAAGAAGATGCCCACAATTTTGGATGATGAAATGGACCATTACTTTTGTATAAAAAATATACAAATTTTATTTTTGGCCCATTTTTTAATTCCTGGGGGGCACATACCGGCAAAGTAGCCTTCATATGGGAAAACGAATACTGATTGTTCGCACAGAAAGGTAGATTTGTTTTCCGCCCGAAATATTCAATAAAAACACATTCGTTTTTAAATTCAAAAATTCACAATTTTAATATGCTTTATTTGCCGGCTATTTGTCAACTAAAATATTCTTATTATCAATCCCTTCTTGAAGGGCCACAAAACAAATGAGAACGACATGAAATAGAAATGATCAAAACAAATAAACGATCAAACATTAGAAATAAGAATATACGCACAAAACAAAACAAAGCGAAGGGCCACAGTTACTAATATGTATGTCAACATACATACATACAGAACTGACGAATAATCATAACAACAGTGTTGTTGTTGTGATTGCCCATCCAACACAAAACGGACGACGAAACTTGTAACAGACAAATGCCTAAGCTATGTAGGCATTGTTGTTGTGTTTCTCGTTGCGACGAACAAATTGACACAAAGTGCCCAACGTACCTGCGTACGTTAGGGTGGGACGAACATACAAAACATTAAGGTGGACCGAATAAAATATTAAATTAAACAATTTTAAATAAAATAATAAAATTAAGGGAAATATTGACCCATTGCACAAACAACAAACTACAACAATAATTATCTCGAAAAACATTTAATATGAAAGGTGTTCTCCTCCAACATCCTCCGCCCGTTGAATCATCTATGGTTCAAGCATCCTGTTATGGTAAGGGAAAATTGTGGATTGGGCGACAAAGGGACTTCAACCTTCGTATTCGAATATTCGGTATAGGCGAGACTATGAACGATTTGTAGTTGTTTGATAACAGACTCATCATATCGACTAGGAGCATTTGATGGCAGTCCCCCAATTTTCCTCAGTAACGTTTGATGAAGATTACTCTCTGGCAGTCCAAACATGTGAAAAGCGAAACAAGGCAGTTGTACGAGTGAGATATATTTCCAAATGGTTACTTCTAATTGATTTGGAATCATGTGGGCAACAACAATGGGCTTAGGGCATCTATTGATGACATAAAAAACAAAAAATATTATTCCAATACAATTCAAATATGAGAAATGCTTATCCATAATGTCCTGAGAGACATTATTTCCACGAATAGTGTTTTGCAAGACCAAATATATTCCATATTCTGAACTTTCTATGGTAAATTCATCTTCAATATCAAGACAATTGGATCCATCTTGTATAAACAAGCAACGACGATCCCAAATAAGGATTGATGTCTCGGGAATGCAACGATCACGAAATACAACAACAGCTGGATTGATTCTTGCTTGTACTTGTTTCCAAAACATGTTCCTCGTTCTTTCACGGAGTTTTGTGACATGATTTGCCACAAAACAGTTCAAAATCGATGAATTAAGTTTGAGCCACTGGAAGACAATCTTAGAATCTGACCAAAAGAGAGACGATAAGACGAAATATACGGTTTTGTATTTCGATTTGAGCCACGTTTTGTTTAAAAACATGACAGCACGACGAATTAAAGATTGAACCTGGCTAGCAGCAACCTTCGACGATTTAAAATCCCAAGAAAGTCGTTGATTTTTGAATACGAGCGACGGAATTGATATTTTTGTAGTATTTTTGATATCGGACAACACGAAACTACAAAGATAGACATCTAGCTGAGGTTTCCAGGCTTTGGGGATTTCGTTGTCCAACGCTTTAATGATGATTTCTTCGTCATCATTCGAAATGAGAGACGCATGGTTGCTATTCCGCTCAGCCAATTCGATAACATTCAATTTCAAGATTTGTAATAACTCGTCCCCCTTGAGGGCTAGAGTTTCGATAATATCGGAACCAGTTAATACGTCATCGACTTCCGAACCACTAGGATGAAATTTGCTATCTTTATCTGTAATGAGAAACGAAATTCGATTTGCGAAAAATGGGGCGGCCGATAAGCCATTATTAACAGTGTTAAGTTGGGATACCTTTATATAGTCATCTTTGTAACTTATCCACAAAACGATTTGAAGCCTCCTATCTGGTTCTCCAATTCGAAACTGCCGATACATATTCAAAACGTCAGCAGTGAGAGCGTATTTGTTCCAACGAAACGAAAAGAGTGTGATGACCAAATCCGGTTGTGTTGTTGGACCGACCACCAATGTATCATTCAACGAATGATTCGACGAAGTGTGAACGAAACCATCAAATACGACTCGAAGTTTTGAAGAACTACTATGAGGCTTGAGAAAACAATGCTGAGGTATTATATAATGCGAATTATTCGACGATAGGTTGTAGGGCGACATGTGTCCGAGCGACACATATTCTTGCATGATTGCTTCATACATCGATTTCAAAGTTGAGTCACGTTCAAGTCGTCTTTCGAGCGACAAAAACCCTTTTCGAGCTATTTCAAAAGAGTTACCAAGACAATAGGGTAATTTCTTGAATGGAAGACGAACTTGTACTCTTCCATAAGTATCGAAACGACTATTTGCGACGAAATGATCTTCACACGCTTGTTCTTCTTCATAGCATGGTGTAGAAGATTTGGAATACTCTTCAACTTCCCAGATTTGTTTCAAAGTTTTATCAATATTTTGTTCTCGTGTACTTACGATTAAGTTACACGTCAGCGATCTTGAACTGGGACGACTGGGCGACGAACCACCAACTATCCAGCCGAAAACAGTATTTGTGAGATGTGGTAGACCATTTCCCAATGAAATTCTACCATCTAATAACAAATCGAAAAAAATTTCTGCACTGAGAAGGACGTCAATACGTTGAGGCTTGTAGAACAACGGGTCTGCAAGTTCGATATTCTGCGGAATCTTCCCTTGTGAAGTATTCATTAACTCATCAGGTTGACAAGACGAGATTGTTTTAGTAACAGCAAAACTTGAGGACGACTCGAACGAACTACTTCTCGATTTTATTGTAGTGTCGACAGAAAACTTAATTGCAGTTCGAACTTCTGCAATTCCCGATATTTCTTGAGAAAATGGACGAAATTTAAGTTTCAATCTCTTTGCTGTTTCTTCCGAAATAAAATTCAACTCAGAACACGAATCGAGTAAAGCTCTTACAGTATGAAATGAACCACAATTATCCTTCATCAGAATCACTGCAGTCGGAATTACAGCTCTTCGAAAAGAACGAGCCACGAACGAAACTGGATTTGAGCTGGTCGATGGCTGCGGTGAGTTACCATTCGAATTCGAAGTACTTGGTTGTTCTGGGCTACTAAATATATGCAATATAGTGTGATGTGCAGAATCACAAACTCTGCATCGATATTTTGAGGGACAGTTGGAAACCATATGACCTTTTCGAAGGCAGTTGATGCAATGTCCACTACGTTTTACGAAATTAAAACGTTCCGAAACAACGATATTAGAAAACGACGAACAAGTTGCTAGGTTATGTTCATTTGAATTACAATATGAACAGTTCGAATTTGAGTTGACAAACGTATGAGCCGACCGATTGAATCTAGGAGAGTTATGTTTGTTTGGAATGACTTTTTCAGGAAATTCAGTTCTCTTTCTATGACTTTCGAGAAACCGACAACGATGACTTAAAAGTTTATAACACAAGTCCCATGAGGGCAACGATTTAAAATCTTGTTTCTCATCATAGTTATATTTAGTTTCATTATCCACTTTTGAAAGCACCAAATGCACTAAAATTGCATTCATGACATCTGCCTCTGATCCGAGCGACAACAACGAACCACGAACAGCAGATACGGTATCAATAAGATGGCGCAACGAAACACTATCACTCTTTTGCATTTGTGGAACATTGAACAACGATTCGATATGTTCTAAGAATATGAGCACTTTATTGTCATATCTTTCTTGAAGTCTTTCTAGGGCTTTTTCGTAATTGTCTTCACACACTTGATATGGTTCCACGACAGTTAAAGCTGGACCTGAGAGACAGTTCAACAAGTAATTGAATTTTTCGATAACACTTATTGTCGGGTTATCATGCACCATATTGTAAAACGCTGTAATAAATCTTTGGTATTCGCAATATTTTCCATCGAAGTTGGGCAACTTAAGTGAAGGCAAACGAGAATTTGAACCACAAGCCATAGAAACATTCATTAAACTATTGTCCACTGCCACTGAGCCACGATTTTTGTTAATCAATTTCAATATTTTGGCTTTTGCAACGATAAATGTTTCTTCTAAATCACTTCTTCCATTGTCATTAGCATTAATAGCTTCGATTTTACTTTGTACATCGCACAATTGTTTAAAATATCCTTCTAATATTTCGAGACGACATTCTAAAATGGTCGAATCCATTTTCGAACCATCTTTTTCTACTTTCTTTTGGATGTTTACAATGTTTTTCTTCACCGAACTACGTTGTAATTTAAGAGAAGCTAGTTCCGAGTTACCAGCACTCTCTTCGACAAATTCAGTACCGTCTTTAGGCATTTTAAATAATTTAAGAGAAACAAACAACTGAGCAACAAGAGAATTTGGCTTCTATTTTCAAATAATAGCGCCAAAAATGTTCGTACAACCACAAATATTTCACTCAAGATGGTGTTTTTCGATGTATTAAATATTGAGCTATTTAGGTTTCCAATATTTTCCACGAAACGAAAATGTCTATGTTTGTGTGTATGTTACGAATTGCGATTACGCAACACCAAAGTTTTTTTGAGAAACAAAAATTCCACTTTCTGCTAAAGGATAATAAAAATCCTTTTCAAAAACAAATTTAGAACGACGGTAGAAATTAAAATTAATCGAAACCACGATAGGTTATTAAAGCGACGAATTATTTGTTCTGTTGTTACACCGAATGTGCAGAACAACAACAACGACGAAAGGCACTGAGACACAATAATTCTTTATTTCACTTTAATTGTTCAATTAATTATTTTAATAATTAATTTACTTTAATTTTATGACTACCGTCCTGTCACGGTCGCCAAAATGTTCGCACAGAAAGGTAGATTTGTTTTCCGCCCGAAATATTCAATAAAAACACATTCGTTTTTAAATTCAAAAATTCACAATTTTAATATGCTTTATTTGCCGGCTATTTGTCAACTAAAATATTCTTATTATCAATCCCTTCTTGAAGGGCCACAAAACAAATGAGAACGACATGAAATAGAAATGATCAAAACAAATAAACGATCAAACATTAGAAATAAGAATATACGCACAAAACAAAACAAAGCGAAGGGCCACAGTTACTAATATGTATGTCAACATACATACATACAGAACTGACGAATAATCATAACAACAGTGTTGTTGTTGTGATTGCCCATCCAACACAAAACGGACGACGAAACTTGTAACAGACAAATGCCTAAGCTATGTAGGCATTGTTGTTGTGTTTCTCGTTGCGACGAACAAATTGACACAAAGTGCCCAACGTACCTGCGTACGTTAGGGTGGGACGAACATACAAAACATTAAGGTGGACCGAATAAAATATTAAATTAAACAATTTTAAATAAAATAATAAAATTAAGGGAAATATTGACCCATTGC
Organism: Musca autumnalis; assembly: GCF_047663935.1. Classification (NCBI taxonomy): domain Eukaryota; kingdom Metazoa; phylum Arthropoda; class Insecta; order Diptera; family Muscidae; genus Musca; species Musca autumnalis. The sequence goes on from NW_027411644.1 coordinate 105,597,647, forward strand.
ACAAACAACAAACTACAACAATAATTATCTCGAAAAACATTTAATATGAAAGGTGTTCTCCTCCAACACTGATATTTCCCCTGATGCAAATTGCAATAATGTGTCTGCTAGATAACTGGCCTACTGCCTAATATATAATGGGTTTTGAGTAGAGAATCACAATTTCCTCACATACTACAAATTGTCTCAATCATGACAGAGAAATTTTCAGTTCAGTTGTCCAATTGAATTTTTATACAAATATTGCAGCATGGGATCGCTTTGCCCGCTATTTTATACCCTTAGCCCTTTAGGTTAATATAAAATATACAAAAAACGACCAAAGATGTGCCCATCGAAAAAATGGTTTTAGACCCCAAGTATGTTTGGACGAAATTCGTTTCAAACAATTTGGAGTCCGTTCATCTGTCTGTCTTACTGTCTAGATGACTGGTGCGCACGATAACTCCCGAACGGATCTACCGATTCGAACCAAATTTTGCACTTCGTATTTTTTTGCCCAAACATAGTTTAATTTCCTATGGGCACCTCCCCCACAAAAGTTAAAAAATTTTCTGACAAATTGTGTGAACGATAACTGTCGAAGTGTGAAATCGATTTGGTCCAAACTTTCCATATATTAATATTCCTTCCAGATATAGATCGGATAAGACTATATCGGTCCACACCTTCGAGTACCTCCCACACAAAATTTGGAAAAGTGAAATTTAAGAGTCCTATCAAATCGTTTTGATTTTTTAGGAGATTGTCCTTGCGGCCCCCTTTACGATGGTACAATTGCAATGGCAAGTCCAACCTCCAGGGATTATGACCGAAAAGGTCCAATAAACCCTGAAAACAAGCAAGAAACCTAACTAAAATGGCAAATCCGCAAGATAACTCTCAAGGGGATTTTCTGATTGGTCCAAACTTTGCACATCCTATTATTTCATTTAATAATGCATCCGGTTGGAATATGGATTATATCAGTCCCGTCCTTCGAGTACCTCCTACACAATATTTGGGAAAAGTGCAGTTTGAGGACCAGTCTTGGATCTATTTGAATCGTTTGAAGAAGGTTCTTTTCACGGTACCTATTGCAACGGTACAATTTTTACGGAGCAAGTCCATACTTCCTGAGATAATGGTCCAAAATGTCAAAAAATAATTCTCAAACTTTTTCAAAAATCAGAAGCTAGCTTACTACAATTGATTTGGTATAGCCTTATATTACGATACCTACAAAATACAAAATATATAGTTTTTTTTATACGGCATAATTATTGTGTTTGTTTCTTTTTTGGTCAGATGCTGAAGGTACATACATATATCACCGTTAGCGGAGCTGACTTATACTATCTTACTTGGTGTGTAATTGAATATAAATAATTTTTGGGATTTATAAATTTGTTTGCATGCAAATTATTTGAATTTCTATTCATTATTAGTTATTTCTATCGGTATAAAATATGTATATAACCACAATGAACTATTTTCGAAATGCCCTGAAAATCCCAAAACTGCTTGCATTACCAAGCATATGTGAGGACGATAGATCTTTAATAAACCCACAATCAATGTGAAATTTCCAATTTTGGCATATTGTTTAGAAATGTATAATTTATATAATTGTTCCACAAATATCACAGTAGGGACAAGGGAGGCTTATCTTATACCGATGGATTCATGTTATGTAATTGATATGTGACGTATTTTTATCTTCGAATCCAAAAGGCGAGTCCTAAGTTGCCACTTGTAGAGAAGTTTTTCATGGCTGAAATACTCAAAAAGTATCGGCATCATTACCGTTTGATTTGATGTAGCCAGGCCTAGGGATCTTAGCCGGACATTCAGCGTGCAAAGTGGTTGCACATAGCTACTTCCTAGAGGTTGTGGTGTAGGGTATCACATGGTCGGCCCCGTCCGACTATAGCCTTTGCTCACTTGTTTATTATGACATAAAATAATATTTTATTCTTAAGTTATCGACACAGATTCGAGTTATTCTTCCCTTTGGAGGTATTTAATTCATAGAAGTTGGAAAAATTGGTTATGTTCAGGTCGAACTATACTGAAAATCTTGCGATGGCAAAAACAATTACAATTTTCTGTAGTTGTACAATTCTGGGATATACCATAACGCGGATCTACATCATTAAACACTTCGATATGGTTTATTTTTAATTCTAACTATCCGAGGACTTACACTCCCATTCATTTTGAGATGTGCGTCCGTCCGTCCGTCTGTCCATTATAAATTGTAAACACGCTTCAGGCCGCAATTATGGACCGATCGTCACGAAATTTTGTATGGAGGTCGGGTTCAGACGTGAAATATTTAGCGATTTAGACCAAAAACATAATATTTATCCAATTTTCTAGCGGCTCTGTAGGTCTCAATAATAGTCCGATGAACGCGTAATTTTAAATAAGGTAAGAGTATATCACAAAGGAGAAGCTTGCAATTTGAGATGGCGATCGGATAATATTTAGAGGGTTAAATGGACCACAACTTTTGTGTGAAAATTGTGAAAATTTTTAATATACGGCTTATATCTTAATTCCTGGAAGTGACATTCCGGACAAGTGAGATATACTTGAAAGTGGAACGCTTGACCTTTCAATTGATGCCAATTATGTTGGTGTGCATGATCAGATAACAGAGTTACAGCCTAATATATTCCGTTATTTGTTTGTATTGTAATAATAAACTCGCTAGAATTCGCAATTATAAATCAATAGTCACGAAATTTTGCACCGGGTAAGAGTATAGGTCGAAAAAGATGCCTACAATTTTGAATGATGATCTGATATTCTTTAGCGGGTGAAATGGACCATTACTTTTGAATGAAAAATATAAAAATTTTATTTTTGGTCGATATTTTAATTCCTTGAGGACATATATATTTCGCAAAGTAGCCTACATATGGGAAAAAACTACTGACCTTTCCTCTGATGTAAATTGCAATAAAGTGTTTGCTAGATAACGGGCCTACTACCTAATATATAATGTGTTCTGTGTAGAGAACCACATTTTTATCCCATGCTACATATTGTCTCTCCAAAAGTTAATAACCCGCAAAATTTTAAACAAAGTTTGAGTTTATGATGAAGAAGAAGCGTACAAACCAACGTGAAGATCAGAGAATACTTAGCGGGTTAAATGGACTGAAACTTTTGTGTGAAATTGGTAAAAATTTCAATAACGTAGCGGTTAAACAACGGAAGTAGTAGCACTACATAAGTGGGTTTCATTACATTTTAGTTTGTGTGAACTAAATTTTCCTTTCCTGCCACAAAAATGTCTTTGTCATGCTAGATAACTTTTTGGTTTTGATCATAAGTATTATACATTACATCTCTGATATTTGATAATTAAATTTTCACAATCATTGAGAAGAAGTTCCGTGGAGAGCGATTGTCCATGGATAGTGGTATAGGGTATCCCATGGTCGGCTCCGTCCGACTATAGACGTTTCTTACTTGTTTTTAATTATATTTTGTTTTTTATAAAAGTTTACCGCAACTAGCAATCCATGAACATACGTAAATTTTTAGCATACATGCATAGCATGCATTTATGCATACATTTTCATAAAGCGAGTAAAAAGTTCCCTAATAACGCATATGTGAAACATGTTAGTTATAGACAATTTCTCCTACTATATACTCTACATATTTACCAAAATATAACTAACAATTCTTCTCCTACCTTTAGATATAACGGTATTTGTAAATTCAGTTGTTTCTAATCAGACGAACCGGAGAGTATATTTTATACTCTATAAAAAGTTTTAAATTGTATCCTAAATATTGTGAGCTCTCTCTACTGAATTTATATACTTTGTGTCAATGTTTCATATAAAATCAATTAACAAAACCTTTAAAATAGCTTTACGTAACGTTAAACAACATTTTAAATTTTCATGATTTTTAGTCAAGTTGGGCCCCCCGAAATTAAATCCTGTGTACCTCCCTGATGGGGAATAGGTCAAAACGTGAACCAATGCCCATAATTTTTGGCAGAGAAGTTTCTTGATCACTAATGCCAAATTACAGCTAATTCGGTCTGAAAATATAGCTAAAATCGTCAAAATACCTGAAATCGAGCGGTACTATTATATGAGGGCTATACCACAACGTAATAGAGTGGTTACCACAGACGCACGGAGGGGCGGACTTACATAAAAACCCAAAAAGTTAACAGCCTGTATAGGTATGTCGCACGAAAACGAAAGGAAAGCATTCACTCGCATTCGTCCAAAAAGGCGTTAATGAATTCACAAATTATCATGCTACTAATCCAAAAATCCACATATACATACAAACATTGAAATATCCCCCCATACCAAGTGCGGATATTATTCGTAAGTTCGCCACAAAACTTCGAAAGTGATATTATTTTCGAGCAGAATACAAGGGTTTTTTCGATAGTGTAGTCCAAAAATAAAATATTTGGAATTGTTGTCAAATTTTATTTTTTCAAATTAAAATCAGTTTGTAAAAAGTTTCATGTGAATTCGTTTATTTAGTTGAATTAAAAGAATTAGGTTTATTTATAAGTTGTGTAAATAACAATCGCGAAATTTTATTGTGTTATATGTTTTTTATAAAAGAAAAGTTGAAAATATTTTTGTGAAACCTGTAATCGAAAGTCTAGGAGCTGAGCAAATATACAAGATGAAGGGACTTTTGAATAAGATGAGAAAATTATGCCCCTGGAAGAAGTGGATACATATTGCATGAAGAATCCATTGAAGGTGAGACTCCTGACGTTGAAGAACGTTTGACGCGGGTTTGCGTCCCTGGAAGAAGAGGACACATAGTGTCAGAAGATTCAATCGATGTCGAAAATATTCTCCGATTACCTGGCCGAAAAGGTTTCTTGGCGTGTGAACAGCAACTAAAAATTGCAATTCGGAGTATGTATATTTATATTAAGTCTATTTTAAATATTAGTTTTTGACATATATCTTTTCTCTCGTGGCTGACCTGGGATTTTCCCTGGATGACAGAGTTGTAAAACGCTCATGACAGGGTTGTAAAAGCCGCGAAATGACATATGAAAAGCAAAAGTTCGATGAATCTAAAAAAGAAAATGAAGAAATGTATATCTATATAGTCTTAGTTTTCCCGCTATTTAATACTTTGAATTAATTGTTATGTTTTCTGTTTATTTTGCAATTCTTGCATTGAATTATATTATTTTTAGTTTTTGCAATACACTTTCCTAACTCAATAAAAATATATGTATTAAAATTTACCTAAAATACCTTTAATTATTGGGGAACGAATGGAAAATGAAACACCAAAACTATCGATAATAATAACATTAAAGAGCTTCTAGCGATATCTAAAATGAATCGTTAAAGTATCGCTAAATTATATGTTTCCATATTGTTTTTGATTCGAAAATAATATTATTATCGATACTTCGAAAACGAAAGTTTTACTGCCACAAACTGAGCGACCAGTGAATCGTTTTTGATTCGTTTTCGTGTGTCGTTCTCGAACAGAATATCCGCAAAACATTCGAAAACGATATCGTTTGCGATAGCAATGGTATGGGGGGATGTGTGATTTTTTTTTTAGAATAAAATGTGTCGGTATTTTCAGAAAAATTTTGTTTTGTTCCAAGAAAGTGTGGTGTAAATTGGAATTATGATTTTATGTGTTTTTCGCGATTGTTTGCTCGGCGACCTGACTTAACGCCCAAGGACATAACGCCCAAAATTAATTTTGGGCGTTATGTCCGCCCCGACCCCGGACTTAACCCCCAAAATAAAATTGGGTGTTATGTCCGCCCTAACTCCGGACATAAGGCCCAAAAATAATCGGACACAAGGCCAAAAAAATGTGGGCGTTATGTCCGCTTTGTAAGTGGACATAACGCCCAAAATATTATGTTGTGTTTTTTTTCATATTTTAAAGATTAAAAATTAATATTTGTAATGCAGGGCCGGTTTCAATTGCTGTGTTCCAAAACCTACAATAAACTATTATTTTGATCATTCTGTCTAATTTTATTATAAAAAAATTTTTAAAATTTTCAAAATGGTAGACTCTTTCAGGTTATATTATGGTTAAGTAGATTTTAAAAATTATTTGATTGATTCCTAAAATAGCAAGCATCATTCAGTTGATTTTAAACTAGTTGGACGCATAAGAAGCTCCGAAAAATCGAAATCTCCTCAGGAATTTATTAACACATTTCCAAATAACGAATACTGACAAAACGGAAAGTTTAACAGCGTGTTGAGTGATTTATTTCTTATTGTGAATTAAAAATTGAGTCATAGATAAAACCTAAGATGTTGAAAGCGATCGAGCAAAAGTCGAAAACGGTATATTTTATAAAAAATCGCGCGCGCGATTTCTTATAAAATATACCGTTTTCGATTTTTGCTCGATCGCTTTAGTAAGTTGTTAAGTTAACTGTTAATATGTATTTAAAATTGTTTCCTCATTGAAAATAAAATTGAGTCATAGTCATAAAACCTAAAGATGTTGGAAGCGATCGAGCAAAAGTCGAAAACGGTATATTTTATAAAAAATCGCGCGCGCGATTTCTTATAAAATATACCGTTTTCGACTTTTGCTCGATCGCTTTCGTAAGTTGTTAAGTTTTAATATGTATTTAAAATTGTTTTCTCATTGAAAATAAAATTGAGTCATAGTCATAAAACCTAAAGATGTTGAAAGCGATCGAGCAAAAGTCGAAGACGGTATATTTTATAAAAAATCGCGCGCGCGATTTCTTATAAAATATACCGTTTTCGACTTTTGCTGGATCGTTTTCGTAAGTTGTTAAGTTAACTGTTAATATGTATTTAAAATTGTTTCCTCATTGAAAATAAAATTGAGTCATAGTCATAAAACCTAAAGATGTTGAAAGCGATCGAGCAAAAGGCGAAAACGGTATATTTTATAAAAAATCGCGCGCGCGATTTCTTATAAAATATACCGTTTTCGACTTTTGCTCGATCGTTTTCGTAAGTTGTTAAGTTAAATGTTAATAAGTATTTAAAATTGTTTCCTCATTGAAAATAAAATTGAGTCATAGAGCAAACCTGAATATGCTGGAAGCGATGGAACAAAAGTCAAAAACCGTATATTTAAAAAAACGCGAGCGCGATTTCTTGTAAAATATACCGTTTTTGACTTTTGCCCCATCGCTTTCAGCATATTCAGGTTTGAATTTTGATTTTCTATGACTCAATGTTTTATTTATGGCGTTGTAGATGTATCGCAAGCAAGAAAAATCTTTTATACGAAATATGTTTTTAAAAAATAAAATTGCAGGTTTGCAAAATTGTGCATGCTTGTAAATCTTGTTTCGAGAAAATTCAAGTAAATCATAACGATCACAGTACTGTAATGTTGGGTCCATTTGTCCACAAATTGTTGGAAAATCCGTATACATTTAAATATGATTTCAGTAAGCTTTTTTTAATTTATTACATACATATATAAATCAACTTTATTTCTAAATAAATCTGAATTTTACTTATGAAGTGGGAAAATCATTAATTTCGGAAAACGGACATAAAGCCCAATGGGCCTTATGTCCGCTATGGGGGCGGACTTAACGCCCAATTTCGTTTTGGGCGTTAAGTCCGGGGTTAATTTTGGGCGTTATGTCCGTTGGGCGTTAAGTCAGGTCGCCTGTTTGCTCTACTCAGCCGCTATAAAGCAAGTGGGTGATTTTAACATTCTCTTTCTACAAAAGAGAGTCGGTTCTAAATAGAAAAACCCAATTCACATGAAAATTTGTACGTTTACGTGCTGGTTCGCATGGCTTATCGGTCTCATAGATTTTCGTTTAGAAGGAGTTTACATGAACAGAAAATATTTTTCACAGTTCGAAAGCGAATGGAAACTATCGGTTGACATTCATAAACAGCCTGTAAAACACAAAAAAATTCTTAGCTCATTTATTTTTCAACCGATTTCCTTAGGTTTTTCCTGTTTTCGGGAGCTAACTTAATTTTCTTTTTGGTAAAAATAAATAACACTGTGTGGCATTTTTTGAGTAATGGTTTATTAACCACATTCTGACAGCGCAGCATGATAGAAGACATGTGTCTCGCCTCTTTTCACTATCTCATCAACTTTCGCGGTTGTAGGCTTCCAAAGTTTTGTTGGAATCATTTTGTCAGGATTATATACTCTCGGAGGCAAAGTTGTAGCTCTTGTCTTAAAGAAATCATAGGTAATTTTTGTACTTGACTGTATTCTTAGATTTTTGACGGTTTGGTATCTATGGACCAACATCGGAGAGAAAGTATAAAAATTGAATCTTTTCTAAAGTGTTTTGCTATTTTGACCTTTAAGAACCTTTTACTGACAGTTCGTATGTTCCAAAAAGCTGTTTACTCTTATCTTTGCTACATTTTTGTAGCTGATAGTTTTCTTTTCTTGGTTAAAAATCGCATTTGTTTTGCTATTTTGACTTTTAGGAACCGTTTCTACAGAGTTCGTATGTTCTAGAAAGTTGTTTATTGAGACCTAAGGTACATTTTCAAAACATAAACATATTAAATATATGAACATACTAAATATATATGTAATGATAGAATAAGATGGAATTCTCTCGTAGAAGCCCTATGTTCCCGCGCGGAATAAATTAGGGAAAAAAGGGTAAATTTTTGCAGTTGGTTGTTTGCTTCAAATTTGGTCGGTTTGTAATGTAAAAATAAAAAAGAAATTACATCTTGATGATTATGACGTATAAGATGAAGTTTAATGGAGTTTATGCATTCACAACTTTTGTGAAGTGCTACAACTTTGCCTCTAAGATTAATTCAAATTTCCCAACGGTTTGGAAAATATAGTACAGACAAAATAACCCCTTTTGAAATCAAAGCCTCAAACCATTGTAGGCCTATAACGGGGAAAGTTGATGAAATAGGAAAAAAACGGCGAGACACGAGTCGCGTTACATAGTGTAATTGTGCTCTTTAGTATCTTTTAAGCAGTCCAGTGCACTGGGAAAGGTATTTTCCGGTTTTTATGCGTTTTTTTCATACTTTTACCACTATAACTTAGCAATTTGTTAACCAATTTAAAACAAGTGAGAAAAGGCTATAGTCGGTATGGGGCCGACTATATGATACCCTGCACCACTACCTCTGTGCATAATCTTTTCACTCGAAAACATTTCTTTTAGGGAGATACGAAAGTTTTCACCTGTATGGCTTTTATACCAAATGAAAAGGCGAACTGAACCAAAATAATTAATATTTAATTTTATATTTGACTACTGTCGACATCACCAACATCAATAGGCTTCTATCTCTGTGAGAAAATTTCGTGATGATCCGATCAAAATCCCGACCTGTAGTGTGATATCAGAAAAAGTGAAAAAAAGGGATGCATTGCCGACTATTGCGATATCTCTATTATTTGACCACCTACGCCAACCTACTTTGCATACTTTTAAAGATTCGATTTTCTACTATCTTAGTCAGGCTTTCCTTTTAGAAGGTCCCCAACCAAAGGTGTGATATCCGTCATTGTTATTAAAATCGCAAAAATGAAAAGTTTGTTTCTATTAACGACTAATGCGATATCTTCGTTGTTTGACCACCTACGACAACCTACGTTACATCGATATAAAGGTGAAAGTTTCATTGCCAGGTTTTGATTTTTGTATACCCCTTATAGACTCTGAAATATTTGCTTTGGAATAAAATGTTGGATTTTTCTCCAAATAAAATTTTTGCTCATTACGACCACTAAATATTATCCGACCTTGACCAAAATCAATAGGCTTCTCGTGACGATCCGATCAAAATTGCGACCTGTAGCGTGATTTGCAAAAAATGGGAAAATGGGATGTATTACCGACTGTTGCGATATCTCCGTTATTAGGTCACCTACGCCGACCTAGTTTGCATCATTGTAAAGATGGGATCTACTACTTTCATAGTCAGGCATTGCTTTTTGAAAGTCCCCAACCAAAGCTGTGAAATTCGTCATTATAATTAAAATCGCAAAACTGAAAATTTGGGTTTTATTTGCTACTATTGCGATATCTTCGTTGTTTGATCACCTACGAGCACCTACTTTACATCATTAGAAATGTGATATTTTCTACTTTCATTGTCAGAATTTGCTTTTGGTATACCCCATATAGAAGCTGAGATATTCGCTTTGGCAAAAAACGTTGTATTTTTATGCAAATAAGTTTTTTGCCCATTACGACCCCTAAATATTATCCGACCATCACCATCTTCCCCTCCGGGACCCCCATCAAAATCTACAAGGTTTAGATGGACAGACGGACGGACGGACTGACGGACGGACACACATAGCCAGATCGACTCAGCTCGTCGAGACAATAATTTTGGTATATATAAGTATGGGTCTACGACCATTATTTCGATGCGTTACAAACTTTTTGGCCAAAACCAACTTATAATACCCTCCCCACATAGTGGTGTAGGGTATAAAAACTGGATATATTAGACTGTAACTCTGTTATCTGAACGCGTACATCAACACAATTGACATCAATAGAAAGGTCAAGTGTTCCTCTTTCAAGTATAGCTTACTTTGTGGTCCATTTAACCCTCTAAATATTATCTGATCGCCATCTCAAATTGCAAGCTTCTTCCTTGTCATATACTCTTACCTTATTTAAAATTTCGAGGCGATCGGACTATTATTGCGACCTACAGAGCAACTACAAAATCGGATAAAAATTATGTTTTTGGTCCATTTCACCCGCTAAACATTTCACGATCATCACCAATTAAAATAGCGATCTATTCTGATGTGAAACCGACCTCCACACCAAATTTCGTGACGATAGGTCCATTATTGCGGCCTGGAGTTTGATTACAATTTATAATGGACAGACGGACACACGGACGGACGGACGGACGGACACACATCTCAAAATCGCTTTATCTCGCCGAGATATGAAGATTGGTATACCACATTGGGGGTCTCCGACGAATATTTCGCGGTAATACCCTTTCCACATAGTGGTGTAGGGTATGAAAATAATAGCTTGTCCGAAAGGTATTATTCGCCCTTTAAAAAAATCGATGCCGTTTATATATGAAAATCTAATCACATTTAACGTTATAAAACAAAGATATGAAGTGATCCAAAGGAACCAAAGGTATTTTCGTTGTCCATTGACCCCAACACGATAGACATTTTAAATCAGAATGCATGACTACTTTTTTGGTGACAGTGTTATGGAGATCATGAGACATGTCACATAAAATATCTTGTTTCTAGCATAATGGCGATTGGTATTTGTTTGCGGGCACATCGAAATCATACTTGAAGTAGAAAGAGCAGAGTATCAAGCAAGGCTTATTAGGTACGAAAACGCTTCTAAATTCTTAAAACACATATGAATCACCTTCCACTCCTTTTATGTCCTCAACCTAAAGGCTAACGATCAAAATGTGCCTCATCGAAGTGATGATTTTAGAGCCCCAACTTTTTTGGAAATTCTTGTCAGACAATTTGAAGTCAACACAATTCGAACGGAATGCCCGAGTTCATATTATAATATTTCTGCCAATTCCCTTTTTGCGGATAGTTTTGAGCATAATTGTTTCAATAAAAATAAATAAAAATCAATAAAAATCTACTGCCAGTATCTAAAATGGTTATTTTGTCACTCTTAATATTTTGTCCAAACTTAAATCAAGTTCGAAGATGGGTATTATCGGCCACTCCTTCGGGTATCTCTCCCACTAAAGTTAGAAATATATCGTAAAAATAGTGCGCACGTTAATGCTCTAATAGAGTAACTGATTTGTTCCATACTTGGCACACACAAATATTTCTACAGAGATAAATCAAGTGTGGACTATATCGGCCCCCTCCTTCAAAACTTTTATTCTGAATTGTTTTGTAACAGTTTGTCCCCCATACCCCTATTGCGGAGGTAAACCAATGCTTTCTGCTATAAAGGCTCAAAAGCTCGAAAAATAAACACTATCGGCACCAACTAAAGTGAGTGATGAGAACGATATCTTACAAATTGAGTATCCAATTTGCCCGAAATCGTAATTTTTGTTTTTTCACAAAGTACACCTATCAAAAAGGTTAATATCAGGTACGTCCCTCACAAAAGTTCAAAATTATTGCTTATGTGCAATTTAAGGGCTGTACAAGGAAGGATCTATTGAAAATTTTACGGAAAGTACTCCTTGTGTTCATGTTAACAGCAATGCGATGTACTCAGTGGGCAAGTCCATGCCACCTCACATAATGGTCCAAAAGTTCGAAAAAATCTACGGTGACCAACTAAATTGGTTGGGGGGAACAAATGACAACTATCGAAAGGATTTACGGACATTGGTCCAACCTCTCGCATCGTAATATTTCTCTCAAACATAAATAAAGTTCGAAAATGGGCTATATCGGACAACTCCTACTGGTACCTCCTTTAGTGCTGTTCGATGATTGATATTTTCATCAAAGGGCTACCTTCTGATATCGATATAATTTTTTCATGGTAAGTCTATAATGCCCCAAAACCTCTATCTACAAAACTTGAAATTTGATCTATGTCCAAAATGGACTATGTCAGTTCATTCCTTCAGAGTGGACAGTTTAGGACCACTTTTCGGATCATAACAGTAACAAGGTAAATCGAAGTAGTTTTTTATACTTCCAAATCACTTAGACGAGAAACTTTAATTGCATTCTTCCCTAACATTCAATCAACTTATTTTTTGCGAGCAAAGCCTCTTTTAACAAAATCATTAACTTCCGTGTTTTGGTATCCTTCCGTCTAACGTCTCTTGAACTTCAATTAAATTTTTCCCTTCACTCTTTAATTTGTTGCATTACATTGTCTTGTGTGTTTCTCGTTCGATACTGACCCATTTGATGTCATGAAAAATAGATGCACATTTAATGACCCTAATGACAGATGCCTCTGGAAGTAGCATTCTAAAAAGTTATCGAACAAAATAACAATGACGACAATGTTGTGAAAAAAAATAAAACGGAAAACTACTAAAGTGAAGACAAGCACTTAAAGAGTTATTTGGAAATTTATACAATTCAACAGAAAATGACAATAAACAACATACAATGTATAACAAAATTTAACATTAACAACAAAGGGCTTACTTACATTCTTAAAGGAAAACAACATTAAATTTGTAAATGGGGACTTTCGAGTGAAATCGTACACTTTTTCAAAAATTTGATTTGATTTTCTTTATTTTTTTGCTGTGGTGATGCTGGTTAACTGTAAAGCATTTCAATATATTTTCAGATTTTTTTTTGTCTATCGGTTCCAGAGATGTCGCGCCTTGAAAAAGTCGAATTCTGTAAAAACCATAGGCAAAGAAGTATGTACTCATAACTTCTTAATATTGGTCCAAATAGAAAAAAATTTTATTTTGTATTTTTTTATTTTTATCAGCTATTTAATAAAAAATAGAAAAAAATTTACACAGTGGGTTTGGATGCAATTTTCGCAATTTAATATTTAAAATCAATATTTATTAGGCCGGGGCGATTTGTGTGGAAGGAAAAAAACCTTAATAGGCCCTTCGCGTTTCTGATTCCTGGGATTGAACTGAGCAAAAAAGTCTACTGGACCATAGGTCTACGATGAAAATCGAGCCTCCCGATTTTGACTTTAAGTTTTTTATCTACGTTTTTTTGACATCTTGGCATATAACAGCCAAACCATTGAAATTTTCGAGCCAACACAAAGGCAAAAATTGTAGCCAAGACAGTAATTAAGAACTCTCTAATACATCGCAAAAGCATTGGAAGGCTTTTTCAGGCAGTTTTGGTCTAGAGAAGGTGCAAACTTTTCGGAAAATGTCGATAAATGACACTGTGCTACAAAAGTTGGCCAGAAAAATATTCAAGCGTTCTGAGGCAAAATTCCATCGTGTTGGGATTCATGGAGAACGATAATATCTTTAGTTCGTTTGGCTTGCTTCGTTTTATTTTTTTATAACGGTAAAAGTAGTGAAAATCTGGGTTTCTTATATTTTCAAATTTAAACGGGCATATCTTATTTTTTCCACAACGGATTTCTGTTGATCCTTCTTCCTTTTAAAGGGGTGAATAATATCTTTTGAATAAGCTATTATTGTTTTAAATCGGTTAACAAATGGCTAAGTTATAGTGGTTTAAGTCTGAAAACCCCCACAAGAAAATTATAACTGAATTTCTCACAATTTTCAACATAAATATTGAACAAAACAAAAAAACATTATAGTTTTGAAAATTATGAGAAATTCAGTTAAATGTTTTTTGTGGGGTTTTTCAGACTTAAACCACTATAACTTAGCCATTTGTTAACCAATTTAAAACAGTAATAGCTTATTCAAAACATATTATTCACCCCTTTAAAAGGAAGAAGGATCAAAAGAAATCCGCTGTGGAAAAAATAAGATATGCGAATATAAGAAACCCAGATTTTCACAACTTTTACCGTTATAGAAAAATAAAACGAAGCGACCCAAACGAACTAAAGGCATTTTCGTTCTCCATGGATGAACACGATGAAATTTTGCATCAGAACGCTTGAATATTTTTCTGGTCAACTTTTGTAGCACAGTGTCATTTATCGACATTTTCCGAAAAGTTTGCACCTTCTCAAGACCAAAACTGCCTGAAAAAGCCTTCCAATGCTCTTGCGATGTATTAGAGAGCTCGTAATTACTGTCTTGGCTACAATTTTTGCCTTTGTGTTGGCTCGAAAATCTCAATGGTTTGGCTGTTATATGCCAAGATGTCAAAAAACGTAGATAAAAAAACTTAAAGTCAAAATCGGGAGGCTCGATTTTTATCGTAGACATATGGCCCAGTAGACTTTTTTGCTCAGTTCAACCCCAGGAATCAGAAACGCGAAGGGCTCATTAAGGTTTTCAAATCGCCCCGGCCTAATATTTATCCATGATAGTAATTTTCTATTTTCTTGAAATTTTTATACCCTACACCACTATGTGGGGAGGGTATTATAAGTTGGTTTTGGCGAAAAAGTTTGTAACGCATCGAAATAATGGTGGTAGACCCATACTTATATGTATATACCAAAATGAATGTCTCGACGAGCTGTGTCGATCTGGACATGTGTGTTCGTCCCTTCGTCACTCCGCTTGTCCACCTAAACATTGTTATCACGCCACAGGTGGCAATTTTGATCTGATCGTCACCAAATTTTGGATGTTGATGGGGTTCCGGAAGGGAAGAAGCCTGTTAATTTTGGTGATGGTCGGATAATATTTAGTGGTCAAAATGGGCAAAAAACTTATTTGGAGAAAAAGTCAACGTTTTTTATACCCTCCACTATAGTATGAAGGCTATATTAAGTTTGTTTTTTCCGTTTGTAACGCATTGAAATAATCATTTGCGACCCTATAAATATATATATTCTTGATCAGTAAAATTCTGCGTCGATCTGTGCATGTCCGTCCGTCAGTGGTAATCACTCTAGCATCCACAAAAATGGATATAGGAAGAGGCGTCTTTTGTTTGCAGGCAGGTCAAGTGCGATGATGAGCCATATAGGTACACGTTTTAGCATAGCCCCAATATAACGGCTTCTCCCAATTTTTGGCATTTTGAGATTTTAGTTTAAATTTTTAATAAAACTAGCAGTAATTTGCCGTATGAGCTTCCTAGCGGTCATAACACCTCTCCACGGAAAATTGTCAATACAGGTCTATGTTTTTGGTATAAGTCCCCATATAAAGGTACCTCCCGATATTAGCCCAGCAAAATGTTCGATGCCAAAGATGTCATTCAATCATATGTGCAAGTGATCTGAAATGTCATCTTTTTAGCATCTTCATCGATGAATTTTATATGAGCGAGGACCCCAAAAGGTGCTATTCATTTTTGGATCCAAAGCATGTCATTTGCACTAATGCTTTGACATGTCATTTTCACCAATGCTTTGACATGTCATTTTCACCAACCCTTTGCAATGACATTATCATTACGACGAGAGTTTTAACAACATTGGTTGTGATTTGAAGTCTCCGACAACATCAAGCCTATTGTAAATAATTAATCTCATATATTTACAAAAATGTGTATAAATTGGATCGATGGAATGGGTTCAAATGCCGATGAAAAGATCGTATCTTTCACGACTTCCTTTGCATGGGTTCAAAAGCTGATGAAAAGATCGGATCTTTCACGACTTCCTTTGCATTGGTTCAAATGCTAATGAAAAGATCGGATCTTTCACAACTTTGTTTGAACCAGGGTTTCGGAGTCGGAGTCTACGAGTCGCAGTCGAGCAATTTTGCTGGAGTCGGAGTCTGAGTCGAAAAAAGTAACTCGACTCCGACTCCGGGCAAAATTTTTTCCACGTTATAGAAATATAACATTAAAATGGAACAAGAGCATTTTTTTTTTAAAAATCATTATTTATTTTAAAAGAAAGGTATAAGAAAACATATATGCAATTTATTATACTAAGTTAAAGGACAATTCACAGGATATTTACTATCCTCTGAAATGTAGTCTATTCTTCCCTATTTTGTTGATCCAATTGATTCTTTACATTTTTGCAAACAAAAGTAAAGTTTTATGACAATCAAATTAAGATTGGACCTTTAACCTCTTTCGTCAGAAGTCTTACTGGTCTTCTCACAAAGGTCTATTGGTATTCTGACCTTGTTTTTTATGAGAAGTCATCCTTGTCTTCTTTTAAAGACATTGTGGTCTCCATGGGAAATCTTACTGAATACCCTGTGACACAAAATGGAAGTCAAGATCTGGGGGTGGAAAAATTCCTTTTCGGAATGAAACCCCAATTGAGAACCCCAAAAGATCCCATAGCTGCAATTTTTGAGTTATGACATAATGAATTTTTGATTCACCCCCATCAATCATTGAGAAAATAGCTTTATATATCTGTTTGGAGATATAGTTTCATCAATTTTAGATGACATGTTTTCAGTTAAATAGAATGAGGAACCTTTCTGTCGAATATGCTGCCCTTCTAGCACAGTACCTTCCATGTCCTTTTTGTTCTTGAAATCAAAAAGTAAAACAAAATGCAATTTTCTACAAAAATGTTCCACCGAAAATTATATTTAGGTTTCCCATATCCAAGAAATCGATATTGCCACGTTTTCATTGTCCTTTATCAGTTTTACCCGTTATTTTCTCAAAAGAACCGTATGTTTACGTATTTTGGTAAATTTCGCAAGCGGATACACATGAACTATATCTCCGGTTATTTGAATGTCTACATCTAAAGCCCTCATTGAGTATGAATCCTACAAGAAAGATTCGCCTTTTGTCAGACTTCTGAGTTTTGGCGGGATGAAGCTGTCGTTGACCAACAACGAATTTATAATTCAGAAGCGTAAACATCCGAATTTCATATAGAATTAATAGATTAACTATATAAAATTATCCACTCCACACCAAAGTTCAAAATGTGGGCGCTGAATTTTAGTTTAAGAGGTGATCCCTACTTATAAATTTCAGAAAAAAGTAGTAAGTATAAATAGCATAGGAATGTGGTCAAATTTTTAAGTCGATCGGAACAATATTGCCTTAGTATGAATATTGATATGTTTGAATGTATTCGAACGAATGCCCTTTCTAATGAATATGTAAGGAACAACTAACACATTAGCCTATATAGGCCAAAATATAGGAAAAAGTTAAAAATTTGTGTACATTTTATTCATTTTTATTGGTATAGGAATTCACTCGGAGTCGACCCGGAGTCGGAGTCGGGGCCGGAGTCGTGAAAAAAAATCGTGTGGAGTCGGAGTCGAGCCAAAATTACCTCGACTCCGAAACCCTGGTTTGAACCAATGCAAAATATGCCATGAAATCACGTCATCGCATGGAACCCCTTTCCTTCAAATTTTGCCGGGATGTTGTAATTTGACGTTTGAGTTTCCCAATTGTAACAAAACTTCTTCCCCTAAAATTAGTATGGTCTATGTTTTGATATGGCCCAATATAAATTTGCCGCCCGATTCAAGACATTTTTAGATGCATTATTTACTACCCGATTTTAGGGTTTTTGATGAGTACAGCTACATTTGTTAACCGAACTATCTGTGCATCGACATTTGAGGTTCTCAGTGGTCACAAAACTTCTACACCAAAAATTTTCAACAAAGGTCTTTAGTTTGATATAGCCCCCATATAAAGGTGCCGCCCGATTGAAGACACTTTTAGATGCATTTTAGGTATCCGTGGTCAAAAAAATATTTCCTGACTATGAAAGTAGAAAATCCCATAAATCCCATAATCCCAAATCGTAGACGGTAATACATCCCATTTTTTCCATTTTTTTTTTTTTTGTAATCACGCTACAGGTCGCAATTTTGATCGGATCGCCATGAAGTTATGGTAGTTAATGGAGATCCCGGAGGAGAAGAAAACTACTTATTTTGTGATGGCTGGATAATAATCAGGGGTCCTACTAGGCAAAAACCTTTTTTGGAGAAAAAGTCAACGTTTTATTTCAAATCAAATATCTCAGCGTCTATATGGGGTATATCAAAAGCAAAACCTGACAATTGTGTGGAGAACAATCAACGTTTCATTCATATGCGAACATCTCCGCTTCTAGTAGGCGTATTTCAAAAGGAAAGTCAGTAAATGGAAGAAGATAAGATTTCCTTTACATTGTTGCAAAGTAGGTTGGCATCGGTGGTCAAACGACGGAGATGTCACAAAAGTCGGTAATAAATCCCATTTTTCCATATCAATTTCGCAATGTTGATAGGTTTGTCACGAAATTTTTGTGGTTAATAGGGCTCACAGAGAGGAAAAAAGATATTGAGTTTGGTGATTGTCGGATAATATTCAACAGTTGGAATGGGCAAAAAATTAATGTGGACAAAAATTCAATGTTTTATACTCATGCGATTATCGTCGTATTCCAAAAGGAAATCTATATATGAATAGACAGCAGAATTTTATGCAACCCCTATTTTTGGTCCGATTCATGTCGAATTTTGGGACTGGGCATATTTTTGGCTTCTGATTAAGTTGCAGTCGAAACATATGACATATGCAAAATTATGCAAAATGCATAAATTTTGCATATGCAAAAAATATAATGTGCATATGTAAAATTTATGCATTTTACATATTTTCATATGCAACACATATTTCAATAATAGGTACAAAAATGTTTGTATGTGCAATTTTTCTGTTTAAAATTCTATTCAAACAAGTCAATAAAATAGAGAAATGTGTATCCACAGCCACAACCTTCAAAATGCCGAAAATTGGGAGGTATCGTTCTATAGGTGCTACATAAATACCTGCAGCTAACCCGACAAATTTTAGGTGGAAAGTTTTGTACCCCCAAAAAAGATTTAATACCAAATTTCAGCCATTTCGTAGGGAAATTGAGGCCACAACCTTCAAAATATTAGAAATCGGGAGGTACCGTCCTATGGGGGCTATATGAAGACGTGAACTTATACCGACAAATTTCATGTGGAAAGTTTTATACCCCCAAGGAAGACTTAATACTAAATTTCAGCCATTTCGTAGGGATATTGAGGCCACAACCTTCAAAATATTAGAAATCGGGAGTTACCGTTCTATGGGGGCTATATGAAGACGTGAACCTATACCGACAAAATTCTGGGAAAAATTTTATACCAACAACGAAGAAGAAATACCAAATTTCACCCTTTTCGTTGGAGTATTGAAGCCACAACCTTCAAAATACCTAAAATCGGGAGGTACCGTTCTATGGGGCTATATTAAGGTGTGGACCTGTGCTGGCTAATTCCTCGTTGAAAGTTTTATACCAACAACGAAGACTTAATACCAAATTTCAGCCATTTCGGTGGGATATTCAGACCACAATACCTTGCATATATTTTTGCATATGCTCATTTTATGCAAACATTTAAAAATATGTCAAAATATGCCTGGGCCTAATTCATTTTACTTTGTGATAAAACGAGTTTCTGTTTAATCAGATTTTTTCTACGACCATCCTAACCATATATGCATGTGCATAGGATTCCGCTGTCTAATTATGAAGCAAAATAGATTGGCGCACATCCCACTCTCCCATTTTTATACCCTACACCACTATGTGCAAAGGGTATTATAAGTTTGTTTTGGTAAAAATTCATGTAACACCGCGAAATATTCGTCGGAGACACCCAATGTGGTATACCAATCTTCATATCTCGACGCAATAAAGCGATTTTGATATGTGTTTGTTTTTTGGGTAGGGAAATCCCGCATCGGGAATTCCCGGGAATTCTCGGTTTTTTGGTTACGGGATTTTCCCGGGAAACAAAATCATATTTCCCGGGAAATCGGGTACCTCCAACACAAAATTTAGGAAAAGTGCAGTTTAACAGCTCATCTCGAATCGCTCCGAAATTCTTTCTAATAAATTCTACTTGAAGGCCCTTTTACGACGGCACAACTTTTGTTGGGAGGGCAACACTCTTTCTAAGGTAAAGGCACAAAATCTCAAAAAATCCTGCCGATACCAACTACATTGGGTAGTACGTATGATAACCGTCGAAGGGTGAAATCTCCCACACTCTCTCTTTTAAATGTTTTTGTGTGCGGCTCTAGTTAAAACGGTATTTTTTTGGGGCAAATCCATACTTCCTAAGAAATTGACTCAAAAACTCAAAAAGCCCCTAGAAACGTCAGTTTGATTCTTTTCTTTAGGTCCGAGGCTGAGGGTATATCTCAGTCGGCACGGCTGACGAATACTTTCTTGTTTCAAGCAATCTTAAGCATATGAATAAAACATACGATTTTCGAGGTCATAGCATTGGAATTTCTGATCAATAACTTCATTTTTTTTTTGAGCCAAATCACTTTCCATAGAGCGATTTCAATAGCTTTGAATAATGGAAATGGTCAGTGTGGGCAAAATCCGGGCAACACGGTGCATTTTTCCATATTTTTTCGTTTTTAATCGATAGAGCGAAAACGTGTCATCCATTTTTGAGCCCGCAACTCTTTGAAAATATTGTATTTCGTATATAGGAAGATCAAAAAAAAATTACGGAAATATTGAGTGGATCAGTATTTCCGTTTAAATATTTCCCGGGAAATCCCGGATTCCCGGGAATGGCGATTTATTAATTACCGTTTCCCGGGAATGATAAAAACCGGGAAAACCCAAAACCCTAGATGTGTGTCCGTCCGTCAGTCTGTGTGGAGGTCGGGTTCAGACCAGAATAGATCCCTATTTTTATGGGTGATGATCGTGAAATATTTAGCGGGTGAAATGGACCAAAAACATAATTTTTGTCCGATTTTGTAGCTGATCTGTAGGGCCCAATAATAGTCCGATCGCCTCGAAATAAAAACATTTAAAATAGGGTAAGAGTACAGTCGGACCTCGATTATCCGTGATGGTCTGGACCGGAGGCATTACGGATAATCGATTTTCCCGGATAATGGAGGCAATGCTTTTACGCAGTTTTTGAACATATTTTTTAAGTAAAAATGACATAATATTTACAATAATGTGCAAATCTCCAATTTTTATTAACTTCGTTACGGTAATCCACCAATTTTTAGAAGGATATATAATATCATCATCATCAGATTCATCTGAATGGACTTTGTCCCATGGTTTTTGTGATACCATAAATACACAAATTGTGAAATACTGGAGAATTTCCAGTTTTCGTTTGTTTACCTTTTGTTTGCTTAATCAATTTAATTGGAAAGTGTGTTTTTACTCCCGGGCAATGAAGTTTATAACGAAAAATAGAAGAAATGGAAAAAATCCAACATTTCTTTTCTATCACGGATAATGGAGGTTCCCGGATAATCGATTCACGGATAATCGAGGTTCAACTGTATATGACAAAGAATAAGCTTGTAATTTGAGATGGCTATCAGATAATATTTAGAGGGTAAAATGGACCACATCTTTTGTGTGAAAATTGTGAAAATTTTTAATATACAACTTATATCTTTATTCCTGGAAGAGACATTCCGGGCAAGTACGCTATACTTAGAAGAGGAACGCTTGACTTTTCTATTGATGCCAACTGTGTTGGTGTACATGGTCAGATAAAAGAGTTACAGCCTAATATATCCAGTTATTTGTTTGTAGTGTAATCACAAACACGCTATATATTGTAATTGTAGCGCAATAGTCACGAAATTTTGAACGAAGTAAGAGTTTAGGTAGGAGAAGATGCCTACAATTTTGGATGATGATATGATATTATTTAGCAGGTGAAATGGACCATTACTTTGGTATGAAAAATATAAAATTTTTTTTTTTCGTCCATATTTGAAAGTAGTAGCTTACATATGGACAAAGTAGCTTACATATGGACAAAGAACTACTGACCTTTCCCCCTGATGCAAATTGCAATAACGTGTCTGCTAGATGACGGGCCTTCTGCCTAATATATGATGGGTTTTGTGTAGAGGACCACATTTTCCCATTCCCAGTTTTTGCATTATTGCAAATTACATGGTGCCATAGCGTATTAATTGTACAATTGGATTTTTATACATACATTGCAACATGGGTACACTCACTCATTAATATAAGAGAAGTCTTCCTTTCCCTTCTGGGATTTTTGTGAAACAATTATTATATTATTAATTAAGCTTGGTGTAATACGGTACCAGAATCCACAAAGTTATTTCTTACAATAAGTTTATTTGTTCCATAAAGAAATTTTGATTTATGGAAAGCTAATTCCCAGGGGTAGTGGTGTAGGGTATCCGACTATAGCCTTGGCTTACTTGTTTTATATGAATTGTACTGAAGAGTATCTCATCTTTGGTCAGATGCGTTTCAACAGTGAAGACATTCTGAGCTTAAAAATGTTACCAAAATTGGTGAAATGCTTGTGATGTTGAAAAAGACGTTGTTATTTCCATGTCAGATATTTCTGCTTCTGTTGGACATATTCCAAGGAGAGAGCTTGATAATAAAACTAAACCATCTGAGTTTTAAATTAATACAAAATGTGGCATTTATGGTAAAATATCAGAGTTATTGCAAAGACGCTAAACTAATAATTTTAATATTTTGAAGTTTTTAATTTAATGACAAATACCTCTGCTTCTATTTGGTGTATTAAAGACAAGTAAAATGCTAATCAAAAAGACCTGCAAAGATTGATTGAAATCTTTCCAAGCAGATGTGGAGGATTTGCACCGCTACAACATTTTCTTTAGTCCCATTTAATAGTACTTGCCGCTCCAAGAAAAATCCTGAAAACCTAAAATAAACCTAAAAATGTGAACTTTGACCGCGATTTATTTGAAAATCCCTCCAGCGATTTTTTTTTGTTTTTTGATGTTTCTCATCTATGAACATTGGAGTTTCAGAATCCGCAAAAACTTCCCAGGTGTAGGCGGTTTTCATTTAAAGTTTGTTAAGGTGCACCACACATGAAATTGTTTTATAAGGAGGCGATACAGTCAGTGCATTGTCCCAATTTGTATTTCTATATCTCAAAAATTCGAAAACGTAGGAAAAAGTCGTTAGTCAATCTTGTAGAGGATTTTCACTGCTACAATATTTTCTTTAGTCTTATTACGATAGGACTTGCGGTTTCCAGCAAAATCGTGAAAACCAAAAGAAAAACCTCTACAAATGTGAACTTTGACATGTGAACAACTGACACGGGAGTGTAGAGAGTGTTGGGAAGTACTTTTTAGAGCTACCCCTTTGTGCTGTGGCTAAAAAATTCACTCCACCTTCGTGTTGTTCAACTCACCTTCGGGTGTTCTTCCACTAGTCAGTACTTTTAGTGTACTTTAGAGATTAGCGTAGCACTAGCACTAACGAACGACGACAGCACGAGTGCCGAATACCCGAACGCTGAATCACCGAGTGGCTGCACATCTGCAATACGAACACCCACTAGTCGAACAACCAATACCAACACCGAATCACCGAGTGGCCGAACCATATCAACACTCAAACTGAATTGGCGACTGCCCGAATACCCACGGCTCGAGCATTGGGTATCCATTCAAATAAACATCGAAGCATAATATTCCGAGCCAATCTTTATTAAATCGTGTACTACCCATCAGCAAATCATCGAGTTATCGAACAGCAAATAGTGCAGTTTCAGAGCATCTACCCATCCGAACACCAAGTCATCGAGTTCCCGGGCGTCTACAAATCGCCCAATTCCGAACTAATCAACGAATCCTTGAGCATCGATCACGCCATCAGCCGCTTCTCTCGTACAAAGCTTCCAACCACCCCTACTCAATCCAAGTTGCCGATCCCCACCGTCAATTTTTTTACACCAATAAATACCCGATTTAACCCCTCGGTTAAATCGTAAGGTTTAGTGGGTCCTTACGGCGACCCTGAACACGACTGAATTTACACCAGCCAACGACAAAACCACGTTACAAGATCTAACACTACTTTTTGGAAAAGTGGCAGATTTCACTCAGAAATCCCCATATGAAAACTAATACCTGTTAAATAATTCAAAACCTCGAAGCAATTCTGTTTAACAACCGGTTGTGTGTGAACACAGATTTTTTACAAAACTTTTTTCAAAACAGCTTAACATATACTGATGGTGATACAATAAGTAAAAATTTGCTATATATTTGTATGAATGTCCGTTACCGGTGAATTTTACAGACGTCCTTTGTGACGACAGCTTTTTATTGTACGAAAAACACGTGCTAATGGTTTCATATAAAACTTCTTAAGGTTTTTTTTCGCCTGGCATTAATGTCAATGTTTTCAATTTAAAAATTTAAAAACCTGAAAATACAATTTTGTGGGAATAAAGAAAATATCGATAAATGTTTATGGTTGTAATGCTGGGTACACATTGTCAGTTTTGAATGACAGCTTTGTTCAAAAAATCGGTTGCTTGCTAAAATGGCCGTTAATTTTGTACAACAACCACAAAATATTTTGTGTTAGGTCGCAATTATAGCTCAATAATCACGAAATGTTGCACGCGGTAAAAGTATAGGTAGAAGAAAATTCCTACAATTTTGGATGATGGCCTGATATTATTTAGCGGGTGAAATGGACCATTACTTTAGTATGAAAAATAAAAAAAATATTTTTGGTCTCTGTTTTATTTTCTGGAGGGCATATACCGGCAAAGTAGCCTAATATGGAAAAAGAACTACTGACCTTTCCCCTTGATGCAAATTGCAATAACGTGTCTGCTAGATAACGGTCTTACTGCCTAATACATAATGGGTTTTACGTAGAGAACCACATTTTAGGCTTTTAATTGTTCAATTGGATTTTTATACATACATTGCAGCATGGGTCGCTTCGCAACCTTTTTTAAAAACGATTCCCCAGCCAGGCAACATCAAATTTTCAATGGTGGCAAAATACCCTTCAGTAATGTTGGCGACATTTTCTGAGTATTTCAGCCATGTAAAACTTCTCTACAAATGGTGTCTTAGAACACGCCGTTCGGATCTGGAGATAAGCTGTGAGTCTCATATCATTCCGCGAATATGAATCGCGGTACACTCACTCATTGATATGAGAGGAGTCTCCCTTGTCCTTTCTGGGATGTTTGTGAAACAATTATTATACTATTATTTAAGCTAAGTTTAAATTTGTCAAATTTTCCTTTATACAAGTGTTAAACATTTGTTATCTTACCAAAACAATAAAAAATTAAATTTTTATTAACATTTGTTTTGTTATTTTATTTAGGAATTTATCATAAACATCTTAAAAACTGAGTCATTTTTCGATTTTGAAAAATGTATTAGCAATTATTGTACCAGCCGAAAAATAAACTAACAAAATTGATAATGAAATAAATACAGCTCGGGAACTGGACATCTGGGCCAAATATTGTACCAAATATTAAAGTGATATTTTCTTCAGAAGAAGATTTTGTTAAATACGAAAGAGTGTTTGGATTTAAAATATGCAATGATTAAACCTATCGCGGGCACACAAAAACTTCATTCAGTAATACCCACTAATGCTGACATACTAATTAATAAACCATTCTTAAAATTGCAAAATGAAGAAGCTTTTAAGATTTTAAAGATACATCCCTAAATAAAACAACAAAACAAATGTTAATAAATGCAACGTAATATTTTTATACCCTACACCACTATGTGGAAAGGGTATTATAAGTTTGTTTTGGGAAAAATTCATGTAACACCGCGAAATATTCGTCGGAGACCCCCAATGTGGTGTACCAATCTTCATATCTCGGCGAGATAAAGCGATTTTGAGATGTGTGTCCGTCCGTCCGTCCGTCCGTCCGTCCGTCCGTGTGTCCGTCTGTCCATTATAAATTGTAATCAAACTCCAGGCCGCAATTATGGACCGATCGTCACGAAATTTGGTATGGAGGTCGGCTTCACATCAGAATAGATCGCTATTTTGATTGGTGATGATCGTGACATATTTAGCGGGTGAAATGGACCAAAAACATAATTTTTATCAGATTTTGTTGCTGCTCTGTAGGTCGCAATAATAGTCCGATCGCCTCGAAAATTTTCAATAAGGTAAGAGTATATGACAAAGAAGAAGCTTGCAATTTGAGATGGCGATCAGATAATATTTAGAGGGTTAAATGGACCACAACTTTTGTGTGAAAATTGTAAAAATTTTTGATAAACAGCTTATATCTTTGTTCCTGAAAGACACCTTCCCCACTCGTGAGTTATCTTTGGAAGACGATCTCTTGACCTTTCAATTGATGTCAATTATGTTGATGTACATGATCAGATAACAGAGTTACAGCCTAATATATCCAGTTTTTTGTTTGTAGTGTAATCATAAACCCGCTAGAGGTCGCAATTATAGCTCAATAGTCACGAAATTTTGCACGAGATGAGAGTTTAGGTTAAAGAAAATGCCTATAATTTTACATGATTATCTGATATTATTTAGCGGTTGACATAGACCCTTACTTTTGTATGAAAAATATACAAATTTTATTTTTGGTCCATATTTTCATTCTAAGAGTGCATATACCTGCAAAGGAGCCTACATATGGAAAAATGATGCAAATTGCAATAATGTGTCTGCTAGATAACGCACCTTCTGCTTGATATATAATGTGTTTTGTGTAGAGAACCACAATTTTCTCCCATGCTACCAATTGTCTCTATCATGACAGAGAAAGTTTCAGTTCTGTTGTCAAATTCGATTTTTATACAAATATTGCAACATGGGGTCGCCTCGCCACCTATTTTATACCTCAGGATTTAGGGTAAAGGAGATACAAAATTAATACGACCAAAGATGTGTCTCATCGAAATATAGATTTCAGACCCCAAGTATATTTGGACGAAATTCGTTTCAGACAATTTGGCCCTGTCCGTTCATCTGTCTCTCTTAATGTCTAGCTGGCTGGTGCGCACGATAACTCTCGAACGGATCTACCGATTAGAAACAAATTTTATACTTCGTAATATTTTGCCCAAGCTGTTTTTAAGTTCGAATGTAGGCGATGTTGGTCCACACCTCGAAAATTTGTGTGAACGATAACTGGCGAAGTGAGCAATCGATTTGCACCAAACTTTCCATATATTATTATTCCTTCCAGATATAGATCGGATAAGACTATATCGGGCTTAGGGTACCTCCCACACAAAATTCGGAAAAGGGACATTTAAAAGTCCCTTTGAATCGTTATGATTTTTTTCAGCAGATTGTACTTGCGCCGCAAATACGCAAGTTGTCTCTCAAGGGGATTTTCTGATTGGTCGAAACTTTACACTTCGTATTATTTCATCCAGTCATGTGTCAGGTCGGAATATGGATTATATCTGTCCGCCCTTCGAGTACCTCCCACACAAAATTTGGGAAAGTGCAGTCTGAAGACCCGTATCGGATCTAATTAATTATTATTTTCTTTTTGAAGAAGTTTATTTTTACGTTCCGTATTCTGGTCCCTTTCCCGGGGTAAGTCATACTTCCAAAAACCCCTGCCGGCTTCAACTAAAATTATAAATTTGAAAAAATAATTCTCAAATACATATTTCCAAAACTTAGAATTTAGCTTACTAAAATTCATTTTGTATATCCCCATATTACGATCCCTACAGATTCCGCGTATTTTGAAGCAAACTCGTGTTACAAAATAAATATATTTTTAGAGACTAAAGGTATATCAACGTTAGCGCAGCTGACTTATACCCCCTTCTTTGCTGTTTAATTGAATATGAATAATTTTGGGATTTATAAATTTGTTTGCATGTAAAATTTTTGAATTTCTATTCATTGTTAGTTATTTCTACCGGTATAAAATATATTTCAGATGTCACAGTATATGCCCACAATGAACTATTTTCAAAGCATATGTGAGGAATTTTGGACGATAGATCTTCAATAAACTTCCAATTATGAAATATACCAAATTGCGTGGTATATATGTATTTATTTTAAGTGTATTCCAAAGAGGAACCTGATACTCAAAGACAATTTGAAGATGTAGCAGGAGGGGCTAATCAATGTGAATTTTCCAATTTTCGAATATTATTTAGAAATGTATAATTTATATATTATTCCACAAACATTCCAGTAAAGACAAGAGAGGATTCTCTTATATCAATGGATTCATATTAAGTTATTATTAGTGTCCTAAGTTGCCACTTGTAGAGACGTTTTTCATGGCTGAAATACTCAGCAAATATCGCCAACATTACTAAGGGGTATTTTGCCACTATTGACAATTTGATGGGAATCGAACTCCGACATTCGACGTGCAAGGCGG
This sequence comes from Musca autumnalis, assembly GCF_047663935.1. Lineage (NCBI taxonomy): Eukaryota > Metazoa > Arthropoda > Insecta > Diptera > Muscidae > Musca > Musca autumnalis. The sequence goes on from NW_027411644.1 coordinate 105,626,287, forward strand.
TTGCAGATACCTAATTCCAACAGGTTGTGCTGTAGGGTATCCCATAGTCGGACCCGTCCGACTATAGCCTTTGCTTACTTGTTTTATTTTGCAGAGTGGAAAAACTTTATTGAATAATTTAAAAAAATTAAGAAATACTCAACTCCCATTACCAAATAGGACTTAATCGTAGTTTAATACAAAAAAAAATCAAGAAAATCGAAGAGAACAATCATTATTAAAAACTGATTTTAAATATAACATCGCGAAAATTGCATCCAAGCCTAGTGTTCAAAATTGTTTTCTATTTTTTATTAAATAGCTGATAAAACAACAAAACATACAAACAAGATTTTATTAAAGATGTTATGAGTATTTCTTTGCACATAGTTTTTACAGAATTGGACTATTCAAGGCGCGATTTCTCTGGAACCGTTAGTCAAACAAAATCAGATCACCACAGCAAAAAATAAAGGAAATCAAAAACCTCATTAAGAAAAAGTTTCAGATTTCACTCAGAAATCCCCATACTGATGAATATTTCGATGTGTTACAAACGGAATGAAAAATTTAATTATGCCCTCCATATTATGGTGGAGGGTATAAAAACGAAGATGAAGACTAAATCTTCAGTTTTTCATAGTAAATTTTTTTTCCAAGAGTGGATCAGTATACATCTTATACACGCTACGCGGTTTATGTTAACAGAGTATCATGTTGCTTATCTTGCTCATGTGCCTCGACCTTTAGTTTTTATCTATCCCCAGCTATTTCTTCATATTAAAAGTAGGCTTTAGACTGCTTTATATGTCGCGACGAATCCATGTATATTCCTTTCTCTGCCCTCTATTATTTTTGGTGATAGTCTATTTAATCACTGAGACACCCTTATATTGGCCACCAAAGTCCAGTTTTCTAATTCTTAGCATTACTTATTTTCATACGCAGCCATTGAAGTAATCGCTGTGCTTTAATCAAATACCTAGATTTCGAAAATGTGACTCTTAATCTTTATTTTAAGATAGCCTTTTGTCATGACGCATTATAAACCAACCCGTAATGCTTACAGAATTTTCTTCATAGTTACAACAACAGCAAAAAACTTTAGCAGTAATAAATATTTCAATATTCCGCATTATGACCTTCATTAAAATTAAAAGGCGCATTTGTGGAAAAGTGCGGTTGACAACATGTGTCCAAAACATCAAATCTGGTCATTTAAAGTTAAAACAAAAATCTTATTCATTGTTTGGCCCGAATGTTTATGTAATAAAAAGTGCTATGTGAACGTGCGAATGAAAAGTTGCACAATATTTGCCATTCGTACACACGTCACCAGGATGCACAATTAAGTTATTTAATTGTCTTATTCCTGTTAAGGATTCAAAATTAATGCAACATCTTTAAAATAAAACATTATATTCAATAAATACCAACCGATTTCAGCTATTTTGAATTTTTTGTCTATATTTTGGTTTTTATCTATAAATTGGATGTAATTTGGCTATTAGTTCAAAGAAGACAGATTATTTCACGGTGGAGGATATAAAAAGTTCGGCACGCTGACTTGCTTTATTCAAGACCCACCAAAATTGAAAACAAAGGTCACTTCAAGAGAGTGAATGAAGATGCACCCACTGCAAAGGCATTTGGTGGTACTTGAGAGAATTTGAGAAAAAAGTACAAGATCCTTATAATTGAATATATTATCGAGAATCAAAAAGGAATTCAGCTGTTTTCATAAGAAATGATGTCGTGGAAACAGTTTTAAAGCGTAAGTAAAAACGTCTTCGAAATATCAATGATAAAAACCAGTAAGGAAAGGATCAAAGTCGGGCGGGGCCGACTATATGATACCCTACACCACTGTGAGTATGTAAAATATAAATCGGAGCTATATCCAGATCTTAACCGATTTTGATATAATTTGGCACATTTATTTCCAGACCGAATTCAGTCACACATTCCAAATATCATTGAAATCGGACTTATATATAGTGTTTGGAGCAGAAAATACACGAAATCGGCCGAAAATATATATGGGTGCTATATCCAAATCTGAACCGATTTCGATATAATTTGGAACATTTATTTCTAGACTGAATTCAGTCATATATGGGGGGCTATATATATGGGAGCTATATCCAAATCTGAATCGATTTCGATATAATTTGGCTCATTTATTTCTAGACTGAATTCAGTCACACATTCCAAATTTCATCGAAATCGGACATATATAGCGTGTGTGGTACAGCAAATACGTGAAATCGGGCGAAAATATATATGGGAGCTATATCCAAATCTGAACCGATATTCACCAAAAGCTATAGCGTTCTTCCTATTGCTAAAAAAGTTGTAGTCCCCAATTTTCAGCTGAATCGGACAAAAAATGCGACCTGTATGTTGCGAACAAAAATACATGGACAGACGGACAGACAGACAGACAGACGGACGGACACGCATAAATCGACTCAGAAAGTGATTATATGTATATCCCCAAAAGGAACTGTGGGTCTATTTCGTTTCCTTTTGTATGTTACATACAAATGCACAAAGACATAATACCCCTTACCACTGTGTGGGGTAGGGTATAACAAGAAGTCGGAGGGTTTGCAGATCTTTTGTTCCTACCTATGTGATAAATTTTTAAGTAAGTAAGCACAAATATGCCTTTAAATAGATTGTGATTTGTGACATTAGTTTGATTGTCGAAATAAATCTACCTAGAGTTGACCAGACTTCCAAAACACAAAAATAAAGGAAGACAGACATCTACTGAATTGTCTCAGTAGCAAATACAGAGCCATTGAATTCGCTAATAAACAAGAATCACATGAATTAGTATCCACACTCAAATCTTTATAAATAAAAAATCAAATATCGCTCGTTGGTAATTACATCAGTTGAGAACTGATGGACCGATTTGGGTCATTGTCCGTCATAACCCAGCAATGTATATTTTATGAATTTGGGAGGAGGTGAGGTACCTTCCCGACGCCATTCTTTTACACACTCTATGTATATGCCAAACACATGATTACATCGGTCTATATATCGTCACCATAAATGCCCGAAGACGTATCTTCAAAAAAAATCAAAATTAATTTTTTGATTTAGTCTGATACATATAACTAAAATACACGCTTTTGCCAAATTTCAAGCTTCTACGTTAAAAAATATCGATCCTATTCAAGAAATGGTATTTCGGGAAATGTGATAACATTACAGATGTTGTTGTAATGACGGATCCCAAAACCAAGCGTTTCCGCGGTTTTGGTTTCATTACATACATACTCCCTATCGTATATGATTGATAATACTCCAAATACTCGCTCTCATAAGATTGATATTCCATAAAACAGCTTTTCATTTTATAACGTTTTTTGCAGGGTTTCGGAGTCGAGGTATTTTTGGCTCGACTCCGACTCCAGGCGAATTTTTTCGCGACTCCGCGTCGACTCCGCTAATAATGAATAAAAATTTGTTTAACTTTTTCCTATATCTTAGCCTATATAGGCTAAAGTGTTAGTTTTTCCTTACATATTCACCAGAAAGGGCATTCGTTCGAATACATTCGTACATATACAATACCGTTTCTCTGAATCCTACATTGAAAAATAGCAAAGTTAGAAAGTTTGTGTCGGTTTTCCTTTTTTGCACGAGCATATTCTGGACGGAATTCTTCCGAGTGAGAAAATCTTTAAGCCTTCAAAATATGTGAAAATGATGGGGTAATACAAATCGTAAGGACTACATGCAATAAAAACTATAAGCAATTCACGACATTTTAGTGTGCTTAGCCTTAAAAGGAGACCCCCAGTTGTAAAGCTCAATAAAGCCATTTTTCATGACTTTTTTCGAGAAAACTACGTAACTTTTTGGCAGATTTTTTTTTTTCTTTATCTGAAAGAGAAAAATATTACGAAGTTTTGAGATCGTCTACGAAACCTTGTTTTTATTAAAGCATTTTGCGGTGCCAACTTTATATCGAAAACTAATAAACCAATTGCCATATATTTTTGTGGACGATTTCGAGAAAAACACAGTTTATATGCTGCATACAAAATAAAATAAATTGTTCCCATCCAACGCTCATACTGAGTCAATATTGTTCCGATCGACTTGAAAATTTGACCACATATTCTATTCTTATTCGTTCGACTTTTTTCTCACCCCTTAAACTAAAATTCAGCCCTCACATTTTGAACTTTGATGTGGAGTGGATAATTTTATTGAAATATTTGAGAAATATTGTGTACACCACTCAGAAATCCACTTGGACAAGAAATCGATATTGTCATGTTTTCATTGTTCTTTATCACTTTTACCCGATCCTTTCTCATGAAAACTCTATGATTATGTATTTCATTGAATTTTTTGAGAAAGTAACGGGTAAAACTAATAAAGGACAATGAAAACGTGACAATATTGATTTCTTGGATATGGGAAACCTACATATAATTTTCGGTGGAACATTTTTGTAGACAATTTCATTTTGTTTTACTTTTTGAGTTCAAGAACAAAAACGACATGTCATATAAAAATGATGAAACAATATCTCCAAACGGAGATACACTCTGGTTCATCTGAATAGAACCAACCATTTTTTTCCTACAAATACCGTTATATCTAACGATAGGAGAGGGAATGTAAATTATATTTTTGTGGACATGTAGTGTATATAGTAGCCGATATTTTCAATACCTTACATGTTTCACATATGCGTTATAACGGTGCTTTTTACTCGCTTTATGAAAAAATGTAATGTGAGTGTTGATTGCCAACAAATATTGGGCAAAAAATGTGTATTAGGGTCTTGGAATGTGCGGAAATCGATGCTTAGAGCTCCAAAAAATATTCTTGTGAGGAAATCGGTAGAAACATTTTATAAAGTCAAAATTTTGTACTGAATTGTGTTCAAAATTTTCAAGACCACAAAAAAATTACATAGAAGTCACATTTGCTAGGTTTATAAGTCCGAAACAGATGAAATATGGTATAGATAACGCAAATGTACGCCTTTTCAATTCAAAAATTAATATTCTATCTGAGGAAAATCGATGAGTTCCACCAAGTTTCGTTGGCTGCGTATATCTACAGCTCCGAAAAATAACAAAAACCCCTCCGATGAACGCTTCATGTCACTATCATGGACTTAAAATTTCAAAAGGTCTTTAATAGAAGACAAGGGTAATAATATATAATTGTTCCACAAACATCCCATACGGGACAAGGGAGACTTCTCTCATATCAATGAGTGCACCCCGATTCATGTTAGCTCATTGATATGGGACCTACTGTTTATCGCCGAGTCCGAACGGCGTGTCTTAAGACACCACTTGCAGAGAAGTTTTACATGGCTGAAATACTCGGGAAATGTCGCCAACATTACTGAGGGGTATATTTTGGATCAACAAAATACGGATGAATAGACTACACCTCAGAGGACAGTTAATATCCTGTGAATTGTATATAATATATAATTTGCATATCACCAATATTTTTGAAAATTTAACATAGCTGAAGCCAAGGTTTACCCTTTCAGAACACGCGACTTGTGATTGTATATTATACAATATAAGTATTTTTGGATAAAATGAAATGTTTTTGGACGTGGCAAAAAATATTGGCTTCAAAAGATCATTTGCGTGGAAGCTGTGGCTATATTTATGCTAAAAAATGGGTAAAAATGGGTGTAAGCCAACATGTCTTTTTTTGTTTTCTCTCGATTTCTGAGTAAACCACACTTCTCTCGATTTTCCCGTCAAAGTAAAAGTAGAAGCAAACTAAATAAGGATCATCTCACTAATGTATTACTTTTCAAAATTTGAACTGCTTCTACCATTAAATGATGCTGACATTTTGAAGCCAGATTTACAGTGTTTTTTTAAATTTTCTTCTAATTTCATTCCGCAAACAGGTTTTTCAAAAAATCATATATAGGATTGTAGTACTTGCGATTCTGAGGTATTTGATATGTATATTGTGAATGTAGTCTGCACAGCTTCATAGAAATATGCATCCAAATGCGGAAATTTTGTGCGAACATTTTTCTAAAAATCATATTTTTCGGGTCTAATATTTGCAATTGTCATTCGATTGCCTCGTACTATATTGCACATTTTAGTTTTTCACGTTCCGGATCTAATAAATCTTTCCCCTTGAAAATCCATCCACTAAAACGCGAGTTACGAGAAATTCCAAAGTAGAAAAATCACCTAAAATTGGTTTTAAAAATATCGCGTATTTTATCGCGTTTTCTGCGGATCGCTTCCACTGCAATGAAAAAACTAGTGCAGCATCTTCGTTTTAGCGGAAACAGAGATTTGAAAACTTCATTGATAAGGAAGCTACATTCATTTTATCCCAAAAAATAGTGTGTGATGCTACATCCACGGTTCTTAATTGATGGTCTTGAAATAGATATATATCGATGTAGACTTTCATGGTGGACACTGAAATCGGATGCGGACAAAAATTGTATGCACTTTGCGCAAATTAGCGATATTTTATAGGTTTTTTAATGCTAAGATGCAACCGATGCTACATCTAAGAGTCCAAATTATATTTCGAAAAATATATACAACATAATAGATATGGTCTTGCTGTACATGAAAATCGCATGCGGACAAAATGATTTTGATAATTACGCGATTTACACGTATTTTAAAATGCATACAAATAAAAACGGGTTATTTGACCTCTATTTCCATTTCAGAAGCTTTGACATATATCCTCATCAACCCACTTAGCTTCCCTAATGGGAAATCTTTAATATGAATGTCAATAAAGCAAAATCCGTCTATTTTGTTGGGAGATCTAAGCAAAATGAAGGAAGTATTCCTATAAATTTTTACAATATTTCCCACTACATAATGCATGTGAAAAAATATTTTTTCAAACAAAAAATAATTTTTTGACCAAAATATATGTTTATTTTGGCTGTAACGTCCAAACTATAACACCAATCTGTTTGATTGTAGTCTCATTTGATTCGCCGTGAAGTTTGGATACACAAGAATTTTTTATGTAATTTTATGACCACTAAATGGGCCTTAATTTTGAAAAAAGTAGACCTATATTCAATAATTTATCTATTTTATGTACATTCCGCGAATTCTGTGTAACATTTTACAGGTATTATGCAATCTACTCGCTGAAGTCACTTCGAGAGAACTTTTTTGTAACAATTGTGATCATTAAAATAATTAGCGTTTTTATAATATGTTCTTTCTTAAAAAGCGAAATAAAAGCGCCATAACTTTTGTCCGCAACAACCAAAAATTGGCTCGCGACCAGATTCGTACTGGGATTTTTTTTCTTAACCTACATATCAAAAATCGTTGATGTAGCGCGAAAAAAAATTATCCTTTTTTCTGAAATGGAATATGAAATAATTGACAATATTCGTGATATATATTATCTTATACCTTTCTTTTAAAATAAATAACGATGTTCTTGTTCCAATTTTAATGTTATATTTCTTTAACGTGGAAAAAAAATTGCTCGACTCCGACTCGTAGACTCCGACTCCGAAACCCTAATTTTTTGCATTTATGGGGATGATATATTGTGCCTTCGACCTTAGGTACATATTTGGATATTTGGACATATTTGGATAATGGGCGAAAATATCCGACAAAGTCCGTAAGAAATGAGGTAGAAAATACCTATTTGTTAATTGTAAAGCATGAAGTCCTTAAAAAGTTGTCATTAAACTCAATACGACAGGCCAGCAACGCGGACCGGGGTTTGCTAGTATGATTTCAAGTAATATAAAATGTTAGGATAGGTTAGGTTGAAAAGAGGGGTGATGCAGGATCGCCCCATGTCCGTGTGGACATACACTTAAGTCATAAAGGAGGCCTGTTGTGCGCTCTAATTTGTGGTCAGGATGAGGTTGTATACTTAGTGTATGAATTATTTAAAATTCCTGATTATTTTTTTGATGTTAGTCTAGGATTTCTGTCATATTGAAATGATCTCTTAATGTTTTGAGCTCGATTGTCCTGATGTGGTCGAGTCCTTGTATTATGTCGCTCCCTAGTAGTTGGTTTCTCGGGTTTGTGAAGGCCTGGCAATGACAGAGGTAGTGTTCCAACGTTTCGTCGTCCTCTCCGCATGCTCTGCATTCACTGTTTTCTGCACAACCTATTTTGTGCAGATGCGCTTGTTGCCCCAGGTGTCGTGTAAGAATGCCCGTCAGTCTACGGATGTATTTTTTTACTTAGTAAAAGTAGTCCCCCATAGGATTCCTTCTCTTCTCTACTCCAAAGGGATATATGCGCATCTTTTGCCCATGCCTTTAGCTCTATACGCGTCGCTTTTAAGGGCTTGGCGTTTTCCTAGGCTCACTGTAGGTGGCTCCCTGGCTTGTTTTGCCAAGCAGTTTGCTATTTCATTACCCCTAATCCCTATACGCCCTGGCACTAGAGTTGGGTAATCCAGTTCCTAGTTCCTTGTACTAGTTCCAAAACGTATGAGTAACATCATGAAATATAAAGTGTGATAGTAAGTATACGCAATTTGTTCAAAGAAAAAATGTGGGCCATTGGAACTGCGAAGTGAACGAGATAGTTCCATATAGTTCCTTTGACACAACTCTACCTGGTACCCATATAATGTTTACAGTGCCATGTTGGGAGAAGTTGCTTATTAGTCCGGTCAAAATAGACATTGAAATAGCAAAAATTCCCACAAAGCTGAATTTTGGTGGAGAGCTAGGGTTTGCCATTAGAAGCAATGTCCTAAAAGTCCCCATCGATCCCATGTGTGCAAAAAAAATTATTCGGGGTCAAAGGTCAAATTTTAAGGGTTTTTAGGTTTTCGGATTTATTTTTTGAAAACGGTTGATCTAATCAAAAAGTGACTAAAGTAAATATTGTAGACAGAAAAATTATCTACAAGTTTGACCTTTATAATTTTTTTCCTAGAAGGAACCATTCTTGAGATATAGCTGTTCTTAAAAACACATGATTTTTATGCACTTATAAGGGAAATATGCACATATTCAGACGAACCGGCTAAAATAAGCGAAGTTTTCGGGTCTGTCCCCCAAAAAATATATATTTTCGTGAAGAGCGAAATTATTGCTATCTTCTAAAAAAAAAATCCAACAAAATTGGAGCGTGTTTAGTAGAGTGATTCAATGTTAGAGTCATTTTATGCAAAAATAGCCCATTTAACCTACATGTGTAATTGTAAGCCCAACGGGAACGACCCCAACGAAAACTCTCCGATTTTTTTCAAGTTTTGTCAGAAGGTAGCGCTGATTACGGAAATGTATAATTTTCAACGGTTGCGGATCCGGTTCGCCGGTTATTCGACCCGAAAAGCCAAATTTAAAAACCGGGTTAGACCCGGTTCTACTGAACCGATTACTGCAAAGTGGATATCGTTGGAAAGCTTATGAAAGTATCTAACACATAGTGTCATTACTTTAACCGGTTCGCCTCATAATGTACTTACGCGGCTAATTTTTTATTTGACCTTTAGATCACGATATCTCGAAAATGGTAAGTCATTTTTAAAAATCATAAAGACCACTCTTGTAGACAATTATTAAATCTACAACTTTTATTTTAGCCGGCTTTTGCTAAGTCGTACCGTTTTTGAGAAAAATTAAAAAAACTGAATAATGCCTCCAAAAATGACCTTTGACCCCGAATAACTTGGTTTGCACACATGGGATCGATGGGGACTTTTAGGACGATGCTTCTAATGGCCAACCCTAGCTCTCCACCAAAATTCAGCTTTGTGGGAATTTTTGCTATTTCCCCCTTATACGCATGTCTATTTTGACCGGACTATAATAGGAACTTCTGTACCAAATTATAAAGCTATATTGTGAGCTGCATCTTAATTTTAATAGTCAGGCGAACGGTGATGAAGAATGAATAAACTATAGGGGGTCTCCGACAAATATTTCGATTAGTTACAAACGGAATGACAAAGTTAATTATACCCTACATATTATTATAGAGAATATAAAAATGGCTTTTGTTTCTTGCACGGGCAGACAAGGCAGCACTTGGTGTGGTTGAAAGCAAAACTTTTTCGAAAGAGTTGTAGACCAATCTGCGATGACTGTCAATATCGGCATCGTAAGAACCACTACCAGTAAGTACTATCTATGCAACGACATTCACATATTTAAACGTATCGAGTTACAGTGATTACATTGGTTGGTCGTAACATCTCATGAAAATGATGCTACTAGAAAAGTATATACAGCTAGTCAACTAAGTATTTTGCCTTTAAAAAAATTAAAAAAAAAATTGAACATATCTGTTTGAAGACATCACTTTTTCTGCCATTGTTAGGGTCATAAGTGTTTTTTTATCCACGCGTTGAATATGTTTTTATATGTATATGACTTATTGAGTACATAAGTTGTTACCTCATTTACTTTAATATGTATTTGCTAACAGCTATAAGAGAGTGCGCCAAAATTAAGTATTGTGAGTCTTTTTGTATAATATCACATTTCCTGCCACCGTGGTGCAATGGTATGCACACCCGCCTTGCACGCTGAAGGTCGTGGGTTCGATTCCCTGGCCAGTCCACATCAAACATTTTTCGACGGTGGCAAAATTTCCTGAATATTTAAGCCTTATAAAACTTCTTTACAAGTGGTGTTTTAGACGCGCCGTTCGGACTCGGCAATAAACAGTAGGTCCCTTATCATTGAGCTAATATGAATCGGGGTGCACTCATTGATATAAGAGAAGTCTCCCTTGTCCCGTATGGGATGTTTGTGGAACAATTAATCACATTTCCTGTATCCGACAGGACGTATACTTAATGAACATTTCCATCATGATTCTTAAGAAATTTGTAAGTCACCCTTAATATCAGACATTCTTCCTCACTTTTTCACAGTAAGATATTAGACAGACAGATGGTCTCAAAACACGCTGTACTGTACACTATAATTTATGACAATCTGGTCATAATTGTTACCTTCAAAACAAGTTAAACTTTCTGGAGAGAATGATGGTGTTCTTGGCACATGTCAACTACATAAAAAAATTACAGTACCTTAAGAAGAGATAACCAAAACTTGGCAGTCTGCTTCACTTCATTTGAAAGAAAACGTATTCTTTAAGAACAACGAAAAAAAAACATTTGCTATCTATAATCGAACCACCCACAAAAAAGGAGAATTCTTTTTGTGTTTTTCTGTATCACTTTTGATGGTTCAATGAATTCATCCCAAATCCTGTATCCTTTGGCAATAGTTTTTTGGCATTCACCAATTTAAAAACTGCCAATATCTACGAAAACAAACAACAACTATCAACAAAAAATGTAATTTACTGCTCACGATATGCCTTGAAAAAACTTTAGGACAGTGGAAGTAAAAGTTAATCAAGATCTGATGTGTGTTCGCACACATATAAAAGGAACAAATATAAAAGACATATACAAACCAAACAATAAACTACATATTTACCATGAAAGGGCGTTCACTTCATTGCACCCAAATGTGTAAGAAAAACATAACGGATTGATTAAATAGGGACAACGTAAAAATAAATGGAACATTTGACAAAATCTAAATATGCAATAGTACATTTCACAATTTAGTTCGGGGACGGGGGAACATTGTGTTTTTTGTCCTTGATGTGAAAAAATGAACAAGGAGGTTTAACTATACTGACGTATGGTATGGTACTATTTTTTGAGCCAATCCACAGCCGATGATAATGTAGATAATTCACCCCATTTTAAATTTAATGAACAGTAATGTGAGCCCTGGTTAATTTGAGACCAATAATTATGGATATATAAAGACGAACCCTATGATGATTTTTTAGTGGGGGATGCTAGAAGAATTAAAATATTTCAAATAATGGTATTGAAAATTGGAGGGACAATTAAAGACGGAGTGGTTCTTTATAGGGACACCTTGGTTAGTAAGTATCCCGGGAAGAAAAGACTTCCCACAGAAAGAAATATAAATCGAGACCACAAAGACTACCTGCGGTAAGAAAAAAGGACAAAAGTGGATTAAGGTGCAAACAATTGGAAATTTTGTAAGTCAGGTATCCAAACGAGTGTAGCGACGAAACTCATACTTTTTGGTGTGCAATTTGCAAACTGAGAAGTTTTTCGAGGGAGATTCTTCTTGAAAGATCCTTCATTTTGATCAGAATCGATTTTTTTGTCGAAATCAAACAAATTTTACTATTGAAAACTTTTCTTTTCATAACATAAAACAACGATAAGATGTTTATACCTGTCATGTCTGACAACGATGCACCTTATTTGATTCGAATATGTTCTCGACGACATTCAAATCATTGGTTGTTCACACCCAATCTGTTAGTGTGCCGGAATCTGTATAATTTGTTTGCAACAAACAAGACATAATTTAACAAAAATGTATTTAAAAATAAAAAATAGTGGACTAAGAACCTATGTCTCACCATCAATTTGCTCAAACAAACTTGTAAAACATGGTCGCCTCATTAGACATCGTCGAGTATCTATTAAATTATCTTAACAATAAACAAAATCCGAAACAATTCAATTCTACTTAAGAGTTTTTCCAGACATTTTACTTTTTAATTGGGTGAAATGAAGGCAAATAACAAATGTGCCTTCCTAAGGCTAAATTGAGTAGGCAATCAAATTCAGTACGAAGACACATTTTATTAAAACAAGATTGAAATTTGGCACTGTCCGTCCACGATTAGGGTTAAAAGGAATAAATGATAATTGAAGTTCAAGGATATTGGAGTTGTATTTGGTTTTGCTTGCGATTTTCAACAGAGGTGTTAGGTTGAATTGGAATAAAAATGCCGACAGAATCAACTTGATGTGGGAATGGAAATTTTACAAATTATTTGTACATAATTTTCTGTAGGTTGCCCAGTTGGGGAACTACACATAATATTGCGAAATATTTTAAATTATCAGTTTCCAGCAGCATTCAAATATAATCAGTTCACTAGCTCTAGATATTTTAATTATATCTTTAAGTGTTTTAGGCTATAAATATTAATGTAGCCCTACTAAAAATATGAATGTACTCAGTGCTATAGTGATAACTCTATATGCAGTTGGATGAGTATTGATAAAAAGGCGTTGCCGAAGTGATAATGCACTCAGCAAGGGAACAGGTTCTTATAGTGATAAGAGCATAGAGTAATAGAAGATAGGCTAAGAATTATTTTGTAACTTAGTTATTAAGACTCATAGTAATCATAATAAAAATAAAATTAGAATCGAATATTCAACCAAACCAAAATGTTGCGTTCTTTTCTCGCCTACACAGGAATGATTGAAATGAACTGTTTATATCAATGGTTTATCGTGGGCTATATCCCGATAACCAATTAGAAATTTGTTTCATTGACTTCACCAACATTTTGGAATCCTATTTTAGACCCATTAGCGAAAAAGTGGAATTTAGAAGCAAACTTCTCACGTGGCAAAAGCTCAGACACCTGGCACGAGTCAGAAGATCATACAATAGTTTTGTCGAAAATTTTTATATACATTAGGGTTATAACCAAAAAATACCACCTCAGTACCATGTGGGGAAAAATGTGTTGATAACGAAAACTCGTTTTAAGTCGATTCAGCGAAAAAAGTTTCCGCACCGACTGCGATTACTAAAGCCCTTTTGATTTTTATACCCTACACCACTATGTGGAAAGGGTATTATAAGTTTGTTTTGGTAAAAATTCATGTAACACCGCGAAATATTCGTCGGAGACCCCCAATGTGGTATACCAATCTTCATATCTCGTCGAGATAAAGCGATTTTGAGATGTGTGTCCGTCCGTCCGTGTGTCCGTCTGTCCATTATAATTTGTAATCAAACTACAGGCCGCAATTATGGACCGATCGTCACGAGATTTGGTATGGAGGTCGGTTTCACATCAGAATAGATCGCTATTTTAATTGGTGATGATTAGACATCGGATTTTGCATATTTTTTAATAATAAAGATACGAAGATTCTGATTGGACCAAAATTCGTTTCAAAGAAATCTAAATTCAATGCAGGGTCATATTTTGTATTTATTTTGCATATTTGCATATTTTGCATATGCACAAAATATGCAAAAAAAATATGCAAAAAATATGCAAAATATATGCAGAATATGCAAAAAATATGCAAAATATGCAAACAGTTTTTGGCCGAAAATCGTCATAAAAGTCGTAAAATTGACAATTAAAGTTGGGAAAAATCATCAAAGTGTCCTAAATTAAATTTAACGTCGCTTTTTTAGCATATTATTATGCTATTGAGACCCCTTACCACAGTGTGGATATAAAAATATGGTTATACTCGTATGTATGTTGTAATACCATTTTTTATACCCTATACCACATGTGGAAAAGGGTATTATAAGTTTGTTTTGGTAAAAATTCATGTAACACCGCGAAATATTCGTCGGAGACCCCCAATGTGGTATACCAATCTTAATATCTCGACGAGATAAAGCGATTTTGAGATGTGTGTCCGTCCGTCAGTCCGTCCGTCCGTCCGCCCGTCCGTCCGTCCGTCCGTCTGTCCATTTTAAATTGTAAACACGCTCCAGGCCGCAATTATGGACCGATCGTCATGAAATTTTGTATGGAGGTCGGGTTCAGATCAGAATAGATCCCTATTGTAATTGGTAATGATCGTGAAATATTTAGCGGGTGAAATGGACCAAAAACATAATATTTGTCCAATTTTCTAGCGGCTCTGTAGGTCTCAATAATAGTCCGATCAACGCGTAATTTCAAATAAGGTAAGAGTATATCACAAAGGATTAGCTTGCAATTTGAAATGGCGATCGGATAATATTAAGAGAGTTAAATGGACCAAAACTTTTGTGTGAAAATTTTGAAAAATTTTAATATACAGCTTATATCTTAATTCATGGAAGTGACATTCCGGACAAGTGAGATGAACTTGAAAGTGGAACGCTTGACCTTTCAATTGATGCCAATTATGTTGGTGTGCATGATCAAATAACAGAGTTACAGCCTAATATATTCTGTTATTTGTTTGTAGTGTAATAATAAACTCGCTAGAAGTCGCAATTATACATCAATAGTCACGAAATTTTGCACCGGGTAAGAGTATAGGTCGAAAAAGATGCCTACAATTTTGAATGATGATCTGATATTCTTTAGCGGGTGAAATGGACCATTACTTTTGTATGAAAAATATACAAATTTTATTTTTGGTCGATAGTTTAATTCCTTGAGGACATACATATATATTACGCAAAGTAGCCTACATATGGAAAAAACTACTGACCTTTCCTCTGATGTAAATTGCAATAAAGTGTTTGCTAGATAACGGGCCTACTGCCTAATATATAATGGGTTCTGTGTAGAGAACCACAATTTTATCCCATGCTACATATTGTCTCTCCAAAAGTTTATGTAACACCACGAAATATTTGTCCTAGAGCCCTTATTTGGTATGCCAAAATTCATATATCGACGAGATAAAGCGATTTAGCGATGTGTGTCCGTCCATTAAAAATTGTAAACAAGCTTAAGGCCGCAATTATGGATTGTAACGAATTTTTTAAGGAGGTTGGGTTCGGGCCAGAATAGAAATGATTAGTTTTTGGTGATGAATATGAAATGTTCAGGGGATGAAATGGACCAAAAACAAAATTTTAACCAATTTTGTAGCGGCTCTGTAGGTCAAAATAATAACCCGCAAAATTTTAAACAAAGTTTAAGTTTATGATGAAGAAGAAGCGTAAAAACCGACGTGAAGATCAGATATTACTTAGCGGGTTAAATGGGCTGAAACTTTTGGTGAAATTGGTAAAAATTTCAATAACGTAGCGGTTAAACAACGGAAGTAGTAGTACTACATAAGTGGGTTTCATTACATTTTAGTTTGTGTGAACCAAATTTTCCTTTCCTGCTACAAAAATGCCTTTGTCATGCTAGATAATTTTTGGTTATGGTCATAAGTATTATACATTACATCTCTGAAATTTGATAACACTATGCAACACTGAAAATGCAAACAACTTTTGCTATCTATTTTTTGAAAGTACATATTTAGACTACAAAAACCTTAGTAGGGTTTTGTCCTGTCAGATCCAGTTCGGATTTTATGGCCTCATCTAAACCGGGCTAAATCTACACTTTTTTGCATTTATCAGGCCTTTATCTCAGAAACGAATAGAAATTTGGCCTTGCTGTCTTTAGCAATATTGCATCCCTAAACTAGTAGAACTTATCTTTTGAAAAAACCACATAAGAAAAACTCCATCTAGGGCATCAAAATCTATAAAATATAGAACATTTTACATAATTGCTGAAATTCTGGTCAGTATCGGCTAAACTATTGGGAGTTGAACCAAGTAACCATTTGCTAAAATCTTCCAAATGAAGTTCTCAACAATTCTTTAGAACATTCTGAAACTATAAAATGCTTACTTTATGTTGTTTCAGCGGTATTTTGCATCATATCTTTTACAACACTTATTTCAAACACTGTTTACACCAACAGTTTATTCTCGCATTTCGGATTTCAATACATTATTTACATTTTTATTAAATCGTCGTTGAAAAATTTACAGAAAACAACGACAGAGAGGCATTTTACAACAATGACATGTTCTGAAGAGTTGTGTATTACATTCCAGGGTATATTTTACCAAAAGAAAATATTCAGAAAACGGTTTTGGAGATACGGTGCGAAATGTATAACAATTGTGGAATTTTTGCATATATTTTGAAATTTGAGACAATAAATGTAGTTTTTCGAGTTCATTATTTCTCCTCTCTATTTTATTCTTGTCCTTATCTACAAATTTGCTTCAGAGGTCAGAAGAAGATTCGCATTGGTTTCAGAGATATAGCCCCGGATTTCTTTAAAAACTCAATATTTAACAATGCTTAGATGGGGCCATAAAATCCGAGCTGGATCTGACACAACAAAATCCAACTAGGGTTTCTTGTCGTGTGGGTCTGTACTTTCAAAAAATACTCAGTTCGAATTGTTTGCACAAGATCACCTTAAAAATGTTGCACAGTGTAATTAAATTTTCACAATCATTGAAAAGAAGTTCCGTGGAAAGCGATTGTCCAGGGATAGTGGTATAGGGTATCCCATGGTCGGAACCGTCCGACTATAGACTTTTCTTACTTGTTTATTATTAACCTATTAAAAAATATAAAATTTGTTAAATTGTCAAATATTTTATTTAAAATTCAATATTTTCTTTGTCTTAATTTGTTGCATTAGTCTGGTTTTAACTCAAAGGGAAAACATCGATGTCGGATTTTTTTATGCGGCACTCACCTAAAGTGTTTAGTTTGGTTAGATTTTAAGATTGTTAAAGTTTGAGCACAATTGGAATATGTTAACACATGCCACTGGGGCCTCGTAGTTATGAAAATCTGGATTTTTTGGCTATTTGACGATTTCAGCTACCCATATCTATGAAACGGTTAAAACTATTTGCCCGTGTTATGCGTTAAATTAAATGCCATACTATTCTTAATATTTCTTGCCGAACAACAAAATACGTAAGTAGTACTGAATTCAAGATAATAAAGCCAATGTCCCGAAAACGCCTTAGGGTGAAAATGGAGTCTATTGTGAAAAAACCCTTTTTACTGTGTTTTATTTAACTTGCTTTGGTGTCTGTTTAGTTCAAATCTAGTAACTTATTTTCCACACAGTTGTAGTTGAGCAATCGAACTAAAACTTGGATGACAATACATGAATATGAAACCAAAACCAATATGGATCCATTTTTTCTTAGAGGATTCTGTTTAAATTGTTAGGCCGAATAAGCTATAACTTGGCATTTGGGGTTCCCAATGGTACAGAAACTTCCTCAGTAAAAATTTTGGACTCAGGTCAAGGTTTTGGTATAGCCCCTATATAACGGTACAACACGATTTCAGGTATTTTAAAGTTTTTATCTACATTTTCTGCCTAAATTGGCTATAATTTTGTTATGAGGTTCCCAGTGGTCAAAAAAATTAAATGCTGAAAAGTTAAAAATAAAAAATAGTTAAAAAAATAAGTTACAGTGTTTTATTTACAAATGCACTTAAAACTAGAAAATAATTTTTAATGATTAAATCTCTCAAATAAAACGCTTGCATTTGAATTAAAATTTGTGGCAATATTAAACTGCAAGCGTTTTATTTGAGAGAATCCATCATTAAAAATTATGTTTAGTTTTAAGTGCTTTTATAAATAAAACATTGTAACTTAATTTTTTTTAATTATTTTTTATTTCTTCCCATATTATCAATTTTTGGGAATGAAAACAAATTTCTTTTACATTTTGTTCATATTTAAATTTATTTAAGGGACTGACATAATGTGATTTTGGTGAAATCTGGGTAAAGATGACTACTTGGTGATGAACTCGACTCCTTGCTCTGCTATGTCGTTCACAACGTTCAAGTTGTTTAACATCCTTTACCCTCCCTGGTAATTGATGTTCTGCGGTCAAGTTGCAGGATCTTTTTCAAGAAATTCGGAGTTGATGCTTAATCTCTTGAACAACAAGTAAGTATACCCTGTAATTACGTCTGGTAGACTTTTTTGGAAATTTCGGCAGTTGTTCTTTTGTTATACCCCGGTTACACTTACCCGGATTAACCCAGTGGGTTTGGATTTCAAGTGTCAATTCCATAGCGCAAACGTCAAATAAATCCTCTCGAAGTGGGTTAACCCGGCAAAAAAACTCTAGTGTAACCGTACTATTTGTTTGGTTTTTTCCATCTTCTTCGGCTTGCTTTGTTAAGATTTTTGTCGCGTTTGGCTCTTTACGGTGGTTTGAACTATCAGATCAGGCCAACAAGTTCAGGACTAAGATACCACAGATGATTTATCATTTTGTTATTTCCTTTATCTGATATTTGTATTTCAATGAATCTTTAATGCGGTCTTTTTTTGGACCTAAAATATTTCTGAATTTCGTGTTCACTATTTGTTGTATTAAACTCAATCTATTGTCTCTAATCCTTTTCAACCTATTGATTATGTTTAAAACGTTCTCGCGTACATTGAAATTGGATTTGCCAATAGCAGACTATTCTTATAGAAATCGCGTGAATATGTTTGGTTGATGTCCGTATGTGCTGCCAAACTTGCAGTCAAAAATGCCTTTCAACAATATTTCTTATAAGTCTGTACGCAGGTACAAAAGCTCTCGACTTAACATCTCCTCAAGCTGGTAAGACCCCATTATTCTAGGCATTCGTACACTGCTAAGTCTTGTTTCTCCCCTGTTCTTTACCCCCATACCAGATGATACCAGAACAGCAACCCGTTCTTTCTGCACTGTTTTGGGAATACCTGGTAATAGTTTTCCATTCTAGTGAACGCAAATAGCCTTGTTTTGGGGTATCTTCCTTGAAGTTGTTGCGAGTATTTTTCACTGTTTATTCTTCGGAATAAACGGATAAAGCTTCTAAAGATTATATATTTGTTGGGGTCCTCTCCGAGAGCTTCTACTGTAGATAAAATGATACGACTAACGTTCCTATAGGACACTTTACAGGGATCCAGCAGCAATGACAATTTCATGGTTTGGAGTTTTTGTTGAAGCTGCGCTTGATTATTTTCGGGACAGATGGTTCTTTAGATTCTACGAAGCGTTTAGCATCAAAATAAGACCTAGACCTCATTGAAAATCTATTGAAATACGAAAACATAGACAGAAAAAAGAAAGAAAATGATAAATCACCTGTGGTATCTTAGTCCTGAACTTGTTGGCTTTGCATTGTTTGATCCGACAGTGCAAAACACCGTAAAGAGTCAAATGGCGACAAAAATCTTTACAAAGCGAAGATGGAAACTTCTCCGGAAATATTCGACCCAAAGTTACAAAAGAACAACTGTTCGAAATTCATAAAAAGTCACATTAACTCTGAGTCGAGCTCACCACAGATTACAACCAATTAATTACAAAGGACGAACAACTAAAACAATGCGTTCTCCAAGTAGTCGGCTATACCCAGATAGGCTCCATTTTCGCCCTAAGGCGTACGTAGTCACGTTAATCGGGACACTGGCTTTCTATCTCGAATTCAGTAATACTTACGCATTTTGTTTTTTAATATAAAATAAACAGAATGGCCTTTAATTTAATGCATAATACGGGCAAATAGCTTTAACCGTTCCACAGATATGGGTCGCCGAGAGAGACGAGATTTTCATAACTTCGAGGCCCCAGTAGCACGTGTTAACTTATTCCAATGGTGCTCAGTTGGCAATCTTAATCTTAAATCTATCTAAAATCTAATCTAAGTAAAGAGTTTAGACGCACCCCCGCCTAAAAAAATCCGACATCGATTTCTTCCCTTTGAGTTAAAACCAGCCTAAAGCTACAAATTTACATAAAATGATTGATATTTTATCAAATTTTATATTTTTGCATAGTTTAACAATAAAAAATAGTATTACATTACCATATACCCTACACCACACCGTCGTAAGAGGCATCAATAACATAATAATCTGCTAAAAAATCGACGTTAAATGGCCAACAGTCTTAATTTTGGACACTTTAAAGTTTTTTTGATGATATTTTCCAACTTTAATTGTAAATTTTACGACTTTTATGACGATTTTCGCCCAAAAACTATTTGCATATTTTGCATATTTTTTGCATATTCTGCATATTTTTTGCATATTTTTTGCATATTTTGCATATTTTTTTGCATATTTTGCATATTTTTTGGCATATTTTTTGAGTATTTTTTGCATATATTTTGCATATTTATACCCTATACCACAATGTGGAAAAGGGTATTATTAGTTTGTTTTGGTAAAAATTCATGTAACACCGCGAAATATTCGTCGGAGACCCCCAATGTGGTATACCATTTTTCATATCTCGACGAGATAAAGCGATTTTGAGATGTGTGTCCGTCCGTCAGTCCGTCCGTCCGTCCGTCAGTCCGTCCGTCCGTCCGTCCGTCTGTCCATTATAAATTGTAAACACGCTCCAGGCCGCAATTATGGACCGATCGTCACGAAATTTTGTATGGAGGTCGGGTTCAGATCAGAATAGATCCCTATTCTTATTGGTGATGATCGTGAAATATTTAGCGGGTGAAATGGACCAAAAACATAATATTTATCCAATTTTGTAGCGGCTCTGTAGGTCTCAATAATAGTCCGATCAACGCGTAATTTTAAACAAGGTAAGAGTATATCACAAAGGAGAAGCTTGCAATTTGAGATGGCGATCGGATAATATTTAGAGGGTTAAATGGACCAAAACTTTTGTGTGAAAATTATGAAAATTTTTAATATACAGCTTATATCTTAATTCCTGGAAGTGACATTCTGGTCAAGTGAGATATACTTGAAAGTGGAACGCTTGACCTTTCAATTGATGCCAATTATGCTGGTGTGCATGATCAGATAACAGAGTTACAGCCTAATATATTCCGTTATTTGTTTGTAGTGTAATAATAAACTCGCTAGAAGTCGCAATTATACATCAATAGTCACGAAATTTTGCACCGGGTAAGAGTATAGGTCGAAAAAGATGCCTACAATTTTGAATGATGATCTGATATTTAGCGGGTGAAATGGACCATTACTTTTGTATGAAAAATATAAAAATTTTTTTTGTGGTCGATATTTTAATTCCTTGAGGACATATATGTTTCGCAAAGTAGCCTACATATGGAAAAAACTACTGACCTTTCCTCTGATGTAAATTGCAATAAAGTGTTTGCTAGATAACGGGCCTACTGCCTAATATATATTGGGTTCTGTGTAGAGAACCACATTTTTATACCATGCTACATATTGTCTCTCCAATAGTTTATGTATGATCACGAAATATTCGTCATAGACCCCTTATTTGGTATGCCAAAATTCATATCTCGACGAGATAAAGCGATTTAGCGGTGTGTGTCCGTCCATTAAAAATTGTAAACAAGCTTAAGGCAATTTGAACTTCAATAACAATTTTTTTAAGGAGATTGTGTTTGGCCCAGAATAGAAATGATTAGTTTTTGGTGATGATCGTGAAATGTTCAGGGGATGAAATGGACCAGAAACAAAATTTTAACCAATTTTGTAGCGGCTCTGTAGGTCAAAATAATAACCCGCAACATTTTAAAAAAAGTTTGAGTTTATGATGAAGAAGAAGCGTACAAACCAACCAAGAAGTTCCGTGGAGAGCGATTGTCCAGGGATAGTGGTATAGGGTATCCCATGGTCGGCTCCGTCCGACTATAGACTTTTCTTACTTGTTTTTGCATATTTTTGATATGACCCCAAATATCGAAAAATTGACCCTTAAAACGCATAGATCCAAAATTTAAGTCCAATCGGATGAGAAATAAAAAACATGCAAAAATCCGATGTCTAGTGATAATCGTAAAATATTTGACGGGTGAAATGGACCAAAAACATAATTTTTATCCGATTTTGTAGCTGCTCTGTAGTTCGCAATAATAGCCCGCTCGCGTCGAAAATTCGAACGAGATAACAGTATATGACAAAGACGATGCTTGCAATTTGAGATGGTGATCGGGTGATATTTAGAGGGTTAAATGCACCACAACTTTTGTGTGAAAATTGTGAAAATTTTTAATATACCGGTTATATCTTTATTCCTGAAAGACACATTCCGGCCACGTAAATAATATTTGGAAGGCCAACTCTTGCCCTTTCCATTGATACCAATTATGTTGATTTACGTGGTCAGATAACAGAGTTACAGCCTAGTATACCCAGATTTTTGCTTGTAGTGTAATCATAAGCACGCTAGAGGTCGAAATTATAGCTCAATAGTCACGAAATTTTGCACGAGGAAAGGGTTTAGGTCGAAGAAGATGCCTACAATTTTGGATGACGATCTGATATTATTTAGCGGGTGAAATGGACCATTACTTTTGTACGAAAAATAAAAACATTTTATTTTTGGTCCATATTTGAATTCCTGGAGGGCATACAACGGCAAAGTCGCCCATGTATGGAAAAATAACTACTGACCTTTCCTCTGATGAAAACTGTACAATATGTGTGCTTGATAACGGGCCTACTGCCTAATACATAATGAGTTTTGTGAAGAGAGCCACATCTTCCTCTCATGCTACAAATTGTCTCTATCATGACAGAGAAATTCCCAGTTTTTGTATATTGCGTGGAGACCTAGCGTATTACTTGTCCAATTGTCCAAAAGTTAAAAATGTAGCAGAAGGGACTAAAGACGACCAATATTCCAATTTAAGAATATTTATTAGAAATGTATAATATATAATTGATCCACTGATATCAGTGAGTGTACCCCAATTACTATTAGCTCAGTGATATGTAGACAGCGGAGTTTTATGAAACCCCTATTTTTGTAAAATTTTGGGACTGGGCATATTTTTGGTTTCTGATTAAATTCCACAGAAAAATTCACAGAAAAATTCATGTATTTTACATATTTTCGTATGCAATAAATATTTCAATAATGTCTTCTTAAATGTTTATGTGTACATTTTTTCTGTGTAAAATTCTCTTCAGACAATTCAATAAAATAGAGAAATCTGTAACCACAGCCACAACCTTCAAAATATCGAAAGATATCGTTCTATGGGAGGTATATTAAGACTTAGATCTATACCGACAAATTTTAAGTGGAAAATCGAATACCCCCAACGAAGACTTAATACCAAATTCCAGCCATTTCGGAGGGATATTGAGAAGATAACCTTCAAAATACAGAAAATCGGCAAATTTCAGGTCGAATGTTGTATACCCGCAACGAACAATTAATACAACATGTCAGCCCTTTGAGTGGGATATTGAGGCCACACCCTTTAAAAGTGCCGAAAGTCGAGAGGTATCTTTCTATGGGAGCTATATGTTGACGCGGACCTATAACGACAAATTTCAAGAGGAAAGTTTTATACCCCCAACGAAGGCTTAATACGAAATGTCAGCCATTTCAGTGGATTTTGAGGCCACAGCCTTCAAAATACCACATATCGGGAGGTACTGTTCTATGGGAGCTATATGAAGACGTGGACCTATACCGATAAATTTCAGGTCGTAAGTATTATACCCCAACGAAGATTTAATACAAAATTTCAGCCAATTTGTGGGGCATTTAGGCCACAAATCCTTGCATATGTTTTTGCATGTGTTCATTTTAATGCAAATATGACAAAATATGCAAAAAATAGGTCCAGACTAATTCGTATTATTTTA
Source organism: Musca autumnalis (assembly GCF_047663935.1). NCBI lineage: Eukaryota > Metazoa > Arthropoda > Insecta > Diptera > Muscidae > Musca > Musca autumnalis. The sequence continues at coordinate 105,650,437 of NW_027411644.1, forward strand.
TTATAAAACGAGTTTTTGTCTAATCACATTATCTCTACGACATTCCTAACCATATATGCATTTGCATAGAATTCTGCTACTACTGTTTATCGCCGAGTCCGAAAGGCGTGTCCTAAGACACCACTTGTAGAGAAGTTTTTCATGACTGAGATACTCAGGAAATGTCGCCAACATTACTGAGAGGTATTTTCCCATCGTTGAAATTTTGATGCCATTGCACCACGCTGGCAACCTATTAGAAATGTCATAACAAGGAAATTTTACATTTTCTTATTTTTAAAGAATATACGTCCTATACATTTAATATGATCAATACCAAAAAAATCATTACGTATCTTCGTTTTAATATTATGGAGCTATATTTCAACTTCCTCAAATTTCCATGGTAAATTTATTTATTGGTGCCACCGTGGTTCTATTGTATGCACACCCGCCTTGCACGCTGAAGGTCGGGGGTTCGATTCCCGGCCAGCCAACATCAAATTTCCAACGATGGCAAAGTAGTAAAGTTTGCGACATTTTCTGAGTATTTCAGGCATGTAAAACTTCTCTACAGGTGGTGTCTTAAGACACGCCTTTCGGACTCGGCGATAAACTGTAGGCCCCATATCATTGATGTAATATGAATCATGGTGCACTCCCTGTCCCTTCTGGGATGCTTGTGGAACAATTATTATATTGTTATTTAAAATCGATGTGATAAGTTGGCAGACTCCACAAAGTTATTTCATACAATAACTTTATTTGTCCAAAAGGAATTTTGATTTGCTGAAAGCTAATTCGCGGGGTGGTGGTGTAGGGTATTGCATGGTCGGCCCTGTCCGACTATAGCCTTTTCTTACTTGTTTTTATTTAAAAATTTAAATTTGCTTTGTTTGAATAAACATTTATAGAAAACAAATACGATTCTCACAGGCAAATTAATTAAGAACAGTCTGTTACTTTCTCTTGTTCGATAGGTACAATAAATCTATATAAATAAGAATCAAATGTCGTTCGTTGGTAATGGCATCAGTTGAGAACGGTTGGACCGATTTGGATAACTCTTTTTTTGAAATGTTCGTCAAATGTTTTTATGCAAAGAAAATTTGACCACGCTTACTTTTACGCTCCTTTTTTAAATATTAATTTTTCTACAAAAACTACTGAATTGCTATATTTATTAAACTTATGAGTGCATTAGTCCGGTCAAAATAGACATTGAAATAGCAAAAATTCCCACAAAGCTGCATCTTGGTGGAGAGCTAGAGTTTGCCATTAGAAGCAACGTCCTAAAAGTCCCCATCGATCCCATGTGTGCAAAAAAAATTATTAGGGGTCAAAGGTCAAATTTTAAGGGTTTTTTTGGTTGTCGGATATATTTTTTGATAACGGTTGATCTAATCAAAAAGTGACTAAAATAAATACTGTAGGCAGAAAAATTATCTACAAGTTTGACCTTTATAATTTTTTTCCTAGAAGGAACCATTCTTGAGATATAGCTGTTCTAAAAAACACATGATTTTTATGCACTTATAAGGGAAATATGCACATATTCAGACGAACCGGCTAAAATAAGCGAAGTAATCGGGTCTGTCCCCCAAAAATATATATATTTTCTTGAAGAGCGAGATTATAGCTATCTTCTAAAAAAAATTCCAACAAAATCGGAGCTTGTTTAGTAGAGTTATTCAATGTTAGAGTCATTTTATGCAAAAATAGCCCATTTAACCCACATGTGTAATCGAAAGCCCAAAGGGAACGACCCCAACGAAAACTCTCCGATTTTTTTTCAAGTTTTGTCCGAAGGTAAGGTTTGTTGCGCTGATTACGGAAATGTATAATTTTCAACGGTTGCGGATCCGGTTCGCCGGTTATTCGACCCGAAAGGCCAAATTTAAAAACCGGGTTAGACCCGGATCTACTGAACCGATTCCTGCAAAGTGGATATCGTCTGAAAGCTTACGGAAGTATCTACCACATGGTGTCGTTACTTTAGCCGGTTCGCCTCATAATGTACTTACGCGGCTAATTTTTTATTTGACCTTTAGATCGCGATATCTCGAAAATGGTAAGTCTTTTTTAAGAACCATAAAGACCACTCTTGTAGACAATTATTAAATCTACAACTTTTACTTTAGCCGGCTTTTGCTAGGTCTTACCGTTTTTGAGAAAAATTAAAAAAACTGAATAATGCCTCCAAAAATGACCTTTGACCCCGAATAACTTGTTTTGCACACATGGGATCGATGGGGACTTTTAGGACGTTGCTTCTAATGGCCAACCCTAGCTCTCCACCAAAATTCAGCTTTGTGGGAATTTTTGCTATTTCCCCCTTATACGCATGTCTATTTTGACCGGACTACATCGGAAAAACGATATATTTACAAATTTCCTTAAATGGTGGGGTTCAACGCTCCATGAGCCATGAACAACTAAAACGGGAGAATTTGACTTTACCATTTGTTTTAACTTTTATAATTAGATCGCTTTAGAAAAAAGACAGGGGACATGGACGATAAGAAATCCTAAACCGCATCAAGGGGCGAAAAAATTCGACAAAGACCGTATGAGAATAGAAAGCTTACAGACAAAATCTGTAGATACATTTAAAATCATCCTTGGTTTGACAATAGACCGAAGAAGTGAGTTATAAAATACCAATTTTTGAATTGTCATGCATAAAGTCCATACAAAGTTGTCATCAAAACTCATTACAACGGGCCAGCAACGCGGACCGGGGTCTGCTAGTACAAATATAAAATTCCCGAGTTTATAAAAAAAAAACAAAAAAGTGAAATATTGACAAAGGTGCATTAAATGCTCTGAAATGTCGCGATTTGATAGCAAATTGGTCCAGAATGCCAGAATGGTTTGATATTGATTTTAAATTAGATTAAAACTATTTTTACAAGTTTTTACGAAAAGCGTATATGTCATTAATAATGACTCATTATAACAAATAAAATAAAATAATACGTCACTGTATTTCAATGAATTTGAACTTTTTTCGCGATAGAGAAAAAATGACACCGTATTTCACAGTAGTTTTTCATGCTATACACTGCTAAGCGGTGGTATTTTTGTTATTTGCAAAAATTGCAAAAAAAATATAACCCTAATATATACATAGCACCCATATAATGGTACAGCCCGATTTCGAATAATCTGACGTTTTTAACTACATTACGTTTTGCCGGGACGAACTTTGTATAAACCCACAATTTTGGGTTGAGATAATTTGTTGCCCCAAATGCCTAAATAATAATAAAAATATCTTCAATCAGGTGGCACCTTCATATGGTGTGTCATCTTTCAAATGGCAAATTACGGCTAGTTTGGTTAAAACATTTTACACCCTACACCACAATATGGAAAGGGTATTGTTAGTTTGTTTTTCGAAAAATGCCTGTAACAACGCGAAATATTAGTCGTAGACCCCCCATGTGGTATACCAAAATTTATATCTCGACGAGATAAAGTGATTTTGATATGTGCGTTCGTCCGTCCGTCCATCCATTAAAAATTGTACGCACGCTACAGGCCGCAGTTATGGACTAATCTTCACGAAATTTTGTATGGAGGTCGGGTTAAGACCAGACCTATAGTTTTTGGCTATGATTGTGAAATATTTAGGGGGTGAAATGGACCAAAAACAAAATTGTTGTCCAATTTTGTTGCGGTTGTGCAGGTCGCAATGCTAATCTGATCGGAGCGAGAAAAGTAGATCGCTGTTTAACGTGATGAACCAGAACTTTTGTGTGAAAATTGGTAAAGTTTTTAGTGAAATGACTATCACGGTGCTCTTGAAATAATTTTAAATGGAAGGTGCTTACACCTTGGAAGTTTTTGCGGATTCTGAAACTACAATGTTTATAGATGAGAAAAATCAAAAAACAAAAAAATCGCCGGAGCGTTTTTTAAATAAATCGCGATTAAAGTTGACATTTTTAGGGGTTGTTTAGGTTTTCACGATTTTGTTTAGAAATCGCAAGTCCTATCAAAATGGGGCTAAAGAAAATGTTGTAGCTATGAAAATTCTCTAGAGGATTCACGTTTACCATTTGTTCCCAGTCTGTACCATTTTTGAGATAAAGAAGCTCAGTTTACATTTGTAGGTTTTTTTTGTTAGGGTTTCGCGATTTTGCTTGAATACGGTAAGTCTTATCGATATGGGACCTGAGAAAATCTTAAAGCTGTAAAAATTCTCTACAATACTGGCTGAAGTAACTTATCCTAAGTAGTAACATTTTTTTAGATATACAAGTTTAAGTTGGGAATTTGCAGTCATGACATTGTTTTATAAGGGGGCGATACAGAATTGAATTGAATTTGAATTGTCCCAATTTGAACTTCTATATCTCAAAAACGGTAAAACCGACGAGAATACCATAAAGGTCAATCTTATAGAGAATTTTCATAGCTACAACATTTTCTTTAGTTCCATTTTGATAGGTCTTGCGATTTCTAAGCAAAATCGTGAAAACCTAAACAACCCCTAAAAATGTCAACTTAAATTTTAAACTTGTTTTTTGATTTTTCTCATCTATAAACATTGTAGTTTCAGAATCCGCAAAAACTTCCGAGGTGTAAGCACCTTCCAGTTAAAATTGTTTCAAGAGCACCGTGCTATATCTTTATTCCTGGAAACTATGTTAAACCCATGTAAGTTCTATTTCGATTTTTCCATTGATGCCAATTATGTTGATGTACGTGGTCAGATAACAGAGTTACAGCCTAGTATATTCAAGGATCTCTCAGTTTTAATTGTAGGTAGTTTAACCTTAATCACGCTTGAGGTCGCAGTTATAGTTCAATGCTGAAAAATGTTTGCACGAGGTAATAGTTTTGGTCAAGGATGGTGCCAATAATTGTTGACAATGATGGGATAGTATTTAGCGTGTACAATTGACCATAACTTTTTTGGGAAATTTAATTTTTAATCTACGTTTACTTTCAATGCTAAAAAATTTCGCAACCATGATAGAAAAGTATTAAAAATATGGTAGAGGAATTGCCATTTTTTTAAATTGATGCAAATTACGATACTGTACGGGATTTTGAAGTTTTTAAGTTACTTGTGATTAGAAGTAATGTAATACCTCGAAATATTGATCACTTTCATTGATCGAATCGGATAAAGCTATTTCTAAATGCGTTTGGTGCTTTGTCTTTCTTAACACAAATTTTTAATTTTTTGAAGAAATATGTATGTACGTATATTAGGCCGGGGCGATTTGTATGGAAGGAAAAAACCCTTAATGGGCCCTTCGCGTTTCTGTTTCCTGGAATTGAACTGAGCAAAAAAGTCCACTAGGCCATAGGTCTACCGTGAAAATCGAGCCTCCCGATTTTGACTTTAAGTTTTTTATCCACGTTTTTTGGATATTTTAGCATATAACGCCCAAAACATTGAGATTTTCGATCCAACAGAAAAACAAAAATTGTAGCCAACACAATAATTAAGAACTCTCTAAGACATCGCAAAAGCATTGGAACGCTCCTTCAGGCAGTTTTGGCCTTGAGAATGCGCAAACTTTTCGGAAAATGTCGATAAATGGCACTGTGCTACAAAAGTTGACCAGAAAAATATTCAAGCGTTCTGATGCAAAATTCTATCGTATTGGGATCCATGGACAACGAAAATGCCTTTAGTTCGTTTGGATCACTTCGTTTTATTTTTTTATAAGGGTAAAAGTAGTGAAAATCTGGGTTTCTTACATTTTTAAAATTAAACGGGCATATCTTCTTTTTTCACAACGGATTTCTATTGATCCTTCTTCCTTTTCAAGGGGTGAATAATATCTTTCGAACAAGTTCTTATGTTTTTAAATCGGTTAACAAATGGCTAAGTTATAGTGGTTTAAATCTCAAAAATTGTGAGAAATTCAGTTATAGTTTTTTTTTTTTGTGGGGTTTTTGAGACTTAAATCACTATAACTTAGCCATATATTATATTCTTTTCATTATTTCGTATTGGACAGATGGACCATTTTGGCTACATATACATATTTCTTCAAAAAAAAAATAAAAATTTGTATTAAGAAATAAAAAATGTCAAACGTATTTGGGAAGAGCTTTTGGTGACTTTATCCGATTCGATCAATGAAACAGATCAATATTTCGAGGTATTACAACTTCAAAAACCCGTACAGCATCGAATATTGCATCAATTTAAAAAAAAAAAAAAAACTTCGAACTCCTTTATGATTTTAATACCTTTTTATCATGGTTTGCAAGTTTTGTAGCATGGACAAACCAAAACTATAAAGGTAAACAAACTTATTTGTCACGACTGAACCAACTTTAAATGGAAGGTGCTTACAACTAGGAAGTTTTTGCGGATTCTAAAACTACAATGTTCATAGATGAGAAAAAAAAACAAACAAAAAAATTACGACGGGATTTTTAAACAAATCACGTTCAATAGTCACACTTTTAGAGTTTTTCATGTTTTCAGGATTTTGCTTGGGCCAATCGAAAGTAGTCTAAAGCAGATGTTGTTGAAGTGAAAATTCTCTACAACATTTTTTAGTCCCATTTCAATAGGGCTTACGGTTTCCATGCAAAATCCTGAAAACCAAAAAAACTTTAAAAGCGTGAACTTTTACCGCGATTTATTTAAAAATTCCTCCAGCGATTTTTCTTGTTTTTGGATTTTTCCCATCTATGAACATTTGCTCTAATCCCATTTCAATACGACTTGCGGTTTTCAAGCAAAATCGTGAAAACATAAACAGTTGTGAAATAAAAAGAAGAATGTTGTTGGCGTTTTTTATTGTTGGACTGCAGAATTTTACATCTTTGTGTTTATTTCAGCTTTAGTCCATATTTTGTTGTAATACAATTGTTTGAATAACAACAAAATATTTTAAAGTGGGATATGAAATTGATTAGTTGCGGGCGAAGGGTAGGGAATACTATAGTTTCAGTTGTCACCAAACAACTTCATCAGTTCCCTTTTTCGCCGACTCTGTATCGATAAACAGGTCAATAAAGCCATCTAGAAAATTAAATAAAATGAGAAATTTGCTGTATGGCCCTAAAGCTGTTTACCCTACAATTTGAGTCGAACTAAAGAATTTCATATCCACCACTATTTTTATGTCGTCTTTGCTTCGCAAAGAATACGAACATAGGAGTGTTGCTTCAATAAGCGGGGGTAAAAACAACAAGAAGGTTGTTTTTGCATTACGCATTGGTCAACAAGGCCGTGCTGATGCCTATTATTGTTGTTGGCGTTTTTTATTGTTGGACTGCAGAATTTTACATCTTTGTGTTTATTTCAGCTTTAGTCCATATTTTGTTGTAATACAATTGTTTGAATAACAACAAAATATTTTAAAGTGGGATATGAAATTGATTAGTTGACCTGTTTATCGATACAGAGTCGGCGAAAAAGGTAACTGATGAAGTTGTTTGGTGACAACTGAAACTATAGTATTCCCTACCCTTCGCCCGCAACTAATCAATTTCATATCAACTTTAAAATATTTTGTTGTTATTCAAACAATTGTATTACAACAAAATACCCTGCCAGCAATTGGAAGTGAGTTTTATCTAATTTTATAAATGAGAATCTTTTTGGTGTCTAATTTTCTGTAAAAATGCGACATTTGTCTAATATACAACAACAATTACATTGTTATCCCATTTGCATCGTATTCAGTCAAAATTTAGATAAAAATACGATAGGCAAATAACAATAACAATTCTGTATCATTATGATGTCTATCTATTTTCCATCGTTTATTTGGATACAAATGAGATAGCTTGCATTTATTTTTAGAACTGTTGTAATTTGAACAAATAAGACATTTGTATACAGATGATTACATGAGACGGTGGTGCAATGGTAGGCATGCTCGCTTTGCAATCCGAATGTCCGAGGTTCGATTACCAGGTCAGGCGACATCACATTTTTCAAATGAAAAAATTAATATGAGCGACAAAAATTCTAAAAACATACTCGCATAAAATATAAAATATAATGAATTATAAATAAAAAACCAAAAAGCCAAAAATAAATCAAACAAAGGATTAACGACCAATGGGTCAACAATAATAACAACACATAAAATAAAAAAGAATTAAATCAAATGAAAAAGAAAAAAAAATAATTTTTTTCTTTTTATTTATTATTATTTTTATCAATGTTTTAGCTTATATTAATGCTTTATAGCATATAATAATTTTGTCATTAAAAAAAAAAATGTCGACTGGCCTGGGAATCGAACCCGGGCATTCAGATTGCAAAGCAAGCATGCTTACCATTGCACCACCCATGCACCACTGGGAATCGAACCCGGGCATTCAGATTGCAAAGCAAGCATGCTTACCATTGCACCACCCATATTATCGTTTTAATAACTTTCTGCAGTGTCCAATGAGACACTCAAAAAAGTATCTAATGTGTGGAACAGTTCCTCCCGAGAGCATGATCTTATTGGATAAGAATGCGACTATCGCATTCGTTTGTGCAATCTAATTGAAGTGACTCATTGGACAAGAAACAGATAGCAAATGTTTGCAGGGTATGGACTAAAGCTGAAATAAACACAAAGATGTAAAATTCTGCAGTCCAACAATAAAAAACGCCAACAACAATAATAGGCATCAGCACGGCCTTGTTGACCAATGCGTAATGCAAAAACAACTTTCTTGTTGTTTTTACCCCCGCTTATTGAAGCAACACTTCGTATTCTTTGCGAAGCAAAGACGACATAGAAATAGTGGTGGATATGAAATTCTTTAGTTCGACTCAAATTGTAGGGTAAACAGCTTTAGGGCCATACAGCAAATTTCTCATTTTATTTAATTTGCTAGATGGCTTTATTGACCTGTTTATCGATACAGAGTCGGCGAAAAAGGGAACTGATGAAGTTGTTTGGTGACAACTGAAACTATAGTATTCCCTACCCTTCGCCCGCAACTAATCAATTTCATATCCCACTTTAAAATATTTTGTTGTTATTCAAACAATTGTATTACAACAAAATATGGACTAAAGCTGAAATAAACACAAAGATGTAAAAAGAAGAATTGTATTGGCCAACAGATGCTACTTTGGTTAAAGTAAGCAGTTAAAAAACAAGTAAGAAAAGTCTATAGTCGGACGGAGCCGACCATGGGATACCCTATACCACTATCCCTGGACAAACGCTCTCCACGGAATTTCTTTTCAATGATTGTGAAAATTTAATTATCAAATACCAGGGATGTAATGTATAATACTTATGACCAAAACCAAAAAGTTATCTAGCATGACAAAGACATTTTTGTAGCAGGAAAGGAAAATTTAGTTCACACAAACTAAAATGTAATGAAACCCACTTATGTAGTACTACTACTTACGTTGTTTAACCGCTACCTTATTGAAATTTTTACCAATTTCACACAAAAGTTTCAGTCCATTAACCCGCTAAGTATTATCTGATCTTCACGTTGGTTTGTACGCTTCTTCTTCATCATAAACTCAAACTTTGTTTAAATTTTGCGGGTTATTATTTTGACCTACAGAGCCGCTACAAAATTGGTTAAAATTTTGTTTTTGGTCCATTTCATCCCGTGGACATTTCACGATCATCACCAAAAACTAATCATTTCTATTCTGGCCCGAACCCAATCTCCTTAGAAAATTCGTTACAATCGGTCCATAATTGCGGCCTTAAAAGCTTGTTTACAATTTTTAATGGACGGACACACATCACTAAATCGCTTTATCTCGTCGAGATATGAATTTTGGCATACCACATAAGGGGTCTAGGACGAATATTTCGTGGTGTTACATAAACTTTTGGAGAGAGAATATGTAGCATGGTATAAAAATGTGGTTCTCTACACAGAACCCTTTATATATTAGGAAGTAGGCCCGTTATCTAGCAAACACTTTATTGCAATTTACATCAGAGGAAAGGTCAGTAGTTTTTTTCCATATGTAGGCTACTTTGCGAAATATATATGTCCTCAAGGAATTCAAATATCGACCAAAAATAAAATTTTTATATTTTTCATACAAAAGTAATGGTCCATTTCACCCGCTAAAGAATATCAGATCATCATTCAAAGTTGTAGGCATCTTTTTCGACCTATACCCTTACCCGGTGCAAAATTTCGTGACTATTGATGTTTAATTGCGACTTCTAGCGAGTTTATTATTACACTACAAACTAATAACGGAATATATTAGGCTGTAACTCTGTTATCTGATCATGCACACCAACATAATTGGCATCAATTGAAAGGCTTTCAAGTATATCTCACTTGTCCGGAATGTCACTTCCAGGAATTAAGATATAAGCTGTATATAAATCTAAATATTATCCGATCGCCATCTCAAATTGCAAGCTTCTCCTTTGTGATATACTCTTACCTTATTAAAAATTACGCGTTGATCGGACTATTATTGAGACCTACAGAGCCGCTAGAAAATTGGATAAATATTATGTTTTTGGTCCATTTCACCCGCTAAATATTTCACGATCATCACCAATAAGAATAGGGATCTATTCTGATCTGAACCCGACTTCCATACAAAATTTCGCGACGATCGGTCCATAATTGCGGCCTGGAGCGTGTTTACAATTTGTAATGGACAGACGGACGGACGGACACACATCTCAAAATCGCTTTATCTCGTCGAGATATGAAGATTGGTATACCACATTGGGTGTCTCCGACGAATATTTCGCGGTGTTACATGATTTTTTACCAAAACAAACTTATAATACCCTTTTCCACATTGAGGTATAGGGTATAAAAACTTGGAACTCGTCCCAGCAAAAAAGTCATTACCAAATAATGACTTTATTCAGTAAATTTTTGCAGTTGTAACTACTTACGGATTGACCGTAAAAGTCATTATTTTTACATGGGGATGTCATAGGAAGGAAGTACTTCCTTAAATGTGTTTTTTAAGTACATATTTAACCACTTACCAGTAGTCAAAAAAGGCTAAAAGGCGTATGTTCTATTTTTAGAACAATTGTGGTGAAATTATATTCAAATTCAACACTGGTTTTTGCTGGTGTCGAACACATGAACTTCTGATTTCTAGCCAAACACACTACACACTAGGCCACTCGTACAAATAGTAAGGGTTGTTTAAAAACATCCATGTACATCAACATTTCTTCGTAATTTTGTCAACAAAAAACTCCCATGCCGACGGTGAGCTTTGAACACACAAACCTAGGATTTGTAGTCGGACACACTAGCTCTGTGCCACCGTACTTATTCCTTAGTAAGTAAATAGTAAGTAAGGAAGTAAGTAGTTATGTGTTAACCATTATATATGCACTACCTGATAATGCGGAGTGTAATGAGAACTCATTACTCGGTAATGCATCAAGTGATGATATGTGCTTACCAAATTTTTGCTGGGCAATTAGATGTTTTCGTACATTCGTATTTCCAAGACTACCTCCATATCTCAATCCTGTAGTCCCACAGTAAACGTAATTCCAAATTGCAAGATTCCAGCTCTATCCGTTTACCCAAATTCAAATTGTAATAAATTTAGTACAAATTAGTACTTTTCGTAAACTTATTGTTTCCAAACCCCCTTTGATATATATTTCTTACTCTTCATCAGTCAGCCAAATCCAATTTGTACTAAATTTAGTACCATTTAGTTCTTTTCTACACTTTCCAAAAGCAGTTTGGTCCATCTTTCTTACTCTTCATCTTACCTACTTACTTACTTAGCTGGCCCATTACAGAACATTTGTTCTATAGGCCGAACTAAGAAAAGATCTCCAATTCTCTCTATTTGTTGCTTCGCTTTCTGAAATACCGCGCCTTTTTATCTCATCATCCACTTGTTTGCGCCATCTATTCCTTGGCCTGCCAATTCTGCGTGCACCGTCAAGCGGTCCGTGTTTATACACCTTTTTAGCGGGGTCATCATCGCTCATTCTTATGATATGGCCTAGCCAACGCAATCGCTGCATCTCGATACGTTTAACAATATTGATGTCGTTGTACAGCAGATACAGCTCGTGGTTCATGCGACGTCGATATTCACCGTCAACGCAAATTGGTCCGTAGATCTTTCGAAGAATTTTTCTCTCAAACACACCAAGCACTGCCATGTCTGCCTTGGAGGGTTACTAACCCGACGCCCAAACCCAAGTTTTTAACGTTCTTATGGAGAACGCGCGGCACATGTTAGCTCACTACCTTTAACGGGTGTTAAAGGCAGTTCCCCAGGTGACACCACGGGGAGGTTAGTGTCCACTTGAGATGAAAGAGGGACCAAGATAAATCCTGGGCTTTGCCATGTTAAAACCGATCAGGACCGTTGCTTGGTATCTTCCATCCCCTACGTCACCCCTTACTCTTCATCAGTGGCCCTCATTCCAAATTTGAGGCTTCCAGCTCTATCCGTTCAGCCAAATCCAAAATTTTACTTAATTTTGTACTATTTAAGACTTTTCGTAAACTCATGGTTCGAATTTTCAAAAAAAAAACCTTTGGTACATCTTTCGACTTTCAGGATTGCAGCTTTATATGTTCACCCAAATTAAAATTGTACTAAATATAGTACCATTTAGTACTTTTCGAACACTTATAGTTCGAATTTCCAAAAACTTTTTGCTACATCTTTCTTACTCTTTATCAGTGACCACATTCCAAAGTTCAGGGTTCCAAATCTATCCGTTCACCCAAATAAAAATTGTACTAAATTATGTACCATTTAGTGCTTATCGTACACCATTAGTTGGAATTTCCAAATACCCTTTGGTACATCTTTCTAAACCTTCACTAGTGACCCTAATTAAAAATTTCTGGATTCCTGCTCTATCCGTTCACCCAAATCCAACACTCTATCCTACACTCTAACATCAATCTCATTTCCAAATTTTACGTTTCCAGCTGCAAATTGTACCAAATTTAGTACCACTTAGTAAAAAAGTAAGATTTTCCAAAACAATTTCGTTATATCAACGTCACTTCCCAACCTTGATTCCCATACCAAATCTAAAGATTCTAGCTATATCCGATTACACTTATAGGTCGAATTTCCAAAAACCCTTTACTACATCTTCCTAGCTCTTCATCTGGGACCCTCATTCCAAATTTCAGAATTCTAGCTATTCCCGTTTGCCTAATAAAAAGGGTACCATATTTAGTACCTTTTAGTACAGTTAGTATAGAATTTCCAAAATCCCAGCCTTATCTCACCCCTACACATCAACAACAACCCACACTCAAAAAACGTTACTCTATCTCGCTCTCAAGAGCGACAAACGTTGAAAACCATTATAACAAGTTGTGATTAACAACCAATAACAAACATAAACATAAGCAAATTTCTACGAAAACTTTGTTTGAAATCGTTTATCGGTCGCTTTCTAGTGACATTTTCATGTTTGATAAATATTTACCAATATTTTATCAACATGCGACAAAAATATGATGATGAAGCTTTTAATTAAAATTTTCGCGGTGGCTTTTTATGTGTGGTGTGTATATGATGCGATTTCAACATGTTATTTCTCCGGTTAGTTCTTGAATCTAATAAATATCTCGAACTTATGTCTTTAGTATCATTTATGTCCATAAAAACACCTTCCACGTTTTGAGTCAACTTTTTGTATAAGGTACAAATTCTATTATTTTTCGACCTGGTGATCAACGACATTTTTTCAAGTCTCAAAACTTCAATATTGATAAATCGACGAAAACTACTCGGTTTCACTACTCCAAAACCATTCCAAACATTTTTTTTCAAAATTTCATGTATCGGAAGGGTTTGTATGTATTTATCGGTGTTAAGACTTCTTTTAACATCTGTTGAGGACCTCTGGGAGATCTGCTTAATAATTCGTATAATTATTTGATTATACACTGCAGGAGATGTAGTTGTACATACATCTCTTTCCATTTTATGACGATTTTAGTACTTTTACCGCCGTATCCAGCCCAATTTTAGATATTGTACTACCTACCCTATGTTTATTTTTAGACTTCAAAAGTAAAAAGTAAGTAAAAGTGAAAACGTAAAGTAAAAATTTTTGCAAAGCTTAGGTATAAACTTCAGGCCATAATTTGTGTTTTCTTAAAAATTTAGACAGGTCTTGTTTTTGGCATACTTGTCTGTGAAAAGTAAACATACTACTTACTTACTTAGTTGGCCCATTACAGAACATTTGTTCCATAGACCGAACTAAGAAAAGATCTCCATTCCTCTCTGTTTTTCGCTTGACTTTTTGGAATACCGCGCCTTTTCATTTCTTCATCCACTTGTATGCTCCATCGAAGCTTAGGCCTGCCGATTCTGCGTGCACCGCCATGTGGCATGTATTCATACGCCTTTTTAGCGGGTTCATCATCGCTCATTCTTATGATATGGCCTAGCCAACGCAATCGTTGCATCTCGATATGTTTAACTATATTCATGTCTTTGTATAGCTTATATAGCTCGTGGTTCATACGACGTCGATATTCACTGTCAACGCAAATCGGCCCGTAAATCTTTCGAAGAATTTTCCTCTCAAACACACCAAGCACTGCCTTATCTGCTTGCGCAAGTACCCATGCTTCGGAGCCATACATTAGCACTGGTAGTATCAACGTTTTGTATAGTGTTATTTTTGTTTGACGAGATGTGGCTTTGTTTTTAAATTGCTTACTTAGACCATAGTAGCATCTGTTGGTCAATACAATTCTTCTTCTTATTTCACAACTGATGTTGTTTGTTGTGTTTATGGCAGTGCCGAGGTAGACGAAGTCTTTAACTACCTCAAAATTGTAGGTACCAACTTCCACAGTTGGTCCGAGCTCTATGGACGCTTTGCGCGTCGACACCATCAATTTGGTCTTTTCGCCGTTTACCGCCAGACCCACTTTCGCAGATTCTGCTTCGACCTTTCTAAAGGTATCAGTTACTTCCTTTACTGATCGTCCCATGATGTCTATGTCATCAGCATAGGCAAGTAACATGTGGCTATTGGTGTAAATTGTGCCATTTCTTTTGACATTTGCATCTCGTATTAAATTTTCCAGCAAAATGTTGAATAGGTCACACGAAAGGCTGTCTCCTTGTCTGAACCTCTTTTGGTACAAAATTCTTCGGAGAGGTTCTTTCCAATTTTAACTGAGGACCTAGTATCAGTTAAAGTCATCTTACAAAGCCGGATGAGCTTTGCGGGGATACCAAATTCAGACATTGCGTGGAATACCTTTGATCGGAGGGGACTGTCGAATGCTGCTTTATAATCGACAAAAAGGTGAAATGTGTCGATCTGCATCTCTTGGGTCTTCTCTAGGATTTGCCGCAGGGTAAATATCTGGTCAACGGTGTACTTGCCAGGTCTAAAGCCACATTGGTATGGTCCAATTATTTCGTTGACCATTGGCTTTAGTCGTTCGCACAATATCCCTGACACCAACTTATAGGCAATAGGGAGAAGACTTATGCCCCTATAGTTGGAGCATACAGTCTTATCTCCTTTCTTGTGGACGGGACATAGGATGCTCAGGTTCCAATCGTCGGGTACGCGTTCTTCCTGCCAGATGGTGCTAACTAGCTGATGCATACACCTTATCAGCGCGTCGCCTCCGGTTTTAAACAGCTCGGCTGGTAAGCCATCGGCTCCTGCTGCTTTGTTATTCTTCAGCCGGTTGATTGCTGTTTTTACCTCATCTTGGCCGGGCGGTATACATTCTATACCATCTTCTGGGATTGGATCTGTGGTATCATCGTCTTCGCTACTATTGGATACCAGCAGATTGGAGAAATGTTCCTTCCATATCCTGAGCACGCTATCTGTATCTGTTACCAGATTACCTTGCTGGTCTCTACAGAAGGATGTGCCTGTACCAAAGCCATCTGTTTAATGTTTCACTCTTTGGTAGAATTTTCGGACTTCATTATGGCTCCTGTACATCTCGATTTTTTCACACTCCCGCTTTTCCATTTCTCTCTTTTTCTTGCGGAAAACACGTTTCTCTTCTCTCCTTTTCTCCCTGTATCTCTCTCGTGCGCTACGCGTTGCTACTGATTGTAAAGTAGCTCTATATGCCGCATTTTTCTCTTCGGTAGCAGAACGACACTCCTGGTCATACCATGAATTCCTTTGTGGAGGTCTCTGGAATCCAAGTATGGATTTTGGGGCTGTTTGCATGGAGTGGGCAATATGTTGCCATTGTGTTGTTATGTTATTGGGACAAGGAGTGCTCGCGTTAAGCAATTGGGCTAGTTGAGTGGAATATGCTGTGGCTATCTGTTGTGTTTGCAGCCTATCGATGTCCAACTTCCGCATTGTGTCTGTTCGTGCTTTATTTGCAACGTTTAGACGGGTACGTACCTTTGCTGCAACAAGGTAGTGGTCCGAATCAATGTTTGCGCCTCGGAACGATCGTACATCCAACACGCTGGATGAATGTCTTCCATCTATTACAACATGATCAATTTGATTACTTGTTCTTTGATCTGGAGACAGCCAGGTGCCCTTATGAATATCGAGATGATTAAATCTGGTACTGCTAACTACCATGTTTTTTGCAGCTGCAAAGTCTATCAGCCTCATACCATTGTCAGATGTTTCACTGTGGAGACTGAATTTCCCGACTGTTGGGCCAAAGATATTCTCCTTTCCAATTTTGGCATTAAAATCGCCTAGAATGATTTTAATGTCATGGGCAGGGCAACGGTCATATGTTTCTTCTAAGCGCTCGTAAAATATATCTTTGGTCTGTTCGTCCTTTTCTTCAGTGGGAGCATGAGCGCAAATAAAGTTGATGTTGAATAATTTAGCTTTTATTCGAATTGCAGCAAATATTTCATTCACTGGGGTGAAGCTGGATACCAGATGTTTTAGTCTCCGACTAACTACGAATCCGCAACCAAACTCATGCTTTACGTCATGGTAGCTATAATACAGTGCGTCACCTTTAGGTGTTGTTGTGACGCCTTTCCCAATCCATCGTATTTCCTGTATGGCAGTAATATCGGCCTTGTACTTTTCAAGTACGTCTGCCAATGCGAAGACTGCACCTTCTCTATAAAGAGTGCGAACATTCCAGGTGCAGATTCGCAGATCATGGTCCTTAAAACGTTTGCGGGGTTCGTCAACTTTAGAGGGGTTTGTTTTTCTTTTCTTTCGTTTTTTATACCCTCCACCATAGTATGGAGGGTATATTAAGTTTGTTTTTCCGTTTGTAACGCATTGAAATACTCATTTGCGACCCTATAAAGTATATATATTCTTGATCAGGGTAAAATTCTAAGTCGATCTGAGCACGTCCGTCCGTCCGTCCGTCCGTCTGTGGTAATCACTCTAGCATCCACAAAAATGGAGATAGGACGCTGAAATTTTGGGAAAATGCGTCTTTTGTTTGCAGGCAGGTCAAGTTCGATGATGGGCTATATCGGTCCACGTTTTGGTATAGCCCCCATATAACGGTACCCCCCGATTTACGTTATTTTGACGTTTTTAGCTACATTTTCAGACCGATTTGGCTGTAATTTGACATTTAGGGTTCTTAAGTGTCAGTAAACATATATAACAAAACATGTGGACATAGGTCCACGTTTTGGTATAGCCCCCATATAACGGTACCCTCCGATTTACGGTATTTTGACGTTTTTAGCTACATTTTCAGACCGATTTGGCTGTAATTTGACATTTAGGGTTCTTAAGTGTCAGTAAACATATATAACAAAACTTGTGGACATAGGTCCACGTTTTGGTATAGCCCCCATATAACGGTACCCCCCGATTTACGGTATTTTGACGGTTTTAGCTATATTTTCAGACCGATTTGGCTATAATTTGACATTTAGGGTTCTTAAGTATCAATAAACTTATATAACAAAAGTTGTGGACATAGGTCCACGTTTTGGTATAGCCCCCATATAACGGTACCTCCCGATATACGGTATTTTGACGTTTTTAGCTACATTATCAGACCGATGTAGCTATAATTTGACATTTAGGGTTCCTAAGTGTTAATAAACTTATATATTAGAAGTTGTGGACATAGGTCCACGTTTTGGTATAGCCCCCATATAACGGTACCCCCCGATTTGCGGTAATTTGACGTTTTTAGCTACATTTTCAGACCGATGTAGCTATAATTTGACATTTAGGGTTCTTAAATGTCAATAAACTTATATAACAAAAGTTGTGGACATAGGTCCACGTTTTGGTATAGCCCCCATATAACGGTACCCCCCCCCCCCCCCGATTTACGGTATTTTGACGGTTTTAGCTACATTTTCAGACCGACTTAGCTATATTTTGACATTTAGGGTTCTTAAGTGTCATTTAACTTATTTAACAAAACTTGTGGACATAGGTCTACGTTTTGGTATAGCCCCCATATAACGGTACCCCCGATTTACGGTATTTTGACGTTTTTAGCTACATTTTCAGACCGATGTAGCTGTAATTTGACAGTTAGGGTTCTTAAATGTCAATAAACTTATATAACGAAAGTTGTGGACATAGGTACACGTTTTGGTTTAGCCCCCATATAACGGTACCCCCGATTTACTGTATTTTGGCTGTTTTAGCTACATTTTCAGACCGATTTAGCTATAATTTGACATTTAGGGTTCTTAAGTATCAATAAACTTATGTGACCAAACTTGTGGACATAGGTCCACGTTTTGGTATAGCCCCATATAACGGTACCCCCGGATTTACGGTAGTTTGACGTTTTTAGCTACATTTTTAGACCGATATAGCTATAATTTGACATTTATGGTTCTTAAGTGTAACTACACTTATATAACAAAAGTTGGGGACCTAGGTCCACGTTTTGGTATAGCCCCCAAATAACGGTACCCCCCGATTTACTGTATTTTGACGGTTTTAGCTACATTTTCAGACCGATTTAGCTTATGTGACAAAACTTGTGG
Source organism: Musca autumnalis (assembly GCF_047663935.1). Lineage (NCBI taxonomy): Eukaryota > Metazoa > Arthropoda > Insecta > Diptera > Muscidae > Musca > Musca autumnalis. The sequence continues at coordinate 105,669,287 of NW_027411644.1, forward strand.
ACATAGATCCACGTTTTGGTATAGCCCCCATATAACGGTACCCCCCGATTTACGGCATTTTGACGTTTTTATCTACATTTTTAGACCGATAAATTTCAATAAACTTATATAACTAGTGGACATAGGTCAATGTTTTGGAATAGCCCCCATATAACGTTACCGCCCGATTTCAGGTATTTTGAGAATTTTACCAACAAGTTTTAACCGAATTAACTGTAATTTGAACATTTGAAATTCTTAGTGGTCACCACACCTCTCCACCAAAAATTGTCAAGAAAGCCCCCATATAACGGTACCTCCCGATTTTCAGTAATTTGATGATTTTACCTACAATATTAAACCGAACTAGCAGTAATTTGACATTTGAAGTTCTTAGTGGTCACAACACATCTCCATCAAAAATTGTCAACATAGGTCCATGTGCGGATATAGCTCCCATGTAACGATACCTCCCAATTTTCAGTAATTTGGCAATTTTAGCTACAATTTTTAACAGAACTAATTGTAATTTGACATTTGAAGGTTGTAGTGGTCACCACACATCTGCATCAACAATTTTCAACATAGCCCCAATATAACGATACTTCCCGATTTTCGGTACTTTGAGGATTTTACTTAAAATGTTTAACCGAACGTGGGTCCATGTTTTTGTATAGCCCCAAAACAAACCTCCCGATTTTCCGTACCTTAGCTTTATTTTTTGGACGAACTTTCTGTAATTTGAAATTTAAAAGTCAACAAAAATTGTTCATTTAAGTTCATATTTTCCTATAGCCCAGATACCTCCGAACTAGCTGTTAATGACATTTGAAGTTCCCACATAACCGATTTTCGATATTTTGAGGATTCTAGCTACATTTTTTAACCGAATTAGGAGTTATTTAACATTAAAGGCTCCCATCAAAAACTGTCAACATAGGCCCATGTTTTATTATAACCCCTATATAACGGTACCTCCCAATTTCTAGCCCACCAAAAATTGTCAACATACATAGTTAGATATAGGCACCATAAAAAAGGGCCTTCCGAATGAAGCATTTTATGTACATTATCTGACATTTGAACGTACTCACTTAAAGTTGGGGACTGGAATGAATATTTTATGGTGGAGGGTATGAAAAGTTCGGCCCGGCCGAACTTAATGCTTTTTTACTTGTTATACACTACACCACTATGTGGGGAGGGTATTATAAGTTGGTTTTGGCCAAAAAGTTTGTAACGCATCGAAATAATGGTCGTAGACCCATACTTATATATACAAACTGAATGTCTCGACGAGCTAAGTCGATCTGGCTATGTGTGTCCGTCCGTCAGTCCGTCCGTCCGTCCGTCTGTCCGTCTGTCCATCTAAACCTTGTAATCACGCTACAGGTCGCAATTTTGATCGGATCGTCACGAAATTTTGGATGTTGATGGGGGTCCCGGAGGGGAAGAAGCCTATTGATTTTGGTGATGGTCGGATAATATTTAGGGGTCGGAATGGGCAAAAAACTTATGTGGATAAAAAGACAACGTTTTTTCCAAAGCGAATATCTCAGCTTCTATACGGGGTATACCAAAAGCAAAACCTGACTATAAAAGTAGAAAATATCGCCTTTCTAATGATGTAAGGTAGGTTCTCGTAGGTGATCAAACAACGAAGATATCACAATAGTCGCAAATAAAACCAAATTTTCATTTTTGCAATTTTAATTATAATGACGAATATCATAGCTTTGGTTGGGGACTTTCCAAAGCAAAGCCTGGCTGTGAAAGTAGAAGATCCCAACTTTACAATGATGTAAACTAGGTCGGCGTAGGTGACCAAATAACGGAGATATCGCAATAGTAGGTAATACATCCCATTTTTCACTTTTTTGGAAATCACGCTACAGGTCTCAATTTTGATCGGATCGTCACGAAATTTTGAGGGTTAATGGGGGTCACACAGATGAAGAAACCTATTGATTTTGGTGATGGTCGGATAATATTTAGGGGTCGTAATGGGCAAAAAACTTATTTGAAGAAAAAGACAACGTTTTTTTCCTAAGCGAATATCTCAGCTTCAATATGAAGTATACCAAAAGCAAAACCTGGCCATGAAAGTAGAAAATATCGCCTTTCTAATGATGTAAAGTAGGTTCTCGTAGGTGATCAAACAACGAAGATATCGCAAAAGCCGCTAATAGAACATAACTTTTCATTTTTGCGATTTTAATAATAATGACGAATATCACAGCTTTGGTTCCGGACCTTCCAAAAGCAAAGTCTGACAATGAAAGTAAAAAATCCCATCATTACAATGATGTAAAGCAGGTTGGCGTAGGTATCCAAATAACGGAGGTATCGCAATAGTCGGTAATACATCCCATTTTTCCACTTTTTTGGAAATCACGCTACAGGTCGCAATTTTAATTGGATCGTCACGAAATTTTGGGTGTTATTGGGGGTCCCACAGAGGAAAAAACCTTTTGATTTTTGATAATGGTCGGATATTATTCAGGGGTCGGAATGTGACAAAAAAAATATTTGGAAAAAAGGCCAACGTTTTATTTCAAAGTTAATATCTCCCTTCTGTAAGAGGTTTCAGATTTCACTCAGTTTCAGATTTCACTCAGAAATCCCCATACTGATGAATATTTCGATGTGTTACAAACGGAATGAAAAATTTAATTATGCCCTCCATATTATGGTGGAGGGCATAAAAACGAAGATGAAGACTAAATCTTCAGTTTTTCATAGTAAAATTTTTTTCCAAAAATAATAGAGGGCAGAGACGTATACTGACTCTGCCCTCTATTATTTTTGGTGATAGTCTATTTAATTACTGAGACACCCTTATATTGGCCACCAAACCCTGCAAAAAACGTTATCAAATGAAAAGCTGTTTTATGGAATATCAATCTTATGAGAGCGAGTATTTGGAGTATTATCAATCATATACGATAGGGAGTATGTATGTAATGAAACCAAAACCGCGGAAACGCTTGGTTTTGGGATCCGTCATTACAACAACATCTGTAATGTTACCACATTTCCCGAAATACCATTTCTTGAATAGGATCGTTATTTTTTAACGTAGAAGCTTGAAATTTGGCAAAAGCGTGTATTTTAGTTATATGTATCAGACTAAATCAAAAAATGAATTTTGATTTTTTTTGAAGATACGTCTTCGGGCATTTATGGTGACGATATATAGACCGATGTAATCATGTGTTTGGCATATACATAGAGCGTGTAAAAGAATGGCGTCGAGAAGGTACCTCACCTCCTCCCAAATTCATAAAATATACATTGCTGGGTTATGACGGACAATGATCCAAATCGGTCCATCAGTTCTCAGCTGATGTAATTACCAACGAGCGATATTTGATTTTTTATTTATAAAGATTTGAGTGTGGATACTAATTGATGTGATTCTTGTTTATTAGCTCTGTATTTGCCACTGAGACAATTCAGTAGATGCCTGTCTTTCTTTATGTTTGTGTTTTGGAAGTCTGGTCACGCTTAATTGGTCAACTCTAGGTAGATTTATTTCGACAATCAAACTAATGTCACAAATCACAATCTATTTAAAGGCATATTTGTGCTTACTTACTTAAAAATTTATCACATAGGTAGGAACAAAAGATCTCCAAACCCTCCGACTTCTTGTTATACCCTACACCACACAGTGGTAAGGGGTATTATGTCTTTGTGCATTTGTATGTAACATACAAAAGGAAACGAAATAGACCCACAGTTCCTTTTGGGGATATACATATAATCACTTTCTGAGTCGATTTATGCGTGTCCGTCCGTCTGTCTGTCTGTCCGTCTGTCCATGTATTTTTGTTCGCAACATACAGGTCGCATTTTTTGTCCGATTCAGCTGAAAATTGGGGACTACAACTTTTTTAGCCATAGGAAGAACGCTATTGCTTTTGGTGAATATCGGTTCAGATTTGGATATAGCTCACATATATATTTTCGCCCGATCTCAGGTATTTGCTGCACCAAACACGCTATATACGTCCAATTTTGATGAAATTTTGAATGTGTGACTGAATTTTGTCTACAAATAAGTGTGCAAAATTATATTGAAATCGGTCCGGATTTGGATATAGCTCTCATATATATTTTCGGCCGATTTCACGTATTTCCTGTACCACACACGCTATATAAGTCCGATTTCGATGAAATTTGGAATGTGTGACTGAATTCAGTCTAGAAATAAATGAGCCAAATTATATCGAAATCGGTTCAGATTTGGATATAGCACCCATATATATTTTCGGCCGATTTCGTGTATTTTCTGCTCCTAACACGATATATAAGTCCGATTTCAATGATATTTGGAATGTGTGACTGAATTCGGTCTGGAAATAAATGTGCCAAATTATATCAAAATCGGTTAAGATCTGGATATAGCTCCGATTTATATTTTACATATTCACAGTGGTGTAGGGTATCATATAGTCGGCCCCGCCCGACTTTGATCCTTTCCTTACTGGTTCATAGTAGAATGTTTTTTCTAGGGGAGGGTTACTAACCCGACGCCCAAACCCAAGTTTTTAACGTTCTTATGGGTGAACGCGCGGCACATGTTAGCTCACTACCTTTAACGGGTGTTAAAGGCAGTTCCCCAGGTGACACCACGGGGAGGTCAGTGTCCACTTGAGATGAAAGAGGGACCAAGATAAATCCTGGGCTTTGCCAAGTTAAAGCCGGTCAAGACCGTTGCTTGGTATCATTCATCCCCTACGTCACCCGAAAAAGTAAACATAAGTGGGATAAAATGTACTCCTCATCAACGTTTTTTCTGATTGCAAATGTTTTGAACAGGCTAAAACATGTGTCCCTCCGCTATTTCACACATTTTTGTAACATAAGTGTTAACAACCGAATAATCATGTTTAAATCTTGAAAATAGGGTCAATAAAGAATTGAATTATAAAAATAAATATATTTCAAAACTTAAAATATTGCAAATGTTTTGAGCAGTACTGTATATAGATATTGTACACCTAAACTTATCTCAATCTCATCGCACCAAATTTAGATCTCATAAAAAATACAGCACATCACAACTCATCTGCTTTTGTTCTATTAACAACTTTTATGTTCCGTTAAAACATAATCTACATTTGTTATTCTTTCCACCTTGATATATGAATTTTTTAACGTATCAATGGTGGCAATGCTAATCTCTGACACATTAATGAGTCACGTATTGAAAGGAAGCTGACCCATTGGTGAAAAAACAGCATTTGGATTTATGAAATCAAACGTTGACCGTATATCTTATGCTTTATTAAGGCCTATCAGAATAATCAAGTCAGCCAGTCAAATACATGCATACAAACGATACATACATATAAAATACATACATATGGTAAAAACCAAATTTCCTTTACAATTCCATTTGAAAAAATTAAAAAATTTTCGCGGAAAATTAAAAAAAATTAAAAAAATCTGGGAGAAGATCTAAATTATGCTGGCTCAGAGTCAGTATAAACCTCTAAAAAAAAATAAATTAAAAATACGTACAGAATCTAGACAACACGTAAAAAAATATGAAACCAAAATTATAAACATTGGCTTTATAAAATGCATGTTATAGCAACAACAAAGAGAAAAAACTTATTGTTAAAATATTATTCCAATTATACTTTTGGTTCGTTTAGAAAAATATTTGGGAGTTCTCCAACTATTTTGCTAAAATCCTATACAATAATTAATGTATACTGCTAAAACTTCACCAAGAAATATGATTTACCTTCGCGAGAGCTTAACTGCTTACAGTGATAATTTATAAGGATAGGAAATTAAGAGTAATATTGAAATTACAATCAGTCAAAAAATATGGAGATCGCGAATTAGTTAAAGTCGGTTGATGCCCATCCGATTTTGGATACAGAGAATCAATCTCTTTCGATATCTATGCATATTTGGATGTTTAACTCAGCGGCCAATGTGTTCCTCAGTTGCATCTTACAATGCAAAAAACCTTAAAGTGGGTAAATTTGCTCAATGTGCATACGATTTTGATCCGCATCTGGTTTCACTAGCGCCGATCAAAAATACGTCAATATGCACCTATTTCAAATAGATTCTTCAAAAACCGCGGATGTGCCTCCACATTCTATTTTGCATTAAAGACTCATATTACTCGCGTATCTCTGTAATTTATTACACGCGTTTCGCAAATATTATAATCGCGTATAAGTATTCCATTTATGTAAAGATTTTAAAGAAAATCGCGGTTTAGTACGCGGATTTGTCAAAATATATTTTTGCCAATTTTCCTATTTCCAAGGTATCTATATCCGCGGTATTTATTAGTGGATGGATTCGATCGCGGAAGGGCTCATTAGATCCGTGGCGTAAAAAAATTTGGCCTTTAGATCCCAATTGCTAGGAAACTGTAAGGAGCACACTCATGAGATATAAATTAAACGACGTAAAATCACGAGTTCTATAAACCTATTATGAGCTTGGAATATTATCTTGTTGCGCGTCCGGATTATGATTTTTTCATTAAAAAAAAAAACGAAATTCCGGCTCCAAAATGTCAGCATCAATTTTAGATGGATGCAGTGGTTATATCGAAAAATCAAACACTAGTATCATGTGGCCCATGGAGTATTCTGTGATTCTTTCTTTGGGCATAGTTCTATAAAATGCACTATGGGCCCAATGACAGCTTTTTGAGGCAAAAGTCACTGGAAGCTGCTGGACCTTTCAAATTTCGTACTGATGTTTATAGTGAGCATAAAAATATATCTGCAAAAAATGGATGAAATCGGTTCAGATATAGATACAGCTTTCGTATATCAGGAAAAATGTCTAAAATTGTTTTTCCATTTCAAAAAAATCAAAAAAAAAATTTGATGCTACATCAATGATTTTTGTTAAATAGATTAAGAAAAAAATCAGCATTCCAAATCTGTTTTCGTTACTAACTTTGATCGTTGCGCGCAAAAGATATGACCGTTTTAATTATGATAATTAGAAAAAATTCTAAAAAAATCGCAGATTAATATAGTTAGCTGTTATATCCTATTATCGTTAACTGAATTCGTAACCTTTGCGATGATGCAAAAAATAATCGCAAAGTCTCAATGGATTCGCGAAAAATCAAATTTGTTAAATAATTTCACGTATTTACAAACATATTTTTGAAACAATAGCGCTCATACTTACGAAAAATATATAAAAAAAATTATAACAGCATCCAGACATTCTGAGGAATAAAATGAAACCTAAGTTGTGAAGGTTGGATCTATAGTATTCATGTTTTTTGCAAAAATACGAAGAAAATATTACGAAAAAAAATAAAATCATATTATTCTAATTTTATTTTTTTATGGTTTTATAGGAAAAGTTGGAGAAAAAATGTTTGAGTTCTTCGGCATTTTCGTCAAAATTTCACGTAATAATTATGATATTCCGTTGTAACAAATTTTTCGCTTATAGTTTTCCTATTGGATAATATTATTAGAACCTTATATTAAATCACAAGGAATTCCAATTGTGGCATAACGTTAAAATAATGTTATATTGAATATTACAACATTTGAGACGCACATAAACCGCGTAATTATGAAAATGACACGATGCGCATCCGATTTTCCAACACAGCGAATCAATCCCTTTTATTTGATGTACAGTTTGTCAAATTCTATTTGGCGGCCACGATGTAGCATCTGCTGCATATTAGGGTGCAAAATACAGTAAAATGGTCATAATTTCCGCGAAGTTCATTTACATTTTATGCGCACCCGATTTCAATAATCACCATTAAAAAGTACATCATTCTATGCCGTTTCAATGCGATCCATCAAGAACCGTGGATGTAGCATCGCACTAAATTTTTAGAAAAAATCTAGTATATCTCTGGATTTTCGAGAGTTTTTAAATATCTGTTTTCGCGCAGTTTAAACACGCGTATCGATCGATTTATTTAAGTAGAACTGACACAACCAAAACGCGTTTAAATATGCGATATTTTCAAAATAATTTTTTGCAAATTTTCAAAATTTGAGGGGTACCATATCCGCCGATCTAGTGGGTGGATTTTTACGCGTCGTGGCTTGTTAGATTCAGAACGTAAAAAAACTAAATTTACGCGGGTTTCCACGGAAATCGAAAGACGTTTGTAAATTTTAAACCAAAAAAATAGGTTTTTGAGAAAAATTTACGCACAAAAATTTCGTGTTTGGGCGCAGATTACTGTGATCCTGTGAGGGCTACACCCTCATGTTATACATTAAAAAATGCGAAATCGGGAGTACTACAATCAAATAATAAGCTTTTAATGAAATCCAGCTGCGCGTCCCGATTAGAGCAAAAATTCAAAAAACCCCATTTTTCAGGTTTCAAAATGTCAGCATCCGTTTGAGGTAGATACAGTGGATATATTAAAAAATCATACATTAGACACTTCAACTCTGAAGTGTACTCTTTAACTTCTCCTTTGAGCATTAAGCTCTACATTGTGTTGTAAAACCACCAATTGGAAAATAACATAACGAAACTCGTTTGTTTCAACGATTTTTTCCGATTTTTTTACATTAGTACGACCACAGCTTCCGCTCAAATTATTATTTTAAGAAATCCCTCGGTGAATCGGGCTAAAACAGTTTATTTTACCGAAATGCGGTCAAAAGTTATGGTATAGTAAAACTGATCGCGAGTTACAATACCCCATACCTCAGTTTCAACATAAGTTAATTTTCTACAAAAAGCTTGATATATGTTTCAACCGATTTTATCCGATTTTATATTTAAGCCGCACTACGGTCACAATTTGCATCCCATGACTTTAAAATTTGATATGGTACATCCTGATCAATTAAGAATCACGTCCAGAAAATTTGGTTCTGATCGGTTCAGGTATATATATCTACATATATATAGAAAATTATTCAGGTCTGCCATGATGTTCGAAATATAAATCCTCCGATATGGCCGAATTTGATAAAATTTTGACTGTAGATTCTTTAGGTCTTAGAATAGATCGCAAGATAGTTTTTATACCGAAAAATGGAGGGGGCGGGGGACCTCCCCCACAACGGGTTTTAGCCAAACGCGAAATCTCAGAGATCATTTGACGTATTGGGATACAATACGACAGTAATTGTGACCTCCATCATTAATTGATGATTTGGAAGTAGAATACCGCGATCGCGTTCAATTTTTGAATACTTAATAATTACATGTCCAGATTTTTAAATTTAGTAGGTTTTTGTAGTCCCAATTACTAAATTAAGAGATCTTGAACATAAAAGATTTCAATGCTTGGTATAACTCGATTAAGATAACTATCAAATTTCGCGACTTGTGTCATATTGACAAGTCCCACCCACAGCCCAGCACAATACTTAAAAATATCAAAATTTTTAAGTGTCACGCTATCTGTTAGTATTTTTGTATAAGTTTACGGATCCATACGGGGATACAATTTTCTGCACATATAGTACTCACTATTACCTTCTACCACATATATATAGTTTCGCCAAAACCATATAAACTACAATATAAACTACACAAAAAATACATCAAATATTCCTTACCAAATCTAACTTTTTTTAATTCTTAATCAGAATATTAATTTACATACATTTACACGTGTTATCCATTAAAAAAACTGTTTATTATGTTAGCGGTTTTTAATTGTCGTGCGAAACAAATTTGTTCTTCGTTTGATAGATTTTTAAAAAATGTAAGATGCAATATCTTTGACAGCCCGGTATTAGTCCGGTCAAAATAGACATGCGTATAAGGGGGAAATAGCAAAAATTCCCACAAAGCTGAATTTTGGTGGAGAGCTAGCGTTAGCCATTAGAAGCAACGTCCTAAAAGTCCCCATCGATCCCATGTGTGCAAAACAAGTTATTCGGGGTCAAAGGTCATTTTTGGAGGCATTATTCAGTTTTTTTTAATTTTTCTCAAAAACGGTAAGACTTAGCAAAAGCCGGCTAAAGTAAAAGTTGTAGATTCAATAATTGTCTACAAGAGTGGTCTTTATGATTCTTAAAAAAGGCTAACCATTTTCGAGATATCGCGATCTAAAGGTCAGATAAAGAATTAGCTGCGTAAGTACATTATGAGGCGAACCGGTTAAAGTAACGGCACTATGTGTTAGATACTTCCGTAAGCTTTTAAACGATATCCACTTTGCAGTAATCGGTTCAGTAGAACCGGGTCTAACCCGGTTTTTAAATTTGGCCTTTCGGGTCGAATAACCGGCGAACCGGATCCGCAACCGTTGAAAATTATACATTTCCGTAATCAGCGCAACAAACCCTACCTTCGGACAAAACTTGAAAAAAATTGGAGAGTTTTCGTTGGGGTCGTTCCCGTTGGGCTTTCGATTATACATGTGGGTTAAATGGGCTATTTTTGCATAAAATGACTCTAACATTGAATAACTCTACTAAACACGCTCCGATTTTGTTGGATTTTTTTTAGAAGATAGCTATAATTTCGCTCTTCAAGAAAATATATATTTTTTGGGGACAGACCCGATTACTTCGCTTATTTTAGCCGGTTCGTCTGAATATGTGCATATTTCCCTTGTAAGTGCATAAAAATCATGTGTTTTTTAGAACAGCTATATCTTAAGAATGGTTCCTCCTAGGAAAAAAATTATGAAAGCCAAACTTGTAGATAATTTTCCTGTCTACAATATTTAATTTAGTCACTTTTTGATTAGATCAACCGTTTTCAAAAAATAAATCCGAAAACCTAAAAAACCCTTTAAATTTGACCTTTGACCCCGAATAATTTTTTTTGCACACATGGGATCGATGGGGACTTTTAGGACGTTGCTTCTAATGACAAACCCTAGCTCTCCACCAAAATTCAGCTCTGTGGGAATTTTTGCTATTTCAATGTCTATTTTGACTGGACTATATGTGGTCATGAAGCGTTGCCAGGTTGAAATGATTTTGTTTCTAAGTGGCTCAAAGTGTTAAGAATCTTATCCCGTTACTATTTTATCCAAATATATGACTTCAAAAATAGACTTTTTGCATCAGAAACCTGTCATTGGGCCTATAGTGAAATGTAAGGTTAAGACAAAAATCGGAAGTTAACATAAAAAATCGATTGTAAAAAATTTTTGGTTTTACCATATGTACATTTGTTAATGTATCCGGCACGTATATACATAGATACATTGTCCAAACCAATCGTAATTGTTAACACATATTTGGAAGGTATTTCCCAAAAAGAATTTTCTACGTGCCTTTTACTATTTTATTGGGATATGTAAACAACAAACTCAAGAAGGAAAATTTTACATCCCTCAAAATACTACCTAGCATTAGTGCCTAATTTAGGCGAAATAATAAAATGCGTACCTATACTCTCTTAACATTGCAGGAGGAGGTTTTTAATGTTACGGTTCTGTTTTCGTTGTCGGGAAAAATTATATATTTTCATACTAGTTGCCGCATATACATACAAGCATGTGTATGTGAGTACATTGGAATTATTTCGATGTAAAATAACGATGTACACAGGTGATATGAAATGAAATTTGCGAATGTAATAATTTAGATTCACAACTGAATAGATAACCACAGTTATGGTCTGTAGTGACGAACACAGATATGTACATATATCCAGCTTTGCATAACGCCTCCATTAAAAATTGTCATACAAATTTGAATGAACAGAAATTTTCACTGAAATGTGAAATTACTTTCGACACGTGCCGGTGTATATATGTACATAAGTTATAAATATATGTTTTTAATTCCATCTGTATTCTCATAATTATATTTATTGCAGTTCGGTGAAAGTTGAAAAAAAACTGCGGGTGACACGTGAACAAAAATAGGAGGCAAAATCAACGTGTTTTATTGTTTTAAATATTCTCGACGTGGTCGATATTAGCATTTTCACAAAAAAACATGAAACATTTTTAATTTATACATACATACATATGTGCACACAAACATTCCAGAAAGAACAAGGAAGACTTTTCTTATATCAGTGAGTTCATCCCGATTCGTATTATCCAAAACTGGACAAAAAGTAGATTACCGATTACCGCAAAAAATAGGTCCACGTTTAGGTATAGGCCCCATATAAAGGTACTGCCCGATTTTCGGTATTTTGACGATTTTAGCCAAATTTTCCAACCGATTTAGTTGTTATTTTGCATTTTGAGTTCTTAGTAAACAAAATACCTCCTTGCAAAAAAATGTTCAATATATGTAGGTCTACGTTTAGCTATAGCCAATATAGACGTACCTCACGATTTTCGGAATTTTGAACTACTTTTGCCAAATTTTCCAACCGATTTGACTGTAATTTTGGATTTTGAGTTCTCAGTACATAAATTACCTCCCTGCAAAAAATGTTGAATATGGGCCCAAGTTTAGGTGTAGCTCCCATATAAATGTACCTCCCGATTTTCGGAATTTTGACGATTTTGCAGGCGTGGTATAAGGGGAATAACTTACCGAGGGGCAGCTGGATTCTTTTTTATCGTAAACTAGAGACTTTCCCCTGCATTTTGCAAACATATGGAGTCTTCCCAATACATAAATTTATAGTACTGATATTTAAAATACCACCACAAAAAGTCATTTACAAAGAATTTATTTTTAAGGAAGTTAGAAAACGATTTATGATTTTTTTCGTAAAAACATTGTCAATACCAACAACTCTAAGTTTCATACTGGAAATTGTACATTTACCCCTTTAATTTTTTGTAATTTCACTTATAAGTTGCGAATGCTTTGCGGAAGTACATATTTTATGTATTTAAGCCATCACATACAAATTTCAACTTCTTCGGCTTAACTTGACATATTACCGCTGTAAATTGGCAAAAATAATACTAGATATTAAAAATTTGATGTGTTTAGAGAATATTTATTTCAATCGCAATCAAATTTGTTGCCATACATTTTTCGATTTTTGTCCACGGGCGGAATCACAGTGAGTTGGGCTGAAATCCGAGCAGTGACCCGGTGAGTAATTGGTGTCGGAGTAAAAACCAATCAAAAATTAAGATCAGCCAGGCCGAAACATTCATACCCTCCACCGCGAACAGTATTGAAGTAAATTTCTTACTTAGCTGGCCCATTACGAAGACTAAATACAAAATTTCAGTCATTTCGGTGCGATAGTTAGGTCACATCCTTAAAAATTCCGATCGGGAAGTATCGTTCTATGGAGGCTATATAAATCCCACATCGAGGAACAAATAACAAATTTCGGTGCCATAGTTAGGTCACAACCTTCAAAATTCCAAAAATCAGGAGGTACCATTTTATGAAGGTTATATGAAAACGCGACATATACTGACAAATTTGTGGTTGAAAGTATTTTACCCATTACGAAGACTAAATGCCAAATTTCAGCCATTTCGGTGTCATAGTGAGAACACTATTTTCAAAATACCGGGGAGGTAACGTTCTATACATATATGTATACCTAAACTGACTAATTTCAGGTGGAAAGTTGTAAACCCCCAACGAAAACCTAATATCAAATGTCAGCCCTTTCGGTGGAATAATGAGGGCGAAACTTTAAAAATACCGAAAATCGGGAGCTATGGGAAATATATGAAGACATGGACCTATACCGATTAATTTATTGTTGAATGTTCCTTATCCCAAAGGAAGACTAATGCCAAATTTCTGTAATTTCGGTGCGATGCCGAGGTCACATACTTTAAAATATTCAATATCGAGTGGTACCGTTATATGGGGGCTATATCAAAAAGTGGACCCATATAGCCGCTTTTAAATGCCAAACAACTAAAGGTTAAGAAATTTATGTACCAAAGTACAAAACTCTATCTTAAATATTGCATGCTGTATATTGATTCCAACAGACGGACTGACTGGCAGACGAACATGGTTATATCGACATAGAATTTTATGCTGATCAAGAATATGCATAATTTATAGGGTCTCCGACGAATACTTCTACGTGTTACAAACGGAATGACAAATTTAATTATATTCTCCATATTATAGTGGAAGGTATAAAAACCATTCCCAGCATTTTTATACCCTACACCACTATGTGGGGAGGGTATTATAAGTTGGTTTTGGCCAAAAAGTTTGTAACGCATCGAAATAATGGTCGCAGACCCATACTTATATATACCAAAATGAATGTCTCGACGAGCTGAGTCGATCTGGCTATGTGTGTCCGTCCGTCAGTCCGTCCGTCCGTCCGTCTGTCCGTCTGTCCATCTAAACCTTGTAATCACGCTACAGGTCGCAATTTTGATCGGATCGTCGCGAAATTTTGGATGTTGATGGGGGTCCCGGAGGGGAAGAAGCCTATTGATTTTGGTGATGATCGGATAATATTTAGGGGTCGGAATGGGCAAAAAACTTATGTGGATAAAAAGACAACGTTTTTTTCCAAAGCGAATATCTCAGCTTCTATACGGGGTATACCAAAAGCAAAACCTGGCAATAAAAGTAGAAAATATCGCCTTTCTAATGATGTAAAGTAGGTTCTCGTAGGTGATCAAACAACGAATATATCGCAATAGCCGCTAATAGAACCCAACTTTTTATTTTTGCGATTTTAATAATAATGACGAATATCACAGCTTCGGTTGGGGATCTTCCAAAAACAAAGTCTGACTACGAAAGTAGAAAATCCCATCTTTACAGTGATGCAAAGTAGGTTGGCGTAGGTGGCCACATAACGGAGATATCACAATAGTCGGCAATACATCCCATTTTTTCATTTTTTGTAATCACGCTACAGGTCGCAATTTTAATTGGATCGTCACGAAATTTTGGGTGTTATTGGGAGTCCCACAGAGGAAAAAACCTTTTGATTTTTGATAATGGTCGGATATTTTTCAGGGGTCGTAATGTGACAAAAAAAATATTTGGAAAAAAGGCCAACGTTTTATTTCAAAGTTAATATCTCCCTTCTGTAGGAGGTATATCGAAAGCAAAACCTGGCAAGGAAAGTAGAAAATATCACCTTTACAACGATGTGAAATAGGTTGTCATAGGTGGTCAAACAACAGAGATATGGCAGTAGTCGGTAATGCATCCCTTTTTCCATTTTTGTGCAATCACACTACGAAATTTTGATCGGATCCTCACGAAATTTTGGGGGTTGATGGGGGTCTAACACAGAAAGAAGCCTATTGATGGTTGGCATACATCCCACTTTTCCATTTTTTATTTGGGTTGTACAGTCGATGCACTTAAATGCGTTTCAAAAAAATTGACCCGTGTTAATGAAGACATTCAGAGCAAAGGCGCTAAGCTATCACAATTTTAATATTTTGAATTTTATTAGTCAACAGCTTATGAACAGGGGTAGTGGTGTAGGGTGTCACATAGTCAGCCCCGACCCGACTATAGCCTTGGCTCACTTGTTCAATATTGGTCAAATTTGAAAAATCTTTTTTGCATTTTTTTTGTATTATCAGCTATTAAATAAAAAAAAAATTAAACAGCGGGCTGGGATGCAATTTTCGCGATGT
This sequence comes from Musca autumnalis, assembly GCF_047663935.1. NCBI lineage: Eukaryota > Metazoa > Arthropoda > Insecta > Diptera > Muscidae > Musca > Musca autumnalis. The sequence goes on from NW_027411644.1 coordinate 105,684,738, forward strand.
AATATTTAAAGTTTTTTAACAATGATGAAATTTGTTATTTAGTCTCCTCTTTGATCTCCTTGTTATACCCTCCACCATAGTATGGAGGGTATATTAAGTTTGTCATTCCGTTTGTAACACATCGAATTAATCATTTGCGACCCTATAAAGTATATATATTCTTGATAAGGATAAAATTCTAAGACGATCTAGCCATGTCCGTCTGTCCGTCCGTCTGTTGTAATCACTCTAGCGTCCGCAATAATTGAGATAGAGTGCTGCAATTTTGCACCCGAGGGTCTTTTTTCCATAGGCAGGTCAAGTTCGAAGATGGGCTATATCGGTCCACTGCTCTTAGGGTTCCTGGAGGCCAAGAAACATATCTACAAAAAATTATATATAGGTCCAAGTTTTGGTATAGCCCCCATATAACGGTACCTCCCGATTTGAGGTATTTTCATGTTCTTCGCCACATTTGCAGACCGACTTAGCTATAATTTGGCATTTAGGGTTCCTGGGGGCAAACAAAATATCAACAAAAAATTATGTACATATATAGTTCCAAGTTTTGATATAGCCCCCATACAACGGTACCTCCCGATTGGAGGTATTTTCACGTTTTTCGCCACATTTCCTGACCGAATTAGCTATAATTTGGCATTTATGGTTCCTGGAGGCTAAACAACATATCTACAACAATTATGTATATAGGTCCAAGTTTTGGTATAGCCCCCATATAACGGTACCACCCGATTTGAGGTATTTTTACGTTTTTTGCCACATTTGCAGACCGAATTATCTATAATTTGGCGTTTAGGGTTCCTGGAGGCCAAGAAACATATCAACAATAAAGTATGGATATAGGTCCAAGATTTGTTATAGCCCTCATATAACTGTTCCTCCCGATTTGAGGTATTTTGTGGATTTTAGCTACAATTTTTAACCGAACTAGCTGTAATTTGACATATGAGATTATCTGTGGCCACGAAACTTATCCACCAAACATCGTCAATATAGGTCCATGTTTTGTTATAGCCCCCATATATCGGTACCTCCCGATTTTCGGTATTTTGTGGATTTTAGCTACAATTTTTAAACTAAATACCTGTAATTTGACGTATGAGGTTTTTTGTGGCCAAGAAACCTCTCGATCAAAAATCGTCAATATAGGTCCATGTTTTGGTATAGCCCACATGAACGCTACGTCTCGACTTTCCGTATTTTGAGATTTCTGGCTAAAATTTTTAACCAATAGGGTTAATTTGAGATTTTATGTAAAGTTAAACGGTATTATATAGTAACATAATTTACTCCTCCTAGGAATATGCCTTGACGTGGTGGAGGATTTAAGTACTTTCCCAATGGAAAGGAAACCAATTATTCAATTTAGGTTATTTAATGGTGGAGGGTATAAAAATTTCGGCCCGGCCGAACTTAACACTTTTTTACTTGTTATTTTTTTTTTTGTATTAAGCTACGATAAATTCAAAAAATGTTAAGTCCTATTTTGTAGTGGGATTCGAATAAATACCATACTAAATACATTTTAGTAAGCTGAATTCTAATTTTTGGAAAAGTTTGAGAATTATTTTTCGGATTTGTAATTTTAGTTGGAGCCGGCAGGGGTTTTTGGAACTTTTGGACCATTATCTCAGGAAGTATGGAATTAAAATTGTACCGTTGCAATAGGGACCGTGAAAAGAACCTTCTTAAAAAATTCAAATAGATACGATACGAGTCCCCAAACTACACTTTTCACAAATTTTGTGTGGGAGGTACTCGAAGGACGGGACCGATATAGTTCATATTCCAGACTTATACATGACTGGATGAAAAAGTAAGATGTGCAAAGTTTGGACTAATTAGAAAATCCCCTTGAGAGTTATCTTGCGGTTTTGTTATCCTATTTAGGTTTCTTGCTTGTTTTTCAGGGTTTCTTGGAGCTTTTCGGCCATAATCTCATAAAGTATGGACTAGCTATTGCAATTGTACCCTTATAAAGGGGCAGCAAGGACAACCTGCTGAAAAAAATTCAAAAAGATTCGTGAGGACTCTTGAATTTCACTTTTCCGAAGTTTGTGTGGGACGTACCCGAAAGTTTGGACCGATATAGTCTTCCCCGATCTATCGATCGATTGCTCACTTCGCCAGCTATCGTTAATACAATTTTTCGAAAAAAATTTGAACCCTTGTTGGGGAGGTGTGGACCCATATAGCCTGTATTCGAACTTAAACTAAGTTCGGGCAAAATATTACGAAGTATAAAATTTGGTTCGAATCGGTAGATCCGTTCGTGCGCACCAACCAGATGAAAGGACAGGGCTAAATCGACTCTAACGAATTTCGTCCAAACATACTTGGGGTCTAAAACCATTATTTCGATGAGACATATCTTTGCATGCTGCAATATTTGTATAAAAAATCCAATTGGACAACTGAACTGAAAATGTCTCTGACATGTAGAGACAATCCCATGTAGCATGGGAGGAAATTGTTTTTCTCTAGGCAAAATCCACTATATATTAGGAAGTAGATCCGTTATGTAGCTGACACATTATTGCAATTTGCATCAGGGGAAAGGTCAGTAGTTATTTTCCCATATGTATGCCGGTATATGCCCTCCAGGAATTAAAATATGGACCAAAAGTAAAATTTTTATATTTTTTTATACAAAAGTAATGGTCTATGTCACCCGCTAATATCAGATCATCATGCTAAAATTATAGGCATTTTCTTCAACTTAAACTCTTACCTCGTACAAAATTTCGTGACTACTGAGCTATAATTGCGACCTCTAGCATGTTTATGAGTACACTACAAACAAAAAAACTGGATATATTAGGCTGTAACTCTGTTATCTGATCACGTACATCAACATAATTGACATCAATGGAAAGGTCAAGATATCGTCTTCCAAATATAAATCACGAGGGAGGAATGTGTCTTTCAGTAACAAAGATATAAGCTGTATATTAAAAATTTTCACAATTTTCACACAAAAATTGTGGTCCATTTAACCCTCTAAATACGCTTACCTTATTTACAGAGCCGCTGCAAAATTGGGCAAATAATATGTTTTTGGTCCATTTCACCCGCTATATATTTCACGATCATCACCAATAAAAATAGGGATCTATTCTGGTCTGAACCCGACCTCAATGCAAAATTTCGTGACGATCGGTCCATAATTGCGGCCTGGAGTTTGATTAAAATTTATAATGGGCAGACGGACGGACGGACACACACCTCAAAATCGCTTTATCTCGTCGAGATTTGAAGATTGGTATTCCACATTGGGGGTCTCCGATGAATATTTCGCGGTGTTACATGAATTTTTCCCAAAACAAACTTATAATACCCTTTCCACATAGTGGTGTAGGGTATAAAAATCAAACGGAAAAACAAATTTAATATACCCTCTATTCTATGGTGGAGTACCAACGTATATCAACCAGAATGCACATTATTTGTAATTTTTGGAAACACATATATTAAAACAAGTGAGCAAAGGCTATAGTCGGATGGGGCCGACAATGTGATACCCTACACCACTACCCCTTTGCATAAGCTTATCACTGCTAAACATTTCTTTTAGGGAATATAAAACCAAAATTTCGTGACAATCCGATCAAAATTACGACCTGTAGCGTGATTACAAAAAATGGAAGAATTCGATGCATTATCGACTATTGTGGTATCTCCCTTGTTTGACCACCTTCGCCAACCTGCTTTACACCAATGTAAAGGTAATATTTTCTTCTTCCATTTACATGCTTTGCCGTTGGAATACCAGTACTAGAAGCCGATATATTCACAAAGAATAAAACTTTGAATTTGTCTCCAAATGAGTTTTTCCCCATTCCGACCCCTAAATATTATCCGACCATCACCAAAATCAATAGGCTTCTTCCTCTGTGGGGCCCCCATCTACCCCCAAATTTTGGTCACCATACGATCAAAATTCCAACTTGTAGCGTGATTACAAAAAATGGAAAAATTGGGTTTATTACTGAATTTTGCAATATCTCGGTTTGCTCACTTACGCCAACATACTTTGCATCAATATAAACTCAAATCTTTTCTTCTTCCATTGACGGGTATTCCTGTTGGAATACTCCAACCAGAAGCGGAGATATTCGCATAAGAAAAAAACGTTGACTTTCCTCCACATAAGCTTTTCGCTTACTCCGACTCCTGAATATTATCCGACCATCACCAAACTAAATAGGCTTCTTCCTCTGTGGGACTCGCATCCACTCCCAAAAAATTCTTGACGATCCGATCAAAATTGCGACCTGTAGCGTGACTACAAGCAAATCAGAAAATGGGATGCATTACCGACTATTGCGATATCTCTGCTATTTGACCACCTACGACAACCTACTTTACATCGCTGTAAAGGTGATATTTTCTACTTTCCTTTCTAGGTTTTGCTTTAGATATACCTCTAAAAGAAACAGAGATATTGGCTTTGAAATAAAACGTTGACCTTTCTCCAAATAAGTGTTTTGCCCATTCCGACCCCCGAATATTATCCGACCATCATCAAAATCAATAGGCTTCTTTCTCTTTGGGACCCTCATTAACCCCCAAAATTGCGTAACGATCCGATCAAAATTGCGACCTGTAGCGTGATTACAAAAAAATCGGAAAATGGGATGCATTGTCGACTATTGCCATATCTCTGCTATTTGACCAACTACGACAACCTACCTTACATCGTTGTAAAGGTGATATTTTGTAGTTTCCTTGCCTAGTTTTGCTTTTGATATACCTCTTAAAGAAACAGAGATATTGGCTTTGAAATAAAATATTGACGTTTCTCCAAATAAGTGTTTGCCCATTCCGACCTCTAAATATTATCCGACCATCACCAAAATCAATAGGCTTCTTCATCTGTGAGACCCCCATTAACCCTCAAATTTTCGTGACGATCCGATCAAAATTGCGACCTGTAGCGTGATTACAAGGTTTAGATGGACAGACGGACAGACGGACGGACGGACTAACGGACGGACGGACTGACGGACGGACGGACTGACGGACGGACGGACGGACACACACATAGCCAGATCGACTCAGCTCGTCGAGACATTCATTTTGGTATATATAAGTATGGGTCTACGACCATTATTTCGATGCGTTACAAACTTTTTGGCCAAAACCAACTTATAATACCCTCCCCACATACCCTCCCCCATTAACCCTCAAATTTTCGTGACGATCCGATCAAAATTGCGACCTGTAGCGTGATTACAAGGTTTAGATGGACAGACGGACAGACGGACGGACGGACTAACGGACGGACGGACTGACGGACGGACGGACTGACGGACGGACGGACGGACACACACATAGCCAGATCGACTCAGCTCGTCGAGACATTCATTTTGGTATATATAAGTATGGGTCTACGACCATTATTTCGATGCGTTACAAACTTTTTGGCCAAAACCAACTTATAATACCCTCCCCACATAGTGGTGTAGGGTATAAAAATCTTCTTTTGAAATTCGCATTGCCTATATTATAATAACAAACATTTTAAATGCGTCAGAAACAGATTACCTTTTTGTAGAGTAATGTTCCTTTTATGTTTTAGCCTTGCCTTGCAGTAAAAAAAATAAACCAAAAATTGCCGTTACTACACATAGACCCCATTACTGTCTATAAGTTTGCTAGAGATCTATTATGGCTTGGGAAACATATTCATATAAATAGTCAATAAGAAGCAATGTTTTGTATAGGCCCCATATAACCATAGCTATTTTTAAAGATTAATATTATCAAAATCGCTGTGTTTTTGGTATATTGTCCTGACCAATCTAAATACTTGCTTTGCATACCTCTTAATAAGTTTATTTTTATGTGCTTACAAAAAGCAGTACATTCTAACAAAAGTGTATGCCTTGTTCCTCTCTTTGTAACAGCTGTTTTTCTCGAAGCTATGAAAATATGTCCAAGGAATATATCCATTAGATTGCATTACGTTAGAACATCTTGGCCTACTTTTTCCAAGAAAAATGGCACACAAATAAATTGTCTTGTTTCTTCAAAGAAAACCTATAAAAACTTTTGTGACAAATATTTGTTAAATCTTATCTTCAGATTTATTTACAAAGTGACAAATTTTTGACAAGTGATGAAGTGGATTATTCGTAATGCTACCAGGCATTTTTCACTAGAGTTGGGTAATCTAGTTCCTAGTTCCTCGTACTAGTTCCAAAGCGTATGAGTAACATCATGAAATATAACGTGTGATAGTAAGTATACGCAGTTTGTTCAAAGAAAAAATGTGGGACATTGGAACTGCGAAGTGAACTAGATAGTTCCATATAGTTCCTTTGGCACAACTCTATTTTTCACTGTGGCTTGGCTATTTGTACATGATGGTAATATAGACTTGAACTTTGAAACCATTATGGTTGAATGAATATTTGTGATGGAGATGACGATGTTTCCGACTTTTTTCACTGAAAGACGAAAACATAAAAAGAAAAGTTGTTATTACTTGTCAAAAATGGTAATCTGTTACTAATAATGTACTTAAAAGCTTTGTTAGTATAATATTACCATAATCTAATAAGCAATGTGTATTTCTAAAATTAAAATATCAAAATACAGTATACACGGTGCTCTTGAATCAAATTTAAATGGAAAGTGCTCACACCTGGGAAGTTTTTGCGGATTCTGAAACTACAATGTTCATAGATGAAAAAAATCAAAAAAAAAAACAAACAAAAAAATCGTCGGAGCGCTTTTTAAATAAATCGCGCTTCAAGTTGACATTTTTAGGGGTTGTTTAGGTTTTTGGCGATTTTGTTTGGAAACCGCAAGTCCTATCAAAATGGGAATAAAGAAAATGTTGTAGCTATAAAAATTCTCTACAAGATTTACCTGTACGATATTTTCGTAGGTTTTACAACTTTTGAGATATAGAAGTTGAAATTGGGACAATTCAAATTCAATTCAGTTCTGTATCGTCTCCTTATAAAACAATGTCATGATTGCAATTTTCCAACTTAAACTTATATATCTGAAATAAATGGTACATCCTATGAAAAATTACATAAGCCAGTCTTGTAGAGAATTTTCACAGCTATAAGATTTTCTGAGGTCCCACGCCGATAAGACTTGCCGTATTCAAGCAAAATCGCGAAACCCTAACAACAAAACCTAAAAATGTAAACTGAGCTTCTTTATCTCAAAAATGGTACAGCCTGAGAACAAATCACAAACGTCAATCGTGTAGAGAATTTTTACAGCTACAACATTTTCTTTAGCTCCATTGCGATTGGACTTGCGGTTTCCAAGCAAAAATGTGAATTTTGACCGCAATTTATTTAAAAATTCCTCCAGCGATTTTTTCTTGTTTTTGGAGTTTTCTCATCTATGAACATTGCTGTTTCAGAATTCACAAAAACTTCTCCTGTGTAACCGGTTTTCATTAAAAGTTAGTTAAGGCGCATCCTTCATGACATTGTTTTATAAGGGGGGCGATACAGTCAGTGCATTGTCCCAATTTGAACTTCAATATCTCAAAATTGGTAAAACCTACGAAAATATCGTACAGTTAAATCTTGTAGAGAATTTTTATAGCTACAACCTTTTCTTCAGTCTCATTTTGATAGGACTTGCGGTTTCTAAGCAAAATCGTGAAACCCTAAACAACCTCTAAAAATGTCAACTTCAATCGCGATTTATTCAAAAAGCGCTCCGACGATTTTTTTTGTTTTTTGATTTTTCTCGTCTATGAACATTGTAGTTTCAGAATCCGCAAAAACTTCCCAGGTGTAAGCACCTTCCATTTAAATTTGATTCAAGAGCACCGTGTATAATCTCGATAATCCGGACACCAAATGTTTCGACGGTGTCCGTATTATCGAATTGTCCGGATTACGGAGTAGTATCAAAAACATATAATTTTGCGAACTTAAATCATTAATAACGGACGTTTACTGCCCAGCAAAATGTTCGATGTCCAAAATGCTATTCAAGAATGGGTGCACGTGAAATGGAATGTCATTTTTTTAGCATCTTCACTCATTCTGTTTACAAGAGTGTGACCCCCAAAAGTTGTTAGAATGTGGCTATTTCGATGGTTTGTAACCACAAAGCTACATACTTACGTTTGTTAGGGCAGTTGAAAAGGTGCAGTGTGTCGTGCGGGCCTGTGCCGCATGCTGGGCAGATGTTTCGCACGGTGTCATCAATCCTTGCCCTATAGGAATTTAGACGGCTGCACCATCCCGAGCGTATTGAGCCAAAACTACTCTGCTTTGTCCTGAGAGCTGACGATCCTTAGCTGCGATATATGGTGGATGTTCTCCGAGGACTGCATTTACCCGATAGTTGTTTATTGCATCTGCGATTGCATTCATGTGAATGCTACTTAAACCTGCTTGATAGGCTTGTTGATCTAGGGAATATCTCTTGTAACGTTGGGCGTCTCTTTCTAGATCATGAGGACCCCCTGGCCTGCCTGGGTCTGTTGTCTGAATTCTGCTACCATCGACCATGACATTCATCTTTCTTGTTCTCAACTCTGCCGCCCAGGTGGTGAACAGAGTGGCCGTAGATTTATTAGCTGCTATTTCTATATTCCATACGTTATGATCTCAATGCCGTCTGCAGCGGTTGGAATTCAGGAGAGTTACATGTTAGACAGTTCCGACAATATCACCCCACCTTGGACAACTCCCTGTTTCACTCTACTGGTGTTGGACTTCTTGATCGTAAATTCTACGTACGACTGGCGTCCTCTAAATATTATCTGATCGCCATCTCAAATTGCAATCTACAGCGCCGCTAGAAAATTGAATAAATATTATGTTTTTGGTCCATTTCACCCGCTAAATATTTCTCGATCATCACCAATAAGAATAGGGATCTATTCTGTCCTGAACCCGACCTCCATACAAAATTTCGTGACGATCGGTCCATAATTGCGGCCTGGAGCGTGTTTACAATTTATAATGGTCAGACGGACGGACGGACACACATCTCAAAATCGCTTTATCTCGTCGAGATATGAAGATTGGTATACCACATTGGGGGTCTCCGACGAATATTTCGCGGTGTTACATGAATTTTTAGCAAAACAAACTTATAATACCCTTTCCACATTGTGGTGTAGGGTATAAAAAAGGGACCGTAGACAATTTTTGATTGGAAATATTCGATACACATCTAATCTGCACTCACGGATTCCAGTTAATCTTCTTTTTGGAGGTATTTACTTCAATTAATTAAAGGTATATGGTAAAGTTAAAAACCGTATAACGCGCGAAATAGTTAAAATAGTTAAAGTTGAGGCGCATGTGCTTTTCGCATAGAGCGAGTGTATCTCTGTCAATATGTTTGCATTTTCCATGTTTCATTCAGCGACCAAAGTGTGCCATCAGTTGCATCTTGCTACACCAAAATGCTTCATGTGGGTAAAAATAACGCGATGTTCATATGATTATAAGGCACATCCGATTTCAGTGACCCCTGTTAGAAATACGTCAATAAGACAAATTTTATACAGATTCGTCAAGAACCGCGGATTTGCTACCTGATTCTATTTTTGGTTAAATACGAATACTACTCCCGAATCTCTGTAATTTATGACATTCCTTTTTGCCAAATATTATAATCGCGTATAAAGGATTCCATTTATGTAAACAATTTTAAGGGAAGTCGCGGTTTAGTATGCGGATTAGTCAAAATAAAATTTTGCTTATTTTCCTATTTTCAGGGTATCTATATCAGCGGTTTTAGTGGATGGATTCGATTCGCGGTAGGGCTCATTAAAACCGGCGCGGAAAAAAACTAAAATCACGCGAGGTTCAAGGGTACCAGTGTCACAGTTGTAAATTTTGAAGCCAAAAAATAGGTTTTTAAACACAATTTACGCACCAAAAATTCCACTTTGGACTCCTATTACTAGGGAGCTGTACGGAGCACACTCATGAGATATACATCAAACGACGTGGGATCACGAGTTCTACAATCCAATAAATAGTTTAGGTCATTATCTGGTTGCGCCCTCCAATTATAAGAACAATTCAAAAAAACCCCGATTTCAAAACTTCAAAATGTCAGTATAGATTTAAGGGGAATGTACTGTATATATCGAGAAGTCATACATTAGAACCATGTGGCCCAAGGGGTATTCTTCAATTCTTTCTTTGAGCTCAGGTCTGAATTTTCCCTGGTTTGACCAGTAGTGCGATTCTGTAACTTTTTTTAATAACGAACCGACATCGGTAGTTAACAAAAATATTCGGTTGAGTTAACGAATGTGATATTCTGTAACTTTATGTTAACGATTGTGGAAATCGTTAGCACATACCGACGAACATCGATGGAAAGACAAATTGTCAAATATTATATTTTGGTATTTATTATTGTTTTTTTGAAATAAAAACAAGTAAGCAAGGCTATAGTCGGACGGGGCCGACCATGTGATACCCTACACCATAACCTTTAGGAATTATCTATGTGCAACCGCCTTGCACCCTGAATGTCCGGTTTCGATGCCCAGGCCTGACCACATAAAATTTTCAACGGTGGTAAAATACCCCTTGTTAATGTTGGCGATATTTCCTGAGTATTTCAGCAATGAAAAACTTCTCTACAAATGGCATGCCATTCGGATTCGGCAATAAAAACTAAGTCACATATCAATGATCTAATATAAATCCCATGTCCCTACTTGGATATTTGGGGAACAATTATATAAATACTTAATTGTGGTTATATATTGTGATATCAAACATATATCTTATACCGGTAGAAATAAATAATATTGAATAGAAATTCAAATAATTTGCATGCAAACAAATTTATAAATCCCAAACTTGTTTATATTCAATTACACACCAAAGAAGATAGTTATAAGTCAGCTGCGCTAACCGTGATATACCCTCAGCATCTGACCAGAAAAAGAAACAAGCACAACAATTATACGGTATAAAAATATATTGATTTTGTATCATCAGTTTGCTTCAAAATACGTGGAATCTGTAGTTATCGAAATGTAAGGCTATACCAAATCAAGTTTTGTAAGCTAACTTCTGATTTTTGAAAAGAGTTTGAAAAAGTCTCAGGAAGTATGGACTTACTCCGGAAAAATTGTACCGTTGCAATAGGGACCGTGAAAAGAACCTTCTTCAAAAAATTCAAATAGATCCGAGATGGGTGCTCAGACTGCACATTTCCCAAATTTTGTGTGGGAGGTACTCGAAGGGCATGACTGGATGAAATAATAGGATGTGCAAAGTTTGGGCCAATCTGAAAATCCCCTTAAGAGGTATCTTGCGGATTTGCCATTTTAGTTAGTTTTCGTGTTTGTTGTTCATTGCTTCTTGGAGCTTTTCTCAGGAAGTATGGAATTGCCATTGCAATTGTACTATCGTAAAGGGGAACGCAAGGACAAGCTGCTGAAAATATTCAAAACGATTCGAGGGGACTCTTAAATTTCACTTTTCCGAATTTTGTGAGGGATGTACTTGAAGGTGTGGACCGAACTATATCTGGAAGGAATAATAATATATGGAAAGTTTGGACCAAATCGATTGCTCACTTCGACAATTATCGTTCACACAATTTTTCAGACAAATTTTGAACTTTTGGGGGGGGAGGTGCCCGAAGGAGTGAACCGATATAGCCCGTATTCGAAATTAAACAAAGTTTGGGCAAAATGTTACGAAGTTATAGTGCGCACCAGCCATCTAGACAGTAAGAGAGACAGATGAACGGACAAGGCTAAATCGACTCCAAATTGTCTGAAACGAATTTCGTCCAAATATACTTGGGGTCTAAAACCATTATTTCGATGAGGCACATCTTTGGTCGTATTTTGTATATATTCCCTTTACTCTAAAGGCAGAGAGTATACAATAGTTGGCAAAGCGACCAAATGCTGCAATATTTGTATGAAAAATCCAATTGGACAACTGAACTGAAAAAATTCTCTGTCATGATAGATACAATTTCTAACATGGGAGGAAATTGTGGTTCTCTACACAAAATCCATTATATATGGTAGCAGGTCCGTTATCTAGAAGAAACATTATTGTAATTTGCATCAGGGGAAAAGTCAGTATTTATTTTTCCATATGTAAGCTACTTTGCCGGTATATGCTCTCCAGGAATTAAAATATGGACCAAAAATAAAATTTGTATATTTTTCACACAAATGCAATGGTCTATGTCACCCGCTAAATAATATCAGATCATCATGCAAAATTATAGGCATTTTCTTTCACCTAAACTCTTACCTCCAGCAAAATTTCGCGACTATTGAGCTGTTACTGCGACCTCTAGTGTGTTTATGATAACACTACAAACCAAAAACTGGATATATTCGACTGTAACTCTGTTATTTGATCACGTACATCAACACAATTGACATCAATAGAAAGGTCAAGCGTTCCTCTACCAATTATAGCTTATTTGCCCGAAATGTCTCTTCCAGGAAAAAAGATATAAGCTGTATATTAAAAAATTTCAAAATTTTCATACAAAAGTTGGTGTCCATTTAACCCTCTAAATATTATCTGATCGCCATCTCAAATTGCAAGCTTCTTCTTTGTCATATGCTCTTACCTTATTTAAAATTTCGAGGCGATCGGACTATTATTGCGACCTACAGAGAAGCTACAAAATCGGATAAAAATTGTGTTTTTGGTCCATTTCACCCGCTATATATTTCCGATCATCACCAATTAAAATAGCGATCTATTCTGATGTGAAACCGACCTCCATACAAAATTTCGTGACGATCGGTCCATAATTGCGGCCTGGAGTTTGATTACAATTTATAATGGACAGACGGACACACGGACGGACGGACGGACGGACACACATCTCAAAATCGCTTTATCTCTCCGAGATATGAAGATTGGTAAACCACATTGGGGGTCTCCGACGAATATTTCGCGGTGTTACATGAATTTTTACCAAAACAAACTTATAATACCCTTTCCACATTGTGGTGTAGGGTATAAATATTGTTTCTTCGCAAATACAGGCAAAAAACGCGTAAGGGAGGTAGAAAGGTCCGCTTTTTGAAGAAATGCGCCTAACATAAGTATCTGCATGTATTCCAACAATGCGTAACACATGTCTACTTTCAACTTCTAAAGCGTCAAGTGTGTATGTATGTATGAACTTCTAGGAGGTAATTTTATTCCAGGATATGAATAAACGTGTCATTTGCATGCACGTATTAGCTCGGAAAGGCATTATGAGTTTGAAGTGAGCAGGACAGTGTAATCAGAATCATTGGTCAAAAGGTCACTTTGAAGTTAATTGTATTTTTATGAATGTACAGATAAATAAATTTTTAACACCGCAATAAAACGAAGAGTTATTTTTGCCATATGAGTATTTAGCTTTGAAATTTGACATGACTTAAACCCCCACAATGATGTACGTGGATCCACGTTACCGTCATTTGAGTTTATATATTCACATATTCAATTCACGCCCACATCAAATGGAATTTCTCATAGCGTAGTGTATAAAAAGTTCGGAAATCCGAACAAATACGAAATTTTTAGCATTCTTATTATTAGTGATGCTGAGTTTAAATCTATAATATTACCACAGAACAAAGTAGGTTGCAGGAACACCATACACGTTTTGGCCTCGTAGAAAAATAGTGTTAATGGCATTGGTATAGGCCTTGAGTTCTTTTGAAGATTTAGCTAACGGTTTTCCTCTTTAACAATAAGGAAAGGGTAGCATGGGGCAGCTTCACCACTGTTGCGCTTTCGTCAGAGCCGATTTAATTGATGCTACAAGAAAGTTATGAGTTAATCGAAGATCTACAACTTTCTCTTGTCATCTTTATGATCTTTATGCAGCTTCAATAAAATCGGCGCCGCCGAAAGCACAACAGTGCAAAGCTTCCCCCTGTTATCCTACATAATTAACCCTTATGTAAATGCCTTAAGAAGATTTTCCTCAATAAGGCGGAATTTACCTTGTGTACCGTCTTTATTGACACAGCATATGTTCATATAAAACGCCGTTGTTAATAGAATTCAGCAAAATATTGCAATAATGTACTGTCGTTTAGACTTAACAACTACTTTTTTTGGTTGTTAACTTAACAATAATTTTCGGTAATTAACGACAAAATTTACCGACAAAAATTGTTAAAATTGGTATACAGAATAGCACTTACCGAAAATTATCGTTAACTACCGACATTCGTCGTTAATTTTGTCGTTAAGGAGTTACAGAATCACACTACTGAAATCAAGGAAAAACACAAAAAACTTGCTAACTTAACACATTTTTACCCATTTTTTTATATTACCACCAACACAGCTTCCAAGTAATTTATTTATTGTGGTCTATATTATGAGACACCGGCTAAAACACTTCAATTAATATTAATATATTCATATTATACGAAATATATTGACAGTTCGCGACTTATCACCATTTAACCTCAACTTCAACGATTGTAAAACATTTTTGAATATTACCATATACATAAAATTAAAAGGTTTTTGAAATAGATCTTCTTATCAGAAGCAGTCCTCGCGATCAAAAATGTGTTCAATTGAAAACTTAATAAGGTAAAAATAACACAAAACTTTTTTAATGGGACTGAAGTCAATGTGTGATGTCTGGATATGTACTTTAAAAAAGAAGAAAAGGTGTTATGTTCAGGCCGAAATGTTTATATCATCCACCCAATTAAAACACTGTATATCTATATTCGACATATTCCCCAAATGCAATACCTGTATTCGAACGCGGATCTATCTTGACCACTTTCTGTACCAAATGGATTTCCAAAATCCATATTACAGACAATATCTTTAAAAATTAGGCTAATAGCCAAAAGTGCCAAATACGAGATAATGTGGTTGAAAATTCTGGTATGTACCAAAACTTAAGTCAACATAGGTAATATTCATTTGAAATATTTTTTAGTTATTGCCTCAATTCAGTTGGAGAATTTGGTTAAAAACTTCAAAATACCGTACGGAACTTATGTACCGAACCTAGTCTGATACGGTTCATTTTCACTCTGTTCCAAATTTCAAACTTGTATATAAAATATTGTAAACTCTCTATACCCAGCAAACCAATCGTACCGATATCGTAACGAAATCGGAACAACATTCTGACGTTTCGTCCGATATCTGATTCGAAATCGTAACGATATCTTAACTAAAGGTGTATGAAGTGGTTGACATAATTTCGGAACGAAATGTCGGAGCGAAATCGGATCGATTTCGGCCAGAATTCGGAACGAAATCGGATGAAAATCCTTGGGAAATTCGAAATGCGATTTTTTTCCGATTTCTGAACGATTTCGGAATAATGTCGTAAGAAAATCTGAGGTACCTTTCGAACTTTCGTAAAGATTTCTGAACGATTTTGGAATAATTTCGTATGATTATCGAAGGAAAAAATTTTTCTCTGATGCCTCTTTTTTTATTGATAAATTTTCTTTGCTGTGATTTTTATTGGAAGATTATAATTTCAAAGATATCTAATGGTTTTCACTGTTGTTATCATTTTGTAGTTATAATATTACAATGTAAACTTTGTGTACGAATATGTTGAGTCTATTAGCACTAGCTTGAATTATTATATGTTGCATTTATTTTTAAAATATTTAAAAAATGTATATGCGAATTTTATAACCAACCATTTTGTTTTTCGACAACAAACTAAAATGTTGCTTGTTAGATATATACAAAAGGTGGTTGTTGTGCGAAGGGAAATTTGTTTCCGACATATCGATCCGAATTCGTAACAAAATCGAAAGAAAAACATTAGCATATTCGAAGGAAAATTTACTTCCGACATTTTCTCCGAAATTGGAAGGAAATCTGAACGATAAATCGTATAAAAATCGATACGAAATCTGAACGATTTTGCTTCTCTACAGGTGGTATCTTAAGACACGCCGTTGGGACTCGGCGATAAACTGTAGGCCCCATATCACTGAGCTAATATGAATCGGGGTGCACTCATTGATATGAGAGAAGTCTCCCTTGTCCCATCTGAGATGTTTGTGGAACAATTATATAAGTAAATTTAAATGCTGTAAATAAAACTATACCATACCTCCTCACATAATGTTGTATATTATGTGAAGGTTAAAATGAATACAAATACATACATACACTATTTTTCACATCATATCGTTCAACATCGGAAAATAGAAAATTTAATTTGAACAAGTATTGCGGTGATTTATATTCCCCTCCACTTCTTATATTTAATTATTCATTCAAGCACTCCGATTGCCGATGTTAGTTCGATGTTGTCCCCCTTGTTGGAGGCATCTAAAATTGATGTGCATTTAATGACCCTAATCTTGACAGATGCCTCTGATGGTAACATGACAGGAACATTAGTGAATATTAACGAACAGAAGAACGAGAACAATAAAGCGGACATTGTCGTCAAGACAATTTACTAGAGAAAACACTAAAAGAAACTGTTAACAAAATATGTATGTATTTGTGCGCACACACACAGACGTACATGGGTATTAGCGATTGAAACAGGAAGCCACTTTGGCCACCATACATAGGAAACTGTCAATAGATGACATGAAAATGTATACAAACATTTCTCTTGCAATGAGAGAAAGATGTACTTGAAAAACTGTCATGTATTATATTAAATATTCAAATTTAAACACAGCAATTTTAAAGTTGTGTACAAATTATGTAATATTTCCATCCTACCCAATCTAAAAGTAAATCTGTGCTGCAAGCAAAGGAAATGCCACTTTTTTATTACTTTTAATTAGGTAACATTGTTTGCAAATGTCAGAGTCAAATATTGTTTTCGCCAGCTTTTGTCAATGTTGCCGCTGGCTTTCCGACCACAAGTAATCAAATAACACGTGCTAATAGCCTCTTGCAAAAGTTCTTAACTTTATTATTGTTGTTGTTTTCTTTTCAAATGGCTTTTAGGAGTTTAAGGATTTGGTGAATTACTTATTTGGAAATGTAAACATTTGCTATAAGGGATTTCGAATAAAAATTTTACAAAAACAAAGTACACCGTTGGAGGGGAAAAGAAATATCCATAGATTTTTGTGACTGTAATAAAATAATATTAAGAGCGTCATGCCAAAGTCAACAAAGTCATAAAACGGACTTTTTGTTGGGGCCATGCAGGAAAGGAACGTTAGCATTGAAATCAGGTAGATACGTCTTGTAAAATTTTCAGTAGAAAAAAGTTTCACAACTAAGAGATTTGATTGATAAAATAGGACTTCAATAGGAATTGTCTCGATTTCTTCTTCATCTTCGCATAGACTGAAGTAGTCAAAAATTTTTTATGTCCATCCCATTTGCAAGGCATTGACCATATCGTGTATTGACCCGTACTAATTCCTACCATTAGTTTCAGTTTGAACTTCCTCAGGATGTGGTTCTTCATTTTGAGAGGATTGACCGGTTGGGTTGGGTGACGTAGGGGATGAAAGATACCAAGGAACGGGCCTGACCAGCTTTAACAGGAGGTTCAGGATTTATCTTGATCCCTCTCTCATCTCAAGTGGACACTAATCTCCCCGTGGTGTCACCTGGGGTAGCTGCCTTTAACACCCGTTAAAGGTAGTGAGCTAGAATGTACCGCACGTTCACCCAGAGGAACGTTAGAAACTTGTGTTTGGGCGTCGGGTTAGTAACCCTTCCCAAAAAAAAGCAGCCAACTATGAAAAATTGAAAGAAAAGAAAAACAAACCCCTCTAAAGTTGACGAACCCCCGCAAACATTTTAAGGACCATGATCTGCGAATCTGCACCTGGAATCTTCGCGCTCTTTATAGAGAAGGTGCAGTTTAGGCATTGGCAGATGTACTTGAAAAGTACATTGCCGACATTACTGCCATACAGGAAATACGATGAAATGGTAAAAACGTCACAAACACACCTAAAAGTGACGCACTGTATTATAGCCGCCATGACACAAAACATGACTTTTGTTGCGGTTTTGTAGTTGGTAGGAGGTTAAAACATCTGGCCTCGGCTTCACCCCAGTGAATAAAAGACTTGCTACAATACGGATAAAGGCGAAAATCTTCAACATTAGCTTTATCTGCGCTCATGCTTCAACCGAAAACAAGGACGAACAGACCAAAGATATATTCTATCTACTAGCGCTTAGAAAAAACATATGACCGTTTTCCTGCCCATGACGTTAAAATAATTCTAGGCGATTTTAATGCCAAAATTTGAAAGGAGAATGAATATCTTCGGCCCAACAGTCGAGAAATTCAGTCTCCATAGTGAAACATCTAATAATGGAATGAGGCTGATTGACTTCGGGTGTTGGATGTACGATCGTTCCGAGGTGCAAACTCGAACAACCAAGCAAAGGTACAGTGCTGCTCAAAATATTTGCAACTGAAATGATTAGTTCATATTTTATGTAGTTCTGAGGTATTTTGTGGATTTGAAATGTAAATATTTTTGTAGGTTGATTGTTTATTAGGTCCCTCTTAAAGATCTAAAAATTAATTTGCAAAAATTTCACTTTTTTACAAAAATATACAAAACAAAGCTCGAACTCACTTTTGATTCTGCTCAAAACATTTGCAACTGAGAAAATTTGGTTCAAAAGCTGAAGAAATTATTTTTGTTTTGATAATATATTGTGAGTTAAACATTCTTCCTAGAAATTACTGTTTTCAAGCTCTGGTTTAGATATTGTGCTGTTCCTATGTTTATTTTTGGACTTCGTTGGATCAAAAATTTTCAAAAATTACCATTTTAGCAAAGCTTCGATATAAATTTCTGGTCATAATTTCAGTTTTTCTTAAAAAATTTGACATTTTTTTTCGCCATACTTGTCTGTCAAAAGTTAACATATGTGGGATAAAATGTACTCCTCATGAAAGTTTTTGGCCCCTTCTTCTGATTAAAAACAACCTGATGCCAATCAATACAAAAAGCTCGTCAAAAATGAACTAATAGATATTCGTACCACCGAGTTGCAAATGTTTTGAGCAGACTAAATCATGTATTCCTCCGATATTTCACACATTTTTGTAACATAAATGTTCATAACTAAATAATAATTTTTAAATATTGAAAATAGGGTTAATAAAGAAACAAATAACAACATGTCATAACATAACAAAATAACATAACAAAATGAGTTGCAAATGTTTTGAGCAGCACTGTACGTACCCGGTTAAACGTAGCGAATAAAGTACGGAAGTTGGCCCAATTGCTTAATCAACGCACTGCTCGTCCCGATAACATATCAGCATAATGGCAAAATATTGCCCACTTCATGCAAACAGCCGCAAAATCAGTACTTGGATACCAGAGCCTCCACCAAGGAATCCATGGTATGAACAGGAGTGTCGTACAGGCTACTATACAATCAGTAGCAATGCGTAGCGCACGAGAGAGGTATCGGTAGAAAAGGAGGGAGGAAAAACGGTTTTTCCGCGGAAAAAAGAGGGAAATGGAAAAGCGGGAGTGTGAAAAAATGGAGATGTGCAGAAGCCAGAATGAAGTCCGAAAGTTCTACCAAAGAGTGAAACATCAAACTGATGGTTTTGGTAAAGGTACATCCTCCTGTAGAGATCAGCAAAGTAATTTGGTAACTGATACACATAGCGTGCTCAGGATATGGAAAGACCAATTTTCCAAACTGTTGGTATCCAATAGTAGCGAAGACGGCGAAGATACCACAGATCCAATCCCAGAAGATGGTATTGAATATACACCACACTGCCAAGATGAGGTAAAGACAGCAATAAACCGGCTGAAGAATAATAAGGCAGCAGGAGCCGATGGCCTACCAGCCGAGCTGTTCAAAACCGGAGAGAAACGCTGATAAGGTGTATGCATCAGCTAGTTAGCACCATCTGGCAGGAAGAACGCGTACCCGACCATTGAAACCTGAGCATCCTGTGTCCCGTCCACAAGGAAGGAGATAAGACTTTATGCTCTAACTATAGGGGTGCTAAGTCTTCTCCCTATTACCTACAAGATAGTGTCAGGGATATTGTGCGAACGACTAAAGGCTATGGTCAACGAAATAATTGGACCATACCAATGCGGCTGTAGACCCGGCAAGTCCACCATTGACCAGGTATTTACCCTGCGGCAAATCCTGGAGAAGACCCAAGAGATGCAGATCGACACCTACCACCTTTTTGTCGATTATAAAGCAGCCTTCGACATCCCATGTCTGAATTTGGTACCCCCGCAAAGCGCATTCGGTTTTGTAAAATGACTCTAACTGAGCTCGGACCAACTGTTGAAGTTGGCTCCTGTAATTTTTAGGTAGTAAAAGACTTCGTCTACCTCGGCACCACAACAAACAACATCAGTTGTGAAATAAAAAGAAGAATTATATTGGCTAACAGATGCTATTTTGGCTTAAGTAAGCAGGTAAAAAACAAAGCCACATCTCATCAAACAAAAGTAACACTTTACAAAACACTGATACTACCTATGCTGATGTATGCTTCCGAAGCCTGGGTACTTTCGCATGCAGACAAGGCAGTGCTTGGTGTGTTTGAGAGAAAAATTCTTCGAAAGATCTACGGACCAATTGACGGTTAATATCGACGTCGACCACGAGATGCATCTGCTATACCCTACAGTGTCAACATAAGTCCATGTTTTGGTATAGGCCCCATATAACAGTACCTCCCGATTTTAAGTGTTTTTGGGAGTTAAGCTACATTGAAGTGGAGTATATGTAATTTGACATTTGAAGTTCCCAGTAATCATAAAACTGCTCCTCCAAAATTTTTCAACAAAGGTCCACACTTACCTGGGTACATTTTCCGAACTAATTTAGACATTTATGGTATTCATGGTCATAAAATATCTCCGCCTAAAATTGTGGACAGGAAAGAAAACTTGTTATTTCATTTTAGTTCAGAATATTTTATGGTGGAGGTTAGAAAAAGTTCGGCCCAACCTAACCTAACGATTTTTTATTTATTAATTTATGATTACAATGAAACCATGGACACCAGCTGTTCGAATATGAAAAGTCAAATCCCTTTATAAAAAAATTATTTTTCTTGTAATTTCCCCAACAACATAAAGAAAATTTTGACATAACATATTCAAAATTTTACGATCTCAATACCTGTATAATTGTACCATGAATGAAACTTTGTTACAATTATTTCGTAGGATTAAATTAAAATTTTATATGAAAATAATATTTTTTGAAGTATTTTGAGCTTTTTTTAATAAATATTTGTTTCTCTAAAACGTACAGATTTCTTGTAATCAGGCCTTCTTTTAAAAATACCGAAAACCTGGAAGGGTAATATCTGTGTTTTCTTACATGACAACCCCTTGGTTTTGATGAAGAAAATACTCCTACTATATTCCTAACAAATCCCTGAGTTTATACGAATGTAACATTTATGATTACATTTTTAACGCATATTTAAATTTTTCATCAAAAGTCGAAAATTACAAATTAGCCGATAGACTTAGATGCTAGTGCTATTTTTTATATAATTTTATTGTAATTTTTTATTATAATAAATATTTGAAATAAATAAATAAATAAATAAATAAATAAATAAATAAATAAATAAATAAATAAATAAATAAATAAATAAATAAATAAATAAATAAATAAATAAATAAATAAATAAATAAATAAATAAATAAATAAATAAATAAATAAATAAATAAATAAATAAATAAATAAATAAATAAATAAATAAATAAATAAATAAATAAATAAATAAATAAATAAATAAATAAATAAATAAATAAATAAATAAATAAATAAATAAATAAATAAATAAATAAATAAATAAATAAATAAATAAATAAATAAATAAATAAATAAATAAATAAATAAATAAATAAATAAATAAATAAATAAATAAATAAATAAATAAATAAATAAATAAATAAATAAATAAATAAATAAATAAATAAATAAATAAATAAATAAATAAATAAATAAATAAATAAATAAATAAATAAATAAATAAATAAATAAATAAATAAATAAATAAATAAATAAATAAATAAATAAATAAATAAATAAATAAATAAATAAATAAATAAATAAATAAATAAATAAATAAATAAATAAATAAATAAATAAATAAATAAATAAATAAATAAATAAATAAATAAATAAATAAATAAATAAATAAATAAATAAATAAATAAATAAATAAATAAATAAATAAATAAATAAATAAATAAATAAATAAATAAATAAATAAATAAATAAATAAATAAATAAATAAATAAATAAATAAATAAATAAATAAATAAATAAATAAATAAATAAATAAATAAATAAATAAATAAATAAATAAATAAATAAATAAATAAATAAATAAATAAATAAATAAATAAATAAATAAATAAATAAATAAATAAATAAATAAATAAATAAATAAATTAATAAATAAATAAATAAATAAATAAATAAATAAATAAATAAATAAATAAATAAATAAATAAATAAATAAATAAATAAATAAATAAATAAATAAATAAATAAATAAATAAATAAATAAGTAAATAAATAAATAAATAAATAAATAAATAAATAAATAAATAAATAAATAAATAAATAAATAAATAAATAAATAAATAAATAACAAGTCGAGTATTCTGAATTGTTTGCGTTTTAGGCCAATTGCGTGGAAATGCATAGACCTAACGAATCTTCATAAGCGTGGAATGACAGATAACAGACAATACTATAACAAAATGCAAAAAACACTCAAAAATATGCGAAAATACCCGAGTTTTACGTCAATTTTTCAACCATTTCCTGTGGCGTTTAAACGACCAGTAGCTTTAAGTGGGTTAAAAACATCTACCAAATAGTTTTTTAAACGACCAGTAGCTTTAAGTGGGTTAAAAACATCTACCAAATAGTTTTCTTAGAAAAAATTCATGAAAAATGGCTTTAATTTGGCTTTGCAACTGGGGATCACCCCTTAAGTGTACCATTCGGTGGTACGAAAGATCACGATGCCACATTCATCTAAAGGTCAAAAAATTAGCACCGTGTGTATGAATCAATAGTTTTGTTGTTTCTGCCGAAATATGCTGTACGTAACATAAATGGTTGTCCAAAATGTACAGAAAATAAACTTATTTGAAATAAATCAAGCTAAAACGAAATAATAGGAAAAAAATTATAAAAAATAGTATCAAGTTTTCTAGATTCACTTTTGGCAGTTTTGTTGAGATGTGTATTATTTTATTGTTGTAAAATAATTCAGCTAAATCTCGGGTTTTGTTGTTTTTAAATTTTAAAACAACAAGTTTTATTTAAAGTGGGATGTAGTTAAAATTGATTTAATTTCGGGAAAGGCAAAGAATACTAATTTTCTATAAATTATAATTATTAAAAAAATACAATTATTTAGCGCAATTAACATTGAAATCCACTATGCATAGAAAACTATGCACGTGGTTTACTTTCGTAACTTTTTTTGATTGGAAGTTAATATCTTATAATTCATATATTTGTAATAGTTACAAATGGCAGGAAGGAATTAGGAGGAGAAATCTATAGTTTACACTCAATTTTAAACGCGTTCGTTTCAATAAATCCGGGTTAACATTGAGTTCTAATAAAGCCAATAGGGTGTATGAGCATCATTTCGAGAATTAATTTTCATACGGCACACAGTACGAAATATGAGCACTTTAGTGGAACTTTACTAATAACTATTAATGTAAAATACGTAGTTTACCAAATTTTGCTTAAACGTTTCTCACATTAATGGATAGTAAGGGGGCACAATATGCGCAAAATAGACCCGCGGTTTACTATAGCACTCATGTAAAGTTGACGGTCATTTTTACATTACAGATTCATTATTCAATCGATTTTCCTGCAAATTGGTATATTGAGGTTTCAGTGGATAAAAAAGTAAGAGAGGGTTATAGTCGGTCAGGGCCTACAATGTGATACCCTACTCCACTACACCTGGGCACTATTTTCCAAGGAATTTATTTTATATGATTGCGACATAGTTTAGCCGTCCGGTCATACATACAGTGGTGGCAAATACATTTGCAACAAAATTGCACGTTTTAAGAAATATATTTTAAAATATTTTTTTGAAAGTAATGCTAAGTATTTTTTGCATTATTTATTGTTCATTGCTTCAAATATAAGAAAATAAAAAGTTTTGACACGTTATACAACAAAAATTTAAAAACAAAATATGAAAATACATAACACACCTTATAATTTAATGGTCAAAACATATGCAACTGAACCAAATACGATGCAAAAATCTTCAATATTTTGTAAAATATATTTTTTAAACTATTTGATCATTATGTAACATTGCAAGCTTCTTCTCTGTCATAAGCTCACACCTTATTTAAAATTTTGTGCTGATTATACTATGATTGCGACCTACAGAGCAGATACAAATTCGAATAAAAATTTTGTTTTTGGTCCATTTCACCCCCTAAATATTTCACGATCATCGCCAATAACAATAACGATCTATTCTGACGTGAAACCGACCTCCATACCAAATTTCGTGACGATCGGTCCATAATTCGGCCTGGAGTTTCATTACAATTTATAATGGACAGACGGATGGACGCACATCACTATATCGCTTTATCTCGTCGAGATATGAAAAATTTTGTATAACATTGGGGGTCTACGACGAATATTACGCGGTGTAACATGAATTTTTAGCAAAACAAACTTATAATACCCTTTCCACATTGTGGAGTAGGGTATAAAAACTTCACGGTGCTCATGAATCAAATTTAAATGGAAGGTGCTTACACCTGGGAAGTTTCTGCGGATTCTGAAACTACAATGTTCATATATGAGAAAAATCAAAAACTAAAAAAATCGACGGAGCGCTTTTTAAATAATTCGCGATTCAAGTTGACATTTTTAGGGGTTGTTTAGGTTTTCACGATTTTGCTTAGAAACCGCAAGTCCTATCCAAATGAGACTGAAGAAAGTGTTGTAGCTATGAAAAGTCTCTACAAGATTAACCTTTACCGTATTTTCGTAGGTTTTACCATTTTTGAGATATTGAAGTTCAAATTGGGACAATGCACTGACTGTATCGCCCCCTTATAAAACAATGTCATGAAGGGTGCGCCTTAACTAACTTTTAATGAAAACCGCTTACACAGGGGAAGTTTTTGTGAATTCTGAAACAGCAATGTTCATAGATGAGATAACTCCAAAAACAAGAAAAAATCGCTGTAGGGATTTTTAAATAAATCGCGGTCAAAATTCACATTTTTAGGTGTTTCTTAGGTTTTCACGATTTTGCTTGGAAACCGCAATTCCAATCGAAATAAAGCGGAAGAAAATGTTGTAGCTGTGAAAATTCTCTACAAGATTGACGTTAATGATTTGTTCTCAGGCTGTACCATTTTTGAGATAAAAAAAGCTCAGTTTACATTTTTAGGATTTTTTGTTAGGGTTTCGCGATTTTGCTTGAATACGGCAAGTCTTTTCGGCGTGGGACCTGCGAAAATCTTATAGCTGTGAAAATTCTCTACAAGACTGGCTTATGTAACTTTTCCTAGGTTGTACCATTTTTTAGATATATAAATTTAAGTTGGGAAATTGCAGTCATGACATTGTTTTATAAGGGGAAGATACAGAATTTAATTGAATTTGAATTGTCCCAATTTCAGCTTTTATATCTCAAAAGTTGTAAAACCTACAAAAATATCATTAATGTCAATCTTGTAGAGAATTTTGATAGCTACAACATTTTCTTTATTCCCATTTTGGTAGGACTTGCGGTTTCCAAGCAAAATCCCAAAAACCTAAACAACCCCTAAAAATGTCAACTTGAATCGCGATTTATTTAAACAGCGCTCCGGCGATTTTTTTAGTTTTTTGATCATTCTGATTTTTGAACATTGTAGTATCAGAATCCACAAAAACTTCCCAGGTGTAAGCAGCTTCCATTTAAATTTGATTCAAGAGCACCGTGACTTGTGTACAACATCATTTCAATATAGGTTTGAATTCCAGGCACAATTTCCAACATATTTGGTTATATTTTGACACTTTATGCTCTTCGTTGATAGATAATTTCTTTTAAAATATTCTCATCGTAGCTTCACGTTTTGCTGTAGCTCACATGAGTCGCTCAGCGCCAAAACGGCCTAACCCACATGCCGCAAAAATCAAACGGACTATAAAGATCTTGCCGGAACCTTTTGAAATATATACCAAGCAAACACCTTATTGCATGTTATAACACTAGGTTATACTATCTGCTAAAACAATGCAATATAAAGTTTTTATACGCTACACCAATATGTGGAAAGTTTGTTTTGGCAAAAATTCATGTAACACCGCGAAACATTCGTCGGAGACCCCCAATGTGGTATACCAATCTTCATATCTGGACGAGATAAAGCGATTTTCGTCCGTCCGTCTGTCAATTATAAATTTGAAATCAAACTCTAGGCCGCAATTATGGACCGATCGTCGCGAAATTTTCTAAGGAGTTCGGGTTCAAACCAGAATAGATCCCTATTGTTATTAGTGATGATAGTGAAGTATTTAGCGGGTGAAATGGACCAAAAATATAATTTTTATCCAATTTTGTAGTGGCTCTGTTGCTCGCAATAATAGTCCGATTGCCTCAAAATTTTAAATAAGGTAAGAGTAAAACAAGAAAAACAAGTAAAACAAAAAAGAAGTTGAGATGATGATCAGATCATATTTAGAGGGTTAAATGGACCATAACTTTTGTGTGAAAATGTTTAATATACAACGTAAATCTTTATTTCTGCAAGACACATTCCTGGTAAGTAAGCAATACTGGGAAAATGAAAACTTGAACTTTGTATTGATGCCAATTGTGTTGGTGTACATGGTCAGATAATAGAGTTACAACCTAATATATCCAGTTATTTGTTTGTAGTGTAAGCATAAACACGTGTAGCGCAATAGTTTTCACAGTAGCCTACACATGGAAAAAGAACTACTGACTTTCCCTTGATGCCAATTGCAATAATGTCTGCTAGATAACAGGCCTGCTGCCTTATATATGTATAATGGGTTTTATGTAGAGAACTACATTTTCCTCCCATGCTACAAATTGTCCCTTTCATGACAGAGAAAGTCCAGTTTTTACATTATTGCAAATTACGTGGGGCCATAGCGTGTTAATTGTCCGATTTGATTTTGTTATACATATATTGCAGCATGGGGTCGCTTCGCCACCTTTTTTTCAAAATGTTCTCGATGTCGCTACAGTTAAAGATTTTTTGAAGTATTAATTTTGGTGAAGGCAAAGGCAACCAATTTTAATAAAATCTATCAAGAACCGTGGATGTACACTCACAATCAATTTTTGGGATAAATCGGTTACACCACTAAACTTTTTAAAACTCCCTTTCCGCAAAAACGCCAGTGGTTTGTCGGTTTCTTAACTGAAAAAGAAACAACCTACAGAAAACGCAAATTAATCCGCGATATTTTCAAAATCATTTTTTGCAATTTTTTTAAATTTTGGCAGTATCCGTTTCCGCCGTTCTAGTGGATGGATTTTTACCATCTATGATTTATATGATCCGGAACTAAAATATCACAGCACACTGAAAAGAATATTTGAAATATTGTACACAAAAATAGGTTTTTAGAAAAAATATTGCTCTAAATGTTGGCATTGGCAGTAAATTACCGTGATGCTGTGTGGACTACATAGTCAATATACATATCAAATTATGTGTAATCGCCAGTATATTAATCCTATTATTGGTTTTTGGAAATACCCGAATGCTCGTTCCAGTTAAATCAAAAATAGAAAAAAAACACTTAAAATCAAAATGTCGGCATCATTAAAAGGTGGATGCAGTGCAAATTTTGAAAAGTGGTACACAAGAAGTGTTATCTTCACTTTGTATTCTTCTACTTCTACTTTGGACAGATGTCCGTCATATGAATGGTTTAACCTGCAATCGAATGGCAACGTTCAAAAACACTTAATTTGGTCAACCAATAGTCATAGTTACTGGTAAACTGCAATACATAGTTCGCGTATTATAATAGGGCAAACCTTGGCTTCATGGAAACTAAATTTTTTTGACTTTCACTCACTAGTAAAGTGCCCGCTACTTCGTATGCGGAAAGAATATAAAACAAACAAACAAACAAATAAACAATATTTAATATGGAAACTAACGAACACTTTACACAATTATATATTATATCAAATTCTGTACAATTGAGTACTTTTCACAGCATGCAATTTCCAAAACCATCTCCCAATTTTCACCCCACATACCAACAGTTACTCTAAGAACAAATTTTAGAATTCCAGCTCTGTTCATACATCCGACACAACATTTTTTGAAAAATTTCTGAATTGCAGCTCTATTCGTTCACCCAAATCCAAATTGTACCAAATTTATGATATACATAAGGGCTACAACCAAAAAAAATACCACGCAAGTACCATGTGTGGACTATTATCCTGATAACGAAAATGCTTCTTTTAGTTCGATTCGGTGAATAAATATCTAAAGAAAACAAATACGATTCACACAGGCAAATTTATTGAAAACAGTCTGTAATTTTCGCGAATTCGTTGCAAATAAATATATATATATAAATATAAAAATTAAGAGTCTATAAAGAAAAACAAAAAATTGCAACATTGCCAAAGGTGCATTAAATTCTCTGAAATATCGCGATTTGATAACAAATTGGTCCAGAATGGTTTGATATTGATTTTATATTAGATTAAAACTATTACTAAGTTATTACGAAAAGCGTATATGGCATTATAACAAATAAAACAAGTAAGAACGGCGTTAAGTTCGGCCGGGCCGAACTCGTTATACCCTCCACCACAAGTTGTATTGAAGTAGAATAGAATAATTAGTTTCCTTTCGTGTATGAAGAAGACTTAATACTAAATTTCAGCAATTTCGGTAAAACAAACGTCGATCTATACGACCAAATTTCTGACGGAAAGTTTTTAGGCTCAAAGAAGACTAAATACCAAGTTTCCTATATTTCGTTAAGAGAATGTGGCTAAAAGTAAAAAAATACCGAAAATCAAGAAGTACTCGTAAGCTTCTATGGGGATATAGGAAGACGTGGACCTATACTGATAATACTCTTCTGGAATATTTTATAACTCTTGGAAGACGAAATAACGAATTTTAGCCATTTCTGTTGGATATTGACGTCACAATCTTCAGTATTACGAATATCCGGAGGTACCATTCTATGGGGGCTATATCGAAACGTGGGCCTATACCGACGAATTTTAGTCAGAAATGGGGCAATATGAAAGCGCGGACCTGTACAGACATATTTCTGGCGAACAGTTTTATATCACATTGAAGACTAAATACCAAATTTCAGCCATTTTGGTGGAATATTGAAGACACAACCTTCAAAATACGAAAAATCGGGAGGTACTTTTCCATGGGGGCTATATGAAGGCGTGGACCTATACCTACAAATTTAAAGGGGAAGTTTGAGTACCCTCAACGAAGTCGAAATACCAAATTTCAGCCATTTCGATGGAATATTGAGGCCACAACGTTCAAAATACCGAAAATCGGGAGGTACCGTTCTATGGGGGCTATATGAAGGCATGGACCGATACCGACAAAGTTCTGGGGGAAAGTTTTATACCACCAACGTAGACTAAGTACCAAATTTCAGCCATTTCGGTGTGATAATCAAGCAAAAACCTTCAAAATACCGAAAATCGGGAGGTACCGTTCTATGGGGGCTATATGAAGGTGTGGACGGATACCGACAAAATTCTGGGGGAAAGTTTTATACCCCCAAAGAAGACTACGTACCAAATTTCAGCCATTTTGGTAGGATAATGAAGCTAAAACCTTCAAAATACCGAAAATCGAGAGGTACCGTTATATGGGGGCTATATGAAGGTGTGGACCGATACCGACAAAATTCTGGGGGAAAGTTTTGTACCCTTAAAGAAGACTACGTACCAAATTTCAGCCATTTTGGTAGTATAATGAAGCTAAAACCTTCAAAATACCGAAAATCGGGAGGTACCGTTCTATGGGGGCTATATGAAGGTGTAGACCGATACCGACAAAATTCTGGGGGAAAGTTTTATACCCCAAAAGAAGTCTACGTACCAAATTTCAGCCATTTTGGTAGGATAATGAAGCTAAAACCTTAAAAATACCGAAAATCGGGAGGTACCGTTCTATGGGGGCTATATCAAAACGTGGACCGATATATCCCATTTTCAATACCAATCATCCTGCAAGTAATAAAAACTTCTGTACCAAATTTTGACTCTCTATCTTTAAAATTGCGAGCTGTATCTTGATTTCAACAGACAGACAGACGGACGGACGGACGGACAGACGGACATGGTCAAATCGACATAGAATTTTATGCTGATCAATAATATATATACTTTATAGGGTCTCTGACGAATATTTCGATGTGTTACAAACGGAATGACAAATTTAATTATACCCTCCATATGGTGGAGGGTATAACTAAATAATGCATTACTGAACTTCAATACATTTGGTGTGGAAACTTTTTTCGCGATAGAGAAAAAATGACACCGTATTTCATAGTCGTTTTTCATGCTCTACACGGCTATGCGGTGGTATTTTTGATATTTGCAAAAATTGCAAAAAAGTTAAAACCCTAATATACATCCAGCCAGGCAACCTCAATTTTTCAACCCCTAAGTAATGTTGGCGACATTTTCTGAGTACTTCAGCCATGTAGAACTTCTCTACAATTTGTATCTTAGGACACGCCGTTCTACTCGGCGATAAACTGGAGGTCCCATATCATTGAACCAATATGAATCGGAGTGCACTCATTGATATGAGAGAAGAGAACTTGTTTCACAAAGGAATTTTGATTTGTTGAGAGCTAATTCCCATGGCTAGTGGTGTAGGGTATCACATGATCGGCCCCGTCCGACTATAGCCTTTGCTTATTTGTTTTATTTTATTTTATTTTGCTCTCTACGGGATTTGATCATGCGAACTTCTGATTTGTAGCCGAACACACTACACTCTAAGCCACGCTTAAATGTGCACCACCTCACTCACCGTCGGACGGGTACATTTTGTTTTTTTTTTTTTTTTTTTTGTTTTTAACAAAATGTACCCGTCCGACGGTGAGCGTTGATCACACAACCCTCGGATTTGTAGTAAGGCACACACGCTCTGTGCCACCGTACTCATAACTTAGTAAAGAGTAATATAAGTAGTTATATTTGTTCACATTACTTTGTAATGGATTACATAATCACTAACAGATCCGAATTTTTTCTGGGTACTGTCTATGCTGAACTATTTTTTTTTGCGTCTATGTCCCAATTTACATTGGGCGAGTTTACTTGCGGCAATTGTCATTTTGTAGGAGAGAGAGGTGAGGCATATGGTAACCCTTTGCCTCTCAGCACCCTCTCTCACCTACAAACTGACAATTGCCGCAAGTAAACTCGCCTAATGTAAATGCTTATACAGTAAATTCCTGTAGATATGTGCACAGTGGCCTGTGTCAGTTTTGTAATTCATTCTTTGTCCATTAATTATGTGTAACATTTCTAAAGTAAAGTGTCGTTTGTAACTATTTTCTTGTGTCAATATATCTCGGTTTATGCCCTATCAATGTGCAATGTGCTGCTAGCGCCGTCTTTTGTTCTAGATGTTTGTTAGTTTTTTGATCCGACTTCTGTCCGGAAAGTCTAGTTATTAACTTAGTTTTCGTCGTACCACAAACTCTAACTGCGGCTTTCAGCGTGATTATGGTTACGTTAGAGCAATTAAAACTGGGGGATTCATGTTTATATTATGCTTTAACTCTATTATCTGGCCACGTACATCAACATAATTTGCATCAGTAAAAAAAAACCCAAGAGTGCCTCTTCCAAATATAACTCACTTATACGGATTTTCACGGGCATAACAATATTAAAATTTTAAGAAAGTTCACCAAAAGGTTTGGTGCTTTAACCCGCTAATTTCTTTTTCAAATCTATATTTTTCTTTCAAATATTTTGTTTTCAAATCTTTATTTTTTCTCCTACTCGTTTATTATTTATCTTACATCATCAAATCGAACAAATATATTTTAACGGGTTCTCCTAAAAAATAATCTTCGTAGGAATTAATTTTCTGAGCTTCCTTTCCATTCTTCACTCGTTGAGTATTGTATTAAATCTGATTTCCCATCTGGAATAAAATCCACCAGTTTCCTAATACCATTGAATGTGAAATGTGTTTTGATGGTGTTTATGATCTCCTCTGCTACAATTGTCATTTACAGCATCTGAGGGCTGCAATGTTTCCATATCAACTAAGCATAATACTTCCGTTTAATTATTGGATGTCGCAATCTATTTGAGATAAGTACTGTCACTGAAGCATTGTGGTTTATTCAATCATTTGATTGTCTCTTTCCCTGACGTGCCAATCAACTATGTTGGGTAAGCCAGTCGACTAGAGGCGAAAGTTAATGGAAGAGATGGTAAATAAAATGGGGGATAAGAAAATACTTCAATACAAACACAAAATACAAGAATTGCAGAAACATTACAAACTGTTAATGTAGGAACACTGGCAGAGGAAGATAATGTTTAATGTCACAAGTTTAGGAAAAACGAAACATAAATTTAAAGATGCTATAAAAGTTTGAGGAATTCATTTTGTAAAAAGGGTATTCAGTAGTAAGAGTCATGAATGGCGCAATTAATCATGACTAGTTTTGATAACACTGGGCAATAGCATCTTTCGTTGGTGAAAAATTCCTTTTTGAGATGAAAGCCTTATGTTAACATCTGGGGTGCTTTTCTTACCATAAATAGAGCTTGTAATGACGAATATGTTAATAACAAATTTTCTTGGAGGATAGATCCGGTTATCTAAATTTTTGAACCGGATATTCTGTAGTGCGATTATCAAACTCATTTTTGGAGTTACCGACAAAAATCGATAAAAATAAAACGTAAAATTATGAATGAAAAGTTTAAATAAAAGTTGACAACACTCTTGCTATAGGTAAAACTTTACGACTACTTTCTTTTGGTCGCTAACTTACCGATTAATATCGTTTATTACGAAATTACAGGCATTTTTATTTTACCGACATTTGTCGTTAACTCAAATAAAAAAATAATTCAAAATATTAAGTTACAGTGTTTTATTTATAATTGCACTTCTTTATTTGCCAATCCGTATTCGGACGTTAGCGATCATACAATTACAATTTAGTGTTACCACATTTAACTTAACTAATTGTTAATATTGCACTAAAATCTAAAAAATAATTATTTGTCATGATGGAATCTCTCAAATAAAACGCTTGCATTTACATTACAAATGGCGACCATATTAAACGGCAAGCGTTTTATTTGAGAGATTCCATCATAAAGAATAATTATTTTTTAGATTTTAGTGCAATTATAAATAAAACACTGTAACTTAATTTTTTTAATTATTTTTTTTTATTTTTAACTTTTTAGTAAATAGATTTGTTTGACCACTGCTAACCCCAAATGTCAAATTACAGTCCATTTGAGCAGAAAATGTAGATAAAAACATAAAAATGCTTAATATCGGGTGGTACCGTTATATGGAGGCTATACCAAACCTTGACCTATGTCCACAATTTTTAGGGGGAAATTTCCTGGATCATTGGGAACTTCAAATGCCAAATTGCAGCTAAAAATGGAGACAAAATCCTCAAAATACTTGAAATCGGGTGGTACCGTTATATGGTATGGTAAACGGACACCAAAGCAAGTTAAATAAAACACTGTAAAAATGAGTTAGAGGAACAAAGTTGTAATCAGCGAATTAATTTCACGTGGTTGACAATTTTATTAGCTTTCTAATGATATACTTATACGGTTAATCGGTTACTTAAAACCGGTTCAATAATCGCACTCAATATCAGAATATCCGGTTCAAACATTTAGATAACCGGACAGTTTTTGACAGTTTTTAGCCTAAGGGTACTCAGGACAGTTTGATATACGAACACGTGTTGGGTTGTTTACATTGACTTGATTGTGACACCTCCAAAAATGGTTTTTGAACGCTTTTGCGGCATCTTCTGGCGATTGCTGCTACTTTACGGCAATAGTTCCATGATTCGTTACCAGTATCGATCTTATAAGCGGCTTTCGAAGCAACGCGATCGTATTTTTTGAAATTTCTTGCACCGATCAACGCGGTATCCAACGACAAGAACACCATTTTTGCCGCCAAGTGTTCATGCAATATCGAATGTTAGTTGGTGGAATAAATGTCCAAGGATGTCTCTATCTCACGATATTTAACGTGGAGATCTTGGATTATCCGTTCACGCTCGGCTTATTTTTTCACGCACAACGGACGAAAATTATCGGACGAAAATGTTCCCAAGTAAATTCCATTTTTTGCAAAGTGATTTTTTCAAGTTACTGTAAACAACCCAACACATGGTCATATGTTAACTGACCTGAGTAAGCTTAGTCTAAAAACTGTCAAACTTTCCAAAAAATGTCAAATGACACCTGGCGGCAATGCGTGTTGCCTAGGCCAGTAGGTTTTCGAGTGACCCTATTTTCCAAGTATTGTAGGGAAAAATCGAAAAATTCATCACGCTATATCTCAGAAACTTGACCTATGGGTTCTTAATATGCTCACCAAGGGCTTTCATATCCAAAAGGAATTTTCCACCCCCAGACTTTGAGTTCCATTTTGTGTCACAGTGTAATCTATAACCTAAAGCCTAATCGTAATTTATACCATATGTCGGTTACAAGTTCGAGTAAAGAAAGATGTTGGATAGTGGCTTTGTACGTAACAATCACAAACGAACAAGTAAGAACGGCCTTAAGTTTGGTCGGACCGAACTTTATATACCCTCCACCAACGAACTTTATTGATGTAAAAAGGAACAATTACTGTCCTTTATGAAAGAATGTACGAAATTCATCCTCCTGTCCTTTGATAACTGATATCTTAACTGATAATACTCCCATCGTTGTTCTTTCTAAAACATGAACCAATATTTAAAATTTTCCGCATTTAGCTTTTGTTCCCTTTGGCAACACAGATTTTGAATAACGCAGTCTCGGTTAAAAAATTTAACAAAAAGCCCTCAAAATACATGAAATTGGGCAACATATATGGACATACAGCTATGGACGCATGAATGACAGGTTATAAAATTCAAAAATACATGGCCAATCATTTGATACCCTACTCCACTACACCTGGGCACTATTTTCCAAGGAATTTCTTTAATATCATTGCGACATATTTTAGCCGTCCGGTCATACATACATATGTTGATATACATGGTAACATACCACAGATATAGAATATACATACAAATATACGCCGTCATTACTGGAAACGTAAGGTATTATGTTCCGTACATATTATTAATACAAGTTAGAAAGTATCAGTCAGCTTTGCGACGGAGATATATCCTCAGCCTGTGATGTACAAAATTAAGACAAGCCGGTTTCTCCATTCGATGGTTGTCTTAGGCACTAGTCGGTTTAGTTGGCGGCGTCTCAGGAAGTATGAACTTGCCTCAAACAAAATTGCACCGTCCTTAAAGGGGCCGCAAGGCGAACATGTTTTAAACAAATTCAAAACGGTTCCAGAAGAGTTGTCAAACTATACATTTCCCAAAGGAGTTGGCCGATATAGTCCATATTCATCCCTAGTTTGGAACAATTCGATTTCCCTTCTGGAACAATCGTGCGAATAATCTTAGCGAACATTTTTGAACTTTTGTGAGGGTAATTAATGGAAGGGGTCGACTGATATGATCCATCTTAGAATTTATACTAAGTTTGGACAAAATTTACGAGACCTAAAATGTTAACCAAATAGGTTCTTGGAGAGTTATCGTGCGCACCAGCCAGACAGACGGACTGGCATGGGTAAATCGACTCCAAATTGTCTGAAATAGATTTCGTCTAAACATACTTGGGGTCTAAAATTATTATTTCGATAATCTCGTTGTCCTAAATGTTGAGGGTATAAACAAATATTAAAAGAATTTTAGAAATAGTTTTCGGTGATTATACCCTGCACCACTATGTGGAAAGGGTATTATAAGTTTGTTTTGGTAAAAATGCATGTAACACCGCGAAATATTCGTCGGAGACCCCCAATGGGATATACCAATCTTCATATCTCGACGAGATAAAGCGATTTTGCGATGTGTGTCCGTCCGTCTGTCCATTATAAATTGTAATCGAACTCCAGGCCGCAATTATGGACCGATCGTCACGAAATTTTGTATGGAGGTCGGGTTCAGACCAGAATAGATTCCTATTTTTATCGCCGAGTCCGAAAGGCGTGTCTTAAGACATCACCTGTAGAGAAGTTGTACATGTCTGAAATACTCAAAAAATGTCGCCAACTTTACTGAGGGATATTTTGCCATCGTTGCAAATTTGATGTTGGCTGGCCGGGAATAGAACCACCGACCTTCAGGATTCAAGGCGGGTGTGCATACAATTAAACCACGGTGTCACCAATAAATAATTTTACCATGGAAGTTTGAGGAAGTTGATATAGCTCCACTCTGTGGCATAATATAAAAACGAAGATACGTAATGATTTTTTAAAAATCAGAAAATGTAAAATTTCCATGTTATGACATTTCCAATAGGGTGCCAACGTGGTGCAATGGTATCAAAATTTCAACGATGGTAAAATACCTCTCAGTAATTTTGGCGACATTTCCTGAGTATCTCAGTCATGAAAAACTTCTCTACAAGTGGTGTCTTAGGACACGCCTTTCGGACTCGGCGATAAACAGTAGGTCCCATATCATCAGACAGCGTAATCCTATGCAAATGCATATATGGTTAGGAATGTCGTAGAGGTAATGTGATTAGACAAAAACTCGTTTTATAATAAAATAAAACGAATTAGTCTGAACCTATTTTTTGCAAATTTTGTCATATTTGCAATGAACATATGCAAGGATTTGTGGCCCAAATGTCCCACAAATTGGCTCAAATTTTGTATTAAATCTCCGTTGGGGGTATAAAACTTTCGACCTGAAATTTATCGGTATAGGTCCACGTCTTCATATAGCTCCCATAGAACAGTTCCTCCCGATATGTGGTACTTTGAAGGCTGTGGCCTCAATATCCCACTGAAATGGCTGACATTTTGTATTAAGCCTTCGTTGGGGGTATAAAACTTTCCACTTGAAATTTTTTGTTATAGGTCTGCGTCAACATATAGCTCCCATAGAAAGATACCTCTCGATTTTTTGGCATTTTGAAGGGTGTGGCCTCAATATCCCACTCAAATGGCTGACATGTTCTATTAATTGTTCGTTGCGGATATACAACTTTCAACCTGAAATTTGCAGGTTTTCTGTATTTTGTAGGTTATGGTCTCAATATCCCTCCGAAATGGCTGGAATTTGGTATTAAGTCTTCGTTGGGGGTATAAGATTTTCGACTTGAAATTTGTCGGTATAGATCTAAGTCTTAATATACCTCCCATAGAACGATATCTCCCCATTTTCGATATTTTGAAGGTTGTGGCTGTGGTTACAGATTTCCCTATTTTATTGACTTGTCTGAGGAGAATTTTAACAGAAAAAATGTGCACACAAACATTTTAGAAGATATTATTGAAATATTTATTGCATACGAAAATTTGTAAAATACACGAATTTTTGTGTATATATTTTTCGATTGCAATTTAATCAGAAGCCAAAAATATGCCCAGTCCTAAAATTTGACAAAAGTAAGAGGTTTTATAAAATTCTCTGTCTACATATTACTGAGCTAATATAAATTGGGGTACACTCACTGATATAAGTGGAACAGTTATATATTATACATTTCTAATAAATGATCTTAAATTTGAAAATTGGCGTTCTTTAGTCCCTTCTGCTACATTTTTTACTTTTGGACAATTGGACAAGTAATACGCTAGGGCTCTATGCAATAAAAAAAACTGGGAATTTCTCTGTCATGATAGATACAATTTGCAGCATGGGAGGAAGATGTGGCCTTCTTCAGAAAACTCATTATATATTAGGCAGTAGGCCCGTTATCAAACACACATATTATTGCAATTTTCGTCAGAGGAAAGGTAAGTAGTTATTTTTCCATATATAGGCGACTTTGCCCGTGTATGCCTTCTAGGAATTCAAATACCGACCAAAAATATTTTTTTTTCGTACAAAAGTAATGGTCCATTTCACAAGCTAAACAATATCAGATCTTCATCTTAAATTTTAGACATCTTCTTCGACCTAAACTCTTACCTCGTGCAAAATTTCGTGACTATTGAGCTATATTTGCGACCTCTAGCGTGCTTATGATTACACTACAAGCAAAAAACTGGGTTTATTAGGCTGTAACTCTGTTATCTGACCACGTAAATCAACATAATTGGTATCAATGGAAAGAGCAAGAGTTGGCCTTCCAAATACTATTCACGTAGAATGTGTCTTCCAGGAATAAAGATATAAGCGGTATATAAAAAATTTTCACAATTTTCACACAAAAGTTGTGGTCCATTTAACCCTCTAAACATCACCCGATCACCATCTCAAATTGCAAGCATTTTCTTTGTCATATACTGTTATCTCGTTCGAATTTTCGACGCGAGCGGGCTATTATTGCGACCTACAGAGCAGAGCACCTACAAAATCCAATAAAAATTATGTTTTTGGTCCATTTCACCCGCCAAATATTTCACGATCATCACCAATTAAAATAGCGATCTATTCTGATGTGAAACCGATCTCCATACCAAATTTCATGACGATCGGTCCATAATTGCGGCCTGGAGTTTGATTACAATTTATAATGGACAGACGGACACACGGACGGCCGGACGGACGGACACACATCTCAAAATCGCTTTATCTCGCCGAGATATGAAGATTGGTATACCACATTGGGGGTCTCCGACGAATATTTCGCGGTGTTACATGAATTTTTACCAAAACAAACTTATAATACCCTTTCCACATAGTGGTGTAGGGTATAAAAAGAATCAGTCTTAAAAGTATAGACTTTAATCTATAGACAGATCGAATACGGGCTTCATAACCAATATCTCTGTCCTAAAAATTGTGTAGTCAGGGAGTTTAAGAATTTCGTTGTCTTTTTATGTCTTTTTATGTCCTATACACTTTCCGACAAAAATATCGAAACATTTGGGTATAAAACTTCACGATTGTGAGTGTTGCGAATAAAAGTTTATGTTGTGATCATAAATTTGACTTCGATAAGGGCGCAAAAGTTTTGCACTTTTGTGGAGAAGATACCTGCAAGAATGGTCCATTTTGGAAGTGGACCCAACTTTGGAAGTCATTCCTTTTGATAGTTATCGTGTCAATCGGTCATTTTAGTTGGTCATGGTAAGATTTAGAGCTTTTGAACCGTTATGTCAGGAAGCATCGACTTACCCACGAAAATAGAATATCGCTGTAAACAAGACCGCAAGGAGTAGCATTGGCAAACATGTCCAATAAATTCTCGAACAGCCCTTATATTGCACTTATTTTCAAATTTTGTGAAGGAAGTATCCGAAGATGTTGTCCCATATAGACTCTCTTGGTACTTGATATACATATGTACGTCCGGAAGTAATGTTAGGATGTTCAAAGTTTCGGTGAAATCGGATATTGAAATTTTGTATGGGAGGTAACGGAAGGAGTGAACCGATATAATCCATATTCGAACTTAATCTATGTCTCGAAGAAATCGATTTGGACCTTCGACAAAGGTAGACTTGTGAGAAAAAAGGAGTGGCTCGATATGACTTAAAGGTTGGTTGATCCGTTCGAGAGTTATCATGCGCTCGAGCCAGACGAAAGAATTGGGCTAAATCGACACGAAATTATTTGAAGCGGATTTTGTCGAAACATATGAGAAGTCAAAGGCCATTATTTCGATGAGGTACATTTTTATCGTTAGCCTAAAGCCCGAAATTACAGCAGATTTTAATACAATTTAACCAATATTTGAGCATTAATTTTTTTGCGGTTGTTTTCAGCTACAACTTTGTTAATGATAGGAAAAAATGCAGGTGGGTATGCTACTTATAGCAGATATTAGCACTTTATGACGCACAACAATAAATGTTTCTCTATAAAATAAATAATAAAAAATTAAGGTAGTAAAACAATTTTCTTATTGGTTTTAGAGATATGCTCCACGGAAAACACTTGATATATCGTGCATTTTGTCTAGTAAACATGTCATTTCATGCACTTCCAATCCGCACAATACTAAACACGTAATTTTTTGAATACAGATTGAGTTTAAAGCCTCAAGACCTTTATATTTATTATAGAATTCCTCGACCCTTTATTATTTGATAATGAAATTACATAAGAAAAAGAAGTAATACAGATTTTACTGGAAGTTTTCTCCAAAAGAGTATTCAAACAAAAAATTTTAAATATTTCTTAGACAACTTGTTCATAAAGTAAATTTGTAGTACATGACATTCAGAACAATCTAAGTTTTCATTTGAAAATTCCAAAAGTAAAAAATTATTTAAAGTAGCTCAAAAATGTTGGTCGACCAAACCATTTCGGGGCGGGGCCCGGGCCCCCAGTGCCCCCCCCCCCCTGCGTACGTCCCTGTTCTCTGTCATATACTCTTACATTATTTAAAATTTCGCGTTGATCGGACTATTATTGCGACCTACAGAGCCGCTACAAAATTGGATAAATATTATGTTTTTGGTCCATTTCACCCGGTAAATACTTCACGATCAGCGGCCCATAATTGCGGTCTGGAGTTTGATTACAATTTATAATGGACAGACGGACGGACAGAAACATATCAAAATCGCTTTATCTCGTCGAGATATGAAAGTTGGTATACCACATTGGGGGTCTACGATGAATATTTCGCGGTGTAACATGAATTTTCACCAAAACAAACTTATAATGCCCTTTCCACATATTGGTGTAGGGTATAATGAACGGCCACACTAGCAATAACCCGCAAAGCTGTCATTCAAAACTGACAATGTGTACCCAGATTTAACTGTGGTTCAAAACAACAACATAATCCATCGAAATTTGTTAAGGGCTTTTTTAGTAGACATAACATTTCAAACAAATTCATATTTCATTACAGTTGGTCTTTAACAAATATGCCAGGGCCTGCAACATTAGGGTTCACATTCGTCTTTTATCATCGTTAAATGTATCATAGCTAAATTTCAACTAGTCTATCCTCATTGTTATAAGTCTTCTTTTGTTATTTATTGGATTTTTCTAACACATTTATAGGGTTCCGGTTAACTTAAAGTTAAAAGTGATCATTAATCTTAACGGTAGACCTTCTTAGGATTTAATTTTACTGTGTTAATTACATTTTAAAGTCCTCCAAATTGGTTTATTTTCCGATTTCAAATCCATCCAACAGTAAAAGAAAGCATGTAATAATGGCCCTATGTGGGCTATCTTTAAATTAACCGACACAAATATTCGGGTTTTTCTGTTAGCGGAAAACAGTTTTCATATACTTATGAAACCCAGTTTATGGACACACTTATTGATTCTATGGGTTTTATTATTTCATTGTCTATTTACATAGCCAATAACAAATCGTCACCATAATTGCCCGAAGACGTAACCCACACGCAAATCGAAATTCGTTTTTTGATTGGATCTGATACATAAAGCTAAAATACATGCTCTGACAAAATTTCAAGCTTCTACGTTCAAAAATAACGATCCTATTCAAGAAATGGAATTTCGGAAAATGTGATAATATTGCAGATTTTGTTGTAATGACGGATCCCAAAACCAAGTGTTTCCGTGGTTTTGGTTTCATTAATTACTCCCATTCGTATAGGATTGAGAATATCCCAAATACTCGACAACATAAGATAATTATTCCATAAAACAGTTTTTCATTTCATAACGTTTTTTGCTTCTCCTGTAAAGTTTTGATTTTGTAGGTTACGTCTTCGGGCATTTATGGTGAGGAAATACATGTTAGCGGTTAATGGTCTATTTATATTTTTATCTGTTTGCGTGGAATTTTGATGAAAAACAACAAGCATATCGTTTGAGCGTCTATTTTTAAATGAAATATTAGCAGGGAACGGAAAAACCGTGTAAAAAGTTTATGGATTTCCCGCATGAATGTAAGTATGGAATTTTAATTACAACTTTTATGTTTTCCAACACATCTAAATATTTAATTGGAAAACACAAAACATTAGTCAGAAGAATTATTTTCAAAAACATTGTTTACATACAGCATTTGTTATGATGATGTATGTAAGTACCTTCATTTATATTAACTCAACCGAAAAACAATTTTAATAAAAAGTTGAATTATTGAATTTAAAAACATAGAATTTTAACTAATTATACCCTTCACCACAATGTAGAAAGGGTATTATAAGTTAGTTTTTGGGAAAATTCATGTAACACCGCGAAATATTCGCCGTAAACCATGTGGTATACCAAAATTCATATCTCGACGAGATAAGCGATTTTGAGATGTGTGTCCGTCCGTTCATTAGAACTTGTAATCACACTAGAGGCCGCAATTATGGACCAATCTTCACGAACTTTTGTATGGTTTGTTTTCTCATCTATGAACATTACAGATTCAGAATCTGAAAAAACTTCCCAGGTGTAAACACCTTCCATTTAAAGTTAGTTAAGGCGCACCATGCATGACATTGTTTTGTAATGAGGCGATACAGTCAGTTCATTGTCCCTATTTCAACTTCTTTATCTCAAAAGTGGTAAAACCTAGGAAAAAGTCATAAAGTTAATCTGTTAGAGAATTTTCACAGTGAATTTTCAATATGATTTGCGGTTTCCAAGCAAAATCGTGAAAATCTAAAAAAAACTTTAAACATGTGAACTTAGATCGCGATTAATTTTGATTTTCCTCATCTATGAACATTGTAGTTTCAGAATCCGCCAAAACTTCCTAGGTGTAAGCCCGTCGATTTAAAGTCGGTTCAGGCGCGCCGTGACATATATGTAAGTGTGTTTTCATTTATAGTTTTGGTTTGTTTATAAATAACTATGTTCATCTTCCATGCTTCCATGAAGTTTTTATGCTACCTTTGACTAGAAATAATGTAATACCTCGAAATATTGATCTCTTCCATTGATCGAATCGGATAAAATCACCGAAAGCTGTTTCTAAACGCGTTTGGTATTGTTTCTTTCTTAGTACAAATTTTTAATTTGTAGCCGCATATGTAGCCGAAATGGTCCATCTGTCCATTACGCAATAATGAAAGTAATATATAACGTGTCGCAATCATACATATATATAACATAACATCTCCGAAGGAACTTCGCAGTCATATAATAAATTCTGCGGAAAACTAGTGCCCAGGGGAAGTGGTGTAGGGTATCACATGGTCGGCCCAGTCCGAATATAGTCCTCTTGTACTTGTTTTTGATTTTTTTGAAGCAGTCTTCTTATACATATATCGTCACCATAAATGCCCGAAGACGTAACCCACAAAAGTAAGTAATAAGTAATGAAACTAAAACCGCGAAAACGCTTGGTTTTGGGATCTGTGATTACAACAACAACTACAATGTTAACAGATTTTCCGAAATGCCATTTCTTAAATAGTATCATTATTTTTGAACGTAGAAGCTTGAAATTTTGCCAGATTTGGTTACGTCTTCGGGCATTTATGGTGACGATATATAAAAGACAATGTGTGTATGTTTGTATGTTCCATATAGACTCAAAAACGGCTGAACCTATTTTCCTGAAAATTTCAAAGAATGTACAGGGATGACCAGTGGTAAAAATAGGCTATATATTTTTTTGAATTTCGGATGGGTCAGGGTACCTCTCTATGCCCTATATTTTGGGGCCTAACGCCCACTTGTTTTAAATATGTTATCTTGAGCGATTATTCTTGAAGGATTTAAGAAACAATTTACGTTTAGATTTCTGATAAACACTTTCAGTTATACTATTCCAGCAGATGAAACAAATGCATGCCTCAAGTCATCAGTTCTTTGGCGGTATGCTAAAATTGCATATCGACACCAACATTTCTGGGGATTTTTTTTTATTTATAGTCAGTTGCAGATCACGACTAATTAGCGATGCCAGAAAAATATAATTGACTTAAGAATAAGTAACATAAAACTATTTCAAGCGCCAGTAACGCGGACCGATTCGGCTAGTTAACTATAAATAAATGGAAAAATATTTTTAATTTTTCTTTACAAATTATTTTGAATAATTTTTTCTACAACGTACGTTTTTGTTGCAAATGTATTGGCCATAACTATACATACGTCTTTGTATGAGACATGCAGAAATTGAGACTTTCAGCTATGAACATATCGAAAAAAGGAAACGTAAACAAAATTATGGACTGTTTCTCTAACCCGGCGTTCACAAATGCCAGTATTGGCAAGACAATAGCAAAAAATACAAACATTTTACACAAATACATTTATAAATTTTTAAATATGTATAGAGAAAAGTATGAATGTATTGGTGAAAATGGTTTGTAACTTTGCTATTGTCTTGTCAATACTGTCTGTTTGTAAACGCCTAGTAAGATGATTCGAATTCAAATTCGTTCGAATCACTACCAAACTCATGCTGTTGTAGGATATGTTTGTTTGAATAACAAATTCTCATATTTT
This sequence comes from Musca autumnalis, assembly GCF_047663935.1. Classification (NCBI taxonomy): domain Eukaryota; kingdom Metazoa; phylum Arthropoda; class Insecta; order Diptera; family Muscidae; genus Musca; species Musca autumnalis. Next base: position 105,729,320 of record NW_027411644.1, read on the forward strand.
TTTAAACACGTAGTTTGGTACCCAGCAAAAATCCTCATTACAAACCTCCTTTCCCACCCATTATTTTAACAAGGGCATGTCGCGCGAAATGTCTGGTTATTTTATAACCACTGAACAAAGTAGATGGTAACCACTGAAATAAGTAGATACTGAGTAGATTCTGACTACTTATTTCAGTGGTGGTTTGGAAAGGAGGTTTGTAATGAGGATTTTTGCTGGGAAGTAGTAAATCGAACGAATTTGTATTCGAATCGTCTTAATGAAACAGACCATTACCTTTTCCCAAAATTTATTTATTGGGACTGTTTTTAGAAACTTGTGGCCTTGGAGCTTATCAAACAAAAAATATAGGGCTTTTTGGTAATTTTGGGGCATTTGTGGACTTTCCAAATCAATATGGACCTTTGGAAATAAATTTTCATAGGGATATCCCCTGTCCATAGAGAACTCGAAATACCAAGTTACAGCTAATTCAGTTGTAAAATGTGTATAAAATCTTCTAAAAACATAACTGCTAGGTACTTATTTTCTAGGAATTTGGTATAAATCAACAAAAAAGTATTTAGAGTTTTTTAACCACGCTACAATTTTACAAAAGATGGTCAAATATTTATTTTTTTGTGTAATAATATTTTTAAGTTGTAAAATCAAATTTATATCGGCAACATTAAACGCATTTTTCTTGAGACTTGATTTTTTGATATGTGACACTCTTTGTGTAAATGAGCAATATGTACATACATGTACGAGTATGTGTGTCGTTTGAGTGTGTTTGCTTACAACGTTTGTCAATTCCCTGCACGAATTTAAGTTAATATCACAAGTGTGCTTTTAATGTTATATACCACAACTTTTACCAGTTATGGCTTGTTTGTAAATTTCCGATTTTTTTGTGTATGTTTCATCCAAAAGTTCGTTTGCTTTTTATCGGTATTTGCTCTATTGTCAACTTCAAACGTAAACAAAGGCATAAGCTTGTAAAAGTATGCTGGGGACACTAAAGTTTTTGTTTGTTTTTCCCTACACATATGTACATATATATTTCGGTTTGGGTGTCACTGAAATATTAAATTAGCTTAAGGAAAAAGCTTTAAAATTAAATTGAAAAAATAATGTTTATATCTTTTATTTTCTTCACCATTGTATGGTATTGAGAGTATTTTAAATTTGTTTTTCCGTTTGTAATGCATTAAAATAATCATTTGCGATCACATAAAGTATATATATTAGGCCGGGGCGATTTGAAAAAGTTATAGTTTTTTTGTAGGGTTTTTCAGACATAAACCACTATAACTGAGCCATTTGTAAACCGATTTAAAAAAAAAAACAATAACTTGTTCGAAAAATATTAGTCACCCCTTTAAAGGAAGAAGGATCAATAGAAATCCGTTGTGAAGAAAGATGATATGTCCGTTTAAATTTGAAAATGTAAGAAACCCAGATTTTCACTACTTTTACCGCTATAAAAAAATAAAACGAAGTGATACAAACGAACTAAAGGCATTGTCGTTGTCCATGGATCCCAACACGATATAATTTTGCATCAGAACGCTTGAATATTTTTCTGGTCAACTTTTGTAGCACAGCGCCATTTATCGACATTTTTCGAAAAGTTTGCACCTTCTCAAGGCCAAAACTGCCTGAAGGAGCGTTCCAATGCTTTCGCGATGTATTATAGAGTTCTTAACTACTGTCTTGGCTACAATTGTTGTCCTTGTGTTCGATCGAAAATCTCAATGCTTTGGCTGTTATATGCCAAAATGTCCAAAAAACGTGAATAAAAAACTTGAAGTCAAATCGGGTGGCTCGATTTTCACGATAGACCTATGGTCTAGTAGACTTTTTTGCTCAGTTCAATCCCAGGAATAAGAAACGAGAAGGGTCCATTAATGTTTTTTTTTCCTTCCCCGGCCTAATATATATTCTTGATCAGGCTAACTGTACCACCCGCTTTCAGGCATTGTCAAGGGTTCAGAGGATTGACCAAATACCGCTTTAGAAAACTACCTAGTTCTGCAGTTCCGCGAGTAGTTAATTTTCCGAGACAGCTGGAGCCGCTCGTTACATACCTTATGGTCGAATACCCGAAATTAAAGCCAATTTCTCAACAGAGGCGACGGGTCTAGCAAATTAGCTTGAAATGAACACTGAACCAATACAACGTTGGTAAAGGATTGAGCAAATTATGGGTACCGTTTTAATCACTCTCCGGCAAAGAAAGATGATAGAACGGTTGTTATTGTTTTATGCGGCAGTTTGTAGAGTAGTGTTATGATTTCCTGTAGTGAGAATGAATGAACTTTTGTCTATTAATGCCAAAATAACATTCTTTTCATTTTATTATAAAAAAGGTTCCGCACAAACCACTTTGAATAAAAAATTTTTGAAAAAAATTATATTAAGTAAAAAAAATGTTTTTTCTCAAAAAATTGTTTCCTATTGCACGAATGAATGGCCTTTTGCCTATTAATGACTAAAAAAACTTTTATTCCATTTAAATTTTAAAAAAGGTCCCGCACAATCCGCTTTTTATTTTTATGATATATGAAATAAAGTTTTATATAATATAAAATTATATATATGTTATAATACGATGATAAAATTAGTGAGAAACAAACGGTTATTTCATTTTGGTTATGTCGTGTGCCCCTATACTTTGTTTTCAGTTATATATCTACGACTTCAAAAAATTGTGAAAAGTTCTGAAAAATAAAAACTTTAAAAACGTTTTGTGCGGAAGCTTTTTTGTCGAATCAACTTTCTAATTAAGATTTTATGCAATCCTAGGTAAAAACTCATCAAAATATTATACAGTAATAAGAAGTTGTAAAACAGTCATAACCCTATTGTAGAGCAATCCGAGAATGAAGAGGTAAAGAGGAGTATACTAAGCCGTACAAAAACCCTTTTAGCCTAGAAGGTACCGCCACAATTTCCGATGAGCAATGTTGCAGTTGCCATCCGAAACGCAAAATCACATAAAACGTTGGGTCCTCACCCTTCGAACGGAATAAATCAAATCTAAATGTAAATCGTTCCTATCGTTGATGGCATTTGTAATAGACTAAATCAGGGGTGCCAAGTTGGTGGTTTTCCCGCTACTTGTGGTGATTTTGACATACAAAAACCACTGTTTAAGCAGGAATGTCAACAGTTTTAAGGTAAAAATCGCTACAGACCTATGGTGCGTATGTGGCTGTAGCGATTTTACCTTGGAACAGTTGGCATCCCTGGACTAAATATCTACATAGCTGAATTAGTGTAATTTTTCCATCTGAGGAATATGAAAATATCCACCGACAAATCTTCTGCCACACTCTTCACCACTCTGAACGGTCAGAACATATTGGTCGATGGTGTCCTGATTCCGACCCTTAACTAACGATATTGGGTGCAACGTTTGATAGCATGTTTCAGTTGTCCGAGGAAGCCACTGATGTATGCGACAAGATCAGAAGTAGGAACGAAATCCTCAAATTGCTGGCCGACAACACTTAGTGTGCTGCATTGTCGACTTCTTACAAAGCAGGTGTAGTATGTAAATGTTAGCGCTACGCAGTAGCAGAAGATTCAAACCTGGTTGTTATCGCAAAGAGCAACCGTGCCACAATCTTGTGGCCAGGCTTTCCCTACCCAGGCACGTCAGGAGAGATCTTCATGATGTAGAGAGAGAGAGAGGTTCATAAGTACAAACATGAACTTCTAAATCAACGAGCCTTTGAGCCAGCCTGGGATAGTATTTACACTGATGCAGTTATCAGACAGTACAAAGGTACAGTGCGAATGCCCTGAGACCACCCCATACGTCGCAGCAGAAGAATGTCAGCTTCCAAGGCAAACACGAGAGGTTAAAGGCCAATTAAGATCCGCTCGATGCAGCCGCTTTAATTCCTATTGGTTCCGAAATAACAGCATGTGGGGACTGGTACCGCACAACACACCTGCATCTTTGTATACCCTCAGCCTTTAGGCTAAAGAGGCTATACCAAAAGGCTAAAGAGGCTAGGACCAAAAATGTGCCTCATCAAAATAATGATTTTTGACCCCAAGGATGTTTGGACGACATTCCAGACAATTTGCAGTCGATTTTGCCATGTCCATCCATCTGTCAACCTGGCTGGTGCTCAAGATAACTCTCGAACGGGTCAACCGATTCGAACAATATTTTGAACTCCAAAATATGTTGCCCATACTTAGTTATAATTCGTTATAATTCGATGGTCCGCTCCTTCGGGTTAAATTCGGAAAAAATGAAGTTTAAGAGAATGTTATTTTCACGGTCCCTATTTCTACCAAACGGAGTTTAACGTAATTTAAGAAGAAGTTTGTTTACCTAAAATGTTTGGTATATGTCAATGAATTGGTAAACCCCCGTATTACCGTACATACAAATCCCACGTAGTTTAAAGTAAACTCAAGATACGAAATCAATATATGTTGTGACATAATTATTGTGTTTGCTTCTTTATTTGGTCAGAGGTTGAGCACAACTGATTGATACTTTCTTACTTGTTAACTGTAAAATTAAACCCACTCACCTGTATACCGATTATTTATGGACGCAGCCGCTCAAGGTTGAAGAATTTTTAAATTTGGACGCAGAACAACCATAAGCAGATAACTGAAACCAAAGGAGAACCAGAAGAATACAGTTACGCAATGACCAGATAAGCCTCGCAAGCCTTCAACAAAATGCGACATCAATCAATTTTTCTCTTAGTTTCTTTAAATAACCGCAATAGAGAACAAAAATGTTTATTTCTATTGTATGGCTCCAAAGCATGGGAACTTGTTCAAGCAAATCATGCAGTATTTTGAGAAATAAAATACATAATACGTTGGCAGGGACATGAAATAGGCTCAATGTTGATACACTTGCCGTTAAATTACTAAATTAAAATATATTTTCTTGGTATAAATTAAATACAACTGACAACATTTAAACCCAATTTAGTGATTTCATTTTAAATCGACACAACTTAAGAATTACGTAAAAAGACTTTAAAAAGCATTTTACATTTAACATGTTTTATAAAACATGCATCATTTGAGTTGTCAATTCCATACAATATCTGTGAAATAAATGACGTAGACTCCCAAAACACTTGTTTTAAATGCAAGTGTTAAATGCGTTTAAGGGTTTAATTAAATTTTACCAAAGTTATGATGTGTACATCACACACCCATATAAGAAAAATGTGCTCTACAACTTAAAGAATTTTCCATAATATTTTTTGTTTCCGAACACTCAACCTTGTCATGAACAAATACATGGAAATTCAAATACTTTTTCAGCACATTATTTTCACATAACATTGAAAACACTCATGGCCTTCCAGAATCTCCTACATTACATTAAGACTGACATCGTTGTTTGTTGGCTTCAAGAGAAAATCGTCTACCAAGGGTTTGTGTTTTTCCTACTAGCACTTTTCTGCTTGACTGACATTGTTGTGCATTGGGTAAAAGAAAAGTTTCACTTGTAATTTTCCAGTTGACATAGAATTTCTTCATGATGTTGCATTTGCTAAAGACCTTTCAACAGGAAAAGAAGAGTAAAGTTACAAAATTAAAATGAAAGACAGCTGGGTACTGGAATGCATTAGTAAATGAAGAGGCCATTGAACTATATTTTAAATGTAATTTAAAGTCGTTATTTTTCACATTATTTATAAAGTGATTCAGTTTAATCTCAGTTTTTTTTAAGTAGGACGTAGTTGGCATTGATTTGTTCTCGGGAAAGGCAGAGAAGACTATAGTTATGGGTTATATTAAAAAATATTTATTTTGAAAAACATTACTCTCTGTAATAGAGGGTAATAAATGAAGTTGAGCCAATGGGGGAATACTCCACTCAAACAATCGAAAATGAGATTGAATCTTCAACAATAAACAAAACAAACAAAAACAAGTGAGCAAAGGCTATAGTCGGGACGGGGCCGACCATGTGATACCCTACACCACTACCCCTGTGCATAAGCTTTTCACTGGTAAACATTTCTTTTAGGGAATATAAACCGACTACCACCAAAAATAATATGCCTCTTTGTCTCTGGGACCCCCATAAGCAACCAAAATTTCGTGACCATCCAATCAAAATTACGACCTGTAGCTTGATTGCAAAAAATGGAAGAATTGGATGCATTATCGACTATTGTGGTATCTCCCTTGTTTGACCACCTTCGCCAACCTGCTTTACACCAACGTAAAGGTAATATTTTCTTCTTCCATTGACAGGCTTTGCCGTTGGAATACCCCAACTAGAAGCCAATATATTCACAAAGAATAAAACTTTGAATTTGTCTCTAAATGAGTTTTTCCCCATTCCGACCCCTAAATATTATCCGACTATCACCAAAATCAATAGGCTTCTTCCTATGTGGGACCCGCATCAACTCCCAAAAAATTCGTGACGATCCGATCAAAATTGCGACCTGTAGCGTGATTACAAACAAATCGGGAAATGGGATGCAGTACCGACTATTGCGATATCTCTGTTGTTTGAGCAGCTACGACAACCTCCTTTACATCGTTGTAAAGGTGATATTTTCTACTTTCCTTGTCAGGTTTTGCTTTTGATATACCTCTTAAAGAAACAGAGATATTGGCTTTGAAGTAAAACATAGACCTTTTCTTCAAATAAGTTTTTGCCCATTCCGACCCCTGAATATTATCCGACCATCATTAAAATCAGTAGGCTTCTTCCTCTGTGGGACCCCCATTAACCCCCAAAATTTCGTGAACATCCGATCAAAATTGCGACCTGTAGCGTGATTACAAAAAAATCGGAAAATGGGATGCACTATCGACTATTGCCATAACATTGCTATTTGACCACCTACGACAACCTACCTTACATCGTTGTAAAGGTGATATTTTCTGCTTTCCTTTCCAGGTTTTGCTTTTGATATACCTCTTAAAGAAACAGAGATATTGGATTTGAAATAAAATGTTGACTTTTCTCCAAATAAGTGTTTGCCCATTCCGACCCCTAAATATTATCCGACCATCACCAAAATCAACATGCTTCTTTATCTGTGAGACTCCCATTAACCCTCAAATTTTCGTGACGATCCGATCAAAATTGTGACCTGTAGCGTGATTTCCAAAAAAATAGAAAAATGTGATGTATTACCGACTATTGCGATATCTCCGTTATTGGGTTACCTACGCCGACCTAGTTTGCATCATTGTAAAGACGGGATCTTCTACTTTCATAGTCAGGCTTTGCTTTTGGAAAATTTTCAACCAAAGCTGTGATATTTGTCAATATAATTAAAATCGCAAAAATGAAAATTGGGGGTTTATTTGCTACTATTGCGATATCTTCTTTGTTTGATCACCTACGGGCACCTACTTTACATCATTAGAAAGGTGATATTTTCTGCTTTCATTGTCAGGTTTTGCTTTTGGTATACCCCATAAAGAAGCTGAGATATTGGCTTTGAAAAAAAACGTTGTCTTTTTATCCACCTAAGTTTTTTGCCCTTTCCGACCCCTAAATATTACCCGACCATCACCAAAATCAATAGGCTTCTTCCCCTCCGGGACCCCCATCAATATCCAAAATTTCGTGCCGATCCGATCAAAATTGCGACCTGTAGCGTGATTACAAGGTTTAGATGGACAGACGGACAGACGGACAGACGGACGGACGGACGGACTGACGGACGGACACACATAGCCAGATCGACTCAGCTCGTCGAGACATACATTTCGGTATATATAAGTATGGGTCTACGACCATTATTTCGATGCGTTACAAACTTTTTGGCCAAAACCAACTTATAATACCCTCCCCACAAAGTGGTGTAGGGTATAAACAGCCGAGGCACGGGCGAATGAATGGAGCTTTGCTAAAAACATAAAAACAAAATTCCAATAACAACCTCACAGGCAACTGTGTTGGTGTTCTTTTCAACTCACAGAATTCGAAGAATTCTTAGTTGATACGTGCTGACATGTTGCAAAATATTTTGATTTTGGTGTTTCTTTGGAAAAGCCGAAAAGTGAGTGTGATTCTCATTCATATGAGAATACTAGACACTTAAAGAGTTCGGTTTTTCGCTAAAAAGGCATCATTTCAAAAACTGAGAAGCCAATTGATAATTCCCTTCGCCGGGATGAAATCATGATATTGGTAGCGATCAGTAAAATTTTTGCAACACTGTCAGTTCGTTTTGAAAAACATTACTCTCTGTAATAGAGGGTAATAAATGAAGTTGAGCCAATGGGGGAATACTCCACTCAAACAATCAAAAAAAAAAAAAAAATGGCGAACACTGAAAATGTTGATGCAATAACAGTTTAGTTGGATTTTCAAAAAAAAAGCAGCCGAATCATACTCGTATACATTAACAGGAGCCACATATTTTAAGGGGTTATCCCTAGTTGTGCTGGCCAAAAAACTCAATTTTCATAATTTTTTTCTGAGAAAACTACCAACAATTTTAGGTAAATCTTTTGTTCCTATGAAGAGCATATCTTAAACTACCTTTGGAATTTTGGTTGTTGAAAAATATTGCACAGTTTTGTGGTAAATGGCTACCTGCGGAACCCATTTTTTATAAAAGCGTTTTGCGGTGCCAACGCTTGCTCAAAAACGAATAGGCTGATCTTCATATATAAATAATGACCTGTAAAAGTCAAAATTTTGATTTTAACGAAAAAAAATGTCCCGTTTTTTGCCCAAAATTCGCGAAAAAGTTTAAAAAAATAATTCGGAGTCGGAGTCTACGAGTCGGAGTCGAGCAATTTTGCTGGAGGCAGAGTCGGAGTCTGAGTCGAAAAAAATAACTCGACTCCGACTCCGGGCAAAATTTTTTACACGTTATGGAAATATAACATTAAATTCGGGACAACAAATTTTTTTTAAATCATTAGGAATTTAGAAGAAGGCTTATGCAAACGGTATATTATAATAAGTTTAATGACAATCGAATTAAGATTAGACTTTTAATCTCTTTTGTCAGAAGTCTACTTTTATGAGAAGTCATCCTTGTCTTCTATTAAAGACATTGTTGTCTCTATTGGACATTTTACTGGGTAACTCAAAATGGAAGTCAAGATCTGGGGTTGTAGAATTCCTTTTCGGAATGAAAGCCCCTATTGATTATGTTAAGAACTCCAAAGGATCCCATAGCTGAAATTTCTGAGTTATTACGTAATGAATTTTTAGATTGACCTCCAACAAACTTTGAGAAAATAGCTTTATATATCTGTTTGGAGATATTGTTTCATCATTTTGAGATAAAGGAAAAATTGTATTGACAAGTTTTAAACAAATGAGAAAAAGCTATAGTCGGTACGGGGCCGACTATGTGATACCACCACTACCTCTGTGCATTATCTTTTCACTCGAAAACATTTCTTTTAGGGAGATACGAAAGTTTTTTTTATACCAAATGCCTTAAGGCGAACTGAACCAAAATAATTAATATTTAATTTTATATTTGACTACTATAGACATCACCAACATCAATATGCTTCTATCTCTGTGAGAAAATTTCGTGATGATCCGATCAAAATTCCGACCTTTAGTGTGATTGCAGAAAAAGTGGAAAAAAGGGATGTATTACCGACTATTGCGATATCTCTATTATTTGATCACCTACGCCAACCTACTTTGCATAATTTTAAAGATGGGATTTTCTACTTTCTTAGTCAGGCTTTGCTTTTAGATGGTCCCCAACTAAAGGTGTGGTATTCCTCATTATTATTAAAATCCCAAAAATTAAAAGTTGGGTTCTATTAGCGACTATTGCGATATTTTCGACAACCTACGTTACATCGTTGTAAAGGTGATATTTTCTTTTTTCCTTGACAGGCCGAACATCACCAAAATCAATAGGCTTCATCCTCTGTGAGACCTCCATTAACCCTCGAAATTTCGTGACGATCAGACCCAAATTGCGACCTGTAGCGTGATTTCCCAAAAATGGAAAAATGGGATGTATTACCGACTATTGCGATATCTCCGTTAGTTGGTCACCTATGTCGACCCAGTTTGCATCTTTGTAAAGATGGGATCTTCTACTTTTATAGTCAGGCTTTGCTTTTGGAAAGCAAAAATGAAAAGTTGGATTTTATTTGCGACTATTATGATATCTTCGTTGTTTGATCATCTACGAGAACCTACTTTACGTCATTAGAAAGTTGATATTTTCTACTTTCATTGTCAGGTTTTGCTTTTGGTATACCCTATATAGAAGCTGAGATATTCGCTTTGGAAAAAACGTTGTCTTTTTATCCAAATAAGTTTTTTGCCCATTCCGACCATCCCAAAATAAATAGGCTTCTTCCTCTGTGAGACCCCCATTAACCCTCAAAATTTCGTGACGATCCGATCAAAATTGCGACCTGTAGCGTGATTACAAGGTTTAGATGGACAGACGGACGGACGGACACACATAGCCAGTTCGACTCAGCTCGTCGAGACATTAATTTTGGTATATATAAGTATGGGTCTACGACCATTATTTCGATGCGTTACAAACTTTTTGGCCAAAACCAACTTATAATACCCTTCCCACATAGCGGTGTAGGGTATAAAAAATAAGAAAAAATAGTACTCGTCATCATTCGAATCCCACTACCAAATTAGTCTTAAAATTTGTGTAATTAATCGTACTTTAATACAAAAAAAAATTCAAGAAAAACGAAGAGTACAATCATTGATAAAAATTGATTTTAAATTTTAAATAGCGAAAATTCCATCCAAACTCACTTTGCAAAATTTTTTTATATTTTTTATTAAATAGCTGATAAAACAGCAAAAAAAACAAAAAAAATATGTTTCTATTTGGACCATTATTAAAAAAGCATTTCTTGCACCGTTAGTCAAAAAAATTCTTAAACTATACTAAAATGTCTTGCTGGTGAGCAGCATCACCACAGCAAAAAGTAAGGGAAATCAAAAACCTCATCTTGAAAAATTGTCCGGTTTCACTCAGAAACCCCCATATAAAGAAAAATAAGAGATTAGCCTAGTTAGGCCAAAATTTAGGAAAAAATTAAAAATATTGTGCACATTTTATTGATATTTAGTGGTATAGGAATATACTCTCGGAGACGACCTGGAGTCGGAGTCGGAGCCGGAGTCGTGAAAAAAACTGGTCTGGAGTCGGAGTCGAGCCGAAAATACCTCGACTCCGAAACCCTGTTCTCGCTTAAAGACAAGGTTTTATGTATTTATTAAGCTCACCAAAATATACAAAGATCGGTCTATCCGTTTTCGAGCTATCGTTGGCACCGACTTCAAAAATGGCATTTCGAGAAAAAGCGTTTAAAGTTTTTATTTCGGTTTACATGAATAACAAATGTATTTTTGTTAAAATTGAATGAATTGAATCGTGAAACTTTTTTCATATCCATCTTGAAAAGTATAATAAAATACGCTGTTTTTTGTTATGTAGAACAATCTCTTTTATGAGGTACATTAAAATTATGCAAAAAGAAGTGGTATAATAAAGTAAATGGTATAATAAATCAGTTAAGTACGCCTAAAAACACAAACCACTACAGGTTCTCCACTTTGAAAGGTCATATCTCAGCAAATTTTGCTCCGATCGACTTGAAATTTTTTGCGGCACACTCTATACTACCAGTACTTCAAAATAAGCCAATAAATTTTTTTTCGAATTTTTGAAATTGATAAGTAGGGATAACCCCTTAAGACATTTTAATTAAGGGCTTTCTGTCCTCAGAAGATGAAACATTCTTATAAAAAACCCAAGACCAATTTTAGTACCATTTAGTACTTTTCGTAGCCTTATTTCCAAAACCATTTCAGCCATCAGAGATCCGCATACCAAATTTAAGAATTTTTAAGCATTTCAAAAAAACTTATATTTTCGTTCATGCAATAAAAAAATGGTACCAAATTTTGCACTTTTCGTACACCTAGGTATAACATTAAAAAATTATCATCTTATATCAACCATTTCTTTTCAGCTCTATCGTGTCTTTCAAGCCCAATAATTGTAATTTACATGTAAATACATAAGAATGAATTTCCGAAGCTTCCTCTTCAAATTTTAAACATTCCTGCCAACACCTTTTCATAATAACAAATTATATCAAATTAGTACTTTTCATAGAAGTCATTTCTAAAACCATCTCCATATCTTAACCCCACATACCGGCAGTGACTCTATGAACAAATTTTAGAATTCCAGCTCTGTTCCTACACCCGATCCAGCATTTAGACCGTTTAGATAATTTTAGTCAATTTATGGTACGTATTTCTTAAAACACGTCCATATCCGACGTTACACACTAATACTCACCCTAACTAAAATTGTACCAAATTTAGTACTTTTCGTACCCATAATTTCCAAAGCTACCTCAATCCTACACCCCAATAATTTTAAATTTCAAAATTCAAGCTCTATCCATTCACCCAAATCCAAATTGTAACAAATTTAGTACTTTTCGTACACGTAAGTACAAAACTACCTCAATCCTATACTCCAACATTAATCTTAGTTTCATATTTCAGTATTCTATTTCTATCAGTTCACCCAAATCTAAGTTGTACTAAAATTAATACCATTTAGTACTTTTCGTACACGACTTACCAAAACTACGTCCATATCTGAATCCTACCTTCCAACATTAATCTTAACTCAAAATTTCAGGTTTCCAGCTCTATCCGTTCACCAAAATCCAAGTTGTACTAAATTTTGTACCATTAGTACTTTTCGTACACATTAGTACGAATTTCCAAAACCATTTCCATATACAAACACCACTTTTCAAACTTGATTCACATACCAAATATCAAGATTCTAGCTAAATGTGTAAAAATACACAATGGATACAAAATTTAGTAACTTTTAGTACTTTTCGTACACGTGTACCTTGAATTTCCAAAAACCCTTTGGTATATCTTTCTACTTTTCGTAACCTTCCAGTTCGAATTTGCAAAAACCCAGCCTTATCTCGCCCCTACACACCAACAACAACCCACACTCAAAATTTCAAGTTTCTAGCTTCAGCCGTTTCGTCTGGGCGATGATCTGTCAGTCAGTCACTCACTCACTCGCTTATCACTAAGCGCTTTTATATAATAAGATATATTGTCAAAATTTCAACGATAGTAGACTCTTGCAAGTTATGGAACAGAACAATTAACGATATAAACATCTATACTGAAGTTTGTAAAGAAATATTAAAATTTAAATAGCTTTGATTTCTAAAGCAATTTTAAGAGTTTGTCACTGATAAGTTCCACTAATACATTTTTAAATTTATATAATTATTCATTTTTTGACATCCATAAAGAATTTTCACATGTTGTGAACAAAGAGAAACGCAAAATTGGATTAAGAATTTCATAAAGTAAGGTTTTTGGATTTTTAGGAAAAATTTGAAAATAATGAAACGGATTTATTTCGCTTCTAGAATGCAAATTTTGAGTTGAAACGAGAATTTCGCAGATTAAGGTTTTTGGATTTTTAGGAAAAATTTGAAAATAATGAAACGGATTTATTTCGCTTCTAGAATTCAAAGTTTGAGTTGAAACGTGATGATGGTTAACGTGTTTTTCATAATAACAAAATTTGTAAATAAGATAATGGTACGTATTATTTCATTCGTCAGCAAATGATATTCATAAGGATTCAATGGAGCTAGGCAATTTATACCAAAGATTCTTTAAAACTTAACAAAAAAAATTTTGTTTTAACAAGTAAGAAAAGTCGGACAATCGCTCTCCACGGAACTTCTTTTCAATGATTGTGAAAATTTAAGTATCAAATATCAGAGATGTAATGTATAATACTTATGACCAAAACCAAAAAGTTATCTAGCATGACAAAGACATTTTTGTAGCAGGAAAGGAAAATTTAGTTCACACGAACTAAAATGTAATGAAACCCACTTATGTAGTACTACTACTTCCGTTGTTTAACCGCTACGTTATTGAAATTTTTACCAATTTCACACAAAAGTTTCAGTCCATTTAACCCGTTAAGTATTATCTGACCTTCACGTTGGTTTGTACGCTTCTTCTTCATCATAAACTCAAACTTTGTTTAAAAGTTTGAGGGTTATTATTTTGACCTACAGAGCCGCTACAAAATTGGTTAAAATTTTGTTTTTGGTCCATTTCATTCACTGAACATTTCACGATCATCAGCAAAAACTAATCATTTCTATTCTGGCCCGAACACAACCTCCTTAAAAAATTCGTTACAATCGGTCCATAATTGCGGCCTTAAGCTTGTTTTCAATTTTTAATGGACGGACACACATCGCTTTATCTCGTCGAGATATGAATTTTGGCATACCAAATAAGGGGTCTAGGACGAATATTTCGTGGTGTTACATAAACTTTTGGAGAGACAATATGTAGCATGGGATAAAAATTTGGTACTCTACAGAACCCATTATATATTAGGCAGTAGGCCCGTTATCTAGCAAACACTTTATTGCAATTTACATCAGAGGAAAGGTCAGCAGTTTTTTCCCATATGTAGGCTACTTTGCGAAATATATATGTCCTCAAGGAATTCAAATATCTACCAAAAATAAAATTTTTATATTTTTCATACAAAAGTAATGGTCCATTTCACCCGCTAAAGAATATCAGATCATCATTCAAAATTGTAGGCATATTTTTCGACCTATACTCTTACCCGATGCAAAATTTCGTGACTATTGATGTAATAATTGCGACTTCTAGCGAGTTTATTATTACACTACCAACAAATAACGGAATATATTAGGCGGTACCTCTGTTATCTGATCATGCACACCAACATAATTGGCATCAATTGAAAGGTCAAGCGTTCCACTTTCAAGTATATCTCACTTGTCCGGAATGTCACCTCCAGGAATTAAGATATAAGCTGTATATTAAAAATTTTCACAATTTTCACACAAAAGTTTGGTCCATTTAAACCACTAAATATTATCCGATCGCCATCTCAAATTGCAAGCTTCTCCTTTGTGATATACTCTTACCTTATTTAAAATTATGTTTTTGGTCCATTTCACCAGCTAAATATTTCACTATCATCACCAATAAGAATGTGAGCTATTCTGATCTGAACCCGACCTCCATACAAAATTTTGTTACGATCGGTCCATAATTGCGGCCTTGAGCGTGTTTACAATTTATAATGGACAGACGGACGGACGGACGGACACACATCTCAAAATCACTTTATCTGTCGAGATATGAAGATTGGTATACCACATTGGGTGTCTCCGACGAATATTTCGCGGTGTTACATGAATTTTGACCAAAACAAACTTATAATACCCTTTTCCACATTGTGGTATAGGGTATAAAAATGATAAACTCAAATAATTAATTAAAAATAATTCAAAATAATAATAATTAATAATAAAAAATAAATAAATAACTTTCTCGTTTGATTTACTGATTTGAAGTAAAAAATGCCTAAAAACTTGAATATCCATTTTATGTTTCTATTAATAAAAAATTTATGTTAATATATCTAAAAGTGTGTATTTTTTGACGATTTTATAAAATGGATTTGACGGTTTTTATTTTATTTATTATTGTCTTTTTAGAACGAAGGCCATTATTTATGAACGTTTTTAATTAATTAACCCTTTGAACCCCGCATTTTATCCGTAGAGATAAAAATATTTTTCATATTTATTAAGATTAGTAGTCACAAAAATAAGTCCTCTGCGAAAAAAATCTTAAAAATTCCACGTGGTTCGGGAGCTACCAAATGTTGCCTGTGGGCAACATCGGGCCATTGTGGTTATAAAAATGAACAAAGTTTGTTTCTTAAGTCTTTGTATTATCGTTATATTTTCTATTATTCATGATGTGGAAAAGCTTTAACTGATGAGTTTGTTTAATTCTAGAGGAAAATTGATGGAAATGGAATGGAAAATTGATCTATATTTATCATATATACAGTGGTGGCCAATACATTTGCAACAAAAATAGACGTTTTAGGAAATTTTATTTAAAATATTGTTTTAAAAGTAAAATTAAGCATTTTTGCATTTATTTATAGTTCATTGCCTCAAATATAAAAAAAGTTTTGACACGTTTGAAAAAATATGAAAATACATAAGACGCCTTAAAATTTAATGGTCAAAACATATGCAACTGAACCAAATACGATGCAAAAATGTTCAATATTGTGTAAAATATCATTTTTTGTATGATTCAAATCATTTGTATTTGTTTTGGGAAGATTGACAGTGATTAACATTTTGAAACTAATATCTGTCATTCGTACTTCTTCGTGGGAGTGGCGGGTCGTACGGGAGAAGCATGGACATGGGTTCAAGGGTCAAAATTTTCACAAGTAATGGAAATTTCTTCACATTTCATTTGTCAATTTATTACAATTAAGAGTTTATAGTGCAGTTGCATCATTTATTAGCAAAAGCTGGAAGTCTGGGTCTCAAAAAAAATATGATCGTAGTGATTGGGTTCATATCAGAATGATGGATACTGAACTATTGAAGTTATAACGGTCGGTATCATTGGATATTTTGGATTCTATAAATTTAAAAAGTTTTAGAAAGCTCATCAAACATTGAGTATATAGACACTTCGAGAAAAATGAAACGCCAGTACCAAAAGGAAAATCTTTCAAAACGTGTAGAACTCGCCAGAGCCCATTTACATCACATTACAACTACAGTGCTTTATAGAATTCAGAGTGAATTTTTGATTTGTTCTAGTTTTTCGAACAATAATTAACTGTTTTGTCATCTTATCCCATTATAAACACATTTTTACAAATTTTTGGGATATTCCTCGCGCATACTAGCAAAGCCTAATTGTTTTAAAATATTTTCATTTTGGTACCAGCGTTTCCTTTTTCTGGAAGTGTCTATATACTCAATGTTTGTGCTTAGTGATCATTTGATGAGCTTTCTAAAACTATTTAAGTTTATAGAATAGAATAGAAATTTCCAATTATACCGCCCGTTATAACTTCAATAGATCAGTATCCATCATTCTGATATGGACCCAATCCATACGATCACATTTTTTCCGAGACCTGGACTTCTGGCTTTTGCTAATAAATGATGCAACTCCACTCTAAACTCTTAATTTTATTAAATTGACAAATTAAATGTGAACAAATTTCCATTACCATTTTGACGTTTTTAGCTACATTTTCAGGCCGATTTAACTATAATTTGACATTTGGGGTTCTTAATTGACACTTAACTTATATAACAAAAGTTGTGGACATAGGTTCACGTTTTGGTATAGCCCCCATATAACGGTACCCCCTGATGTACGGTATTTTGACGTTTTTAGCTACATTTTCAGACCGATTTAGCTATAAATTGACATTTAGGGTTCTTAAGTGTCAATAAACTTATATAACAAAACTAGTGAACGTAGATCAATGTTTTGGAATAGCCCCCATATAACGTTACCGCCCGATTTCAGGTATTTTGACGATTTAAGTCGCATTTCTATACCGAATTAGCTATAATTTGATATTTAGGGTTCTTAGTGACCAAAAAACTTATATTCGAAATAATTATGAACGTAGGTCCATGTTTTGGTATAGTCCCATATAACGGTACCTCGGTATAATGGATTTCCGTATCAGAGAACTGCGTAAGTAGCTGATTTTGACACTCATAAGCCACATGCAAAAAAACAAGCGTATGTGCGGCTTGCTACTCTAAAAAATAAATGCAAGTGTTGCTTGCCATTCTCAAAATATGTACGAGTGTGGCTAGCCACTCAAAAAATAAGTTATTTAAAAATGGATATTTTTTGACACTTGCGTATGCTTTGCCAAGTAGTTTTAAATACGCAATTACATTTTCTGTTTTACTTTCTTGCTCATCGCACATCAAGTGTTGTTTTCAACCCTTGTAATTCAACCGTTTGTCTTATGTTCTCCGAGAGAGTGAGAGCAAAAATAATTTTCTAACACTGATTTTCAAAGGTTAGAGGAGCATTCAAAAGCACGCATAACATTCCAAGCAAATAAAGAAAATCACACACAAACGAAACAACAAAAAATAAAATTAGAAATGTTTATTTTTTGTAATGTTGTGTGTGTGCTTCCACTTGATAAGTCACTTGGCAAACTATAGTAGATATATCTACGATTGCGAGTTTTGTAACAGTGCAAAATATGATGAATACCTGTTTTACTTATTACGCACAAGCAACGGTCTTGATGCGTCGCAAGTATTTTTGGTGGTGGTGGAAAAAATACAGAGTGCAAGAAAACACACGCATTAAAAAAGCAAAAGGCCCAAAAAACTTGTGCGTGCACAATTGGCTTACGGGGACAAGTAACTCATTGATGATCTCTGTTCCGTATCCCTATATAACGGATTTTCGGTATTTTGAGAATTTTACCTACAAGTTTTAACCGAATTATCTGTAATTTGAACATTTGACATATGAAATTCTTAGCGGTCACCACACCTCTCCACCAAAAATTTTCAAGAAAGGTCGATGTATTGATAAAGCTCCCATATAAAAGTACCTCCCGATTTTCAATAATTTGATGATTTTAGCTACAATATTAATCCGACCTAGCAGTTATTTGACATTTGAAGTTCTTAGTGATCACAACACCTCTCCATAAAAAATTTTCAACATAGGTCCATGTTCGGATATAGCTCCCATATAACGGTACATCCCAATTTTCAGTAATTGGCAATTTTAGCTACAATTTTTAACCGAACTAACTGTAATTTGACATTTGAAGGTTGTACTGGTCACCACACATCTGCATCAACAATTTTCAACATAGCCCCAATATAACGATACTTCCCGATTTTCGGTACTTTGAGGATTTTGCTTAAAATGTTTAACCACGTAGGTCCATGTTTTGGTATAGCCCCAAAACAATCCTACCTTAGCTTTATTTTTGGACGAACTTTCTGTAATTTGAAATTTAAAAGCCAACAAAAATTCTGCAACAACAATTTTTCATTTAAGTTCATATTTTCGTATAGCCCACATACCTCCGAACTAGCTGTTAATGACATTTGAAGTTCCCACGTTATGTACCGTTTTTCGGTATTTTGAGGATTCTAGCTACAATTTTTACAGAATTAGGAGTTATTTGACATTGAATGCTCCATCAAAAACTGTCAACATAGTTCCATGTTTTATTATAACCCCTATATAACGGTACCTCCCAATTTCTCGCCTACCAAAAATTGTCAACATAAATAGTTAGATATAGGCACCATAAAAAAGGGCCTCCCGAATGAAGCATTTTATGTACATTATCTGACATTTTAACGTACCCATTTAAAGTTGGGGACAGGAATGAAAACTAATTATTCCATTTTAGTTCAGAATATTTTATGGTGGAGGGTATGAAAAGTTCGGCCCGGCCGAACTTAACGCTTTTTTACTTGTTTTTTTTTTCAATTTTTTGTTGTATAACGCGTTAAAAGTTTTTATTTTCTTATATTTTAAGCAATGAACTATACATAATTGCAAAAAATTCTTAATTCTAATTTAAAAAAAAAAAATTAAAAAAAAATTCCTAAAACGTGAAATCTTGTTGCAAATGTATTGGCCACCACTGTAGTTCACGAATTAGCCGATTTTGACGTATATGGTGGTGTTCATATAATTTTAAATGCTCATATTGAGATTTTTCAGAGTAGAAGCGTTTGAAGCAAATTTCTATTTTGTGTGCATACTCTAAACCTGATAATATTGGCCTTCATCCAATACATAAAATTATCATCATCGATATTTGTACAGATATTCGCTTGATATCTTACAAATTCCCAATATGTAATATGAATATTCACTTAGAAATGTGTCAATCTCCTCTTAATTGAAGTCCAATCTTCGAATAATAATATAAATACAAAATTTTTCACAAGCCCGAATGTCCCAATGACCCTTTGTATTTCATTGAATACCACTAACCAGCATTTTTGACTTCCACTAATGTAAGCATCTTATTACCACAATGGCCCAATGTTGCCCACAGGCAACTTCCAAATTTCAAAAAATTATAACTACTTATTGGAACTGTAAATTGTAAGTTTGTTTTTTTTTTTTATTTTGTTAGCTAAACATCTCAGTAAGATTTTTCATAAAATTTTGGCTGCAATTGTTCAATTCATTTGACATTTAACGGCATTTTATAAAATCACTAAAATATTTCATGTCCAAATTTTTACTCGACTACTTATACTTAAACAAGCATAACTTCGCCAATATAGCTATTTATTTAAAAGTAATTTTCATTTTTTTTATTCTTCTGAAATCAACCTACCGACGTCCACTTAGTATATATAAGTATCTCAAACGGTGTGGGAAATTCGCATACAAAAACATGCAAAATTGCCCACAAGCAACATCGGGCCACAAAGGGTTAATTGAGTATCTCGAGCTAACATGGCCTAAGTAATTTGTATGGAAAAATGAATTCTAGCGAAGTACCACAAACCAAACCACTATGCTACGATCGTTTCGCTGGTGGTTTAAGCCAGCTCATCAGGCATATTTTGAATGTAAATGGCTAAAATACAATGGCTGATTTTGATAACTTCTATTTATACAATCATTCTTACAAATTTGTAGATATGAAGTATTTTTTGAAGTCTTTTTCTATATCAAGTCACCCTAGTGTCTTGTCTAGGAATCATTTTCTCAACACATACACATGTGCATTGTACAATGTACATCGTTGTTCCCTATAACGAATTTTCTTTATAACGAAGTTTTTATACCCTACACCACACTGTGGTAAGGGGTATTATGTCGTTGTGCATTTGTATGTAATATGCAAAAGGAAACGAGATGGACCCATAGTTCCTTCTAGGTATATACATACATAGAATCACTTTCTGTGTCAATTTATGCATGTCCGTCCGTTCGCAACGTGGTGGTTGCATTGTTTGTCCGATTCAGCTGAAAATTGAGGCATATCATTTTTTGGCCATAGGAAGAACGCTATTGCTTTTGGTGAAAATCGGTTCAAATTTGGATATAGCTCCCATAGAACGGTACCTCCCGATTTTCGGTATTTTTAAGGTTTTAGCTTTCATTATCCTACCAAAATGGCTGAAATTTGGAACGTAGTCTTCTTTAGGGGTATAAAACTTTCCTCCAGAATTTTGTCGGTATCGGTCCACACCTTCATATAGCCCCCATAGAACGGTACCTCCGATTTTCGGTATTTTTTAAGGTTTTAGCCTCATTATCCTACCAAAATGGCTGAAATTTGGTACGTAGTCTTCGTTAGGGGTATAAAACTTTGCCCCAGAATTTTGTCGGTATCGGTCCACACCTTCATATAGCCCCCATAGAACGGTACCTCCCGATTTTCGGTATTTTGAAGGTTTTAGATTCATTATCACACCTAAATGGCTGAAATTTTTACTTAGTCTACGTTGGTGGTATAAAACTTTCCCCCAGAACTTTGTCGGTATCGGTCTATGCCTTCATATATAGCCCCATAGAACGGTACCTCCTGATTTTCGGTATTTTGAACGTTGTGGCCTCAATATTCCACCGAAATGGCTGAAATTTGGTACGTAGTCTTCTTTAGGGGTATGAAACTTTCCCCCATTATTTTGTCGGTATCGGTCCACACCTTCATATAGCCCCCATAGAACGGTACCTCCCGATTTTCGGTATTTCAAGGTTTTAGCTTCATTATCCTACCAAAATGGCTGAAATTTGGTACGTAGTCTTCTTTAGGGGTATAAAACTTTCCTCCAGAATTTTGTCGGTATCGGTCCACACCTTCACATAGCCCCCATAGAACGGTACCTCCCGATTTTCGGTATTTTTTAAGGTTTTAGCCTCATTATCCTACCAAACTGGCTGAAATTTGGTACGTAGTCTTCTTTAGGGGTATAAAACTTTCCCCCAGCATTTTGTCGGTATCGGTTCACACCTTCATATAGCCCCCATAGAACGGTACCTCCGATTTTCGGTATTTTGAAGGTTTTAGCTTCTTTATCCTATCAAAATGGCTGAAATTTGGTACGTAGTCTTCTTCAGGGGTATACAACTTTGCCCCAGAATTTTGTCGGTATCGGTCCACACCTTCATATAGCCCCCATAGAACGGTACCTCCCGATTTTCGGTATTTTGAAGGTTTTTAGATTCATTATCACACCTAAATGGCTGAAATTTGATACTTAGTCTACGTTGGTGGAATAAAACTGTCCCCCAGAACTTTGTCGGTATCGGTCCATGCCTTCATATATAGCCCCCATAGAACGGTACCTCCCGATTTTCGGTATTTTGAACGTTGTGGCCTCAATATTCCACCGAAATGGCTGAAATTTGGTACGTAGTCTTCTTTAGGGGTACAAAACTTTCCTCCAGAATTTTGTCGGTATCGGTCCACACCTTCATATAGCCCCCATAGAACGGTACCTCCCGATTTTCGGTATTTTTAAGATTTTAGCTTCATTATCCTACCAAAATGGCTGAAATTTGGTACGTAGTCTTCTTTAGGGGTATGAAACTTTCCCCCGTAATTTTGTCGGTATCGGTCCACATCTTCATATAGCCCCCATAGAACGGTACCTCCCGATTTTCGGTATTTCAAAGGTTTAGATTCATTATCCTACCAAACTGGCTGAAATTTGGTACGTAGTCTTCTTTAGGGGTATAAAACTTTCCCCCAGCATTTTGTCGGTATCGGTTCACACCTTCATATAGCCCCCATAGAACGGTACCTCCCGATTTTTGGTATTTTGAAGGTTTTAGCTTCTTTATCCTATCAAAATGGCTGAAATTTGGTACGTAGTCTTCTTCAGGGGTATAAAACTTTGCCCCAGAATTTTGTCGGTATCGGTCCACACCTTCATATGCCCCCATAGAACGGTACCTCCCGATTTTCGGTATTTTGAAGGTTTTAGATTCATTATCACACCTAAATGGCTGAATTTGATACTTAGTCTACGTTGGTGGTATAAAACTGTCCCCCAGAACTTTGTCGGTATCGGTCCATGCCTTCATATATAGCCCCCATAGAACGGTACCTCCCGATTTTCGGTATTTTGAACGTTGTGGCCTCAATATTCCACCGAAATGGCTGAAATTTGGTACGTAGTCTTCTTTAGGGGTATGAAACTTTCCCCCGTAATTTTGTCGGTATCGGTCCACATCTTCATATAGCCCCCATAGAACGGTACCTCCCGATTTTCGGTATTTCAAAGGTTTTAGATTCATTATCCTACCAAACTGGCTGAAATTTGGTACGTAGTCTTCTTTTAGGGGTATAAAACTTTCCTCCAGCATTTTGTCGGTATCGGTTCACACCTTCATATAGCCCCCATAGAACGGTACCTCCCGATTTTTGGTATTTTGAAGGTTTTAGCTTCTTTATCCTATCAAAATGGCTGAAATTTGGTACGTAGTCTTCTTCAGGGGTATAAAACTTTGCCCCAGAATTTTGTCGGTATCGGTCCACACCTTCATATAGCCCCCATAGAACGGTACCTCCCGATTTTCGGTATTTTGAAGGTTTTAGATTCATTATCACACCTAAATGGCTGAAATTTGATACTTAGTCTACGTTGGTGGTATAAAACTGTCCCCCAGAACTTTGTCGGTATCGGTCCATGCCTTCATATATAGCCCCCATAGAACGGTACCTCCCGATTTTCGGTATTTTGAACGTTGTGGCCTCAATATTCCACCGAATGGCTGAAATTTGGTACGTAGTCTTCTTTAGGGGTACAAAACTTTCCTCCAGAATTTTGTCGGTATCGGTCCATGCCTTCATATATAGCCCCCATAGAACGGTACCTCCCGATTTTCGGTATTTTGAACGTTGTGGCCTCAATATTCCACCGAAATGGCTGAAATTTGGTACGTAGTCTTCCTTTAGGGGTATGAAACTTTCCCCCGTAATTTTGTCGTTATCGGTCCACATCTTCATATAGCCCCCATAGAACGGTACCTCCCGATTTTCGGTATTTCAAAGGTTTTAGATTCATTATCACACCGAAATGGCTGACATTTGGTACTTAGTCTACGTTGGTGGTATAAAACTTTCCCCCAGAATTTTGTCGGTATCGGTCCATGCCTTCATATAGCCCCATAAAACGGTACCTCTCGATTTTCGGTATTTTGAACGTTGTGGCCTCAATATTCCACCGAAATGGCTGAAATTTTGTTTTTAGACTTCGTTGGGGTACTCAAACTTCCCCTTTAAATTTGTCGGTATAGGTCCACGTTTCGATTAGCCCCCATAGAACGGTACCTCCCGATTTTCGTAATACTGAAGATTGTGGCGTCAATATCCAACCGAAATGGCTGAAATTCGTTATTTCGTCTTCCAAGAGTTATAAAATATTCCAGAAGAGTATTATCAGTATAGGTCCACGTCTTCCTATATCCCCATAGAAGTGTACTTCTTGATTTTCGGTATTTTTTAAGTTTTAGCAACATTCTCTTACCGAAATATAGAAAATTTGGTATTTAGTCTTCTTTGAGCCTAAAAACTGTCCGTCAGAAATTTGTCGGACGTTTTGAAATAGCCCCCATAGAATGGTGCCTCACATTGTTTTACCGAAATTGCTGAAATTTTCATACACGAAAGGAAACTAATTATTCCATTTTACTTCAATACAACTTGTGGTGGAGGGTATAACAAGTTCGGCCCGGCCGAACTTAACGCCGTTCTTACTTGTTTTAATTGATGATTTCACAATAAATAAGATACAAAACACTTTCATAAACGCTCTTATTTATTGAAGTTCACACTAAAAGAGAGAAGCAAAACTCCTGTATCCATCAATGTTAATGTTGATTGCGACACGTTATCTAGGGATTATGCCTTTGATGAAGACATCTACAAGTCATTCATCAGTATCATGCAGTGACGTATATTGTTGCACCATCCATCTATTTTTTATCAAACGCCATATTGACACAAATTTTATGGTTGTTTCCACAACTTACAGTCTATGCAATGTAACTCGATTATTTAAAGACATTCTAATGTATTAAATAGGAACACTTAAAAAACAACATTTGTTTGTGGGCGAAACAAAATATACCACCCACTTGCGCTTTTATTTGTTCACAAGTTGGTCTACGAATGCAATGGTTTCATACAAAACTGGAATATTTGTCTTTTCCATTCCATGTCAACATTCTCGTACAAACAAAGTGTTAAATTCCAAAGCAATCGTATATGCAAGGATGTTATGATTTCTATGCATTTTTGCTTTCATTTCACTGCAACCCTTTGCCATTTCAAGGACATCAAACTGAAGTTGTTCAATGCTATTGTAAAAAGTACAAACAAATTCCATCCTCGTTATGGCATGAAATGGTTTCTTCACATATTTTACTTGTTATATGGAATAGTAATATGCTAAAAAGCATCGGTCGTTTTTACTGACAGACAATGACAGTAGGAGAATTGAGCGCACGAGAAGATTTTATCGAGATCGAGTTTTATAATTTATCCTAAAATTTCGGTCGGTGCAGGTCCACGTTTTGATATAACTCCCAAAGAATGAGACCATCCGATTTTCGGTATTTTAAAGGTTTTAGCCTCATTATCCTATCACAGTAGCTGAAATTTGATATGTAGTCTTCGTAGACCCAAACGAATGTCGCGTTTTTCTAATAATCCTAAAGGTAAAACATTGACTATTTTTCCATTCCGCCACCTGATTACACGTCCGACAGCCAAAATTGCACATGAACCGGACTATGTACATATATCTGAAACTATAGGCAAAATGGGCAAAATGGCATTTATGTTTAAGGTTTGGTGGATTTTATGTCTTAGTTCTTTAAGACAAGGGCTATAACCTTGCCTCCGAAGCAAACTATAATTCTTAAAATTCTTAGCGGATATTAGCCTGGCAATATGATCCCTTTAGACAACAAGGCCTCAAATTTGTGGGGAGCCCATAACCGCGAAAGTGGAAGTGGGACACGTGTCCTCTTATTTGTGGTCTTCTGTCATGCTGCGGTGTCAGAATATGGTTTGTTCGTTATTTTTTTCTTTTTTTAGATTTGTTTGTGTCGCACAATGATATAGAATAAAATTTTTTGTTTTCTTTCAAGAATTTTATTTAAAAATTTATTAAATAACAAATACTTAATAAAGAATAATTTTAAAAAATTGATTTTCCAGTGTTTTATTTAGAAATGCACTTAAAACTAGAAAATAATTTGTCACTTAGCCTCAATAAATATATTCTTTCTCATGATGGAATCTTTCAAATAAAAACGCTTGCCGTTTAATTTTGTCACCTTTTATAATTTAAATGCAAGCGGTTTATTTGAGAGATTCCATCATGAGAAAGAATATATTTATTGAGGCTAAGCGACAAATTATTTTCTAGTTTTAAGTGCATTTCTAAATAAAACACTGAAAACTTAATTTTTTAAAATTATTTCTTATTAATTATTTGTTATTTAAATATTTTGCACATCGTGAAATTTCTACCAGACTTAGATGATGTTCCAATATGGACTCAATCGATCTACTCCTTCGGGTACCTCCCACACAAATATTTCGGAAAAGTTCAGGTTAGGACCTGCTCTCGAATCGCTTTGATTTTTGTTGCAGCTACATGTATTCGGTGCCCTAATTACGACGATAAAACTTTTTTTCAGGGACAAGTCCACACTTACTGAGATAATGACCCGCAAGTTGTAAAAACTTCCTGTGTTAAAAACCTCTCGAACGGATTAGCCGATTCGGTCCAACATTTGACCTTCATAATATTTTGTCCAAATTTAGTTCCAAGAAAAGCCATATCGGTCCACTCCTTCAGGTACCTCCCCCACAAAAGTTTAAAAATGTAGGAAAAAATTGTGCATTAGTCACTTGTCGTTGAATAACGTCTACGCGCTACAACTAAAAGGCTTCTGTCGCCACTTTCACCAGATTACAAAAAGGTAATCTCTTTGTTGTTTGAAAAGAAGAATCACCAATAAAATTCAATCATATTTATATAAAGATTTAATACTGGTTGTTTTTATTTATTAATTTTTCCCAAACAGCTAAACAAACGGTAACCTGAGCTATCGTTGTAAATACCTATGGATTTCCCCTCCTTCACCCAAACATTTGGGATTGACCGATTTGGTCCATATCTTGCCGTCCAATATATCTACCAGATATAGAACAGGTTCGAATGTGAACTATATTTGTCCACTCCTTGGGTACTTCCCACACAAAATTTAGGATTAGTTCACTTTAAGATCTGCTCTCGAATCTCCTTGATTTTTGTTAAAGCAACTTGCATTCTCTGCCTCAATTAAGACGATAAACGTTTTTTCAGTGGCAAGTCCATACTTCTTGAGACGAAAGGTGTAAAAACCCCCTATGGCACCATATGTAGTGGCTGGAGCGCATAACTCTCGAACTCATCAACCGATTTACTCCAAAATTTGGAGTTCGTCATATTTTGTGCTAGTTTGGCGCGAATCTATCGGAAAGAGACATGACTCCCAAAATAAGATCCACTTCCATATTGGATTTATACCGGTCCATTCCTTCAAGTACCTCCTCCACAACACTTTAAACTTTAATCCTAATCCACAATTTTGTCGGCAAGTTCAAATGTCGAAAAAGGGCCACCAAATTCTGAAAAGACCCTAAATACATACGATCTGTCCGTAAATGAAAGTTTCCATTCAAATAGGCTGAGGGTATATCTCTGTCGGCAAAGCCGACTGATACTTTTTTGCTTGTTTTTTTTTAACGAGTTTTATTTAACTCTGGTAACTAATTTTTAACACAGTCTCAGTTGACCAATCGAACTGAAACTTTGCACACTTTTCAGATTTAGATGACAATACATGAATATGGAATCAAAACCAATATTGGTCCATTTTTATAGTTTTTTAACGGTGTTTTATTTAAATTGCATTTCAAAATCTGGTAACTCAATTTTGACACAGTTGCAGTTGACCAATCGGACTAAAACTTTGCACACTTTTCAGATTTGGATGACAATACATGAATATGAAACCAAATTCAATATGGGTCAATTTTTTCCTATAGCCCCAATATAGCGGTATCACCCGATTAAGTGCAAAAGTAGTAACTCATTTTTTAACGCCGTTGCAGTTGACCAATCGAACTGAAACTTTGCACACTTTTCAGATTTGGATGGCAATACATGAATATGGGCCCATTTTTTCCTACAGCCCCCATATAAAGGTACCACCCGATTTCAGGTATTTTGAGAATTTTATATTCATTCTTGCCCGAATTAGCTTATTAGTCATTTGGGATTTCCAATGATACAGACATTTCCCCACCAAAAATTGTGAACATAGGTGCAGGTTTTGGTATAGCCCGCAAATATCACCTGATTTCAAGCGTTTTAAGGATTTTAACTTCATTTTTATCCCGAATAGGCTGTAATTTGGCATTTGGGGTTCCCAATTGTACTGAAACTTCCCCCCCAAAAATTGTGGACATAGGTCCAGGTTTTGGTATAGCCCCCATTTAGCGATACGGTCCGATTTAAAGTGTTTTAAGGATTTTATCTTAATTTTTAAGCCGAGTTGGCTGTAACTTGGCATTTGGTACAAGAAACTTCTCAGAAACTTCTCTACGAAAAATAGTTGACATAGGTCCAGGTTTTGGTATAGCCCCCATATAGTGGTACCGCCCGATTTTAAGTGTTTTAAGGATTTTATCTTTAGTTTTAGCCAAAATTGGCTGTAACTTGGCATTTGGAGTTCCCAATGGTACAGAAACTTCCCCACAAAAAATTATGGACATAAGTCCAAGTTCTGGTATAGCCTTTATATAACGGTACTACACGATTTCAGGCATTTTAAAGTTTTTATCTAAATGTTCGGCCTAAGTTGACCATAATTTTGTTCTTAGTGGTAAAAAAAATGTTTTTACTAAAAAGTTGTTTTGAAATGCAAGTTAAATAAAACACCGTTAAAACACTGTAAAAATGGACCAATATTGGTTTTGATTCCATATTCATGTATTGTCATCTAAATCTGAAAAGTGTGCAAAGTTTCAGTTCGATTGGTCAACTGAGACTGTGTTATACCCTGTTATACCCCGACAGAGATATACCCTCAGCCTATTTGAATGGAAACTTTCATTTACGGTCAGATCGAATGTATTTAGGTCTTTTCAGAATTTGGAGGCCCTTTCTCGACATTTGAACTTGCCGACAAAATTGTGGATTAGGATTAAAGTTTAAAAGTGTTGTGTAGGAGGTACTTGAAGGAATGGACCGGTATAAATCCAATATGGAAGTGGATCTTATTTTGGGAGTCATGTCTTTCCGATATATTCGCGCCAAATTAGCACAAAATATGACGAAGGCCAAATTTTGGACTAAATCGGTTGATGAGTTCGAGAGTTATGCGCTCCAGCCACTATATATGGTGTCATAGGGGTTTTTTACACATTTCGTCTCAAGAAGTATGGACTTGCCCCTGAAAAAACGTTTATCGTCGTAATTAAGGCAGCGAATGCAAGTTGCTTTAACAAAAATAAAAGAACTAATCCGAAATTTTGTGTGGGAAGTACCCAAAGGAGTGGACAAATATAGTTCATATTCGAACCTGATCTGTATCTGGTAGATATATTTGGATGTGTAATATATGGACCAAATCGGTCACTCCCAAATATTTGGGTGAAGGAGGGGAAATCCATAGGTATTTACAACGATAGCTCAGGTTACCGTTTGTTTGGCTGTGGGGGAAAAAGAATAAATAAAAACAACCAGTAGGTATTAATTCTTAATATAAATATGATTGAAGTATATTGGTGATTCTTCTTTTCAAACAACGAAGAGATTACATTTTGTAATATGGTGATAGTGGCGACAGAGGCCTTTTGGTTGTAGCGCGTAGACGTTATTCAACGACGAGTGACTAATGCACAATTTTTTCGAAAATTTTTAAACTATTGTGGGGGAGGTACCGGAAGGAGTGGACCGATATGACCCATCTTCGAACTTAAACTAAGTTTGAATATTACGAAAGCCAAATTTTGGACCGTTCGAGAGTTATCGTGCGCTCCAGCCAGCCAGACAGACGGACAGACATTGTTAAATCAACTCCAAATTGTCTGAAGCGGATTTCGTCCAAACATACTTGGGGTCTAAAACCATTATTTCGACGAGACACATTTTGCATGAAAGCGTATGTATATACCCTCGTTAGCATAAAGGGTATAAACAAATAAGTTGCAGTGTTTTATTTATAAATGCACTGAAAACTAGAAAATAATTTTTAGCTTGAGTACTGAGTAGCCCATAACCAAATTACACCCAATTTAGGCCAAAAATGTAGAAAAAAACTTTAAATTGCCTGACTTAGGCTGGTACCGTTCGTTATATAGGGCTAGACCAAAACCTGACCCATGTCCCCAATATTTGGTGGGGAAGTTTCTGTGCCATTGGCAACTCCAATACCAAGTTGAAGCCAATTCGGACTAAAAATTAAGATAAAATCATCAAAATACCTGAAATCGGTGGTACCGTTATATGGGGGCTATAGGAAAAAAAGTTTTAGTTCGATTGGTCAACTGCAACTGTGTTAAAAATGAGTTACTAGATTTGAACTAAAAAGACAGGAAGCAAAGCAAGTTAAATAAAACACTGTAAAAACACGTTAAGTTCGGTCAAACCGAGTTTTTCATACCCTTCACCCCCACTGTATTGAAGTAGATATGTACAATTAGTAATTGCTAACTAATAATATCTTAACTGATGTAATCACTTTATACTAATAATTTTCAACGACAAATTTAATTATACCCTCCATATTAAGGTGGGAAGGAATATTGAAATTTCGGGAAGAGTTTCACTACATAAAGGATAACGTATACTTTTCTGAAAAAAATGCAGGATGTTTTCAAAGGATTTTTTAGAATCTAATTTTTCAAGAACATTTTTGATGTCCTTGTTATTCTTGCATGTAATAAATGAAAATTATTTTATAAAGCCAATATTCTCCACTTTAACATGACACCAACGCCAGCATCATGTGATGAGTATAAGTATTTAAAATATTTGTTGAAAAATGTTGATCTTTGAAATTTTAATGTCCTTTAAAAGGTCAACAGGGTGAGAAAACGAAAAATCTTAAATGCCATTTTGACACTCTGACATTCATTTTGGTGTACATATATAAAGTGGGTCCACGGCATAGGTGACCAAGAAAAGAACAACTAAAATGAGAATATATTGTAGAACAGCATCCGGCAAAAAGGGGCACACGTGCCCTTGATGAGAATAACAACTACCATTCAGTATTCGTTCAGAAGTCAATGAAGGAGGTTCTGCTGTTGCTTGTTTCAATGACAATGTTGCCGTTTTGGGCATTTCGGCCCAAATTTGGGCCGAATAAAAAATAATTTTTAATTTTGGGCCGATGGGCCGATGGGCGGCCCAACTCCATTTTGGGCCGTTTTCATGCTAATAATTTTAAACAATATTTTATAAAATATCACATATTAGTCTTTGGGCTATTATTACATGCTTACTTTTACTATTGGGTGGATTTGAAAACGTAAAATAAAGCAATTTGGTGGCATTAAAAATATAATTTTCACATTAAAACTTAATGCCAAGAAGGTCCTCCTAGTAGTTTAATGGTCACTTTTAACTTTTAGTTACCCGGGTTTTGAAATATATTTTTCATGATACTTAAGTATTAGGTAAAGATTCAACATTGTGTTGATTAATAAAAAAAAAGTTCATAATAATTTGGTGGCAACGGAATCATGCCAAGCTAGAGTTTTTTTTTCTATTTTTGGCATATATTTTACCTATAATTAACAACCTTAAGAATGAATTTCAAGCAGATAGTTCAGGTTTATCCTATTTATATCGGAGTGCCAACTCAAATTGCCTTTTTTTATAAAAAAAATAAATAAAACAAGTAAGAACGGCGTTAAGTTCGGCCGGGCCGAACTTGTTATACCCTCCACCACAAGTTGTATTGAAGTAAAATGAAATAATTAGTTTCCTTTCGTGTATGAAGAAGACTTAATACTAAATTTCAGCAATTTCGGTAAAACAATGTGAGTCACTATTCTATGGGGGCTATTTCAAAACGTCGATCTATACCGACAAATTTCTGACGGAAAGTTTTTAGGCTCAAAGAAGACTAAATACCAAATTTCCTATATTTCGGTAAGAGAATGTGGCTAAAACTTAAAAAAATACCGAAAATCAAGAAGTACGCTTCTATGGGGATATAGGAAGACGTGGACCTATACTGATAATACTCTTCTGGAATATTTTATAACTCTTGGAAGACGGATAACGAATTTCAGCCATTTCGGTTGGATATTGACGTCACAATCTTCAGTATTACGAAAATCGAGAGGTACCGTTCTATGGGGGCTATATCGAAACGTGGACCTATACCGACGAATTTTAGTCAGAAATGTGGCAATATGAAAGCGTGGACCTGTACAGATATATTTCTGGCGAACAGTTTTATATATCATTGAAGACTAAATACCAAATTTCAGCCACTTTGGTGGAATATTGAAGTCACAACCTTCAAAATACGAAAAATCGGGAGGTACCTTTCCACGGGGGCTATATGAAGGCATCGGCCTATACCGACAAATTTAAAGGGGAAGTTTGAGTACCCCCAACGAAGTCTAAATACCAAATTTCAGCCATTTCGGTGGAATATTGAGGCCACAACGTTCAAAATACCGAAAATCGGGAGGTACCGATCTATGGGGGCTATATAAAGGCATGGACCGATACCAACAAAGTTCTGGGGGAAAGTTTTATACCACCAACGTAGACTAAGTCCCAAATTTCAGCCATTTCGGTGTGGTAATGAAGCTAAAACGTTCAAAATACCGAAAATCGGGAGGTACCGATCTATGGGGGCTATATGAAGGTGTGGACCGATACCGACAAAAGTATGGGAGAAAGTTGTATACCCCTAAAGAAGACTACGTACTAAATTTCAGCCATTTTGGTAGGATAATGAAGCTAAAACCTTCAAATTACCGAAAATCGGGAGGTACCGTTCTATGGGGGCTATATGAAGGTGTTGACCGATACCGACAAAATTCTGGGGTAAAGTTTTATACCCCTAAAGAAGACTACGTACCAAATTTCTGCCATTTTGGTAGGATAATGAAGCTAAACCCTTAAAAATACCGAATATCGGGAGGTACCGTTCTATGGGGCCTATATGAAAGTGTTGACCGATACCGACAAAATTCTGGGGGAAAGTTTTATACCCCAAAAGAAGACTACGTACAAAATTTCAGCCATTTTGGTAGGATAATGAAGCTAAAAACTTAAAAATACCGAAAATCGGGAGGTACCGTTCTATGGGGGCTGTATCAAAACGTGGACCGATATATCCCATTTTCAATACCAACCATCCTGCAAGTAATAAAAACTTCTGTACCAAATTTTGACTCTCTATCTTTAAAATTGCGAGCTGTATCTTGATTTCAACAGACAGACGGACGGACGGACTGACGGACGGACGGACAGACGGACATGGTCAAATCGACATAGAATTTTATGCTGATCAATAATATATATACTTTATAGGGTCTCCGACGAATATTTCGATGTGTTACAAACGGAATGACAAATTTAATTATACCCTCCATATGGTGGAGGGTATAAAAAGAGCATCAATATATTGACATTGACTACAAAAATAAATCGTACCAGCTCGAAACTTCATAAATATTTGTAGGCACAAAAGCAGACAATTACATTTATGCACTCTTTCTTAACAGAAAATGAAAAGTTTTAAATAAAATTTGCTGTTTTGGAGTTTTATATTAAATTACTAGATCAAAATAATAAGAGAATAGACTATAAAAGTGACCCAAATACCCCCCTTTATTACCACTCTTCTTTTGTTATAGTTTGGAATAATGATTAAAATTGAAGGAGGACCTTCTTTGTATTAACGTTTAGTGTGAAAATTACACTTTTAATGCATACAAATTGTTTTTTTTTTTTTTGCGTTTTCAAATCCAATGGGGATGAAAAATTTGAATTTGGGATCTGGGGATTTGATGGGGAAATAAGCTCAAAAATTGGGGATTTTATGGGGATTTTTTTCTGCTTTGAAATATCTGTTACATTACGCATTTTATGAATGAAGGTGATTTTACTGCAAAAAATCATCAATGAACAAATAGGTAATAAACAAATAAAACCTTATTTGGTCTTCTTGTCCCCTAAAAAATGAATATTCCTAATATTACTTTCCAAAGTAATAAAAGAAACTATGTATATATGACGAATTGCTCATATGCATCTTCTCGTTGTGTACAAGAATTTTGAAACCGTATGTAGGGGTAAACCTCGAGGGTGAGGATGACCTTGATGCAATAATAATGAAACTATTAATAATGATTCATCGTTATCATTAGAGTCAACTGATTTAGGGTATGATTTCGAAAATGAAGTAAAATACCTGCCAGAGCATTAATTAAAAAGGTTAAAGACACATGATTTGAATATATGAATCATTATCTGGCTCAGATGCTTAAACGTTAACCAGAAATGTGCAGTCTTATAAAACATAAAAAAATTTTTCACGCAATATATGTTGTAATTCTCTGGAGTAAACAAATTTCAGTTCCATAGAGGATTTTTGGAACACTTTGTAAATACGAAAAACGCAATGAACCTTTATGAATCACAGTGAAAGAAACTCCCGTTAATAAAATAGAAGATATATTTTGAGAAGATACAACCAATAATTTAAACACATTTTGGAGCAGGGTATATTCTTATCAAAAATGCAACATGATCAAAGCCTTCTGAACAACTTGCAGAGGTGGTTTTAAACTAGCTTTCGGTGTCAACCAGCAATGCTTGCGTATAATATGTCAGTTATGAATCCCCTAAAGAAATGTTAATACTGCTGATTCAAACAACTTCTAATAGGCATTTTCTGAAAGTAAATATTGAGGCTACAAAAATCGTAGTTGGTTATTTGTTGTTAGATTGGATTTGGATTTTAGTTTCTCTGAAACTAATGGAAACTTAGCTGTGCTACCAGAAGCAATATTGTGGCCATGGAGTAGTAGAACTGAAATGTTTAAAAATGCTAGCATAAAGAAGCTTTTTATTTGCATTTTCTTTTATGTTTGTTGCTTTTTATGAGTAATGCAAAACATATATAATTGAATTCCACTGTACAAATATTATTTCAAATAAATATATTCTCTTTGGTTTTTCATAATGCGTATGAGGGGACTTAGTTTGGGGAAATTCGATAAAATTTGGGGGTTTTTGGGGAAAAATTATTTTGACACTGTTAGTGCCGATACCTGCTGTAGAAAACGCAATTATTGCAAATGTATTGTAAATTGGTAAGTCAAACAAGCTGTTGAACAACAACAAATCAAAACAATTGTTCTCTTGTTACGCTCTTTCTTGGCAATCGTATCGTATGTGTGTAAATCAGTAGTAGCGGTATTCACTCATGTTGGTAAAGTGGCATTGTAGATCTTGTACATCTTGTTAATATTGTAGATCTACAAGTGTTTACAATACCACAACAACAAAATACATGAAAGTTTAATTTACCACAGGGTTGTTAATTTACTCGACCTAAAAGTATTGTAAACATTCCATTGTACTTTTACAAGGGTTAGAACAGCTGATTGCTGTGTCGTCACTTTGTTGTGAGTTTTATTTATGTCGGAGTTTTGTTTTTTTTTATACCCTCCACCATATGGAGGGTATAATTAAATTTGTCATTCCGTTTGTAATACATCGAAATATTCGTCGGAGACCCTATAAAGTATATATATTATTGATCATAAAATTCTATGTCGATTTGACCATGTCCGTCTGTCCGTCCGTCCGTCCGTCAGTCCGTCCGTCTGTTGAAATCAAGATACAGCTCGCAATTTTAAAGATAGAGAGTCAAAATTTGGTACAGAAGTTTTTATTACCTGCAGGATGGTTGGTATTGGGATATATCGGTCGACGTTTTGATATAGCCCCCATAGAACGGTACCTCCCGATTTTCGGTATTTTTAAGGTTTTAGCTTCATTATCCTACCAAAATGGCTGAAATTTGGTACGTAGTCTTCTTTAGGGGTATAAAACTTTCCTCCAGAATTTTGTCGGTATCGCTCCACACCTTCATATAGCCCCCATAGAACGGTACCTCCCGATTTTCGGTATTTTTAAGGTTTTAGCCTCATTATCCTACCAAAATGGCTGAAATTTGGTACGTAGTCTTCTTTAGGGGTATAAAAACTTTGCCCTAGAATTTTGTCGGTATCGGTCCACACCTTCATATAGCCCCCATAGAACGGTACCTCCCGATTTTCGGTATTTTTAAGGTTTTAGATTCATTATCACACCTAAATGGCTGAAATTTGGTACTTAGTCTACGTTGGTGGTATAAAACTTTCCCCCAGAACTTTGCCGGTATCGGTCCATGCCTTCATATATAGCCCCCATGGAACGGTACCTCCCGATTTTCGGTATTTTTAAGGTTTTAGCCTCATTATCCTACCAAACTGGCTGAAATTTGGTACGTAGTCTTCTTTAGGGGTATAAAACTTTGCCCTAGAATTTTGTCGGTATCGGTCCACACCTTCATATAGCCCCCATAGAACGGTACCTCCCGATTTTCGGTATTTTGAAGGTTTTAGATTCATTATCACACCTAAATGGCTGAAATTTGGTACTTAGTCTACGTTGGTGGTATAAAACTTTCCCCCAGAACTTTGCCGGTATCGGTTCACACCTTCATATAGCCCCCATAGAACGGTACCTCCCGATTTTCGGTATTTTGAACGTTGTGGTCTCAATATTCCACCGAAATGGCTGAAATTTGGTACGTAGTCTTCTTTAGGGGTATTAAACTTTCCCCCAGAATTTTGTCGGTATCGGTCCACACCTTCATATAGCCCCCATACAACGGTACCTCCCGATTTTCGGTATTTTGAAGGTTTTAGATTCATTATCACACCTAAATGGCTGAAATTTGGTACTTAGTCTACGTTGGTGGTATAAAACTTTCCCCCAGAACTTTGCCGGTATCGGTTCACACCTTCATATAGCCCCCATAGAACGGTACCTCCCAATTTTCGGTATTTTGAAGGTTTTAGCTTCTTTATCCTATCAAAATGGCTGAAATTTGGTACGTAGTCTTCTTTAGGGGTATAAAACTTTGCCCCAGAATTTTGTCGGTATCGGTCCACACCTTCATATAGCCCCCATAGAACGGTACCTCCCGATTTTCGGTATTTTTAAGGTTTTAGCTTCATTATCCTACCAACATGGCTGAAATTTGGTACGTAGTCTTCTTTAGGGGTACAAAACTTTCCTCCAGAATTTTGTCGGTATCGGTCCACACCTTCATATAGCCCCCATAGAACGGTACCTCCCGATTTTCGGTATTTTTAAGGTTTTAGCTTCATTATCCTACCAAAATGGCTGAAATTTGGTACATAGTCTTCTTTAGGGGTATAAAACTTTGCTCCAGAATTTTGTCGGTATCGGTCCACACCTTCATATAGCCCCCATAGAACGGTACCTCCCGATTTTCGGTATTTTGAACGTTGTGGTCTCAATATTCCACCGAAATGGCTGAAATTTGGTACGTAGTCTTCTTTAGGGGTATTAAACTTTCCCCCAGAATTTTGTCGGTATCGGTCCACACCTTCATATAGCCCCCATACAACGGTACCTCCCGATGTTCGGTATTTTAAAGGTTTTAGATTCATTATCACACCGAAATGGCTGAAATTTGGTACTTAGTCTACGTTGGTGGAATAAAACTTTCCCCCAGAATTTTGTCGGTATCGGTCCATGCCTTCATATAGCCCCCATAGAACGGTAGAATATTCCAGAAGAGTATTATCAGTATAGGTCCACGTCTTCTTCCAGTGAAGCGTACTTCTTGATTTTCGGTATTTTTTAAGTTTTAGCCACATTCTCTTACCGAAATATAGGAAATTTGGTATTTAGTCTTCTTTGAGCCTAAAAGCTGTCCGTCAGAAATTTGTCGGTATATTTCGACGTTTTGAAATAGCCCTAATAGAATGGTGCCTCACATTGTTTTACCGAAATTGCTGAAATTTTCATACACGAAAGGAAACTAATTATTCCATTTGACTTCAATACAACTTGTGGTGGAGGGTATAACAAGTTTGGCCCGGCCGAACTTAACGCCGTTCTTACTTGTTTTGGTAAAAAAATGGGAAAAATAAAAAGAATAAAAGAATGGAGGCCAAGAAAAATACAATTTTTATGAGAAAAGTGTAATAAAACTGAAACTAAAAGATACATAGACTTACGACGACGTTAAGATGCTTTGATTTGTTTATGATATTCACAAAAAAGACATTCACACTTCGTTGTAAAAAACCCTGGTACATATAGTACATTAACAAGAGTTGTAAATCTACCACAATGAGTGAATACCGCTAGTGTTAATCACCACTGGGCTCGCGAGCCGTGTCTGTGTGAACACACGCAATCTCAATTGTGGTGAGTTTGAACGTTACTCTCACCCACCGATCATCTTCTTTGTTTTAGCAATGAATTTTCCCAGCAAGCATTTTTTATCGCCCATTACACGAAGCAGTCACTCCCAGGCGATAGAAATGCACATCCGCGATCTCGCATTCTAATTGAAGTAGGCACACCGTTCGGGAAGAAATGAACCACGTCCACGACACTACTTGTGAATGCCGCTTTCGAGACTTCCTAGAAGTACTTTTAGCGATAAAATTGGTTGTGACGAAAAAAAAAAACATTTTTTTTCGTTTTTCATTTTATCTGTTGTTATTCTTTTAATTTTTATTTTTTTACTATTCTAATTAATGTTCCAAATTACATACGTTTTTAAAGAACTATCCTTAGATGAAATTGCCATCTTCATTAATTTTTGTACTTTTAAAAATGTTATGTTGCCTGGCCTGGGAATCAAACCCATGACCTTAAGAATGCAAAGCAAACATGCTTACCACTGCACCACCGTACCTTATAAACACCAGATAGACTAAAGTCTTATATTAGTTTAAGGTTGTACACGCCTCAAATGAACGTAAACAATCGAAGTGTCTGCATTGACCAGAGAAAGTGTCTGCCCATGCGATAGTCGTAAGTAGTAGCATTGTTAGGGTAAAAAAGCAATAATAGAATTTCTCCTCCTTTTCTGACACTAGGTAGTTATTCAAGAAGTTCAAAAAGGGACAGCAATGCAATTGTTATTGTAAAATGATAAAGGATCGCAATTTTTTAGAATAGAAGTTCAGAATGCGATTACTTCTGATAGAGGAAGTGACTCACTCACTCCCAATTGCTGGCTGGGTTAACGCACATGATGTTTATCTAGAGAGGGACAGATAATCTCGTGTGTGTGCCCAACACAAACGCAGCGGTTGAATTTGTTGTTGCTGGTGAACACTGGTGTAAATTACCGAAAAACATCGGCACCGCCATGCCAAACGTGAACGCATATACCAGCATCCGGCAAAAAGGGGCACACGTGTCCTTGATGAGAACAACAACAGAACAACCACCACTCAGTCTTCGTTCAGAAGTCAATGAAGAAGGTTCTGCTGTCGCTTGTTTCAATAAATTTTAATTTTAGCAATGCATTAACGCACAAGCTGTCTGTGGAGAGAGAGTCGTATGTTTGTGGCCGCAAACAATGCGTTTGTATTAGTGCCGATACCTGCATTAAAAAACTATGAGCGTTTTCAGACGATAGGGTTTGACTGCTCAAAAACGCGTTGTCCGTTTTGGTCCTCATTCGCAAACTGTGCCAGTGTTGAAACAAAATGTGGAAGTACGTGAACGAAAACGTACATAAAGTACTTTTTTGATAAATTCGTTCATGAAATATTTTTTATTTATTTTGTATTATAGGTACAAACATTACTTCAAGAACATGTTATGATTTTTTAATTAACTTCTTTTATAGTTTTCGTAATTTAGATTATTTTAAATGTTTTGAAATAAAACAAGTAAGAACGGCGTTAAGTTCGGCCGGGCCGAACTTGTTATACCCTCCACCACAAGTTGTATTGAAGTAAAATGGAATAATTAGTTTCCTTTCGTGTATGAAAATTTCAGCAATTTCGGTAAAACAATGTGAGGCACCATTCTATGGGGGCTATTTCAAAACGTCGATATATACCTACAAATTTCTGACGGACAGTTTTTAGGCTCAAAGAAGACTAAATACCAAATTTCCTATATTTCGGTAAGAGAATGTGGCTAAAACTTAAAAAATACCGAAAATCAAGAAGTACGCTTCTATGGGGATATAGGAAGACGTGGACCTATACTGATAATACTCTTCTGGAATATTTTATAACTCTTGGAAGACGAAATAACGAATTTCAGCCATTTCGGTTGGATATTGACGTCACAATCTTCAGTATTACGAAAATCGGGAGGTACCGTTCTATGGGGGCTAATCGAAACGTGGACCTATACCGACGAATTTTAGTCAGAAATGGGGCAATATGAACGCGTAGACATGTACAGACATATTTCTGGCGAACAGTTTTATATCATATTGAAGACTAAATACCAAATTTCAGCCATTTTGGTGGAATATTGAAGACACAACCTTCAAAATACGAAAAACCGGGAGGTGCCTTTCCATGGGGGCTATATGAAGGCGTGGACCTATACCGACAAATTTAAAGGGGATGTTTGAGTACCCAACGAAATCTAAATACCAAATTTCAGCCATTTCGGTGGAATATTGAGGCCACAAAGTTCAAAATACCGAAAATCGAGAGGTACCGTTCTATGGGGGCTATATGAAGGCATGTACCGATACCGACAAAATTCTGGGGGAAAGTTTTGTACCCCTAAAGAAGACTACGTACCAAATTTCAGCCATTTTGGTAGAATAATGAAGCTAAAACCTTAAAAATACCGAAAATCGGGAGGTACCGTTCTATGGGGGCTATATCAAAACGTGGACCGATATATCCCATTTTCAATACCAACCAGCAAGTAATAAAAACTTCTGTACCAAATTTTGACTCTCTATCTTTAAAATTGCGAGCTGTATCTTGATTTCAACAGACAGACAGACGGACGGACAGACGGATATGGTCAAATCGACATAGAATTTTATGCTGATCAATAATATATATACTTTATAGGGTCTCCGACGAATATTTCGATGTATTACAAACGGAATGACAAATTTAATTATACCCTCCATATGGTGGAGGGTATAAAAATGTTCGAACAGAATTGTTTGTATAAAAGGGGGCGAAAAAATCCTTCAAGGAAAATTGCCTGATGTAAATCTGATCATGGTATAAGTAATAACTGTTTCCTCACATATTTTTATAAAATTAAGAATGTGTGTGTGTGCGAAATGTGTAAGAATAAAAATGTAAACAAATAATCATTTTTGTGTTAAATGCTGTAAGAAGTGACAATACACACGTAAACCTTTTTGGTACATTTATGTAAAACCGTACTTCTTTTTGTTCAAAAAGTACGCTTGTATAAAATGACTTCAAAAACGCAACACTAAATGTGAAAATTACGAATGAGAGTCAAAACGGAAACCACGTTTTTGAGCAGTCAAACCCTATCGTCTGAAAACGCTCTATGCACTGACAACAGTGTTTGCTCAAATTGTTGTTGTTGCGTGCCGAATGCTGCTCTATGGCAGTGTTCACCAGCAACAACAAATTCAACCGCTGTGTTTGTGTTGGGCACACACACGAGATTATCTATCCCTCTCTAGCCATCTAAACATTGTGTTCGTTAATTCATTGCTAAAACAAAGAAGATGATCGGTGGTGAGAACAACGTTCAAACTCACCACAATTGAGATTGTGGGTGTTCACACACAGACGCCTCGCGAACCCAGTGGTGATTAATACTGCTCTATGGCGAAAAATTCAATGTGTTACAAACTTACAATACTCTCCCACTCCTAATGGTGGGTATAAAGCATGGATAGGCAATGTGCGCTTACTGAGAGCAAGTGAGCATACATTTCAATGCATTTTACATTGAAGTTTTCGCTCACTTGCTCTCAGTAAGCGCACATTGCCTATCCATGGTATAAAGCAGAGTAAGGCAGAGAAATTTGTTCGGTCTCTCTTGTGCTCTCAATGAGCGTAAATTTTGGTGATGCTCATAACGTGTTA
Source organism: Musca autumnalis (assembly GCF_047663935.1). Taxonomy (NCBI): domain Eukaryota; kingdom Metazoa; phylum Arthropoda; class Insecta; order Diptera; family Muscidae; genus Musca; species Musca autumnalis. Next base: position 105,771,379 of record NW_027411644.1, read on the forward strand.
GCATCTACACAGGCTGTGAGCGATAAGCAATTTACGCTCATTTAGAGCACATGTTCTCTCTTGTGAGTCACAATGCCTTCCACTGGTATAAAGCAGTGTCGCCCAAGAATTTCCATCAATGTTTTAGTATGTATGTATGAGTGAAGAAAACAACAACCACATGATGTTTATTGTTTGTTTTCATTCACTTACACTGTAAGTGAGAGAGAGAAGCAAATGCAAAAACAACTCAGTGGGCGCCCTCACTATACTGTCTTTGCAAAGAAGCGCGTCCCTGGTATAAAACTTCCAATCGATGTTTTACCTAGTCTTAGGTGCAGTTTTCCTTCTGAATCTCGCTTGTCTTTAATCTACTGACGCACAATGGTTCAAAAGTCAATTTTCCTGGCCAAAACCCCAATTTTTGTCGTCGCCGATAGATAATTTCTATATGGGATTCAATTATAAATATATTAAACGACGAAAACCAAAAAAGGTCAAAATATTGGAAGGTGTGGGCGTTGCGTGCTCCTAAGGACGACTATTTCCCCCATTTTGGAAATTACGTAATTTTTGCCAATTTCTGGATAAAGAAATAGCTATTTCTCGGAAACTATAGCATATATTGTGTTCATTGTTATACCCTACATCACGCTGTGATAAGGGGCATTATGTCTTTGTGCATATATGTATATGTAACATGCTAAATGAATCGAGATAGACCCCATAGTTCCTTTTTGGTATTTACATAGAATCACTTTCTGAGTCGATTTATGCATGTCCGCCCGTCCGCCTGTCCGTCTGTGATCAAAGTACAGGTCATATTTATTGTCCGATTCAGCTGAAAATGGGGAATATAATTTTTAGACATAGGAAGAACGCTATTGCTTTTGGTGAAAATCAGTTCAGATTTGGATATAGCTTCCATATATATTTTCGCCCGATTTGAGATATTTGGTGCACCAAACACGCAACAAGAATTGAGGTATTTGGAGCACCAGCCTAGCTATGTATGCCCAATTTTGATGAAATTTGAAATGTGTGACGGAATTTTTCCAAATTATATTGAAATCGGTTCAGATTCGGATATAGATCCCATATATATTTTCGGCCGATTTCATGCATTTGATGCACGCAAATTCTTTTTAATTGTGATGAAATTTGGAAACTATCACCAAATTCGGACTAGAGAAAATTTTGTTAATTATATTGAAATCGGTTTAGATCTGGATATAGCTCCCATAAATGTTTAATCGATTTTAGGTATTTGATGCACCAAGCTCGCTATATCACCAATATTTTTGAAAATTTAACATAGTTGAAGCCAAGGTTTACCCTTTTAGAACACGCGACTTGTGATGGTATATTATACAAATTAAATGTTTTGGCTAAAATGAGATGTTTTGGACGTGGCAAAAAATATTGGCATAAAAAGTTAATTTGCGTGAAAGCTGTGGCTATATTTATGTTAAAAACAAGTAAGAAAAGTCTATAGTCGGACGGAGCCTACCATGGGATACCCTATACCACTATCCCCGGACAATCGCTCTCCACGGAACTTCTTTTCAATGATTGTGAAAATTTAATTATCAAATATCAGAGATGTAATGTATAATACTTATGACCAAAACCAAAAAGTTATCTAGCATGACAAAGACATTTTTGTAGCAGGAAAGGAAAATTTAGTTCACACAAACTAAAATGTATTGAAACCCACTTATGTAGTACTACTACTTCCGTTGTTTAACCGCTACGTTATTGAAATTTTTACCAATTTCACACAAAAGTTTCAGTCCATTTAACCCGCTAAATAATATCTGATCTTCACGTTGGTTTGTACGCTTCTTCTTCATCATAAACTCAAACTTTGTTTAAAATGTTGCGGGTTATTATTTTGACCTATAGAGCCGCTACAAAATTGGTTAAATTGGTTTGTATTTGGTCCATTTCATTCCCTGAACATTTCACGATCATCAGCAAAAACTAATAATCTCTATTCTGGCCCGAACCCAACCTCCTTAAAAAATTCGTTACAATCGGTCCATAATTGCGGCCTTAAGCTTGTTTACAATTTTTAATGGACGGACACACATCGCTAAATCGCTTTATCTCGTCGAGATATGAATTTTTGGCATACCAAATAAGAGGTCTAGGACAAATATTTCGTGGTGTTACACAAACTTTTGGAGAGACAATATGTAGCATGGGATAAAAATGTGGTTCTCTACACGGAACCCATTATATATAGGCAGTAGGCCCGTTATCTAGCAAACACTTTATTGCAATTTACATCAGAGGAAAGGTCAGTAGTTTTTTTCCATATGTAGGCTACTTTGCGAAATATATATGTCCTCAAGGAATTAAAATATCGACCATAAATAAAATTTTATATTTTTCATACAAAAGTAATGGTTCATTTCACCCGCTAAAGAATATCAGATCATCATTCTAAATTGTAGGCATCTTTTTTCGACCTATACTCTTACCCGGTGCAAAATTTCGTGACTATTGATGTATAATTGCGACTTCTAGAGACTTTATTATTACACTACAAACAAATAACGGAATATATTAGGCTGTAACTCTGTTATCTGATCATGCACACCAACATAATTGGCATCAATTGAAAGGTCAAGCGTTCCACTTTCAAGTATATCTCACTTGTCCGGAATGTCACTTCCAAGAAATAAGATATATGCTGTATATTAAAAATTTTCACAATTTTCACACAAAAGTTTTGGTCCATTTAACCCTCTAAATATTACCCGATCGCCATCTGAAATTGCAAGCTTCTACTTTGTGATACACTCTTACCTTATTTAAAATTACGCGTTGATCGGACTATTATTGAGACCTACAGAGCCGCAAGAAAATCGGATAAATATTATGTTTTTGGTCCATTTCACCCGCTAAATATTTCGCGATCATCACCAATAAGAATAGGGATCTATTCTGATCTGAACCCGACCTCCATACAAAATTCCGTGACGATCGGTCCATAATTGCGGCCTGGAGCGTGTTTACAATTTATAATGGACAGACGGACGGACGGAGATATGAAGATTGGTATACCACATTGGGGGTCTCCGACGAATATTTCGCGGTGTTACATGAATTTTTACCAAAACAAACTTATAATACCCTTTTCCACATTGTGGTATAGGGTATAAATAGGTAAAAATGGGTTGAAGCCAACGTGTCGTTTTTTGTTTTCTCTTGATTTGTGAATAAACCAAACTTTTCCCGATTTTAATGTCAAAGTAAAAGTAGAAGCAAACTAAATAAGGATCATCTGACTAATGTATTACTTTTCAAAATTTGATCTGCTTCTACCATTAAAAGATGCTGACATTTTGAAACCAGATTTACAGTGTTTTTTTTTGACATTTTCTTCTAATTTCATTCCTCAAACAGGTTTTACAAAAAATCGTATGTAGGATTGTAGAACTCGCGATTCTGAGTTATTTGATATATGTGTCGTGAATGTAGTCTAAACGGCTTCATAGAAATCTGCATCCAAATACGGAAATTTTGTGCGAACATTTTTCTAAAAATCGTATTTTTCGGGCCTAATTTTTACAATTGCCATTCGAATTCCTCGTACTTGATTGCACATTTTAGTTTACGTTCCGGATCCAATAAACCATTCCCCGTGAAAATCCATCTACTAAAACGCGAGTTACGATAATTCCAAAGTAGAAAAATCACCTAAAAAGGTTTTTGAAAATATCGCGTATTTTATCGCGTTTTCTGCGGTTCGTTTCCACTGCAATGAAACAACTAGTACAGCATCTTCGTTTTAGCAGAAACAGAGATTTGAAAACTTCAATGATAAGGGAGCTACATTCATTTTATCCCAAAAAATAGGGTGGGATGCTACATCCACGGTTCCTGATTGATCGCCTTGAAATAGATATATATCGATGTAGATTTTCATGGTGGACATTGAAATCGGATGCGGACAAAAGTTGTATTCACATTGCGCAAATTAGCGATATTCTATAGGTTTTTTAATGCTAAGATGCAGCCGATGCTACATCTTAGCCTCCAAATTAAATTTCGAAAAATATATACAAATTAAAAGATATGGTTTTGCTGACATGAAAATCACATGCGAACAACATGATTTTGATAATTACGCGATTTACACGTATTTTAAAATGCATATAAATTAAAATGGGTTATGTGACCCCTATTTCCATTTCAGAAGCCTTGGGATACAGTTAGTCAACTATATTATTGCAAACGATGAAATTTTACAAATTTAGATGTTTAATTGGAATTACTACAAGAAATTCTTTCAATAATGTTGGGCTTTTTGTAAATATCTGTTGATTTACTTGTTAATGACAACATCAAGCCAACAAATGCAGAAATCGGTCGGAAATAACAAAAACAACGGGCAAAAAAGACAGGTACCTGGTTTTTATGGTGTCAACTAAATAATTGCAAAAGGAATGAATGTGTAATAAAATCACGGGATTTTCCAACCGTTTTTAGCAATTAAGAATTTTTATGACTTCTATGGTATGTGGACATGTAGATACATTATTGTTCATCATAAATTAGTTATTGTGAGTGTAACATAGACGGTATATTCAGGAAAAGAAAAAGTCAGGTAAACGGACTTCGGAAAATATGGTACATTTGGTCTATTCCAATTAAAATAATGGTAAATCCGACAGAGAAATCCTTTAAATCGCCTCTCATAAGCTGATAACTGTATACAACATCATATATCGCACCGAGAAAGAAGGCAGACTCAAACTGAAGACGTTACATGACAGGCCCAAAATAGTAATCCCACGAATTGACAGGAGAATGATTGATGAAATTGACGAAGGACCCCAAAGCAGCACCAGAAAATGGCTTTTTATTTAAAAAAGATTTTGTAGTAAGTGTGTCACATGGAAAAGTCAGAAAAGTGCTACATAATAACGAGCCTTTATCTCGAGTGACTTGGTAAAAACTATTGCCCTCCCAGCACAGTATATAGAAACTATTCAGACTTGTTATTGACAACTTTTCACCCCATCTTTAGTATTGGGATGACGTTATAGTTTTCTGATGAGACTAAAATTATGTTGTACTATCACGATGGACCTCAAAAAATATTGCGAAAACCGCTTAACGCCATGGAAATAAAAAATAATACATACCGTAAAGTTCGGGCAACTTTCAGTTATGGTATGGGTTGTATACCAAGCAGTGACGTTGGTAACATCCAGATTTTGGTGAAAACAATGACAGAGAAGGTTTTATAAAAAAATGATTTGACCAACAGCGTCAAGAAATTTAGGCCTGCTGGCCCTGAAAATTCAAACAAATCGCAATATAAGCACTACCAATACAACGACCCTAAGCCTAAATCTAATTTATGTAGGACTAGGTTGTTATACAACTGTACCAAAGCCATTGACACCCCGTTCCAAAGCCTAGATATTAACCCCATCGACAATTCATGGGCACACCTGAAGAAAAAGGTCGGGAATAGGCCACCCACTAACCTGAGAGACTAACAGCCTGTTCATGTATGTCGATAAGAAAATGAATGCGCAAGAAAGACTACCAAATTTGAGTGTGTTTTTCAAATTTGGTTTTTGTTTTGAAGTAAAAGCAAAGGCAATAAAATTTCAAAAACTAATGTTTGGGTGTGTTTCATGCGCACACATTTTCGTTTCGAAATACATAAACTGGGGGTAAATAAAATTCATTAAATACGAATGACAAAAAATACCATTGGAATATGACATTCCGAAACTTATTTTTAAATCCAGAGTCGTTTACAAGCTTTTTTTGATGCCCAAGGTGGGTATACTATATATTAGAACCACCTTTTCGAAAAATACCGCGAAAGTTTGAAAAGTTGTGAATTTTGCAATTTTTTAGTTGACAGAACAAATAATGAGTTTTTCTCATTTGAACAATTTTAAGAAAATTTTTAGTGAAATTTTGCTACGTTTTTGTTTTATTTTATTAATACACATGTGTAAGAATTGTTCTGTTAACAAAAATATTAATAATGATATTTTTTATACTAATAAAATGGTGTTTTATTTAAAATTTTGTAATAATTTTGGTTTTGGAATTATTAAGTTGACTAACTGTATATCCTCAGCAACCCACACGCAGAGAAAAAATATCTTTCTCTTTTGTTGGAACAAAAATATCTGTTTTTGGTTCCAAAAATGTATTTGTTTTGTTCAAACATTGTAATCCAAATCGAAAAATACCATCTTTTGTTCCAAACATAGAAAACAAAAACAACTTTCGAATTTCCGCAATATTGTAAAAATCGTTAACAATACCGATTGTATGAACTATCATAATCTAATTTTGTTTACAAAAAGTATTGTCAACCCAGAAAACCAGCCCAGAAATTTTTGATTTGAGTGTATATACTTCTCATATACACTTTTCGCATAACTTGGATATAAATGTCGCGTATAATATTGCAATCATTGATGAACACAATACATGGTTTGCTGCATTGGCTGACAACAAAGACAAACAAAAAGCCACAAGCACCCACCACAACATAAGGAATAATTAAACACCATAACAAACTCCGGTATAACACCAAACCTCAAAGCACAATAAAGATAGAAGAATGAAACAAAACAGAAAACAAATAAAAACAAGAGTCTCATTGTTGGTATACATACACATAAAAACAAATATAAAGGCAGCATGTCATACAAACACCACAACTCACCAAAATTGTTTTTTCAACACGGCATCGAATAGCGAGAGAAGAGAAAAAAATGTTCAAAGAAAGAGAGAAATATTGTTCAGTTGACACAAACTATTTTTGGATTTAACAAAAACGATTGTTGGATTCACAATACCACATAAGGAATCCAACAATATGTTAACAATACATATTTTGCTCTTGGAATATTGTTGGATCAAACATATTTTTTTCTCTGCGTGCAATTATCTTCCTCAATAGGAAAGCTTTTATATGAATATCTATAAAGCAAAATCCGTATATTTTAATTGGAGATTTAAGCAAAATGAAGGAAGTATTCCTATAGACTTTTCTAACATTTTATACTACATAATGAATGTGAAAAAATATTTTTTCAAACAAAAAAATTATTTTTTTTAACCAAAATATGTGATTATTTTGGCTGTGACATCGAAACTATAATACCAATCTGTATGATTTTAGTCTCATTTGATTCGCCGTGAAGTTTTGCTCCCATACGATTTTTTTTGTAATTTTATAGCGGGTAAATGGACCTTTATTTTAAAAAATGTTGACTTACATTCAATAATTTTCAATTTATTATACATTTCGCGAGTATTGAGTAACATTTAACAAATATTATGCAATCTACTAACTCAAGCCACTTCCAGATAACTTTTTAGTAGCAATTGCTTGCGGTAAAATAATTAGCGATGTTATAATAATTTTTTCTTTAAAACGTAAATAAAACCGCCATAACTTTTGTCCGCAACAACAAAAAACTGGCTCGCCAGCGAATTCGTACTGGGAATTTGTTTCTTAACCTATGTACCAAAAATCTTTGATGTAGAGCGAAAAAAAATTAAATTTTTTTTTTTGAAATGGAATATGAAATATTTGACAGCATTCGTGATATACATTTGTCCAAATTTGATGAAATTTGAAATGTGTGACCGAATTTGAAAATAGTTTGCCGAATTATATTAAAATCGGTTCAGATTTGCATATATATTTATATACATACTAGCCGACCCGGTCCGCGTTGCTGGCCCTTGCAACAGTTTTGTGTTACCTTTTTTAGTCAATTATATTTTTCTTGCATCGCTAATTAATCGGGATCTGCAAGTGACTATAAATAAAACATCTTCAGAAATGTTGGTACTGCCAAAGAACTTGTGACTTGAGGCATGCATTTATTTCATCTGCTGGAATAGTATATATGGAAGTCTTTGTCTGAAATCTAAATGTAAATTGCTTCTTAAATCCTTCAAGAATCGATCTAAAGCTTCTAGGGACTTTGTGCCATTGTTCATTCTTGCCGACAGTGTCGTCCTTACACCTTCTCATATTGTATCTTATACATATACCTGATGAAGCTATAGCTATCGATATGTTGCCTTCTAATTTGAACACTTGCTTTCCAAAAAGACCAAAGATTCGTTATGCATAACATCTGCTATTTCCATTGATTTGTAACATATTTAAGAAAGTGGGAGTGGTCTTATGGCTAATATATGTAACCCGGGTCGGGGAAACGGACACGTTCGTAAATTTTACATATTTAGCGCATATTGAAAATAGGGCACAGGGTTTTAGCCACATCGTATGCAATTTTGATCTTGGTCTCCGGTCGAGGTACAAATATTCATTGCAGAAAATGTTCGGAGAAGCTCCAAGTTTCGGCATAGCACCTATAGAACGACGCCGCCCGATAGCGGTCGTTTTGAGTACAGCATCCAAAAATGTTGATATTTGGTCTTCCTAACATTTCTTAAAAACATTTGAAGCACGAAACACGGCAAATTTAAAACTGTACTGTGTGTATTTTTTATCAGCTATATACCATTGATTGGCGTAATTTCGAATCTTCTGACTTGCCGTACTGGAATATGATAGAATATAAAACACAATCACATAAAAGGCATTTTTGTCGTTACTTACGGTCACAAATTTAAGACCGGAATGTATTTACTTTCCCAAAGAATAAACCAAAAATAATTGCATCACTCGAAACCACTAATAATCGTTGACAATTTGGATCGTTTTAATTTCTTTTAAATATTTGATTGTCGTAAATAAACTAGTTTTTTAGAACTTTCATATATTGACTGATTTGACATTTTAAGACAAACGCGAAACAAATCGTTTGTAAATTGGTCGAGTTTTTTAATAACGTACGAACGTCATTTGAGTTTTATATAATAGATTATTCAAGGGACTAACATAATGTGGTTTTTGGAGCTGTCTGGGTACAACTGACTACTCGGAGAACGCATTGTTTTAGTTGTTCGTCCTTTGCAATTGATTGTGATCCGTGATGAACTCGACTCCTTGCTCTGCTATGTCGTTTACAACTTTCTTGTTTTTTACCATCCTTTGCCCCTCCTGACAGTTGATGTTCTGTGGCCAAGTTTCAGGATCTTTTTCACGAAATTCGGAGTTAATGTTTAATCTGTGGAACAACAAGTAAGTCTCACTTGTAAGTACACCTGGTAGACCAGGTAGACAAAACCATATTATGCCAGTCAATTGAATAAATTTAAATAAGAATAAAATGTAAAACACATTTGTTTTCATTCTAAAAATTGATAATACAGGAAGAAAAAATGTGTTTTTCTGGACATTGACTTTATTTTCTCGAATTCGGAGTACTTACGTATTTTGTGGTTCAGCAAAAATGTTAAGAACAGAATGGTCATTATTTTAAGGCATAATACGGGCAAATAGCTTTAACCGTTCCAGAGATATGGGTCCCGAAATCGCTAAAGTCGCCAAATACCCCAAAAAATCGAGATTTTCATAACTTCGAGGCACCAGCGGCGCGTGTTAACATATTCCATTTGTGCTCAAACATTGACAATATTAAAAACTAACAAATCAAAGCTTTTAGGCGGTACCCCCGCCTAAAAAAAATCCGACATTGATTTTTCCCTTTGAGTTAAGACAGACAATATTTTGAATTTTACATAAACAAGTAAAAAAGCGTTAAGTTCGGCAGGGCCGAACTTTTCATACCTTCCACCATAAGATATTCCAAACTAAAAGAAAATAATTAGTTGTCATTCCCGTCCACAACTTTAAGTGGGTACCTAAAAATGTCAGATAATGTACCTAAAATGTCTTCATTCTGGCGGTCTATTTTTGAAGGTGCCTATGGTGGAGGAGCTTTGTGACAACTGGGACCCGCAAATGACAAATTACTTCTGGTTCAGCTAAAAATTGTTGCTTAAACCCTCAAAACACCAAAAATCGGAAGGTACCGTTATATAGGGGTTATAAAAAAACATGGACCTATGTTGACAGTTTTTGATGGAGAAGTTTTGTGACCACTGGAAATATCAAATTACTGGTAGTTTGGTTAAAAAATGTAGGACAAATTCTAGCTAGTTCGGTTAAAAATTGTAGCTAAAGTCCTCAAAATACCGAAACAAGGGAGGTACCGTTATATGGGGGCTATATTCAAACATGGACATATGTTGAAAATTTTTGGTGGAGAGGTATAGTTAAAAGGTATAGGTTAAGAATCATAGGTAAAAGTAAAAAAAACGAAAATCGGGAGGCACCGTTATATGGGGGATATAAGCACAGAGACGTAGCTTGGATTTCAGTTCGGGGGGGGTCACCTTACAAATATTTTGAAAGTTCATGTTAGCGACAATGTTATATTAAGCAATGATTTAAACCTTTTTCAGACTTATATTACTGATGAAATAATTTTCATTACTATTTTTAATTAAAATGGCTCTTGTTTTTAGAACTTTTTTCGACAATATATCAGAGTTATTATATGTGCAAAACAATGGATATATTTATAATCGCAAATATTTTTGGGCGTATAATTTATAAAATAACTCACAACTACAGTGAATGTTATGTAAGTCCAATTTTCCAATCCGATTCTATTGAGTAATTTATGGGAAAAAATGGTTTTAGTAGAGAATTGATTTATGCAGAGTGAACGTTTGGATATCAAAGCGTTATCCACTAGTAGTTTTTATATTTCCTGGTAGAATTTAGGAGTTATATAAATAAAAAAAACGGCGAGACACGTGTCTTTTTTGTCTATTATCACGCTGCGGTGTCAGAAAATGGTAAATATTTCATTTTCGGAAATTCAGGTATCCAATCGTTGTTATTGTCATAAAGAAACCAACTGTAGTTATTTCCCTGAATATATTTTGGTTCCCAATCGTAGATCTTATCACAAAGAATTTATGAAGGCCTATAGTTGTTTTCTTGATAGAGAACTAAAGCTGAGCGATAGTGCGTTTATCCATCATGAAATTCTAGCACCCAATGGCGGGTACGTAAATGACAAAGTCTGTCGCCCAATCGTGTATCTGTCAATAGACTAATTTTGGCTTCCAATCGTCGGACTTCTCTTATAGAAAATCTCGTTCCTATCTCACAAATTGGTCAGGAACAAGGAAAACTCTGACTACCAGTATTGAATTCTTTAAAAATGAAAATCTGGCGCCCAATCTAAGGTCTATACATGTATGCATTTTTTAGCAAAAATCCATAAACACAATTTTTCCCAATCTACATATCGAAATAATGGTTTAAGGGCCAAAGTGCGTTTATAAGAAATCTTTTTCAGAAAACTTGGAGTCGACTAAGCTATGTCCGTTCGTCTGGGTGGCTGCCTGGAGAGCACAGTAGCTCTCGAACAGACCAACCGATTCGGTCCAATATTTGGCCTCCGTGATATTTTGTCCAAATTTTGGGCCATATCGATCCACACTATCGGTAACCTTCCACAGAGTATTTCAAAAAATTTTAAAGATGTGCAGTTTAAGACCTCTCTGGATAAGTAGTAATTATACCAGTGTAAGCTTATGACCTCAGTTGTTATGGCTTCACTTCCTTTATGCTAATAACTTATAACTAAAAATATGAAATAAATAAATTAATAAATAAAGGATCTCTCTGGAAAAACTTTGCTTTTTGCAACAAGTGTTCTCGGGACCCCTATTACTACAATACAAGTTTTTTCAGAGGCAAGTACATACTTGGCCCGAAAACTGTAAAGAACACATACGGCCACCATGTGTAGTGGCTTATGCGAACCGTATACTGCATTGGTCCAAACTTTGTATATCGCAATATTTCTGCGAGCCTTATATAAAGTTCGAAGATGGTGCTTTTCGGTCTACTCCTTTTGGTATTTCCCCCCAAATTTCAAGAATTTTATCTAAAGTGGTATGCGCGATTTTTCTTGAACGGAGCAACATATTTGGCCCAAACTTTGCAAGTCCATATTTCCTGAAATCCAAAATCTGAAAATTATACTGTGACGAACTGAAATATCTTTTAAAAGGAATGACTCCCAAAATAAGACCTACATAAAGGATTAAAATTGTTGAGATTTTGACGAAGAAGATTCTGTTTCCGACCAGTTTTCTGATTTCGTTTGTCGTCACAAAGTCCTTTGTCGAAGAAGGAAAACGGAATATTCCTAGAAATGTGCATCCATTCAAAGCACTTCCCAAAATACAATTGTTGTGGGTTTCTATGACGCTTTCTTCTGGTTTTCTTCAAAGAGTTATCGACAGAGAAATCCCTTATGATGAAGTTTGTTAAATGTAATTTCGAAATATTGGAAATAATATGCAATAAATAAAATGTAAACATTGACCTGAAGCTCAATAATCTTGATTTTATTAACATTCGAAAGGGCGAAAAAAATAAAATTACGACAGAATTTTTTTGTCCCATAGACATTTACTAATTTGTAGCAAGAGATCAGTTTCAAATAATTTCAACGGACGACACTGCGGTGGAACAGAAATTATATCATAAAAAATGGTTGATATAGTTTTTTTGTTGTTGCAAATTTCACGCATAATAAAGAATTTGTAATTGTTATGATGTTCAAAATAGTTTATTACAAAAACGTGTTATAGAAAATATAAAAAAATTTAAAACCACAAAGATTAAGCAACTATTTTATCTTTTATTGATGAATATTTCTTATAAAAAATTTCAAAAACAAAAGACGAAAGAATTTTTTTTCTAGATGTCGTTTATAAGCCAAAGTATGAACGAGCCGGGGGGCTACGTCGGTGTATAAGCAAATATGGACCTATGTTGAAAATTGTTGGTGGAGAGGTATGGTGACCACTAAGAACTTCAAATGTCGAATTACATCTAGTTCGGTTAAAAATTTTAGGTAAAATTTTCAAAATACAGAAAGTCGGGAGGTACCGTTATATGGGGACTATACCAAAACATAAACTTATGTCCATAATTTTTTGAATATAAGTTTTGTTTTTTTAGGGTTCCTAGTGCCTAAATGTCAAATTATAGCTAATTCGGTCTAAAAATGTGACTAAAAACGTCAAAATATCTGAAATCGGGCGGTACCGTTATATGGTGGTTATTCCAAAATATGGACCTATGTCAACAAGTTTTGTTATATACGTTTCTTGGCACTTAAGAACCCTAAATGTCAAATTGTAGCTAATTCGGTCTGAAAATGCAGTTAAAAACGTCAAAATACCTGAAATCGGGCGGTACCGTTATGTGGGGGCTATTCCAAAACATGGACCTATGTCAAAAAGTTTTGTTCTAAAAGTTTCTTGACACTTAAGAACGCTAGATGTCAAATTATAGCTAATTCGGTGTGAAAATCAGTTAAAAACTTCAAAATATCGGAAAACGAGGGTACCGTTATATGGGGTCTATACGAAAACGTGGACCGATATAGCCCATCATCGAAATTGACCTTCCTGCAAACAACAAAATTTCAGTGTTCTATCTCCATTTTTGTGGAGTGCTAGAGTGATTACCACAGACGGACGGACGTACATGCATAGATCGACTCAGAATTTTACCCTGATCAAGAGCATATACACTAGGGTTATGACTTTTTTACAACCTCATATCCCTGTATCGTAGCGTGATGAGTTTTGCCATAAGATTACATAAAATCATAATTATAAGGTGATTCGGTAAAAAAACCTCACGCACAAAATGATTTTAAAATTTGAATTTATCAAAATTATGGACAATTTTTTGAAGTCACTGTAAGCAGATATACAATTGAAAATAAACGTTAGAGTCACATGCGATAATTAAACTGACATAACATATATTTCTCACTAATTTTCTTCAATTCTGAGAATCGTACTAATTTCTTCAATTCTGAGAATCGTAAAAATGACGTAAACGCTTTTATTTAAAGATATAATTTTTTAACAAAAAACAAAAAATTTGAAATTTTTTCAGAGTGGTTTGTGCATGACCTTTTTGAATATTTGAATGAAATAAACATTATTATAGTTATTAGTAGGCTTATATTTATTCATTAGTGCAACAAAAAATAATTTTTGAAATTTTTTTTTTCATTTCATGCATTTTTTTAAAAAAATTATATTTTTAATATCGATTTGTGCGTGAACTTTTTTTATATTTCAATGGAATAAGCGATAGCATAGTGATTGTTAGGCAAAAGTTCATTCATCCTTGCTACAGGAAATCATTTTGAGAAAATATGTCAAAAAGTCATAACCCTAATATACACTTTATTGGGTCGCAAATGAGTATTTCAATACGTACAAACAACTTAATATACCCTCCATACTATGATGGAGGGTATAAAAAATGGTATTACAATATACATATAACCATATTTTATAACCTACACCACATTGGGGTCTCAATACCATAATAATCTGCTAAAAAAATTGACATTAAACGTCCAACAGTCTTAATTTAGAAGACTTTAAAGATTTTTGACTTTTATGACGATTTTCGACAAAAAACTGTATTAATATTTTGCATATTTTTTCCATATTTTGCTTATTTTTGGCATATGCAAAATTATAAATATGCAAAAATACAAAACATGACTAGTTATTGAATTCAGTTTTGATTGAAACGAATTTTGGTCCAATCAGAATCTCCGTATCTTTATTATTAAAAGATATGCAAAATCCGATGTCTATTTATAAGCCAACTTTTTCAGTTTCACCTATAATAAGTAAAATGAAAGATATGCAAAATTGGCAAAATGTCTTATGTACGTTGACATTTGAAAATAGAAAACAATAAATTATCGTAGTCCATAGAACGCTCTACTTTGTCTTATAACCTATAAGAAATTGATGACGTTTTTAAATGCTTTGGATCCTTTTTTGTGGATCCTTTTTATTGTGTCAAAGACACCTTTACACATATAAATTACTCACTCATTTGACAAATTGTCCTTTATTAAAAAGGCAAATGTCTGGCAAACTTTTAAGGATACTTGAATGGTTATTTTTGAGATTAATTAATAACGACAAGGTCTGGCTGGCGGCTACTTGACAAACTTTTCCAAGTTAAATTTCATTCGAAGTCCTTAAGTAGAAAAGAGCATCAAAAAGAAGAAGAACTCAAATTAAACGCTTATTTACAGAAGGTTTATTTTAGATGTCTTTTCATTTTTATTTGGACGACTTTAAGAACAACCTTAAAGTGCATTTGACGATAATTTAATTTTTATATGAATTGAAAAAAATCACTGAAGGAACATTTCAACACACCAAATTTTTAACATAAGCAGAAATCAATTCCACTAATATGTAAATATGAAATGATAAAATTGTTTTCATTGTCGTTTTCATATTTTCGTTTAATATTCAGTTTTTGTAAAAACAAATTTTGTGATCCATATTGCAATAAAACTTGTGTAACTTTTGTTATTTACATTTCATAAAATAAACAAACGTCAGCAGGAAATAATAAAGTTAGTATCAGTCAATGTGAGGTTTTGTTCTTTTTTTAAATTTCATTTTGATGATACTTTGATTTGAACAACTGAAAGGCATGTTCACCGCAGTTGTCACATTTATGAGTGTACAAATCTTAGAATAGCCTCAAAAACATCTTTCATTACAATGGAACTGTCATCGGCACTTGTTCGTATCAAAAACAAAATTCTTCAGGAAGTATTGTTATCACTAAGAGTAAAGAAAATGTTGACTTCCCAGTTGTCATTTAATTCTTTAAGACTTTTTATTTCCTATGTTTAAGTACGTAGAGACTCTAAAGACAGGGAAAGGAAACAAAATAGAAATAAGTAACGAAAAGGTTATTAAATTCGTGAAGTACAATTAAATAAAGAACAGTTGTGAAAATTTGCTGTGTTCAGAAGTGAGGTGTAATAAAGTTCGAATGAAATTTTGGCTTACAGAATACATGAGAGCTAATTCTTAGAAATGTACGATTGGTAGATAGAAATTAATATTGTAAAAAAAGTTACCCTTTAAATAGCAGTACGTCAGCAAATGTTTTAATACTCATACAGATTAAAACATTAGCCTACTGCAAATTTTGTTTGTGTGAAGATGTGTGTAATTCTTTCTTTATAAATAAAAGCAAGTAGGAACGGCTTTAAGTTCGGCCGGAGCGAACTTGTTATACCCTCCACCACGAGTGGTATTTATGTAAGTATTAGTTTCCTTTCGTTTATGGAGAAGACTTAATACCAAATTTCAGCAATTTCGGTAAAACAATGTCGTTAACCTCCAAAATACCGAAATTCGGGAGGTACGTTCTATGGAGGCTATATAAAAACGTCGATATATACCGACAAATTTCAAATACCAAATTTTCGATATTTCAGTAAGATAATGTGGTTAAAACCTAAAAAATTCCCGTAAATCAAAGAGGTACGCTTCTATGGGGGATATAGGAAGATAATTCTTTTCTGGAACATTTTATACCCCATGAATGGTTAAATAACAAATTTCAGTCATTTCGTGGATATTGACGTCACACTTTCACAATTACGAATTACAGCTCGCAATTTTTAAGAGCTTTGTAATTTGGTATAGAAGTTTCGATTACTCCTAGGACGGTTGGTATTGCAAATGGCTATATCGGTCCACGATTTTCGGTATTTTGAAGGTTTTAGCCTCATTATAACAGCGAAATGTTAAAATTTGGTACTAAGTCTTCGTTGGGGTTACAAAACTTTTCCCAAAAAATTTTTTTAGGTATAGGTCCACGCCTTCATATAGCCCCCATAGAACGGTACCTCCCGATTTACGGTATTTTGAAGATTGTGGCCACAATAATCCACCGAAATGACTGCAATTTGGTATTTGGTCTTGATTGGGATATTACACGTTCCATATGAAATTTGTCGGTATAGGTCCACGCTTTAACATAGCACCCATAGAACGTACCTCCCGATTTTCGGTGTTTTGAAGGTTGAAAATTGGTATTATGTTGGGGGCATAAAAATTCTTCCCCAGAAACTTGTCGGTACAGGTCCGCCTTAGTATAGCCCACATAGAACGGTACCTCCCTATTTCTGGTATTTTTATGGTTGTGGCCCCAATATTCCAGCGAAATGGCTGAAATTTGGTATTTGGTCTTCATTTGGGGAATAAACGCTCCATATGAAATTTGTCGGTATAGGTCCACGCCTTCATATAGCCCCCACAGAACCGTACCTTCCGATTTTCAGTATTCTGAAGGTTTTAGCCAAAATTATCACACCGAAATGGCTGAAGTTTGGTACTTAGTCTCCGTTGGGGGTATACAACTTTCTCCCAGAAAAGTTGTCAGTATAGGCACACGCCTTCATATAGCCTTCATGGAACGGTACCTCCCGATTTTCGTATTTAGAAGGTTGTGGCCACAGCAACCCTTCGAAATGGCTGAAATTTGTATTTAGTCTTTGTTGGAGGTAAAAGCCTTTCCGACTGAAATTCTTCGGTATAGGTCTACGTTTCGATATAGCCCCCATAGAACTGTACCTCCCGATTTCCGTAATTCTGAAGGTTTGGACGTCAATAACCCACCGAAAAGACTGAAATTTGTTATTTATTCTTCCATGTGATTATAAAATATTCCGGAAGAGAATTATCAGTATAGGTCCGCGGTTCCTAGAAGAAGCGTACCTCTTGAGTTTCGTTATTTTGAAGGTTTTACGAAATATCGAAAATTTCGTACATAGTCTTCTTTCCGCCAGAAATTTGTATGTGAAGATCGACGTTTTGATATAGCCCCCTGGAACGGTACCTTGTTTTACAGAACTTGCTGAAATTTGGTTTTTGTCTTATTCATAAACGAAAGGAAACTAATTGTTCCATTTTATTTCAATACAACTCGTGGTGGAGGGCCTGGCCGAACTTAACTGTTTAGACCTGTTGTATCTACACAACTATGAACGGATTTTCATGAAATTTGCGGAAAATATTCAAAGTTGGCCCACGGTTGAAATATAAATTATATCTGGAAATTTCGGAGCGGAGTAACCTCCTTTGTGTGTAATTTTTTAAAACTCTATATTTGAAAATTTTGGACGTATCGCTAGAAAATTAAATTTCGGAAAAATGTGGCTGCATCACAGGTTCAAGTTACTTCCTTGGGTCCAAAGACCTGACCATGCCTACAGTTTTAAATGTATTATATCTCCAAAACTACTGTACCGTTGTTCGAAATGTTGTATCTACAAAATTATTGAATGGATTTTTATGAAATTTTCAGTTAATGTTCAAGGATTGCCATGGTAATATGTATTTTTATGATTTTCGAAGAAGGTAGGTACCCCACCTTAAACGTCATTTTTTAAATTCTTCATATGCAACACTTTCTACCATATCGGAAAGCTATTGTTTTAAAATCGCTACATTTTCTAAACTTATGAACGCATTGGCTTGCAACATAATTTTCGAGACAACGGTGGCTGCGGCCGCAGGGTGCGAATCCCGACCGAGTTCTAATTTTTAAATATGTCATATTTGAAAACTAACGAACCGGTATTCATGAAATTTTCTAGAATGGGCAGTAAGAGGTTCACGTAGGTATGAATTTTGGCGGTGGAACGGTACCTCTCCATTAAGAACAAGTAAGAAAAGCGTTAAGTTCGGTCGGGCCGAACTTTTTATACCCTCCACCACAAATTTCAGCCATTTCGGTGGATTAATGTGGCCACAACCTTCAAATACCGAAATTCGGAAGGTACCGTTCTACGGGGGCTATATGATGGCGTGGACCTATACCTACAAATTTCTGTGGGAAAGTTTTATACGCCTATAAGAAGACTAAATACCAAATTTCAGCCATATCGGTGTGATAATGAGGCTAAAACGTTCAAAATATCGAAAATCGGGAGATATTGTATTATGGGGGCTATATCAACACGTGGACCTATATAAACATTTTATGGTAGAAATGTTTCTTAGCCTCTGGAAACACAAAATACAAAGTTACAACCGATTCTGTTGCAAATGGGTCTAATACATTAAAAATATATTAAAATGACGCGTACTTTAGATGGGCCTTATATGGGGGGCTATACCAAAACGTGACCTATATAACCCAACTTTGGTAGGAATATTTTTTGGCCTCTGGAGACACAAAGTACCAAATTACAACCATTCGGTGTTAAAACGGGCCAAAATATCTTAAAATTTCTTAAACGACGACGCGTCACGTGTCATTTTGTATGGGGGCTATACGAAAGCGTGGACCTACATTGCCCGCTTTCAATACCAAAAGTCCTAAGTAAATATAACATATTTTCCCAAAATTTCATCAACCTACGTCAATCCGTTCGGACGCTAGAGTGATTTCCACAGACGGACAGACAGACAGACGGACGGACATGGCTATATCGATGTAGAATTGCACCTGATCAAGAATATATATTCTTTGTGGTATCTACAATGATTATTTCGAGTAGTTACAAACGTAATGACAAACTTAATATACCCCAATCCTATGGTGGAGGGTATAAAAACGAATTTATTTACAAATGGCCTTAAATGGTGAGACTCAACGTACAAAAATCGTAGATCTGTTCATCAGGCAACGAAAAGCTAAAAACATAATACGTCTTATTAAGCGGAGAATTCGAATATTAGACAAAGGGAAGATTGAATTGTAAAGTATGAAATTTAAAAACAAAACGATACCTAGCCTTTAAGCTAACGAGGGCATATATACTAGGGTTATGACTTTTTGCCATTTTTCCTCAAAAATGATTTCCTGTAGCAGGGATGAATGAACTTTTGCCTATTAATCACTATGCTATCGTTTATTCCATTGAAATATAGAAAAAGTTCACGCACAAATCGATTTTAAAAAAAAATAATTTTTTGAAAAAATATATGAAATGAAAAAAATTTATTTTTCAAAAAATTATTTTTTGTTGCACGAATGAATAAATATAAGCCTACTAATAACTATAATAACGTTTATTTCATTCAAATATTAAAAAAGTCGCGAAAAAAGTCACTTTGAAAAAATTTTAAATTGTTTGTTTTTTTGTTAAAAAATTATATTTCTGAATAAAAGCGTTTACGACATTTTTACGATTCTCAGAATTGAAGAAAAACAGTGAGAAATAAATTTGATGTCATTTTAATTATCTCATGTGGCTCTAAAGTTTATTTTCAATTATATATCTGTTTTCAGTGACTTCAAAAAATTGTCCATAATTTTAATAAATTCAAATTTTAAAATCATTTTGTGCGTGAGGTTTTTTCACCGAATCACCTTATAATTAAGATTTTCTGTAATCTTATGGCAAAACTCATCACGCTATGATACAGGGATATGAGGTTGTAACAAAGTCATAACCCTAATATATACAGTTTCAAACGACAAAAACGTGCCTCAACAAAACAATGGTTTTAGACTCAAAGTATGTTTGGACAAAATCTGTTTCAGACAATTTGGAGTCGATTTAGCAATGTCCGTCCGTCTGTCTGTTACTCTTGATAGAGGGCACGTTAACTCTCAACAGATTCGGAACAAAAAATTTGCTAAAATTTTTACAGCGTATTAAAATAGCGACTGTTTTCATATCAGATTACCTTACTCTGAATGTGGAGCCTATTTCCAAATCTTTAAACAGCAGATTTCTTCGCGAAAAAGTCATTTTACTGACCAACACATCAAGGTTTTTAGAACAAAATTTGAAGCTTCTTTTAATTTTTTTAAAAATGTTCCATCTTATCAGCATCCGAAGCACTCGATTGTCGACCTTCCTAAAGGTATCAGTTACTTCCTTTACTGATCGTCCTATGATGTCTATGTCATCAGCATAAGCAAGTAACATGTGGCTATTGGTGTAAATTGTGCCATTTCTTTTGACATTTGCATCTCGTATTACCTTTTCCAGCAAAATGTTGAATAGGTCGCACGAAAGGCTGTTTCCTTGCCTGAAACCTCTTTTGGTACTGAACTGTTCGGAGAGGCTCTTTCCAATTTTAACTGATGACGTAGTGTCAGTTAAAGTCATCTTACAAAGCCGGATGAGCTTTGCGGGGATACCAAGTTCAGACATTGCATGGAATACCTTTGATCGGAGGGGACTGTCGAAAGCTACTTTATAATCGACCAAAAGGTAATATGTGTCGATCTGCATCTCTTGGGTCTTCTCCAGGGTTTGCCGCAGGGTAAATATCTGGTGAATGGTGGACTTGCCAGGTCTAAAGCCACATTGGTATGGTCCAATTATTTCGTTGACCATTGGCTTTAGTCGTTCGCACAATATCCCTGACACTATCTTATAGACAATAGGCAGAAGACTTATGCCCCTATAGTTGGAGCATACGGTCTTATCTCCTTTCTTGTGGACGGGACACAGGATGCTCAGGTTCCAATCGTCGGTTACGCGTTCTTTCTGCCAGATGGTGCTAACTAGCTGATGCATACACCTTATCAGCGCGTCGCGTCCGGTTTTAAACAGCTCGGCTGGTAAGCCATCGGCTCCTGCTGCTTTATTATTCTTCAGCCGGTTGATTGCTGTTTTTACCTCATCTTGGTCAGGTGGTATACATTCTATACCATCTTCTGGGATTGGATCTGTGGTATCATCTTCTTGGCTACTATTGGATACTAGCAGATTGGAAAAATGTTCCTTCCATATCCTGAGCACGCTAAATGTATCTGTTATCAGATTACCTTGCTGGTCTTTACAGGAGGATGTGCCTGTACCAAAGCCATCTGTTTGATGTTTTACTCTTTGGTAGAATTTTCGGACTTCATTCTGGCTCCTGTACATCTCGATTTTTTCACACTCCCGCTTTTCCATTTCTCTCTTTTTCTTGCGGAAAAGACGTTTCTCTTCTCTCGTTTTCTCCCGATATCTCTCGTGCGCTACGTGTTGCTACTGATTGTAAAGTAGCTCTATTTGCCTCATTTTTCTCTTCGGTAGCAGCACGACACTCCTGGTCATACCATGAATTCCTTTGTAGAGGTCTCTGGAATCCAAATATGGATTTTGCGGCTGTTTGCATGGAGTGGGCAATATTTTGCCATTGTGTTGTTATGTTATCGGGACAAGGAGTGCTCTCATTAAGCAATTGGGCTAGTTGAGTGGAATATGCTGTGGCTATCTGTTGTGTTTGCAGCCTATCGATGTCCAACATCCGCGTTATGTCTGTTCGTGCTTTATTTGCAACGTTTAGACGGGTACGTACCTTTGCTGCAACAAGGTAGTGGTCCGAATCAATGTTTGCGCCTCGGAACGATCGTACATCCAACACGCTCGATGAAAGTCTTCCATCGCAACTGAATTTCCCGACTGTTGGGCCAAAGATATTCTCCTTTCCAATTTTGGCATTAAAATCGCCTAGAATGATTTTAATGTCATGGGCAGGGCAACGGTCATATGTTTCTTCTAAGCGCTCGTAAAATATATCTTTGGTCTGTTCGTCCTTTTCTTCAGTGGGAGCATGAGCGCAAATAAAGCTGATGTTGAAGAATTTAGCTTTTATTCGAATTGCAGCAAGTCTTTCATTCACTGGGGTGAAGCTGGATACCAGATGATTTAGCCTCCGACTAACTACGAATCCGCAACCAAACTCATGCTTTACGTCATGGCAGCTATAATACAGTGCGTCACCTTTAGGTGTTATTGTGACGCCTTTCCCAATCCATCGTATTTCCTGTATGGCAGTAATATCGGCCTTGTAATTTTCAAGTACGTCTGCCAATGCGAAGACTTCACCTTCTCTATAAAGAGTGCGAACATTCCAGGTGAAGATTCGCAGATCATGGTCCTTAAAACGTTTGAGGGGTTCGTCAACTTTAGAGGGGTTTGTTTTTCTTTTCTTTCGTTTTTTCATAGTAGGCTGTTTTTTCTAGGGAAGGGTTACTAACCCGACGCCCAAACCCAAGTTTTTAACATTCTTATGGGTGAACGCGCAGCACATCTTAGCTCACTACCTTTAACGGGTGTTAAAGGCAGTTCCCTAGGTGACACCACGGGGAGGTCAGTGTCCACATGAGATGAAAGAGGGACCAAGATAAATCCTAGACTTTGCCATGTTAAAACCGGTCAGGACCGTTCCTTGGTATCTTCCATTCTTGAAAAATTGGGCTGACCGCGATATTCCACCTTCGAGATGACCATTCAGGATCAATGCAGTTATTACCACAGTATTGCAAGCAATTTTTAAACAATACATTCAAAAATATCTTTGATTTCACGTTTTCTATAAAAGTTTTGTGGGGGAGGTACCCTGGTCACTCCACTGACCACTATAAAAAATAGCTAAAAACCTATTCTCAGACCTAAAAATTTCACGTACAAAATTAAATTGAATTCGGTCCTGCCGTTTCGGAGGAGTTTAATTTCGAACATCATG
Source organism: Musca autumnalis (assembly GCF_047663935.1). Classification (NCBI taxonomy): domain Eukaryota; kingdom Metazoa; phylum Arthropoda; class Insecta; order Diptera; family Muscidae; genus Musca; species Musca autumnalis. The sequence continues at coordinate 105,794,647 of NW_027411644.1, forward strand.
GCAGTCTCGAAGAATTTTATATATATAGATGATTGTCACATACCAACTCTGTTCATTTAAGTGCATAAATTTTCAAGTGTTTCCAATTTTTAATAAAAACTAGTTCACATACTTCAAAAAGTATACGAATAAATTTACAAAATTAAAGGAAGAAACCAAATGATTTGCCTTCCTTCTTTCACATGTAATACACTTTATATTGATTTTTGTTTATTTTGTTATTTTTAAAGCCACAATGAAAAAAGTCTTATTTTATAACACACACACCAGTGTCTTTAAATTCAATTTAAAATTGTTTCCAATGTGTGGATATACACAAATTCTAATACACAATCTCATGGGTTAATCGAATTAAATTTAATAATGTTACGCCAATTTATTTGAAACCATTTTTTCCCTCCCCTTTTTTTAAATATTCCAATTCTCCCAAAAAATTATATTGTTAAATTCTTCACTCATACATAGGTTAAGCAAACAAAGACAAACATTGTCAAAAATCACAATGTTCCAATGTTTACTTTGTCTCCTTCTAAATCAATTCGGTATGGCTCGACCGTATAATTCTTTTGTGTGTAATAAAGTGAACACCCCCTACATCCCCAATATGCGGGTTATTATATTGTTTTTATGTTTATATTTTTTTCTTCTGTTGTGCCAAAATTTATGTACATACGTATGTTCACATCTATGTTTTTATCCTGATTGCCTTTCTGAGTCATAATAAATTGTATGTTGTATGTATAATAAATTGTATGAAGTTGTTGCTTATTTTCATTTATATAATATTGATATACCTTTTGTAAAAATATAATTGCGAAAACAACGGGATACATACAAAAGGATACGGGTATGCGGATGAATTTATTGAACCTTAAAAAAGGAAATCACATCATCAGGAAATAATAAAAATAGGTAAAAAAAATTTTTAAGTTAAACGGTTTTATGTTAAACATACATTGCAATGTTTAAGATAAATGTACTAAAAACCAAAAAATAATAAAATAGATACAGTCGTGGGGATTATAAACATATGCATAGACTAGACTAAAATAAAACCGTGGGGCACGTCAATTGTCTACAAATTATCGACTTAATGTGCGATAGAACAATCGTTTAATTCGTCGTTAGGCATTTGCCCGCAGCCGGTGAGGAAATTACTTACTATTTTCTTGCTCATTGAAATTCCAATAGTTAAACACTCCATGTAAATAAAAGAGATGTTTCAACTAGTTTATCGTTGGACATTCACACTGCTGGCTGGCGAGGAATCGTTTCACTGCTCGTAGTTTGTCTTTAATCGACAAAGTACTACTCGCTCACCACTATGAAACCCTAAAACTCGCTTATAATCGAGCTTGCTAGCTTGTTTCCACATTCTAGCCCTACTTATCACACGTCCATCGTTGTCGGTTGAACAACTGCCTAATTATAGTGTAACATTACAAAACAAACATTTTAATCAACGATTGTAGACAATTGACGTGCCCCACGGTTTTATTTTAGTCTAGTCTATGCATATGTTTATAATTCCCACGACTGTATCTATTTTATTATTTTTTGGTTTTTAGTACATTTATCTTAAACATTGCAATGTATGTTTAACATAAAACCGTTTAACTTAAACATTTTTTTACCTATTTTTATTTTCTAGTTTTTAGTTTTTATTTCGCATTCTGTTTAATTCATTTAGTGCTTCATTATTGCAAGGTTTCTTGCCCGTTAGTTTATTGCAGTCCAACTCCTCTATACGTAGTCCCTGCAAAGATCTTACTCTACTAAGAGCCACGTAGGCTTGACCTTCTTCAAACAGTTTCGCACCTAAGTATACGACTGCGTGATCCACAGTGCTGGCCTGCATTTTATGTATTGTAGAAGCCCATGATAGTATTAAAAGCAACACACATCTGTGTGTATCGCTCCCGTTGTTTTGTTAACCTGGCTTCATATACTTCAGGCGTTTCTGACGCTATCATCTGTGTGTATCGCTCACGTTGCTTTGTTATCCTGGCTTCATATTCTTCAGGCGTTTCTGACGCCGTCATTTGTGTATATCGCTCAGGTGTTTTTGACGCTAATTGTTCCCGTCGTTTCTGTAATCGACTATTTCTATCACCTTCACTTTCTTTACCTCGTTTTGCTTTGCAGTTGCAGTTTCTGTTTTATTTGTGTTTGTATTTTTTATATTTTTTTTACCATTTTGTTCCCACGAGTAATGGACATTTAAACGGTCGACCCCCCAGAGGTCCAATAAAGGGGAAAGGCTATGTAAAACAAGATGCGCCTGAGTCTTGAGGGGAAAACGCTAACGACATATCATTTTCATCCACCGTTTTAACCTTTCACCTTAACTTGGGTGGTGTACCGCTAACGACGTATCATTTTTAGCCACCCTAACGCCACACAGTCCTCAACATGATAAAAAATCAGATGCCTAAATTACAGATTCAATTTCTAAATTTAAATCTTAATTATACGCCATTTAGTGGCTGCGCCCATCTTAAATATTGAGGTTGTATAGTGCACTGTATTCATCTTGTCAAGCCCTTTTATTTGATACCCATATTGGTGGGATTGATAAAAAAATTGTTATCAGCCATTTGGTAGCGGCGGCCATCTTAGATTTCAATTTCGCATAGTAAATTGTATTCTACTTGTAGAGATCTTTCATTTGATACCCATGTTGGTGGGATTGATAAAACCTAAGTTATCCGCCATTTTGTAGGGGCCGCCATCTTGGATTTTAATTTTATATAGTACATTGTATTCTACTGGTTGAGCACTTTCATTTGATACACATATTGATGGGATTGATAAAACCGCCATTTTGTAGCGGCCGCCATCTTGGATTTCAATTTTTTATAGTATATTGTATTCTGCTTGTTGAGCCCTTTCATTTGATACCCATATTGATGGGGTTGATAAAACCTACGTTATCCGCCATTTTGTAGCGGCCGCCATCTTGGATTTCAATTTTTTATAGTATATTGTATTCTGCTTGTTGAGCCCTTTCATTTGATACCCATATTGATGGGATTGATAAAACCTACGTTATCCGCCATTTTGTAGCGGCCGCCATCTTGGATTTCAATTTCTTATATTGTATATTGTATTCTGCTTGTTGAGCCCTTTCATTTGATACCCATATTGATGGGATTGATAAAAACCTACGTTATCCGCCATTTTGTAGCGGCCGCCATCTTGGATTTAAATTTTTTATAGTATATTGTATTCTGCTTGTTGAGCCCTTTCATTTGATACCCATATTGATCGGATTGATAAAACCTACGTTATCCGCCATTTTGTAGCGGCCGCCATCTTGGATTTCAATTTTTTATAGTATATTGTATTCTGCTTGTTGAGCCCTTTCATTTGATACCCATATTGATGGGGTTGATAAAACCTACGTTATCCGCCATTTTGTAGCGGCCGCCATCTTGGATTTCAATTTTTTATAGTATATTGTATTCTGCTTGTTGAGCCCTTTCATTTGATACCCATATTGATGGGATTGATAAAACCTACGTTATCCGCCATTTTGTAGCGGCCGCCATCTTGGATTTCAATTTCTTATATTGTATATTGTATTCTGCTTGTTGAGCCCTTTCATTTGATACCCATATTGATGGGATTGATAAAAACCTACGTTATCCGCCATTTTGTAGCGGCCGCCATCTTGGATTTAAATTTTTTATAGTATATTGTATTCTGCTTGTTCAGCCCTTTCATTTGATACCCATATTGATGGAATTGATAAAACCTACGTTATCCGCCATTTTGTAGCGGCGGCCATCTTGAATTTATAATGATAATGAATAAACATAATTGTATTGTCACCAAAATCCAAAGTGTATACAAAATTTGAGATTAATCGGTTGACAGGAAGAGGGTGAAATTTGAATTACTAAATTTGACCCAAGAATAAATAATAAAACAAACGGGGTGAGCTAAATAAAACCATTTAAAAAATAATTTGAAGCGGATCAAGATTATTTTAATTAACTATTTTACTGAAATCCACTTATGTACATATGCTCTGTTCCTTTACGTGCCTGAGGTTACCATTTCTTACCATTTTTAACCTGCAAAGCGTTCCTTTACTTTAGAAAGAATACAATTTATATGAAAGCAATTCACCACTTTTACCATTTTTTGCCACTGTTACCATTTTTAAAAGTAAAGGAACAAACCAATATTTTGTTTAAGCTTAGGTTTACGTTTTCACTAATCGATACTATTATTACGCAACAACATTTAAATGTTTGAATTTAACGGCTAAAAATGAAACTATGTAAATATTTTGCAAACAGTACTATTAATTTACATCGTTGATCATACTACCTTTTTGTACAACTAAAACTATTCGCGTCTCATCCTAAGTACCTAAGTGAAACCAAATTTCAATAAAGTCGCTCTTATTCGTTTAGCAAACATTGAAAGCTTATAATCTGCCACGCTTGCCCAAGTTGATGGATATAGATTCATAAGCTGGAAATAATACCTAAACAAGAGCGAAAGTATTTATTTCAAATCAATCGAGTTGTTATTTCGTATGAAGCCATATCAGCTCCGCCCTTCGCGCTGCTTTAAATTTAAACAAGTAAGAAAAGCGTTAAGTTCGGCCGGGCCGAACTTTTTATACCCTCCACCACGAACTGTATTGAAGTGAATAGGAACAATTAGTTTTATTTCGTTTATGAAAGTACTAAACTTATTGCAGTAGTAGTACATATATCTCAACTGATAATACTCCCTTCAAAACAGTTAATATGGGGCGACATTTTTGTTCTTTCCAAAACATGGACCAATATTTACAATTTTCCGAATTGAGCGAAATACATAAAATTGGGCAAAACCGACAAGACCTAAACCCGGATATTCTGGATTTGGATAGTTAACAACATCGGGAGCGCCGTTCTATGGAGGCTGTATAAAACGTTAACCTGTACCGATAAATTTCAGGAGGAAAGACTCGTAACTCCAGCGAAGACTAAAAAAAAATTTCAGTTATTCCCATTGAATATTGTGGCTAAAACTTTCAAAATACCAAAAATTGGGAGGGATCTTTCTATGGGGGTATATAAAAACATGGAACAATACCGGAAATTTTCAGGTGGGAAGTTTTATACTACCAACGGAGACTAAATATTAAATTTCATCCGTTTCGATAGGATATTGATGGCACAACCTTAAAATACCGAAAATCGGGAAGAACGCTTCTATGGGGGTTATTTAAAGTAAAGGGCTTATACTCATAATTCTTTCCGCAATATTTTATGCCATGGGTGTGGCAGTTTAAATTCTAAATTTCAGTCATATCGTTGGTATATTGAGGCCACAACTTTCAAAATACCGTAAATCGGAAGGTACGGTCCTATGGGGGTATTTGAGGACGTCGACCTATACCAGCACATTTCGGCTGGAATGTTTCATACCTCTATCAAAAACTTAATACCAGCTATTTTAGTGGAGAACGAGCTATATGTACAAAATCGGGAGGTACCGTTCTATGCGGGCTATATGAAGACATGGACCTATACCGTCAAATTTCAGGTGGAAAGTTTTATACCCTCAACGAAGACTAAGTACCATCTTGCAGCCATTTCCGTGTAATAATGAGGCTAAAACCTTCAATATACCGAAAATTATTATATACCGTTCTACGGGAGTACCCCCCCCCCCCCCCCCCCCCACAACGTGCACGTATACCGACAAATTTCTGAGGGAAATTTTTGTAGCCCAGAAAAAGACTAAATACCAAATTACAGCTACTTCGGTGAAATAACGAGGCTAAAACCTTCAAAATATCAAAAATCGGGCGGTGCCGTTCTATGGAAGCTATATGATGACGTTGACCTATACCGACTAATTTCAGGTGGAAAGTGTTATACCTACAACGACGACTGTGTACCAAATTTTAGGCATTTCGGTGTTATAATGAGGCTAAACCCTTCAAAACACCGAAAATTGGGATGTACCGTTCCATGGGGTGTACATCAAAGCATGGACCGATACAGATACATTTCTGGGAGAAAGTTTTGCATCCCAAAAGAGGACGAAATATCAAATTTCAGCCATTTTGGTAGTATAGTATAGCTAAAACCTTCAAAAATACCGAAAATTGGAAGATATCGTCCTATAGGGACTACATGAGGGCGTAGACCAATACCGACAAATTTCATATGGAATGTTTTATACCCCAAATGAATACTAACCACCAACTTTCAGCCATTTCGGTGGAATATTGAGGCCACAACCTTCAAAATACCGAAAATCGGGAGTTACCGTTCTATCGGAGCTATATGAAGACGTGGACCTATACCTACAAATTTCCGGGGGAAAGTTTTATACCCCCAACGAAGACTAAATACCAAATTTCAGCCATTTCGCTGCGATAATGAGGCTAAAACTTTCAAAATACCGAAAATCGGGAGATATCGTCCTATAGGGTCTATACCAAAATATGGTAGAAATATTTCTTAGCCTCTGGAAACACAAAATACCAAATTACAACCAATTCGGTGCTCAAATGGGACTAATACATTCAAAATATTTTAAAATGACGCCTACTATATATGGAGCGTTATATGGGGGCTATACCAAAACGTGGACCTATGTAAACATTTTATGGTGGATATGTTTGTTAGCCTCTTGAAACGCAAAATGCAAAGTTACAACATTTTAAAATGACGCGTACTATATATGGGGCCTTGTATGGGGGCTGTACCAAAACGTGGACCTATATAAACAAAATTTGGTAGAAATATAAATAAAAAAAACAAATAAAACGCTTGCCGTTTAATTTTGCCACCATTTCTAATTTAAATGCAAGCGTTTTATTTGAGAGATTCCATCATGAGGAAGAATACACTTATTGAGGCTAAGCGACTAATTACTTTCTAGTTTTAAATGCATTTATAAATAAAACACTGAAACTAAATTTTTAATTATTTTTTATTTTTTAGTAAATAAATTTTACTTTGGACCACTGAGAATTCCATAACCAAATTACAGTCAATTTAGGCCGAAAATGTAGATAAAAACTTTAAATTGCCTGAAATCTATGTACTGGTACTGTTATAAGGGGGCTACACCAAAATCTGACCCATGTCCACAATTTTTGGTGGGGGAGTTTCTGTACAATTGGTAACTGCAAATGCAAATACTGCAAGTTACAGCCAATTCGGACAAAAAACGAGGACAAATTCCTCAAAACACCTGAAATCGGGTGGTGCCGCTATATGGGGGCTATAGGAAAAAATGAACCCATATTGGTTTTGGTTTCATATTCATGTATTGTCATCCAAATCGTAAAAGTGTGCAAAGTTTCAGTTCGATTGGTCAACTGCAACTGTGTTAAAAACGAGTTACTACCCAGCAAAAAAGTCATTACTAAGTAATGACTTTATTCAGTAAAATTTCGCAGTAGTAACTACTTACAAATATACCGTAAAAGTCATTATTTTTACATGGGGATGTCATAGGAAGGAAGTACTTCCTTAAATATGTTTTTTAAGTACATACTTAACCACATACCGGCAGTCGAAAAGAAGCTAAAAAGCATAGTTCTATTTTTAGAAAAAATTGAGTGAAATTATATTCACATTTAACACTACACATTTTTTGTTTTTTTCTTATTCATTCGATACCTGCTACATACTACACACTAGGCCACTCGCACGAACAACAAGGGTTGGTTTAACTCATCCATGTACATCAACATGTTTTTGTAATTTTGTAAACAAAAAACACCCATGCCGACGCTGAGCTTTGAACACACAACTCTAGAATTTGTAGTCGGACACACTAGCTCTGTGCCACCATACTCATTACTTAGTAAGTAAGTTGTAAGCAAGGAAGTAACTAGTTATGTGTAAACTGTTATATATACTGCCTGATAATGCGGAGTGTAATGAACACTCATTACCCGGTAATGCAAGTAGTAATGACATGTGCTTACCAACTTTTTGCTGGGTATATTTGAACTAAATGGTTTGGTGTCCATTTAGTTCAAATATACCCAACAAAAATTTGGTAAGCACATGTCATTACTACTTGCAAGTTAAATAAAACACTGCAACAAAAAATAATTTAAAAAAATTAAGTTTCAGTGTTTTCTTTCTAAATGTACTTAAAACTAGAAAATAAATTGTCGATGGAATCTCTAAAATAAAACGCTTGCCGTTTAAGTTTGCCACCATTTATAATTTAAATACAAGCGTTTTATTTGTGATTTCTATAGGAAAAAATAAACCCATATTGGTTTTGGTTTCATATTCATGTATTGTTATCCAAACCTGAAAGGTCTGCAAAGTTTCAGTTCGATTGGTCAACTGCGTTAAAAATGAGTTACTAGATTTGAACTAATCGTGTGGTACCGCTATATGGGGGTTATAGAAAAACAGGACCCATGTTGGATTTAGTTTCATATTAATGTATTGTCATCCAAATCTGAAAAGTGTGCAAAGTTTCAGTTCGATTGGTCAACTTCAACTGTGTGGAAAATTAGTTACCAGATTTGAAAAGCAACCTAATATGCTGTTTATATTAGAGCTTTTTGCAGGGTTAACCTTCTTTATAAGGATTTGTTTGAAATATAAGCAACGGAATTGACATTTAAAACCCAGTCGGTTTGTTAAATCCGGTTATATATAAACGGGGTATAACCTAACCCAAATAAAACACCGTAAAAACACTGTACACAGAAACAAAAGCCACCCAGAAAATTTTGATTAAAAGCTCCCAGCAAAAATTCGGATCCATTAGTCATTACGTAACCCATTACAAAGTAATGTAAACAAGCTTCTTTTCCCATTACAAGTAATTTGAAGAGTAATGGGATACTTCTTAAAAAAATTACAAGGCAAACCTACTTACTTTGCTCCTCACTAAGTAATGAGGACGGTGGCACAGTGAGTGTGTCCGACTATAAATCCTAGGGTTGTGTGTTCAACGCTCACTGTCTGCACGCGAGTTTTTTTTTAATTAAAAAATAACAGTTCGTGGTGCACATGTGCACTGCGCATTTAAGTTCTTAAGCAACCCTTAATGTTCGTGTCCGTGGCATAGTATGTAGTGTCTTTGGCTAGAAATCAGAGGGTTCGTGTGTTCAACTCGCACAGCAAGCGAAATAAAATAAAGTAAAATAAAAGTAAGAAGTGTGATGAAATTAAAAAAAAAATCTCTACATTAACTGTTCTAAAAATAGAATTTTTTTCAACTTACTTTTCAACTTCTAGTGGCCACAGAATAACTAGTTTTTCTAGTGGTCATAAAATAACTACAAACTGAGTGCGACATGCCCTTGTAAAAATAATGGGGAAGAAAGGGGGTTTGCGAGTAGTTACGGCTGCCAAAAATCCCTTACAAAACCCATGATTTTGGGTGGACTATTTTTGCTGGGCTTTATCACCATATTTTTGTCGAATGACGATAAAATATTACGAATATATTGGGAAAATGTTTATCAAACATGAAAATGTTACTAGAAAGCGATCGATAAACGATTTCAAACAAATAATTTATTGAAATTTGTTTATGGTTATTAATGAATTTCTGTTGTTAAAATGGTTTTCAACGTTTGTCGCATGTTCTCGCTCTCAAGGGCGAGAGAAAAAAACTTTTTTACGGCATAGAGAGAGAGAGAGCGCTACAAGAATGTGCTGTGTGTTTTCTTGAGATGTGAGTGTCGTTGTCGTGGATTGTTTATCTACTTGTGCTCGGCTGAAGGCTTGTATATATACAACATTGATGCTCAAAATAAAAAAGAGAGTAAAGTAGTGAGAGAATCACAAGAAAGTTTGTAAACATGTAGGGTGTGTGCGGTTTTGTTCAGTGTCCCCACTAAAATTATGCGTATATCCATGCACATGTTTACTTGTCGGCTGCTCAACGACGACTGATTCCCAGCAAAAATTCGGATCCGGTAGTCATTACGTAACCCATTACAAAGTAATGTAAACAAACTTCTTTTCCCATTACAAGTAATCTGAAAAGTAATGGGATACTTCTTAAAAAAAATACAAGGCAAACCTACTTACTTTGCTCCTCACTAAATAATGAGGACGGTGGCACAGTGAGTGTGTGTCCGACTATAAATCCTAGGGTTGTGTGTTCAACGCTCACTGTCAGCACGCGAGTTTTTTTAATTAAAAAATAACAGTTCGTGGTGCACATGTGCGCTGTACATTTAAGTTCTTAAGCAACCCTTAATGTTTGTGTGCGTGGCATAGTATGTAGTGTCTTTGGCTAGAAATCAGAGGGTTCGTGTGTTCAACTCACACAGCAAGCGAAATAAAATAAAGTAAAATAAAAGTAAGAAGTGTGATAAAATTAAAAAAAATCTCTACATCAACTGTTCTAAAAATAGATTTTTTTCAACTTACTTTTCAACTTCTAGTGGCCACAGAATAACTAGTTATTCTAGTGGTCATAAAATAACTACAAACTGAGTGCGACATGCCCTTGTAAATATAATGGGGAAGAAAGGGGGTTTGCGAGTAGTTACGGCTGCCAAAAATCCCTTACAAAACCCATGATTTTGGGAGGACTTTTTTTGCTGGGTTGTTATTCTCACATACGTTAACGTATATGGATGATCTTGGCTGATATACAATAAGTTTCTTACTGTTTTTTTATGACCTAACAAACGAAGAGGGAAGGAAAAAATGGTACGAGTTCTCATGTTTTGTTCTGTTTGTGGTTAAGAGAGGCAGATAACATTTTTTTAACCGTCAGTTTGGTATTTTTGGCAGTCTATTTAAAATATATAAAATAAATCAATGTTTGTGTGTTTTCTTAAAATAAAGGTGCCTTTCAAGTAAATTAAATGCCCAATACATTTTATAATTGAATTCGCGTATCTGAAGAAGGAGAATAAGAATATTTTATTGGACAAAGAAACAACCGCATGTGATATTGGTAATAACATCAATACATTTTACATGTTTGAAATATGTATGTAATATATTTGTAATTACAGATATCCATTTTCCGCTGACGATTTTCAATGTGGCAGAAGAATGTGTTTTATTTCACAACTAACGAAAAGCGTTCAACGATGTTCCCTGCATTTTATATTTAAAAACAATTTTTTTGTTTTCTTTTATTAAAATTGAAGTGTGGCACTAAATAATTATTTACTTCTGTTATCAATTATTCCATTCCGTTTTTCTTTCTTTCATCTGTTATTTTTTATGTACCTATGCGTCTGTTGTTGCTTTTGTATTTGGCATTTCAATTAAATAAATAACCACCACCATTTATAAATGTGTGTATGTATCGTTTTTGTGGCTTTTGGATTTGTATTTAACAAAAAACAACAAAATTATTGTAAATATGAATATTTTTTTATCGATTGGAAAAATGCATTCAACAATTTTTTAAATAAGAAAATATTTTGTTTTTATCAAACAAAATGTAGAATATTTTGATAAATATTTTTGTCAGTATGTGAAATATTTTATCAGTTTAAAAACAAAAAATCGACAAATATTTTAATCAATATTACAATTTTATTTATCAACCTGTATTTTTACTTTGTGATCAAATAATTTTATCGAATTTTGTCAATATGACAATTTTTTTATCGCCGGAAAATCGATAATTTTTTGATTGAATCGTTGAATTTCTTTATCAAATGGCTACAATTTTTTTCTGTGTAGAAATGGACCAATATTGGTTTTGATTCCATATTCATGTGGTCAACTGCAACTTTGTCAAAAATTAGTTACCAGATTTGAAATGCAAGTTAAATAAAAAACCGTTAAAACACTGTAGAAATGGACCAATATTGCTTCGATTGGTCAACTGCAACTGTATTAAAATGAGTTACCAGATTTAAACTAAACGGACACCAAAGCAAGTTAAATAAAACACTGTAAAAATATGTTCATTTGTTTGTAAATGCAAACGTAACAGACAAAACACACTCCTTCTGTGTATTAATATCCTCAGGCGTTACGTTTGTATCAATTTCAATTAAGGCAATTCGTGGTCTATTGAGCCAAAACAAAAAGAGAATGTGCCTGCTGGTGCGTATATGAAGTTTCCTTCCACAGAATACTTCTTCCATATTTCTAGTTGTTGTTGTTTTAGAAACCCAAATATTCTCATTCGTGTATGGGTTATATGGTCCAGGTACCTCTGTCTAGATTTAACAATTTTGTGGCCATAACGAATCGGAAGGCAGGTTAGTGGGTTTCGCTGGGCATTTAAAAAGACGAAGGGTATTGTACGGTTCCAGTCCGTGCAGGACATGTGTTGAGTATCGTGTTGTCAATTTGGACCCAATAGGAATTGATGCGGCTGCATTAGCCAGATCTTGATTGGGCCTTGGCAGCTGGCGTTCTTCTGCTGCGATGGATGGTGGTGGTCTCCAAGTACGGCCTTCACAATATACCTTTGAAATGCCAGTTCAACTGTATCAGTGTCAACGCCGCCCAAGCTTATTTGATAGGCTTCTTGATAGAGCTGGCAAACTATCGTTATTCGTAACATTTCATAGTTTTGATATTTCAATTCGAACTATCGATAACCATCAATACTATCTCTATTATATAACCGGTTTAAAATATATATACATTGATTTTTCCCACATTGGCAGAAAACTCGTATCAATGTTCGCCACTAAGAGTTTCTTTCCCCTCTCACACAATTGAACCCGTTAAAAAACCATGCACTCACACAATGACACCCTACAGTATGCAATAGAAAACAAGTAAGAGAGGGCTATAATCAGACAGGGCCGACCATGTGATACCCTACTCCACTACACCTGGGCACTATTTTCCAAGGAATTTCTTTTATATAATTACGACATATTTTAGCCGTCCGGTCAAACATACATAAGTTGATATACATGGTAACATACCAGAGATATGGAACATATTTACACATATACGCCGACATTACTGGAAACGTAAGGTATTATTTTCCGTATTTTATAATGACCAATCGGTGCTTTTTCGCCACATATTATTAAAACAAGTTAGAAGGTATCAGTCAGCTGAGCCGACGGAGATATACCCTCAGCCACAGACACAAAGAAAATAAGTAAACTCAAAACTTATAAAGTCTCTATGTTTTTTTTTAATTTTGGGTCAATTTCCCAAGAAGAATGGACTTTGAACCCCAAAAATATTGTACCATCATACTAAGGGCCACAAAGACAAAAAAATTGAAACAATCCGAGACGAGTACTTAAACACCAATCTTTCCAAAATTTGTGTGGGAGGCACCCGAAGGATTGTTGCGATTAGGGTGTCCAAAACCGAAACCGGTTAACCGGTTACCCGGTTTTGAGTTACAAAACCGAAACCGGTTTTCGCCAAAAACGTCATTTTCGGTTAACCGAAAAAACCGGTTATTTGTGTCGGTTAACCGGTTTTAAAAAAATAGTAATATTTTTAATATTTCATTACAATTGTATTCTTGAAGGTAAACTAAATTAACTAACACAAGGTACGGCAAAGTTTTAAATGTCAGATACCTTTAAATTTGAAAAATATTGTGTGTAAAATGTATAATGGTACACACCATTTGTATGAAAAATCTGCGTATACGTTATATCACACGTTAATTTTTATGAAGTTGCTCATACATTTTGGAACTAATGCAGTGAACTAGGAACTATAGCTATAGTATCTACAATATAAAACGAATGTTTGGTTCAACTTAGTCATTAATCAAATTGTCGCCGAATTTTCAATAATTTTACTATATTTTGAGATTGGCAAAGCAAGACGAAGAATCCGAACATAATAAAATGTAAACTCAATTCTTTTGGTACACAATTTTATATTTGTAAGAGCTTTTACTATTCATAGGGCAGAATTTCGGTCCTAATTTTGCTGTCCCCACTTCGAGGTTCATTGTCAAATAACAAGGATATTATGAGATAATTATATAATAACGAAGTCGTTATACTTAATTTACCGCTTGCCCCACAATTTTAATCAAATATATATCAATTATGAGCAAATTTGTACCTATTTAAACAAAACCGGTTTAAACCGGTTAACCGGTTTTGAAAATTTTTGAAAACCGAAAACCGGTTTTTGAAAATATTGAAAATTTCGGTTAACCGAAAACCGTTTTGTTTGGAAAAACCGGTTTTTTGGACACCCTAGTTGCGATTTAGTCCATATTCGGACGTAATCCAAATCCCTAAGAATTAATACGATGTACAAAATTAAGACCAAACCAGTTTCTCCCTTCGAGGGTTGTCTTACGCACTCGTCAGTTTAGTTGGCTTCGCCTTAGGAAGTATGGATTTGCCCCAAAAAATTGCACCGTTGTAAAAGGGGCCGCAAGGCGAACATGTTTTAAACAAACCGGTTCGAGAAGAGCGGTTAAACTGTACTTTTCCCAAAGGAGTGGGCCGATATAGTCCATATTCGAACCTGATATATGCATTGAAGTAATATTTCCACATCCCTAGTTTGGAACAATTCGGTTAGTCCCTTCTGGAACTATCGTGCGAATAATCTTAGCGAAAAATTTTTAGCTTTTGTGGGGGTAATTAACGGAAGGGGCAGACCGATATGGTCCATCTTCGAACTTAAACTAAGTTTGAACAAAATTTACTAGACCTAACATTTGAACCAAATAGTTTGATTCTTCGAGAGATATCGTGCGCACCAGCCAGCCCGACAGACGGACGTACATGGGTAAATCGACTCCAAATTGTCTGAAATGGATTTCGTCCAAACATACTTGGGGTCTAAAATCATTATTTCGATAATCTCGTTGGCCTAAATCTTGAGGGTATAAACAAATATTAAAAGAATTTTAATATTATTAAAAGAATATTAAAATATTAAAAGAATATTAAAAAAATGTGTAACAATTAAAAACCTGGGAATCCTTCTTTCTTGATTTGAAAACTTTTCTATCATGATTGCGACATTTTGTAAGAAATTCCATGGAAAATCAGTGCCCAGGGGTAGTGGAGTAGGGTATTGCATGGTCGGCCTGTCCGACTATAACCCTCTCTTACTTGTTTTTTTTTTTAATAAAAATGCAACATATAATAATCCAAGCTAGTGTTGATAACTTCAACATACTCGTGCACATTGTTCTAATATCACAAAATGATAACAACAGGGAAAATTATTAGAACGTTTGAAATTAGAACCTTCCATCGTCTCTGGTTTCTTCAATTTTGTGTCAATATCAAAGGCGTCAGCGCCCAAGAATTTTTCCAGAAACTCTTTCCGAATTTGGGCCGATTTTCTTCAGAAAAACTATATTTTCCCCCGAATTATCCAGATTTTTTTCGAATTCTTCCGAAACTCTTATTTTTTTTAGAATTTCTTTAGAAAAACTTTCGGAATTCGGTGACCATGTCCATACAACATTCGTACCGATTTTGGCATCAGAATCGGAAATTTGTTCAGAGATTCTGACCAAATACGAAACGAATTCGGAAAAAAATTTTAGCTGGGTTGTTGTTGGGTATACTATTGATTTGAATTCTTGTATGAAAACTGCTCCTGTATTAAATAAAAATTGAAAACACATGTAGAACATTCGAAATTTAAACACTACAGTTTCGTCCGATAATATCGATGGAAAAAACGATCAATCGATAGTGAATTGTAAAATAATCGATAGTGCCATCGATTGTTTGCCAGCTCTTCTCCTTGATCAAGTTGTTCCCGTACATTCGGATTTTCTATTTCTAGATCATAAAGTTCTCTCTAGACGTACCTTGGTGGGTGAAGCCTATCCACAAAATTGAGACACGGTGATAACACCCAAGCACATACTGCATTGACAACATATTGATATGCCGATGCACCGGTAAAATCTTCGCCTTCTCATGAAGATAATCCACAGGTGTTATGAGGAGGCACTCTGTTGCAGTCCTCAGTGCGGTATTCTGGTAGGTTTGAATATTCTTCCACACAGCTGTGGCTTGCGCGCAGTACTCAAACATGCCAACTTGACCAAAAATGATGAAAAATTGAAAAGCTATTTTAAAGGGTTTGCTAGTTGATTTTATATGAAATATTGACACAAAGTATATCAATTCAGTAGTATTTAGGGTACAATTTTAATTTTTTAACGAGTATAAAATATAAGTTCTCGTATATTTAGAATTGAAAATAAACTATATTGAAGTTTTTAATCATGTAGGTGCACGTTATGGTATATCCCAGAATTTAATAACAGAAGAGAATTGCAATTATTTTTGCTATCACAAAATTTTCAGTATTTCGAAGATTTTAGATTAGATTTTGGGATTCCTTTTAATCCAATCCCTATATAACTCTATTCGTGAGTAGGATGAATTAAGTTATACACGGGCTTAATGTTGTAGAGGGTATAGTTCGACCCGAACATAACCACTTTTTCGACTTCTATGAATTAAATACCTCCAAAAAGAAGAATAACTCGAGTCCGCGAGTGCAGCTTAGACTTCTATATCTAGATATTGTGTCGATAACTTAAGAATAAAATATTGTTTTATATCATAAAAACGCTATATTTGCTTCTTTACTAGAAGTGATCGATTCTGTGAAAGACAATTAAAAACTTCAAAAATTTAAAATCGGACGATACAGACTACGACTCATAGACTTCGAATCCTTCTCGCAGTACTGTTTGAGACTACAAAACTCATGTTTGGGCTATGTCAAAGCATGGTCAAACAAATATCTCAGAAACCGATATCAGAAATCAATCGGCAAACTCTTAGCTAAATCGTGACAAAACACTTGAAGTCGAAAAAATTCCATGATTGCTGTTCCGGATGTATTCTCTACTTTCGGTATAAATGTATACCGAAAGTAGAGAAAATACATCCGGAACAGCAATCATGGAATTTTTTCGACTTAATTCCACAGAAGAAGCAATAATTGTTTAATTGCACGAGGGGACTTTTGGACTCGATGATATTAAACACTTTGCTAGACTCAGTTCTTGAAACTTATTGGAACTAGAATTTATATACATATTTCTTAAATTAAATGTATTGCTTCAAATGTTACATAGTTTTGACAAATAACAGTCTATCCTTAAAGAACACCTCATAATTATTCGCTAATAATAAACATATTAATGAAGAAGGACCACTTGTATCCAAAAGAGTTTTATATTTGTCATAACTTGTAATCGGTTGGAAACGAATTAAAAAAATCCTGAAGATATGTGACCTCAGCCTGTGTGAATTTGCTTCAATGAACAGATCGAATACGAACTACACAACCCAAAATGTTTTCTCCAAAAATTATGTATTCAGAGAGTTGGACGAAAAAAATTACTAATAAAAATATTGGAAATTTTGGAATATTTATCTTAATGATTGTGGACGCTCCGAATAAATGCATAGGTTTTGCTAATAAATTTTAATAAATAAATTTAATTTAGATTAATGCGCTGAAGTGTTAAACTTTTGCGGAGAAGGTACCTGTAGAATTGGAGCGACATAGTAAATTTTGGAAAGGATCTTATCCTTTCAATAGTTATCCCGCCACAAGCCATTTTAGTTTGTCACCGCAGTATTTTGAGCTTTGTCACGAAGCGTGAACTTGTCCAGAAAAAAATGGATATAGCAGTAAACAAGACTACGAGTGTCAACAAAACGAAACGTCCAAAGGATCCTCGACCAGTCTTTAAACTGCACTTATGTTGAACTTTTGTTAGTGATATAACTGAAGATGTTTTCCAAACATATTCTAATGGAACTTTATGTACATTTGGAAGTATATTTACGATATTTGAAGGAGTGGGCCGATCTATGAAATTCTCCGATGTGCATAGTTTAGATAGAATCGATTACTCTCTTCGAGAGATATAGCGAAAATTTTTAAACTTTTATGCCGGAGGTAAGAGGGCCACTAAAAAACCTTCTGTCCTAGGCAACACGCAGTGTCGCCAGGCGTCATTTGATATATATCGACCTTTTTGTGGAAAATTAACTTATGTTGAAACTGAGGTATGGGGTACTGTAACTCGCGAACAGTTGTACTATACCATAACTTTTGAACGTATTTCGGTAAAATAAACTGTTTTAGCCCGATTCACCGATGGGTTTCTTAAAATAATAATTTGAGCGGAAGCTGTGGTCATTTTAATGTAAAAAATAGGAAAAAATCGTTGAAGGAAACGAGTTTTTTTAAGTCAATTTTCAATTAGCGGCTTTACAATAAAATGTAGAATATAATGTTCAAAGAAGAACTTAAAGAATACACTTCAGAGATGGAGTTTCTAATGTACGATTTTTTAATATAACCAATGCATCAATCTTAAACGGATGCTGACATTTTGAAGACTGAAAAATTGGGTTTTTTGAATTTTTGCTCTAATAGGGACGCGCAACTGTGCTCGTTTAAAAACTGATTATGAGATTGTAGTACTCGCGATTATGCATTTGTTGATGTATAACTCGGGCATGTAGCCTTCAAGGGTTCACAACAATCTCAGCTTAAAGTCGAATTTTTTATGCGTAAATTTTTCTAAAAAACCAGTTTTTTGGATTCAAAATTTACAAATGCCATTCGATTTCAGTGGAAACCCGCGTGAATTTAGTTTTTTTACGTTCTGAATCTAACAAGCCTTTGCGCGTCTAAATCCATCCACTAGATCGGCGGATATGATACCCCTCAAATTTCGAAAATCTGCAAAAAATGTTTTTGAAAATATCGCGTATTTAGACGGGGTTTAGATGTGTTATTACTACTTAGATAAATAGAGCGAAACGCATATTTAAAATATGCGAAAACAGATATTGAAAAACGTTCGCGAATCCGGAGATATAATAGATTTTTTCTAAAAACTATGTGCGATGCTACATCCACAGTTCTTGATGGATCGCATTGAAATGACATAGGATGATGTATGTTTTAATGGTGATCATTGAAATCGGATGCGCATAAAATGCAAATGTACTTCGTGGAAATTATGGGCATTTTACTGTTTTTTGCACCCTAACATGCAATTGATGCTACATCGTGGTCGCCAAATGGAATTTCACAAAGTATATCTATATATATAAATGAGCTTGGTGATAAGTGATTGACTGACTGACTGACTGACTCATCATCAACGCCCAGCCAAAACGGCTAAAGCTAGGAGCTTGAAATTTTACCAGTGGGTCACTGTTGATGCAAATGTGCGAGGTAAGGCCGGGTTTTAGAAAATTCGTCCTGGAACCACAAAAAATAACAACAACAAAACTCCTTATTTTCCATTACTATTACGTACTTATTCACTTAGTTGGCCCTCTGCAAGACATGTGTCAAATTAACAATGCTATAACTTCTTGATATCGTAAGAGATCACACATAATTTCAAATTTTGTAGTTTACTTCTAGGCGCACTTATTATATCGTAAACCACTAAATAATGGAAAGACAATTACGCAAAAGATACAAACCGATCCTGATTTTGTTTTCACATAACAGGTGTCGCACAAAAGATTTTCATTCGTTAAAATCCAGTTAGAAAAGATGATTACAAACGATGCATTTGTAAAAATTTTGATTTTCAATTTAAAATTAAAACAAAAATTCTTTCAATAAATAATGTTGGGTTTGTTGAACAAATGAGTTGCTGTTGAAGACAACATTAGGGGAATAAATTCAGAAATCGGCCAGAAATAACAACAACTAAAAACTGTATGGACTTGACTTTTGGGTAATAACTAAATGTTTGCAAATCAATGAAAGTGCAATAAAATTGTGCATATTACCACGATTTATTTGCAATTAAGAATTTTATCGTATATGGAGATGTACAGTCATAACTATTCAATTTCAAAATCTGTAATTTCGCTAAATAATTAATGAAATCAATAATAGGCCCCAAACCAGAGACAAAAGATTAGTTCTGTAATTGAAAACGATTTTGGAGTATGTGTGTTACGTGAAAAAGGCAGAAAAGTATTACATAACAAGTATTCATCACGAAGGGCTAGGAAAAAGTTCTCTCCCCGCAAAATATAAAGGAACGAATCAGATTTGCTACTAAGAAGATTTCAAGCCCGTTAAAGTACTTTGATGACGTTATATTTTCTGATGAGATGAAAATTATGTTGCACTATTACGACGGAACCCAAAAAATATGGCGCAACCCTCTCACAGCGCTGGAAAATAAAAATGCAATACATACTGTAAAGTTCGGAGAACTGTAAGTTATGGTATGGGCATAGACAAATGAAGTGTATAGACAAAGGATTACTCATGTTGAGTGCTGTCAACAGACTCAAACCAACAACATTTTCGAAGTCGATTTTGGAGAAAAATTGCAAGATTTTCTTTTACATCTGTGGATGTAGATTCCGTCAAAAACTAACCCCATACAGTTTTTGTTAGAACAAAATGTTTTTAAAATTGGATTTTTAATTGAGTTGTTCTGTAAACGAACTCGATGTTAACAAATGAATCGTATAGACAAAGGATTACTCATATGATTTGTTCCTAGGTTTTACCATTTTTGTTAGGTTTTCGCGAGTTTGCTTGAAAACGGAAAGTATTGTCAAAATGGGACTAAAAAAATTTTATAGCTGTGAAAATTTCGTAATGTTTTCCTAGGTTGTACCATTTTTGCGATATATAAGTTAACTAGCAAGTGCCCGCTACTTCGTTAGCGGAGAATTCACACGAATATAAAGTAGGATAATCTATATATATAAAAGAGCTTAGTGATGAGTGAGTAAGTGAGTGACTGACATATCATCGCCCAGACGAAACCGCTGAAGCTAGAAAGCTGAAATTTTGACTGTGGGTTGCTGTCGGTGTGTAGGGGTGAGATAAGACTGGGTTTTTGGAAATTCGACCTAGAAGTGTACGAAAAGTACTAAAAGGTACTAAATATTGTACCCTTTGTATTAGGCAAACGGGAAGAGCTAGAATTCTGAAATTTGGAATGAGGGTAACTGATGGAGAGTTAGAAAGATGTACCAAAGGGTTTTTTGGAAATTCAACCTCTAAGTGTACGAAAAGTACTAAAATTTAGTACCAGTTGTATATTTTGAACGGATATAGCTAGAATCATGGAATTTGGTATGGAAATCAAGGTTGGGAAGTGGTGCTTCTAAAAGGAAATGGTTTGGAAAGTTACCAATCATGTGTACGAAAAGTACTAAATGGTACTAAATTTAGATTTGGGTGAACGTAAAGTGCTGGAAACCTGATATTTGGAATTGAGATTACTGTTGGAGTGTAGGATTGAAGAACTTTTGGGAATTCGTACTTATGTGTATGAAAAGTAGTAAATGGTGCTAAATTTGATACAATGGGGATTTGGGTGAACGGATAATAGCTGGAATCTCGAAACTTGGAATTGAGATTACTGGTGGGGTGTAGGATTGAGGTAGTTTTAAAAATTCGTCCTTATGGGTACGAAAAGTACTAAATGGTACTAAATTTAGTACAATTTGGATTTGAATGAACGGATAGAGCTGGAAACCTGAAATTTGGAATTAAGATTACTGTTGAACTGTAGGATTGAGATATGAGGGTGGTTTTGGAAATTAGTACTTATGTGTACGGAAAGTACTAAATGGAACTAAATTTTGTATAATGGGGATTTGGGTGAACGGATAGCGCTGGAATCTCGAAATTTGGAACTGAGATTACTGGTGGAGTTTAGTATTGTGGAAGTTTTGGAAATTCGTACATAGGGTACGAAAAATACTAAATAGTACTAAATTTGGTAAAGTTTCGATTTGGGCGAACGGATAGAGCTTGATTCCTCAAATTTGGACTGAGGATCACTGATGAAGAGTAAGAAAGATGCACCAAAGGGTTTTTGGAAACTTAAGTGTACGAAAAGTACTAAATGGTACTAAATTTAGTACAATTTGGATTTGGGTGAACGGATAGAGCTGGATTCCTGAAATTTGGAATTGATATTACTGTTGGAGTGTAGGACTGGGGAAGTTTTGGAAATTCTTACTTATGTGAATGAAAAGTACTAAATGGTACTAAATTTGGGACAATGGGGATTTGGGTGAACGGATATAGTTGGAATCTCGAAATTTGGAATTGAGATTACTGGTGGGGTGTAGAATTGAGGTAGTTTTGAAAATTCGTACTTATGGGTACGAAAAGTACTAAATGGTACTAAATTTAGTATAATTTGGATTTGGGTGAACGTATGTATGTAGCTGGAAACCTGAAATTTGGAATTAAGATTACTGTGAAGTGTAGGACTGAGATATGAGGGTGGCTTTGGAAATTCGTACTTATGTGTTCGAAAAGTATTAAATTTGGTACAATAGGGATTCCAGTGAACGGACAGAGCTGGAATCCTGAAATTTGAAATTGAGATTACTGTTGGAGCATAGGATTGGGGAAATTTTGGAAATTCGTATTTATGTGTACGAAAAGTACTAAATGGTACTAAATTTATTACAATTTGGAATTGGGTGAACGGATAGAACTGGAATCCTGAATTTTAAGTATTTTAATTTTATTTATTTTAATATAAATTATGAATTTTAGTAAACGGAAAGAGTTAGAATTTGCAACCCGTTCGCGGTAGGCTATAGAGGTAGAATTTGTATTTGGGTGACGGATAGTGTTTGAGTCCTGAAATTTGAAATTAGGATTACTATTGGAGTGTAGGACTGAGGTAGTAAGGGTACGAAAAGTACTATGTGGTACTACCTGTGGTACAATTTGGATTTGGGGGAACGGATAGAGCAGGAATCCTGGAATTTGGTCAGACTGCTGTTGGAGTATAGGATTGAGATGGAAGTAGTTTTTGAAATTCGTACTTATGGGTACGAAATGTACCAAATGGTACAACTTGGATTTGAGTGCACGGATAGCGCTGGAATCCTGTTATTTGGAATTATGGTTACTGTTGAAGTGAAGGATTAAGGTTGTTTTGGAAAATCGAATTGTACAGAATTTGGTACAATTTGTTTCTGTGTAAAGGGGTTTTTGGAAATTCGTCGCACAATGGATCAAGAAACGATTTTCCTGGCCAAAAATCAAAATTTTGTTTTGTAACAGATGTTTAATTTCTACATGGGAATCGATAGTAAACATATTGAAACTAAGGAAACCAAAAAATTAGGTAAAAATATTGGAAGGTGCGGGCGTGGGGTACCCCTAAAGACGAACATTTTTCCCATGTTTGAGAAATACGTAATTTTTGAAAACTTCTGGAGAAAGAAATAGCTATTTCTCGGAAACTATAACATACATTGCGTTCGCTGTTTTTTTCTTAGGTAGGTAGGATTGTGGCCCTTAAAAATAAATTAAACAAATTACCGTGGCGTTTACACAACATGAGCTACTTTATTTTTCCTCAGGTACTAAATTTTATGAAATTCCAAATTTAGTGGACTAGAACTTTTGTGGAACAACATGGAACAACGTTCTGTTTCCACAGAAATATGCCCGAGAGTCTCCTCTTTCAGCCCATATATACTTCTGTTCCCGTCCCGTTCCGTCCGTTTAACACTTTTTTAAATTTATTGAAATTACATGGGTAAAAATGTGTGTTTTTCCAAACAAATTCCCATAGGAATTACAGCTTTTTTACACAAATTAAAATTTTTTGGAGTATATGAGTTTTCATATGAGTTATATAAGTTTTATGAACACCCAAGGAGCATTTTATTTTAATTTTTGAAAAAATTTAAATTTTTTGTATTTTTTTATGTGAAAAATTTTGTGAAAAAATTTTTTTTAATTTTTTTTCGAAAAATTTTTTTTAATTGTTTTTGCATTTTTATAGTTTATTTATTGGCGTTTGACCATCTTTAATATATAAGAAGATATAAAAACACAAAAACACTGATATTTTGATGAAAAATAGTAAAAAAAATTCAAAAGTTTAACTTTGACTTTGAATTCCTCTGCAACTACCAGACCGAATTTGACCGCTTATAATTCACCGGAAAGCTGATTGTGTTATCTGTCTAACAAAAAAAAGAATTGTGAAAATATCTCTATCCGTTTAAAAGTTACAGAATTTTGACCAGGAAAAAACGATTCTGAACCACTGTGCATCGTTGAAAGGTACGAAAAGTGCTAAAGTGTACTAAATATGGAATCCATTGTATTAGGCAAACGCGAAGAGCTAGAATTCTGAAATTTTGAACGAGTGGTCATTGATGGAGAGTTAGGAAGATGTACCAAAGGGTATTTAGAAACTCGACCTATAAGTGTACGAAAAGTACTAAAAGTTTCTAAATTTGGTACCAACTGCATATTTTTAATGGATAAATCTAGAATCTTCAAATTTGGTATGGGAATCAAGATTGGGAAATGGCGTTGAAATAAGGAAATGGTTTTGGAAGTTCGTATTTATGATTACGAGCAGTACTAAATTTGGATTTGGGTGAACGGATAGAGCTGGAATCCTAAAGTTTTGAATTAAGATTACTGTAGGGGTGTAGGATTGAGATAGTTTTGGAAATTCGTACCTTTGGGTACGAAAAGTACTAAATTTAGTCAATTTGGATTTGGATGAACGGATAGAGCTGGAATTCTGAAATTTGGAACTAAGATTACTGCCGGACAGTAGAATTGAGGTAGTTTTGGAAATTCGTACTTATGGGTACAGAAAGCACTAAATTTGGTACAATTTGAATTTTAGTAAACGGATAGTGTTGGAATTAGGAATTAAGATTACTTTTGGAGTGTAGTATTGAGGAAATTTTGAAAAGTCGAACGTATGGGTACGAGAAGTACTAAATATGGTACAATATGGATTTGGGTGAACGGGTAGAGCTGGAATCCTGAAATTTTTGTTTGGGAAAGAAATGGTACTAAATTTGATACAATTTGGATTCGGGTGAATTAATAGAGCTGGAATCCTGAAATTTGGAATTACGATTACAGTCGAAGAGTAGGATTCAGGTTGTTTTGAAAAAGCAAACTTATGGTTACGAAAAGCACTAAATGGTACTAAATTTAGTACAATTTGTATGTAGGTGAACGGATGGAGCGGTTGAATCCTGCAATTTGAAAGTATGGTTATTGTAGCCCTGTTGCGTTGAGGAAGTTTTGAAAATTGGTACGAAAATTCTAAATTGTTCTAAATTTAGTACAATTTTAATTTGGTTTAAGGGATAGAGTTTGAATCCTGAAATTTGGAAGTAAGATTACTACTAAAGTGAAGGATTGAGGTAGTTTTGGAAAATCTTACTTATGGGTACGAAGAGTTCGACTTGATACTAAGTTTGGTACAATTTGGAATTGGACGAACGGATACAGCTGGAATCTTGAGATTTGGAATTACTGTAATTATTATGGAATTTACTGTAATTATTTTGTATTAATGTCCGTGTATGGCTGAGATATGTCGTCGAAATACGTACCATAAGTATACGAAAATTACTTAATGGTACTCAATTTGTTTTTGGGTGTAGGGACAGTGCTGGAATTTTTATTTTTTGGAGTTAGGGTGTGTATTGGTGTGCAACGTTGATCTCGCTGTTAATGTGTAAGGGTGAGATACGGCTGATCTTTTTGAAAATCGAACTTAAGGGGTACGTACAGTACTAAGATAAAAATAAATATTGATTGAAATTGGTATTAGTGCGACCAAATTTTCAGTGTTTGTCATTTCCATTTTATATATTGTTTAATTGTTTTTTTATATCTTTTCCGCATACGAAGTAGCGGGCATTTTGCTAGTATCAAATAAGAGGGATTGATTCGCTGTTTTGGAAAATCGGATGCGCATCTTGTGATTTCCACTATTACGCGGTTTGTATGCGTTTCGAATGTTGTAATATTCAATATAACATTATTTTAATGTTATGCCACAATTAGAACTCCTTGTGATTTAATGTAATGTTCTAAAAATATTCGCCAATAGGAAAACTATAAGCGAAAAATTTGTTGCAACGGAATATTTTCATTATTGCGTGGAATTTGGACGAAAATGACGAAGAACTCAAATATTTTTTCTTCAACATTTCCTATAAAACCATAAAAAAATAAAATTAGAATAACATGTTTTTTATTTTTTTCGTCATATTTTCTTTGTATTTTTGCAAATAACATGAATACTATAGCTCCAAACTTCACGACTTAGGTTTCATTTTATTCCTCACAATGTCTGGATGCTGCTATAATTTTTATATATATTTTTTTGTAAGTATAAGCGCTATTATTTCAAAAATATGTTTGTAAATACGTGAAATTATTTAACAAATTAAATTTTTCGCGAATCCATTGAAACTTTTCGAATTTTTTTTCATCGTCGCAAAGGGTGCGAATTCAGTTAACGATAATAGGATATAACAGCTTACTATATTAAGCAGTGTTCGGAAACAAACAGTACCTTATCATAAGGTACCGTACATGTACACAAACACTAAAAAAAATTATAAAGTTTATGTACACGTACACAAACATTAAAAATCCATTTTAGTGTTTATGTACGTGTACCCAACGAGATTCGAAAAGTTCGTCAAACACACATGTTTGGTACGCAACCTCCATCGTAATGTAACAACCACGTACCCAACCGAAAAGGTTGCGTACATCAGCGCGTACATTAAAAAACCACGTAGAGTACATCATAATGTACCTTTAGAAAGAAAGTGTTGGTAGGGTACACTTACATTTCTTTGGTTAGTAAGGTATTAAAAATATTAACTTTAATTTTTGTGGAATATATACAAATGAAATACAAGTAAATATAAATGAATATGTATCTTCAATTAATTAGGACTATAAATGTCATTATTTAAATGTCATAAATACTTATGCAAGAAGTTAGTAATGCCTAAACAAAACGCTCTCATCGAACATATAAAATCTTGACATTTTTTAAAAGGGTTGCTATAGGGCTGTAGTTTATGGAGGAGTTTTTTATTATTAAAAATCGTATCATTTGTATTGTGAAAACAGGTGGTTCATTTTCAAATTTAAGCAATGTCAAGAAAGCATCGAAGAACAGTTTCAAGTAAGTTGTTTTCAGTATCAACATCATCTTACAAAAAGAAATGCTACAACACCACAATAAGAATTACTTTTTGCTTTTTTGTGTTTTTCCTATTTATGAATTGCCGTTGACGTAGCCAAGGACTGGTACCTAGCTGTGAAGGAAACATCCGTTCTTTGGGTCTACTATATTTTTAAAGTTTGTTTACAGGTAGAATTATCGGAATTTTGGTTTTGATAAGTTAGAAAGTCAGAAATAGGTAGAAATATTATTCCTCGCACACCAAAACCATAAAGTACCTGTCCCTTCTTTTTGACATCATAAAAATTATGAGTTAAAAAAATTGTAAACCACAATATTTTTTACCTTTCTTGTGTATTGTAATAAAGTATAACCATTACCACATGAATGATCTAGTTTTTGAGTTTGTTACACTCGTAGTCTTATTGTATAATTTATGGAAAATTTCGCGAAAACCCTTTGGAATAGTTGCAGGTAATTAACATTTTTAAGAAAATTCATTTTTTGCAAACTGTATATGCAAAAGAACCCCCGCAAATGCTATTTAGTTCATTTTTAAACGTTAAGTGAAAATAATTATAAAAATGCCAAGACCAACAAATATTGTTCTTCGTGATATATTCAGTACAAACGAATCAAATCAAACAGTGTCTAATTTACAAAATTTCGTCAACAATATTTTAAAATGGCATTCCGCAAATTTAGAGCGACATTTGAAAAATGTGCATCCCGATTTGTATGCGTACTATATTGATCAAAAGCGGGAAAACGTAAAAGAAAAAAGTGACATCAAAGTATTATTAAAAAAGTGTGAATCCAAAAAACATTGAAACAGCATTGGTGGAACTGTTTACAAAAAAAAAAATGGACGTACTTTACATATGGACGAAGATAAAGCCTACAAAGTTCTTATAGAACCTGTTTTAAGTGTACTCGGGATAACGGTAAATGAACATAACGTAATGGAACGATTTAAAGCTTTCTCAAAAATATTAAAACGGGAATCTCAAACGATTTTAAAGGGATATTATTTTCCCTTAAGATGGATGTCGCAACAAGGCTGGACTTAAGTATGCTGTTAAATACATTAAACATGGTATAATCGTTGTTAAAACGTTAGCTATAAAGGAACTTAGATCAAATCACACTTCTAAATATTTAAAAACAGTTATATTGGATATTCTAAAGGAATATGATGTTGATTTACGTAATATTTTAACGATTACAACCGACAACGGATCAAATATGCTCAAAACTGTACAAATCCTGAACTCTGAAATGCAATTGTCGATAGATAATGATGCCGTGGATTTCGAAGAAGATGAAGATTATATCGATTGGCGAATAGCTATTGACATAATTGAATCAATTGATTTTAACATCTCATCGAACACAATTACTAGCATTCGTTGTGGTGCTCACACTCTCCAACTGTGTGTAAACGATGTTCTGAAACAGTCGGCAATAAAAGACAATGTCGATAAGATACGATTCGTGGTAAAAAAAGAAACTTAGAAGTAAAATGATTTTAAATTTTCAAAGAAGTGAACTCTACAAAAAACCTATCATTGATTGTGCAACACGTTGGAATTCAACATATAAAATGATTGAAAGAATCCTGGAAATGAAGGATATTATAAATACACTAAGCAAGGATTATCCTGATTTATTTCTCGAATCTGAAGAATGGTCTTTCATAACTGAATTCTTGAGACTATTTAAACCTATTTACAATGCTACCATTAAGTTACAAGGCGAACAGTTGTGCTATAGTGAACGTCATTTCAAATTGACGCTTTACCGGATAGCAACATGAAACCCCTTCTCAAGGAGTCCTTGAAGATAAGAAAGGATAAACTTTTAGAAAATGAACTGTTTAACGCAGCTGTGTTCTTGGATCCACGAATCAAAGTATGCTTAACTTGCGAACAAAAACAAAGGGCGAAGAGCTACATACTATCGTTATATAAACGCATGAAGTCAACAGAAGCTAAGTTTGCTTAAGTTAACCAAAACAATGCATATTTATTTATATCAATCATCTTTTATGTTTCAGAACACAATACAAGCCACCCAATATTAGAGGAAACTCCATCACCGAGCAGACCACATGCAGCAAAATATCTGCAAATGATAGATTCTGCCACTGAAATTCCGAGTTCATCTAATTTACACAATTTAGAAGCTGATTTTGCCACTTATGTGCTGCAATCAAGATTGCGACTAAATGAAAATATAATAGCATTTTGGTACTCTCAGAATACCATCATCAGTGAGATTGATAATATTGTACAGGTAATACCGTCAACCCAATTAAGTGTGGAACGCTTATTTTCTGCTATGAAATACATATTATCTGATCAGCGCAACCGCATGTCAGCAACAAATCTTGAACATATATTAATTGTAAAAGTCAATGGGGATTTCAATTATGAAAGTTGAGCTTTCTCACATGTTAATCTTTTATATATTCGTTAATTTTTTATAAAATAAATAAATGTTTTCATATTTACTGGTTAAATATAAATATATATACTTTTGTATTTTATTTATACGATATTGACTCTTATATTTATGGTTGTATTTTTCCTCATGCCATTCATATTTAGTATTTCTTTATAAACATCACTCAGGTGTACGCAACCTCTTCATAAACATCACTCAGATGTACGCAACCTCTATTTGTTTTTTAGGGTACATAATGATGTACGCTACGTGGTTTTTTAATGTACACGCAACATTTATAACGTACGTACCCAACCATTTCGGTTGGGTACGTGGTTGTTACTTTACAATGGTGGTTGCGTACCAAACATGTACGCTACGATTTTCGTTGGGTACATGTACACAAACGCTAAAATTTTTTTTAAAGTTTGTGTACATGTACGGTACCTTATCGTAGTGTAACTTTTCATGCTAGGTACGCTACAAAACGTTATTGTACGCTACCTTAATGTAAGTTTTCGAACGCTGATTACCATTGAGATTCTGTGTGGGTCCCAAGATGATCTCGCATTGACATCTGCAAAATCGTTTATCGTAAATTGTAGTTGTTCCTTCCCTCTCATCATCGCCCTATTACTCTCTGGTTACTCTATAACAATGGTGTGTACGGCCATCCACTGGTGGTTTCTGTAAAATACTCTTAATTTATTACAACACTTGGGCGTTTAAGTATTTTTTGTAATAATTCGTTAAGAATTCATTTGTAGCACGATTTTAGGTAACATTAGTGCTTAAAAATGTCTAAATATGTAATGAAACAACAAGAAAAATTAAATATTAATTCTCCCTTACATTTTCTCTTTTCCTATTTTGCTCACCATTGCTCTATAAACTACTTGATGAAATAGCACGCGCATCACATTCGTACGACAAAGCTTATCGCGCTCTTTGTCAATCCCATCGCCTTTTCTGGAAATTTTGTAGAGTTTCGAATATCGACAAGCAGATATGTAGCGAGCGACTGCAGCTGTGATTATGTCCCGGAAAATTCTCTCAGCTACCCGAGGATCTGTGGGGCTGGGCAGTTCTCTGAAGCGGTTATTGGTAAATTAGGTAAACCCTTGCCATTCAGGTCGTCTATGGCTCAGCAAAGTACGGCGCACAATGGTTCAGGAATCAATTTTCCTGGCCAAAAATCAAAATTTTGTTTTGTCAAAGATATTTAATTTCTATATGGGATTCGATAGTTAGCATATTGAAACTACGGAAACCAAAAAATTAGGTGAAAATATTGGAAGGTGTGGGTGTGGTGTGCCCCTAACAACGAACATTTTCCCCATTTTTTTGGGAAATGCCTAATTTTTGCAAATTTCTGGTGAAAGACGTAGCTATTTCTCGGAAACTATAACAGATATTGTGTTCATTGTTTTTTTTTTTTTTTTTGTAAGGTAGGCAGGATTGTGGTAAATTACCGTAGCGTTTACACAGCATGAGCTATTTTGTTTTTCCTCAGGTACTAAATGTTTTGAAATTCAACATTTAGTGGACTAGAAATTTTGTGGAACAACATGGAACAATGTTCTGTTTTCACAGAAAGATGCCCGAGAGTCTCCTCTTTCAGCCCATATATAATTTTGTTCCCGTTCCGTTCCGTCCGTTAAACACTTTTTTCAATTTATTGAAATTACATGGGTAAAAATGTGTGTTTTTCTATACCGTTCGCCATATGAATTACAACTTTTTGACACAAATTAAAATTGTTTTGAGTATATGAGTTTTTTATACGAGTTATATAAGTTTTATGAAAACCCAAGGAGTTTTTTTTTTAATTTTTGTAAAATTTAAATATTTTTTTTTTAAATTTTTGAAAAAAAAATTTTTCGAAATTTTTTCCAATTTTTTTTTATTTTTTTGGTAATTTTATTGTTTATTTGTTGGTGTTTGACCATCTTTAATACATAGGAATATATAAAAACCACAAAAACATTCCTATTTTGATGAAAAATAGTTAAAAAACTCAAAAGTTTAACATTGACCTTGATTTTATCTGCAACGACAGGACCGAATTTGACCGCTTGTGATTCATCTGAAAGCTGATTGGGTTATCAGTCTAACAAAAAAGGAATTATGAAAATATCTCTATCCGTACAAAAGTTACAGAATTTTGACCAGGAAAAAACGATTCTAAACCACTGTGCGGCGGTCAGAGATTATGAAGTCTGTGGGAGGTGAAATTACGGGTTTCCAGGACTCGTCATTTATCAGAACGGGTGCCACAATTATCTTCGTTTAGGCGTCTTCATTCACCGAGCAAAATGTGGTGCTATCAATTTGTTCTTTCAGCGTTGTACCTTTTATGGTTATTGCTCTATTTCTTTTGTTTTAGCCGATGTCTTCCGGTTTTAACGGATTTAACCCCAACTTGATGTGAACATTTCACAATCCAATGTTTTCTTCCCAAAAAAAAAAAAACTTTATTGCACATAATGTTCAGGGAACTATTTAAATTTTCAGTATAGCATGGACATGAAATGAAAATAAAGATTTTAATTCCATAAAACTCTGTGACAAACAGTTTGTTGTTGTTGTTTTCCATCATCACATTTCACCACATCCGTCTTTGTTGACATTTGACAGTATAATACCCATGAAATAGGATTTTCGTTTAGTTTTATTATGACAGATTGTGAGTTGCCTACGAAAGGAGAAAAACATTAAAATGCATAAAATGCAACATTCGCAAAAAAACCTGTTGTTTATTAGTTGACTTTTAGTGCAACGATTTTTTCATGCTTTTTTCTTATAGGAAACTTTTACGAGTAGTAATTTTCTTAAATAGCTACATAAAAATAAGAAAACAAAATGTACATAGAGTTTTTACTCACTAGGAAGAACGAATGAAAAGATAACAAGTTTGCAGGTCTTTAAGATTTAATTTTAACGTTAACAAGTAAAAAAGTCGTTAAGATCGTACGGGTTGAACTTTTAAATAAGAAGAAACTTAAAACTTAAAATCTTAATCTTAAAAATTAAAAATGTAATTCATATTACATGAGAAGAAGAATCACACACATAAGTTTATTTTGCAACTTGCAAATTATCAAGCATTTTAAGTTCCAAGCTACATATAATAAATCTCCATAGTATGGAAAGTATTTAAATTTCGTCATTCCATTTGCCCGAACAAAGTATAAGATGTCTGGTCAAAAAATAACCGTTATATTCTTATGTTCGATTTTCGCAATTCGTTATGTTGGTACAAATGTCCGTTACATATATTTATTTGTAATTTCAGGAAATTTCTGTGATTTCGTCAGTTTGTTTATGGCAGATAAGAAGATAAGTCTGTTTTGCTCTTTGGGCTCGTGAGTTTTTGTCCAAAAACCGTATTCATCAGACTTGGCCCCCTGTTACTTTTTCCTCTTCCCGAAACTGAAGACACCGACGAAAGGAATACGTTTTGCTAACGGTTTTTGTTCAGAACTCTTACATCAAGTTCGAAGATGGGCCCTATTTTCCTAGGAAAATTACTCTAAAGCTGTAAAAAATCATCCGGTCACTACATTAAATGGCTAGTTCGTAAGATAACTCTCTAACATAGTGTCCAATTTGGTCCAAACTTTGCACATCGCAACAGTTCTTTTGAATTTACATCAAAATCGGCGAAGGACCATATCGGTCCACGTTTTTACATAACATTGGATTAAGGCATTTTGAAGATTTTAACAACATTTTAATTCCAATTAGCTCCATTTTAATATTTCGTATTCTCTATGAATCAAAAGTCAGTTTACCAACATTATTGGCATTTTCCCACTTAGCTTAGCATTTTGGATTCTATATGGATAGGAAACATTTCCACCAAAATTTGTTAATATAGACATTATTTTGGTGTAGCCTTTAAGATTACCGAGTTTTCTGTGGACAGGCAGTCCTCCTTAATATATTCTTGTTATATGCCCATATTTAAGTATAATTTGACATGTGGAAAGAAGTTATCCCTAAGTTATGGGTACCACGCCAGTACCATGTACGGAATATTGTCCTGATAACGAAAACGCGTGTTTTACTTCGATTCGGCGAAAAGAGTTTCCGCACCGACGCACATAGGTAGATATTTAGTAATTAAATACTAGCTAGGCACAAAATATTGAATTCTAGGTATAGTAAAACTTCCGCGAATTACCCCCACCTTTTTTTCTAAACCATACGTCACCGCTTCCGTGCAGTTAGACGCAATTTGATCGTTGACTTGATACGTACTTCTATTTGGGCGCCCAAATTATATCAAATTTTGCAATACGCACATATTTTTATTTTAAGTTGTGTAGTGAAAGTGATTTCTATACCTCAAGTAAGCTTCTATTAAATAAATAATAGTTTTATCTTTTATTTTTAACTTTCGTTATATTTTTCGGTAGTTGAACATAACCTCTTTTTCACAGAAAAAAAATTAATTTTTTTAATTTCAAAAGCAATTTTGTTATGGATCAGGATTCGCCCGGATCATATTTTTTACAGTGTTTTATTTAACTTGCCTTGGTGTGTGTTTAGTTCAAATCTGGTAACTCATTTTTAACACGGTTGCAGTTGACCAATCGAACTAAAACTTTGCACACTTCTCAGATTTGGATGACAATACACGAATATGAAATCAAAACCAATATTGGTCCATTTTTACACTGTTTTACAGTGTTTTATCTAATTTGCTTTTCAAATCTGGTAACTCATTTTTCACATAGTTGCAGTTTACCAATCGAACTTAAAATTTGCACATTTTTCAGATTTAGATGACAATACATGAATATGAAACCAAAACCAATATGGGTCCATTTTTTCCTATAGCCTCCATATAACGGTACCACCCGACTTCTGGTATTTTGAGGATTTTGTCTTCTTTTTAGCCAGAATTTGCTGGAACTTGGCATTTGGAGTTCTCAATAGTCCAGGAACTTTCCCACTAAAAATTGTGGACGTAGGTCAAGGTTTAATATAGCATCCATATAACTGTACCACTCAATTTCAAACATTTTAATCTACATTTTCTGCTCAAATGGACTGTAATTCGGCATTTTGGGATCTCAGTGGTCAAAAAATGTATTTACTAAAAAGTTAAAAATAAAAAATAATTTAAAAAAATTAAGTTTCAGTGTTTTATTTAGAAATGCACTTAAAACTAAAAAATAATTTGTCGCTTAGCCTCAATATATATATTCTTTCTCATGATAGAATCTCTCAAATAAAACGCTTGCCGTTTAATTTTGCCACCATTCATAATTTAAATGCAAGCGTTTTATTTGAGAGATTCTATCATGAGAAAGAATATATATATTGAGGCTAAGCGACAAATTATTATTTAGTTTTAAGTGCATTTTTAAATAAAACACTGAAACTTAATTTTTTTAAATTATTTTTTATTTGTTTATTGAATACGTTACACATTCAGCTTTTCTATATAAAAACAATAGCCGGCGAATCCCGCCTATTCCTCAAATACAGAAGTTCAAAGTATTTTGTTAAAAAAATTTAAAAAAACATTTTTTTATTTTATGTTTTTTTTAACTATGGAGATACCTAGTTCTTCGGGGGTGAAACTAGTGACCCGTAAATGTCTGTTTGAGCAAATGCAACTACAAAATTTACCAAGTTTGGATGAGAAATTGGAGTTTTTAGAAAACCACTTGCTATTGTCTTGCGGAGACACTGTGGAAAGAAAAAAGAACCTTAAGCATAAATTTTCCTACATAAAACACGAATTTAAACGGAGATGGCTAAAAGCTCATAAATTTGAAGAAGTTTTTATGAAAACCAACCAGAAGTGGCTGGAAGGCACTTTTGAAATACCATTGCATTCGCTTAATCAACCAGGTCGTCCGAGCAAATCATTTTCGGATTCGAGTGAACGAAGAAAAAGAACTGGAAGGAAAAAGAACTGCCTCAAAATTGCTCAAAGAAATAGAAAAATCACCAACAAAGGCTAGTAAATATAGAAAAGCTTATTCCAAGACCAATGAAACAATTGCTCCTTTGACCCCGTTCCAAGCACTCAAAATGTTCGTAGAAGCTGATCTAACAAGACGACAATATGAAATAATAAGGGCAACTAACCCAAAGCATTACCCTTGTTACGACCTTTTGTTGAAAGCAAAACAAGAATGCTACCCACCAAAGACGGCATTGCGAGTAACAGCTACATGCCCAGAAATTAATTTACAATGCCTAATGGATCATACTATTCAACGGTTATCAATCTATCTGGAAGAAGTGTTATCAACCCTTAACGAAATTGAAAGAAATTCATTAACGATAATTTATAAATGGGGGTGTGACGGGTCACAACAAGCACGGTACAAACAAAAATTCTCGGAAGACGCCGAATCTGATGCTAGTATATTTTTGAGTTCTTTTTCCCACTTCAAATTATTTGGGGTAAAGAAAACAATAAAGTGTTGTGGCAAAACCCAACACCATCATCACCACGATTTTGCCGCCCCATCAGATTTCGGTATGTGAAAGATACTACAGATGTAACAAAAGAGGAAATAAGTTATGTGCAAAATGAATTTAAGAACTTCATACCTACAAAAGTAAATATAGATGGAAAAGAATTTGCTTATAATCACATTTTAAAAATGACCATGGTTGATGGCAAAGTTTGCAATGCTGTGACCAACACGACCTCACCTAGCCGATGCTATATATGTGGCGCCTCTTCCAAAGATTTCAATAATTTAAGCAAAAAGAATGATATAAGTCCCGATGCTCTTGAGTTTGGAATTTCGGTATTGCACGCAAAAATACGTATTTTTGAAAGCATTCTGCATTTGGCATATAAATTGCCCGTGAAGAAATATGGAAAGAAAAGGACCCAGGAAGAGAAAGATTTAGAAGAAGAAAGGAAAAAAGAAATCCAAGAAAGATTCCGTTTAAAACTGGGCTGTTGGTGGACATGCCTAAAGCCAATTTTGGTAATACCAATGATGGCAATACGAGTAGGAGATTTTTTGAAAACACAGAATTAGCGGCGGACATAACAGGCATTAACCACGAATTAATACATAGATTTAAAATCTTATTAGAGGCGATTTCAAGTGGACACAAAATAAATACAACAAAATTCGAAGAATATGCCTTCAACACCGCGCAAATGTATGTGGAATTATACGACTGGCATCCCATGACTCCAACAATGCATAAATTACTATTACATGGGGCGACCATAATAGATAATGCACTGCTGCCAATCGGCCAATTGTCGGAGGAGGCTGCAGAAGCTCGAATTAAACATTTTCGGTCATACAGACAGAATTTTTCAAGAAAATTTGCAACGGAAGAATGCAACCGTGATATTTATCAAAGATTGCTTCTTACATCAGATCCACTCATAAGTAGTGAAAGATCGTTAAAGAAAACTTCACACAAGGTGTTTTCCAGTGAAGTTATAGAACTATTGGAACCTGCCGAACTCCACACACAATCATGTATTGAGCACGAAGAAGTCGAGATAGAAACATCTTTTAATAAGACAATTTAATTTATTTATAATTTTTATTTATTTATGATTTATGAAAATAGAATGTGTTTTTATTATAAAATATATGTTTTTCTTATTTATTTTGTTAAATAAATACATATTTTTTAAAATACTGTCTTTCGAAGCCATTAACGTCCAAAAATATTTTTGGCCGCCTAAATATTTCAAATCTACCACTGTGCGACGGCGATTACTAAATCCCTTTTAATACTATTTAAAAATTTAAATGTGGTCAGTTTCAATAAATATTTATGGAAAACAAATACGATTCCCACAGGAAAAGTCATTAAAAACAGTGTGTAACTTTCGCGAATTCGTAGCAAATTACCACCCAGCAAAATGTTCGATGCCAAAGATGCTATTCAAGAATGGGTGCAAGGGAAATGGAATGTAATTTTTTCAGCATCTTCACTCATTCTTTTTACAAGAGCGCGACCCCCAAAGATGCAATTCATTTTCAGATCCTAAGCATGTCATCTTTACTAACTCGATGGAATGGCATCTTCAACAATTCTTTGGCATGGCACCTTAACCAATTCCAAAGAATAGCATTTTCACTAATCTTTGGCATGTAATTTTCACGTCTTGTTCGGAAAATGGAAAATGCTGTATTGAAAAATGATTTTAATTTTTTTATTTTATTAATTCGAAGGAATTAATGAAATAACTATAATTTATTTATCATCATAAAGTTTACATCTATAATTGCAGTTTGTTCTCGTTGTTGTAACAGTAGTTAATACGTTTGTATTCTCATTTTTCTGCTTAATCTGAATCTGGGTCTATCAGTCGTAAGAATGTGGCTATTTCGCTATTTATATGGTTTGTAACCACAAAGCTGCAAACTTAAGTTTCTTAGCAGGATTGGTAGGGCAATTGAGAAGGAGCAGTGTGTCGTGGGGGCCTGTGCTATGTGCTGGGCAGATGTTTTCCACGGCTGCACCATCCCGAGCGTACTGACCCAAAACTACTCTGGTTTGTCCTGACAGCTGGCTCTTCTCAGCTGCGATACATGGTGGATGTTCTCCAAGGACCGCATTCACACGATAACTGTTTACTGCATCTGCGACTGCATTCGTGTGAATGCTACTTAAACCTGGTTGAAAGGCTTGTTGATCTAGAGGTTCTCTCTTGTAACGTTAGACTTCTCTTTCTAGATTATGAAGACCCCCTGGCTGCCTGGGTATGTGGTCTGAATTCTGCTATAATCGACCATGACATTCGTCTCTATTGTTCCCAACTCGGCCGCCCAGGTAGTGATTTATTGGCCGTAGATTTATTGGCTGGTATTTGCATATTCCTCGCGTGGAAAAAATGGTAAGATCAGACAAAAAGGAGTTCAGTCTTTCACAAATGTCGTCAGGGAAGGCACGCCAAGATAGTACAATCAATCGAATAAGTTACGATCTCAATGCCGTCTGCAGCGTTTGGAATTCAGAAGAGGTTTCCTTCACTCCACGGGTCTTGGACTTCTTGATCCTAAATTCTACGTACTACTGTCATCCACACTTAAAATTTATTATCCAACGTCTCAAACTTGGACGGTGCGTAGTCTGCTCGATGACATCAAACAACGAGGGTGAGGGTGCTTGACAATATCAAAGGGCTTTGCTAAATCAAGTGTCACTATCACTGTTCTATCGCACGGCTTGCTCTGAGTGAGTCCTCGGCTAATATGGAGATGGAGATGGCCTTCAGCGCAGTTGTTGTGCTGCTTACGGATCCTATGCTATTGATCGGCAACTGGAATGTTATTTCTGATGCTGGAAGAACTAAAGCCACAAGGGTCCTTGCTACGGGCGACAAAAGCGAAATCGGTTTGTAAGATTCACCTTTGCTGGCATCCTTTTCGGGCTTCAGTAGCTGGCCTATTTTCCAGACTTCGGGAACGATGTGTTTGGCAAGCGACAGGTTGTAAATTTAAGTAAGAAACATGACTTCCGGCCGTCCCAGCTGTTGCAGTCTAAACACCGCCGCTGCACGCAACAGAGTTTACTTCCTCCGTAACAGGTTTTGATTCATCTTACAAAATGATTTTACTTCCCATCAGTGCAGTTCAGATTTCGACATTGACTCCAACTGCAGATTACTATTTCGTGAATTTTATTTTATAACGTTTTGGAAATGTTTGTTGTTTTGTAGGGATCTACAAATCGACTTGTTGAGAAGGGTTCTCTAGAGCACGCAAGGAAATTTTATAATTGGTCTGTTCCTTTACTTTTAAAAATGGTAATTGTTGCAAAAATGGTAAAAGTGGTGAACTGCTCTCATATAAATTGTATGCTTTTAAAAGTAAGGAAACACTTTGCACAAACACAAAATTCATCCCTATTGGATCGATGGAATGGGTTCAAATGCTAATAAAAAGATCGGATCTTTCACGACTTCATTTGAACCAATGCAATAGATCCAGTGAAATCATGGCATCTCATGGAACCAATTCCATAAAATTTTGCTGGACACATATTCTCTTGTCCGATGGATACAATAAATATAAAATTCGCTAGCTTATAAAGAAAAACAAAAAATTGCAATCTTGTCAAAGGTGCATTAAATGCTCTGAAATATCGCGATTTGATAACAAATTGGTCCAGAATGGTTTGATATTGATTTTAAATTAGATTAAAACTATTAATAAGTTATTACGAAAAGCGTATATGTCATTATAACAAATAAAATTAAATAATATATTACTGAACTGAAATGCATTTAGTGCGAAAAATTTTTTTCGCGATGGAGAAAAAATGACATCGTACGAGTATTTCATAGTAGTTTTTTATGCTCTACACGGCTATGCCGTGTTATTTTTGATATTTGCGAAAATTGCAAAAATCAAATATAACCCTAATATAAATATTTTTATCGGCAAAGCCGACTTATAAAGGGTGTTTTTTTAAGCCCGATAGAACTTGAAATTGTAAAAAATAACACAAAAAATTAAATTGTAATCAATTTTTTTTTTATTCGAAAGATCAATACGTGACATTAACATTTGAAAATGATT
The DNA here is from genome assembly GCF_047663935.1 of Musca autumnalis. Lineage (NCBI taxonomy): Eukaryota > Metazoa > Arthropoda > Insecta > Diptera > Muscidae > Musca > Musca autumnalis. Next base: position 105,834,510 of record NW_027411644.1, read on the forward strand.
TCGGGCATATGGGCACCGCGGCTGTTCTTGACGAAGTGCATTCTGGACGTCCAATTTTTGGCCACTTTTTCGAGCACTGCTGGCCGTATGTCACGTATAACACGAACAATGCTGGCCTCCAAGGCATCAATTGTTTCTGGTTTATCAGCATAAACCAGTGACTTCACGTAGCCCCACAGGAAATAATCGAGAGGTGTCAAATCGCACGACCTTGGAGGCCAATTGACAGGTCCACTTCTCGAAATCAACTTATCGCCAAATTTTGATTTCAATAAGTCGATGGTTGCGTTCGCCGTATGGCACGTAGCGCCATCCTGTTGAAACCACATCTCCTCCGGAACAATGTCATCCATATTTTCAAACAAAAAATCATTGATCATGGTGCGGTAACTATCTCCATTGACCGTAACGCGAGCTCCGGCCTCATTTTTGAAGAAATAAGGTCCGATGATGCCACCAGCGTGAAAACCGCACCATACGGTGCATTTTTCTGAATGTAATGGAGTCTGTAGGGTCTCTTGTGGATTGGTCTCACTCCATATGCGGCAATTTTGCTTATTAACAAACCCGTTAAGCCAAAAATGCGCCTCAACGCTGAACGCCATACAAATGACGAAGTCGTCTATAAGTTGCGCGAATCGACGACTGATTTTCAAAGTAAATTTGGATAATTTCGTAGCGTTGTTCAAGCGTGAGTCTATTCATGATGATTTGTCAGAGTATACTGAAACAAATAAAAAAAAGTTTCATCAAAATTTAATTTTTTGTGTTACTTTTTACAATTTAAAGTTCTATCTAGCTTAAAAAAACACCCTTTACTTTTTTATACCTTCCACATAGTATCTAAGGAATTGAAATAATAATTTTGGACCCTATGAAGTATGTATGTTCTTGATCAGATCGATCTAATCATGTCCGTATGTCTGGCTGTGATAGTATTTCGAAAAAACGCTAATTTTTCTGCTCGAAGATGGGCTATGTCGGTCCATGTTTTAGAATATCCTCCATACAACGGTACTGCCCGATTTGAGGTATTTTGACATTTTTAGCCACATTTTCTGACAGAATGGGCTGTACCTCTTTAAATCATGGTAGAACAAACCAGGTAAAGTAAGTACTACAACAAATACAACTCAACAACAACCACATAGGAATTTGTTTTTGTTTGTAATGTTAGTGTCAAAAATAAATGTAAACAAAATAATGAATTGTCAATAAATTATTGGAATTTAAAAAACTAATATTTTTTCATATTTGACTGAATATTTTGGAAAACATGAATGAAAACTCGTTAGATTTTCAATTTGAATGTTTCCATATCATTCCACTAAATGCATAATTTCTCGCAGAAAGTAGAATTCTTACAAATATGTTTGAGGTCGCTGAAAATTCATTGCAAAAGGAGAAGCTGTTTCAATCTTTTGTTTTTGAAATCAAAAAACACATGTTTATTAGGGCTTTATTTTTTTTCAAACTTATCAAAATACCACACCATATTAACAAAGCGATGTTTTAGTGTGCGGCACGTCGTTCGGACTTGGAGGAGGTTACATTTCATTGATATGAAGAAGTCTTTATGGGAAATAGTTTTTTCTGATGAATATATTTTTTCTTCATAACATGGTTCTAGTGTATGATTTTTCGATATATACACTGCATCCCCCTGAAATCGATGCTGACATTTTGAAGTTTTGATTTCAGTGTTTTTCGAATTTTTCTTATAATTAGAGGGTGCAACTAGATAATAATCCAAACTAGTTATAGGATTGTAGAACTTGCGATTCCACGTCGTTCGATGTATATCTCGTGAGTGTGCTCCGTACAGCTTCCTAGTAATAGGAGTCCAAAGGCGAAAATTTGGTGCGTACATTTTCTGAAAACCCCTATTTTTTGGCTTTAAAATGTACAAATATCGTACAGGTACCTCTGAACCCCGCGTGATTTTAAATTTTTTACGTGTCGGATCTAATAAGCCCTTCCGCGTTCGAATCCATCCACTAAAACGCCGGATATAGATACCTTGAAAGTAGGACAATCTGCAAAAATATATTTTGACAATTCCGCGAATTTAACCGCGATTTTCTTTGATTATTTTTACATAAATGTAATCCTTTATACGCAATTATAATATTTGCCAAAAAGATGTGTCACAAATTACAAAGATTCGGGAGTAGTATCCTTATTTATCCCAAAATAGAATGTGGTGGCACATCCGTAGTTCTTAACGAATCTGTCTAAAATAATTTATATTGACGTATTTTTAATAGGCGGCCACTGAAATCGGATGCACCTTATAATCATATGCACATCGCGTAATTTTTGCCCACTTGAAGGTTTTTTGAATAGTGAGATGCACATGAATAGCACATGCACCTCAACTGATTTAAACGGATTCGCGAATTACACGCTTTTTAACTTTTTTGTGTTTTTTCTTTGGTTGTGATTTCAATATTACTCTGTACTTCTTAACTCTATTGCTTATCATTCTAAGCAAATATACTTTCACGATGACTAACTATTTTCCTCGAAGAAGTTTTAGCAAAATAATTCAGGTTTTGTATGGAAATTTAGCGAAATAGTAGAATAACTCCTATAAATGTTTCTCAAATTTTTCGTATTAAACCAACAAATATATTTTGAAATAATATTCCCACAATAAGTTTTTGTCTTTTGTTGTTGCTATGCGTTGTCTAGATGCTGTAGAGATTTTAAATTTATTTTTTTTAGATTTATATAGACTCTGAGTTAGAATAAATAAAATTTACTCTAAGATTTTTTCATTGTTTGTTGATTTTCGGCGAAAATAAAAACAAATTTAGAAATATTTTAACATCAGCGGATATATATAACATTCTGTTAACGATTTATACATTTATTTTCTTATTAAAACCCAAAGGTAATTATACCCTACACCACTATGTGGAAAGGGTATTATAAGTTTGTTTTGGTAAAAATTCATGTAACACCGCGAAATATTCGTCGGAGACCCCTAATGTGGTATACCAATCTTCATATCTCGGCGAGATAAAGCGATTTTGAGATGTGTGTCCGTCCGTCCGTCCGTCCGTGTGTCCGTCTGTCCATTATAAATTGTAATCAAACTCCAGGCCGCAATTATGGACCGATCGTCACGAAACTTGGTATGGAGGTCGGTTTCATATCAGAATAGGTCGCTATTTTAATTGGTGATGATCATGAAATATTTAGCGGGCGAAATGGACCAAAAACAAAATTTTTATCCGATTTTGTAGCTGCTCTGTTGGTCGCAATAATAGCCCGATCGCCTCGAAAATTCGAACAAAGTAACAGTATATGACAAAGAAGATGCTTGCAATTTGAGATGGTGATCGGATGATGTATAGAGGGTTAAATGGACCACAACTTTTGTGTGAAAATTGTAAAAAATTTTAATATACCGGTTATATCTTTATTCCTGGAAGACACATCCCGCCCACGTAAATAATATTTCGAAGGCCAACTCTTGCCCTTTCCATTGATGTCAATTATGTTGATGTACGTGATCAGATAAGAGGGTTACAGCCTAATATATCCAGTTTTTTGTTTGTAGTGTTATCATAAACACGCTAGAGGTCGCAATTATAGCTCAATAGTCACGAAATCTTACACGAGGTAAGAGTTTAGGTCGAAGAAGATGCCTGCAATTTTGGATAATGATCTGATATTATTTAGCGGGTGAAATGGACCATTACTTTGGTACGAAAAATAAAAAAATTATATTTTTGTCAATACTTTAATTCCTGGAGGACACATACCGGCAATCTAGCCTACATATGGAAAAATAACTGCTGACCTTTTCCCTGATGCAAATTGCATATAATGTGTCTGCTATATAACGGGCCTACTGTCATTATATAATGGATATGCATATTTTCCTCCGATGCTACAAATTTGCAATAATCGTCTGATCGGCGCGAAATTTTATTTACGGTTTGAATTTACGCCAAAGAAGAAGCTTGGAATTTAACATGATGATCAGATAATATTTAGCGGGTTAAAACTTTTGTGTAAAATTTGTATTATATCCTGAACGTCAACGTGAGTTATATTTGGAAGACGCTCTATTAACATACATTAACATAATTGATATACATGGTCTGATAAACCCTATATACAAGTTAACCCTATTATATACGAGGATCCCACAGTTTTAATTGTGTGCATTGTAATTACATTCACGCTAAAGGTCGCAGTTATAGTTCAATACTGACAAATTTATGCATGAGGTAAGAGTTTTGGTCAAGGAAGATGCTAACAATTTTGTATAATGATCGGATAATATTTAGCGGATAATATTTAACCAAAACTTTTGTAAGAAAGATATAAAAATTAAATTTTTGTCTCCACATTTTAATTTCTGAGAGACATGCAGACAAATTAAGAAAACGAAATTAGAAAACCAACTCGTGGCCTCTATTTTTATGCAAATTATATCAATGTAGCGATTATATAACGGAAGCACTGTCTAACATATAAATGGGTTTCTTTATTGTTTTGGTTTGCTTGTAACGAACTACATTTAGTTACTATGCTACAAAATGAAATTCCCACAATTTAAATTGATGCCAATTGCAATGATATAGGAGTCTTGAAATGTTTGTGCTACCTTTGGTCAAAAGTACCGTAATGCCTAAAATAATTTCGTTTTTTTTTTTCATTGGGTGATTGGGTAAAAATCAGCGAAAACTACTTCTAAATGTCTTTTGATATTTCTTTCTTTCATTATAAAATAAGGAGAATAACACATAACGTTTCCAGTAATGACGGTGTATGTATGTGCTATATCTCTGGTATGTTATCGTGTATATCAGCTTATGTATGTATGACCGGACGGCAAAAATATGTCGTAATCATATAAAATTATTTCAGTGGAAAACTAGTGCGCAGGGGAAGTGGTGTAGGGTATCACATGGTCGGCCCCGTCCGACTATAGCCCTCTCTTACTTGTTTTTAAATATTTTTTTTTTATAAGGGAACAAAACCCCCTATAACTTTTGGGTGCAGCATCCTATTTTGTGAACGCGGACATATTTGAAACCACCATTTTTTTCTTAACCTAAGCACCAAAAATTATTTTTTTTTCAATGGTATTGAAAAGGAAATTTGAAATTTACCATATATCCCTAATATACATCGAACATAGAAATAATTATATAAAATGTCGTATGGTATTTGACACTAACATTACACCCCAGTTCAGGCAGCTGGGTGTTGCTGTTTCCTTTTCTTGTTCTACCATGCCTTTAAATGTATTTTGAACTTTTATGCTACACTTTCTGACAGAATTTATTTGAACATTTTGAAAAAAAGCTCATCAATGCAAAAAATAAAATGAAAAGTTCGATGACAGAGAAGCCACTGCACAGCCGATATGTCTGATCAGCTGCTACCAACAGAGAAACCGGCTCACAGAATAGTGGTTGTGTGAGTTCGAATATTCGATTTTCCTTTTTCACTTGCAAAACAAAAATATTCGATCATTAAGCTCGACTCCAACGAGAAATTAATTAGAATTATTTGTAGTTTGGCATTTGGGGTTCCCAGTGATCAAAAAACTTATATCTAAAAAATTATGGGTATAGATACATGTTTTGGTATAACGGAACCTCGCGATTTTCGATATTTTTAAAATTTTAACTACACTTTTTAACCGAACTAGGTGTAATTTGACATTTGAGGTTCTCAGTTATCACGAAACTTCTCCACCAAAAGTCGTCAACATAGGTCCATGTTTTGGTATAGCTCCCATATAACGGTAACTCCCGATTTTTTAACTACAATTTTTAATCAAACTGGCTGTAATTTGACATTTGAGGTTCTTTGTGGTCACGAAACTTCTCCGCCAAAAATCGAACTAGCTGTAATTTGACATTTGAATTTTCAGTGGTCACGAAAATCGTCGACATAGGTCCATGTTTTGGTATAGCTCCCATATAACACTACCACACGATTTTTGGTCTTTTGAGGGTCTTAGCTATATTGTTTGAAGGAACTACCCGTAATTTCACTTTTGAGGTTCTCTGCAGTTTCGAAACTTTTCCCCCAAAAATTTTAAAAATAGGTCGACACTTTGATATGTGGCCCGTAGGTGGTACCTTTCACCTTGCTGAACACATTTTTATACCCTATACCACAATGTGGAAAAAGGTATTATAAGTTTGTTTTGGTAAAAATTCATGTAACACCGCGAAATATTCGTCGGAGACCCCCAATGTGGTATACCAAAGAGATTTTGAGATGTGTGTCTGTCCGTCCGTCCGTCCGTCTGTCCATTATAAATTGTAAACACGCTCCAGGCCGCAATTATGGACCGATCGTCACGAAATTTTGTATGGAGGTCGGGTTCAGATCAGAATAGATCCCTATTCTTATTGGTGATGATCGTGAAATATTTAGCGGGTGAAATGGACCAAAAACATAATATTTATCCAATTTTCTAGCGGCTCTGTAGGTCTCAATAATAGTCCGATCAACGCGTAATTTTAAATAAGGTAAGAGTATATCACAAAGGAGAAGCTTGCAATTTGAGATGGCGATCGGATAATATTTAGAGGGTTAAATGGACCAAAACTTTTGTGTGAAAATTGTGAAAATTTTTAATATACAGCTTATATCTTAATTCCTGGAAGTGACATTCCGGACAAGTGAGATATACTTGAAAGTGGAACGCTTGACCTTTCAATTGATGCCAATTATGTTGGTGTGCATTATCAGATAACAGAGTTACAGCCTAATATATTCCGTTATTTGTTTGTAGTGTAATAATAAACTCGCTAGAAGTCGCAATTATATATCAATAGTCACGAAATTTTGCACCGGGTAAGAATATAGGTCGAAAAAGATGCCTACAATTTTGAATGATGATATGATATTCTTTAGCGGGTGAAATGGGCCATTACTTTTATATGAAAAATATAAAAATTTTATTTTTAGTCGATATTTTAATTCCTTGAGGACATATATATTTCGCAAAGTAGCCTACATATGGAAAAAACTACTGACCTTTCCTCTGATGTAAATTGCAATAAAGTGTTTGCTAGATAACGGGCCTACTGCCTAATATATAATGGGTTCTGTGTAGAGAACCACATTTTTATCCCATGCTACATATTGTCTCTCCAAAAGTTTATGTAACACCACGAAATATTCGTCCTAGACCCCTTATTTGGTATGCCAAAATTCATATCTCGACGAGATAAAGCGATGTGTGTCCGTCCATTAAAAATTGTAAACAAGCTTAAGGCCGCAATTATGGACCGATTGTAACGAATTTTTTAAGGAGGTTGGGTTCGGGCCAGAATAGAAATGATTAGTTTTTTGGTGATGATCGTGAAATGTTCAGGGGATGAAATGGACCAAAAACAAAATTTTAACCAATTTTGTAGCGGTTCTGTAGGTCAAAATAATAACCCGCAAAATTTTAAACAGAGTTTGAGTTTATGATGAAGAATATGCGTACAAACCAACGTGAAGATCAGATAATACTTAGCGGGTTAAATGGACTGAAACTTTTGTGTGAAATTGGTAAAAATTTCAACAACGAGGCGGTTAAACAACGGAAGTAGTAGTACTACATAAGTGGGTTTCATTACATTTTAGTTTGTGTGAACTAAATTTTCCTTTCCTGCTACAAAAATGTCTTTGTCGTGCTAAATAACTTTTTGGTTTTGGTCATAAGTATTATACATTACATCTCTGATATTTGATAATTAAATTTTCACAATCATTGAAAAGAAGTTCCGTGGAGAGCGATTGTCCTGGGATAGTGGTATAGGGTATCCCATGGTCGGCTCCGTCCTTCTATAGACTTTTCTTACTTGTTTAGATTAGATTAGATAATTTAGGCATTTGGGATATCCATGGTCGAAAAATGTTTCCATCTAAAATTGTGAAAGGAATCTAATTATTCCATTTTAATTAAGACTATTTTATGGTGACTTCTTACTTGTTATTAGTTCATTTTCACAACAAATCACTTCTGTTTTTTTTTAACAATACACCCACAAGCCAAGACAATGTCTTTATATCTAAATTATTTTGCATTTAATTAGAAAGCATATAACTTTTTTTTACCTTTCAGTTATTTGCAGGCATTTCGTTTGTCGACTGCATAAAAATATTAAAAGGAAAATTACTAAAGAATGTTTAAGAAATTTTTGAAAATTGTTTGAAGAGAATTATGCAGAACCAGAGCTATTCATTAAATTAAATTGTAGATCCTCTTCCTTTGTTACAAGATAATGTTGAATAATACAAAGCATTGTGCAGACAAGTTGAGGAAAAAGGAAAAGAGATTCTTGTGAACAATGTTAAATGGCAAAAATAAAAACAGAACTATAGTAAGGTATACGTAACTCAACATACTTATGTGGCTCGGAAAGTAAATTTTGTTATATAAGATGATAAGTAGATTTAGAATAACATATTTGAAGGGCAGAATTTTTAAGAATTTGAATCACAATAGAAATGCTGTACTCGGATCCGTTTATCCGTTTTTGCACGGTAGTAAAATAGACTGTACGGGGGCTTCTTATATGTGAATGTGGCATTGAATGTTCAGAAGTGCAAAAGACTAAAATTTTCATTCATAAGAACTCGGACATATACTCTAAGGCTCTTCCTCAGATTCGATGCCGCGAATAATAGCTATTTTGTTAAACACGCAACTATCTAACGTATTTTCTCAAGCTGTCCTTAATCTTTAAAACCGAACATATTTATATACATTAGGGTGGTTTTAAAAAATAGATAGCGGATTTTTTTAGACAGCATCACCTAAAGTGTTTAGTTTTGTTAGATTTTAACATTGCCAAAGTTTGAGCACAATTGGAATATGTTAACACGTGTCACTGGGCTCCAATGTTTCTATAGTAATTTGTATGGAGCTGAAGGTGAATTTTCACAAAATTGCTCTAAAGCAGGGTTTCGGAGTCGGAGTCGGAGTCGAGCAATTTTGCTGGAGTCGGAGTCGGAGTCTGAGTCGGAAAAAATAACTCGACTCCGACTCCGGGCAAAATTTTTTCCACGTTATAGAAATATAACATTAAATTTGGAACAAGAACATTTTTTTAAATCATTATTTATTTTAAAAGAAAATTATAAGAAACATATATGCAAACGGTATTTTATACTAATTTAAAGGACAATTCACAGGATAGTTACTATCCTCTGAATTGTAGTCTATTCATACCTATTTTGTTGATCCAAATGATTCTTTACATTTTTGGAAACAAAAGTAAAGTTCTATGACAATAAAATTAAGGTTGGACCTTTAACCTCTTTCGTCAGAAGTCTTACTGGTCTTCTCACAAAGGTCTATTGGTATTCTCATCCTGTTTTTTCTGAGAAATCATCCTTGTCCTCTATTAAAGACATTGTGATCTCTATGGGAAATCTTACTGAATACCCTGTGACACAAAATGGAAGTTAAGATCTGGGGAGGAAAATTCCTTTTCGGAATGAAAGCCCCAATTCAGAACCCCAAAGGATCCCATAGCTGAAATTTTTAAGTCACGATGTAATGATTTTTTTTGATTTGACCCCCATCAATCATTTAGAAAATAGTTTTATATCTTTGTTTGAAAATATTGTTTTATCATTTTTAGATGACATGTTTTCAGTTAAATGGAATGAGGAACCTTTCTGTTAAATATGCTGTCCTAGCTCAGGTTCTTCTATGTCCTTTTTGTTCTTGAACCCAAAAAGTAAAACAAAATTAAATTTTCTAAAAAATGTTCCACCGAAAATTATATGTAGGTTTCCGATTTCCATGAAATCGACATTGTCACGTTTTCATTGTCCTTTATCAGTTTTACCCATTACTTTCTCAAAAAAACGTATGTTTATGTATTTCGGTAAATTTCACATAATCTATTAACTATACACTCCGGTTCATCTGAATAGAACCAACCAATATTTGCCTACAAATACCGTTATATCTGACGATAGGAGTGGAATTGTAAATTATATTTTTGTATATATAGTAGCCGATATTTTCAATATCTAACATGTTTCACATATGCGTCATAACGGTACTTTTTTCTCGCTTTATGAAAAAATGCCAAAATATTAGCATGTTTTAATGGCTCACCAGGATAGAACCAAGCTATGAATTTACCCAAATCCTTTGTCAGATGTGGCAAAGTTTTACAAAAAAAACTATTTATAATTTTAAATAAAGACCGTGAGTGTTCATTGCCAACAAATATTGTGAAAAAACGTATTAGGGTCTGAAAATTTGTTGAAAATCGATGCTAAGAGCTCCAATAAATATTCTTATGAAGGAATCGGTAGAAACAATTTATAAAGTAAAAATTTTATGCTGAGTTATGTTCGAAATTTTAAAGACTACAATAAAATTACAAAAAAGTCACATTTGATAGGTTTATAAGTACGAAACTGAGGAAATATGGTAAAGATAACTCAAAATTCTACCTTTCCAACCCAAAAATTGGTATTTTATCTCAGGAAAGTGAATGCAAATCGATGGGTTCCGCTCAGTTTCGTTGGCTGTGAACACCAACAGGTCTAAAAAATAAAAAAATTCCCACCGCCAAGCGCTCCACGTCGCCATCAAATCCAAGGAATTTCAAAAGGTTTCAAGACATTTGATGTGAAGAAACAACTTAGCGATAGGAGAAGGCAGACGTTTTTTTTCGAGAAGAAAGGGATTAATTTTGATTGTTATGACGTTTATTCATCTTTTACTCATGGTATAAGTATCGAAAAAAAATTCTGATCCGTTATTACACAAAAAAGTGCGCCTACGTTTCTGTGCTATTCATACCATGTGGTATCTTCTAAATCAAAGACCTTGATGTTGACATGAAGCGTTCGCCGGTGGGAATTTTTTTATTTTTTAGACCTGTTGGTGTCCACAGCCAACGAAACTGATCGGAAACCATCGATTTGCATTCACTTTCCTGACATAAAATACCAACTTTTGGTTTGGAAAGGTAGAATTTTGAGTAATCTTTACCATATTTCCTCTGTTTCGTACATATAAACCTATCAAATGTGACTTTTTTGAAATTTTATTGTAGTCTTGAAAATTTTGAACATAATTCAGCATAAAATTTTTACTTTATAAATTGTTTCTACCGAATCCTTCATACAAATATTTTTTGGAGCTCTAAGCATCGATTTTCAACAAATTCCCAGACCCTAATACAATTTTTTGCGCAATATTGGTTTGCAATCAACACTCACGGCCTTTTTTTATAATTATAAATAGTTTATTGTAAAAGTTTGCCACATCTGACAAAGGATTTGTTTAAATTCTTAGGTTGGTTCTATCCTGGTGAACCATTAAAACATGCTAATATTTTGGCATTTTTTCATAAAGCGAGAAAAAAGTACCGTTAGAACGAGTATGTGAAACATGTTAGGTATTGAAAATATCAGCTACTATATGCTCTACATGCCCACAAAAATATAATTTACAATTCCACTCCTATCGTCAGATATAACGGCATTTGTAGGCATATATTGGTTGGTTCTATTCAGATGAACCGGAGTGTATATAAAATTCGGATGGTTACGCTTCTGAATTAGGGCATATATATTCGTTGGTCAACGACAGCTTCATCCTGCCATAACTCAGAAGTCTGACAAACGGCAAAATTTTTTTTCTAGGATTCATTATATACTCAATGAGGGCTTTAGATGTAGACATTCAAATAACCGGATCTGTCCGCCAGCATGCACGAAATTCAATTAAATACATATTCATAGAGTTTTCATAAGAAAGGATCGGGTAAAAGTGATAAAGGACAATGAAAACATGGTAATATCGAATTCTCGTCCTAGTGAACCGACCCTACATAAAATGTTCCTAGCAAAATTTTTGTCATCGTTTGCTAAATTTTCAGTTCCAGAAAACATCCATCTGCATACGTACTGAGTGGTGTACACAATAGTATATCTCAAATCTTTCAATAAAATTATGCACACCCCACCAAAGTTCAAAATGTGAGCGCTGAATTTTAGTTTAAGGGGTGATCCCTACTTACAAATTTCAGAAAAAAAGTAGAAAGTATAATTAGCATAGAATATGTGGTCAAATTTTTAAGTCGATCGGAACAATATTGCCACAGTATGAGCGTTGGATGGGAACAATTTATTTTATTTTGTATGCAGCATATAAACTGTGTTTTTCTCGAGATAGTTTTCGAGATATAGTTGGCACCGCAAAATGCTTTAATAAAAACAAGGTTTCGTAGACGACCTCAAAACTTGGTAATATTTTTCTCTTTCAGATGAAGAAAAAAATCTGCCAAAAAGTTACGTAGTTTTCTCGGGAAAAAAATCATGAAAAATGGCTTTTTTGTGCTTTACAACTGGGGTCTCCTTTTGAGGCTAAGCACAATAAATTGTTGGCTTACATCCAGTTTGAAACGTGGTCGTGAATTGCTTATAGTTTTTATTGCATATAGTCCTTACGATTTGTATTGCCCCATCATTTTCACATATTTTGAAATTCCGTCCAGAATATACTCGTGCAAAAAAGGAGAACCGACAAAAATTTTCTAACTTTGCTATTTGTCAATGTAAGATTCGGCAGAAACAGTATTGATATGTTCGAATGTATTCGAACAAATGCCCTTTCTAATGAATATGTAAGGAAGAACTAACACATTAGCCTATATAGGCCAAAATATAGGACAAAATTACAATTTTGTGAACATTTTATTCATTTTTAGTGGTATAGGACTTCACTCTCGGAGTCGACCCGGAGTCTGAGTCGGAGTCGGAGTCGTGCAAAAAACTCGCCTGGAGTCGGAGTCGAGCCGAAAATACCTCGACTCCGAAACCCTGCTCTAAAGTCCAGATTTATTGCCCAATGATGAGAAATGTTTACCAGTTCATTGCTGTGGCTAGAAAACGAATCTTACAAAAATTTTTGAAAATCGGGTAAATTTTTGATATTGCTTAAATTGTATATTTGGCCAATCTGGGCTCCATAATATAGCCGATTTTTACAATTTTTGTAGGATTATTTTTTTGGCCACAGAAATGAACTCGTAAAATTTTCTCATAAATTTGACTATAATTACGACCTTTAAAGCAATTTCATTAAAATTCACCTTTGGTCCCATACAAATTACTATCGAAACTTTGGGGCTCCTGTGGCACGTGTTAACATATTTCCAATAGTGATCAAACTTTGGCAATCTTAATATCTAACAAAACTAAACACCTTAAAAAATCCGACATAGTTTTTTCCCTTTGAGTTAAAACCAGCCTAATATACATACCATATATGTAAATGTAAAAACAAAAGCATTCATTAATTCCATGTCATTACCACACATCCATTTGCTAAATGATATTTGTCAGTATTGTAATTTAGAAAAACACAAAGCAATAGAAATGTAATAACAATATCAGCCAACAATAGAAACCACAAAAAGACGCACGTTTCATTTATTCCGAAACAATTGTCAAACATCAAATGCGGTTAGAACCCATGGAATAATAAAAAGTTTTCAACAGATTGTTCTTTAGGACAATCATATGTTCCCGGATGTTGTACATTATTAAATGGGCGAACATTTTTATGCGATTACCACGACCGCTTGCCAATTTTAAATAAAACGAACGATTTTTCAGCTTAATTTTGGAGTAGTTTAGGTTAGGTTTAGGGATGTGCATCCATCCGGTCCATTGTGATGATCCAAAAGTATAGGAAAAATAGAGTTGGTGTAGAAGAAAGCTGTAAGACAAAAAAAGGTAAGAGAAAAAACAAGTGCAAAAAGAGATAGTGTTACACTATGCAACACTGAAATGGAAAAAACTTATAGTAAGCATGTTTTAAAGTACATAACCTAGTAGGGTTTTATCTTATCAGATCCAGTACGGATGCTATGCCCTCATCTAAACCGGGCTAAAACTACAGTTTTTTGCATTTATCGGGCCTTTATCTCAGAAACGATTTGTCCTGTCAGATCCAGTTCGGATTTTATGCCCTCATCTAAACCGGGCTATGACTATAGTTTTTTGCATTTATCGGGCCTTTATTTCGGATATATTGTAGCCCTAAAGTAGTAGAACTTATCTTTTGAATAGATCAGATAAGAAAAACTCCGTCTAGGACATCAAAATCGATAAAATATAGAAAATCTTACGTAATTGCTGACATTTTGGACAGTATCAGCTAAACTATTGGGAGTTGAAACAAGTAACGTTTTGCAAAAATCTTCCAAATAAAATTCTTACCAATTCTTCAGAACATTCTGAAACTCTAAAATGCTTACTTCATGTTGCTTCAGCGGTTTTATGCACCATAGCTTTTAAAACACGTATTTCAAACAAAGTTCATACCAACAGTTTATTCTCGCATTTCAGATTTCACCACATTATTGGCATATTTATTAAATCGTCGTTGAAAAATATACTGAAAACAGGGTGATAGAGGCATTTTACAACAATGGCATGTTCTGAAGAGTTCTGTATTACATTCCAGCGAATATTATATTAAAAAGAAAACATTAAGAATATATTAACGGGAAACCACGCCACTATAGGTAATTTGGCCTGTTTTTGAGGCAAAAACTAATACCGGTGGACTTATGGGCTTTTTTACATTTTTAACGCTTTATATGCAAAAGTAAGCTAAAACAAACAATTACACAGTAGAATTCGGATATAACGAAAATCGGTTACAAGAAACTACGTTTATAAGGAACACAGTTCTGTGTTTCCAAAGATTTTTTCTTAAGATTTGTACAGACATTCAACTTCTTAAAATGACCACGATTATAACGAACAAAAATTGTCACCCGCGAGTAGAATTTCTTACAATTTGTTAGGAATTACAGGCCAGTTCTTAAGTACAAGCGGATAGCGACGAATTTAAGCACCGTTTTAAATATTTTAATATATAATATTTTAATTAAAGATTACTTTTAATAAGAATATTACAGACGAAAACGGTTTTAACAGACGGTGGATATAATGAACAAATTTTGTTGTTCCTACCCCCTATTTTATTTGTACCTATTTTATTCATTCCAACGAAATGAACGCGGTTAAAACCATAAAATGGCTATAATGAACTAAAATATTGATCCGCCAAAACATTTTTATAAACATTGATATGTTTAAAATATTGATTCGCGGATAGATCTTTATAAATATTATTTTTTTAAAAGGACTAGATAAACCGCGCAATCATGATCACTAAGTAGAACGTATTACAGATATAATTAACAAAAATGTTGACCACAACACCTCTGTAAATTTTTACAACACATGGTGAATATATCTTTAAAGAAAATGTATTTTTAGTTCAAATCGGATGCTTTTTTGTGTTTAACATTTTCTTCACCAAATCAAAAATTAAAAAAAAAATCTGCAAGGAGGGCACATTCAAAAAAGTCATATAACTCAAAAAATCGCACCTTGGTATATTATGTAGTTGATTCAGAACCCTTTTCTGAAGATATTCCCGGAATATTCAGAATTTCAGACAAATTTGGACAATTTTGTAAAAGTGGTCAGGAAGAAGATGTGGTCGGGAAGAAGATGGGTACGGCGTTCGGATGTTGATACTATGGATTCGTCGCTCGGGTGTTAGTCTAGGACTACACCTTTTTCAGATTTAATTCGAAATATCTTAGTTGTAATTCGTAACATTTCATTTGTAATTCGAGAATTCTATTTGTAATTTGTAACATTTCATTTGTAATTCGAATTATTCCATTTGCAATTCAAAATATTCCATTCGTAATTCGAATAATTCTATTTGTAATTCGAATTATTCCATTTGTAATTCGAATAATTCCATTTGAAACTAGTATTATTCCATTTGTAATTCGAATGATTCCTTTGAAATTCGAATTTTTCCATTTGTAATTCCAATTATTCCATTTGTAATTCGAGTTATTCCATTTGTAATTCAAATTATTTTATTAAAAATTACACATGAAATCATTCGAATTACAAATGGAATAATTCGAATTACAAATGGAATAATTCGAATTTCAAATGGAATAATTCGAATTACAAATGGAATAATTCGAATTACTAATGGGACGGCGGCATGTAGCTTAAAATAATTCGAATTACATCTGAATAAGATGTAGTTTCTACAATGTACTACTATTACCCAAACAGTGGAACAGTGGCCCTGTAGAACTGAAAAACCCGAAGGTCCACTGCCGAATAGAACAGATGATCCGAAGGCCCTGTAGAACAGAAAAACCCGAAGGTCCAGTGCCGAATGGAACAGATGACTCAAGAGCCCTGTAGAACTGAAAAACCCTAAGGTTCAGTGCCGAATGGAACAGATGACCCAAAGGCCCTGTAGAACTGAAAAACCCGAAGGTCCAATGCCGAATGGAACAGATGACCTGAAGGCCCTGTAGAATTGAAAAGCCCAAAGGTCCAGCGCAATTTATTAGCCACCACAAGTTAATGGGTAGCTTCCAAAAAGAATTCCCAACTCGGTAACACCAAGGTGTACGTTGGCGTATTTAGAACAACCTTTAGTTCCAACCCGTGTAGCTAACTCCCAGCAGTAGCCAGCTCACCATTTGCCTCCAAAACTGAAATACTTCAATTATTATCCGTAGGCAGTGACAACGGGTGTCGCAAAAATACACTGGAGCGAAATTCATCATTGTATGGTATATTACGGCGTGAGTGTCAGGTAGAAATAGTTGCATGCAGTCAAAGCGCTGACAGTGATGTGGGTAGTTGATAGTAGTAGTTGTCATACGTACTTGATAATAGTAGTTGTTGTCATATCGACGCCTCCAAACAATAGTATGCTAAGCCGACTTAGCATGTTTTCAAGTTCTTTACATTTTTATATTTAACTTCCTTTAACTTAAATTCTGTCAAATTTTGGTAATAATCGGACAATCCGAACAGAAGTTATAAACAAATATTTACTTAGCATAGTACTGAAGGTCAAAGAAATTTCCAAACTTTTAGAGCTTGTCCTGCAAAACTCACTGTTCAGAATTAGCAAACTATTATTTGGAGGTGTGGAACGTCCTTTAACTTAAATGCTGTCAAATTTTGGTAATAATCGGACAATCCGAACAGAAGTTATAAACAAAAGTTGACTTAGCATAGTACTGAAGTTCAAAAAAATTTCCACACTTTGAGAGCTTCTCCTGCAAAACTCACTTTTTAGACTTAGCATACTATTATTTGGAGGTGTCGATATGTACGTGCTAATAACGTCACGTTAAAAAATCAAATGTAGTTTCAAATCATGACGAAACAAACAAGTACCCTTAGTACAATTTTTGTAAACAAGTTTCTGTTAACCGAGAAGAGACACGGCTTCGGAAAGGCTGCTGGAAGTATCCTGGAAGCCTCTGCCGAGGATAAAAAAGGTAGAGACAAACCAAGCGTGATCGACACTCCGTTAAAGAGCCGTCGTGGGTATAAGGAAAGTGATCGATACCTTGTTCAAGAGACGTCGTGGGCCAGAACATAAGGAAAAGTGATCGAACATAAGAAAAGAGTGCGTTATCCTGCTCAAGGGCCATCGTGGGAATTGACGATGGAGCTGACACCAGTACCGCCGTGGGTCTGATGAATCGCCGTCTGCCACGCCACGACATAAGCCGCAAAGACACACACGACATAAACCGCGAAGCCACACACAGTCACACAGTGTTGCGCAGTGGACAAAAATCGAAAAATATGATGTAAACTTTGTTACTTTTCTTTCTAACAGTAAACACATCAGATACGACGAATCTGAAAGAATTTTGTCGATATGTGCATCCATAATGAAGTTATAGCTCTTAAAATATGACAAATATTTCCCAGGTAATCTAAAGCGATAATCCTATGAAAATTAGACGACAACTAAAATAATTATTTTTGAAAATTTTGTTGATAATATTAAAAGTTTTGGATGGGGATTTGATGGGTGGGCTATAAATATAAAATTTTAGTACAATATGTTGACATCAACTGGACGTGAGCAAAGTACCGATATCAAGAATTAAAAATTTGAATTTGATAAAAAAATACAAATTCTTAATATTTCGTAGAGTATATCTTTCGATTTCCAGTATATCTTTCGATTGCCACCTTGGCTCTTGATTCCCGTTAATTGGACATATCTTCCGAAGCGAAATGTGTTAAAACATTCTGCCCATCCCTGCAACCTTTTGAGATATATCGGTTCAGATTTGGATATATCCCCAATATATCTTTTCCCGATTTTGCTAGAACTCGTTCAATTTTGATCGAATAACCTTCAAATTTAATATGTGTTATTTTCTTAGGTCCCTGATTAGCTACACCGATTTTCGAAAAAATCGCTAAATCTTTCAAAATACATCCATGTGCATAGGTACTGTTGCGTCAACGATTCTGTTCATGAATCTAGCATTTTTTGCAGGAGTTCCTTGTCCACGGTGGTGGGGGAACCTATGCTTGAAATACCCTTTTGGATAGCATCTCAGTTAAAGAGACCGCAGCAAGCTTAGTCCCTTCCCAGAGTGAACCAAAGCCGTTTACCATTTGTACAAGGAATTCGATTTCTTATTTAGACTGTTAATGGCTGTGACACCCTTTTAATGGATAATTGTCACTTGCAGGTCGTCATCGGTTGCCAATGGCGCCGGTCTGGTGTATGGCTTATTGTGCCCTTGACCATGTGCCTTGGAGGTCACTTTTTCAGAGGAGGTAAACTGCTTCTCTGTACATGGTCTTTTTACCTTAGCTTTATGCTCAATGGCATCTGCATACGAAGTTGATGGGTTGGCCAACTGCAAAGTCATCGTCTCTTGGCCGATGGCTGCAAATCGAGAGATACGTTGTATGCGGACTATACCAAATATGGACCTATGTTAACAAATTTTGGCGGAGAAGTGGGGAAGTTTAGACTCCACTAGAACATCAAATGCGAAATTACAGATAGTTCGTCGACAAATGTAACTCAAATCTTGAAAATGTCGAAAATTGGGATTGGATAACTATTGTGATCACTGGGAATCTCAAATGTCAAATAACAAGGAGCTCGTTCAAAAATGTATCTAAAATCCTAAAAATAACGAAAATCAGAAAGTACCGTATATGGGTGATATACCAAAATATGGACCAATGTTAAAAATTTTTAGTGGAGAAATTTAGTGACCACTGGGAATCTCAACGGCTATACCAAAACATGGACCTATGTTGACAGTTCTTGGTGGAGAAGTTTTGTGACCACTGGGAATCTTAAATGTTAAATTGCAGGGAGTTCGGTCAATAAATGTAGCTAAAATCCTACAAATACCGAAAATAGGGACGTACCCAGCAAAAAGTTTGCCTCCAAAGAGGCAGTTAAATGATATGTACAAGTGATCTGGAAGTGCATCAAATTATGCATTTTCACTCATGATTTTTACAAGAGCGTGACTACTGAAAAAGGCACTCCATTGCACTGCATTTTAACTGACCCTTTGGCACTGCATTTTAACTGACCCTCTGGCACTGCATTTTAACTGACCCTATGGCATTGCATTTTAACTAACCCTTTGGGGTAGAAATGGAGGCAGTCCTAAGCACGTTTTGATACAAGCATTTTGCGGAAATTGTGCAAGCCATTACAAAATATCCCAGAACAAATAAAATGCATTTATTCTTTGTTTAAAACAAAAATATTAATACCTTTATTACATTAACACAAATTATGAAAATTCTCCATTGAATTCAATCGCAAACATGCGTGTTTCCTCCGCTCTCCATTTAATCCAAGCTGAACTGTTTTGCTTCATCTGCTAAATGGGTTGTCTTCCCATCACCAGTTAAGATTTCGACATGTACTCCAACTGCACTCCATTCGTAAATTTTCTTCTCGTGAGTTACGGGAAAAATGTTCACAAATTAAATATTATTTAAATATTAAATATTATTTAGTTTGTATTAACAAATGTTTGGAAATGTTACGAAGCTTATCTCTTTTTGGAAAATGTATGCCGCTACCTGTAGATATGTACAAACTGATTTATGTACATGTAGGGATCTCTAACAACTGCTAATAAAATGTAGCTAACGGAGTGCCTTTTTCACGACTCCGTTTGGACTGCATCCGGATGCTGTTAAATTATAAGGAATTGGAGTGGCTTTTTCACGACTCCGCTGAACTGCATCCGGATGTTGTTAAAATGTGACAAGTGGATGTGATTCTTTGGATTGCATCCAAATGTGGTTAAAATGTGAGGACTGGAGTGCCTTTTTCACGACTCCGTTTGAACTGCATCAAAACATGCCGTGACAGAACTAGGCCACATTGCACTACTTCCAATTTATTTTGCTGGTTACCGTTATATGGAGGCTATACCAAACCATAAATTTATATTCAAAAATTTTGATGGAGAAGTTTCCTGACTTCTGGATCCGTAGAACGTTTGGTATTGAAAATGGGCTATGTAGGGTGAATTTGTGTTTTCAGATGTTAGAACACACTTTAATTAACAATTGTCTATATTGAAATGACTGTTTTTGAGGGTCGAAAACGGCAAAGTGCGAAAATGGGTTTAAATAAATATTTTTCGGTTTATACTGTTGTATAAGACTATTTATGTTTAATAATTCTATAATAAATTTACAAAAATAATTATTATCGATTGAATAATCTCAAATTTATATTGAAAATGTCATTCCCGTTTTTCTTTTGTCATTACCGTGGTTAGAAAATACCCACGGCAGTGATGGAAACGTGATTATTCTTGGATTTAAATATGGAAATCTTAATTTTTTATAAAATAATTTAATATAGACTAAAAAAATTAACATACCTATCCCATCAATTTGGAAATTATGATATAAATAACGGAAAAAATACTCACCACGGGAATGACTAAATTTCAGGAACATACACAAAAACACTAAGCACTTCAATCGTTCTCAAACAACTGACTACATTTTTCACTTCTGTCGATTATCTTTAAAACTAACGGGAATTGTCGTTACATTGACAAAAACAAAAAACGGGTTGAAAGCATTTTTTCTTGATAAACACATTGGCCCACGGGAATGACAAAAATAGGGACACGGCTAAAATGCCTCAAAATCATAATTTAAAAAATAAATTTACATTTATGAAATTAAAATAGACTTTGTTCATTCTTCTTGAATAAGTCGATGTTCTGACCCGGTTCCGCGTTGCTGGCCCTTCGTATTGAGTTTTTATGACAACTTTTTATGAACTTTATGCTATACAATTAAAAAATAAGCATTTTCTACCTCATTTCTTCGGGTCCATTGTCAAACCAAATTATTCATTGAGGATATTAAATTTATCAACAGATTTTGGCTGTAACCTTTCTTTTCTCTTACGGACTTTGTCGGATGTGTTCGCCCATTTATGCTGGTTAGGATTTATTATCGCCCATGTCCCCTATCTTTATCCTAAAACGATCGAATTATAAAAGTTTAAAAAAGTCGAATTCCCCCGCTTATTGAGAATTATATGTTTTTAGTTTTTCATGGCTGATGGACGGTTGAACTTCACCATTTAAATAGGTTCGTTAGTTTTCGAGATATAACATACTTAAAAACTGTCCGTGGTCGGGACTTCGGTCACCAAGAAAGAACATTTGATCGGGGGAGCAACCACCATTGTCTCGAAAATTAATTTTCAAGCCGATGCATTCATAAGTTTAGCAAATATAGAGATTATAAAGCAATAGGCCCCCGAAATTCATCAACAAATATATATAGCATTTTGGACCTGAAAATTTTCTTAGAATTTAATGCGAATGGGTTCAGTAGTATTGAAAAAATAATGTATTGAGAAGAGTGGTCGTGGTAATCAGTTTTCAAGATATAACACATTTAAAAAAGTGGACGTGTTCCGGTATTTTGGCTCCAAATATGTACCTAATTGTCTCCCAAAATTAATGCTGAATATACATATAGAGCTTAAAAGAAAGCCGTGGGAAAGTACCCCACCTCCTCTGATATTCATACAGTACACATTGTCACGGCAAACCTTGAGCATTTGCTGCAAATTTCATGGAAATCGCTCCAGTAGTTTTGGAGATATAACATATTTAAAAAGTCTTTAGGCCCAAATTGAAAATTGTCATTGATTTTGAACCAACGTAAGGCTTCATTGCATAAATGAAGAAGTGTCATTGCATTAACGAAAAAGTTTCATTGCATAAATGAAGGAGTTTCATTGCATTAATGAACAATTTCGTTAAATTTACTTCAATGAAACTTTTTTCATTTATTCAATGAAGCTCTACGTTGGCTCAAAATCAATGACAAATTTCATTGATACAACGCACAGTGGTTCAGAATCGTTTTTTCCTGGTTTTTAAGTTTCAGTGTTTTATTTAGAAATGCACTTAAAACTAGAAAATAATTTGTCGCTTAGCCTCAATAAATTTATACTCAAATAAAACGCTTGCCGTTTAATTTTGCCACCATTTATAATTTAAATGCAAGCGTTTTATTTGAGAGATTCCATCATGAGAAATTATATATTTATTGAGGCTAAGCGACAAATTATTTTCTAGTTTTAAGTGCATTTCTAAATAAAACACTGAAACTTAATTTTTTTTAAATTATTTTTTATTTTTAACTTTTTAGTAAATACATTTTTTTGAACACTGAGAACAAAATTATAGTCAATTTAGGCCGAACATTTAGATAAAAACTTTAAAAAGCCTGAAATCGTGTAGTACCGTTATATAAAGGCTATACCAAAACCTGGACTTATGTTCCTAATTTTTGGTGGGGAAGTTTCTGTACCATTGGGAACTCCAAATGCCAAGTTACAGCCAATTCTGGCTAAAAATGAAGATAAGATATTTAAAACACTTGGACTCGGGTGGTACAACTATATGGGGGCTATACCAAACCCTGGACCTATGTCAACAATTTGTGGTGTGGAAGTTACTGTACCATTGGGGACTCCAGATGCCAAGTTACAGCCAATTAGGCCTAAAAATGAAGATAAAATCCTTAAAACACTTGAAATCGGGCCGTACCGCTATTTGGGGGCTATACCAAAACATGGACCTATGTCCACAATTTTTAATATGTACGTTTCTGTAAATGACGATCAATACCGCACTACAACTGTGTGAAAAATGAGTTACCAGATTTGAAAAGCAAATTAGATAAAAAACTGTAAAACAGTGTAAAAATGGACCAATATTGATTTTGATTTCATATTCATGTATTGTCATCCATATCTGAAAAGTGTGCAAAGTTTTAGTTCGATTGGTCAACTGCAGCTGTGTGAAAAATGAGTTACCAGATTTGAAAAGCAAAATACCGGAAATCGGGTGGTACCGTTATATGGGGGCTATAGGAAAAAATGGACCGATATTGATTTTGGTTTCATATTCACTTATTGTCATCTAAATCTGAGAAGTGTGCAAAATTTTACTTCGATGGGTCAACTGCAACCGTTTTAAAAATCAGTTACCAGATTTGAAAAGGGGGTTGAGTTAGACACCGTAAAAACACTGTAAGAATGGACCAATATTGGTTTTGATTTCATATTCATGTATTGTCATCCAAATCTGAAATGTGTGAAATTTTAAGTTTGATTGGTCAACTGCAACTGTGTGAAAAAATAGTTACCAGATTTGAAAACCAAATTTGATTAAACACTGTAAAATAGTGTAAAAATGGACCAACATTGGTTTTGATTTCATATTCGTGTATTGTCATCCAAATCTGAAAAGTGTGCAAAGCTTTAGTTCGATTGGTCAACTGCAACCGTGTTAAAAATGAGTTACCAGATTTGAACTAAACACACACCAAAGCAAGTTAAATAAAACACTGTAAAAACACTGTAAAACAGACACATTTTTACACCATGTAATTTCAATAAATTGAAAAAAGTGTTAAACGGACGGAACGGGACGGGTACAAAAGTATATATGGGCTGGAAGAGGAGGCTTTGGGCATATTTCTGTGAAAACAGAACTTTGTTCCATGTTGTTCCACATAAGTTCTAGTCCACTAAATTTGGAATTTCATAAAATTTAGTACCCGAGGAAAAATAAAATATATCATGTTATGTAAACGCTACGGTAATTTACTAAAAAGATTTTTAAAGGCCACAATCCTACCTACCTTATAAAAAAACAATGAATACATAACTGTTATAGTTTCAGAGAAATGGCTTCGTCTTTCTCCAGAAATTTGCAAAAATGACGTATTTCCCAAAAATGGGGAAAATGCTCTTCTTTAGGGGCACGCCACGCCCACACCTTCCAATATTTGGGCCTAATTTTTTGGTTTCCTTAGTTTCAATATGTTTACTATCGAATACCATATAGAAATTTAATATCTTTGACAAAACAAAATTTTGATTTTTGGCCAGGAAAATCGATTCCTGAACCATTGTGCAACGAGGATTTCATTCATATTACGTAGCTTTTTCTTTCAGTGTATTCCAAGGATATTTTAAGTATGTTTAAATCATTTAAAGCGTTGGGATAATTAGGTTAGTTTTAATTGTTGCTAAACAAGGAAACAAAGTAGTATGTTCCCTTTTCTTTTCTTTCTTTGACATTCAAAATCACCGTTAAATATGGATTGTTGTATTGCATTCTCGTAATTATTATACATTTAAATTACATTTTGTCTTATTCGTATGCTATAACATTTATATAAAACAATGTTTTTTGTAATGTTCATAGAAATCGTTAAATATTCCCCATAAAGAGTTGAATCCATTTGAATTCTAAAGTTCTATCGTGAGTCATAAGAGGTTCATGTCCCATGGACAAGGGAAATCAATATATGTATGTACATGGGCTACGAAGTTTATATCCTTAAAAAACGGTACATAAATATACACCAGTTGTAGAGAAGTTTTAGATGATAAAAATAATCAGAAAATATCACCTACATTAGTCTGGAGGAATATAAGATGTAAATTTGCTAGGCAGGGAAGCTGCTTCCGGTCTTAAAATGGTCGCAACCCATAATATTTGCGTTATATCAATTTGTTTACATTATATTTCGATAAGCCGGACAATTCGATAATCCGGACACCGCCAAAACATGTGGTGTCCGGATTATGGAGATTATACTGTACCTAGATTCTAGATATATATGTAAATTTTCAAACCTATACATTCGTTATTATTGCAAATGTAGCGTTTTTTTAAATATCAAACAAAACATGCAGCCTATTTTCACAGGGGGCCATCAGTCACAGGGGGGCATTCAGTAAAATCGGTTCAGTAGTTTTTAGATGTAACATATTTTACAAGGTGCGCGCTGTCAAGTCTTTGGGTCCAAAATAAGTACGTAAGATCGGAGACACAACAACAATTGTCTCGCAAATTAATTTCCAAACCCATACATTCGTAATTATTATAAATAAAGCATTTTTAAAAAATAGGGTATAGGAAAATTACCCCGCCGGCTCCGAAATTCCATTAAACTTATTGCCTATTTTTACCGGGGGCCACCACTGTACATTCCCTGACAATTTCAGGATAATCGGTTCAGTAGTTTTTGTAGAAAAGTCAAAAATTGGAAAAAGTGCGTCGGGACGCAGAAATCAGTCTTTTCGCAATATTCGGCCCCTATATATGGAAACGCATCGCGTTAATCGCATTCACACATTGAATTGGCTGCAATTTCGGTTTTTGTGTTTCCAGAGGTTAGAACATATTTGCAGAAAAAACTGTCTACAGAGATCCATGGAACGGATCGAATTGGCTGCAATTTCGGATTTTGTGTTTCCAGAGGTTAGAACATATTTGCAGAAAAAACTGTCTACAGAGATCCATAGAACGGTACCGTCCGAATTTCCGTATTTTTAAGATTTAGCCACATCGTCTAACCGAAATTGCTGAAATCTGGTTTCAAAACAAATTATGGAGGGTACAAAAAAGGTGGGCCCGGTCGAACTTAACGCCATTTTTATACCCTCCACCATAAGGAGGGTATAATTAAATTTGTCATTCCGTTTGTAACACATCGAAATATTCGTCGGAGACCCTATAAAGTATATATATTATTGATCAGCATAAAATTCTATGTCGATTTGACCATGTCCGTCTGTCCGTCCGTCCGTCCGTCAGTCCGTCCGTCTGTCTGTCTGTTGAAATCAAGATACAGCTCGCAATTTTAAAGATAGAGAGTCAAAATTTGGTATAGGAGTTTTTATTACTTGCAGGATGGTTGGTATTGAAAATGGGATATATCGGTCCACGTTTTGATATAGCCCCCATAGAACGGTACCTCCCGATTTTCGGTAATTTTAAGGTTTTTGCTTCATTATCCTACCCAAATGGCAGAAATTTGGTACGTAGTCTTCTTTAGGGGTATAAAACTTTCCCCCAGAATTTCATCGGTATCGGTCCACACCTTCATATAGCCCCCATAGAACGGTACCTCCCGATTTTCGGTATTTTTAAGGTTTTAGCTTCATTATCCTACCAAAGTGGCAGAAATTTGGTACGTAGTCTTCTTTAGGGGTATAAAACTTTCCCCCAGAATTTTGTCGGTATCGGTCCACACCTTCACATAGCCCCCATAGAACGGTACCTCCCGATTTTCGGTATTTTTAAGGTTTTATCTTCATTATCCTACCAAAATGGTTGAAATTTGGTACGTAGTCTTCCTTAGGCTGGAATTTGGTATTTAGTCTTCAATGTGATATAAAACTGTTTGCCAGAAATATGTCTGTACAGGTCCACGCTTTCATATTGCCCCATTTCTGACTAAAATTCGTCGGTATAGGTCCACGTGTCGATATAGCCCCCATAGAACGGTACCTCCCGATTTTCGTAATACTGAAGATTGTGACGTCAATATCCAACCGAAATGGCTGAAATTCGTTTATCCGTCTTCCAAGAGTTATAAAATATTCCAGAAGTGTATTATCAGTATAGGCCCACGTCTTCCTATATCCCCATAGAAGCGTACTTCTTGATTTTCGGTATTTTTTTAAGTTTTAGCTTCATTATCCTACCAAAATGGCTGAAATTTGGTACGTAGTCTTCTTTAGGGGTATAAAACTTTCCCAGAATTTTGTCGGTATCGGTCCACACCTTCATATAGCCCCCATAGAACGGTACCTCCCGATTTTCGGTATTTTGAAGGTTTTAGATTCATTATCACACTGAAATAGCTGAAATTTGGTACTTAGTCTACGTTGGTGGTATAAAACTTTCCCCCAGAACTTTGTCGGTATCGGTCCATGCCTTCATATAGCCCCCGTAGAACGATACCTCCCGATTTTCGGTATTTTGAACGGTGTGGCCTCAATATTCCACCGAAATGGCTGAAATTTGGTATTTAGACTTCGTTGGGGTACTCAAACTTCCCCTTTAAATTTGTCGGTATAGGTCCACGCCTTCATATAGCCCCCATTGAATAGAATCTTCCGATTTTTCGTATTTTGAAGGTTGTGTCTTCAATATTTTACCAAAATGGCTGAAATTTGGTATTTAGTCTTCAATGTGATATAAAACTGTTCACCAGAAATATGTCTGTACAGGTCCACGCTTTCATATTGCCCCATTTCTGACTAAAATTCGTCGGTATAGGTCCACTTTACGATATAGCCCCATAGAAAGGTACCTCCCGATTTTCGTAATACTGAAGATTGTGACGTCAATATCCAACCGAAATGACTGAAATTCGTTTTTTCGTCTTCCAAGAGTTATAAAATATTCCAGAAGAGTATTATCAGTATAGGTCCACGTCTTCCTATATCCCCATAGAAGCGTACTTCTTGATTTGCGGTATTTTTTAAGTTTTAGCCACATTCTCTTACCGAAATATAGGAAATTTGGTATTTAGTCTTCTTTGAGCCTAAAAACTTTCCGTCAGAAATTTGTCGGTATAGATCGACGTTTTGAAATAGCCGCCATAGGATGGTGCCTCACATTATTTTACCGAAATTGCTGAAATTTAGTATTAAGTCTTCTTCATACACGAAAGGAAACTAATTATTCCATTTTACTTCAATACAACTTGCGGTGGAGGGTATAACAAGTTCGGCCCGGCCGAACTTAACGCCGTTCTTACTTGTTACTTGTTCTGAATTGGTTTTCGCTGTTTAAACAATCAAGTTTTTTCAAAATTTTCACACCATAAATAAATATTGGCCTAGATTAAACAAATCTCCACTCCCCGCGGAGTCATGTCTGAATGCTTTTGGTTAACATCAAAGCAATAAAGAATGTCCTATGAATATCCTATATATATGTATATCCTATATATATGTATATGTATATATAAGCTGAGCCACTATCAATATGCACATACATAATTACTCGTTTATATGTATATACACTCTAACCAAAATCACAGTGCCAATGTCAACACAAAACGTTAGATTTTCTACAAATAATTCTCTATTTGTTTTTGACACAACTGTGGTTTTTATACCAAAAGAAAGCAAACTGCAGATCATAAAAACCGGATGGTAAATAATACGTTGGCCAGAAAAACATCGCTAAATTAAATAATGCTGTCATCTTCATGACTATGAAATTGGTTGCTGTTTTTTGTTTACAATCAGTATCCTTGTGTCCGCGGCTAGGTTGTTTAAGAAAATCATCAAAAAGGAATAATATAAAAGGTATGCAGAGACGAGTGATTTTGCCTAAACTACTTCTTCACCCCCCTATGCTACGAATTGTTTCATATTTAATACCCTAGACGCTTATTTGGCGTAAATTCATTCTTGAAGACCAACTAACTTAGCTTCTACGTGCAACAACATGTTCCGAAGCAAGTAAACCTAGGAATCTTACAGACTGATATCATTAAAGTTTGACTGCGTTTCTTATTACAACATTATAACTTTTATACCCTCAGCATTTATGCTAACGAGGGTATATAAACTTTCATACGGGCAAACTGTGCCTCATCGAATAATGGTTTTAGACCCCAAGTATGTTTGGATGAAATCCGTTTTTTCCGGTTCAAACCCGTATGGAAACTTTTGCATATAGGATGCCATCAATTTTGACCTCTAAAATGTTCGATGACTCCCTAATATGTATATGTACCAGTAAATACAACTTACATACCTCCAATGAGCTAACATATGGTATAGGCGCCCAACATACCAAAAAAGCTTGAGAATTATATTATAATAAGCTTACCAACATAAGCCTTAAGCTTATAAAAGTCTTGAGAAATTTGTTGTTAAAAATTTATGCCATATTTATATAATATTCTAAACGGAACCCTTGTTTATATGCTTACCCTTGTAATTGTAGAACAAGCTTATGCAATTAATATAGTCTTAAGCTTATCCTTGTAATTGTAAAACAAGCTTACATATACTTTTTTTAATTTTTTAAGTTCGAAGATGGTCCATCTAGGTCCACTCCTTCAGGTACCTCCCCCACAAATGTTCAAAAATTGTCGCAAAACTTGTGCGCACGATAACTCTTGTAGGGAATAACCGATTTGGTCCATACTTTGCACATCGTGTAATTTCTACCAAACTTAGATGAGGTTCTAATATGGACTCAATCGGCCCACTCCTTCGGATACCTCCCACACAAAATTTCGGAAAAGTTCAGTTTAAGACCTGGTCTCGAATCGCTTTGATTTTTGTTTACGCAAGTTGTATTAGCTGTCCTCTACACGACGCTGTAAGTTTCATTAGGGGCAAGTCCATACTTCCTGAGAAAATAGCCTGAAAGTTACAAAAACCCCTATGACACCGTGTGTAGTGGTTGGAGCGCAAGATAACTCTCGAACGGATCTGCCAATTCGGTCCAAAATTTGGCTTTCGTAATATTTTGTCCAAACTTAGTTCAAGTTCAAAGATGGATTATATCGGTCCACTCCTTCCGGTACCTCCCCCACAAAAATTCGAAAATGTTCGGAAAATTTGTGCGTACGATAACTCTTGAAGGGAGTAATCGATTTGATCCATACTCTGCACATTATGAAATTTCTACCAGACTTCGATGAGGTTTCAATAGGTACTCAATCGGTAAACTCCTTCGAGTACCTCCCACACAAAATTTCGGAAAAGTTCAGTTTTGGACCTGCTTTCGAATCGCCTTGGTTTTTGTTGTAACATCTTGTATTCACTGTCCGCTATACGAAGGTACAAGTTTCCTCAGGGGCAAGTCCATACTAGCCTGAAAGTTGAAAAACAAACCCTATGACAAAATCTTTATGGGTGGAAGCGCAAGATAATTCTCGAACGGAAATACCGGTTCCGACCAAAATTTGGCCTTCGTAATATTGTTTCCAAACTTAGTTTAAGTTCGTAGATAAGCCATATCGGTCCACTCCTTCAGGTACCTACCCCACAAAAGTTCAAAAATATTCGGAAAAATTGTGCGCACGATAACTCTTGATGGGAGTGACCGATTTCGTCCATACTTTACACATTCTCATAATATCTACCAGATATAGATCAGGTTCGAATATGGACTATATTTGTCCACTCCATCCCGTACCTCCCACACAAAATTTTGGATAAGTTCACTTTAAGACCTGCTATTGAATCACTTTGATTTTTGTTGAAGCAACTTACATTCGCTGCCTCAATTATGATTGTAAAAGTTGTTTCAGGGGCAAGTCCATACTTCTTGAGAAAACAGCCCGAAGGGTGTAAAAACCCCCTATAACACTCCCATGGTCTATGTCGGTCCATTCCTTTAACACGTTCGCGGACGTGAATGCTATAGCATTCCGATGCAAAATGACGTGAATGCTATAGCATTCACATTGTCAGCCAATTTTTGTTCATTTACTTGTATACAATCTTAAGTTTTGGTGATTAATATTCATAATACGATTTATTTCAACAAGATAAATTCTATAATAAATAAAAAATAATAATAAAAATCAATAATTAATAAATAAAAACAAAAAAACTAATTTCGAAAATAATTGGGTGTCATTTTTTTCACCTCTCTGAATTTGCTTGCGTCCGCGAACGTGTTAAGTACCTTTTCCTCAACATTTTTGAACTTTAATCCTAATTAACATTTTTGACGGTTCATACGACCAAAATTTTGAAACCCCCTAAATACATAAGTTTTTTGTGAAAAAAGTGTTTCAATTTGCACAGGCTGAGGGTATATCTCTGTCGGCAAAGCCGACTGATACTTTTTTACTTGTTTAATTTAAATTAAGTTCATTAGTGATTTAAGTTTTCAATCTATGGTAAAATTTATTTAATTATATTTATAGTTACGTTTTTTGGTTTTATGATTGTTTCGGAACTTAATATGAATTTTAGCGAACCGCCTTTAATAACGTCGTTTGAGCTGCGGCATCCATGAAAAGTAGAAATTTAGTGATCATTTTTTTAGTTAATTTTGTAAATTGAACATACTTTGTATAGCGTTTGTTGTGCTTAAATGTCGAACACTTTCTTTCCGTTCCTTTTCAATAGAGCTCTTCCACCAACATTCCTCTTAGCCATCTCATCTCGAATAATGATTTCTTCTTACATATAATGGGTGCCTTAAACTCTCTATGCACAGTTTCGATTCTCATACTTCATACTTTCGTCGAGTGTAGTTTTTGTTGACCTTTGGACTGTCTGTCTATTTTTGTTGGTTTAGTTTGGCTTTTAGGTCAGGAATAAAAACAAGAGTTTTTGTTTTTATTTAGTTTGCTTTATTATCCAATATTTCGAACGTCCTCGACGTTCATCATCAGGGATTTTTAATTTCACTTAATTAGCTATCGGTTACAACATCTGCACTTCACCACACTCCAAACTTCAAGGAAGTTTGCCAGCGGCTGCCAACCCAGCATTAAACCTATGCTTCTACATAGGTTTAAATGCTGCTACAACAACAACAGCTACAAAGAAATTTTCTTACGGAAGTGAAACTGGAGTTATCTCAGTGGAGAAAGCTTTGGCACTCTATGTGGATATGGATTTGTCAGTCAGGCAATATAACATGATGAGAAACGCTGTAAGTGCCATTCATAAAAATTGTTTTTCCATCGTATTATGCTTTAGCGGAGGCAAAGAAAACTAGAAAAAAATCGGTGGGTTTTCGTTGGAGTCGTTCCCGTTGGGCTTTCGATTATACATGTGGGTTAAATGGGCTATTTTTGCATAAAATGACTCTAACATTGAACCAGTAAGGAAAAGATCAAAGTCGGGCGGGGCCGACTATATGATACCCTACACCACTGTGAATATGTAAAATACAAATCGGAGCTATATCCAGATCTAAACCGATTTTGATATAATTTGGCACATTTATTTCCAGACCGAATTCAGTCACACATTCCAAATATCATTGAAATCCGACTTATATAGCGTGTTTGGAGCAGCAAATACGCGAAATCGGCCGAAAATATATATGGGTGCTATATCCAAATCTGAACCGATTTCGATATAATTTGGCACATTTATGTCTAGACTGAATTCAGTCACACATTCCAAATTTCATCGAAATCGGAAATATATAGCGTGTTTGGTACAGAAAATACGTGAAATCGGCCGAAAATATATATGGGAGCTATATCCAAATCTGAACCGATTTCTATATAATTTGGCACACTTATTTCTATACCAAATTCAGTCACACATTCCAAATTTTATCGAAATCGGACATATATAGCGTGTGTGTTCCAGAAAATACGTGAAATTGGCCGAAAATATATATGGGGGCTATACCAAAACTTGGACCGATATAGCCCATCTTCGAACTTGATCTTCCGACGGCTAAAAAAATGGTATTCCCCAATTTTCAGCGAAATCGGTCAACAAATGCGACCTGTATGTTGCGAACGGACGGACGGATGGACATGCATAAATCGACTCAGAAAGTGATTCAATGTATATCCCTAGAAGGAACTATGGGTCTATCTCGCTTCCTTTTGTATGTTACATACAAATGCACTAACACATAATACCCCTTACCACATAGTGGTGTAGGGTATAAACATGGTTCCTAAGGTATAGAAATGACGGAAACAGCAATGAAAGTACAATTGCAAACAATATTGGATAATACAGCGAAAAGTATTTTAACTAAACTGAACGTTTGCCCCGAAAAAATATAATTTTGGAATGTGAGTGGGGATTTGATGGTAGCAGTGGACATAGTCTTTATAAGCAAAAATTTCATAATGAAGGAGCAAATGATGAATTTATGTTTGTTTCGTCATTCGTGTGGTGGCGAATTTTGGATGATGTTAACGAAAATGTATTGTAGCATTGTGGCGTTTTTTTTATTGGGATAGCGTTTGCAATTTTGTTTTTTCAAAATAGTCTGGCTTAATCCCATTGCTGTTGTTTTAATATTTTAAAACAACTATTTTCTTAGTGGAAAATGTTTGGCATTGTTCGCCAAGGGGTATGGCAGGGAATACTATAGTTTCGATCCACGCCACTTTTCCACTAATAAAATAGTTGTTTTAAAATATTAAAACAACAACAATGGGATTAAGCCAGACTATTTTGAAAAAACAAAATTGAAAATGTATTGTGGCAGAACGAAAAGCATTCTTCTTCAAGGTTATGTATGCCACTTCAGATACTTTTTACAAAACAAAATGCACAGGTTATACGTCAAGTCAAAGAAAACCTAGAGAACGAAATTTCAAATTTGGAGGCTTGTTTATACAGTCATAAAGGTAATAATATTATGGTTTCATATCTCATGAAGCTTACTATGATTGACGGAGCTGTTTTGAATGTAGTGCACGGAAAAACAGGGTGTGCATTCTGTGTATTATGTGGCGCAAAGCCTTCACAAATGACTATGGAATTACTTTACCAAAGAGAAGTCACCGAAGAATGTTACAGAAATGGTATATCAAGCTTACATGCATGGATTAAGTTTTTTGAGTGCATTCTTTACATTGCATATAAACTGCCAGTCAAATCATGGCGAATTGATAATAAAAATGAAGATTTAGTAAAAGAAGACAAAATAAGGATACAAAAAGCATACAAAAATAATATGGGACTTATAGTAGATAAAATAAAACCGGGCTACGGAACATCAAATGACGCAAAAACGGCTCATCGTTTTTTTTCCAACATTGATGTAGCATCAGATATAACAGGCGTTGACAAAAGATTGATATACAATTTTTCCCTTATATTATAGATTCTGTCTTGTGGAAGATTTAAAAATATAGATGAATTTTAAAAACTTCTTCAAACGACATGGGAACTTTACATCGAACTATACCCTTGGTGTTATACGCCTGTCACTGTACATAAAATTTTAGTTCATGGCATAGGATATTTAAAGTACAGTACCTGCCCCTTGGGGCTGCTTTCAGAAGAGGCAATAGAGTCATGCCATAAAATTGTTAGGAACAACCGGTTGAAACATATGAGAAAATGCGGTAGAGTGGAGTCAAATAAAGATTTAATTCAGTATTTGATATTACACTCTGATCCCATTATATCCCTGAGAAGTCAAAACACGTTGACCCGAAACTATAACATGGAAGACATTAAAGCTTACATTTGTGATGATATTGATTTAAATTTTCTCGAATTAACTTCGCAAAATTAATCAGATACCTATAGTGATGTAAGCGATGAATGAAGTATGCAAACATTTGTTTTAAATAAAAATCTTATTAAAGAAAAAATATTCCTTTTTGTTAATTTTGTATATAATTTCTTTGTTTATACTTCCTTTTTAAGTTATTCCTATGTCCACTTTCGTGGAGAAGTTTTTTTGCCACTGGGAAGGCCAAAATTCAGTCAATTTGGTCCAGAAATTTAGCTAATACCTTCAAAATACCTAAAATCGGGAGGTACCGTTATATGGAGGCTATATCATAACGTAGACCTATGTGCATACTTTTTATCAGAGGCGTTTCTTGTCCACTGGGAACCCGTAATGCAAAATTCAGCCAATTTGGTCCAGAAATTTAGCCAAAATCTTTGAAATACCGAACATCGGGAGGTACCGTTATATGGGGGCTATATCAAAACGTTGACCGAACTTCCTAATTTTTTGCCCTCGACATTGTATGTCAACAATAAGTACTAGTACCAAAATTCATTCACCTACGCCAACTGCTTCTATTTTTGGCCTCCGTTTATATGGACTCGCGACATAGTGCTCCGTAGGTCCCATATCATAAAGCCAATATGAAGCGGCGTGCACTCATTGATATGAGAGAAATCTCCCGTAGGGGTTGTTTATGGGAACATGTGTATGAATGTCAATTATATGATTATTCGTAGTTTAGAAGATCACTTCTAGTTTCATCACAACACAATCCTGAAAACTTCTTCAGATTCGTAATTTTTTGTTTTTTATGATTCAAAAGAAGGTCAATGTTTTTTTTTTCTTTTAACACTTTTTTATATTATTTAGGCATCGGCAATTATAGTTTAGCCCTACACGGATTTAATTATTTGTTAACACAACGCGGATATACATTTAATCACATAAAAACTAAAAGATCGATGTAAAATACAAAAAAAAACGTTCCTACGAAAACTAATTTATCAACAAATGTCAATCAACAAAAATGAGTACACAAATAATTTTCAGGCAGACTTGAGAAAAGATTGTGCACGTAATAGTTTTCCAAGCATTGTTAAAAATTGATTGTGAATTTTCTATTTTTATAATATTATTCTCAAGTCCTATTACTTTTTATTTTTATTTGGTATGTTGGGCGTGTACTCTTTGGTATAAAGAAAAACCTATCCTTGCTTACTTTTACTCTCAATATATATTATACAGACTACCTACACATAAGTGTTATACCTTCTGGAAGTTACTGATTTAGCAACATAACTTTTGAACAGAAAATTAAATTGCCCAGTAAAAGACCTTTAAATATCTAAATATATATTTCCTTAATGAAGATTTCAACACAATTTTACCGTCATGATTACTTTTTTCTTACTTGCTTGGAAAAGGATAATAATGAGAACATTATGGCTCTGATGTAATGAAAATTTGCAGAAATTTATATCCTTAATAACAACGATGTTTTTATATCTTTGTATATGTATGTATGTGTGTTTAAGATTCATTTCTTCTGTATTCACTTTCACAGACTTTTGTGCAAAATGCCTTTGCATTCGACTACACCAATTCCTAGCAATGCTCATGAGAGTTGAAAACCATTTGGCCCGTCGTCTTTATGCTGTCTGTTGCCAGACATCCGGCAAATGCATTTCCTTGTGGTAAACTTTGAAACAAGAAATCTAAATAAGAGGAAAACGATTGAAAGGAAGAAACACATAATCCATAGGCAAGTGCATTGCATTGCGCAGCCACCAAGAATGGGTAAATTATTTATAAAACATGTTTACACTATTGCCAACACTAAATCAAATTAAGTTTTTTTATTAAGAAAATGGCTGTGTTTGTGCATTTAACTGATAAAATGTTGAAAGCATAAACAACAGTTTGCGAGGACAACGATAAAGTGTAGGCAAAAGAAGCTGAACATATTTATATATGTTGTTTCATTTTTATACTTCAAGGCCTTTTGGTATGGAGCCTTATGGTCCATAGAGAATTCTAAATCAGTGGAAATCTTGCATCCATATTTGACGTAAGTCGGGCAGCTAGAAAGACTACCAAACAGTAGCCAAAAAAAGTCGACAACAACTGGAGGAGAATCGAAATTCTTAACCCATATCAAGAACATACCATGGTGAACTTTGGGAATGGGCTAATGTTGCTGTGATACCATCTAAAGAGGTGTTTCCAGCATGGGCTCTTGAAGCCATCAAATCCTTTAGCATCAAATCTGAGGCCGTCCTAGAGTGCATATTAGCATTGGAAAAATTAACAAATCTTTTCCGACTATGCTGTGTACCAGGACACTGTGACATTATGGGTAACGAGAAGGCAGATGAACTAGCTAGACATGGATCACAATCAACAAGTCTAGCAACCACTGAATCGATCAAACCACGCTTATGTCAACTACTTATGTAATGAACCTAGGTGCAACGTGTCAAGGGCCATTTGTACAACTCTATTGAACCAATAGAACAAAAAAACCAAAACCTAAGAAATGCTGAAATCACCGTTACATTAGAGCCTTTACCAGCAAATGGAACGATGACGGTGTTGATTACTGCTGACTCTGTGAAGATGAAGAAGAGACGGTGACAATAGAACATTTCTGGAGCATGTCAAACGAAGAAGCAGTGGAGCTGGGAGGGCCATTCTCTTCGTAAAGCCACCGAAAGCATTATTGGCTATGCTTTGGAATGAATCCCACAGGTCCAAAGAATACACGGCGAAGAACCTCAAAAACGGACATCGCAACAATAAACCTGTTATTTGATGAAATGAACAAGTAAAAAAACGTTAAGTTCGGCCGGGTTAATTTGGTCAGCTAAACACGAGGGTTTCGATGTATAGGGGCTATACCAAAACATGGGCCAATGTACACAAATTTTGATAGAGAAATTTTAAATCACTGGGAATAATAAATGCCAACGAAATCCAACCTTGCCCGAAAATGTAGACAAAAACTAAACAAGTAAACGAGTATCAGTCGGCTTTGCCGATAGAGATATACACTCTAAATTTTTTTACAAAAATTACAGTGTTAATCATTGTGATTTTTTGTTGATTTTTAAGAGGTGAGTAATAATCACCAAATAATTGTGTAATTTGGAGAAAAATAAAAAATAAGGGTGGATTTCAGCATAAAGTAGTGCAAAAACTGCTATTAAGATAAAATGTGCGTAAAAGGAAACACAAACTGTAGTAATTTCTCACTTTGCGTAACTTTCCCCACATGGTACTGGTGTTGTATTTTTGTAGAAAACAAATACAATTCTCACAGGCAAGGTCAACAAAAACAGCCTGTAACTTTCGCGAATTCGTTGCAAATGACCCCAAATTCTCTTGTCCGATAGGTACAAAAAATATAAACATAAAATTCACGAGAGAGAAATTGATTTCTAGACAAGACACTAGGGTGACTTGATAAAGAAAAATACTTCATATCTACACATTTGTAAAAATGTTTGTATAAATAGAAGGTATCAAAATCAGCCTTTGTCTTCTAGCCATCAATTAACATTCAAAATACCCCTGACGAGCTTTGGCAACCACCAAGCGAAACGGTCCGTAGGGTAATTGGTTGAATGTGTGTAGTGGTATAACGCTAGAATTCATTTTTCAATACAAAACTCCTTAGGCCATGTTAGCTCGATTAATCCATAATAAAATTCACGAGTTTATAAAGAAAACCCAAAAATTGCAATAGTGTCAAAAGTTCCTAATATGCTCCGAAATGGCGCGATTTGAGAACAAATTGGTCCAGAACGCTTTGATAATGATTTTAAATTAGATTACAAAAAAATAAAAATTTTAATGAAAAGCAAACATGTTGTTATAACAGATAAAATTAAAACAAGTAAGAAAAGTCTATAGTCGGACGGAGCCGACCATGGGATACCCTATACCACTATCCCTGGACAATCGCTCTCCACGGAACTTATTTTCAATGATTGTGAAAATTTAATTATCAAATATCACAGATGTAATGTATAATACTTATGACCAAAACCAAAAAGTTATCTAGCATGACAAAGACATTTTTGTAGCAGGAAAGGAAAATTTAGTTCACACAAACTAAAATGTAATGAAACCCACTTATGTAGTACTACTACTTCCGTTGTTTAACCGCTACGTTATTGAAATTTTTACCAATTTCACACAAAAGTTTCAGTCCATTTAACCCGCTAAGTATTCTCTGATCTTCACGTTGGTTTGTACGCTTCTTCTTCATCATAAACACAAACTTTGTTCAAAACTTTGCGGGTTATTATTTTGACCTACAGAGCCGCTACAAAATTGGTTAAAATTTTGGTTTTGGTCCATTTCATTCCCTGAACATTTCACGATCATCAGAAAAACTAATCATTTCTATTCTGGCCCGAACCCAACCTCCTTAAAAATTCGTTACAGTCGGTCCATAATTGCGGCCTTAAGCTTGTTTACAATTTTTAATCGCTAAATCGCTTTATCTCGTCGAGATATGAATTTTGGCACACCAAATAAGTGGTCTAGGACGAATATTTCGTGGTGTTACATAAACTTTTGGAGAGACAATAAGTAGCATGGGATAAAAATGTGGTTCTCTACACAGAACCCATTATATATTAGGCAGTAGGCACGTAATCTAGCAAACACTTTATTGCAATTTACATCAGAGGATAGGTCAGTAGTTTTTTCCCATATGTAGGCTACTTTGCGAAATATATATGTCCTCAAGGAATTAAAATATCGACCAAAAATACAATTTTTATATTTCTTACAAAAGTAATGGTCCATTTCACCCGCTAAAGAATATCAGATCATCATTCAAAATTGTAGGCATCTTTTTCGACCTATACTCTTACCCGGTGCAAAATTTCGTGACTATTGATGTATAATTGCGACTTCTAGCGAGTTTATTATTACACTACAAACAAATAACGGAATATATTGGGCTGTAACTCTGTTATCTGATCATGCACACCAACATAATTGGCATCAATTGAAAGGTCAAGCGTTCCACTTTCAAGTATATCTCACTTGTCCGGAATGTCACTTCCAGGAATTAAGATATAAGCTGTATATTTAAATTTTTCACAATTTTCACACAAAAGTTTTGGTCCATTTAACCCTCTAAATATTATCCTATCGCCATCTCAAATTGCAAGCTTCTCCTTTGTGATATACTCTTACCTTATTTAAAATTACGCGTTTATCGGACTATTATTGAGACCTACAGAGCCGGTAGAAAAGTGGATAAATATTATGTTTTTGGTCCATTTCACCCGCTAAATATTTCACGATCATCACCAATAAGAATAGGGATCTATTCTGATCTGAACCCGACCTCCATACAAAATTTCGTGATGATCGGTCCATAATTGCGGCCTGGAGCGTGTTTACAATTTATAATGGACAGACGGACGGACGGACGGACTGACGGACGGACACACATCTCAAAATCGCTTTATCTCGTCGAGATATGAAGATTGGTATACCACATTGGGGGTCTCCGACGAATATTTCGCGGTGTTACATGAATTTTTACCAAAACAAACTTATAATACCCTTTTCCACATTGTGGTATAGGGTATAAAAATGCATTACTGAACTTCAATGCATTTGGTGCGGAAACTTTTTTCGCGATAGAGAAAAAATTACACCTTATTTCATAATAGTTTTTTATGCTCTACACGGCTATGTGGTGGTATTTTCGATATCTGCAAAAAAGTGCAAAAAGTTATATCCCTAATATACATATGTATTTTCATTGTAAGAATATCCCCCATGTTTAACATATTTATATAGTTTTAAATTAGCAGATAGCAGAACTGAAGGTGAAGTTTTTAGATCCGCATCATCAATCAAATTGTTATATACGGTAGTTATTTTACGAGGTTGTAATAATAAATGGGCAAATTTTAACTGATACTTTCGCGCTAAGGATAGAGCTATATTTTTTCGAGATGTGATTGCATGAGAATATATTTTAAATTGTGTATGCGTTGCCTCGAAGGAAAAATTCCACAGAAGCCTTAATGGACCACTATTTGTGACTATAGAGGAATAATGGGTCAAAATGTGGTATTTTGGCTTTAAATTTTCCTTGAAAATTTTCATGTATTGGCTATTGTGCACGGTGCTCTTGAAACAAATTTCAATGAAAGGTGCTTACACCTGGGAAGTTTTTGCGGATTCTGAAACTACAATGTTCATAGATGAGAAAAATCGAAAAACAAAAAAAAAAAATCGCCAGAGCGCCTTTTAACTAAATCGCGATTCAAGTTGACATTTTGAAGGGTTTTTTTTAGGTTTTCACGATTTTGCCTGGAAACCGCAAGTCCTATCGAAATGGGACTAAAGAAAATGTTATGAAAATTCTCTACAAGATTGACTTTTATTATATGTATCTTCGTAGTTTTTACGGTTATTGAGATATAGAAGTTCAAATTAGGACAATGTATTGGCTGACTTATAAAACAATGTCATGACTGCAATTTCCCACCTTAAACTTATATATCTCGAAAATTTTACAACCTAGGAAATATTATGAAAGCCAATCTAGTAGAGAATTTTCACAGATACAACATATTCTTTAGTCCCATTTCGAAAGGCTAAGCTAAATCCTGCAGACCTAAGAAAAAATCTGAGTCTCTATATCTCAAAAATGGTAAAACCTAGGCAAATATCTATCAGCCAATCTTGTACAGAATTTTCACTGCTACCACATTTTCTTTACTCCCATTTCGATAGGACTTGCGGTTTCCAAGCAAAATCGTGAAAACCTAAAAACCCTTAAAAATGTCAACTTGAATCGCGATTTGTTTTAAAAGCGCTCCGGCGATTTTTTTTTTGTTTTTTGATTTTTTCTCATCTATGAACATTGAAGTTTCAGAATCCTCAAAAACTTCCCAGGTGTAAGCACCTGGTTTTAAATTTTTTTCTCAAGTTGGAAAAAAATCATTGTTCATAGTTAAAACATAATAGCTCGTCGACGATGGTGATGAATTCTAAAATAAACATGAATACTTTATCACCAAAAGGAACTATGTCCCCAATAAGGAGCGGAAAAATATAGGCAAATGCCATAATTTGTCGAGCAGACATTTTAAACTTTTTATTTTCACTTTCGCTTTGACGAATTTCATTGATTTTGTACATACTTTCATAGGGACCGTATTCAAAGGTTGTAAGTCTTTGGTTTAGCAATTTTTAAGTAAAAAAAAAACTTTTGTTTATATATAAAATAGAATAATACCTCCGAAAAATTGTAATGAAGTATGCCCTCAAAAATTTCATGCATTATGTCGCATGCAAAATTTGAAATAACATGGAAAAATACAATTTGGTTAAAAACCGAACGTTCCACTATACTATTATTAGTGTTAGTTATTTTTTTTTATAATCGTCATATATATAATGATACATTTCACAACACAAGGTTTTACACGTTTCCTTGGATGCTGAACACAGCCTACAATAGAAATTGCTTGTAAAGGATTTTGAAAACCCCAGCATTGAATTTAAACCTAAATTATCACCAACAACGAGTCCCAAAACGAAGTAAACTTGAACGGTTCTACCATTTGCAAAACAAATTCTATACCCAACTTGACCAAAAATCATGAAAAATTCAAATTTTGTGTAGCGTTACGTAAAGCTATTTTAATGGGTTATGGCCACCTATAAGAATCAGAAAAGCCATTTTCATGCATTTTTTACAAGAAATCTATTAAACCTTGAGAAACCTTCAATTTTTTTTTTGAAAAATCTTTCTGGCTAATTCCCACCTATAAAGCACTGTTTTTACATAAGCAGTTTGCGGTACACATTGTAGTTTGAAAAAGAGTAAACCGATCAGCATATATTTTTGTGGGATCATTACGAACCTAATAATCTTGTCCATTATCGAAACGGAATTAAAAAAAATAATTGAACTATTCTATTCTACATGTACTTTAAAATGAGCCAAAAAATTTAGATTTTTCGAAATTTATATGAAATATTAGTACATAGTATATAAATTCAATAGAAAGAATTCATAATATTTAGGATAAAATTTTAAATATTTACAGAGTAGAATATTTAGAACTGAAAATAGACAATATCGAGCCATTTTGGTAAAGTCTTTAATCATACAGGTCCACGTTATGGTTTATCTCAGAATCTTACAACCACAAAGAATTGCCGTTGTCGTTGCTATAACAAGAATTTCATTATTTCGATGATCTTAGCTTAATTTTTAAGAATATCGTCTGTCGTTGATATGTTTCCAAATGAACACATTCGGGTATGTGATGAAAACCGAATCGACTCGATTTGCAGAATCGAAATGGTATATAATCGGAGTGCTGTTGATGATATATATAGTTTTGCTTCGCAAAAGCCCCTTTTTTGAATAATATTTTTAAAATCCATTTTCAATTTCATTAAAATATTCATAAAAATTAGAGATATACGATTTTGATTTATGGCAAAACGAATCGAATCGTTTTCCATCACATACCCGATTAAGAAAAATTTAACAGTTTTGGAGAAATGGTGCGAAATGTATACAAATTATGGAATTTTTAGATATATTATAACTAGACAGCGGAATCCTATGCGAATGCATATATGGTTAGGATGGTCGTAGAGAAAATCTGATTAGACAGAAACTCGTTTCATCACAAAACATTTTTGTACCTATTATTGAATTATTTGTTGCATAATAAAATATGTAAAATGCTTAAATTTTGCATATGCAAAAATTTATGCATTTTGCATAATTTTGCATATGTCATATGTTTCGATTGCAATTTAATCAGAAGCCAAAAATATGCACAGTCCCAAAATTTGACATGAATCGGACCATAATGTAGTTTTCACGGCTGCCAGATTTGACGATTTATCGTCATTTTGACGATTTTTTGGTCAAAAAATGATAAATGACGATTTGACGATTTTTACCCAAAAAATGACGATTTTTGGATATTTTGCTATGCAGTCATAAAAAATGTTGTAAAACATGAATTTGTAAAAACTTAGTTGATTTTAAAAATAATTGTTAAACAAAAATCACAATAATCGTTATTTTTGAACGTAGAAGCTTGAAATTTTGCCAGAATATGTATTTTAGTTTTATGTATCAGATTTCATCAATGGTGATGATATGTTTGGGTGCATATGCAAAGGAATTTTTAACTAGAACCAGACTGAATTCAATGGGAACAAGCAAAATATATAATTGCACTGCTCCAGAACCTGCAACAATCTCCTATTTTTTGATAACTTTATAAATTTAATTCAAAATTCAAAATTCAACAATAGTAGATTCTGTTCTGGACAATAACCTGCGTTATATTGAGCTTTGTGCAGACAT
The DNA here is from genome assembly GCF_047663935.1 of Musca autumnalis. NCBI lineage: Eukaryota > Metazoa > Arthropoda > Insecta > Diptera > Muscidae > Musca > Musca autumnalis. The sequence continues at coordinate 105,878,280 of NW_027411644.1, forward strand.
TTTAAAAGTTTAATAGATTCGATTTTAAAAATAGTTTTAATGAATTTTCGACATCCTTAACGAATTTTCACATTTTGTCAACAAGAAGGAAAGCAAAATTTGATTCAGAATTTCGTGAACTAAAGTTTTGGATTTTGAGGAAATGTTTGAATATAATGAAACGGATTCATTTCGCATTTTAATATAAGATTTGAAACGTGTTGATGGTTCATATGTTTTTTCTATAATAACAAAATTTTTAAAGAAAATAATGATAGGTATTACCACATTCGCCAGCAAATCTTAAACGAGTTTTCAGCCAAGTAAATCTTCACAAAACGAAAAATGTATCGAAATTCTTTTCATAAGGATTCAATGTAGAGCAGAGGTGCACAAGAAGAGCATGATATTTTGGGTGATTGCATTGGAAAGAGAACTGTTTTTGAAATGAAATAAATATTGCAGCCGATGACGATGGTAGTGATGTTACTCTAGTTTTAAGTGAATATTTTTTATCTTTGTGTTTATTTCAGCTTGAGTCCATATTTTGTTGTAATTCAATTGTTTGAATAACAACAAAATATTTTAAAGTGGATATGACTTTATTGACCTGTTTATCGATACAGAGTCGGCGAAAAAGGGAACTGATGAAGTTGTTTGGTGACAACTGAAACTATAGTATTCCCTACCCTTCGCCCGCAACTAATCAATTTCATATCCACTTTAAAATATTTTGTTGTTATTCAAACAATTGAATTACAACAAAATATGGACTCAAGCTGAATATTTTTTGTTAGTTTTTTTACGTATTTATGCGCAATATAATTGCGAAATATCGATAAATAAAGATATTTTATCAAATCTAGACCTCGAGCTTGATCAATTTATTTCATTTCAAACACTTATAAAGGTCGAATAAAAAACCAAAATTGAACTGTATACAGAACAGCTGATGTCATACATGTGAAAAAGCAGGTAGTCTGATGGCGGCCTAAGAGAAATTAAAATATTTTAAGTTACGGTTTTATAAGTTTTTTCATTGTTACATCAACACGGAGAAGTCCAAAAAGGCATTCTAAATAAAGAATTATGTGTTAAAAGTTATAATTTTAATTAAAAAGAACAACTTTAATAAATATCAAAGCAAATAATATGTACATCCATGTGCATGTTAATCCGTTGCCTTCTCAACAACGACTAAACAACTGAGCGTAAGTGTTCGTGTGAGTTGTATTCAACGTTTTCGTAAAGACGCGTGCATGCCTGATGTAGAGTATACTTCACAAAATACATTATTGTTTGACAAAATTGATTAAATACGACTTGTTAGTCCAGGGCCACACTACAGTAATTTCACTGAAATTTTGATATGAAATTATGCGTCTATAGATCGACGTCCATAGTAGAGTAAAATCATAAAATTTGCTGTAGTGGGGAATTCGATTTAAGAACACCTAATTCCATGAATTTTTTAATGAAATTCACGCTAGTGTGGACCGGGACTTAAGAATGTTAACTCAAATATTTTTTTACAAAATCGTTTAATTTAATGGTAATTTGAAGTAAAAATATGTTTACTAACTCGAATAGCCATTTAATGATTAATTTAATTAAAAATATATTTAAATATAACTAAATATTACCATTTTAATTTTTGACGATTTTGTAAAATAGATTTGACGATTTTAATTTTAAAAATCGTCATTTTGACGATTTTCAATAAAAATAATCTGGCAGCCCTGGTAGTTTTTCCAGTTCATTATTTCTCCAAATATTTTATTCTGGCCTTTACCTACAAATTTGCTTCAGAGGTCAGAAGAAGATTTGCATTGGTTTCAGATAAATAGCCCTGAGTTGCTTTAAAAAGACAATATTTAACGATGTTTAGATGAGGCCATAAAATCCAAGCTGGGTCTGACTCAACAAAACGCAACTAGGGCTGTTGTATTTTGGGTCTGTACTTTCACAAAATCCTCACTTCGAATTGTTTGCACAAGAATACCTTAAAAATGTTGCACAGTGTTATTTACCGGAAAATTATTTTTGCTTTTAATATAATGTTACAAAAGAAACGTTATAATTTTGTTCTTAATTGTACGATTAGAAGTTTTTGGACTCGATGACAAACACTTTGATGGACTTAGTTCTGTATAGTTTTGACAAATAACAATCGATCCTTATTGAACCCCACATAATTATTCGCTAATAATAAGCTAAATAATTTTAGAAATGAATCTTATTTTGAGAGACACTCCTCTCGATAGTTATCGCGCCCATAAGTTATTTTAGTTGATCACCGTAGAATTTAGAGCCTTGTCAGGAAGCATGAACTTGTCCACGAAAAATAGGATATCGCTGTAAACAAGACTACACAATGTCCAAAGGATCCTTGAACAGTCTTTAAACTGCAGTTAAGTTAGACTTGTATGAGGGACCTGAAGATGTTGTCCAAACATATTCTCTTGGAACTTGATCTACTTTGGAAGTAAATTTGCGAGTGGACCTAGGTAGTCCATACTAGGTTCGATTTTAGACTGAATCGGTTAGTCCCTTCGACCATTTTAGTTAACATTTTTTAACTTTTATGGCTGAGGTACCGATAGGACTTAAATTGAATTTGGACAAAACATTACGAGATCCATATCTTAAACCAAACCGGTTGATCCGTTCGAGAGTTATCATAAGTTCCAACCTGACAGACAAACAGAGGTACAGATGGGCGGTGGTAAGTAATTCCATCTTGTCTGAAACGAATATCGTCCAAACATATGTGGAGTCTAAAATCATTATTTTGATGAGACCTATTTGTATCGTGTCGGAGTGTATATAATCTCGTAGCCTTAAAGTCTGAGGCTTCGGTGATGATAAGGAAAAAAATAAAGTGACGCACAAAAATTCATCTGTCTTCATTATTTTTTCATACTGTTTAGCAGCTAATTTGTTTAAAATAGAATAACAAAATATTAGCGATGGCAGTAAAACAATCTCTAATTGGCCTTCAAGATGTAGTCCACGAAGGATTGACCCTTCATACATTTTATCCAATATTCATTTTTTCATGTACTTCCATTCCCACAATACTGAACTCGTTATTATTGTTGTTACAGAATAAGTTTTAGGCCTTGAGAGCTCTATATAGTTCGATTATGACATAAACTTGGAGTATATTCATTATGGAATTCGCATTTGATATGACATGAAGAAGTAATTCAGATTTCATTGGAAGTTTCTCTCAAAAACAGCATACAAACAAAATTTTTTAAAATATTTTCTTACAATACTTGTTAGTGATGAACATTTTCTGTTCAGAAACGTAAGAAAAGTATAAGTTTTAATTGGAAATCTTCAAACATACAAACATTTTTATAAGAAAAAATATAATAACTAGTTACAGTAGCTTAACAAATTTTGTTCGACCAAACCATTTCGGGGGCCCGGGCCCAAACCCCCCCCCCCCCCCCCCCACCTGCGTACGTCCCTGTCTTGCACTAACCGACTGGTAAGTATCTCTTATCGTCTCAAACTTTAAAAAATATTTAATTGTAAATAAACATAAGTTTTATAAAGTTTTTGAAAATACTAATTCCTGTGTTTTTATTCTCCTCTCATATCACCGCAAATTATTCCTCATTGGCTATGACATTTCCATATTATTCAAAATGTCACAATACTTTTTTGCGATATCACTTGTAAACTGTCATTTCGTTAATGACTTTTTCAATGTTTCAATTTCTTCAAATAGAAATGTTCTCTTCTGTTGCTCTGCTTTAGAAAGTACCGTTAGAAATTGTAAAAACAAAGCCGGAATACAAAAATTTGATCTGTCTACAAAAGATTTGAAGGTACCTCATCATCATTTGTAGGTTTTTTATTTTTATCGCGGGCTGCAACCATTAAGCAGTGGTCACAAAACTTCTCCACCAAAAATTAGCAATATAGGTCCATGTTTTGGTGTAGCGCCATAGGTAGCACGGATTTCACATTTTTATACCCTCAGCATTTATGCTAACGAGGGTATATACACTTTCATACGGACAAAATGTGCCTCATCGAAATAATGGTTTTGGACCCCAAGTATGTTTGGACGAAATCCGTTTCAGACAATTTGGAGTTGATTTAGCCATGTCCGTCCGTCTGTCTATCTGGCTGGAGCGCACGGTAACTTTCGAACGGATTAACCGATTCGGTCCAAAATTTGGCTTTCGTAATATTTTGTTCAAACTTAGTTTAAGTTCGAAGATGGGTTATTCCGGTACCTCCCCACAAAAGTTCGAAAATGTTCGGAAAAGTTGTGTGCACAATAACTCTCGAAGGGAGTAATCCATACTTTGCACATCGTGAAGTTTCTACAATTGTGCGCACAATAAGTCTTGTAGGGAGTGGCCGATTTGGTCCATACTTTACACATCCTAATATATCTATCAGATATAGATCTGGTTCGAATATGGACTATATTTGTCCACTCCTTTGAGTACCTCCCACACAAAATTTCGATAAGTTCACTTTAAGACCTGCTGTCGAATCACTCTGATTTCTGCTGAAGCAACTTGCATTCCCTGCCTCAATTACGACGGTAAATGCTTTTTCAGGGACAAATCCACACTTCTTAAGAAAACATCCCGAAAGATGAAAAACCCCTATGGAACCATTTGTAGTGGCAGGAGAGCACGATAACTCTCAACCTGATCAACCGATTTGGTCCAAAATTTGGCCTTCGTCATATTTTGTCCAAACTTAGTTTCAGTTCGAAGATAGGCAATATTGCTCCACAACTTCCGGTACTTCCCCCCAATATTTAAAAATGTCACGATATCTCTTGAACTGCGCAACAAATTTGGTCCACATTTTGAAGCTCCTAATATTTTGTCCAAATTTAGTTTAACTCCTCAAATTGCCCATATCGATCCTCTCCTTAGGGTATCTCCCCCACAAAAGCTCAACATTAGTGTCTAAGTGCAGTTTAGGGTCTGTTCGAAGATCCTTCGGAAATGTATACCGATGCTTTTAGTTGTGGCCTTGTTTACAGCGATATTATGTTTTCCGCGGACAAGCCCATGCTTCCTGACATACTAGTCCAAAAGTTATACGATGAGCCACGGAAATGACTAGTGGGTGCGATATCTATCAAAATGACATGACTCACAAAATAAGATCCACTTCCATAATGGACTATGTCGGTCCATTCCTGTAAGTACCTCCTCCGCAACACTTTTAAACTTTAATCCTAATCCACATTTTTGTCGTCAAGTTCAAATGTCCAAAGAGGGCCACAAAATTCTGAAAGTTTCAATTCACATATGCTAAGGGCATATGTATATCTATCGGTAAAGCCGACTGATACTTTATTACTTGTTCGACCTTATTTAGACATTTCTGGTATACTTGTGGAGGAGGGTTTTAAATATTCGTTGAAGTGCCCAGAATTAGAAATAAATTTTCTCGTCTGCCGAAAGTTGACGAGGATGTTCAGTTTTCAGTATACTGAGGACGTTGAGGGATATGTTTTGTCTAAGCTGTCAGATCGTATACACTATCTCTGAAAAAGAATTTCAAACATCTGAATATGTCAAACGCATAATGTAAAATGACAGCGAATTCCTATACCTAAGAGTGGACCAAACATGACGATTTGTGGGGGAAACTATCTTCTAGTTACTACGAGTCTACAATAGAATTTTCAAATCGATATCTAGATTACAAATATTTTTGTCGCTCTCTCCATACAAGCCAAACCACAGTGCACTGGGAAGCTCAAATGTCAAATTATAGGATTTCGGCGCAGAAATATTGTGACTGCATGGAACTTCAAATGGCTAATAACACCAAGTTTGGTTGAAAATTATACCTAAAATCCTCAAAATACCGGAAATCGGGATTTTTTTGATAGTACCTAATTGTACCTAAAATCTTCGAAGTTGACCTGCCTATGGAAAAGTACACTCGGATGCAAAAATGTAGCGTTCTAGCTTATTTATTGTGGGCGCAAGTGTGATTAGAACAGATGGACAGACATGGCTAAATCGACTCAGAATTTTATCCTGTCAAGAATGTATTTACTTTAGGGCAAAAATGGCCATAAATGTATATGCAAAAATATCCATCCGACTGTGGCAAAAACTACATAATGGGTCTAATATTGCCGTGTTCTGACAGATATGTCAGTTTAGTTGAACTTAAAATAAGTTTTAATTTCAAATTATACTTCAAGTAATTTGAAAAGTATTAGTTAAAATTCAGAAGTCTTAAATCTATGTTTTTGAACACGTTTCAACACTGGGTGTTCTCCACAAACGTTTTAAATGTTACTCGCATTTCTTCTTTTAATTGTTTGCGCCTAAGAGTATACTTTAAAATATTTATTTTTGGACATCACCAGTTTTCCACGAAATGATTCAGTAATATATTTGCATATACATACACCGTCATTACTGGAAAAGTTGGATGTAGTTTTCCTTATTTTATATTGGACAACTGGAACTTTTTGTACTTTTTGTATTAAAAATCAAAAAAAGTCAAAAGACATTAAAGGGCTCTGCACATACGGTCCGTTGAGGGCCGTGTTAAAACAACCACATGAAAACTTCAAGAAAAAACATGTCATCATTTACAAATTTTCCATGTGGTTGTTGTTTTTATCGCGTGACGCCTAATAGAAATAGCTTTTGGGCGATTTTTATCGACCAATGAATAAACGACCAATATTTCGAGGTACTACATTATTTCTTACTAAATTTAGCACATAAACTTCAAGACCCCGTAAGGCCGTGTAATTTGCATCAACTTAAAAATGGAATTTCTATCATGATTTGAAAACTCTTCAATCATGATTCCGACATTTTATATCATGGAAGGTAAATGTAGTTCTTTACAAACAAAACAAAATGATAAAGCAGCCCACTTATATGTTAGACAGTAGTTTCGTTCATGTTTTGTTTGTATAATTTGACGGTATATACCCCAGAATTTAAAATGTGGACCAAATTATTAAATTTTTGATATTTTTCCCACAAAAAAATTATTGTAAATTTCGCCAGCTAAATATACCCGATCATTATCCAAAAATATTGACATTTTCCTTGACCAACATGAAGATCAGATAATGTTTAGCGGGTTAAATGGACCAAAACTTTTGTGTGAAAAGTGGTAAAATTTGTAATATAATGACTATATTTTTATTCCTGGAGTACACAATCCACCCACGTAAGTTATATTTGGAAGAGGAACTCTTGACCTATCCATTGATGTCCATTATGTTGATGTACGTGGTCAGATAGCAGAGTTGCAGCCTAGTATACATAGGATCCCACAATTTTAATTGGGTGTAATGTAATCATAATCACATAAGAGGTCGCAGTTATTGTTCAATACTTACACTTTTTCAAATATTCCAAACTTATTTTAAGGTAATTTACTATGTTGACAGTTTTTGGTGGAGATATTTTGTGATTACTAGGAACCTCAACTCAATACACTCGGGTGCGAAAATATAGCGCTCTAGCTCAATTATTGCGAAAGCTAGAGTGATTATAATAGACGGACATGGCTAGATCGTCTTAGAATTTTATCCTGATCACGAATATATAAACTTTATATGGTCGCAAGTGATTAGTTCTATGTGTTACAAAGAGAAAACCAATTTTGAAGATTTTAACTTTATTCGTTCACATAATACCAAATGATACACTTCTAGTACCTTTTAGTACTTGCCGTAAACTTGTTGTTCGAATTTCCAAAAACCCTTTAATACAACTTTCTTGCTCTCCGTACGTGCCCCAATTTTCCGCTCAGAATTCTAGTTCTACTCGTTCGCCTGATACGAAAAGTAAAATTTTTTGTACATTTTAGTACTTTTCTCTTACGAACTCCGAATTTGAAGATTCAAAACCCCAGCTTGTCAACCACCTACGCCCCAAGACTCACCCTCACCCCCAATTTCAAGATCCTAGCTTCCGCAGTTTCGCCTGGGCATTGATTGTCAGGCACACATCATTGCTCAGGCAGTTATGAAAATAGGAGTGAATGAGATACCTGAATATATTTTATGTTTGTTTTGTTTTAGTTGAAGATTCAATCATATGATTGCTAAAGTCTGGAGTATTCCCCCATTGGCTTAACTTCATCATTACCTTTGAGAGTAATGTTTAATAATTAATTCCCTTCGCCGGGATGAAATCATGATATTAGTAGCGATCAGTGAATTTTGCAGGCTGTCAGTGCGTTTTGTAAACATTACTCTCAAAGGTAATGATGAAGTTAAGCCAATGGGGGAATACTCCAGACTTAAGCAATCAGAATATATTTTATTAACATTTAGAGATAATAATATTAATATGAATAATAAAAATTAAGATTAATTAGAGATAATAATAATATTAATATAAGCTTTGTTCCTTTACTTTTTTAATAGTAAAAGTAGCAAAAGAGAGAAGTTCTCTCTTCTCTCAGAAAACTGTGAAAATTGGTCTCACGTAACAAGTTTTGCACAAAAGTAAAGAAACGGAAAAAATAGTATATCTGGCAGCAATGTCAAAAAACAAACATGGCTGCATAAAAAAAATAACAAACAAAATAAATTTCACTGTTTTTTATTTTTTTATTTCACTGGTTTAAATTTTTATTATTTTATTTTATTTCGCTTTGACAAAGCGCGTAGTTTTCTTTTTTCCTTTTGCCTTAATTGTCAAATAAATGTCAAATCAGCAGTTTGACAGATTTTCCACTTTTTACACAACGAAATTTGTCGAGCAGAAAGCAGTAAAAGAGAAAGCCGTTTTGGCACTCTCTCCCCTCTCACTCTCTTAAAAATTGCTTCCAGTTTTACTACTTTTTGGGGTTAAGGAACGCTTTCCGAGTTAAAAATGGTAAAACTTGAAGAAACTTTAACGTAAAGGAACAAAGCTATAATATTGAGATAATAAGTGCTTGCAGTAATAAAGCCCAATAATTGCAAACGTTTGAAATGAAAAAGTCAAAATCGCATTTTATAAGATACGAGCTTGAGGAAGTAAGGCATCATCGATATGTCAATGATTTGGTATAGCCCCACATTATAGATTTCACGTACTAAACCAGTGTTCACCAGCAACAACTGCGTTTGTGTTGGGCACACACACGAGATTATCTATCCCTCTCTAGATAAACATCGTGTGCGTTAATTCATTGCTAAAACAAAGAAGATGATCGGTGGTGGGAGTAATAGTGCGGTTACACTACAGTTTTTTGCCGGGTTAACCCACTTTATGAGGATTTATTGCTTAATCTGGTCAAATCTGACCAGATTTGCCATACAAAAATTAAATCCTCTCACGACTGGGTTTATTTTAAATCCGGCACAAATCCACCAAAAATACAGTGTTGTATTCGGTATTTGTGCAAAAAAATCCAACTCTACTCAAAAAGTACCAAAAGTTGCAACTGTTTTTGCAACAGAGTTTGTCGTGTTTTACACGTTTACGATTGGTCGCATGAGATTTTATGGAGTTAATAAATCTAAAGTTATTTGAAAATCATAAAATTATTTATTTTTTTACATTAGACACTTTTTTAACAAAAAGTACGCTTGATACCATGATACAAAAATGTATCCCTGTGTGTAAAATATACCAATATGAGCAAAGAGGGGATGATATCTCATACGAGAAATTGTAAAAGTGTAACACACGACTTTATCAGTTATTTTGTATGTATACGTAAACAAACATCAGCTGACAGTTTATATCCTCGAAAAGCTAAGTGTAACCAGCAAAGATTAACCCACTGGATCTATTAAACCCAGTGGGTTAACCTTCAATAGTGTAACCGGGGTATAACGTAGAAACTCACCACAATTTAGATTGTGTGTGTTCACACAGACACGGCTCGCGAGCCCAGTGGTGATTAACATTGTACTAAACTCTTGATGGAAATCAACATATTTTATATCCACGCAGACAAAAATATTTTTTTAACTGGTGGTGGGCAAAATTTTATTTTGTCTGGCACGAAATAATTTTTGTGGCGCACATATTATTTTAAAGGAGATAATGTATATTGCAAAATTTTGATTCTGTTCACCATATAAAACAACAACAAATCACAAAATTTCGATATATGGTAATATTTTCATAATTATCTGATGGTCAATCCAACCACAATCTGCTTAACTTGACATATGAAGTGTCAAATACTAGGAAATTTGCCGATGCACCACAACAGCTGTTCACTGCCAAAAGCAAGTGTTCTCTCATTAGTTGTTCTGCCGCTGAGCAAAAAGGTTGTAAATCAGTGTTAATCACCACTGGGCTCGCGAGCCGTGTCTGTGTGAACACACACAATCTCAATTGTGGTGAGTTTGAACGTTGCTCTCACCACCGATCATCTTCTTTGTTTTAGCAATGAATTAATGCACACGATGTTTATCTAGAGCAGTGTTAATCACCACTGGGCTCGCGAGCCGTGTCTGTGTGAACACACACAATCTCAATTGTGGTGAGTTTGAACGTTGCTCTCACCACCGATCATCTTCTTTGTTTTAGCAATGACTTAACGCACACGATCAGGGGTGCCAAGTTGGTGGTTTTCCCGCTACTTGTGGTGATTTTTGGCGTACAAAAACCACTGTTTAAGCAGGAATGTCAATTGTTTTAAGGTAAAAATCGCTACACACCTATGCTGCGTATGTGGCTGTAGCGATTTTTACCTCGGCATCCCTGCACACGATGTTTATCTAGAGAGGGATAGATAATCTCGTGTGTGTGCCCAACACAAATTCAACCGCTGCGTTTGTGTGTGCCACACACACGAGATTATCTATCCCTCTCTAGATAAACATCGTGTGCAGAGATGCCAACTGTTCCGAGGTAAAAATCGCTACAGCCACATACGCACCATAGGTCTGTAGCGATTTTTACCTTAAAACAATTGACATTCCTGCTTAAACAGTGGTTTTTGTACTCCAAAAATCACCACAAGTAGCGGGAAAACCACCAAATTGGCACCCCTAATCGTGTGCGTTAAGTCATTGCTAAAACAAAGAAGATGATCGGTGGTGAGAGCAACGTTCAAACTCACCACAATTGAGATTGTGTGTGTTCACACAGACACGGCTCGCGAGCCCAGTGGTGATTAACACTGCTCTAGATCAGTGTCAATTGTTTTAAGGTAAAAATCGCTACAGACCTATGGTGCGTATGTGGCTGTAGCGATTTTTACCTCGGAACAGTTGGCATCTCTGCACACGATGTTTATCTAGAGAGGGATAGATAATCTCGTGTGTGTGGCACACACAAACGCAGCGGTTGAATTTGTTGTTGCTGGTGAACACTGATCTAGAGAGGGATAGATAATCTCGTGTGTGTGCCCAACACAAACGCAGCGGTTGAATTTGTTGTTGCTGGTGAACACTGTTGTAAATTTTGTTTAATTTCCATTTAAATGAATGGTATAAAATTAGTAAAAACAGCATTCCAAACAAAGAATGAAATAGTTCGAGTGTTTTTTGACGGTATTAATGACTAAATTTTTTTTGTGAATGAAGATATGAAAATGTGTAGAAAGAAAAATCAAAAAATTGACAAAAAGGTATCAGTGCCTGAGTTGTGTTTCATTTTTTAAGTAACAAACACTTCTTAAATAAAAAAAAATCTCTCTAATATTTCGTGCAAATTTTGCGCATTATTTCGTTTTGTCAATGACCCCACATTTAATAATTAATAGAAATCGTATGCAAGTGATCAAAAACCTAAACATCTGTTGTTGTTTCATAATGTTCTCCAACATAAACATGTGATCGGTTTAAGTATGGAACAAACGGAGAGACAACATAGGGAACTGAATTGTGTTTTATTGTTATAAAGTATAAGTGTATTCTAAATTATACTTCTTTATTCTATTATATCCAAATTGTTCTTAAGTAAATAAAACTTTTATTTACAATATATTGAAAAATCTTTTAATGGGCAATTAATCACAAAGGTACAGTATAATTCCGATAAAAAAATCTACTTTTTAGAGGCAACCACAACATGTTTCTCCTGCTACCACAACATGTTAAAATATTTAAAAAAATATTAGAATATGATAGAGGTTACCATATATTTATAATATATTTATAATATATAAAACAACAACAAATCACAAAATTTCGATATATGGTAATATTTTCATAATTATCTGATGGTCAATCCAACCACAATCTGCTTAACTTGACATATGAAGTGTCAAATACTAGGAAATTTGCCGATGCACCACAACAGCTGTTCACTGCCAAAAGCAAGTGTTCTCTCATTAGTTGTTCTGCCGCTGAGCAAAAAGGTTGTAAATCAGTGTTAATCACCACTGGGCTCGCGAGCCGTGTCTGTGTGAACACACACAATCTCAATTGTGGTGAGTTTGAACGTTGCTCTCACCACCGATCATCTTCTTTGTTTTAGCAATGAATTAATGCACACGATGTTTATCTAGAGCAGTGTTAATCACCACTGGGCTCGCGAGCCGTGTCTGTGTGAACACACACAATCTCAATTGTGGTGAGTTTGAACGTTGCTCTCACCACCGATCATCTTCTTTGTTTTAGCAATGACTTAACGCACACGATTAGGGGTGCCAATTTGGTGGTTTTCCCGCTACTTGTGGTGATTTTTGGAGTACAAAAACCACTGTTTAAGCAGGAATGTCAATTGTTTTAAGGTAAAAATCGCTACAGACCTATGGTGCGTATGTGGCTGTAGCGATTTGGTGAGAGCAACGTTCAAACTCACCACAATTGAGATTGTGTGTGTTCACACAGACACGGCTCGCGAGCCCAGTGGTGATTAACACTGCTCTAGATCAGTGTCAATTGTTTTAAGGTAAAAATCGCTACAGACCTATGGTGCGTATGTGGCTGTAGCGATTTTTACCTCGGAACAGTTGGCATCTCTGCACACGATGTTTATCTAGAGAGGGATAGATAATCTCGTGTGTGTGGCACACACAAACGCAGCGGTTGAATTTGTTGTTGCTGGTGAACACTGATCTAGAGAGGGATAGATAATCTCGTGTGTGTGCCCAACACAAACGCAGCGGTTGAATTTGTTGTTGCTGGTGAACACTGTTGTAAATTTTGTTTAATTTCCATTTAAATGAATGGTATAAAATTAGTAAAAACAGCATTCCAAACAAAGAATGAAATAGTTCGAGTGTTTTTTGACGGTATTAATGACTAAATTTTTTTTGTGAATGAAGATATGAAAATGTGTAGAAAGAAAAATCAAAAAATTGACAAAAAGGTATCAGTGCCTGAGTTGTGTTTCATTTTTTAAGTAACAAACACTTCTTAAATAAAGAAAAATCTCTCTAATATTTCGTGCAAATTTTGCGCATTATTTCGTTTTGTCAATGACCCCACATTTAATAATTAATAGAAATCGTATGCAAGTGATCAAAAACCTAAACATCTGTTGTTGTTTCATAATGTTCTCCAACATAAACATGTGATCGGTTTAAGTATGGAACAAACGGAGAGACAACATAGGGAACTGAATTGTGTTTTATTGTTATAAAGTATAAGTGTATTCTAAATTATACTTCTTTATTCTATTATATCCAAATTGTTCTTAAGTAAATAAAACTTTTATTTACAATATATTGAAAAATCTTTTAATGGGCAATTAATCACAAAGGTACAGTATAATTCCGATAAAAAAATCTACTTTTTAGAGGCAACCACAACATGTTTCTCCTGCTACCACAACATGTTAAAATATTTAAAAAAATATTAGAATATGATAGAGGTTACCATATATTTATAATATATATTTTTCTTTCAAAATATGGTGGCATGTATCATATTTTTTCTCTGCGTGTACGGCATAATTATTGTGTTTTCTTCTTTTTTTGGTCAGAGGCTGAGGGTATATCTCCGTCATCACAGCTGACTGGTACTTTCTTACTTGCCTCGTTTTTCATAGGTCCATTCGGTAAAAATCACCGAAAGCTATTTCCAAAGGGGTTTTGGAGATTTTTTTTTCTTAATGAAAATATGTATTAATCTTTTGAAGAAACATTTGTGTAAAATAAGTGAAAAAAGTTTTACGTTTCCAGTAATGACGGGGTATGTATGTATGAACTGACGGCTAAAATATGTCGCATTCTTATTTTTAAAGTAAGACCAGCTTAATCACAGATTTGTTGTTTTCAAATTTTAAAAACAACTAGTTTTTAAAGTGAGTGTAGTTAAAATTTCTTTACTTTAGGGAAGGGCAGAGAAGGCTAGTTTCGTCTAACGCCACTTAGTCTCATCAGTTCCCTTAGTTCTTTGTATTGAAACAAAGAACTCTTCCCCAATTTTATGACGACTCGAGCTCAAGAATAAATGTGATCGACGAATTCGTTTAAATGCGAATTAAACAGAAACATTCAAAAACTCTCGTAGCCGCATATGCAAACCAAATTAACTACTCCCACTATTATGCCTCGCCACAATGCAGAGAATCATCATAACTATTTTGATAGTTTGCCGATTCACTTTGGCAGTTTTGTTGTGATGTGTGTTTACTTCTTATTTTTAAAGTAAGACCAGCTTAATCACAGATTTGTTGTTTTCAAATTTTAAAAACTAGTTTTTAAAGTGGTTGTAGTTAAAATGGATTTACTTTAGGGAAGGGCAGAGAACTAATGGCTATATCACACCATATGGTTTTTCACATCTATGACATCAGCTGGTCTGTATATTAGTATACCCAAAGTGACAACATACATGTGAAAAAGCATACGGTGTGATATAGCCATAAGGGAACTGATGAATGCAAGTGGCGTTTGACGAAACTAGTCTTCTCTGCCATTCCCTAAAGTAAATCAATTTTAACTACATCCCACTTTAAACTTGTTGTTTTTAAATTTGAAAACAACAAATCTGTGATTAAGCTAGTCTTACTTTAAAAATAAGAAGTAAACACACATCACAACAATACTGCGAAAGTGAATCTAAACATATGTCGCATTTTTATAAAAGAAATTCCGTGGTAAACTAGTGGCCAGGTAGTGGTGTAGGGTATGACATCATCGGCCCTGTCCGGCTATAGCTCTCTCTCTCTTAAAACAAAAACATTTTTCCACAACATTCCACACGGGACAAGGGAGACTTCTCTCATATCAATGTTTATGGGACCTACCTCAATGATATGGGACCTACTGTTTATCGCCGAGTCCGAACGGCGTGACTTAAGACACCAATGGTGGAGAAGTTTTTCAAAGCTGAAATACTCAGGAAATGTCGCCAACATTACTGAGGGGAATGTTGCCACCGTTGAAAATTTTTGATGTTGCCGGGGAATCGAACCCACGACCTTCTGCGTGCAAGGCGGGCGTGCATACCATTGCACGACGGTGGCACCCTCTTACTTGTTTAATAATATAAAATAAGTTTTCGTACTTTACTTATTTATCCATTACTTATCCTTTTTATGGTGCTTCCTGAGGCAGTATTATATGTACCATGTACATACATACATATGTATATTTGTACAATATGTATATTTTATATATTCACACTAGTCTCCACATTTTCTTCAGTTACTATAATAACTATACTATAATAACTGGCCAGTTTATGATGTTTTTAACTTCTTTTTTACTAGCCTCTCAACATTTTCAAATAGCTCCAGATGTAGATGTACGTATCAATATTGATGCTTTCTTTTTTACGAATATAATAAAACTTATATAACATGTGTGGCACTTAGAGGATATCGAAATGGTGTATATGCAAATCCATGAATGTAAGTATTTTATAGTTTACATAAATGTAATCCCCAAAAAATTGATTTGAGAATATAAGCCGTAAAAATAAAAACATTGTTATATTCGTAATAGACATTAGGATGGGCGATTAAAACTAATTGAAAGGGCAAATACTGCAATACGTTATCTATATACAAACATACACACATAAATTTGCATAAATCTATAAAAAGTTTTACGTTATAGAATGATTAAGAAATTCATCAGTGCTGGGGACCTAAATCCTTTGATATTACTATTGGAAGTTTTCCGCATAGAAAATGTATCGACACATGTACATACCAGTGATACACTTAATCTCTGCAATTTAAAGATTGACAAGTACACAAGCGTTAAGTTCGGCCGGCCCAAACTTTTTTATACCATCCACCACGAAACAAACGAATACTAATTACCAATAATAGCAAATTTGGGCCGAAAATGTAGATTAAAACCAAAATACCTGAAATCTGGCGGTTTGGTTGTATGTGGGCTATATAATATGTCCAAATTTTTAGGTGGAAAAGTTTTTTTTTTAAGAAGTTCCTTCGCCACTGGGAACCCAAATTGCAGCCACTGAAAAATGCAGATAATAACATCAAAGTACCGGAAGCGAGGCGGTACCGGTATATGGGGCCATGCCAAAATATGATTCTATATCTATAATTTCTGGTGGAAAAGTGTTTTGACCACTAGAAATCCTAAATGCCAAATTACAGCTGATTGGATCTGCAAATTAGGTAATGTACTCAAAATACTAAAATCGGGAAGTACCGTTATATGACCTATGTTAACAAATTTAAGGGAACAAATTTTGTGACAATTGGGCGACTCAAATGTCAAATTATAGTTCGGTCAAAAAATGTAGCTAAAATCCTGAAAATAACCAAAATCGGGAGGTACTGTTATATGGGGGCTATACTAAAACGTCGACAATGGACATATGAATATATTTCTGTTAATTGATGTGTTTTAGCCACGATCTCATAATATGGACCATAAAACATAATTTACGTGGAAGCTGTGGTGGGGGTAATACAAAACAAGTAAGAAGGGCGTTAAGTTCGGCCGGGCCGAACTTGTTATACCCTCCACCACAAGTTTTATTGAAGTAAAATGGAATAATTTGTTTCCTTTCGTGTATGAAGAAGACTTAATACTAAATTTCAGCAATTTCGGTAAAACAATATGAGGCACCATTCTATGGGGGCTATTTCAAAACGTCGATATATACCGACAAATTTCTTACGGAAAGTTTTTAGGCTCAAAGAAGACTAAATACCAAATTTCCTATATTTCGGTAAGAGAATGTGGCTACAACTTACAAAATACCGAAAATCAAGAAGTACGCTTCTATGGGGATATAGGAAGACGTGGACCTATACTGATAATACTCTTCTGGAATATTTTATAACTCTTGGAAGACGAAATAACGAATTTCAGCCATTTCGGTTAGATATTGACGTCACAATCTTCAGTATTACGAAAATCGGGAGATACCGTTCTATGGGGGCTATATCGAAAGGTGGACCTATACCGACGAATTTTAGTCAGAAATGGGGCAATATGAAAGCGTGGACCTGTACAGACATATTTCTGGCGAACAGTTTTATATCACATTGAAGACTATATACCAAATTTCAGCCATTTTGATGGAATATTGAAGACACAACCTTCAAAATAAGAAAAATCGGAAGGTACCTTTCCATGGGGGCTATATTAAGGCGTGGACCTATACCGACAAATTTAAAGGGGAAGTTTGAGTACCCCCAACGAAGTCTAAATACCAAATTTCAGCCATTTCGGTGCAATATTGAGGCCACAACGTTCAAAATACCGAAAATCGGGAGGTACCGTTCTATGGGGGCTATATGAGGGCATGGACCGATACCGACTAAGTTCTGGGGGAAAGTTTTAAACCACCAAAGTAGACTAAGTACCAAATTTGAGCCTTTTCGGTGTGATAATGAAGCTAAAACCTTCAAAATACCGAAAATCGGGAGGTACCGTTCTATGGGAGCTATATGAAGGTGTGGACCGATACCGATAAAATTCTGGGGGAAAGTTTTATACCCCCAAAGAAGACTACGTACCAAATTTCAACCATTTTGGTAGGATAATGAAGCTAAAACCTTCAAAATACCGAAAATCGGGAGGTACCGTTCTATGGGGGCTATATGAAGGTGTTGACCGATGCCGACAAAATTCTGGGGGAAAGTTTTATACCCCTAAAGAAGACTACGTACCAAATTTCAGCCATTTTGGTAGGATAATGAAGCTAAAACCTTAAAAATACCGAAAATCGGGAGGTACCGTTCTATGGGGGCTATATCAAAACGTGGACCGATATATCCCATTTTCAATACCAACCATCCTGCAAGTAATAAAAACTTCTGTACCAAATTTTGACTCTCTATCTTTAAAATTGCGAGCTGTATCTTGATTTCAACAGACAGACGGACGGACTGACGGACGGACAGACGGACATGGTCAAATCGACATAGAATTTTATGCTGATCAATAATATATATACTTTATAGGGTCTCCGACGAATATTTCGATGTGTTACAAACGGAATGACAAATTTAATTATACCCTCCATATGGTGGAGGGTATAAAAATACCGAAAATCGGGAGGTACCGTTCTATGGGGGCTATAGCAAAACGTGGACCGATATATCCCATTTTCAATACCAACCATCCTGCAAGTAATAAAAACTTCTTTACCAAATTTTGACTCTCTATCTTTAAAATTGCGAGCTGTAGCTTGATTTCAACAGACGGACGGACGGACATGGTCAAATCGACATAGAATTTTATGCTGATCAATATACTTTATGGGGTCTCCGACGAATATTTCGATGTGTTACAAACGGAATGATAAATTTAATTATACCCTCCATATGGTGGAGGGTATAACAAAATGGGTAAAAATGTGTTGAAGTAAACAATTTTTATACCCTACTCCACCCTGTGGTAAGGGTATTATGTGTTATGTAACATGCCTAAGGAAAAGAGATAGACCCATAGTTCCTTCTGGGGATATGCATAGAATCACTTTCTGAGTCGATTTATGCATGTCCGTCCGCTCGCAACGTACAGGTCGCTTTTATTGTTCGATTTAGCTGAAAATTGTGGAAGATCATTTTTTTTAGCCTAATGAAGAACGCCATTGCTTTTGGTGAAAATCGGTTCTGATTTGGATATAGCTCCCATATATACACGCTGTATCTGTCCAATTTTTATGAAATTGGGAATGTGTGACGGTGTTTGGTCTAGAAATATATGTGCCAAATTATATCGTAATCTGTTCACATTTGGATTTAGCTCCCATATATATTTTACCTATTCACAGTGGTGTGGGGTATCATATAGTCGGCCCCGCCCGACTTTGATCCTTTCCTTACTGGTTTTGTGTTCTTTCTTGATTTCTGGCCAAACCACGCTACATTCAGACCCGTGCTCAAAGAAAGAATTAAAGAATACCCCTTGGGCAACATGGTTCTAATGTACAATCGTATAAACACTGCAATTGACATTTTGAAGTTTTGATTTCGGTTTTTTTTTTTTTGGAATTTTTGTTATAATTAGAGGGTGCATGATTGTAGACTTCGACTTCGTTTGATGTATATCTCATGAGTGTACAGCGTCCTAGTAATGGGAGTCTAAAGGCGATAACTATGTTTACTCCCGCCTGGGCTCCCTCCATGTGTCTCTGTTCGTTATTAATGTTTCACACAAAGTAACTACCCTAGTTTCTGGGATGCGGTTTGTGATGGATCCGATTCAAGTATGTTGAATTTTGTATGTGCCAGTCGGAATATGGCGAGGTTTCTGTTAGTTAACACCGTCTGGAACGCATCACGAAATGTCGAGTTATTTGGGGAATAACGAGTCACATGGAAATGCATCCCGAATTCGGATGCACAAACAGACCTTCTGTTGTATTTACTCATAGCGGAATGAGAAGGTGTTAGTACCTCTATTATTGTGCCATTTATTTACCAAAGTGAATAGTGAAACATGACACTACTGCCAACTTTCATGATGAAATAAACATTTGCTTCATTTCCTTGACTTAAACTATTTTATAATTATTAAGAAACCTTGAAAATTTGGCAAATCACAGTAGTTATGTAATAAAGTCTTAATCCACACTTTACCACTCCATCACCATAAAAAATTACAAAAGTTTCCATTTACTGTTTCCGATGTAGTAAAAATCTACTTAAGAAAATTAAATGTTTTCATTTAACTTTACATAAACAACTTAACTGAATTACAATTGTTGGTATGTAAAGCTAATTATCAAGCAGAAAACACCCCTGATAACAGGACTTGGTAGGTTATTAGGGGTTTTCATGTCCACCCATGTCAATGTCCATCGGAAAATAGCATTAATCCTAAATGTCTGTTCGAGTTTTAAAACTTTCAAAATGCCATTAGAACACCAACGCCAGAAGTACACGGAAACGCATTCGTGTGCCAACAATTTGAAATTGTTTACGTTTGCACGTAAACGTTGTCGCAGTGTGAGTGTGCATGTACTGATACATCCCAGCAAATAGTTTGGTGCTGAAAAATGCACTTATGAGGCACAATATTGTTTGCGCCAGTCATGATTGATTTGTTTTCATTATTTGTTAATTCATTAAATAATGAGAATAAACAAATTTCCTTTCCGATAATAAACAAATACTCAAACATGCAACAAATAACAATCCAAGCTAGTGCTGAAAGACTCAACATATTCGTACACAAGGTTTACATTGTTCTACTATAACTACAAAACGATAACAGTGAAAATCATTATCCAGCAAACCAATCGTACCGACATCGTAACGAAATCGGAACAAAATTCGGACGATACGTCCGATTTCGAATCCGAAATCGTAACGATATCTTAACGAAAGTTGTATGAAGTGATTGACATAATTTCGGAACGAAATCGGAAGAAAATCGGAATTCGAATTTGTTCCTCCGAATCTTCGTATAGATTTCTGAAGTAAACCAACCAGTAAACCAACTGTCTGATGTCCGACACGGAACGAATGTCGGAATCAGATATCGTTACGATTTCGGATCAGATATCGGACGTAACGTCCGAATTTTGTTCCGATTTCGTTACGATATCGGTACGATTGGTTGCTGGGTTGTTATATGTTGCATTTATATTTAAAATATTTAAAAATTGTATATGCGAATTTTATAACCAACCATTTTGTTTGTCGACAACAAACTAAAATGTTGCTTGTTAGATATATGCAAAAGGTGGTTGCTGTGCGAAGGGAAATTTGTTTCCGACATATCGATCCGAATTCGTACCGAAATCGGAAGAAAAACATTAGCATATTCGAAGGGAAATTTACTTCCGACATTTGCTCCGAAATCGGAACGAAATCTGAACGAATTCCCCTACGAAAAATCGTTTAGAAATCAGAACGAAATCTGAACGATTTTGCTTCGGAAATTGTTCCGATGTGTCGGACATCAGACATTTGGTTTGCTGGGTTAATACGAAAATTTTGGAAGTTTAATTCACGTTCGCCACTGGGTATTAGGATTACCAAATCATTCACATTGGTTATGCTTAGTTGCAGTGGCAACGAACTAATGAGAACGGATATTTTTCTCAGGACTAATGCCAAGTACATTTATTTTCAAACAAAACTCAATAGCAATGCACACGACCCCCTTAGCGATTATTGGCAAGCGGAATAATTTTGGTGTGGTGTTACCAAATAGATTTTGCAATGAGAAGGGTGGATTCCATACTGAAGTACACTGAATTTAATTAGACACACTACCATAAAATGGGAAGAAATATTAATGATGATGTCAAATGAGACATTTCTGGATCAAAAAAAAATATTATAGTTTTGGTAAGACCCTAAATTTTAATAATTTTGTGGATTTCCTTATATATTTTATACATCGAAAATGGCTTCAATTTAATTTCCTTGTATCAATTATCACTATATACAAAATTACTGCCACCAAAAAATAATAAAACAAGGGCCGACCATGTGATACCCTACTCCACTACACCTGGGCACTATTTCTTTTATATGATTGCGACATATTTTAGCCGTCCGGTCATACATATATAAGTTGATATACATACATGGTAACGTACCAGAGATATAGAAAATACATACATTTTCCGTAATTTATAATGACCAATCTGGGCTTTTTCCCTACATATTATTAAAACAAGTTAGAAAGTATCAGTCAGCTGTGCCGACGGAGATATACCCTCAGCATCGGATATAAAGAAAATAAGTAAACTCAATACTTATAACAATGTTTTTTACTTTAATTTTGGCCCAATTTCCAAAGAAGAATAGACTTTGGCCCCCAAAAAATTGTACCATCATACCAAGGGCCACAAAGACAAAAAATTAAAAAAAAAATTCAAAACGGTTCGAGAAGAGTTGTTAAACTATACTTTTTCCAAAGGAGTGGGCCGATATAGTCCATATTCCAACCTGATATATGCATGGAAGTAATATTCCCACATCTATAGTTTGGAACAATTCGGTTAGTTCCTTCTGGAACTATCGTGCGAATAATCTTAGCGAAGAATTTTGAACTTTTGTGGGGGGTAATTAACGAAAGGGGTGGACCGATATGGTCTATCTTCGAACTAAAACTGAGTTTGAACAAAATTTACGAGACCTAAAATTTGAACCAAATAGGATGATTCTTCGAGAGTTATCGTGCGCACCAGCCAGCCAGATTGTCTGAAATGGATTTCGTCCAAACATACTTGGGGTCTAAAATCATTATTTCGATAATCTCGTTGGCCTAAATATTGAGGGTATAAACAAATATTAAAAGAATTTTAGAAATAGTTTTCGGTGATTTTTGTAGAATCGATCAATGAAAAAGACCAATATTTCGAGGTACTATTACATTACTTTTTACCAAAGGTATCACAAAAACTTCAAGACCCCGTATAGCATTGTAATTTGTAACAATTTATGGCCTGTTTCACTAAGACGATTCGAACTACAACCAAACTTCTGTTTTTGAAAAATATTTGATTTGTTTTTGTTTTCAATCAAACCAACATTTTATTCAACAACAAGAGTATGATAGTAATTCGAACGAATTTGAATTCGAATCGTCTTAGAGTAACAGGCCATTAAAATCCTGGGAATCCTTCTTTCATGATTTGAAAACTTTTCTATCATGATTGCGACATTTTGTAAATGTAGTTGTAGGCAAGAAAATCACAACAATAAAAAACCGCTTATATGTTAGGCAGTAGTTCAGTTATCTAACCGCTATATTCATGTTGGTTTTCAAGTTTATTTTCGTAGATTGTCGAAACATGTCTCCTAGAAAAATATATAGACCAAACACTGAATTTGGATATTTTTCCCACAAAAGTTCCACTCATTATCCAAACTTGTTGACATCTTCCTTGACCAAAATTCTTACCTCTTACACAATTAAAATTTTGGAATTTCTGTATACACTAGGCTGTAGCTCTATTATCTGAGCACGTACATCAACATAATTGGCAT
This sequence comes from Musca autumnalis, assembly GCF_047663935.1. Lineage (NCBI taxonomy): Eukaryota > Metazoa > Arthropoda > Insecta > Diptera > Muscidae > Musca > Musca autumnalis. The sequence goes on from NW_027411644.1 coordinate 105,901,529, forward strand.
CCATGGAAAGGTCGAGAGGTCGTCTTTCAAAAATAATTCACGGATGGTGGAATCTGTCTACCAGGAATAAAGATATAAGATATATGTATATTAAAATTTTTGGCAATTTTCACACAAAAGTTTCGGTCCATTTCACTTGCTAAAAACTATTTGATCACCATGTAAAATTGCAAGCTTTTTACCTACATACAGAGAAAATACAAATTCGGATAAAAATGATATTTTTGGTCCATTTCACCCCCCAAATATTTCACGATCATCACCAATAACAATAGCGATATATGTATTCTGATGTGATGCTACTAAATTTCTTGACGATCGGTCCGTAAATGCGGCCTAGAGTTTGATTACAATTTATAATGGACAGACGGACACACATCGCTATATCGCTTTATCTCGTCGAGATATGAAAAATGATATATAATAACATTGGGGTTGTACGACGAATTTTTCGCGGTGTTACATGCATTTTTAGCAAAACAAACTTATAGTACCCTTCCCACATTGTGGTTCCTTCCAGAAAAAAATTAGATAAACCAAACTTGTATGTAATTTTACAGTCCACAATATTTGCTCTACACCTTTTTATACCCTTAGCATTTATGCTAACGAGGGTATATACACTTTCATACGGGCAAAATGTGCCTCATCGAAATAATGGTTTTAAACCCCAAGTATGTTTGGACGAAATGTGTTTCAGACAATTTGGAGTTGATTTAGCCATGTCCGTCCGTCTGTCTGGCTGGCTGGAGCGCACGATAACTCCCGATCCGCTCGGGATCCGATTCGGTACAAAATTTGGCTTTCGTAATATTTTATCCAAACTTAGTTCAAGTTCGAAGATGGATTATATCGGTCCACTCCTTCCGGTACCTCCCCCACAAAAGTTCGGAAATGTTCGGAAAATTTGTGTGCACGATAACTCTTGAAGGAAGTAACCGTAATTTGGTCCATACTTTGCACATCATGAAATTTCTATCAGACTTAGATGAGTTTCCAATATGGACTCAATCGGTCCACTCCTTCGGGTACCTCCCACACAAAATTTCGGAAAAGTTTAGTTTAGGACCTGTTCACGAATCGCTTTGATTTTTGTTGTAGCAACTTGTATTCACTGCCCCCCATATAACGGTATAAGTTTCACCAGGGGCAAGTCCATACTTCCTGAGAAAATTGCCTCAAAGGTAGAAAAAAGCCCTATGACACCGTGCGTAGGGGTTGGAGCGCAAGATAACTCTTGAACGGATCTGCCGTTTGGGCTCTCAATTTGGTCTTCGTAATAATTTGTACAAACTTAGTTTAAGTTCGAAGATAAGCCATATCGATCCACTCCTTCAGGTACCTCTCCCACAAAAGTTCAAAAATGTTCGGAAATATTGTGCGCACGATAACTCTTGATGGGAGTGACCGATTTGGTTCTTACTTTACACATCCTAAAATATCTAACAGATATATATCAGGTTCGAATATGGACTATATTTGTCCACTCCTTCGGGTACCCCCACACAAAATTTTGGATAAATTCACTTTAAGACCTGCTCTCGAATCACTTCGATTTTTGTTGAAGCGACTTGCATTCGCTGCCTCAATTACGCCAGTAAAAGTTTTTTCAGGCGCAAATCCTTACTTCTTGAGATAACAGCCCGAAAGTTTTAAAAAACCCATATGGCACCATATGTAGTGGATGGAGGGCTCGAACCGAATACTGCATTCGTCCACACATTGGATATTGTAATGTTTCTTCGAATATTAAATGAAATTCGAAATTATAGGTCCACTCCTTCCGGTACCTCCCCCACAAAAGTTCGAAAATATTCGCGATTTCTCATAGACGTAGCAACCGATTTGGTCCTAACTTTGGATCTCTAGATATTGTCGAAACATAGTTTATGTTCAAATTTGGGCCATATCTGTCCAATCCTTGTGGTACCACCCACACAAATGTTCAACATTTTTGTGTGGTTCGAGGATCCTTTGGACATTTAAACCATTTTAACCTGTTTACAGCGATATTATGTTTTTCGCAGGCTAGTGTGATAAAAAAAGCCCTATCTATCGATATCCACGCAAATTTTTGAGCTTTACATCATTACATATTGGGACGGCCGAATTTAACACCGTTCTTATGTTACTTTTATCTTCATTCATTTCATATTCACAAACGTTTTAATGTATTTTCCCCCATACCAAGTGCGGATATTATTCGAATGTCCGGCACAACTTTCGAAAACGATATCACTGTCGAAGGATTGGTAAATGTTTTTCGTGTGTACACAAGCACGTTGTTCTTTTGTTCGTCAAAAGTTTAAAAACGATATAATTTTCAAACATTTTTCGAATGTTTTTTCTTCACAAGAAAAATTGTTTCGAGAAACATTTTTTACTTCGGAAATTTTTTACGTTTTAAAAAATAATTTTATGTAGTTCGTGAAAAATTCCCATTTGCTTTTTTCAAATATTTTCGATATAAATGCTACTTATAATATTAACAAGAAGTGATGATAAACACAACATATAGCACAACATATCGCAAACATTACAAAGAAGAAAAGGTACATAACAGAAAAATTAAATAAAATCGAAACTCCGCCAAAAATGATTTTTCGGCACTATCGTAAAAACTATCATCTTTCATTCGCTAATAATATTATTAACGACATTCGAATTCGAAGGTTTTCCTGCCACAAACTGAGCGACGAATGAATCGTTTTTAATTCGTTCTCGAGTGTCGTTTTCGAACAAAATATCCGCAAAACTATCGAAAAACATTCGAAAACGGATCGTTTGCGATAGCAATGGTATGGGGTGTTACTACCCCCCATACCATTGCTATCGCAAACGATTCGTTTTCGAATGTTTTTCGATAGTTTTGCGGATATTTTGTTCGAAAACGACACACGAGAACGAATTGAAAACGATTCATTCGTCGCTCAGTTTGTGGCAGGAAAACCTTCGAATTCGAATATCGTTAATAATATTATTAGTGAATGAAAGATGATAGTTTTTACGATAGTGGCGAAAAACATATTTTGTGGAGTTTCTTGATGTTTCTGTTATGTACCTTTTCCGTTTTTATTTTTTTATGTTTGCGACTCGATATGTAACTGTTGATAAACATTGTTGTCTTGTGTTTGGCAACCTACCAATATGTTGTCTTTATCAACACTTATTGCCTATATTATACGTAGCATTTATATCGAAATTATTTGAAAAAAGCAAATGGGAATTTTTTACAAACAATATAAATTGTTTTTTGAAACAAAAAAATTTTCAAAGTAAAAAATGTTTCTCGAAACAATTTTTCTTGTGAAGAAAAAACATTCGCCAAATGTTCGAAAACGATATCGTTTTTAAACTTTTGACGAACAAAAGAACAACGTGCTTGTGTACACCCGAAAAACATTTGCCAATTCTTCGAATGTGATATCGTTTTCGAAAGTTGTGCCGAACATTCGAATAATATCCGCACTTGGTATGGGGGGTACAACCTGTGTTAAAAACAAAATTACATTTTGCGCCTTAAAGTATACTTAAAAATTTATATTTTCGGATACAGTTTGAAAGCCTTGAAACACAAAATCATAATTAATAAAGTGTGTGCTGCCGTACTCCAACAACTCGTAAACAACTTTTCAAATTTATAAAGGAAACAAATCGAAAATAGTAGATTTCTGTATGGCTGGCTGGCTCAATCGCACGATAACTCAAGAACGGATAAACCGATTGATCCAAACATTTCCCTCGTTATATTTTGTCCGAACGTAAATCAAGTTCGAAGATGGTTAATAGTTAACAAATTTTCTCTAAAATGGTGCGTACAAAAAATCTCAAATATTAATATTTCTTCGAGACTTAGAACCTTCCCTTCGTTCCAAAATTTGGCATTCGTAATATTTTGTCCAAACTTAGTTTAAGTTCAAAGATGGACCATATGGGTGCACTCCTTCGGGTACCTCCCACACAAAATTCGAAAAAAGTGAATTTTAAGTGCTCATCTCGGATCGCTTTGAAAATTTTCTTAGCAGGTTGTCCTTGTGGTCCCATTTACGACAGAACAATTTTTTAAGTCCATACTTCCTGATATAAAGGCCCAAAAGCTCCAAAAAACCTACCGGTACATATTAAAATTGTTAGTGAGCAAGATAACTCTCAATTTTTTCAAAAATTTCTTCCAAACTTATTTTAACGATATTTAATATTGCGAGATCTCTATGAATCAGAAGTTTGCTCACTAAAATACTTTGATATATGTATGTATGTATGTCAATGATTTGCTATAGCCCCACATTACGGTACCTACAAATTTCACGTATTTTGAAGCAATCCCGTGGTACAAAATCAATATACATTTTATTATATATTTTTGTTGGTCAGAGGCTGAGGGTATACACGTATCTTCGTCAGCACAGCTGACTGATATTTTCATACTTGTTTATCTCTTTTTTACTAGCCTCTTAACCTTTTCAAATAGTTCCAGCTCCTTCTTTATGAGTGTACAATTTTTTGTACATTTTGTACATTAGCCAGCCAGCCATACGATTAAAACTAATTGAAATATTTATATTCATACATATAAAAAATGTTAGGTGATTGAATGACTAAGAAATTCTTCAGTGCCCAGATATAATATCGCCCAATATCAAAGTTGAGTTTTCAAGTTCTGTAAATCTGCACCTGAAATTTCTAGAGTCCTTACAGAGTAGGTCCAATTTGGGCACTGGTGGATGTACTTGAAAAAAAAAACAAAGCTGATATTATCGCCTTACAGGAGGGGCGATGCGGTCGTGCAAACGTAAAGAGCACAAATAATTAGGGACTGTGGATGAGGGATTTGCCACAATCCGTTTAAACACAAATGTATTTTGAGAATAAACAAATCGGTAAGTTCGGAAAGGCCGAAATTTTATACCCTCTACTATATCAAAACATGGACCTATGTTGACAGTTTTTGGTGGAGAAACTTTGTGACCACTGAGAACCTCAAATGTTAAATTACAGATAGTTCGATCAGCTGAAATCTAAAATCCTCAAAATCGGGAAGTACTGTTATATGGGGGCTATACCAAAACGTTGACCCATTTTAGGGAAGAAGTTTTGTGACCACTGCGATGTGGATGCGCCCAACGACAAAATCAAAAATCCATGTCGCAATTTTAAGAATTTAAAGATTCAATGGTACGATACCCATACCAAATTTTTCACAAAAAAAAAAAATGTATTTAAAAACAAGTAAGAAAAGTCTATAGTCGGACGGAGCCGACCATGGGATACCCTATACCACTATCCCTGCATAATCGCTCTCCACGGAACTTCTTTTCAATGATTGTCAAAATTTAATTATGAAATATCAGAGATGTAATGTATAATACTTATGACCAAAACCAAAAAGTTATCTAGCACGACAAAGACATTTTTGTAGCAGGAAAGGAATATTTAGTTCACACAAACTAAAATGTAATGAAACCCACTTATGTAGTACTACTACTTTCGTTGTTTAACCGCTACGTTATTGAAACTTTTACCAATTTCACACAAAAGTTTCAGTCCATTTAACCCGCTAAGTATTGTCTGATCTTCACGTTGGTTTGTACGCTTCTTCTTCATCATAAACTCAAATTTTGTTTAAAATTTTGCAGGTTATTATTTTGACCTACAGAGCCGCCACAAAATTCGTTAGAATTTTGTTTTTGGTCCATTTCATTCACTGAACATTTCACGATCATCAGCAAAAAGTAATCATTTCTATTCTGGCCCGAAACCAACCCCCTTAAAAAATTCGTTACAATCGGTCCATAATTGCGGCCTTAACCTTGTTTACAATTTTTAATGGACGGACACACATCGCTAAATCGCTTTATCTCGTCGAGATATGAATTTTGGCATACCAAATAAGGGGTCTAGGACGAATATTTCGTGGTGTTACATAAACTTTTGGAGAGACAATATGTAGCATGAGATAAAAATGTGGTTCTCTACACAGAACCCATTATATATTAGTCAGTAAGCCCGTTATCTAGCAAACACTTTATTGCAATTTACATCAGAGGAAAGGTCAGTAGTTGTTTCCCATATGTAGGCTACTTTGCGAAATATATATGGTAAATTTCAAATTTCCTTTACAATTACATAGAAAAAAAATTAAAAACTTTTTTGGCGAGCACATCCGCCATTTTTGGTACATGGGTTACGAAAAAAATCGTGGTTTCAAATCTGTTCGCGTTCACAAAATTGGATGCTGCACTCAAAAGTTATATGCGGTTTTACTCTCTTGTAAAGAAAAAATATTTAAAAATTCCTATTGTGTTGTAATATGAACATGTATATATGAATCGTTAGCAGCATTTGATATCTATCCGTAGATGCTAAAATAGTTGCTAAAATAATTTTTATTTTCGCGGAAAATCAAAAAATATTGAAGAAATCTTGGAATAAATTTTATTTATTCTAAATCAGAGTCCAAAAAATCTCTAAAAACATAATTTAAAAATACGTACAGAATCTAGACAACGCGTAGAAAAATGTGAGACCAAAATTATAAAGATCGCGTTTATAACTTGCATATTACAGCAACAACAAAGAACGGAAACTTATTGTTGGAAATTATTTAAAAAATATATTTTTGGTTAAATACGAAAAATTTGAAAAATAAATGTTGGGAGTTATTCTATTATTTCGCTAAATTTCGATCCAAATCCTGAAGTATTTTGCTTAAACTTCTACGAGAAAAGTAATTAGTCATCGTGAAAGTATATTTGCTTTCTCTGATAAGCAATAGAAATAAGAAGTAGAGAGTAATATTGAAATTACAATCAAAGAAAAAACATAGAAGTTAAAAACCGAATAATTCGCGAATTGGTTTAAATCGGTTGAGGTGCATGTGCTTTTCGGATACAGGGAGTCCATGTCTATCAATATGGATTTTCCCATGTTTCATTCAGCGGCCAAAGTGTGCCATCAGTTGCATCTTACTATTCAAAAAACCTTCAAGTGGGCAAAAATTACGCGATATGCATATGATGATAAGGTGCATCCGATTTCAATGGCCCCCTATTAAAAATACGTCAATATAAATTATTTTAGACAGATTCGTCAAGAACTGCGGATGTGCCACCGCATTCTATTTTGGGATAAATAGGGATATTACTCCTGAATCTTTGTAATTTGTGACACACCTTTTTGGCAAATACTATAATCGCGTATAAAGGATTACATTTATGCAAAAATAATCAAAGAAAATGGAGGTTCAATTCGCGGAATTGTCAAAATATATTTTTGCAGATTTTCCTACTTTCAAGGTATCTATATCCGGCGTTTTAGTGGATGGATTCGACCGCGGAAGAGCTCATTAGATCCGGCACGTAGAAAAACTAAAATCACGCGGGGTGCAGGGGTACCTGTACGACAGTTGTAAATTTTAAAGCCAAAAAATAGGTTTTTTCAGAAAATTTACGCACCAAATTTTCGCCTTTGGACTCCTATTACTGAAGCTGTACGGAGCACACACATGAGATATACATCGAACGACGTGGAATCGCGAGTTCAACAATCCTATAAACTAGTTTGGATTATTATCTAGTTGCACCCACTATTTATAAGAAAAATTCGAAAAACCCAGTTTTCAAAACTTCAAAATGTCAGCATCGATTTTAGGGGGATGCAGTGTATATATCGAAAAGTAATACATTAGAACCATGTTGCCCAAGGGGTATTCTTCAATTCTTTCTTTGAGCTTATGTCTGAATTTTCCGTGGTTTGACCAGAAATCAAGAAAGAACAGAAAAAAACTTGTAAACTTCAACACATTTTTACCCATTTTTTAATATTACCAACAACGCAGCTTCCACGAAAATTATTTGTTATGGTCCATATTATGAGATCGTGACTAAAACACTTCAATTAATATAAATATATTCATATTTTATAAAATATATTAACAGTTCGCGACTTATTAAATGGTGAACCTCAACTTCAACGATTGAAAAACTTTTTTGAATGTTACCATATGTTCTCAAGGAATTAAAATATCGACCAAAAATAAAATTTTTATATTTTTCATACAAAAGTAATGCTCCATTTCACCCGCTAAAGAATATCAGATCATCATTCAAAATTGTATGCATCTTTTTCGACCTACACTCTTACCCGGTGCAAAATTTCGTGACTATTGATGTATAATTGCGACTTCTAGCGAGTTTATTATAACATACATTGTTCCACAACATCCCATACGGGACAAGGGAGACTTATTATAACACTACAAACAAATAACGGAATATATTAGGCTGTAACTCTGTTATCTGATCATGCACACCAACATAATTGGCATCAATTGAAAGGTCAAGCGTTCCACTTTCCAGTATATCTCACTTGTCCGGAATGTCACTTCCAGGAATTAAGATATAAGCTGTATACTAAAAATTTTCACAATTTTCACACAAAAGTTTTGGTCCATTTAACCCTCTAAATATTATCCGATCGCCATCTCAAATTGCAAGCTTCTCCTTTGTGATAAACTCTTACCTTATTTAAAATTACGCGTTGATCGGACTATTATTGAGACCTACAGAACCGCTAGAAAATTGGATAAATATTATGTTTTTGGTCCATTTCACCCGCTAAATATATCACGATCATCACCAATAAGAATAGGGATCTATTCTGATCAGAACCCGCGCCCTGGAGCGTGTTTACAATTTATAATGGACAGACGGACGGACGGACAGACACACATCTCAAAATCGCTTTATCTCGTCGAGATATGAAGATTGGTATACTACATTGGGGGTCTCCGACGAATATTTCGCGGTGTTACATGAATTTTTACCAAAACAAACTTATAATACCCTTTTCCACATTGTGGTATAGGGTATAAATAGAAAAATGGTTATAGTATAAGGGAGTGTCTGAAGCAAATACTTTTATTCAGGTCTTAACTTAAGTTGTATGATTTAGTAAATTTTCTTAGCTTCGTTTTCCTTCTTACAACAGTTCATCTAAATTGCAAAGGTTACCAAAAATTTTGGTTAAAATGACTATATCTTTATTCCTGGATAGTATGTTAAGCTGGACCTTTCCATTGATGCTAAGTTTGTTGATGTACATGGTCAGATAACAGAGTTACAGCCTAATATATACAGGAATCCCACAGTTTAATCGTGGGTAGTGTAACCTTAATCACGCTAGAGGTCGCAGTTATAGTTCAATACTGACAAATGTTTGCACGATGCAACTACCCAGTAGGAAATTGAATCTGCGATGACCATTTCATCAACGAAAAATTTCAAAATTGTCTTTAAACATGACAGTGTCACCAAATTTGTCACTCTTCCATGTGCGATGTGTGACATTCTGAACGAAAATGTCTTGCAATGTGCGTTGGTGCAAGTTAATGTTCATTCTATCGCCCATGAAGACAACTTCACTTACCTTGTCGCTCAACTTATCGTGCACGAGTTTTGCGACATTTGAGTGAAAATGTCGTCGATGATCGCAAAAGGCTGTCGTCGAGCCGTCTTCAATGGATTGGAGACAATTTTGAAGACACATAACAGACAACTTCCAACTGGGTAGGCGTTTACACACAGACAGTACCCAATAGAAAATTGTGTCTTCAATGACATTTTCGTCGACGATTCTTTGACGAATGTTCTGAAATTGTCATGCACGACAACTTGCATGACTATGTATTGCATTGTGTCTTGGCTAAAAACCGAAAAATGCTCAAAAGTGTGCTTTGAAACAATTGTACACATATTTATTTAAATATACAATTTTTGATTTGTAAGAAATGTAAAATTATAAAGTCACAAAAATCTGAATCCGCGTTACTGATTAAACAATTTTTATTCACACAAACTGAATTATGTAGAAAACGGTAAGTTAGAATAAATAGAATTAAATAAATCTAGCTCTTTTTTGAATAGGAGCACTTAGGTTGAAGAACATTGAAAATTCCAGCGACTGCAAAATATGGTAAGATTTTAAAATATTTAGCGTATTCACAATATTCATTTAAAATCATTTCTTTTTGCAGAATCCAAAAATAAAAGGAGGTCACCTTTCGGTCGGCTGGGGTAAGAAGTGTAAGGCGCGTTAAAGCTGGAAGAAAATTGTGGATTGCAGAACATACGGGAGCTAAGTATTATTAATTATGTAACTAATTTATTTTGAAACAAGTAGGAAAAGCGTTAAGTTCGGTCGGGCCGAACTTTTTATACCCTCCACCGCAAAATTCAGCCATTTCAGTGGATTAATGTGGCCGCAACCTTCAAAATACCGAAAATCTGAAGGTACTGTTCTATGGGGGCTATATAGAGTTACTCGATTTCTTTCGGAAGGGATTTCCCGGGAAATTTTTTTGAAATTCCCGGGAATACGGGTATTTGTATTTTTCATATATAAGTCTTATGTTATTTGTCTTATAGTTATTTAATGTTGAAAATATAGTGAAATAGCGATTATTCATGTCCCGATAATTCGTAATTCCCGATCATATGTAACAAATTGTAAAAATCGCGATAATTGGTGTAAAGTACATACATTTTGGTCCTCTCAATAATAATTGTTTTTTTTCTGATATTCGAAGTCTATATAACCTCACTTAATTCTGAACTTTTTTGGAGCCATTTCCTTGTTGGTCTAGTTCACATTTTTATTAATGGCATTCTTGAAGTATATTAATTTGCTAAGATATAAAGCCTGTGATCGATTCGAATTGTTGTTTTCTCCAAAATTATTGTATTTAATAATAAAAACTGTTAAATGTGTAAGTGGCAAATCGTGTATATTAGGAATGGAAGTCAGTAATAATTATAGTATGTATGTTCATATAAGTACGCCTCTATATCTTTGGTGCCACCGTGGTGCAATTGTGAAGCTTTGTACACAAAAGGTCAACCTTGTAAAAATCCTTTATCAACGGATTTATTCTATGATCGACACGCCCTTCGAACCATATAAAGAACTCCCCATATCATAAAAATAGAGTCGCACAGCAATCTTTGATATGAAGGAAGCCTTTGCGAGGATGGTCGTGGGAAACAGCAATTTATATAATCTCCGCAAATTAGACAGGAAGAATTGTTTAGCTTGAACAGCTGCCACATATGATGTATTGGTACTTTCAAGATTTTGGCGCATCGTCGTTAATATTGTTCCAAAGAGATAACTAATGATACAACTATACATATAAGGAGTATTTATTTCCTTTATGTTTGCTCTCTGTCACGTTTATGCCCCACAAACTCGATTTCTCATAGTCCCGGGAATTCCCGGGTTCCCGGGAATGAGAAATTCCCAAACTCTAGGGCTATATGATGGCGTGGACCTATACCTAAAAAATTCTGGGGGAACGTTTTATACCCCCAACAAAGACTAAATACCAAATTTCAGCCAAATCGGTGTGATAATGAGGCCAAAACCTTCAAAATACCGAAAATCGGGAGATATCGTCCTATGGGGGCTATATCAAAACGTGGATCTATATAAACATTTTATGGTAGAAATGTTTTTAGTCTCTGGAAACACAAAATACAAAGTTACAACCTATTCTGTTGTCAAATGGGACTAATACATTCAAAATATATTAAAATTACGCGTACTTTATATGGGGGCTATACCAAACCGTGGACCTATATAAACCAACTTTGGTAGGAATGTTTTTTGGCCTCTGGAGACACAAAATACAAAATTACAACCAATTCGGTGGTAAAATGGGACAAATATCTTAAAAATTCCTTAAAACGACGACGCGCCATTTTGTATGGGGGCTATACGAAAGCGTGGACCTACATAGCCCGCTTTCAATACCAAAAGTCCTACGTATATGTAATAGATTTTCCCACAATTTCATCCACCTACGTCAATCCGTTCGGACGCTAGATTGATTTCCACAGACGGACAGACGGACGGAAATGGCTATATCGATGTAGAATTGCACGCTGATCAAGAATATATATAGTTTGTGGGGTCTACAATGATTATTTCGTGTAGATACAAACGGAATGACAAACTTAATATACCCCCATCCTATGGTGGAGGTTATAAAAATCGGTAAGTTCGGAAGGGCCGAAATTTGTATACCCTCTACTATATCAAAACATGGACCTATGTTGAAAGTTTTTGTTGGAGAAACTTTGTGACCACTGAGAACCTCAAATGTCAAATTACAGATAGTTCGATCAGCTGAAAACTAAAATCCTCAAAATCAGGAAGTACTGTTATATGTCATAATTTTAAGAATTTAAAGATGCAAACCGTTTCCATACCAAATTTTTCAAAAAAAATGTATTTAAAAAAGAGAAAAAATTGATATAATATAAGAGAGTTTCTGAAGGACATTTATTCACGTCTTAACTTAAGTTGTGTTATTTTTAAGTTTTTGCCTTTATAGGGGCGAAGGCCATTATTTGTGAGATTTAATTAATTTAATTAATCGAGCTTTTTATGACATAAGGAGATTACATTGAAAAATTGATATCTAGCGAAGTCCTACACACACACATCAACCACTATGCGACGATCGTTTCGTTAGCTGGTTAGGCTAACATCATCAGGCATATTAGATGTTGTTGTTGTTGTTGCTAGACAATTTTCGCCATTTGGAGCTCCTATTTATACAGTCGAAATCGCTTATAGCGTCGGCCAAGGGACCGACAGAATTTGTCGCTATAACCGATATGTCGTTATAAGCGATAGGGTTATAAAGGGCCCCAGAGATTTGGGACTTTTGGATATCGTCGTTATAACCGATATGACGTTATAAACGACGACGTTATAAGCGATTTCGATTGTACATCCAAGATTGCAATTTTGCATTTGTGAAGTTCAAATTGAAGCTTTTTATTTCCAAAGACGACTCATTTGTCCCCCTTCTATTCCAGAAATCAATTTTTTTCAATGTTGCATTCATATTACAGTCGATGGCTTTTTTCCATCGTAGACTGTATGTATGTCTTTCACATCGAAAGATTTTTTAAGTGGATTGTGGTTTAGAACGCTAAGACGTCAGCAACATTGTCTGTCGACCCAGGTTCGAATCCCAGCCGGGCTCAGCTGAATGTTTTATTTTTAAGTTTTTGCCGTTTTAGGGGCGAATGCCATTATTTGTGAGATTTAATTAATTTAATTAATCGAGGTTTTTATGACCTAAGGAGATTAAATTGAAAAATTGATATCTAGCGAAGTCCTACACACACATCAACCACTATGCGACGATCGTTTCGTTAGCTGCTTAGGCTAACATCATCAGGCATATTAGATGTTGTTGTTGTTGCTAGACAATTTTCGCCATTTGGAGCTCCTATTTAAACATCCAAGATTGCAATTTTGCATTTGTGAAGTTCAAATTGAAGCTTTTTATTTCCAAAGACGACTCATTTACGATTTTTATAATCATGATAACTAAGAGCATAGAATACTAGTGAAAAACAAAGAAAAAGTTTGTGGATGTTCACTTTAAAAAAATTTTTATACCCTACTCCACTATGTGGGTAGGGTATTATAAGTTGGTTTTAGCCAAAAAGTTTGTAACGCATCGAAATAATGGTCGTAGACCCATACTTACACATATGTATATACCCAAATGAATGTCTCGACGAGCTGCACGCAGAGAAAAAATATTTTTCGCTTTTGTTGGAACAAAAATATCTGTTTTGGTTCCAAAAATGTATTTGTTTTGTTCAAACATTGTAATCCAAATCCAAAAATACCATCTTTTGTTCCAAACATAGAAAACAAAAACAACTTTCGAATTTCCGCAATATTGTAAAAATCGTTAACAATACCGATTGTAGGAACTATCATAATCTAATTTTGTTTACAAAAAGTATTGTCAACCCAGAAAACCAGCCCAGAAATTTTTGATTTGAGTGTATATACTTCTCATATACACTTTTCACATAACTTGAATATAAATGTCGCGTATAATATTGCAATCATTGATGAACACAATACATGGTTTGCTGCATTGGCTGACAACAAAGACAAACAAAAAGCCACAAAAGCACCCACCACAACATAAGGAATAATTAAACACCATAACAAACTCCGGTATAACACCAAACCTCAAAGCACAATGAAGATAGAAGAATGAAACAAAACAGAAACAAATAAAAACAAGAGTCTCATTGTTGGTATACATACACACAAAAACAAAGATAAAGGCATCATGTCATACAAACAATACTCACCATAATTGTTTTTTTTTTAACACGGCATCGAATAGCGAGAGAAGAGAAAAAATTGTCGAAGAAAAGAGAAAACTATTGTCAAGTTGACAAAAACTATTTTTGGATTTAACAAAACCCAATTGTTGGAATCACAATACTACATTTGGAATTTAACAATATCTTTACAATACATACTTTGCTCTTCGAATATTGTTTGATCAATCATATTTTTTTCTCTGCGTGTGAGTCGATCTGGCTATGTGTGTCCGTCCGTCTGTCCCTCTGTCCATCTAAACCTTGTAATCACGCTACTAATCGCAATTTTGATCGGATCGTCAAATTTTGGGTGTTGATGAGAGTCCCGGAGGGGAAGAAGCCTATTGATTTTGGTGATGGTCGGACAATATTTAGGTGTCGGAATGGGCAAAAAATTTATTTGGAGAAAAAGTCAACGTGTTATTTCAAAGCGAATATCTCCGCATTTATAAGGGGTATATCAAAAAAAATGAAATGCTAATGAAAGTAGAAAATATCGCCTTTACAACGATGTATAGTAGGTTGTCGTAGGTGGTCAAACAACGAAGATATCGCAATAGTCGCTAATAAAACCCAACTTTTCATTTTTGCGATTTTAAATATATTGACGAATATCACAGCATTGGTTGGGGATCTCCCAAAAGCAAAGTCTGACTATGAAAGTAGAAAATCCCATCTTTACAATGATGCAAAGTAGGTTGGCGTAGGTGGCTAAATAACGGAGTTATCGCATTAGTCGGTAATACATTCCATTTTTTAATTTTTTTGTAGTCACGCGACACGTCTCAATTTTGATTGGATTGTGTTAATGGGGGTCCCACAGAGGAAAAAAGCTATTGATTTTGGTAATAGTCGGATATTCAGGGGTCAGAATGTGAAAAAAAAATTATTTGGAGAAAAGGACAACGTTTTATTTGAAAACGAATATCTCTCTTCTGTAAGCGGTATATCGAAGGCAAAACCTAGCAAGGAAAGTAGAAAATATCACCTTTACAACGATGTGAAGTAGGTTGTCATAGGTGGTCAAACAACAGAGATATCGCAATAGTCGGTAATGCATCCCTTTTTCCATTTTTGTGCAATCACACTACAGGTCGGAATTTTGCTCGGATCCTCACGAAATTTTGGGGGTTGATGGGGGTCTCACAGAGAAAGAATCCTATTGATGGTTGGCGTACATACATACCACTTTTCCATTTTTTTGTTGAGTTGTACTGACGATGCACTTAAATGTGTTTCAACAAAATTGACCTGTATTAATGAAGACATTCAGAGCAAGGGCGCTAAGCTATCCCAATTTTAATATTTTGAATTTTACCAATCAAAAGCTTATACACAGGGGTAGTGGTGTAGGGTATCACATAGTCGGCCCCGACCCGACTATAGCCTTGACTCACTTGTTCTTTTTTGAGAATCAAAAATACATATACATATTACAGGTAGTTCTGTGGAAAAATTTTATTATATCTTACAAAGGCCGAAAAATTAATGGTTATCCTATATGGAGGCTCTATTCAACAATGGACCGAAATCACATTTCTTTATAAGGTGGTGTTCAGAACTCTGATATCATTATTAAAATCCATTCGGTTTAAATATTTGGTTAACATATGCCGAAATAAATCGAGATATAATTCATATAGGGAGTATACCGAATCATGGACCAATACTGACATTTTTTCGCGGGAACGTTTACAATGCAATAAGTACTCCTGGTACCGGATTATAGCAATTTCGGTTGAGCAATGTGTTGGTAACAGCAAAACACTTCAATACAGGATGATTCGTTACATGGGAACCACGCGAAAACGTGGTCCTAGAACTGCAATATTTTTGTCACACCTTCCCTTGTAAGTGCCACCACTGTGCACTGTGAATATCAAATAACAAATTTGTTCGGCAAAAAATTTAGCAAAAACACTCAAAATACAGAAAATCGGGAGTTACCGTTATATGGGACCTATACCAAAAATTAACATGTATTGACAATTTTTCGGTGATAATATCGATATAAAAAACTATTCGTCGATATTGGCGTAAAAAATTAAGTATCGATTATATCAATATTTCCATCGATGGTTTGCCAGCTCTTGTTCATCCCTGGTATGGTACAATAGAAGACGTAGAAGCGACGACGGTAGGTTGAAAAAATTTGTTTTTGCTTTGGTGGTGTGGAGGGCTTCGGAGTCGAGCCAGTTTTGGTCAGACTCCGACTCCAGTCCAATTTTTTTCTCGACTCCGACTCCAACTCCGGAGTCGACTCCGAAAATAGATAAAATATAATTCACAACTTAAATTACAGTCATTTCAGTTTGAACTTTCAAGATACATTACATTGGGAGGATACCAAAACATAGTTGTTCGTTTTTTTTTTCGTTGACAATACGGAATACAAAGTAACAAGCACTTCAGTATACTTCACACTTCAGAACATGTAGCAAAAACCTTCAAAGCAACTGCAATCGGACGATATCGTTACAAGGTTTCTCTACCTAAACACCAACATACGAGTATATTTACAATTTTCCGAATTTGACTTATGCACCCAATGAGACTCGAAATATCAAATTACCATAATTACTGTCCGGTAACACTCTTTGTAATTTTTTGAGCTATGGAAAATTAACGATATTTTAACATCGCATCGTGATAGAAGACCAAAATAGCCTATTTCCCCTTAACATACACTTTTGTGGTTACTTCGAGGTTACTTGAAGTTCACATTTTTAGGGTTTTTTTAGGTTTTCACGATTTTGCTTGAAAACGGTAAGTCCTGTCGAAATGGGGCTAAAGAAAATATTGTTTCTGCAAAAATTCACTAGAGGATTGACTTTACAATTTCGTAGGTTTTACCATTTTTGAGATATAGAAGTTTAGGTCACATTTTTAGGTTTTTTGTTAAGTTTTCACCATTTTGCTTGGGAACGGCAAGTCTTTTCGAAATGGGACTAGAGAAAATCATATAGCTGTGGAAATTCTCTACAAGACTGACTTTTGCAATATTTTCCTAGGTTCTACCATTTTTGAGATATATAAGTTTAAGTTGGTAAATTGTAGTCATGGTATAGTTTTATAAAGAGGCGATACAGTCAGTGCAGAGAAAATTTTCACAGCTACAACATTTTCTTTACACCCATTTCCATAGGACTTGCGGTTTTCAATTAAAATCGTGAACATTAAAAAAAAACCCTATAAGTGTGAAGCTTGACCGCTATATATTTAAAAAGCCCTCCGGCTATTGCAGTTTCCATTTAAATTTGGTTAAGGGGCACCGTGGTAAGTCTTTCGTATGATTTCCCTTAAAGTAATACAAGGTCTTTCATAGAAGTCCAACAGGTTCTTTTACAGCAGACATAAATGACTTCTAATAAAAAAACAAGAGAAGACCAGTGAGTCTTCCTTAAAATGACATGTAAATCTTCTAAAAGATCTTCCCCAAGTATATTTGGAGCATGCAAACATTATTCCAATCAATTGACCCAAAAATGCTTCCGATATGCATTTTGTAGTCAAAATAGAGATTAAGAGTTTTTGTAAGCTATGATCATTTAAATAAATTAACTTGATTTGACAAATTTTGATAAATGTAGAACAGATTGTTGCCCGGAGTCGGAGTCGAGCTTTTTTTCACGACTCCGACTCCAGACTCCGACTCCAGACTCCGACTCCAACTCCGACTCCGAAGCCCTGGTGGTGTGTATGCATATAGCGGCCAAACACGTGTCTTCCGTTCTTTGTTGTTGCGGTTTATTCATATACGAGCGAAGAGGAAAAGAAAATATGGTATGCATTATTTTTGTTATTTAGATGGCTATTTCGACTTGGAATTTTATTACATGGATATTTCGACTTGGAATATATCGTCACTATAAATGCAATAACGTCACTGTAAATGTTTACCATCGTTGAAATTTAGATGTTGCCTGGCTGGGAAATCGTTTTGAAAACAGGTGGCAAAGCGATCCATGCTCCAATCTATATATCAGCAAAAATGTCTAAAATCGTCTTTCCCATTTCAAAAAAAATCAAAAAAAAAATTTTATGCTACATCTATGATTTTTGGTACATAGATTAAGAAAAAAAATCGTCATTCCAAATCTGTTCTCGTAACCAACTTTGATCGTTGAGCACAAAAGACATGACCGTTTTAATTATGCTAATTAGAAAAAATTCTAAAAAAATCGCGGCTTAATTTAGTAAGCTGTTACATCCAATTATCGTTAACTGAATTCGCACCCTTTGCGATGATGCAAAAAAAATTCGAAAAGTTTCAATGGATTCGCGAAAAATTAAATTTGTTAAATAATTTCACATATTTACAAACATATTTTTGAAACAATAGCGCTTATACTTACAAAAAAATCTTAGAACGTCTATGTGAAACTTTTACAAGGATTTTAAACGGTTTCGATGATTATGAAACTTTTCGTACAGGAATAATATTTCCAATACATAAAAAGGGTGATACCACGGATGTAAACAATTATAGAGGTATAACCTTCATGAACTGTATTGGAAAACTAATGATTGGGATGATAAATAGAAGAATAGTGAGTTGGATAGATAGATACCAGATACTAAATGAATACCAGGCCGATTTCCGTAAAGGATACTCAACTGTCGACAACATATTTAATATATCGGCAATAGTAAATTTGAAGTTGACAGAATTCCTAGACAGCATTTGACAGAATTCCTAGAGACTTACTAATATACAAACTTCATGAGATAGGTCTGTCTGCTAAAATCATAACCTTCGTAGATGAGATATACAAGAATACAAAGTCAGCAGTGTGGTCAGGAAACCAGCTGTCTGATTACTTTGATACCGTAACTGGAGTAAAACAAGGTTGTCTTTTATCGCCCATTTTATTTGCAATATACCTTAACGACCTTCATGAACACCTAGAGGGAGGACTTTATATCGAAAAAACAAACATCCGACTACTCATGTACGCGGATGACATAGTCATAATGGCCGATAATCCCAATACCCTGCAAAAAATGATATTTAAATTGGAAACATACTGCGAAAGATGGGGAATGGAAGTAAATCAAGCGAAATCTGAAGTTATGGTGTTTAGAAGAGGAGGTAAACTTGCAGCAAACGAAAAATGGACATATAAAGGGGAAACGTTGCGAATTGTCAATGAGTACAAATATCTAGGAATCGTATTAACCCCAAAACTATCCTTTAGCAAGCATCTTCTCAAAAAGGAAGAGGCGGCAAAAATGGCATTAAACTCGACTTGGAAAACCTTTATCGCCAATCCATCAATACAGTTAACCGCAAAATGCAAACTGTTTTTATCAGTTTGTCGATCTATTTATAGTTATGGAGCACAGGTATGGGGAGGCGCATATTTCGAAGACGTCGACAAACTGTATCGCTATTACATAAAAAGAATATTAAGACTGCCAGAAAGCACTCCGAATTATATAATCGCACTGGAGACGGCATACGAACCGGGATTTATATATACGTATTCGCTTCACTTAAATTATCTAGCTAAGGTGTTATTTGATCTTGAAGGTCATAGACTGCCACATATGCTTGCTGTACAACTACGTAACAAAAACATTTCCTGGTACAAAGATTACATGCTAAGATTGGACGAGCATAATGTATGCAAGAGAAATGTCAACACAAGTAAAAACCATTGGACAGATGCAAGCGAAAAATTACTCCTGGAAATGAAGAACAGGACATACAACTTACATATTAAAAAAGCTAGTCGGAGTGAATATAGATTATTCAAGTTCCTTGATTTTACCGTTGGGCCCATATATTGCAGCAAGAATTACAATCAAGAATATATCACGCTGATTATGAAGGCTAGAGGTGACCTGTTTTGGCTAAATCAGAATAGGTATAGGACTACGAATGAGCAGAGGTGCTCCATGTGCAACATGGGAGAAGCGGAAACATTCGTGCATTTTCTAGGTCGCTGCCCCATATTAAGAAGTACACGAGCTAGACATTTTAACAAAACTGAAATGTTATTTGATGAAATTATTTCAATGCTAAACGGTGGTGAAGATTTTTGTTGGATTAGTTTATGTAGATTCTTGAAAGAAGCTCTCAAATACCGAAATATTCTAATAAATGAATTTAATTATTAACTTAACAAAAATATTATATATATAAATTACTCAATTCTCCAGCTGACGGGTTTTAAATAAAACCATGCTGAATAATTTCTTTATTTACTTTACGAAAAATTGTAATTGTATTTTACTATTTATAACGTTTTTTTTTGGAAAATAAATAAAAGAAATAATAATAATAAAAAAAAAATACAAAAAATATATATAAAAAATTATAGCAGCATCCAGGCATTGTGAGGAATAAAATGAAACCTAAGTCATGCGGCTTAGAGCTATTCGGGTTATTTGCAAAAATACAAAGAAAATATGACGAAAAAATAAAAATCATGTTATTCTAATTTTATTTTCTTGATGGTTTATATAGGAAAGGTTGAAGAAAAAATGTTTGAGTTCTTCGTAATTTTCGTCCAAATTTCACGCAATAATGAAGATATTCCGTTGCAACAAATTTTTCGTTTATAGTTTTCCTATTGGCGAATATTTTTAGAACATTATATTTAATCACAAGGAATTCCATTTGTGGCATAACATTAAAATAATGTTATATTGAATATTACAACATTTGAAACGCATATAAACCGCGTAATAGTGAAAATGACATGATGCGCAACCGATTTTCCAACACAGCGAATCAATCCCTTTTATTTGATGTACAGTTTGTGAAATTCTATTTGGCGGCCACGATGTAGCATCTGTTGCATATTAGGACGCAAAATACTGTAAAATGGTCATAATTTCCACGATGTTTATTTACATTTTATGCGCATCCGATTTCGATGATAACCTTTAAAAAATACATCATTTGATGCCGTTTCATTGCGATCCATCAAGAACCATAGATGTAGCATCGCACTTAATTTTTAGAAAAAATCAATTGTATCTCCGGATTAGCGATAGTTTTGAAATATATGTTTTCGCACATTTTAAATATGCGTTTCGCTCTATTTATCTCAGTAGGAATAACACATCTAAAACGCGTCTAAATACGTGATATTTTCAAAAAAAAAAAAAAAAATGTTGCAGATTTTTGAAATTTGAGGGGTATAATATCCGCCGATCTAGTGGATGGATTTAGACGCGCAAAGGCTTGTTAGATTCAGAAAATAAAAAAAAAACTAAATTCACGCGGGTTTCCACTGAAATCGAATGGCATTTGTAAATTTTGAATCCAAAAAACTGGTTTTTTAGAAAAATTTACGCCCAAAAATTTCGACTTTAAGCTGAGATTGTTGTGAAGCTTTGAAGGCTACACGCCCGAGTTGTACATAAAAAAATGCGTAATCGCGAGTACTGCAATCTCATGATTAGTTTTTAAACGAGTACAGTTGCGCGTCCCGATTAGAGCAAAAATTCAAAAAACCCAATTTTTCAGTCTTCAAATTGTCAGCATCCGTTTGAGATTGATGCAGTGGTTATATTAAAAAATCATACATTAGAAACTTCATCTCTGAAGTGTATTCTTTTTACTTCTTCTTTGGACATTATATTCTACATTGTATTGTAAAGCCACTAACTGAAAATTGATTTAAAAAACCCGTTTCCTTCAACGATTTTTTCCTATTTTTAACATTAATATGACCACAGCTTCTGCTCAAATTATAATTTTAAGAAACCCTTCGGTGAATCGGGCTAAAACAGTTTACAACTGTTCCCGAGTTACAGTACACCATACCTCGGTTTCAACATAAGTTAATTTTCTACAAAAAGGTCGATATATAAAATTGAAATTTGTTTGTACGTTTGTTGGTTTGTTTGTTTGTGCCTTATAGACTCGAAAACCGCTGAACAGATCTCAATGAAATTTTTAGGGTACATTGCTACATGGCCTGGAATGAAAATAGGCAATATCATTTTTTGAAATTTCGCGTTGATCTGGAGATATAGCATCAAAACCGGAGGTACCTACAGACAATTTAGATTTTGTAGGCAAATATCTTTAGAACTATTACAGATACAATCTCCAAATTTTGTATGTGTCACGGAATTTGATGTAGAATTAAATTTACCAAATTATATTCAAATCGATTCAGATTTGGATATAGCTCCCATATACATATATTTTCGGCCGATTTCTTTATTTTATGCACCAAACACGCTATATATGTCCAATTTCGCTGAAATTTAGAATGTGTGATGGATATTGGCCTAGAAATATATGTGCCAATTTATATCGAAATCGGATTAGATTTGGATATAGCTCCTATATATATTTCTGCCGACTTCATGTATTTGAGGCACTAAACACGCTATTTATATCCAATTTCAATAAAATTTGAAACGTGTGACTGAACTTGGTCTAGAAATACATGTGCCAAATTATATCGAAATCGGTTCAGATTTGGATGTAGCTCCCATATATATTTTCGGCCGATTTTTCGTATTTGATGCACCAAACACGCTATATATGTCCAATTTCGCTGAAATTTGGAATGTGTTACAGAACTTGGTCTAGAAATAAATGTGCCAAATTATATAGAAATCGGTTCAGATTTGGATATAGCTCCCATATATATTTTCGGCCGATTTTCCGCATTTGATGCACCAAACACGCTATATATATCCAATTTCGCTGAAATTTGGAATGTGTTACAGAACTTGGTCTAGAAATAAATGTGCCAAATTATATGGAAATCGGTTCAGATTTGGATATAGCTCCAATATATATTTTCGGCCGAATTTCCACATTTGCTACACCAAACACGCTATTTATATCCAATTTCAATAAAATTTGGAACGTGTGACTGAACTTGGTCTAGAAATACATGTGCCAAATTATATCGTAATCGGTTCAGATTTGGATGTAGCTCCCATATATATTTTCGGCCGATTTTTCGTATTTGATGCACCAAACACGCCATTTTTTTTTTTTCAAATTTCGCTGAAATTTGGAATGCGTTACAGAACTTGGTCTAGAAATAAATGTGCCAAATTATATCGAAATCGGTTCAGATTTGGATATAGCTCCTGTATATATTTTCGGCCGATTTCCTGTATTTATGCACCAAACTCGCTATATATGTCCAATTTCGCTGAAATTTGGAATGCGTAATGGTTTAGACATAAATGTGCCAAATTACATCGAAATCGGTTCAGATTTGGATATTACTCCTATATATACGAGTATTTCGGCCGATTTTCTGCATTTGATGCATCAAACACGCTATATGTGTCCAATGTCGCTGAAATTTGGGATGTCTGACGGAATTTGTTCCATAAATAAATTTGCCAAATTATATAGAGACCGGTTCAGATTTGGACACACTATATATGTCCAATTTCACTGAAATTTGGAAAGCGTGACGGAATTTGTTTTAGAAATAAATGGGACAAATTATATCCAAATCGGTTCAGATTTAAATATAGCTCCCATATATATTTTCGGCTGATTTTCTGTATTTTATGCACAAATCACGCTATGTATGTTCAATGTTAATAAAATTTGGAATGTGAGACGGGAGTTAGTCTAAAAATTAATTTGATAAATTATATTGAGATCGGTTCATATAGGAATATAGCTCCCATATATATTTTCCGTCGATTGCATGTTTTTGTATGTTAAATTTGAATGAAATTTTGAAGACTTAACAGTCTGTAGAAGTCATCATTATTTACACAAGTACTTATAGTTGGGAAGGCATTGACCAAGGCTACAGCTATTAAGTATCATATCTTTGAGAGACTTCTTAAGATTTATGTTTTATTATGATATATCTAAATCATTAGGAATACTTATAGGCGGAAAGGCTTTCGGAGGAGTGTTACCTCCTGAAACATACAAAAATACCATAGTAGCTTCATAACAACCCTGAAGAGGTACATAACGCCTTCAAATCTCCTATATTTATTCGTTAAAATATTAAAAACGTTAATATAATTATGCATTCCATTACATTTTATCGTAGTCGGAGCAGCAAAGCGCACCGGGTTCAGCTAGTGTATGTATAAAAATCCAATTGGCCAATTAATACGCTAGGGCACCATGTAATTTGCAATAATGCAACAACAGGGAATGGGAAAATGTAGTTCTCTACACAAAACCCATTATATATTAGGCAGTAGGCCCATTATATATTAGGCAGTAGGCCCGCTATCTAGCAGACACGTTATTGCAATTTGCATCAGGTGGAAGATCAGTAGTTCTATTTCCATATGTAGTCTACTTTGCTGGTATATGCCCTCCATGAAATAAAATATAGACCAAAATATTTTTTCTCTTTCGAGTTGAGCTGTTAGACCTAAGAGATACATTGACAAATTAGGAGTCTACCGAAGTTCCACGCATCCAACCATTACGCTACGTTTCACGGGTGGTTAAGCCGTATTAGGATGTTGTTTTTGTGGAAGACGAAGGCAAAGCTTGGTAACTAGTATATATATCTTTATATAACTTGTTTTGATATATGGGCAATATTATTGAAAATTTAACATCGTTGAAGCCAAGGTTTACCCCTTTATAACTCGCGAATAGTGGTTGTATATTGTACAATTTAAATGCTTTTGGATAAAATGAAATGTTTTTAGACTTGGCAAAAAATATTGGCCTTCAAAGTTGATTTGCGTGGAAGCTGTGGCTATATTTATGTTAAAAAATGGGTAAAAATGGGTTGAAGCCAACGTGTCTTTTTTTGTTTTCTCTCGATTTGTGATTAAACCACACTTTTTACGATTTTCCCGTTAAAGTAAAAGTAGAAGGCAACTAAATAAGGATCATCTCACTAGTGTATAACTTCTCAAAATTTGATCTGCGTCTACCATTAAATGATGCTGACATTTTGAAGCCAGATTTTAAGTGTTTTTTGAAAATTTCTTATAATTTCGTTCCGCAAACAGGTTTTTCAAAAAATCATATATAGGAATGAAGAACTCACGATTCTGATTTATTTGATATATGTGTCGTGAATGTAGCCTACACAGCTTCAGAGAAATCTGTATCCAAATACGAAAATTTTGTGTGAACAAATTTCTAAAAATCATATTTTTCGGGCCTAATTTTTACAATTGGCATTCGATTTACTCGTACTTGATTGCAAATTTTTGATTTTTACGTTGCGGATCTAATAAATCAATACTCGTGAAATTCCATCTACTAAAACGCGAGATACGAGAAATTCCAAGGTAGGAAAATCACCTAATATTGTTTTTGAAAATATCGCGCATTTTATCGCGTATTCTGTCGGCAGCATGCACTGCTATGAAAAAACTAGCGCAGGATCTTCCTTTTTGCGGAAACAAAGATTTAAAAACTTCACTGATAAGGGAACTACATTCATTTTATCCCAAAAATAGTGTGTGATGCTACATCCACGGTTCTTGACTGATTGCCTTGAAATAGGTATATATCGATGCAGATTTTCATGGTGACACTAAAACCGGATGCGGAACGAAATTGTATGAACTTTGGGAAAATTAGCGATGTTTTATAGGTTTTTTAATGCTAAGATACAGCCGATGCTACATCTTAGCGTCCAAATTATATTTCGAAAAATATATACAAATTAAAAGATATGGTCTTGCTGTACATGAAAATCACATGCGGACAAAACGATTTTGATAATTACGCGATTTACACATATTTTAATAATGCATATAAGTTAAAGCAGTTTATTTGAACTCTGTTTCCGTTTAAGAAGTCTAATGATTTATTTCAACAACCCGATAACTTTCCTCAATGGGAAACCTTCTATGTGAATGTAGATAAAGCAAAATCCACCCATTTTCTTGGGAGTTTCAAGAAAAATAAAAGAAGTACTCTTATAGAGTTTTTCCAATATTTTCGACTCTAGAATGCGTGTGAAAACTATTATTCCAAACCAAAATTAGTTTTTGTAACACAAATATGTGCTTATTTTGGCTATAATATCCTAAATACTATCCCGATGATTATAAGTTTGGTCTCATTTGATTCCCCGTGAAGTCTTTATTTAAAACTGTTACTTTTTTGTAATTTTTGACGGGTATATGGAGCTATATTTTCAAAAAATTCGGATTACATTTAAAATTTTGTAAATTTTTTGTAAATTCCGCGAATGCTGAGAAACATTTTACAAGTATTATGCAATCTACTTAATGGCGTCACTTCGTGATAACTTTTTAGTGACAATTGTGCTCAATAAAATAATTAGCGTGTTTATAATAATTTTTTCTTAAAAGCAGAAGTAAAACCGCGATAACATTTGTCCGCAACAACCAAAAATTTGCTCGCGAGCGGATTTGTACTAGGGAATTTTTTCTTAACCTATGTACCAAAAATCGTTAATGTAGCGCGAAAAGAAAAAATTCAATTTTTTGGAAATGGAATATGAAATAATTGGCAGTTTTGCCCATATATACTAGTTACCAAGCTTTGCCTTCGTCTGCCACAAAAACAACATCCTAATACGCCTGAAGTTATCGTGCGCAGAATTTGTCCGATCATTTTTGAACTTTTGTGGGGGAGGTACCTGAAGGAGTGGACCGATATGGCCTTTCTTCGAACTTAAACTAAGTTTGAACACAATATTACGAAGGTAAATTTTTGGAGCGAATCGGCAAATCTGTTCCAAAGTTATCTTGCGCCCCAACCACTACACACGGTGTCATAGGGGTTTTATGCAACATTCATGCTATTTTCTCAGGAAGTATGGACTTGCCCCTGATAAAACTTGTATTGTGGTATTGGGGGCAGTGAATACAAGTTTTTACAACAAAAATTAAAGCGATTCGAGGAACATTTTGCCCGTATGAAAGTGTATATACCCTCGTTAGCATAAATGCTGATGGTATAAAAATGGGATAACATTGCAGATGTTGTGGTGATGACAGATCTCAAAACCAAGCTTTTCCGAAATTTTGGTTTCATTACTTACTCCAATTCGTACATAATTGATAATACCCCAAATACTCGCCCTCATGAGATTGATATTTTATTAAGCAGTTTTTCATTTTATAACGTACTAGCCGGCCCGGTCCACGTTGCTGGCCCTTGGAACAGTTTTATGTTACCTTTTCTTAATTAAACAATATTTTTCTTGCGTCGCAAAATAGTCGGGAACTGCAAGTGACTATAAATAAAACATCTTCAGAAATGTTGGTGTCTATATGAAATTTTGACTGTATGTTAACTGATGACTTGGGGCATGCATTTATTTCATCTGCTGGAATAGTATAACTGGCAGTGTTTGTCTGAAATCTAAACGTGAATTGCTCTTAAATCCTTTAAGAATCGTTCTAAAGCTTCTTGGGAATTTTTATGTGTCATCGTACATGCGTTCCAGATGATAACTTCTATTTAATATTGCATGTGTGCAATTCAATCAAAAGAATGTCCAGTGGCAACTTAAGGGTCGACTGTGTCGTCCTTGCACCTTCTTATAATGTATACCTGATGAAGCAATAGCTATCGATTTGTTGCCTTCTAAACTGAAGACTTGCTTTCCAATAAGACCAAAGCTTCGTTATGCATAACATCCGGTATTTCCATTGATTTGTAACATATTTCAGAAATTGGGAGTGGTCGGATCTTACGGCTAAATTATGTACCCAGGGTTGGGGAAACGGACATAGCCCGTTTCCACCAGGAGCCTTTCCTGTATATCATCTGAAAATGGCATGCAAATCGGTTCGGAAGTTTTGGAGATATAACGTATTTAAAAAATGGGCGTGCTAAAGGGTTTTAAAATAAGGAGGGCATGGGGGAGGTAACCCGTCCCCTCTGAAATTAAAAAAATATATATAGCCTATTTTCACAACGGGTGTTCATGGTGGGCCATCGCTGTACATTCTCTGAAATTTTAAAGAAAATCGGCTCAGTAAAGCAAAGACAGAGTTTTAATAAAATAGGGCAAAGAGGAGGTACCCACCCCCACACAAATTCAACAAAATATATAGCCTATTTTCACCATCATCCCTATCCACTCCCTGAAATTTTCAAGAAAATCGGTTTAGAAGTTTTGGATATATAAGATATTTAAAAAGTGGGCGTAGTCTGGTCCCAAATGATTACATAGGGTCGGAGACACAACCACCATTGTCTCCAAATTACTTTTCTCTCCGATACGTTCGTCAGTTTTCCTAAAATAGCGTTTTTAAAAAATAGGCCCCGCCCCCTTCGAAATGCAAAAAAATATATAGCCTATTTTCACCACCGGTATTTCCTGTACATTCCCTGAACATACAAATATACAAACATACTAACATACACACATTGTCTTTTATATATAAGATTTTGCTTCTCTTGTAAACTTATGGTTAGATACGTCTTTGGGTATTTATGGTGACGATTTACACTTTATACGGTCTCCGACGAATATTTCAATGTGTTACAAACGGAATGACAAATTTAATTATACCTTCCGTATTATGGTGGAGGAGGGTATACAAATGAAATGGTTTCGTTTAACTTTACATAGACAACTTAACTAAATTACAACTTAATTAACAACTTAACTAATTACCAAGCAGAAAAATCTTTCCTCTGGCCATCACAGTGTTTTCAGAACAACAAAGCGGACACGTTTTTAATATTCACGAAACAAGATATGCAACTGTGATGCTCTGATTTTACATTCTTTTCAAGAAATTTAATTTATTTTCTGATGTAATTTTTCAACATTCATAAATAAATTTATGTACTTATTTCCCTTTAGGAATTAATAACTGGTGTACAGCATCCAGTTACAGAGCTCTTTAAATTGTATTTAGGGGTTTTCGTGTCCACTCATGTAAATGTCCATCGGAAAATAGCATTAATTCTAAATGTCGGTTCGAGTTTGAAAACTTTAAAAACGCCATTAGAACACAAACGCCAGAAGTACACAGAAACGCATTCGTTTGCCAATCATTGAAATTGTTTACGTTTGCACAGAAATGTTGTCGCAGTGTGAGAGTGTATGTCTTTATATATCCCAGCAAAAAAGTTTAGGACCGAAATGCTGCACAGTATTGTTTGCGTCAGTCAGGCTTGATTTTAGTTATCATTATTTTGTAATGCATTAAATAATGACTATTTCTTGTACCATTTCGGAGAATAGACAAATAGAGATTATTATTCTTATACGAGTAAATTTACCATACTCAAACATTTCACTTAATACGAAAAATTGAATAGTTTATCTCACGTTCGGAAATGTGTATTAGGATTACCAACTACTACACATTGAATTCATGGCTTTGGGTTTGCTGGGATGCCGTGGCAACCAACGAACGAAAACGGATATTTATCTCTGGACCAATGCCAAGTACATTTTCAAACAAAACTGAATAGCAATGCAAACCCCCCTTAGCGATTATTCGCAAGCGCAATGTAACACCACACCAAATAGATTCTATAGTTAGAAGGATGGATTCCATACTGAAGCACACAGAATTTAATTAGACACACTACCATGAAGTGGTTATGTATATTAATTACGTTGTTCCGTTTAAAAATAATATTGGATCTTTCATCTTTGGTAAAACTCCCATATGTATATTTAAATAATTACTTTTATTCGCTACATCAGAATATGAAGGGTATAATTATATTTGTCATAAAATTGTAGGTCGAAATAGCCATGTCCGTCTGTTGAAATCAAGATACAGCTCGCAATTTTTAAGCTACAGCTTTGTAATTTGGTATAGAAGTTTATATTACCCCTGGGATGTTTGGTATTGAAAGTGGGCCATATAAGTTCACTTTTTTAAAAAGCCCCCATAGAACGGTACCCGATTTTCGCTATATTGAAGATTTTAGCCACACCGAAATGGCTGAAATTTGGTACTTAGTCTTCGTTGGGGGTATAAAACTTTCCACCTGAAATTTGTCGGTATAGGTCCACGTCTTACGCATTTTCAAGGTTTTAGCTTTAATATACCACTGAAAAGGCTGGAATTTCGTATTAAGTCTTCGTTGGGGTATAAAACCTTCCACCGGAAATTTGTCAGTAAAGGTCAACGTCTCCATATAGACCCCAAAGAATGGTACCTCCCCATTTTCGGTATTTTCAAAGTTTTAGCTTTTATATACCACTGAAATGGCTGGCATTTGATATTCTATGAAGGTTAATATGAAGACGTGGACCTATACTGACACATTTATGGCGGATGTTTTATACACCCAACGAAGACTAAATACCAAATTTCATCTATTTCGGATGATAATGAGGACACAATCTTCAAAATACCGAAAGTCGGGAGGGACCCTTCTGTGGAGGCTATATCAAAACGTGGACATGTATTGACAAATGTCTAATTTCTGGGGAAAAGTTGTGTGGCCCCAAAGAAGACTAAATACCAATTTTCAGCCATTTCTTTGTAATAATCAGGCTAAACCCTTGAAAATTCGGAAAATCTAGAAGGACCGTTCTATGGGGGCTATACGAAGGAATGGACCTATACCAACACATTTCAGGCGGAAAGTTGTATACTCCATACGAAGACGAAATGCCAAATGTCAGCCTTTTTTGTGGGATATTGAGGCCAGAAGCCTCCGAATACCAAAAACCGGTAGGAAGCCTTCTATGGCGGCTATATGAAAAATGTGAAACTATACTGATAATTCTCTTCTCTTCAGTCATTTAGGACGATATTGAGGACACAACCTTTAAAATACCGAAAATCGATAAAGAGCGATATGTGAGGGCTATATAATGACGAGGACCTGCACCAACACATTTCAGGTGAAAAGTTGTATACCCCCAACAAAGACCAACTACCAAATTTCAGTGGTTTCTGTGGGATATTGAGGGCACAATCTTTTTATACACCCAACGAAGACTTAGTATCAAATTTCAGCCATTTCAGGAGGATATTGAGGTCACTACCTTCAAAATACCGATCATCGGGGGATACCGTTCTATGAGGGCTATATGAAGACGTGAACATATTCGGATAAGTTTCTGATGAAAACTTTAACATCCCCAGTAAAAACTAAATACCAAATTTCAGGTGGGCTAAAACCTAACAGAAAACTGAATGTTACCGGGGTTCTGCTCATCTGAATCTTTGGTGGATTTATCTGGTGGCAAGCACTTGGGAACAAGACACTACCCAACAAAAGAATCGTTACTAAATAAGGGTTTTTATAGTACTTTTTGGTAGTCGTAACTGCTTACAAAACCCCCTACTAATCCATTATTTTAACAAGGGCATGTCGCCCTGAATTTCTAGTTATTCTATGACCACTATAACTATAACTAGTAATTCTGTGGCCCCTAAAAGTTGAAAAATAAGCTAAAAATTTTCCATTTTTAGAACAGTTAAGGGAAATTGTTTTCAATTTCAACACACTTCATATTTTTATTTCATTTTATTTCGCTCTCTGCTGGATTTGATCATGCGAACTTCTAAATTATAGCCGAACACACTACACACTCGGCCACGCGTACGAAAATTAAGGGTTATTTAAACGCTAACATGTGCATTACCACCATCTGTTCTTTATTTTGTCAATAAAAAGCTCCCGTCCCGACGGTGAGCGTTGAACCCACAATCCTAGGGTTTATAGTCGGACACACAAGCTCTGTGTCACCGTACATAATGGCTAACGGATCCGAATTTTCGCTTGGTACCGTCAAAATTATCAAGTGTGCAAAGAGCTACGTCAATTCTTATCATCGCAGCATTCAAAAGCAACACTTCAGACCGCTTTGAATATGATCCTCGATCTCTAACCTTTGGATATCCTGGAGCAGTTTCAAGTTGCGAGAATGGCTTTTAGACTCCCAGAGTCAGGATCGTAGCAGTTTGGACATGTGAAGGTCTTAAACTTAATTGATAGTTGGCCTGAATCTGGCTGCAGAATATACAAATAGATACAAGACTCCCAGAGTCAGGATCGTAGCAGTTTGGACATGTGAAGGTCTTAAACTTAATTGATAGTTGGCCTGAATCTGGCTGCAGAATATACAAATAGATACAAGATGGAGGAAGGCACCGCGCGGGTGTCTACCGTGAAAATCCATTAATCGAACACCCATATAACTTTATCGATAGCTGTATCGTCTTCCAAGCGGAGTTTCTTTCTAAAAGGAAAACAGCAACGGAGGGCCCGGACTATATAAGACGATAGTCAGACAGCCCTAAAAGCTCTCAAGTCATTGCTGGGTTCCATCAGATGAAATAGCTCTGGGTGGCTAACAATTAAGCCACCGATGTGATACTAAACCGCCAAAATTCATGTGATCTACATTGGGACGGGCACCGCCGATGGCTAATGGAAACTGGATGTAGGATATGCAATCAATCGGGCCTACGATCTCTCATAGTAGAAATGAAATGGTAGAAATAAGATAGATATTCTAAAATTCTCATTAAACTATGTTTGTCTCATTATCCTGTTTAAATTTGCCACAGATATGCAATCAAGGCTTTAGAAAAATACGTACTACTCTCTTTGTTTCTATACCCTTCACCATAGCATGGAGGGTATATTCAGTTTGTTTCTCCGTTTGTAACGCATTCAAATAATCATTGGCAACTTATAAAGAATATACAGTCTGTCGCAAAAATTAGTACACACCAAACAAACAATTAGTTTTATTTGATAGACAAGAAGGTTGTCTTCCGCTATAACAATTAAAAGTGCGCAACATTTGCATACATTAGCAAATGTACGGTTCGGATCCCAAAAAGAACAAAATTTATGTCAGAAAAGTTAGTATACAACGGAGAATCCTCGCGGAACTGTGTACAAAATTCTTGATATTTTTGAACAAAATGAAACTAAATCTGTATGGTATAGCCCGCATATAATAATACCTCTCGATTTTTAAATATTTATAGGAATTTATCTTAACGCCATTTTAACTTTTTTCCTTCCTTATGAAATTATGAAATTAACTTACATTTAAATAACCTTTCCTTTTTACGATTTATGTTGAATCTAATTTCAATATTATAATTTATTACCAGAACATTCCAGAAATACACTACACTGAGTGTTTACTTTCATGGGAGAAAATATGTATCATCAATCACCAATTAGTGCCATTGTTGCGTTTGCAAAGATTTATGAACGAACGACGCCATTAACTCAGCTCTCATCCAACATCGCATTCACTTGTGTCTATGTAAATGTTGCCGCTGTTTTCCCCCCGAACAATGTTTTCACAGCATGTTACACATGATGATGACCATCAGTGTATTCATCCTGGCAAAATGGACGATTGCTAAAGGCACTGCATTGCAGTGAAAACAAATGATGACAATCAGCAGTTCAAGTTTTGCACTTTAACTAAACGATTGGAATAAGAAAGAGAGGAAGAGAGAGAGAGAAAAAGTAAAACTTGTGCAAAGTTACTTTTGTAAAAAATATTGAGATGTTCAAAGGCAAATGTTCCAATAGCTTTATACATTTCCATCAGCTTTATTTGCTTTGGAAATCAAATATGAAAAAATTACTCTTTGCCACGATTAATGTGACAGAAGTTTCTAAAGCAGAGAAGAAAAACCAATTCAATACTGTAGCGACATTATCGGTTTTACTACAGGGCATGCACAGGAAATTGTATTCCGTGCCAGTTCTTTGAATGTGGGGACAAGAAATATTTTTTGTCAATTCTACCATAAAAGATATTTGAGCAGCGAATAGAACAACTCTTATGTACCAACATAACAATAACGTAAAACTAAAAAAAAAACATCAGATGCTTTACATTTTTTTTACATTTTGTAGGTTTCGTTGCTTTCTTTCCTGCAAAGCATCATTCGTAACCAATTGAACAACACACCACAAACATATACAACAAGTCTGTCTTCAAAATATCTGCTTCATTTTTTTATTCCCTCCACCATAGTATGGAGGGTATATTAAGTTTGTTTTTCTGTTTGTAACACATCCAACTAATCATTTGCGACCATATAAAGGATATGTACATACATATATGGTAACATGGGGCGCCTTCGCCACGTTTTTGTTCAAAATGTTCGCATATCGGCATCATTAAAGTTTTTCCAAATATTATTTTTGGTAAGAATATTAGCATGTCTTGACTATAAGTTTTGATATATAAATGATTATAATTTTGATTTTAAAATATTATTTTTTAGAATTTACAAAATGTCTTAAAAGTGGCGAAGCTTCCCACTCATGGGGTAGCTTCGCCATCGACATAGGACATATATCAACGGACTCTAAAACTGGCATTTAGCATACTTCTTCCCCAAATATCAACATTATGCATAAAAGGAACATGTTTTCTATTTAATAATCAAAAATGATTCAAAAATTTACAAAAAGAAACATATTCTAGCCGTTAATTGAAGTAGGTACCTTGAATTTAGGCATAAAAATGAAATTTTTGCCAAATTAGATAGGTTTAGCACAATATTTGATTTCAACTTCACATTCTAGCGTGGTATATCAATAGCATAAACATTTTAAGTTAAATCTGACATATTTCTCACATTAACCCACAACACCCCTATCATGGCGTAGCCGCCCCACCCACTACATAGTTCATAATATGAATATATAGACATTTATAATTACTTTCATCATGCAAAATATTTGGATTTATATTCTTCAGTAGTTGTCTATTAACGGTATAAAATATAATTTTGATATCACAAAAGGTATACAACATATCACAAAATATACCTACCATGAATATTTTTCGCAATACCCCAAAAACATGAAACCGCGTGCATCAGCAATCATATATTTGATAGAAATGCCAATTTTTGGGAGATTATAGATCTTCGTTAAACTCACAATTTTCCCTTTAACGGCATTTCTGTACTTACTTACTTAGCTGGCCCATTACAGAACATTTGTTCTATAGGCCGAACTAAGAAAAGATCTCCAATTCTCTCTATTTGTTGCTTCGCTTTCTGGAATACCGCGCCTTTTCATGTCATCATCCACTTGTTTGCGCCATCTATTCCTTGGCCTGCCAATTCTGCGTGCACCGCCAAGCGGTCCGTGTTTATACACCTTTTAAGCGGGGTCATCATCGCTCATTCTTATGATATGGCCTAGCCAACGCAATCGCTGCATCTCGATACGTTTAACAATATTGATGTCGTTGTACAGCAGATACAGCTCGTGGTTCATGCGACGTCAATATTCACCGTCAACGCAGATTGGTCCGTAGATCTTTCGAAGAATTTTTCTCTCAAACACACCAAGCACTGCCATGTCTGCTTGCGCAAGTACCCCGGCTTCGGAGCCATACATCAGCACGGGTAGTATCAGTGTTTTGTAGAGCGTTATTTTTGTTTGACGAGATGTGGCTTTGTTTTTGAACTGCTTACTTAAACCAAAGTAGCATCTGTTGGCCAATACAATTCTTCTTTTTATTTCACAACTGATGTCGTTTGTTGTGTTTACGGAGGTGCCGAGGTAGACGAAGTCTTTAACTACCTCAATATTATAGGAACCAACTTCCACAGTCGGTCCGAGCTCAATGGACGCATTGCGCGTCGACACCATCAACTTGGTGTTCTCACCGTTTACCGCCAGACCCATTTTAGCAGATTCTCCTTCGACCTTCATAAAGGTATCAGTTACTTCTTTTACTGATCGGCCTATGATGTCTATATCATCAGCATAAGCAAGTAACATGTGACTATTGGTGTAGATTGTGCCACTTCTTTTGACGTTTGCCTCTCGTATAACCTCTTTTGGTACCAAACTCTTCGGAGAGGTTCTTTCCTATTTTAACTGAGGACTACGTGTCAGTTAAAGTCATTTTGCAAAGACGGATGAGCTTTGCGGGGATACCAAATTCAGACATGGCTTGGAATACCTTTGAACGCAGCGGGCTGTCGAAGGCTGCTTTATAATCGACAAAAAGGTGGTAGGTGTCGATCTGCATCTCTTGGGTCTTCTCCAGGATTTGCCGCAGGGTAAATATCTGGTCAATGGTGGACTTGTCAGGTCTAAAGCCGCATTGGTATGGTCCAATTATCTCGTTGACCATAGGCTTTAGTCGTTCGCACAATATCCCTGACACGATCTTGTAGGCAATAGGGAGTAGACTTATGCCCCTATAGTTAGAGCATACAGTCTTATCTCCCTTCTTGTGGACGGGGCACAGGATACTTAGGTTCCAATCGTCGGGTACTCGTTCTTCCTGCCAGATGGTGCTAACTACCTGATGAATACACCTTATCAGCGTGTCGCCTCCGGTTTGGAACAGCTCGGCTGGTAAGCCATCGGCTCCTGCTGCCTTATTATTCTTCAGCCGATTTATTGCTGTCTTTACCTCATCTTGGCTGGGTGGTATACATTCAATACCATCTTCTGGGATTGGGGCTGTGGTATCTTCGTCGTCTTCGCTGCTATTGGATACCAACAGTTTTGAAAAATGTTCTTTCTTTAAGCTGGTGCGTACCTTTGCTGCAACAAGGTAGTGGTCCGAATCAATGTTTGCGCCTCGGAACGATCGTACATCCAACACGCTCGATGAATGTCTTCCATCTATCACAACATGATCAATTTGATTTCTTGTTTTCTGATCTGGAGACAGCCAGGTGCCCTTATGAATATCGAGATGATTAAATCTGGTACTGCTAACTACCATGTTTTTTGCAGCTGCAAAGTCTATCAGCCTCATACCATTGTCAGATGTTTCACTGTGGAGGCTGAATTTCCCGACTGTTGGGCCAAAGATAGTCTCCTTTCCAATTTTGGCATTAAAATCGGCTAGAATGATTTTAATGTAATGGGCAGGGCAACTGTCATATGTTTCTTCTAAGCGCTCGTAAAATATATCTTTGGTCTGTTCTTCCTTTTCTTCAGTGGGAGCATGAGCGCAAATAAAGCTGATGTTGAAGAATTTAGCTTTTATTCGAATTGCAGCAAGTCTTTCATTCACTGGAGTGAAGCTGGATACCAGATGTTTTAGTCTCCGACTAACTACAAATCAGTGCGTCACCTTTAGGTGTTGTTGTGACGCCTTTCCCAATCCATCGTATTTCCTGTATGGCAGTAATATCGGCTTTGTACTTTCCAAGTACGTCTGCCAATGCGAAGACTGCACCTTCTCTATAAAGAGTGCGAACATTCCAGGTGCAGATTCGCAGATCATGGTCCTTAAAACGTTTGGGGGGTTTCTTCAACTTTAGAGGGGGTTGTTTTTCTTTTCTTTCGTTTTTTCATAGTATGCTGTTTTTTCTAGGGGAGGGTTACTAACCCGACGACCAAACCCAAGTTTTTAACGTTCTTATGGGAGAACGCGCGGCACATGTTAGCTCACTACCTTCAACGGGTGTTAAAGGCAGTTCCCCAGGTGACAACACGGGGAGGTCAGTGTCCACTTGAGATGAAAGAGGGACCAAGATAAATCCTGGGCTTTGCCATGTTAAAACCGGTCAGGACCGTTCTTTGGTATCTTCCATCCCCTACGTCGCCCTACGGCATTTCTGTAGCAGTTATAATTATCAAGAAAATCGATGCTGGCCAAGGCGCCCCAGTGGCGAAGCCGCCCCATGTTATCATATATTCTTGATCAGCGATTTAGCCATATCCGTCTATCTGTCCGTCTGTTGTAATCAGTCTAGCGTTCGCAATAATTGAGCTAGAGCGCTATATTTTTGCACCCGAGTGTCTTTTTTCTATAGGCAGGTCAAGTTCGAAGATGGGCTATATCGGACAACTTTTTGGTATAGCCCCAGTGTTGCCGAATTTGACGATTTATCGTCATTTTGACGATTTTTTTTCCCAAAATTGAAAAATGACGATTTGACGATTTTATGGTCCAAAATGACGATTTTTCACGTAATCCAGAATTGCATGAAATAAAAGACTATAACTATATTTTGACCAAAACTTCTCGAAAGACTTTAAGGAAAGCAATGTTCCAAACTCGATTTTATGAGCTTTTTTAACGTTTTATAGCAATTTCCAGGTGGATTGGCTATATTTAGGCACATATCTGGAATACAGGTTTTTTCGTCATCTTCGATTTACATTTAGGATTGTTAATGGATGAAAATCTTCCTTGAAAAGTTTTCGAGATAAAATACTTCCGATGCCCTCTTTAATGACAGTTTTTTGCCGATTTCCGAGTGCCCATCAAACAAAATGACAAACATGGACGATCACACTTCAAGCAAGCGATACTTGAGATAATCTGTCATTCAAAACTGACAATGTGTACCCAGCTTTACATTGCTGCATTACTGCAAAATCGATAACAACAGGGAGAACTATCATCTTCTGAAATCTGTTTATATAGCGGTACTTAAGTGAGATTGGGTTAGATTTATTGCTGTGGGTTGTATATTTTATGTTGTCAGTCTCATTGACAAAACTATCAGCGAAAAATCGCCCTAAAAGGTAACCAAAACTAGTTTTGGATCATGTTGACGATTTTTGACGATTTTCCAAATTTCGTTGACGATTTGAAGATTTTTTTGACGATTTCCGACCAAAAACTTTCGGCAACGCTCTATAGCCCCCATATAACGGTAACTCCCAATTTTCAGTATTTTGGGGAATTTAGCCAATTTTCAGTATTTTGGGGAATTTAGCCACATTTTTTGACCGAACTACTTGTAATTTCACGTTTGGGGTTCCCAGTGGTCACAAACAACACAGATCCATGTTTTGGTATAGCCCCCATATAGCGGTACCTCCCGATTTTCGGTATTTTGTGGTTTTTAACTACATTTTTTGACTAAACTACCTGCAATTGAACATTTGAGGTTCCCAGTGACCGGAAAATATCTCCACCAAAAACCGTCAACATATGTCCAAGTTTTGGTATAGCCCCCATATAACGGTACCTCCCGATTTTCGTTATTTTGAGAATTTTTGCTACAATTTTTGACCAAACTACCTGCAATTGAACATTTGAGGTTCCCAGTGACCGGAAAACATCTCCACTAAAAACCGTGAACACAGGTCCATGTTTTGGTATAGCCCTCATATAACGGTACCTCCCGATTTTTGTTATTTTGAGGATTTTAGCTACAATTTTTGACCAAACTACCTGCAGTTGAACATTTCAAGTTCCCAGTGACCGCAAAACATCTCCACCCAACACCGTCAACATAGGCCCATGTTTTGGTATAGCCCCCATATAACGGTACCTCCCGATTTTCGGTATTTTGAGGATTGTAGCTACATTTTGCGACCGAACTTACTGTAATTTGTACGTTTGAGGTTCCCAGTGGTCACAAAACATCTCCACAAAAAACTGTCCATGTTTTGTATAGCCCCGGTTATAAAGTTACCCCCCGGTTTTCGGTATTTTGAAGATTTTAGATAGCTTATTTTGGTATCAGTGATCACAAA
Organism: Musca autumnalis; assembly: GCF_047663935.1. Lineage (NCBI taxonomy): Eukaryota > Metazoa > Arthropoda > Insecta > Diptera > Muscidae > Musca > Musca autumnalis. The sequence goes on from NW_027411644.1 coordinate 105,941,039, forward strand.
ATATCTCCGCCTAAAATTGTGGACAGGAGAGAAAATAATTATTACGTCTTAGTTCAGAACATTTTATGGTGGAGGGTATAAAAAGTTCGGCCCCGCCGAACTTAACGTTTTTTTACTTGTTTTTCTCTCTTCTTTTTTTCAGGTCACCATAGCATACAAACGACAACAAATTACTTTCTATCCAATATGTACCTTACCAATTTCATTACACCATCACAGAATCGTATTTTCGATTTCATTTTTCATGTTGAACTTTCGGACTGGTAGCCATTTGACACCATCCATAATTTTATGGCAAATGTAACTGTGTCGATATCCGCATCCGTCCTATTGACTATATGAAAGCAATGTGAAAGCAAAAACATGTTTACGAAGTTGTTTGTTTTTCAATGATAATTTAAATTGACACTTCTGGGAAATAGGGTGATACAATATTACCAATTGATATCTTCATTTTCTGTCAAAACATATTTTTAACAAGTAAGCCAAGGCTATAGTCGGCCTTGGCCGACCCTGTGATACCTTACACCACTACCCCTGGCAATTAGCTTTCCACAAATCAAAATTTCTTTATGGAACAACTAAACTTATTGTACACGGTGCGCCTTAACTAACTTTAAATGAAAGCTGCTTACACCCGGGAAGTTTTTGCGGATTTTGAAACCACAATGTTCATAGATGAGGAAAATCAAAAAACAAACAAAAATCGCCGGAGGGATTTTTAAATAAATCGCAGTCAAAGTTCACATTTTTAGAGTTTTCTAAGATTTTCACATTTTGGTTTGGAAACCGCAAGTCCTATCTAAATGGGATTAGAGAAAATATTGTAGCTGTGAAAATTCCCTACAAGATTGGCATTTATGATACTTTCGTAGGTTTTACTATTTTTGAAAATAGAAGTTCAAATTGGGACAATGTCAAATTTCACATTTTTAGGTTTATTTTAGGTTTTCAGGATTTTGCTTGGGAACGGCTTAAAGAACATTTTCTTTTTCTTTCTTTCTGAAAATCCTCTACAACATTCTCTTTAGTCCTATTTCGATGGGACTTGAAAATCTTGAAAACCTAATATAAACCTAAAAATGTGAATTTTGACCGCGATTTATTTAATAATTTTTTTTGTTCTTGATTTTATCTCATCTATGAACATTGTAGTTTCAGAATCCGCAAAAACTTCCCAGGTGTAAGTACCTTTCATTTAAAGTTGACTAACGCACCGTGTGTAAGAAATAACTTTGTGGAGTCAGGCACCGTACCACACCAAGCTTAAATAATAATATAATAATTGTATCACAACCATCCCAGAAGGGACAGAGCCGACCATGTGATACCCTACTCCACTACACCTGGACACTATTTTCAAAGGAATTTCTTTTATATGATTGCGACATATTTTGGCCGTCCTGTCACATATACATATATTGATATACATGGTAACATACCAGAGATATAGAATATACATACATACATAGACATACATGCCGTCATTACTGGAAACGTAAGGTATTATTTTCCGTATTTTATAATGTCCAATCGGGGCTTTTCGCTACATATTATTAAAACAAGTTAGGAAGTATCAGTCAGCTATGCCGACGGAGATATACCCTCAGCCTCGGACACAAAGAAAATAAGTAAACTCAATACTTATAACGTCCCCATGGTTTTTTTTTAATTTTTGGGCCAATTTCCCAATTTCCTCCACTGCCACCAACGTCGGACCGACACCAACAACAGCAACAACCTACACCACTATTCGCACAATACGAAGACGACCCGCTCTTAGCCGGTGATCTATCGCAACCCTCATCACTACGACTACGAGGCCTTGTATGCGAATGCAGCACCCAAGGGCCCTCGTAGTATCCATCGGCCGTTGTCTCATCGTCGTTGAAACAGAATTACTATTCGAATCAATTCAAACAGTTGATTGTCTAGTCATCCAGCAATTAGGACCTAAGCACAATCAAAGATGGTGTGGTGGCTCAGGGACTTTGACCCCCAAAAAAATTGTACCGTCGTAATACGGGCCACAAAGACAAAAAAGCAAAAAAATTTAAACAATCCGAGACGAGTCCTTAAACGGCACTCTTTCCAAAATTTGTGTGGTAGGCACCCGAAGGATTGTTCCGATTTAGTCCATATTTGGACGTAATCCAAGTCCCAAAGAATTAATACGATGTACATAATTAAGACCAAACCGGTTTCTACCTTCGAGAGTTATCTTAGGCACTAGTCAGTTTAGTTGGCGTCGTATCAGGAAGTATGGACTTGCCCCAAAAAAATTGCACCGTCGTAAAAAGGGCCGCAAGGCGAACATTTTTCAAACAAATTCAAATTTTTCAAGAAGAGCTGTTAAACTATACTTTTCCCAAAGGAGTGGGCCGATATTGTCCATATTTGAAACTGATACAGGGTGCGGCTAAAGTAACTATATGATTTGTTTTTTAAATAACTATTGAATGGAATGAAAAAAAACAAAATAATTTATGATAAAAAGAAAGTTTATTTTATGTCATTTTTTACATTAATTATGAAAAATAATATCAGTTAAATGAGAACCGTTTTCTCTAACGCAAAAATGTGCTCTTTTTATGGCATTTCGACGCTCTGTCGCATCAATATTTTCGGCCGATCTGCCAGTTCGAGGTCTGCCCGTACGTCTTGAATCTCCGACAGTGCCATATTCAGCAAAATTGGTGATTCAAGACGTACGGGCAGACCTCGAACTGGCAGATCGGCCGAAAATATTGACGGACGGACATGGGTAAATCGACTCCAAATTGTCGGAAATGGATTTCATCCAAACATACTTGAGGTCTAAAATCATTATTTCGATAATCTCGTTGGCCTAAATGTTGAGGGTATAAACAAATATTAAAAGAATTTTAGAAATAGTTTTCGGTGATTTTTATCGAACCGATCAATGAAAAAAGACCCATATTTCGAGGTACTATTATATTACATTTTACCAAAGGTATCCCAAAAACTTCAGGACCTCGTACAGCATTGTAATTTGTAACAATTTAAAAACCAGGAAATCCTTCTTTCATGATTTGAAAACTTTTCTATCGTAATTGCGACATTTTGTAACAAGAAACGCAAATGTAGTTCTATGCAGGAAAATCACAACAACAACAAAAAATTACTTATATGTTAGGCAGTAGTTCAGTTATATATTCATGTTGCTATATTCATGTTGGTTTTCAAGTTTATTTTTGTAGTTTGCCGATATATGTCTCCCAGAAATAAAATATGTATAGTCCTAAATTGAATTTGGATATTTTTTCCCCAAAAGTTTACCCGCTCAGTATCCAAAATTGTTGGCATCTTCGTTGACCAAAATTCTTACCTCGTGTAACAATTTGTCAGTATTAAACTACAACTGCGAACTCTAGCGTAGTTATGGTTACTATACACGCAATTAAAACTGTGGCATATCTGTTTATACTACACGCAGAGAACAAAATATGTTTGATCCAACAATATTCCAAGAGCAAAATATGTATTGTTAACATATTGTTGGATTCCTCATGTAGTATTTTAAATCCAAAAATAGTTTGTGTCAACTGAACAATATTTCTCTCTTTTCTTCGAAAATTTGTTTCTCTTCTCTCGCTATTCGATGCCGTGTTGAAAAAACAATTTTGGTGAGTTGTGGTGTGTTTGTATGACATGCTGCCTTTACCTTTGTTTTTGTGTGTATGTACTTGTGAGACTCTTGTTTTTATTTGTTTCTGTTTTGTTTCATTCTTCTTTCCTTTTCATGTTTGTTATGGTGTTTAATTATTCCTTATGTTGTGGTGGGTTCTTGTGGCTTTTTGTTTGTCTTTGTTGTCAGCCAATGCAGCAAACCATGTATTGTGTTCATCAATGATTGCAATATTATACGCGACATTTATATCCAAGTTATGCGAAAAGTGTATATGAGAAGTATATGCACTCAAATCAAAAATTTCTGGGCTGGTTTTCTGTATTGACAATACTTTTTGTAAACAAAATTAGATTATGATAGTTCCTACAATCGGTATTGTTAACGATTTTAACAATATTGCGGAAATTCGAAAGTTTTTTTTTGTTTTCTATGTTTGGAACAAAAGATGGTATTTTTGGATTTGGATTACAATGTTTGAACAAAACAAATACATTTTTGGAACCAAAACATATATTTTTGTTCCAACAAAAGCGAAATATATTTTTTCTCTGCGTGTAGGCTGTAACTTTGTTTTCTGAGCACGCAGATCAACATAATAGGCTTCTATGGAAAGGTCGTCTTTCATAAATAGCTCACGTGGGTGGGATGTGTCTACCAGGAATAAAGATATAAGATATATATTAAAATGTATCCAATTTTTACGCAAAAGTTACGGTCTATTTCACCCTCTAAAAACTATCTGATCATCCTGTAAAATTGCGAGCATCATTTCTGTCATAAGCTTACACCTTTTTTTTCAAAATTTCGCTCTGATCGGACGATGATTGCGACCTACAAAGCAGATACAAATTCGGATAAAAATTTTGTTTTTGGTCCATTTCACCCCCTAAATATTTCACGATCATCACCAATAACAATAGCGATTTCTGAAATTCTACTAAAAATTGGGCATTTTTGATCGAGAAACTTCAAATTCCTACGACTTCTATTCCATAATACGGGTCAATGATGGCATTAAGATAAGTTAATCATTAAAATATCAGGTGATTGTTATTGCTCTGGGTCTGAGCCATCATACTATCAAAAAAAAACGAGGTCCTTCCTATACACAGAAAGAAACTAGGTGGAATTTCTGTGGCAGGTATAATGAATATTATAAGGAAAAACCAGTAGACATTTCCCGTGGCAAAATAATCATTATTTGCAGGTTCTCGATGGCAGAAACTTTCACTTCTTGGTTCTCCTGAAAGAGAAGAACTTAATAGACCATCTGCATTGCCGAGGTGACCGCCTCATGGTATCAGAAAGTACAAAATATTGCGGTACAAAATTTAAGGTTATCTCCAGTTTATGTCTGTGTAAGAAATCTAACCTATTTTCTTTCTGTGTATAGGAAGGACCTCGTTTTTTCTTGATAGTATGTTGGCTCAGACCCAGAGCAATAACAATCACCTGATATTTTACTGATTAACTTATCTTAATGCCATCATTGACCCGTATTATGGAATAGAAGACGTAGGAATTTGAAGTTTCTCGATCAAAAACGCCCAATTTTCAGTAGAATTTCAAGTTTGTTTTGCACCATCTATCTTCATTCCTCCGTTTGTCTTTAGTTTTTTTTTTATAAAACTAAGAAGAAACTGTCAATTTATGCCAAATTGTTAACGTATTATAGACAATTAAAGTCCACAGCTTTCATAAGGTCTTATTTCCCCGGTATTAAAGTCATAGTTCTACCAATTTTAGCGTTTGAAACTTGAAATAGCTTTTATTTATTCCAATTTTAAAGAATCGTAACAGTAGCATTCAATATTTACATTTTTACTCAAGTTATTAAAAACGTGCTATTCCGATGAAACAATTTAAACCGTACAACTTTTGGGATTTTTGAAAGAAAATTAAAAAAAATTATAACGGTACGTTATCGAAGCCAAACTGTCTGTTGAAAGATACTTCATAAAATTACAAATCAAGATATATAAACTTTCCCGAGGTTATTCCACGGATATCGACTAAACTGAAGTAACAAAAAGCAATTTGAAATGTGCTATTGACATGAAACAGAGCGTATATTGATTTATACACACACACACATCGCTATATCGCTTTATCTCGTCGAGATATGAAAAATGGTTAATAACATTGGGGGTATAGGACGAATATTTTGCTGTGTTACATGAATTTTTAGCAAAACAAACTTATAATACCCGTCCCAAAGTGCACTATAGGTAATTTTCCCAGTATTTGAGGCAAGTCAATTTTGCATTGTGCATTGTGGAGTAGGGTATAAAAAGGAAAGTCCAATCGAAGAACAAAGTCCTGAAAGCGTTAACTAGGTTCCTGGTGTAAGGACAAAGGGACACTAACAGCCATATGCAAGGCTATCTGTAGCTCCATATCAAATTACACAGCCTCAATGTGTACATCTATTTTAAGTGACACCCAATGTCGAAATTTGCAATTTAAAACTTTTTCCGAACCCAAAATAAAACTAAATTTCTCAGCGCATGTGATAGTACTAGAAGGTCCAAGAGTTTGGGAATTTCATCTTGAAGACAACTTAAATGAAGGATAAGATAAAGACTAGTATGTGCAAGCACGGGGTCTAATGGTAAATCCGAAGAGGTGATCATGATATTTTAACTGTCAGAGTTGACAAACATTAACATGGATTGTGGAAAATGTACGGTACAAGAACAGAACAGAACTTCAGATTAGGACCTGGTCTCGAATCGCTTAGATTTTTGTTTACGCAAGTTGTATTCGCTGTCCTCTATACGACGCTGTAAGTTTCATTAGGGGCAAGTCCATACTTCCTGAGAAAATACCCTGAAAGTTACAAAAACCCCTATGACACCGTGTGTAGTGGTTGCAGCGCTTTCGTAATATTCTGTCCAAACTTAGTTCAAGTTCAAAGATGGATTATATCGGTCCACTCCTTCCGGTACCTCCCCCACAAAAGTTCGAAAATGTTCGGAAAATTTGTGCGTACGATAACTCTTGATGGGAGTACCCGATTTGGTCCATACTTTGCACATTATGAAATTTCTACCAGACTTAGATGAGGTTCCAACATGGACTCAATCGGTAAACTCCTTCGAGTACCTCCCACACAAAATTTCGGAAAAGTTCAGTTTAGGACCTGCTCTCGAATCGCCTTGGTTTTTGTTGTAACATCTTGTATTCACTGTCCCCTATACGAATGTACAAGTTTCCTCAGGGGCAAGTCCATACTTCCTGAAAAAATAGTCTAAAAGTTGAAAAACAAACCATAAGCCATATCTGTCCACTCCTTCAGGTACCTACCCCACAAAAGTTCAAAAATGTTCGGAAAAATTGGGCCACGATAACTCTTGATGGGAGTGACCGATTTGGTCCATACTTTACACATTCTCATAATATCTACCAGATATAGATCAGGTTCGAATATGGACTATATTTGTTCACTCCATCCCGTACCTCCCACACAAAATTTTGGATAAGTTCACTTTAAGACCTGCTATTGAATCACTTTGATTTTTGTTGAAGCAACTTACATTCGCTGCCTCAATTACGATGGTAAAAGTTTTTTTAGGGCAAGTCTATACTTCTTGAGAAAACAGCCCGAAGGGTGTAAAAACCCCCTATGGCACCCCCATGGTCTATGTCGGTCCATTCCTTTAGGTACCTTTTCCGCACAATTTTTGAACTTTAATCCTAATCAACATTTTTGTTGGTTCATACGACCAAAATTTTGAAACCCCCTAAATACATAAGTTTTTTTTTTTGTGAAAAAAGTGTTTCAATTTGTACAGGCTGAGGGTATATCTCTGTCGGCAGAGCCGACTGATACTTTTTTACTTGTTTTTAATTCTTTCTTACTTTCCCGAAAATTTACAACTTTTTCACTAAAGTTATGGGACCTCAGTAATCGTGTCCAATTTGTCCATTTTTTTCGTTGGAAAACTAAAAAAAAATTGTCTTCTCCTCATATACTTTATAGGGTAGGAAACGGTTATTTCAATGCGTTACAAACGGAAAAACAAACTTAATATACCCTCCATACCATGGTAGAGGGTATAAAAAACCTGAAAATTGGCGCTACCGTTCTGTGGGAGCTATATTAAAACGTGAACCTGTGTCGACAAATTTCTATGAAAATAGTTTCAATACCTACCAGCACACAAGTACTAATAAAAAACTCTACCAACCCTCGCCATATCTTGCTGTAAATTTATGGAGTTTACTCTTTATTCACATGACCTACTAAGTTCAATAATAAATCATGTAAGCACCATACAATTCCCAACAAACAAATAACGATTAATCTTAGTTTTCTTCCCATTTATTCTGTTACGTGGCCTTTGTGCAGCCAACCACAACCAACCACTCAAGGCATAAAGAAAGTATAATATTGACATTAATATGGATTTTGAGCTTTATCCTTGTCTACTACAGTCGAATATAATGAACAAGACGTAATTGAAATCCGTAGTCTTGCATATATGTAGGTACATACATACATACATACATGCAATATATGCAGATGACAGTGTAATAAAATGAAAACAGGATGTCATCCTGTTCCAGATTAATATAAAGGTAAATATGTATAACAAGGAGGGATAAATACACAGGCTCTCCTAAAACACTAACAAATGAATTGGGGTTGACGTTTTTTCTTTAGCATAAATGAAAGTCAATTTGTCAGAAAGCTTTCAAAGCTATGGAAAGTAATAACATAGCTTACCGCTTAATGACCCTTTGAATTTTTCCACATTAATGAAGGGGCAGAAAAAACAAATATATAATTCCATTTTTAGAGCTTGTCAATATGTCAAACAAATTTTTCCTAGATAAAGATTCAGTGGATACTAACTTAGAATTGACAATATTTTGCCATTATGCTCTGTAGTCACCAAGGCAAACAAGAATTTCAATTCTGATATCGAATTTTACATATTGCTGTAGGATAATGCTGCTAAAACCTTCCAAATGCAGAAATTTGCAATCTACTGTTCTGTGGGGGCTATATCAAAATGTTACTGAAAAATGTTGGGGAGAAAAATGTTTCCCCCTAAAAAAGTCTAGATAGTAAATTTCAGTCATTTCGATGAGATAATATGGCTAAAACCTTCAAACTACAGAAAACCGGCAGGTATCGTTATATGTGGGCTATACTGATAAACTCTCCGGGCAAAGTTTGTGTAGCCCCAAAGAAAACTAAATACCAAATTTCACCCACATGTGGTTACGACCTTCAAAACAGCGAAAATCGGAAGGTACTGTTTTATGGCTAACGTGGATCTATTCTGACAAATTTTTTGGTGAAAGTTTTTAGGTCCCTAAGAGGACAAAGTACGCTTCCATGAGGGCTATAAGAAGGTGTGGACCTATAGTGATAATTTTTTTCTGGAATAGTTTATAAATTTCTGCCATTTCGGTGTGATAATGAAGTTAAAACCACCAAAATACCGAAAGCGGGAGGTAACGTTCTATGGGGGCTATATGAAAGGATGGACCTATACTAACAAAATTCCAAGTGAAAAGATTCATACCCCAACGAAGACTAAATGCCGAATTTCAGCCATTTCGGTGTGATAATGAGGCCAAAACCCCCTAAACTATGGAGGCTATATGAAGGCGTGGGCCGATATACCAAACATCCTAAGAGTTATAGAAACTTCTATATAAAATTATAGAGCTTTATCTCAGAAATTCCGAGCTGTATCTTGATTTCAACAGACTGACCGACATGGTTAAATCGACTTAGAATTTTATGCTGATCAAGAATATATATACCTTAAAGGGTCTTCGACAAATATTTCAATCTGTTACAAACGGAATGACAAATTTAATTATACCCTTCATATTATTGGGAGGGTATAAAAATATCCAAATCAGTCCAGCCGTTCTCAACTGATGCAATACCAACGAACGACATTTGATTTTTATTTATAAAGATTTTCTGCGTGCAGGCTTTCTACGCATTGAGATTCAAAAATACCAAGTTAAATCCACTTCAGAAGGAAAATGTAGCAAAACCCTTTCCAAAACATGAATCAAATTATAGCAATCTCGGTTCGAAAATTTAACAAAAAAAAAACCGTCGAGTTTAGGCGAATAATTTCTCCAGTACTCTTTTATGGGGGATATATCAAAACCTGGATCTAAACTGTCAATTTTTTGCAAAGGATTTTTTTTTTAACATGTTGTAATGTTTTGTACCCCTACCGAAGACTCAATACCAAACTTCAGTTATTCCGGTTGAATAATATGGCTAAAACACTCAAGATACCGAAAATCGAGAGTACAGTACCAAAAAATTTCTGGAGCACAGGTTTGTGACTTCAACTATGACTAACAACCTCTTTATGTATGTCGATACGAAAAGAATTTAGTAGTATTTCATTAATTCATTCATTCATTCATTCATTCCTTCATTCATTCATTCATTCATTCATTCATTCATTCATTCATTCATTCATTCATGCATTCATTCATTCATTCATTCATTCATTCATTCATTCATTCATTCATTCATTCATTCATTCATTCATTCATTCATTCATTCATTCATTCACTCATTCATTCATTCATTCATTCATTCATTCATTCATTCATTCATTCATTCATTCATTCATTCATTCATTCATTCATTCATTCATTCATTCATTCATTCATTCATTCATTCATTCATTCATTCATTCATTCATTCATTCATTCATTCATTCATTCATTCATTCATTCATTCATTCATTCATTCATTCATTCATTCATTCATTCATTCATTCATTCATTCATTCATTCATTCATTCATTCATTCATTCATTCATTCATTCATTCATTCATTCATTCATTCATTCATTCATTCATTCATTCATTCATTCATTCATTCATTCATTCATTCATTCATTCATACGATATTATGGTTGACATAATATCGGAACGAAATGTCGGAGCGAAATCGGCTCGAGTTCGGTTGGGAGATACGGAAGGGAAATTTTTTCTTCCTAATCTTTATACAGATTTCGAACGATTTCGAAATAATGTCGTATGAAAATCGGATGAACCTTCCGAATTTTCGTACAGATTTCTGAACGAATTTGCAAATAATGCTGTATGAATTTCTCTGACGCCTTTTTATTTTACCAATTTTTGTTTGTTATGCTTTTTTATTGGAAGATTGTAATTTAAAATGTTTGTAATGATTTTCATTATTGATATTCAAATTGAAGCTCTACTTTATAGTCGTTATCGGACAGTAGATAATAGATAATATAATACCTGTCTACGGCATTATTTAGCCTGTGAACAAACGAACTTCTTAGCTGTTAAAGTCTATAAGACATGCAAAACCCCTCTCTTCTCCATTCCCCATTAAAATAATCAACATTCAGCAATGTTTCCTAAGGAAACATCAATAAGTCACATTATGTAGTTTTCTCCATGCTTCTACTGAATCCCCAATAACAGCGTAAAAAAGTGTCCTTCTCATAAGATCCAATCAAAACAAATCATAAATATTCTATTACAATATTTCGAGATTTTTTATTAAATAAATAAAGATTACAAAATGTCATCAATATTCATAATAAGTACATACATACATACATAGGTCTAAGTTCCGAATGTGTATTTGTCGCATCATTCTGATTTACATAAAAAAGAACAATCTCTCTCATTTTGTGAGCTTTATGTTGATGAAAGTTCAAATTTCCCTTTCAACTACCAATTACTCATGGGAAATTCAAAGGATAATATTCACAATCATATATGACAGACCACAAATCGTTACTCAAATACAAGCGTTATAAGATTTGTTTAATAGGGTGGGTATAATTTAGTAGCTTAAGTTTGATTATACCTTAACACAAAGGCTAACAATAATTTAAAAATTAAGTTTCATTGTTTTATTTATAAATACACCGAAAACTAGAAAATAATGTTTCGCTTAGCCTCAATAAGTACATTCTTCCTCATGATGGAATCTCTCAAATAAAACGCTTACCGTTTAATTTTGTCACAATTTTTAATTCAAAAGCAAGCGTTTTATTTGAGAGATTCCATCATGAGGAAGAATATACTTATTGAGGATAAGCGAAAAATTATTTTCTAGTTTTCAGTGCATTTATAAATAAATCACTGAAACTTAATTTTCTAATTATTTTTTACAGTGTTTTATAAAAGTTGCTTTGGTGTCCGTTTAATTCAAATCTAGTAACTCATTTTTCACACAGTTGCAGTTGACCAATCGAACTAAAACTTTGCACACTTTTCAGATTTGGATGACATTGAGGGATTTCATCATGAAAAATTGTTTTCTAGTTTCAAGTGCATTTATAAATAAAACACTGTAACTTAATTTTCTTTAATTATTTTTTATTGTTTTTAACTTTTTAGTAAATAAATTTTTTTGACCACTGAGAACCTCATAACAAAATTATAGCCAATTTAGGCCGAAAATGTAGATAAAAACTTTAAAATGCCTGAAATCGTGTGGTACCGTTATAAAAGGGCCATACGAAAACCTGACCCATGTCCACAATTTTTGGTGGAGAAGTTTCAGTACCATTGGGAACTCCAAATGCCAAGTTAAAGCGAAATTTGGGCTAAAAATGAAGAAAAAATCCTCAAAATACCTGAAATCGAGTGGTACCGTTATATGGGGGCTAAAGGCAAAAAATGGACCCATATTGATTTTCGTTTCATATTGTATTGTCATCCAAATCTGAAAACTGTGCAAAAGTTCGATCGGTTAACTGCAACTGTGTTAAAAACGAGTTACTACATTTGAACTAAATCTGATGGTACCGCTATATGGGGGCTATAGGAAAAAATGGACCCATAATGGTTTTGGTTTCATATTCATGTGTTGTCCTCCAAATTTGAAAAGTTAGTTATTGATCTATGTTTTAAGTATACATACATACATATGTTGCCACAAACATCCCCGAAGGGACAAGAGAGTCTTGTCTCATATTAATGTGTTCTCCCCGATTCATATTAGCTCAATGATATTGGACCTACTTTTTATAGCTGAATCCGAACGGCGTGTCATACGACACCACTTGTAGAGAAGTTTTACATGGCTGAAATACTCAGCAAATGTCACCAACATGTCGCCTAGTGGTCTCAGAGTTCGAGAGCTGACGCTGGAAGTTAATAGGTTGGGCGGTGAGCACAAGTGGCTAGATCGTCTGAAGAGTTGTAAAATTGGAGCAGGAATTAGTGAATTGTGTTCAATGGTTAAGTTATTCTCGTACCTTGGAAAGAAGGAAGATTCCTATTTTCACGTTCGGCGTTACTACGCTGACTGATCCTACTCTTCGGATCACAAGTTATTTTAATCGACAATTTTTCAAGCACCCTGAGAGTGACAGAACGAAGGCAAGAATAGTGCGTCGCATTCGATTTTTTCATGCAATGAATGATGTTGCAAAAGCCATCAGGCATGCTAAATCATCCGAAGCGTTGGGCCCTGATGGAATCTCCATGGTAATGCTGAAGCAGCTGGATAAGCCGGAAGTTGAGAATCTTATGAAAGTTCACAAAAAGTCGCTAGCCACCCACATTGTGCCTAAGGTCTGGAAAATGGGCAGGGTGGTCCCGCTACTGACGCCAATCAAATATGCAAGCGAAGGTGAATTCTAGAAACCGATTTTACTCTTGTTGCCAGTGGCAAAGACTGTTGTGGCTTTATTCCTCCCAGCATCAAAAATAGCTATACTGTTGCAGATCATCAACATGGGTTACGTAATTTGCACAGCTCTACAACAGCGCTGCCCGCTATCTAATAAGTCGGGGACTCAACCAGAGCGAGCCGTGTGATAGAACAGTGATGGTGGCGCTTGACTTATCAAAAGTCTCTGATACTGTCAAGCACGCTGTTTGAGGACATTAAGCAGTCTGCCCTCCGCCACAGTTTTAAATGTTGGATAATCAATCTTATGTGTGGACGCCACTCCTACGTGGAATTCCCCGTAGAGACAAATAGGGTAGAGTAATATCTCCGAAACCGTTTAACCTCTACTTTTCCTGCATTTCACCCCCTTCACACGGCATTGAGATTGTTACGTATACGGCGTCAAATACCTTCCGTAATCTATATATATAAATGAGCTTGGTGATAAGTGATTGACTGACTGACTGACTGACTCATCATCAACGCCCAGCCAAAACGGCTAAAGCTAGGAGCTTGAAATTTTACCAGTGGGTCACTGTTGATGCAAATGTGCGAGATAAGGCCGGGTTTTAGAAAATTCGTCCTGGAACCACAAAAAATAACAACAACAAAAATCCTTATTTTTCATTATCATTACGTACTTATTCACTTAGTTGGCCCTCTGCAAGACATGTGTCAAATTAACAATGCTATAACTTCATGATACCGTAAACGATCACACATAATTTCAAATTTTGTAGTTTACTTCTAGGCGCACTTATTTTATCGTAAACCACTAAATAATAGAAAGACAAGACATTTGTTATCTTCCATTGCAACAGATGTCGCAGTTGGTGATAATGATATAAACATCAATTACGCGAAAAATACAAACCGATCCTGATTTAGTTTTCACATAACAGGTGTCGCACAAAAGATTTTCATTCGTTAAAATACAGTTAGAAAAGATGATTACAAATGATGCATTTGTAAAAATTTTGATTTTCAATTTAAAATTAAAACAAAAATTCTTTCAATAAATGATGTTGGGTTTGTTGAACAAATGAGTTGCTGTTGAAGACAACATTAGGGGAATAAATTCAGAAATCGGCCAGAAATAACAACAACTAAAAACTGTATGGACCTCACTTTTTGGTAATAACTAAATGTTTGCAAACCAATGAAAGTGCAATAAAATTGTGCATATTACCACGATTTATTTGCAATTAAGAATTTTATCGTATATGGAGATGTACAGTCATAACTATTCAATTTCAAAATCTGTAATTTGAAGAAATCGCTAAATAATTAATGAAATCAATAATAGGCCCCAGGAATATAGGAATATAGGAATTTGGTATGGAAATCAAGGTTGGGAAGTGGTGCTTCTAAAAGGAAATGGTTTGCAAAATTACCAATCATGTGTACGAAAAGTACTAAATGGTACTAAATTTAGTACAATTTAGATTTGGGTGAACGTAAAGAGCTGGAAACCTGAAATTTGGAATTAAGGTTACTGTTGTAGTGTAGGATTGAGATGTGAGGGTAGTTTTGGAAATTCGTGCTTATGTGTACGAAAAGTACTAAATAGTACTAAATTTGGTACAATAGGAATTTGGGTGAACGGATAGAGCTGGAATCCTGATATTTGGAATTGAGATTACTGTTGGAGTGTAGGATTGAAGAACTTTTGGAAATTCGTACTTATGTGTATGAAAAGTACTAAATGGTACTAAATTTGATACAATGGGGATTTGGGTGAACGGATAATAGCTGGAATCTCGAAATTTGGAATTGAGATTACTGGTGGGGTGTAGGATTGAGGTAGTTTTGAAAATTCGTACTTATGGGTACGGAAAGTACTAAATGGTACTAAATTTAGTACAATTTGGATTTGAATGAACGGATAGAGCTGGAAACCTGAAATTTGGAATTAATATTACTGTTGAAGTGTAGGATTGAGATATGAGGGTGGTTTTGTAAATTAGTACTTATGTGTACGGAAAGTACTAAATGGAACTAACTAACTAACTAACTATAATGGGGATTTGGGTGAACGGATAGCGCTGGAATCTCTAAATTTGGAACTGAGATTACTGGTGGAGTTTAGTATTGTGGAAGTTTTGGAAATTCGTACATAGGGTACGAAAAATACTAAATAGCACTAAATTTGGTACAGTTTCGATTTGGGTGAACGGATAGAGCTTGATTCCTCAAATTTGGACTGAGGATCACTGATGAAGAGTAAGAAAGATGCTCCAAAGGGTTTTTGGAAACTTGAGTGTACGAAAAGTACTAAATGGTACTAAATTTAGTACAATTTGGATTTGGGTGAACGGATAGAGCTGGATTCCTGAAATTTGGAATTGATATTACTGTTGGAGTGTAGGACTGGGGAAGTTTTGGAAATTCTTACTTATGTGAATGAAAAGTACTAAATGGTACTAAATTTGGGACAATGGGGATTTGGGTGAACGGATATAGTTGGAATCTCGAAATTTGGAATTGAGATTACTGGTGGGGTGTAGAATTGAGGTAGTTTTGAAAATTCGTACTTATGGGTACGAAAAGTACTAAATGGTACTAAATTTAGTACAATTTGGATTTGGGTGAACGTATGTATGTAGCTGGAAACCTGAAATTTGGAATTAAGTGGTGGTTTTGGAAATTCGTACTTATGTGTTCGAAAAGTACTAAATTTGGTACAACAGGGATTCGAGTGAACGGACAGAGCTGGAATCCTGAAATTTGAAATTGAGATTACTGTTGGAGCATAGGATTGGGGAAATTTTGGAAATTCGTATTTATGTGTACGAAAAATACTAAATGGTACTAAATTTGTTACAATTTGGATTTGGGTGAACGGATAGAACTGGAATCCTGAATTTTAAGTATTTTAATTTTATTTATTTTAATTTAAAGTATGAATTTTTGTAAACGGAAAGAGTTAGAATTTGCAACCCGTTCGCGGTAGGCTGTAGAGGTAGAATTTGGATTTGGGTGACGGATAGTGTTTGAGTCCTGAAATTTGAAATTAGGATTACTATTGGAGTGTAGGACTGAGGTAGTAAGGGTACGAAAAGTACTAAGTGGTACTACCTGTGGTACAATTTGGATTTGGGGGAACGGATAGAGCTGGAATCCTGGAATTTGGTCAGACTGCTGTTGGAGTATAGGATTGAGATGGAAGTAGTTCTGAAATTCGTACTTATGGGTACGAAATTTACCAAATGGTACAACTTGGATTTGAGTGCACGGATAGCGCTGGAATCCTGTTATTTGGAATTATGGTTACTGTTGAAGTGAAGGATTAAGGTTGTTTTGGAAAATCGAATTGTACAGAATTTGGTATAATTTGTTTTTGTGTAAAGGGGTTTTTGAAATTCGTAGTAGAAAGTTACGAAAAGTGCTAAAGTGTACTTAATATGGAATCCATTGTATTAGGCAAACGCGAAGAGCTAGAAATCTGAAATTTTGAACGAATGGTCATTGATGGAGAGTTAGGAAGATGTACCAATGGGTATTTAGAAACTCGACCTATAAGTGTACGAAAAGTACTAAAAGTTTCTAAATTTGGTACCAATTGCATATTTTTAATGGATAATGCTAGAATCTTCAAATTTGGTATGGGAATCAAGGTTGGGAAATGGCGTTGAAATAAGGAAATGGTTTTGGAAGTTCGTATTTATGATTACGAGCAGTACTAAATTTGGATTTGGGTGAACGGATAGAGCTGGAATCCTAAAGTTTTGAATTAAGATTACTGTAGGGGTGTAGGATTGAGATAGTTTTGGAAATTCGTACCTTTGGGTACGAAAAGTACTAAATGGTACTAAATTTGGTACAATTTGGATTTGGATGAACGGATAGAGCTGGAATTCTGAAATTTGGAACTAAGATTACTGTCGGACAGTAGAATTGAGGTAGTTTTGGAAATTCGTACTTATGGGTACAGAAAGCACTAAATTCGGTACAATTTGAATTTTAGTAAACGGATAGTGTTGGAATTAGGAATTAAGATTACTGTAGGAGTGTAGTATTGAGGAAATTTTGAAAAGTCGTACGTATGGGTAAGAGAAGTACTAAATGGTACTAAATATGGTACAATATGGATTTGGGTGAACGGGTAGAGCTGGAATCCTGAAATTTTTGTTTGGGAAAGAAATGGTACTAAATTTGATACAATTTGGATTCGGGTGAATTAATAGAGCTGGAATCCTGAAATTTGGAATTACGATTACAGTCGAAGAGTAGGATTCAGATTGTTTTGAAAAAGCAAACTTATGGTTACGAAAAGCACTAAATGGTACTAAATTTAGTACAATTTGTATGTAGGTGAACGGATAGAGGTGGAATCCTGCAATTTGAAAGTATGATTATTGTACCCCTGTTGCGTTGAGGATGTTTTGAAAATTGGTACGAAAATTATAAATTGTTCTAAATTTAGTACAATTTTAATTTGGTTTAACGGATAGAGTTTGAATCCTGAAATTTTGAAGTAAGATTACTACTAAAGTGAAGGATTGAGGTAGTTTTGGAAAATCTTACTTATGGGAACGAAGAGTTCGACTTGATACTAAGTTTGGTACAATTTGGAATTGGACGAACGGATACAGCTGGAATCTTGAGATCTGTAATTATTATGGAATTTACTGTAATTATTTTGTATTAATGTTCGTGTATGGCTGAGATATGTCGTCGAAATACGTACCATAAGTATACGAAAATTACTTAATGGTACTCAATTTGTTTTTGGGTGTAGGGACAGTGCTGGAATTTTTATTTTTTGGAGTTAGGGTGTGTATTGGTGTGCAACGTTGATCTCGCTGTTAATGTGTAAGGGTGAGATACGGCTGATCTTTTTGAAAATCGAACTTAAGGGGTACGTACAGTACCAAGATAAAAATAAATATTTATTAAAATTGGTATTAGTGCGACCAAATTTTCAGTGTTTGTCATTTCCATATTATATATTGTTTATTTGTTTTTTTATATCCTTTCCGCATACGAAGTAGCGGGCATTTTGCTAGTGTTATTCATAAAAGGCTGAACTCTTATTTGATCGATCTAACTAACTTTACCACAAGAGAAATATGAAATTCTCCGCTAGCAAGTAAATCTACGGCCGCTCTGTTCACAACATGGACTGTGGAGATGAACACAGAGTTGTATGTCCAGGTCGATGGCAACAGACCACTAACTACCTATCTGCGACAAGCTGAGATGTGGGAACAAGTTCCTCAAGTCCCTAGCCGGCAGCACTTGGGGTGAAGACAATGAAACCTTGTTGGTCACATATAACGCGATATGTCGGTCTGTGGTAAGATATGCGGTGTTAGTGTGGTTGGCGAATATACATACATACATATGTGCAACGCGATGGAACACTATTCAAGCCTGCCAGAACGCCGCCCTGTAAACTGCAACAGGGTGCTGCATCATATCATCAGTAGACATTCTGCGTGAGGAGTCCAATATTCTTTTAGTATTATTACTTGATCGTGTTGTACCGTGAGAATAGGACCCCCACCCAGGCAATTCGGAAGGGATCTTCATGATCCATAAAGATACGTTATAACAGAGAACTGCTAGATTAGGAAGAATATCAAGCAGGTTTGGATAAAATTCGCACAGATCCGTTCCCGGATTACATCCCCAAATACCGCAGCTAAGGAGCGTCAGCTGCCTGCCACACAAGGATTCATGATACCGTGCAAACTATCCGCTCAGCATTCGGCACAGACCCGCACGATACACTGCACATTTTCAACTGCCCTGCCAAGCCTACTCAGCTAATTCCAGTAGATCTGTTGTCACATCTGATCGAAACAGCCACATTCCTACAACTGGAGATAAACACAGAGCCAGATTAAACAGGAAAAGTAGCATACAAACATATAAAATACTGTTACAACAACATAGGTCCATGTTTTGCAATATAACGGTATCACGCGATTGCCGGGATTTTGCGATTTTATCTAAATTTTTTGGCCGAAATAGAGATCATTTAACATTTGAGGTTCTTAGTGGCCATTATACTTCTACACCAAAAATTGTCAATATAGGTCCATGTTTTGGTATATACCCGATATAACGGTACCAACCGATTTTCGGAAGTTTAAGGATTATAGACGAACTATCTGTAATTTATCATTTGAGGTTCTTAGTGGTCACAAAACATCTCCACCGAAAATTGTTGACAGAGGTCAATGTTTTGGTATAGCCCCCATTTAACAGTACCTTTCGATTTTCGATATGTTGAGTATTTTATCTACAGTATTTAACCGAACTACCAGTAATTTGACGCATGAGTTTCCCAGTGGTCACACTAAAAATTGTCAATATAGGTTTTATGTTTTATTTTATCTTATTTCAAATATTTATTATAATAAACAATTACAATAAAATTATATTAAAACAAGTAAGAAAAGTCTATAGTCGGACGGAGCCGACCATGGGATACCCTATACCACTATCTCTGGACAATCGCTCGCCACGGAACATCTTTTCAATGATTGTGAAAATTTAATTATCAAATATAAGAGATGTAATGTATAATACTTATGACCAAAACCAAAAAGTTATCTGGCATGACAAAGACATTTTTGTAGAAGGAAAGGAAAATTTAGTTCACACAAATTAAAATGTAATGACACCCACTTATGTAGTACTACTACTTCCGTTGTTTAACCGCTTCGTTATTGAAATTTTTACCAATTTCACACAAAAGTTTCAGTCCATTTAACCCGCTAAGTATTATCTAATCTTCACGTTGGTTTGCACGCTTCTTCTTCATCATAAACTCAAACTTTGTTTAAAATTTTGCGGGTTATTATTTTGACCTACAGAGCCGCTACAAAATTGGTTACAATTTAGTTTTTGGTCCATTTCATACCCTGAACATTTCACAATCATCACCAAAAACTAATCATTTCTATTCTGGCCCGAACCCAATATCCTCAAAAAATTTGTTACAATCGGTCCATAATTGCGGCTTGTTTACAATATTTAATGGACGGACAAACATCGCTAAGTCGCTTTATCTCGTCGAGATATGAATTTTGGCATACCAAATAAGGGGTCTACGACGAATATTTCGTGGTGTTACATAAACTTTTGGAGAGACAAGAACCCATTATATATTAGGCAGTAGGCCCGTTATCTAGCACTTTATTGCAATTAACATCAGAGGAAAGGTCAGTAGTTTTTTCCCATATGTAGGCTACTTTGCGAAATATATATGTCCTCAAGGAATTAAAATATCGACCAAAAATAAAATTTTTATATTTTTCATACAAATGTAATGGTCCATTTCACCCGCTAAAGAATATCAGATCATCATTCAAAATTGTAGGCATCTTTTTCGACCTATAATCTTACCCGGTGCAAAATTTCGTGACTATTGATGTATAATTGCGACTTCTAGCGAGTTTATTATTGCACTACAAACAAATAACGGAATATATTAGGCTGTAACTCTGTTATCTGATCATGCACACCAACATAATTGGCATCAATTGAAAGGTCAAGCGTTCCACTTTCATGTATATCTCACTTGTCCGGAATGTCACTTCCAGGAATTAAGATATAAGCTGTATATTAAAAATTTTCACAATTTTCACACAAAAGTTTTGGTCCATTTAACCCTCTAAATATTATCCGATCGCCATCTTAAATTGCAAGCTTCGCCTTTGTGATATACTCTTACCTTATTTAAAATTACGCGTTGATCGGACTATTATTGAGACCTACAGAGCCGCTAGAAAATTGCATAAATATTGTGTTTTTGGTCCATTTCACCCGCTAAATATTTCACGATCATCACCAATAAGAATAGGGATCTATTCTGATCTGAACCCGACCTCCATACAAAATTTCGTGACGATCGGTCCATAATTGCGGCCTGGAGCGTGTTTACAATTTATAATGGACAGACGGACGGACGGACGGACGGACGGACAGACACACATCTCAAAATCGCTTTATCTCGCCGAGATATGAAGATTGGTATACCACATTGGGGGTCTCCGACGAATATTTCGCGGTGTTACATGAATTTTTACCAAAACAAACTTATAATACCCTTTTCCACATTGTGGTATAGGGTATAAATAGCACTAGCATCTAAGGCTATCGGCTAAAATGTAGGTCTATGTATTTTCGATATTTTGAGGATTTGTGCTGCATTTTTGTACCTGTAATTTAACATTTGAGGTTTCCAGCGGTCACAAAATATACCAAAAATTGTTAACATAGGTCCAACACGGCAAGCCAATGACATGCTCTTGTTGCAGTACTTGCTCGTGTGTTACCGCCAGAGTCATCATATGGTGGATACATTGATGTCAACGCCTGCACGTTGTCGTAACAACAGAGAATAACGAATTCAAATGAGAGTTATGTCAGCCGTTGTTTAACAAAGGGACATTATTATCCCATCAATTCTCTCTCATTTATTTTGGACACCAATGATTTGAATAGAATTCGAACAGATGCAGTCGCAGATGCCATAAACAGCTATCGTGTGAATGCGGTTCTCGGAGTACATCATCCACCTATTGCAGCTGAAGAACGTCAGCTGACAGACAAATCAGAGTAGGTTTAGCTCAACTACGTTCAGGACGGTGCAGCCGTCCAAATTCCTATAGGGTGAGGATTAATGACGCCATGCATAACATATGCCAAGCATGCGGTACAACCTCGTGCTTTATTAATACAACCAATTAAAGCAGCCACATTCCTAGACCTGCACCGAGCCATAGCCGGGTTAAACAGAAAAACTCTGTATTTTAAATTAAATTTGTCAATCCGTATGTGACACATGGAAATATTAGTCGGAGACCCTATAAACTATATATATATTTTTGATCAGCATACAATTTTAAGTCGACTTAACAATATCCATCTGTCCGTTAGTCTACTTGTTGAAATCAAGACACAGCTCGCAATATATATCAGACTAGCAAAATGCCCGCTACTTCGTATGCGGAAGGGATATAAAAAAACAAATAAACAATATATAATATGGAAATGACAAACACTGAAAATTTGGTCGCACTAATACCAATTTTAATAAATATTTATTTTTATCTTTGTACTGTACGTACCCCTTAAGTTCGATTTTCAAAAAGATCAGCCATATCTCACCCTTACACATTAACAGCGAGATCAACGTTGCACACCAATACACACCCTAACTCCAAAAAATAAAAATTCCAGCACTGTCCCTACACCCAAAAACAAATTGAGTACCATTAAGTAATTTTCGTATACTTATGGTACGTATTTCGACGACATATCTCAGCCATACACGGACATTAATACAAAATAATTACAGTAAATTCCATAATAATTACAGATCTCAAGATTCCAGCTGTATCCGTTCGTCCAATTCCAAATTGTACCAAACTTAGTATCAAGTCGAACTCTTCGTTCCCATAAGTAAGATTTTCCAAAACTACCTCAATCCTTCACTTTAGTAGTAATCTTACTTCAAAATTTCAGGATTCAAACTCTATCCGTTAAACCAAATTAAAATTGTACTAAATTTAGAACAATTTATAATTTTCGTACCAATTTTCAAAACATCCTCAACGCAACAGGGCTACAATAATCATACTTTCAAATTGCAGGATTCCACCGCTATCCGTTCACCTACATACAAATTGTACTAAATTTAGTACCACTTAGTGCTTTTCGTAACCATAAGTTTGCTTTTTCAAAACAATCTGAATCCTACTCTTCGACTGTAATCGTAATTCCAAATTTCAGGATTCCAGCTCTATTAATTCACCCGAATCCAAATTGTATCAAATTTAGTACCATTTCTTTCCCAAACAAAAATTTCAGGATTCCAGCTCTACCCGTTCACCCAAATCCATATTGTACCATATTTAGTACCATTTAGTACTTCTCTTACCCATACGTACGACTTTTCAAAATTTCCTCAATACTACACTCCTACAGTAATCTTAATTCCTAATTCCAACACTATCCGTTTACTAAAATTCAAATTGTACCGAATTTAGTGCTTTCTGTACCCATAAGTACGAATTTCCAAAACTACCTCAATTCTACTGTCCGACAGTAATCTTAGTTCCAAATTTCAGAATTCCAGCTCTATCCGTTCATCCAAATCCAAATTGTACCAAATTTAGTACCATTTAGTACTTTTCGTACCCAAAGGTACGAATTTCCAAAACTATCTCAATCCTACACCCCTACAGTAATCTTAATTCAAAACTTTAGGATTCCAGCTCTATCCGTTCACCCAAATCCAAATTTAGTACTGCTCGTAATCATAAATACGAACTTCCAAAACCATTTCCTTATTTCAACGCCATTTCCCAACCTTGATTCCCATACCAAATTTGAAGATTCTAGCATTATCCATTAAAAATATGCAATTGGTACCAAATTTAGAAACTTTTAGTACTTTTCGTACACTTATAGGTCGAGTTTCTAAATACCCATTGGTACATCTTCCTAACTCTCCATCAATGACCATTCGTTCAAAATTTCAGATTTCTAGCTCTTCGCGTTTGCCTAATACAATGGATTCCATATTAAGTACACTTTAGCACTTTTCGTAACTTTCTACTACGAATTTCAAAAACCCCTTTACACAAAAACAAATTATACCAAATTCTGTACAATTCGATTTTCCAAAACAACCTTAATCCTTCACTTCAACAGTAACCATAATTCCAAATAACAGGATTCCAGCGCTATCCGTGCACTCAAATCCAAGTTGTACCATTTGGTAAATTTCGTACCCATAAGTACGAATTTCAGAACTACTTCCATCTCAATCCTATACTCCAACAGCAGTCTGACCAAATTCCAGGATTCCAGCTCTATCCGTTCCCCCAAATCCAAATTGTACCACAGGTAGTACCACTTAGTAATTTTCGTACCCTTACTACCTCAGTCCTACACTCCAATAGTAATCCTAATTTCAAATTTCAGGACTCAAACACTATCCGTCACCCAAATCCAAATTCTACCTCTACAGCCTACCGCGAACGGGTTGCAAATTCTAACTCTTTCCGTTTACAAAAATTCATACTTTAAATTAAAATAAATAAAATTAAAATACTTAAAATTCAGGATTCCAGTTCTATCCGTTCACCCAAATCCAAATTGTAACAAATTTAGTACCATTTAGTATTTTTCGTACACATAAATACGAATTTCCAAAATTTCCCCAATCCTATGCTCCAACAGTAATCTCAATTTCAAATTTCAGGATTCCAGCTCTGTCCGTTCACTCGAATCCCTGTTGTACCAACTTTAGTACTTTTCGAACACATAAGTACGAATTTCCAAAACCACCACTTAATTCCAAATTTCAGGTTTCCAGCTACATACATACGTTCACCCAAATCCAAATTGTACTAAATTTAGTACCATTTAGTACTTTTCGTACCCATAAGTACGAATTTTCAAAACTACCTCAATTCTACACCCCACCAGTAATCTCAATTCCAAATTTCGAGATTCCAACTATATCCGTTCACCCAAATCCCCATTGTCCCAAATTTAGTACCATTTAGTACTTTTCATTCACATAAGTAAGAATTTCCAAAACTTCCCCAGTCCTACACTCCAACAGTAATATCAATTCCAAATTTCAGGAATCCAGCTCTATCCGTTCACCCAAATCCAAATTGTACTAAATTTAGTACCATTTAGTACTTTTCGTACACTCAAGTTTCCAAAAACCCTTTGGAGCATCTTTCTTACTCTTCATCAGTGATCCTCAGTCCAAATTTGAGGAATCAAGCTCTATCCGTTCACCCAAATCGAAACTGTACCAAATTTAGTGCTATTTAGTATTTTTCGTACCCTATGTACGAATTTCCAAAACTTCCAC
Source organism: Musca autumnalis (assembly GCF_047663935.1). Taxonomy (NCBI): domain Eukaryota; kingdom Metazoa; phylum Arthropoda; class Insecta; order Diptera; family Muscidae; genus Musca; species Musca autumnalis. The sequence continues at coordinate 105,966,209 of NW_027411644.1, forward strand.
AATACTAAACTCCACCAGTAATCTCAGTTCCAAATTTAGAGATTCCAGCGCTATCCGTTCACCCAAATCCCCATTATACAAAATTTAGTTCCATTTAGTACTTTCCGTACACATAAGTACTAATTTACAAAACCACCCTCATATCTCAATCCTACACTTCAACAGTAATATTAATTCCAAATTTCAGGTTTCCAGCTCTATCCGTTCATTCAAATCCAAATTGTACTAAATTTAGTACCATTTAGTACTTTCCGTACCCATAAGTACGAATTTTCAAAACTACCTCAATCCTACACCCCACCAGTAATCTCAATTCCAAATTTCGAGATTCCAGCTATTATCCATTCACCCAAATCCCCATTGTATCAAATTTAGTACCATTTAGTACTTTTCATACACATAAGTACGAATTTCCAAAAGTTCTTCAATCCTACACTCCAACAGTAATCTCAATTCCAAATATCAGGATTCCAGCTCTATCCGTTCACCCAAATTCCTATTGTACCAAATTTAGTACTATTTAGTACTTTTCGTACACATAAGCACGAATTTCCAAAACTACCCTCACATCTCAATCCTACACTACAACAGTAACCTTAATTCCAAATTTCAGGTTTCCAGCTCTTTACGTTCACCCAAATCTAAATTGTACTAAATTTAGTACCATTTAGTACTTTTCGTACACATGATTGGTAATTTTGCAAACCATTTCCTTTTAGAAGCACCACTTCCCAACCTTGATTTCCATACCAAATTCCTATATTCCTATATTCCTGGGGCCTATTATTGATTTCATTAATTATTTAGCGATTTCTTCAAATTACAGATTTTGAAATTGAATAGTTATGACTGTACATCTCCATATACGATAAAATTCTTAATTGCAAATAAATCGTGGTAATATGCACAATTTTATTGCACTTTCATTGGTTTGCAAACATTTAGTTATTACCAAAAAGTGAGGTCCATACAGTTTTTAGTTGTTGTTATTTCTGGCCGATTTCTGAATTTATTCCCCTAATGTTGTCTTCAACAGCAACTCATTTGTTCAACAAACCCAACATCATTTATTGAAAGAATTTTTGTTTTAATTTTAAATTGAAAATCAAAATTTTTACAAATGCATCATTTGTAATCATCTTTTCTAACTGTATTTTAACGAATGAAAATCTTTTGTGCGACACCTGTTATGTGAAAACTAAATCAGGATCGGTTTGTATTTTTCGCGTAATTGATGTTTATATCATTATCACCAACTGCGACATCTGTTGCAATGGAAGATAACAAATGTCTTGTCTTTCTATTATTTAGTGGTTTACGATAAAATAAGTGCGCCTAGAAGTAAACTACAAAATTTGAAATTATGTGTGATCGTTTACGGTATCATGAAGTTATAGCATTGTTAATTTGACACATGTCTTGCAGAGGGCCAACTAAGGCCGCCATCAGACAATCTGCTTTTTCACATGTATGTTGTCACTTTGGGCGTACTAATATACAGAACAGCTGATGTCATACATGTGAAAAAGCAGATGGTCTGATGGCGGCCTAAGTGAATAAGTACGTAATGATAATGAAAAATAAGGATTTTTGTTGTTGTTATTTTTTGTGGTTCCAGGACGAATTTTCTAAAACCCGGCCTTATCTCGCACATTTGCATCAACAGTGACCCACTGGTAAAATTTCAAGCTCCTAGCTTTAGCCGTTTTGGCTGGGCGTTGATGATGAGTCAGTCAGTCAGTCAATCACTTATCACCAAGCTCTTTTATATATATAGAAGATAAAGCTTTACAATTTGGCACATTAGTTTCGATTACTCCTCGGATGTTTGGTATTGTACCTCCCGATTTTCGGAATTTTAAAGGTTGTGAACTCACTATCGCACCGAAATGCCTGAAATTTGATATTAAGTCTTCGTTGGGTGTATAAAACCTCCCACCTGAAACTTGTGGGTATAGGTCCCATAGAAGGTTGTGACCCAAACTATCGCACTGAAATTTGGTATTTAGTCTTCGTTTTGGGTGGGAACATTCAAACTGAAATGTGTAGGTATAGGTCAACGTCCTCATATAGCTCTCATAGAACAGTACTCCGGATTTTCGTTATTTTGAAGGTTATGGGCCCAATATGAAACCGAAATGGCTGAAATTTGGTATTTAGTCTCCGTTGGTGTAGGCCTACGTCTTCATATAACCCCCATAGAACGGAACCTGTCGATTTTCAATATTTTAAAGGTTGTGGCATCGCTATAGCACTGAAATCGCTGAAATTCGGTATTAGGTATTCGAAAGGGGTGAAGAACTTTCAACCAGAAATTTGTCGTATATATATGTCCACGTCTTCATATAGCCCCCATAAAACGATACCTCCCGATTTTCGGTAATTTAAAGGTTGTGACCTCAATATCGCACCACAATGTCTGAAATTTAGTATGTACTCTTCGTTGGGGGTATAGAATTTACTACCTCAAATTTTTTGTTGTATATCCACGTCTTCATATTGTCCCCATAGAACGGTACCTGCCGATGTTCGGTATTTTAAAGGTTGTGACCACACTATCGCTACGAAATTGGGTATTTGGTCTTCGTTGGGGGTAAGAAACATTCAACCTAAAATTTGTAGGTATAGGTCCACGTCTTCATATAACCCTCATAGAACGTTACCTCCCGATTTTCGGTATTTTGAAGATAGTGGCCTTAACATCCTACCGAAAAGGCTGAATTTGAGTATTTAGTCTTCGTTGGGGGTATAAAGTTTTTCACCTGAAATTTGTCGAAATAGGTCACCGTCTTCATATAGTCCCCATAGAACGGTACCTCCCGATTTTCACATCCAACCAAAATGGCTGATATTTAACATTTAGTCTTCGTTTGGGGTATAAACTTTTCCAACTGAAGTTTGTCGGTATAGGCGCCTTCGTATAGCCTCTATAGAACGGAACCTGTCGATTTTCGGAATTTTGAAGGTTTTAGCTTCATTATCTAACCGAAATGTCTGAAATTTAGTAGTACGGGTTTTCAGATTGAACAGTACTACGATACCGCTAGACGCAAAGTCTGTTAAAAGAATAGTCTACTGTAGCGACTGTATCTTTTTTTATACCCTCCACCATATGGAGGGTATAATTAAATTTGTCATTCCGTTTGTAACACATCGAAATATTCGTAGGAGACCCTATAAATATATTATTATTATATAATATATTATTGATCAGCATAAAATTCTATGTCGATTTGACCATGTCCGTCTGTCCGTCCGTCCGTCCGTCCGTCAGTCCGTCCGTCTGTCTGTTGAAATCAAGATACAGCTCGCAATTTTAAAGATAGAGACTCAAAATTTGGTACAGAAGTTTTTATTACTTGCAGGATGGTTGGTATTGAAAATGGGATATATCGGTCCACGTTTTGATATAGCCCCCATAGAACGGTACCTCCCGATTTTCGGTATTTTTAAGGTTTTAGCTTCATTATAATACCAAAATGGCTGAAATTTGGTACGTAGTCTTCTTTAGGGGTATAAAACTTTCCTCCAGAATTTTGTCGGTATCGGTCCACACCTTCATATAGCCCGAAAGAACGGTACCTCCTGATTTTCGGTATTTTTAAGGTTTTAGCCTCATTATCCTACCAAAATGGCTGAAATTTGGTACGTAGTCTTCTTTAGGGGTATAAAACTTTCCCCCAGCATTTTGTCGGTATCGGTTCACACCTTCATATAGCCCCCATAGAACGGTACCTCCCGATTTTCGGTATTTTGAAGGTTTTAGCTTCTTTATCCTATCAAAATGGCTGAAATTTGGTACGTAGTCTTCTTTTGGGGTATAAAACTTTGCCCCAGAATTTTGTCGGTATTGGTCCACACCTTCATATAGCCCCCATAGAACGGTACCTCCCGATTTTCGGTATTTTGAAGGTTTTAGATTCATTATCACACCTAAATGGCTGAAATTTGGTACTTAGTCTACGTTGGTAGTATAAAACTTTCCCCCAGAACTTTGTCGGTATCGGTCCATGCCTTCATATATAGCCCCCCATAGAACGGTACCTCCCGATGTTCGGTATTTTGAACGTTGTGGCCTCAATATTCCACCGAAATGGCTGAAATTTGGTACGTAGTCTTCTTTAGAGGTATAAAACTTTCCTCCAGAATTTTGTCGGTATCGGTCCACACCTTCATATAGCCCCCATAGAACGGTACCTCCCGATTTTCGGTATTTTTAAGGTTTTAGCCTCATTATCCTACCAAAATGGCTGAAATTTGGTACGTAGTCTTCTTTAGGGGTATGAAACTTTCCCCCATAATTTTGTCGGTATTGGTCCACACCTTCATATAGCCCCCATACAACAGTACCTCCCGATTTTCGGTATTTTGAAGGTTTTAGATTCATTATCACACCGAAATGGCTGAAATTTGGTACTTAGTCTACGTTGGTGGTACAAAACTTTACCCCAGCATTTTGTCGGTATCGGTCCATGCCTTCATATAGCCCCCATACCTCTCGATTTTCGGTATTTTGAACGTTGTGGCCTCAATATTCCACCGAAATGGCTGAAATTTGGTATTTAGACTTCGTTGGGGTACTCAAACTTCCCCTTTAAATTTGTCGGTATAGGTCCACGCCTTCATATAGCCCCCATGGAAAGGCACCTCCCGATTTTTCGTATTTTGAAGGTTGTGTCTTCAATATTCCACCAAAATGGCTGAAATTTGGTATTTAGTCTTCAATATGATATAAAACTGTTCGCAAGAAATATGTCTGTACAGGTCCACGCTTTCATATTGCCCCATTTCTGACTAAAATTCGTCGGTATAGGTCCACGTTTCGATTAGCCCCCATAGAACGGTACCTCCCGATTTTCGTAATACTGAAGATTGTGACGTCAATATCCAACCGAAATGGCTGAAATTCGTTATTTCGTCTTCCAAGAGTTATAAAATATTCCAGAAGAGTATTATCAGTATAGGTCCACGTCTTCCTATATCCCCATAGAAGCGTACTTCTTGATTTTCGGTATTTTTTAAGTTTTAGCCACATTCTCTTACCGAAATATAGGATATTTGGTATTTAGTCTTCTTTGAGCCTAAAAACTGTCCGTCAGAAATTTGTCGGTATATATCGACGTTTTGAAATAGCCCCCATAGAATGGTGCCTCACATTGTTTTACTGAAATTGCTGAAATTTTCATACACGAAAGGAAACTAATTATTCCATTTTACTTCAATACAAATTGTGGTGGAGGGTTTAACAAGTTCGGCCCTGCCGAACTTAACCCGTTCTTACTTGTTAAATTAATTTCTCGTTAGAATCGAGCTTAATGACCACTGATTTTTGCAAGGGAAAAAGGAAAACCGAAGATTCGAACCCACACAATCACCACTATGTGACATGTTTCGCCTTTGGAAGAGGCTCATCAGACGTATCGGCTGTGGAGCGGTTTCGTTATCATCTAACTTTTCCTCTTTCAAATGCAATTTGTTGATTCATTATATGGCATTAGGCATTTTTAAGATGTTAGCTATATTTGTAATCAAACTAGCTGAAATTTGACATTGAGGTTCTTTGTAATCACAAAACTTATTCACTATAATTGCCAATATACGACCATGTTTTGGTATAGGTCCCATATAGCGGAACTACTCAAAAGTTGACATTTGAGTTTCCCTGCGGTCACGAAACTTTTCCACTAAAAATTGTCAACACAGGTCCATGATTTGGTAAAGGCCCTATATCCTCCAGATTTTAGGTATTTTGTTTCTCGTATGAGCCCTACACCGCCCGCATACAAACATACATCACATATGCTCATTTTAAATCACAACAATAAGTTTTATGTCTATCTACCAGCTTCCATTCCTGTTTCTGTTAACATTTTGTTATTTTATGCCACTAGAAAAGAATTAAATTTTATTATTGTTATAATATTTTTCTTCTGTGCGGCAAGAAATAAAAAAACAGCTTGCCACTTTCGCAGCTACTCTCCCCCATCCTGTTCTGCATTAAAATTAACAATTTCCCTAGAACGCAAAACTAGATATTCATATTTATTATGTTGATCCTTTGATGTTGTCTATGATATCATGGATGTGCATACATACTTATATATGGATAGCATGCACACATACATACATATCTACATACAACATGTGTATTCATTTTTTTTATCACAAATCCTTATTTGGTATTTTGTAATATTCTCGTGCCACTTTGAAGTGTCGTCAATTGGTGTCAGTGACAGAGTTCAAGTGAATAAAGAGATGAGGAATAAAAAAGACAATGGGGAGTAAAATCGTTTGCTGGTTGCTCGTTGTTTTCTTTTATAGCCTTGAATATCTTCTGTTTAGGGGGATTACTGTAAATTCCTTTCAATAAGGCGCGTGTACACGATTTACATACTTTTGTAATGTGAGCGGAGAACGAATGTAAACAATATTGATTATATATTTGTGTGTGTAGTAAATCTTAAGCAATGAAAATGAAAAGTGGGGATAAAGGAATAATATATGTATGTATGTATATATCATCACCGATGGTATATTCAGTCTTCCTGAGGTAATATCCGATAGCCTGATGCTCATAGACTTCGTGGCTTTGAAGTACCAATACCAGATTTAATATCCTGACGTACACAAAGCTTTTTGGTTCTCGCCAGATCTAGCAACCAGAAATCAGATTAAACATGTTGTGACTGACACTCATTGTAGGGCTTACTTCGATAGTGCGACTGTAATTATTTTGGCTCAGTTTGCTTTGAGTCATCGTTAAAAGAAATGATGATCCGTGAAAAGCTTATGCACTGTGTAGTGATGTTGGGTATCACAAGGTCGACCGAGTCCTTTATCCTTTAATTTTTGTCACTTATTTTCCTTTTTATTTTGTTCATTCAACAATTTACGCTAATTTGGTCAGTTAATTGGAAAAGGTAATTTCCTAATTAGCATCCAAGCATAACAACCCATAAAAGTACAGCAAAATTAACTTGAATGGCGCCTTATTTACATAGAACGTCACGCCATTACCTAAACGGTCTTTTTTGATTGTAGTGTTTTCTTTTTGATAACATCAAGGTAAATTGTCAACATCTTATCTGTCACTACCACATGGTAGCAAGGTGTGAGACCTTTAACAGTTGGTTGTCATTTTTTTTGTGAATTTTTAATATTATCTTAATCACCTTTTGACATAAGTTTTGCACAAAAGAACATTTAAATAGTATATAAAGTACTAGTACACTATAAGGAAGCGTTATGTCGGAAGTTTTGCAAATGTTTATAATTACTGGATAACAGCGAGAGTCTGTCATTATGACGTTAGTTATATTGCCAGCACACAAGAGATAAGAATTGGAACGTGGTTTAAAGAAATTATTAAATTTGTCATTATAAACGCCGAACAACTGTCGTTAGTGAATAAATTATAAACGGGATATATGTAGCATCAAAATTAGTTAACACTGAATAGAGGACTTCAGATATTTCGGCGTAATATGCGGCAAAAACCTTTAAAATACAGAAAATCGGTCCTGGTTATACTAAAGGTGGACATGGGAATTTTATAGCTCAAAGGAAAAATAAATACTAAATATTAGCTCCTTCGGTGTGATGAGGCTAAAACATTGAAAATACCAAATATCGTGGACTTGCATTGACAAATTTCTGAGGGAAAATTGTGTAGCCTCTAGGGTTTTGGGTTTTCCCAGTTTTTATCATTCCCTGGAAACGGGAATCAACAAATCGCCATTCCCGGGAATCCGGGATTTCGCGGGAAATTTTAAAATACGAGAGTGGATCAATATTTCCGTTAATTTTTTATCTTCCTATAGTAACTTATATGAAATACAATTGTTTCAAAGAGTTGCGGGCTCAAAAAAAATGACACGTTTTCGCTCTATCGATTAAAAACGGAAAAATATGGAAAAATGCACAATGTTGCCCGGATTTTGCACACACTGACCATTTTCATTATTCAAAGCTAATGAAATCGCTCTATGGAAAGTGGAAAGATCAGAAATTCCAATTTTATGGACCTCGAAAATCGTATGTTTTATTCTTATGCTAGAAGATTGCTTGAAACAAGTAAGAAAGTATCAGTCAGCTGTGCCGACTGAGATATACCCTCAGCCTCGGACCTAAAGAAAAGAAGCAAACACAATACTTCTGACGTTTCTAGGGGCTTTTTGAGTTTTTGAGCCAATTTCTTAGGAAGTATGGATATTCCCCGGAAAAATTGTACCGTTTTAACTAGGGCCGCACACAAAACATGTTGCCAACATTTAAAAAAGAGAGTGTGGGAGATTTCTCCCTTCGACGGTTATCTTACGTACTACACAATGTAGTTGGTATCGGCAGGCTTTTTTTTGAGATTTTGGGCCTTTACCTCAGGAAGAGTGGACTTGCCCTCCCAAAAAAGTTGCGCCGTCGTAACAGGGCCTACAAGTAGAACTTTTTGGAAATAATTTCAAAACTATTGGAGATGAGCTGTTAAACTGCACCTTTCCTAAATTTTGTGTTCGAGGTACCCGAAGGGCTGGACCAACCTGATACATGACTAGATGAAATAATAATTATACCCTACACCACTATGTGGGGAGGGTATTATAAGTTGGTTTTGGCCAAAAAGTTTGTAACGCATCGAAATAATGGTAGAAACGAAACGTAGACCCATACTTATATATACCAAAATGAATGTCTCGACAAGCTGAGTTGATCTGGCTATGTGTGTCCGCCCGTCAGTCCGTCCGTCCGTCTGTCCGTCTGTCCATCTAAACCTTGTAATCACGCTACAGGTCGCAATTTTGATCGGATCGTCACGAAATTTCGGATGTTGATGGGGTTCCTGGAGGGGAAGAAGCCTATTGATTTTGGTGATGGTCGGATAATATTTAGGGGTCGGAATGGGCAAAAAACTTATGTTGATAAAAAGACAACGTTTTCTTCCAAAGCGAATATCTCAGTTTCTGTATGAGGTATACCAAAAGTACAACCTGACAATGAAAGTAGAAAATATCACCTTTCTAAAGTAGGTTCTCGTAGGTGATCAAACAACGAAGATATCACAATAGTCGAAAATAAAACCCAAATTTTCAGTTTTGCGATTTTAATTATAATGACGAATATCACAACTTTGGTTAGAGACTTTCCTAAAGCAAAGCCTGCCCATGAAAGTAGAAGATTCCATTTTTACAATGTTGTCAACTAGGTCGGCGTAGGTGACCAAATAACGGAGATATCGCAATAGTCGGTAATACATCCCATTTATCCATTTTTTTTGGAAATCACGCTACAGGTCACAATTTTGACAATAGGAAAAAGCCTATTGATTTTGGTGATGGTCGCATAATATTTACGGGTCGTAATGGGCAAAAAACTTATTTGGATAAAAAGACAAGGTTTTTTCCAAAGCGAATATCTCAGCTTCCATATGGGGTATACCAAAATCAAAACCTGACAATGAAAGTAAAAAATATCACCTTTCTAATGATGTAAAGTAGGTTCTTGTAGGTGATCAAACAAACAAGATATCACAATAGTCGCAAATAAAACCCAACTTTTAATTTTTGCGATTTTAATAATAATGACGGATATCACACCTTTGGTTGGGGACCATCTAAAAGCAAAGCCTGACTGAGAAAGTAGAAAATCCGATCTTTAAAATTATGCAAAGTAGGTTGGCGTATGTGGTAAAATAATAGAGATATCGCAATAGTCGGTAATACATCCCTTTTTTCCACTTTTTGTGCAATCAAACTACAGGTCGGAATTTTGATCGGATCATCACGAAATTAAATATGAATTATTTTAGTTCAGTTCGCCTTAAGTCATTTGGTATAAACGTCAGATAGGTGAAAACTTTCGTATCTCCCTAAAAGAAATGTTTTCGAGTGAAAAGATAATGCACAGAGGTAGTGGTGTAGGGTATCACATAGTCGGCCCCGTACCGACTATAGCCTTTTCTCACTTGTATTCCAACCTGATACATGACTAGATGAAATAATACGATATGCAAAGTTTGGACCAATCGGAAACTTCCTGCGGGAGTTATCTTGCCAATTTTCAATTTTAGTTGTTGCCGTGAAGGTTTCTTGGAGCTTGTAAGGCATTGTCTCAAGAAGTATGGACTTGCCCCCGACAACATTTGTACCGTCGTAAAGGGGGCCGAAAGGGCAAATTGCTAAAAAATTTATTCGAAAATATTCAGGAATATCCCGTGGTCCAAAATGCTCTTTATATATAGACGAATTTCCGGGGATTATTCCCACAAAAATTTAGATCCGTTAGTCGTTATGTAACCCATTACAAAGTAATGTATACAAAAATAACTACTTATATTACTCATTACTAAGTAATGAGTACGGTGGCACAGAGCTTGTGTGTCCGACTACAAATCCGATGGTTGTGTGTTCAACGCTCACCGCCGGCCGGGTACATAAAAAAACAAGTAAGCAAAGTCTATAGTCGGACGGGGCCGACCATGTGATACCCTACACCACAACCTCTAATCTAATATAAATCCATTGATATAAGAGAAGCCTCCCATGTCCCTACTGGGATGTTTGTGGAACAATTATATAAATAGTTCATTGTGGTTATATATTGTGATATCAAACATATATTTTATACCGGTAGAAATAACTAATATTGAATAGAAATTCAAATAAGTTGTATGCAAACAAATTCATAAATCCCAAAATTATTCATATTCAATTACACACCAAAGAATGTAGTATAAGTCAGCTGCGCTAACGGTGATATACCCTCAGAATCTGACCAGAAAAATATACAAGCACAATAATTATACCGTATAAAAATATATTGAATTTGTATCACCAGTTTGCTTCAAAATACGTGGAATCTGTAGGTATCGAAATGTAAGGCTATACCAAATCAAGTTTTGTAAGCTAACTTCTGAGTTTTGAAAAACTTTGAGAATTATTTTTTTTTTTTAGAAATTTTGTACCATTATCACAGGAAGTATGTACATACTCCGGAAAATTGTACCGTTGCAATAGGGACCATGAAAAGAACTTTCTTCAAAAAAAATCAAATAGATCCGAGACGGGTCCTCAAACTTCACATTTCCCAAATATTGTGTGGGAGGTACTCGAAGGACATAACTGGATGAAATAATAGTATGTGCAAAGTTTGGACCAATCAGAAAATCCCCTAAGAGTTATCTTGAGGATTTGACATTTTTTTAGGTTTCTTGTTTGTTGTTCATTGCTTCTTGGAGCTTTTTCGCCATAATCTCAGGAAGTATGGAATTTGCCATTGCAATTGTACCATCGTAAAGGGGAACGCAAGGACAAGCTGCTGAAAATATTCAAAACGATTCGAGGGGACTCTTAAATTTCACTTTTCTTAATTTTGTGAGGGATGTACTTGAAGGTGTGGACCGATCTATATCTGGAAAGAAATAATAATATATTGAAAGTTTGGACCAAATCGATTGCTCACTTCGACAGATATCGTTTCCACAATTTTTCAGACAAATTTTGAACTTTTGCCCGAAGGAGTGAACCGATATAGCCCATATTTGAAATTAAACTAAGTTTGGGCAAAATATTACGAAGTGTATAGTGCGCACCAGCCAGCTAGACAGTAAGAGAGACAGATGGACGGACCGGGCTAAATCGACTCCAAATTGTCTGAAACGAATTTCGTCCAAATATACTTGGGTCTAAAACCATTATTTCGATGAGGCACATCTTTGGTCGTATTTTGTAGATATTCCCTTTGCCCTAAAGGCCGAGAGTATAAAATAGTTGGCGAAGCGACCAAATGCTGCAATATGTGTATGAAAAATCCATTTGGACAACTGAACTGAAAAATTCTTTGTCATGATAGATACAATTTGTAGCGTGGGAGGAAATTGTGGTTCTCTACACAAAACCCATTATATTTTAGGCAGTAGGACCGTTATCTAGAAGACACATTATTGCAATTTGCATCAGGGGAAATGTCGGTAGTTATTTTTCCATATGTAAGCTACTTTGCCGGTATATGCCCTCCAGGTGCTAAAATATGGACCAAAAATCAAATTTGTATATTTTTCATACAAAAGCAATGGTCTATGTCACCCGCTATATAATATCAGATCATCACGCAAAATTCTAGGCATTTTTTTCAACCTAAAGTCTTACCTCCAGCAAAATTTCGCGACTATTGAGCTGTAATTGCAACCTCTAGCGTGTTTATGATAACACTACAAACAAAAAACTGGATATATTTGACTGTAACTCTGTTATCTGATCACGTACATCAACACATCAATAGAAAGGTCAAGCGTTCCTCTTCCAAGTACAGCTTACTTGCCCGGAATGTCTCTTCCAGGAAAAAAGATATTAGCTGTATATTAAAACTTTTCACAATTTTCACACAAAAGTTGTGGTCCATTTAACCCTCTAAATATTATCTGATCGCCATCTCACATTGCAAGCTTCTTCTTTGTCATATACTCTTACCTTACTCTTACCTTCAAAATCGGATAAAAATTATGTTTTTGGTCCATTTTACCCGCTAAATATGTCACGATCCTCACCAATTAAAATAGCGATCTATTCTGATGTGAAACCGATCTCCATACCAAATTTCGTGGCGATCGGTCCATAATTGCGGCCTGGAGTTTGATTACAATTTATAATGGACAGACGGACACACGGACGGACGGACGGACGGACGGACACACATCTCAAAATCGCTTTATCTCGCCGAGATATGAAGATTGGTATACCACATTGGGGGTCTCCGACTAATATTTCGCGGTGTTACATGAATTTTTACCAAAACAAACTTATAATACCCTTTCCGCATAGTGTTGTAGGGTATAACAAAGAACAGTTGCTAAAAAAAATTTTAAAAAATTTCTAAAAAAATTAAAATCGATCCGAAAGTAACTCTAAAACTTCACGTTTTCCGAATTTTGTTTGGAACTGGTCCTATGCCTGGAACTAATATTACCATATGCAAAATTATGACCGATTCGGTTATTCCCTTCCAGAGTTATTGTGCGCACCATTTTAGCGATAATTGTTGAATTTTTGTGAGGAAGGTACCGGAAGTAGTGTGCCACCGATACGGCCCAACTTCGAACTTAAACTAAGTTTGAAAAAATCTCGAATGCCAAATTTTTGACCTGATCGAAAGTTATCATGCGCACCAGCCAGCAAGCCGGACCCTCTTTAGCCCAATGGTTGAGGGTATAAGAATGGGACTTTAAACTAGAAAATATTCTTTCGCACATAAACCAAACAGAATAAAAATCCGTCGTTATAGTCCATGTTTTTGGTACGGCTCTTATAACTTTTTCCCTGTAAACACTTTTGTAGATAAAAGTTATTTCCAAATCTTTTCTAATTTATTGATTCTGTAAAATCTAATCGAATTCTGATTCTATGGTATAAAAGTGATGGGCATATCTAATACATTCATTCAATATTAGTTGTGATAAATATAAAAAGATATTTCCCGATTTCCCGGGAAATATGATTTTGTTTCCCGGCCAAAACCCTACTAGCCTCAAAGAAGACTAGATACTAAATTACATCTATTTCGGTGTGATGTGCGCCTAAAACCTTTAAAATACCTATACTAAAAAATGTGTGGCGAAAAGCTATTTCAGTGTAATAATGCGGCTAAAACTTTGAAAATTCCGAATATCGGAATCCAGACAACGCGATAATCCGGACACTAACATTGTCCGGATTATCGAGATTATTCTACTCTACAATTTTAGTGTCCGGAATACCAATTGAACTTCTTTATATCCTCCAAATATAAAGAACTTATCTATATAAATAAAAATCAAATGTCGTTCGTTGGTAATGGCATCAGTTGAGAAACGCTGGACCGATTTGGATAATTCTTTTTTAAATGTTCGTCGTAACCCGACATATGTAGGTTTTTATGCAAAGAAAATTTAACCACGCCCACTTTTTCAATTTTCAACTTTAATCTTTTCTACAAAAACTACTGAACTGATTAGTACATATTAGAGTGGTTTTACAAAATCGATGTCGGATTTTTTTATGCGGCACCCCTCTATATTGTTTAAGATTACCAAAGTTTAAGCACATTCCGAATATGTTAACACGTGCCACTGGGGCCTCAAAATTTCCATAGTAATTTGTATGGGACCAAATGTGAATTTTCACGAAATTGCTCTAAAGTCTACATATATTGCCGAATCGATGAGACATTTTTACCAGTTCCTTGCTGTGGCTAGTAAACGAATCCTACAAAGATTTTTTTTTTTGAAAATCGGGAAAGATTTTGATATAGCTTATATTGAAATCCAGCCGATTTTCACAATTTTTTGTAAGATTGCTTGTTAAGCCACAGAAATGAACTGGTAAAATTTTCTCTTCGATTGGACAATAAATATGGCCTTTAGAAAAATTTCGTGAAAATTCACCTTTGGCCCCATACAAATTACTACGGAAACTTTGAAGCCCCAGTGGCACGTGTTAACATATCCGATTGTGCTCAAACTTTGGCAATCTTAAAATCTAACAAACTAAACACTTTAGAGGGTTGCTGCATCAAAAATTCCGACATCGATTTTTTTCCCTTTGAGTTAAACCAGTCTACTACATATTTTGTTGAATTTCGGAAGGGGCGGGGAACTTCCCCTATACCCTATTTCTTTAAAAATGCTATATTTACAATAATTACGAATGTATCGGTTTGGAAATTAATTTGCGAGACAATTGTGGTTGTGTCTCCGACCTTACCTACATATTTGGGGCCCAAAAACTTGACCACACCAACTTTTTAAAATATGTTAGATCTACAAAACTACTGAACTGATTTTCTTGAAATTGTCAGGGAATGTACAGGGATGGCCCCGAAACAGGATACATATTTTATTTAATTCCAGAGGGGGCGCGGTACCTCCCCTATGCGAAATTAAAAAAAAAAACACTATATTTGCAATGCATTGGTTTAAACATTTACGAATTAATCTAAAGGGTGTTTTTTAAGCTAGATAGAACTTCAAATTTTAAAAAGTAACACAAAAAAATAAATTTTGATGAAACTTTTTTTTTATTTTTTTCAGTATACTCTGACAAATCATCATGAATAGACTCACGCTTGAACAACGCTACGAAATTATCCAAATTTACTTTGAAAATCAGTCGTCGATTCGCGCAACTTATAGACGACTTCGTCATTTGTATGACGTTCAGCGATGAGGCGCATTTTTGGCTTAACGGGTTTGTTAATAAGCAAAATTGCCGCATATGGAGTGAGACCAATCCACAAGAGACCCTACAGACTCCATTATATCCAGCAAAATGCACCGTATGGTGCGGTTTTCACGCTGGTGGCATCATCGGACCTTATTTCTTCAAAAATGAGGCCGGAGCTCGCGTTACGTTCAATGGAGATCGTTACCGCACCATGATCAATAATTTTTTTGTTTGAAAATATGGATGACATTGATCCGGAGGAGATGTGGTTTCAACAGGATGGCGCTAGGTGCCATACGGCGAACGCAACCATCGACTTATTGAAATCAAAATTTGGCGATAAGCTGATTTCGAGAAGTGGACCTGTCAATTGGCCTCCAAGGTCGTGCGATTTGACACCTCTCGATTATTTCCTGTGGGGCTACGTGAAGTCACTGGTTTATGCTGATAAACCAGCAACAATTGATGCCTTGGAGGCCAGCATTGTTCGTGTTATTCGTGACATACGGCCAGCAGTGCTCGAAAAAGTGGCCAAAAATTGGACGTCCAGAATGCACTTCGTCAAGAACAGCCACGGTGCCCATTTGCCCGAAATCATTTTCAAATGTTAATGTCACGTATTGATCTTTTGAATAAAGAAAAAATTTGATTACAATTTAATTTTTTGTGTTATTTTTTACAATTTCAAGTTCTATCGGGCTTAAAAAAACACCCTTTACAATCCAGGTATTTCTTTGGGGCCTAAAGACCCGACCACGCCCGCCTTTTTCAATATGTTTTATCTCCAATACTTCTGAACCAATTCCCATGAAATTTGCAGCAAAAGCTCATTGTTTTCCGTTGTTATGTAGATTTTATGAATTTCGGATGAGGTGGGGTACCTTCCCCACGCCTTTCTTTTAAACGATATATGTATAAGCCAAACCTATGATTATATCAGTTTCAGCATAAATTTTGGGAGGCAATGGGTTTGTGTGTATACTAGGTATATATTTGGAGACAAATTACGGGATCACGCCCACTTTTTAAATATGTTATATATTGAAAACTAATGACCACCCCCATTTTTTTCAATACATTATTTTTTGAAAACTACTGAACATAATTTCATGCAATTATTCGAAAATATTCAGGAATATCCCGTGCTCCAAAATGCTCTTTATTTATAGACGAATTTCCGGGGATTATTCTCACAAAAATTTAGATCCGTTAGTCGTTATGTAACCCATTACAAAGTAATGTATAAAAAAATAACTACTTATATTACTCATTACTAAGTAATGAGTACGGTGGCACAGAGCTTGTGTGTCCGACTACAAATCCGATGGTTGTGTGTTCAACGCTCACCGCCGGCCGGGTACTTAAAAAAAAAAACAAAGAACAGTTGCTGGTGGTGTAAACACATGTACTCGCTTAAGCAACCCTTAATGTTCGTACCCGTGGCCGAGTGTGTAGTGTGTTAGGCTACAAAGCAGAAGTTCGTGTATTCAAATCAGGGAGAGGGCGAAATAAAAAAAAATATGAAGTGTGTTGAAATTGAAAACAAATTCCACCTCAACTGTTCTAAAAATAGAAAAAATAACTTTTTAATATATAGCTTATTTTTCAACTTCCAGTGGCCATGAAATAACTACTTATTCTAGTGGTTACATTGGTCATAGAATAACTAGTCACTTAGTGCGACATGCCCTTGTTAAAATAACGGGTTAGTAGGGGGTTTTGTAAGGGGTTACGACTACCAAAAAGTACTTTAAAAACCCATTATTTTTGGAGGACTTTTTTGCTGGGTTGTTTTATAATCGCTATATTAGCTAAACTTATGAGTGCATCGACTTGCAAATTAATTTTCGAGACAACGGTGGTTGCGCTTCCGACCAAGAAAAACGATATTTTTACATATTTCCTTAAATGGAGAGGCTCAACGGTCCATCAGCCATGAAAAATTAAAACATATAAGTCTCAATAAGCGGATGAATTCGACATAACCATTTTTAACTTTTATAATTAGTTCGCTTTAAAAAAAGACAGGGGACATGGACGATAATAAATCCTAAACCGCATCAATGGGCGAAAAAATTCGACAAAGTCCGTGTGAGCACAGAAAGGTTACCGACAAAATCTGTAGATACATTCAAAATCCTCCTTGGTTTGACAATGGACCGAAGAAGTGAGGTAGAAAATACCAATTTTTGAATTGTCAAGCATAAAGTCCATAAAAAGTTGTCAATTAGACTCATTACGACGGGCCAGCAACGCGGACCTGCTAGTTATGAATAAAAATGCTATTAGAATGTGTTCCAAAATTCCGAGTTATTAACTCAAATAGATCTTCTTGGGTTACGCCCGAAATAACACGTATGAAAAATTCAAGAAACAAACTGTTTCGTAATTTTAAAAGGTCCGACTCTTCAATTAATTATTCTAATTATTCTATAGCCCGATCTAAGTTCACTTTAGAATCTCGCATTGCTTATAAATCTTACCTTGTAAAGATGAAAATGGATTTAAAACCAATCCTAGGTCATTTTATGAAATTGTCAATAAGAAAAGGAAGTCCTCCTCTAAACCCTCAGTCATAAACATTAATAATAATAAAGAGTGTGTCAGTGAGAAAGATATTACAGACTGCTTTGCCAATTTCTTTTCGACTACATACTCTGATCAAAAATACCAACAGAATATTCCGTACCCTATCATATTATCTCACTTAACCACATATCAATGCCTTTCCTCCAGGCCAATCAAACCTTAAAAAGTTTACGTTCTTTAAAACCTAATAATAGTCCAGGTCCCGATGGGATTCGCGCAATCAGTCTAAAACACTGTTCAAGTACATCATCAAACATTTGATTTTATTCAATTATTCCATACAATTTGGTAATTTCCCCTCAACCCACAGTGCGAAATATGGGCACTATAGTGGAACTTTACTCATAACTTTTAATGTGAAGAACGTAGGTTACTAAAATTTTCCAAAAATGTTTCTTATAGTTGAGGGTCGTATGTGGATAAATATGGACCACATAGACCTGCGGTTTGCTATAGCCCCCACATATCGGTGGTGACAGTTTTTACGTATTAGGTTAATTTTTCAACCGATTTTGCTGCAAATTGGTATATTGGGGTTTCAGTGGATGGAGAACATGTGTACAAAATATTGTCAATATGTGTTCGCGTATTGGTATAGCCCCCATTGAGCGGTACCAGCCAATATAACATATTTTACAGATTCCAAGCACATTTACCAATCTATTTGTTTGCATTTTGGCATTTTATGTTCTCCGTATGTAAAAAACCGTTTTGCGAAATATTAGCAACGTATTTCCTCGTTTTGCTATAGCCCCAATATGAAAGGGCACCGAGTTTGGTTTACTTTAAAATTTGTCTTCATTGCATAGGAAGTATTCTAAAAAAACAATTCAGAGCATAGATCCTTGCTTTGGCCCCACCCCCCAAGCATCCACATACATTAGTAAATGAAAATAAAAAAAATTATTTTTTATTTTTATTTTTAATATAGTTTCATTGATATAACATAAATTTTGTTTTTTCAAAATAGTCTGGCTTAATCCCATTGTTGTTGTTTTATTATTTTAAAACAACTAATTTATTAGTGGAAAAAGGTTTGGCATTGTTCGCCAAGGGGTAAG
The DNA here is from genome assembly GCF_047663935.1 of Musca autumnalis. Classification (NCBI taxonomy): domain Eukaryota; kingdom Metazoa; phylum Arthropoda; class Insecta; order Diptera; family Muscidae; genus Musca; species Musca autumnalis. Next base: position 105,985,044 of record NW_027411644.1, read on the forward strand.
GCAGGGAATACTAGTTTCGATCCACGCCACTGGATCTCATCAGTTCCCTTGTTTCTTGTTTGTGGATATTCTCCACCGAAGTTATTTTTCAATAACTTCTTCAACAAGAAACTTTTTATACCCAAACATCAATCGTCAGCTCGAAGTATAAAGGTGAACAAAGAAAAAACTTCTCATTGAAAACATTTCTATTTTGAAAAAACAAAATTGTTTTAGCTATCCCAATAAAAACGACGCCACCAATGTTCGATATAACATAAATTTTACAAATTGAACGTTTCGACTGACGATATGTTTATCTTATAACACCTTCAAATGGCAAATTACAGGTAGTTCTGTTAAAAATTGTAGCTAAAATCCTCAAAATACCGAAAGTCGGGAGGTATCGTGGATCCACGATCTCATTTCAAATTCTAAACCTCAATCTTCGTCTAGTTCATCTTTTAATTGCGCTATTCAGAATTTCCTTACAAGTGCCAAAACCGAAAATATGATCCTACCTTTGTAATTAGACAAAATAAAACAGCGACTTAAATACATACATATAGGATCTACCACATTTATATTTCTATATCACACACACTCATTACATCTATTAAACATAAATCATGCAGCTTCTGTTGCTACACCACACACGGAGTATAGATGCACACTTTCTTAGATTGTTGGCAAATTTATTGGTCCAATAGAGATATCCTGCATTTTTGGCTTGCCGAGCTATTACATAAATGTTATTCATATCCTGGAATAAAACCACCAAAGTCTATGTCAATCATGTATTGTTCATTTTCCTCCTAACTTTACTCACATAAACATTTGATGCTTTCAATTCTTTCGTACCGGATCGACCCGAAACTATAGCTAGCGGCTGCCAACCCAGCATCAAACCTGTGCTTCTACGTAGGTTTCTATGCTGCAACAGCATATGTTGTTACAACAACATTTGATGCTTTACCCTTGTGTAACGCATTGTTGGGGTACTTGCGGATACTTATTTTCGGCACATTCCTCCAAACAGCCGTCCTTTTTTCCAGATTTATGCGATTTATGTTCAGTAGTTGCGAAGGAATTATCTTTTTAACACAAAAATTCATTAATAAATATTAAAAGCATAATATTTGACATTTTTCTTTCCATCGATATTCGTCGGTATGTGCTAACGATTTCTACAATCGGTAACATAAACCCTGTAGGAAGCCTGGGGGCATGTGTTGACATGTCCCCACTTTGTCTACTAATATGGTGACTTTGTCAACATGTTGTCAACAATTGATACTTTTACCTTAATAAGAAGAAGCATTCTTAACATTGACAGCTGATAGCCCAACAAAGCGTCTTTTTATTTTTTCATTTTCTTAATTGTTTGGTGGTTCGTAAAAAGTGTTCTTGTGAAAAATCAATAAAAAAAAATTGTAAAATACCGAGTGTTTAAATAAAAATATATATTTTCAATACCAACAAGTATGAGCAAAAGAAATTATAAAAGACAAGTGAAAAAACAGGCAATTTTATATCAAATTAGAAATTGTGAGACGGCTGAAAACATATGTGGTGAAACATCGACAATTAGAGATTTTGTGGAAGATGTCGACAACATTGTGGAGTCTCATGAAAATATTGTTCCGTCCTTTGAAAATTTGTTGACACCGAAATTAACTTTGCGGGAAAAATTAAAAAATTGGTATATAGAAACCGCGCCTTCCAGAAAATGCTTGGAGCGGCTGCTAGCAATATTGCATGAGGAAGGTTTAGAGGTTCCGCTTTCAGCAGCAGCTTTAGTGGGCAAAAAAACACAGGTTTCTATTAGAAAAGTGTTTCCTGGTAGTTATTGCCATATTGGCATTGAGAATCAACTGAAAAAAGTTGAAAACGTCATAAAAAAAGTATGACGAAATTCAACTGGACATAAACATTGATGGAATTCCATTATTCAAAAGTTCCAGAATCCAACTGTGGCCAATTCTGTTGAAAATAGTTAATTCTGCGGAGAAAGTGAAACCATTTCCTGTAGGAATATATGTGGGTCATACCAAGCCGACATGTGTGAAAGAGTTTTGTAAAGACTTTATGCAGGAAGCTCTTTTGCTGAAAAACGGATTAATTTTGAACGAAAAGAAAATTAACGTTGTGTTCCGCTGTTTATCATGCGACACGCCAGCTAAAGCCTTCGTTTGCGGTGTCCCAGGTCATACTTCAGCTCACGGTTGCACTAGGTGTACACAAGTTTCTAAGAAAATTGACAATGTGCTTACATATAGTACTTCTAGTGGTACTTTAATTTCTGATGAAGACTTTACATGTCGTAAATATCCAAAGCACCACAGCCAAATTTTTAAATATGAGAAATCTCCACTGGAAGAAATTGGTTTTAATATGGTAACACAAACCCCATTAGACAGTATGCACCTTATCGATCTAGGAGTAACAAAGAAAATGCTGATTCGAATCATCAATAATAAAACTCAGGAAAAACCTTCAAAGGAAAATATCTCAAAAATATCGTCAGAACTTGTGAAATTAAAATTTTGTTTTCCAAAGGAGTTCCCACGGAAACCTAGATCTTTCGATGAAATTCACCATTGGAAGGCCACTGTATTTCATCAATTCCTCGCCTATACAGGCATAATTGCTCAACAACGTACATACCGATATTTACTATGAATTTTTGATTTTACATTGCGCATATAGGCTACTTAGTAGTCCGAGACATATTTGCAGTAATGTAAACACAGCTCACGAACTTCTGGAGTTATTTGTTCAAAATTTCCCTATTGTATTTGGTGCGAACAGCGTTTCTTTCAATGTACACAATTTATTGCACTTAGCATCTTGTGCCGAGATGTATGGACCTCTCACGTCATTTTCGGCCTATGATTTTGAAAATAAGCTTCAAACTTTAAAGAAAACATGTGCGAAAGCCATCATCCATTCTTCAACAAATTGTACAAAGAGAGAAACACGAAGTATATGTAGAAACCCAAACAGACAAATTTAAGTACAAAGGAGATATAATTGTAGAAGCCTTTGTTAACGATTGCTTAATTTCATGCAAAGAACCTAATAATTTGTGTTCTGTGAAATCGGATATTTCTATAAAAATTGAAGGAATAATAAAGGAAGACCACGTCTATGTGGAAGGGCGGCGTTTGTTGGACATGGAGAGTTTTTTTCAAGAACCTTTACAATCCTGTGATCTAGGCATTTTTAAAACTAATTTGCTGTTAGGTGAAAAGGAGAAATTTTTATTGTCTGATGTCCAGTACAAATATGTATGCTTGCCTTTCTCTACCAACTTTATAATAATACCAATTCTCCACAGTTGCCTTCCACAAAAATGTCGAACGAACAACCCCAACATTCCAAAGGAAAACTGAAATATTTTTCTCCACCAGGTAATTTTTAACATTACTTTCTCAAAGTTTAGTGCATACTAATGACAAACATCTATTCTTCCAAGATAATTCAAAAAAACAAGGTAACTCCAAATGTCAAGGATGTGAAGAATTGTCAAAAAAGGTCGATTTATATAAAGGTTTGTTTACAATGTCCGTAAAAATTCTTGATTTATTTATATATGTATGTTTTTAGATGCTACTCAAAAACAATACAACACCATAGTCGAAATATTGGCAGAACATAAAGTTTTATTGGATCGCATTGCTAACTTAAACGCGATCACTTCCAATATGATGAGCATTTTCCCAATCAACACCGAAGAAAAACTGAAGGAATTTGATACTATATTATCGACTCAAGCAGACCCATATGTTAGTATTTATCTTTACTGTAGTACCAAGACAATGAACAAAATTTATCTTCTGTTTTTTATTTTATAGAAACGACAGATGAAAACACTTCTTGCTGGCAATGCTGAACGAAACTTACATCTGATATTTGGACATGATATAATAATGAGTTACAATGTTGAAGGATTATTTGGCAAAAATAGATTGCGTGATTTTTCCAATGTCTATACAGCTATAATAGGTAAGCAAATTTATGGTTTTTTTGTTTATAAGTACATGTTTCTTCTTTTCAATTCCTAGATGTTATATCAACATTCAGTGAATCAGCTGATAAGACTTTAAGATCAGCTTTCCAACGGCAGAAAAAGAAATTTTTTAAACAGACAAGTCGCAACAAAGAAAACCAAAAACACGATGATAATTCTGACAATGAAAATTAACTTATTTAAAAATTTATTATTAAAATGTTAAAAGGTTTAGCCAGCCTTTAAAATATTGGCTTTTTTGTGCTTATGTAAGAATATTTGCCTTGCCCTTTATAAAGATAAAAAAGACTGTAATACGCAATTTGTACCTTTTAAGACTTTTCAAGATTATATGTTTTTTCTTTAATAAAATATAAAATTTAAACAAAAGTTTTTTGTCTAATAGTCCTTATTGCGTACCTATATTATCGTATAGTAAGTAAATTTACTAAATATATTGCATTTCAAATGTCATTTCTAATGTCTATACTGACTCACTACCTCCAATGTCTATACTGACTCACTACCTCCATTGTCTATACTGACCCACTACCTCTAATGTCTATACTGACTCACTACCTCCAATGTCTATACTGACTTACTACCTCCAATGTCTATACTGACTTACTACCTCCAATGTCTATACTGACTTACTACCTCCAACGTCTATACTGACTCACTACCTCCAATGTCAACACATGGTTCCTCAGGAACTACTGACTTACTATTGACTTACTAGTTCCATTGTCAGTACTGACTTTCGAATGACACGTTCATACAAAATGTCTATAGGAAATTACATTAGTTGTCTACAGTTTGTCAGTAGTACTGTTGACAATGTCAGTAGTAAGTCAGTATAGATTCACTATTGACATTTCCTACAGGGAAGTTACAGAATAGCACATTCGTTAATTCAACCGAATATTTTCGTTAACTAGCGATGTCGGTTCGATATTAAAAAAAGTTACAGAATCGCACTACTGGTGCAACTAAGCTTTGACTTAGGTACTTAACGATGTCCTGAAAAAACTGCTAAAATTTGACCATTTTCTTCTATAAAATGTGAATGAAATTCGCAGGAATAGTCATAAAACAATTAAAAGCTACATTTTGGGATAAACGAAACCAACATTGACGTCAAATGCCGGTCCTTCTATCAAATTTTCAAAAAATATATACATATATAAGAATATTCCAATGACTTTCTGAAAATGTCGCATATCTTTCAAGCCTGCGCAAACCTGCAGCTATTTTATAGTTTGTCCTTAGAAAAATACCCTACCTCTCAGAAAATGTTCGATTTTTTCTGCAATTCACCACAATACTTTAAAAAACCTCCAAAACTTATGAAAAAAACAAGTAAAAAGTCGTTAAGTTCGAACTTTTTATACCCTCCACCATAAAATAGTCTTAATTAAAATGGAATAATTAGGGTCCTTTCACAATTTTAGGTGGAACAACTTTTCGACAATGGATAGAATCCTACTGCCTCCCACTATTGCTTAAATTACACTGTGAACACAAATGTTGGGGCAGAGATAATTCCTTTTGGAGATGAAAGCCCTTGGTGTGTTTCTATTAAAAACCCCGAAGGACAGATGCGCCGTGAGTCGAACTTCCGCGTTATGGCGTGATGAAGTTTTTGCAAGAGACCCTGTAAGCCATCATGAATTAGCATTATATCTTTGTTTGTTGTTTTTGTAGAGCACTTAAGCAGCAGTGAACAAAGATATACCGCTAATTCCTGATGGCCCACAGGGTCTCTAACAAAAATTTCATCACGCTATAACGCGGAAGTTCGACTCACGGCGGATCTGTCCTTCGGGGTTTATAATGTGCCCCAGACTTTCACCTCCATTTTGTTGCACAGTGTTATCTAATCTAATCTAAAAAAATGTGTTAAGCTAGGTGAAAGGTAGGTACCACAGATGCTATATCAAAGAGTCAACCTATCTAAAAATTTTTTGGCGGAAAAGTTTTATAGCTGCAGGGAACTTCAAGAGTCAAATTGAGGGTAGTTTCATCAAAACAATGTAGACAATTGTAGCTGAAATTTTCAAAATACCGATCATTACAGCTAGTTCGGTTAAAAATTGCAGCAAAAATTCTCAAAATACCGAAAAGCGGGAGATACCGTTATATGGGGGCTATACCAAAGCATGGACCTATGTTGACGATGTTTCGTGGAGATATTTCATGACCACTGAGAACCTCAAATGGCAAATTACAGCTAGTTCGGTTAAAACTTTTAGCTAAAATTCTCAAAATACCGAAAATTGGGAGGTACCGATATATGGGGGCTATACCAAAACATGGACCTATGTTGACGATGTTTCGTGGAGATGTTTCATGACCACTGAGAACCTCAAATGTCAAATTACAGCTAGTTCGGTTAAAAATTGTAACTAAAATGCTCAAAATACCGAAAATCGGGAGGTACGGTTTTAAGGGGGCCATACCAAAACATGGACCTATGTTGACGATGTTTGGTGAAGATATTTCATGACCACTGATAACCTCAAATGGCAAATTACAGCTAGTTCGGTCAAAAATTGTAGCTAAAATTCTCAAAATACCGAAAATCGGGAGGTACCGATATATGGGGGCTATACCAAAACATGGACCTATGTTGACGATGTTTGATGGAGATATTTAATGACCACTGAGAACCTCAAATGTCAAATTTCAGATAGTTCGGTTACAAATTGTGGCTAAAATTTTCAAAATACCGAAAATCGGAAGGTACCGTTATATGGGGGCTATACCAAAACATGGACCTATGTTGACGATGTTTGGTGGAGATATTTCATGACCACTGAGAACCTCAAATGGCAAATTACACCTAGTTCGGTTAAAAACTGTAGCTACAATTCTGAAAATACCGAAAATCGGGAGGTACCGATATATGGGGGCTATACCAAAACATGGACCTATGTTGACGATGTTTGGTGGTGATTTTCCATGACCACTAAGAACCTCAAATGTCAAATTGCAGATAGTTCGGTTACAAATTGTGGCTAAAAATCTCAAAATACCGAAAATAGGGAGGTACAGTTATATGGGGACTATACCAAAACATGGACCTATGTTGACGATGTTTGGTAGAGATATTTCGTGACCACTGAGAACCTCAAATGGAAAATTACAGCTAGTTCGGTTAAAACTTCTAGCTAAAATACTCAAAATACCGAAAATCGGGAGGTACCGGTATATGGGGGCTATACCAAAACATGGACCTATGTTGACGATGTTTCGTGGAGATATTTCATGACCACTGAGAACCACAAATGTCAAATTGCAGATAGTTCGGTTAAAAATTGTGGCTGAAATTCTCAAAATACCGAAAATCGGGAGGTACCGTTATATGGGGACTATACCAAAACATGGACCTATGCCCATATCCTTTGGGATATAAGTTTGTTCATCACTAGGAACCCTAAGTGCCAAATTATAGCTAATTCGGTCTGCAAATGTGGCGAAGAACGTCAAAATACCTCAAATCCGGAGGTACCGTTATATGGGGGCTATACCAAAGAGTGGACCGATATAGCCCATCTTCGAACTTGACCTGCCTATGGAAAAAATACCCTCGCGTGCAAAATTTCAGCACTCTATCTCAATTATTGCGGACGCTAGAGTGATTACAACAGCCGGACAGACGGACGGACAGACGGACATGGCTAGATCGTCTTAGAATTTTATCCTGATCAAGAATATATATACTTTATAGGGTCGCAAATGATTAGTTCGATGTGTTACAAACGGAATGACAAACTTAATATACCCTCCATACTATGGTGGAGGGTATAAAAATGTAAAGAACTTGGAAACATGCTAAGTCGACTTAGCATACTATTGTTTGGAGGCGTCGAAGTTTTAAGTGCATTTCTAGTTGTTTCGCGGGGTAAGTCACAAAACTGAATATGCGGTATTTATCGTGGGATACTTAGCAATGGATCCCAACAATAATATCGTTAGTTCTATGTACTTTAATTTTTGAGTAAAGTTCCACTAAAGTTCCCATATTTCGCACTGTGCAACCGGGAAAAGTTTTTTCCTAATACCTCTGAACAAGTCTGGTAGCTTGTCTGATGTCTCAAATTATAGGGGAATAGCAAAATTAAGCGCTATTTCAAAATTGTTTGCAAAGCACGTAACTGAAGTAATTTCACTTGAAGTCCAACCCATTCTCAGTCCCTATCAACATGGCTTTTATAGCGGTCTCTCTACATCAACTAATCTTATTCATTTTACATCTGCTGTTATAAATGGGTTTGTCCAAAGAAAACATTCAGATAATACCCAGCAACAATTCGGATCCGTTAGTCATTACGTAACTCATTACAAAGTAATGTAAACAAGTTTCTTTTCTCATTACAAGTAAACTGAAAAGTAATGGGTTACTTCTTAAACAAGTAAACAAGTATCAGTCGGCTTTGCCGACAGAGATATACCCTCAGCCTGTGTATATTGAAAAAAATTTTTTTCCAAAAAACGCGTGTATTTAGGGAGTTTTAAAAATTTTGGGCGTTTGAACTGACAAAAATGTTGATTAGGATTTAATATCAAAAGTTTTGCGGAGGAGATACTAAAAAGAATGGATCTCCAGCCACTACATATGGTACCATAGGGGTTTTTTAGAACTTCAGGGATGTTTGCTCAAGAAGTATGAACTTGCCCCTGAAACAACTTTTACCATCGCAATTGAGGCAGCAATGCAAGTTGCTTCAACAAAAATCAAAGTGATTCGAAAACATGTCTTAAAGTGAACATGTATCCGAAATTTTGAGTGGGAGGTACCGGATGGAGTGGACAAATATAGTCCATATTTGAACCTGATCTATATCTGGTAGATATATTAGGATGTGTAAAGTATGGACCAATTCGGTCACTCTCTTCAAGAGTTATCGTACGCACAATTTTTCCGAACATTTTTGAACTTTTGTGGGGGAGGTACCTGAAGGAGTGGACCGATATGGCTTATCTTCGAACTTAAATTATGTTTGGACAAAATATTACTATGGCCAAACTTTGGACCGAATCGGCAGACCTGTTCGAGAGTTATTTTGCCCTCCAACCTCCTCACACGGTGTCATAGGGGTTTTTTGCAACTTTCAGGCTATTTTCTCAGGAAGTATGGACTTGCCCCTGATGAAACTTATACCGTCGTATGGAGGGCAGTGAATACAAGTTGCTAAAGCAAAAATCAAAGCGATTCGAGAGATGTTCCTAAACTGAACTTTTCCAAAATTTTGTGTGGGAAGTACCCGAAGGAGTGGACCTATTGAGACCATATTGGAACCTCATATTACTCTGGTAGAAAGTTTACACTATACAAAGTATGGACCAAATCGGTCACTCCCTTCAAGAGTTATCGTGCGCACAAACTTTCCGAACATTTTCGAACTTTTGTGGGTGAGGTACCGGAAGGAGTGGACCGATGTAGCTCATCTTCGAACTTAAACTAAGTTTGGGCGAAATATCACGAAAACCAAAATTTGAATCGAATCGGTTCATCCGTTCGAGAGTTATCGTGCGCTCCAGCCAGCGGGACAGACAGACAGAAGGACGGACATGGCTAGATCGACTCCAAATTGTCTGAAACACATTTCGTCCAAACATACTTGGGGTCTAAAACCATTATTTCGATGAGGCACATATTCATCGTATCAGAGTGTATATACCCTCCTTAGCCTAAAGGCTGAGGGTATAAAAATATTCCAATGACTTTCTGAAAATGTCGCATATCTTTCAAACCTGCAGCTATTTTATAGTTTGTCCATAGAAAAATATCCTACCTCTCAAAATGTGCGATTTTTTTCTGCAATTCACCACAATACTTAAAAAAACCTCCAAATCTTATAAAAAAATTATTTAGTAGACTTTTAAAAAAGCACATTTTTGTGGAACGAATAGCAACCAAACTAAATTAGATATTACAACTGTATAAACGCCAAATAATTAAAAAATTGTCGAGAATTATAACACCGACAAAAAATATGGTCAATTAGCTTACCATTTGTTTGTATCACTATATTACTTAAGCAAAGCTAGAAGCAATTTTTAAGGAAAATAAATATTGTAAAACAAAGTGCAAGTTTTAAGTGCATTTCTAGTTGCTTCGCGGGGTAAGTCACAAAACTGAATATGAGGCATTTATCGTGGGATACTTAGCAATGGATCCCAACAATAATATCGTTAGTTCTATGTACTTTAATTTTTGAGTAAAGTTCCACTAAAGTTCCCATATTTCGCACTGTGCAACCGGGAAAAGTTTTTTCCTAATACCTCTGAACAAGTCTGGTAGCTTGTCTGATGTCTCGAATTATAGGGGAATAGCAAAATTAAGCGCTATTTCAAAATTTTTTGAAAAGCACGTAACTGAAGTAATTTCACTTGAAGTCCAACCCATTCTCAGTCCCTATCAACATGGCTTTTATAGCGGTCTCTCTACATCAAGATTAGTTATAACAGCAGTTCATTTTACATCTGCTGTTATAAATGGGTTTGTCCAAAGAAAACATTCAGATAATACCCAGCAAAAATTCGGATCCGTTAGTCATTACGTAACTCATTACAAAGTAATGTAAACAAGTTTCTTTTCTCATTACAAGTAACCTGAAAAGTAATGGGTTACTTCTTAAAAAAATTACAAGGCAAACCTACTTACTTTACTCCTCACTAACTAATGAAAACGGTGGCACAGTTTGTGTGTGTGTCCGACTATAAATTCTAGGGTAGGGATAGGTAAGTCGACTTTCGGTTAATCGATTAATCGATTTTTTGCAGTCAAAAATCTAAAAATCGTAGTCGACTTTTGTCTGGAAGGAAAATCGCATAATCGATTATCTTGTGATCGATTTTCGAGTTTGGCCATGGATTATGTGTGTTCGTTTACTCAAAATTTGTACAAATTAGTGATGACATACAAATATGTAATATAATGTAATTCATTTTAATTGACCTGATGGCTTAGAATTATTATAAAGTTGATTAATAAAATAAATAAATAAATTGTTACTGGATGTTGTTCGTTTACTCTACAGCACAATGCAAAAGACCTTACACGATTACAAGAAGTTACTGAACTTGTACAAATTTGTACAAATTGTTGAGTAAACGAACACACCTATTGTTTACTTGGCGGTTTTACACTTTTGGCGGTTTTACAGTTTCAAAAGAAAACTCGAAAATCGACGAATAGTCGATTATAATCGATTTTCTGCGGTTATGAAAAAGTCGAAAGTCGAGTTTTAAGACAACTGAAATAATCGCAAGACCGAAAAATCGCATTTTTAGATTTAGACCATAATCGAATAGTCGAAAAATCGATTATTGCTTTCCATTGCCTATCCCTATTCTAGGGTTGTGTGTTCAACGCTCACCGTCGAACCGCGACTTTTTGTTAATTAAAAATAACAGTTCGTGTTGCACATGTGCACTGCACATTTAAGTTCTTAAGCAACCCTTAATATTAGTGTGCGAGGCACAGTGTGTAGAGTCTTTGGCTAGAAATCAGAGGGTTCGTGGGTTCAATTCGGGCAGACAGCAAAATAAAATAAAGTAAAATAAAAGTAAGAAGTGTGATGGAATTAAAAACAAATTCTCTACATCAACTGTTCTAAAAATAAATTTTTTTCACCTTACTTTTCAACTTCTAGTGGCCACAGAATAACTAGTTATTCTATTGGTCATAAAATAACTAGAAACTGAGTGCGACATGCCCTTGTAAAAATAATGGGGAAGATAGGGGGTTTGTGAGTAGTTACGGCTGCGAAAAATTCCATACAAACCCATGATTTTGGTAGGACTTTTTTTGCTGGGTATTTATACCGATTTTAGTAAGGCATTTGATCGAGTTAATCATACGTTATTGTTATATAAGCTAAATCGTATTATCGTATTTAGCCGTAACTTGTAGAATTGGATTTCCTCTTATCTACAAAATAGATCTCAGGTTATTTCTTTCAAAAATTCTCTGTCTAATTCTATTAGTGTTCCATCAGGTGCCCCTCAGGCTAGTCACCTTGGACCGGTGCTGTTTTTATTATTTGTGAATGACTTGCGTCTCGCTATCCGTAACTCTCGATTTTCGATATTTTGAGGATTTTAGCTAATAGTTTTGACAGAACTGTTCGTACATTAACATTTGAGAGTCCTAGTGATTAAACAACTTTTCCATCAAAAATTGTCAACATAGGTCCATGTTTTGGTGTTGCCCCCCATATAGCCGTACCTCCTGATTTTCCGTCTTTTTGGGGTTTTAGCAACATTTTTACCGAAATTTTTATTGATATTTTTTATTTGACATTTCAGATTGTCAACACTTGTCAACAAGTGTGGACCTACTTTCATATAACCCCCATATAACGGTACCTTCGATTTGCGGTATTTTGATGATTTTAGGTAGACTTTTTATCGAGATAGCGCTCATTTGACATTTGAGGTTCCCAGTGGTCACAAAACTTCTTTGCCAAAAATTTTACGGTCGGATTCAAGACATTTTTATACCCTCAGTCTTTAGACTAACGAGGGTATAACACTTTCATACGGGCAAAATGTGCCTCATCGAAATAATGGTTTTAGACCCCAAGTATGTTTGGACGAAATCCGTTTCAGACAATTTGGAGTCGATTTGGCCATGTGCATCCGTCTGTCTGGCTGGGTGGAGCGTAAGATAACTCTCGAACCGATGAACCGATTTGGTCCACAATTTGGCTCTCGTTATATTTTGTCCAAACTTAATTTAAGTTCGAAGACGAGTCATATCGGTAAAAAATGTTTGAAAAATTGTGCGCACGATACCTCTTGAAAGAGTAACCGGTGTGGTCGACACTTTTCACGTCGTGAAACTTCTACCAGACATAGATGGAGTTTCAATATGGACTCTATCGGTCCACGCCTTAGGGACAAAATTTCGGATAAGTTCAGCTTAACACCTGCTCTCGAATCACTTTGATTTTTTATTAATTCTATTTCGAGTTGAGTTGTTAGGACGTAAGAGGTACATTGAAAAATTAGGAGTATATTGAAGCCCCACACATCATCCTAATGGGTCTCACGGGTGGTTAAGTCCGATCATTAGGCATATTAGGATTTTGTTTTTGTGGCAGACGAAGGCTAAGCTTGGTAACTAGTGTATATGCAATTCATTTTGATAAATGCAAATGCGATATTATGTTAGTTAATTGAAAATCAAAACTTTTCCTATAGTGTCAACTTGGTAATCGCATTTTTCAATGTTCACAAATACTATGGTAAGTTTTATTCCTACGTCATTTGTATTTGCTCTTCTATATAAAATATTTTTGATCATCAATTATTGTCTACTACTAAAGTTTTGACAAGTTGATGGTTGCTTAGAACGCTAAGACGCTGGCAACCTTGACACTTCGTTGTCGGGGACCCAGGTTCGAATCCCAGCCTGGCTCATGCTGAAATTATTTTATTTTTGCCTTTTTAGGATGAAGGTCACTTATAGTGATTGTATTTAATGAATTCTCTTTCGAGTTGAACTGTTAGTTATGACCTAAAAGGTACATTGAAAAATTAGGAGTCGTCCGATCATCAGGGATATTAAGATTTTGATTTTGAGGCAGACGAAGACTATTGATTTGATTTTTGTTGTAACAAGTTGTATTCGCTACTTCCATTACGACGGTAAAAGTTTTTTTAGAAGCATTTCCATACTTCCTGAGATAATACCCCAAAAGGTACAAAACAACCTTTATGCCACCATATGCAGTGGCTGCTGCGCACTATAACTCTCGAACCCATTTGGTCCAAAATTTTGTCTTCGTAATATTTTGTCCAAACTTAGTTTAAGTCGAAAGGCACCTCCTTCCAAAACTTAAAAAATAATGTCACGAAAAATGGTACGCACGATATCTCTTGAACGGAGCAACCAATTTGGTTCAAACTTTGGATCTTCTAATATTTTGCCCAAATTTAGGTTATCATCTAAAATGGTCTATATCGGTCTTCTCCTTAGAGTCCCTTTCCTACAAAAGTTCAACATTTTGTTTAAGTGCAGTTTAGGGTCTGTTCGAAGATCTTATGGAAATGCAACTTGTTTTGGTCCTGTTTACAGCGATATTATGACTCCCAAAAGAAGATCCACTTCCAAAACTGACTATGTTGATCCATTCCTTCAAGTACCTCCGCCGTAACCCCTTCGAACTTTAATTTTAATCTAATAATTTAATTCTAATTTTTGTCGGCAACTTCAAATATACAAAAAGGGCCACAAAATTTTGAAAACCCCTAAATACAAAATTTTTGTGAATGAAAGTTTCAATTCACATAGTCCCAATTTACATTAGGCGAGTTTACTTGCGGCAATTGTCAGTTTGATGGAGAGAGAGGTGAGGTATATGGTAACCCTTTGCCTCTCAACACCCTCTCTCACCCACAAACTGACAATTGCCGCAAGAAAACTCGCCTAATGTAAATTGGGACTTAGACTGAGGCAAACCTGACTGATACTTTTTACTTGTTAGATTCATTTTCTGGCATAATTTAGACATTTGGGGTATGCGTGGTGGAAAATTGTACCTGAACCTCAACCTGTACCTGAAATTGTGGACAAGAAAAGAAACTAACTACTCCATTTTTGCTTAAAATATTTATGGTGGAGTGTATAAAATTTAAGTCCACCACTTTTTTATTGACTCTTTTTTAGTTGATTTTGCTTTGCGCAAAACTGCATATGCGTGAAAGCTATTGGGGATTGTGAGTGGAAAAAAGCAAGCCCCACATCAAAAGTATCCATTGAAAAGAAAACAAGTAAGAACGGCGTTAAGTTCGGCCGGGCCGAACTTGTTATACCCTCCACCACAAGTTGTATTGAAGTTAAATGGAATAATTAGTTTCCTTTCGTGTATGAATAAGACTTAATACTAAGTTTCCGCAATTTCGGTAAAACAATGTGAGGCACCGTTCTATGGGGGCTATTTCAAAACGTCGATCTATACCGACAAATTTCTGACTGTAATTTTTAGGCTTAAAGAAGACTAAATACCAAATTTCCTATATTTTGGTAAGTGAATATGGCTAAAACTTAAAAAATACCGAAAATCAAGAAGTACGCTTCTATGGGGATATAGGAAGACGTGGACCTATACTGATAATACTCTTCTGGAATATTTTATAACTCTTGGAAGACGAAATAACGAATTTCCGCATTTTGGTTAGATATTGACGTCACAATCTTCAGTATTACGAAAATCGGGAGGTACCGTTCTATGGGAGCTATATCGAAAGGTGGACCTATACCGACGAATTTTAGTCAGAAATGGGGCAATATGAAAGCGTGGACCTGTACAGACATATTTCTGGCGAACAGTTTTATATCACATTGAAGACTATATACCAAATTTCAGCCATTTTGATGGAATATTGAAGACACAACCTTCAAAATAAGAAAAATCGGGAGGTACCTTTCCATGGGGGCTATATTAAGGCGTGGACCTATACCGACAAATTTAAAGGGGAAGTTTGAGTACCCCCAACGAAGTCTAAATACCATTTCGGTGCAATATTGAGGCCACAACGTTCAAAATACCGAAAATCGGGAGGTACCGTTCTATGGGGGCTATATGAAGGCATGGACCGATACCGACTAAGTTCTGGGGGAAAGCTTTATACCACCAAAGTAGACTAAGTACCAATTTTCAGCCTTTTCGGTGTGATAATGAAGCTAAAACCTTCAAAATACCGAAAATCGGGAGGTACCGTTCTATGGGAGCTATATGAAGGTGTGAACCGATACCGACAAACTTCTGGGGGAAAGTTTTATACCCCCAAAGAAGACTACGTACCAAATTTCAACCATTTTGGTAGGATAATGAAGCTAAAACCTTCAAAATACCGAAAATCGGGAGGTACCGTTCTATTGGGGCTATATGAAGGTGTGGACCGATACCGATAAAATTCTGGGGGAAAGTTTTATACCACCAAAGTAGACTAAGTACCAAATTTCAGCCTTTCGGTGTGATAATGAAGCTAAAACCTTCAAAATACCGAAAATCGTGAGGTACCGTTCTATGGGAACTATATGAAGGTGTGGACCGATACCGACAAAATTCTGGGGGAAAGTTTTATACCCCCAAGGAAGACTACGAACCAAATTTCAACCATTTTGGTAGGAGAATGAAGCTAAAACCTTCAAAATGCCGAAAATCGGGAGGTACCGTTCTATGGGGGCTATATGAAGGTGTGGACCGATACCGATAAAATTCTGGGGGAAAGTTTTATACCCCCAAAGAAGACTACGTACCAAATTTCAACCATTTTGGTAGGATAATGAAGCTAAAACCTTCAAAATACCGAAAATCGGGAGGTACCGTTCTAAATGGGCTATATGAAGGTGTGGACCGATACCGATAAAATTCTGGGGGAAAGTTTTATACCCCCAAAGAAGACTACGTACCAAATTTCAGCCATTTTGGTAGGATAATGAAGCTGAAACCTTTAAAATACCGAAAATCGGGAGGTACCGTTCTATATGGGCTATATGAAGGTGTGGACCGATACCGACAAAATTCTGGGGGAAAGTTTTGTACCCCTAAAGAAGACTACGTACCAAATTTCAGCCATTTTGGTAGGATAATGAAGCTAAAACCTTAAAAATACCGAAAATCGGGGGTACCGTTCTATGGGGGCTATATCAAAACGTGGACCGATATATCCCATTTTCAATACCAACCATCCTGCAAGTAATAAAAACTTCTGTACCAAATTTTGACTCTCTATCTTTAAAATTGCGAGCTGTATCTTGATTTCAACAGACAGACAGACGGACGCACTGACGGACGGACGGACGGACATGGTCAAATCGACATAGAATTTTATGCTGATCAATTATATATATACTTTATAGGGTCTCCGACGAATATTTCGATATGTTACAAACGGAATGACAAATTTAATTATACCCTCCATATGGTGGAGGGTATAAAAAGAAACATGCTACTTGGGCAATAGGTCTAACCGTAACGATGGTTCGAAATCTACAAATTAATCATTTCAATCCCAATGACATTTACATGAAATAACACTTCTGGAGCACGTTGAATAACTGCCGTATCATTCTCTAATCGGTGAGAAGATTTGTTTGAGATAACAAAATCCACGTCGAAAGCAAATGATATCAGAATAAAATAGATTACGATGATAATGATGTTGATGATGATAATGATGGGGATGGCTGATCTTGTTTGATTTCGCTGCAGCTGCAGATGATGTCCAAGATAAGATTTAACAAGGGAGATTGGTAGATAAGCTGATGGGGAGGAAAATGAAGCTAACAGCAGCAGACACATGGATAAAATTGTACTTTCTTTGAAAACAATCTTCGAAAAAACGAGGGAAAAAGTTTAGATGAATTACATTTATTAAACAAAAGCAACAACAGCAAGCGTTTATTTACCTTGCTTTATAATTATTTAAACAATTTATCAAGAAACACAACAGAACACAACAACAACAAAAAACCTCACATTTATGGCAGCCTCTTTAAAAAACGATGATGATGACGATTATGATGATGAAGATGGCTTGCATGAAACGAAAAAAAAACAAAATAAAATGAAATGAAATGAAATGAAATAAAAATAACGCCACTAACATGAAATGAATGAAATTGTCGTCGTCCATTTCATTTACCAGGTTTTAAAAATGCTTGTAAAGTTTCCAGAGGAACCAGTCCAGACGTGACATTCAAACCGATACAAAGCCATTGTCAGAACATCTCTTTCCTATCGTAATTAATTGAAAAGAACATCATCGGGCGGAACAAAGAAAATTTAAATCCCAGCTGCCCCCACCCTTCCATTACTCAATATTCATTTCATCAGCACTATCCATAGTAACAAAATAAAAAAAAATAAAAAACAGAAAACAGAGAAATCAAAAGGCATATTCATTAATGGAAGAAAATAAAACAGAAAAAAAATAACGATCCTTAATTGAAATTCCCAACAAAGGCAGAAGATATTAATACAAAAAAAGTCTGAGTTTTTAGTGAATTTTTTACCCCAACAAAAGAAAAATAAAAATTAATTGAACCATAGAAAGAAATAAAACAAAAATCAATAACAAAGTATAGTGCAACAAAACAGCCATTGTCACAAATTTTCCACAGTTATAAAAATTTAAAATAAAAAAAAAACCAAGTGGATAAATAAGGAAAAAGTGAATAAAGAAATAATTGTCAATTTAAGTTTGCTGGTGAAATTGTAAAATATTTTTCAAATCATCTTCACAAAGATTTTGCTTTTAAATTATGGCTGTCACAGATGTTAAAAACGATGACGATCCCAATACCAACAACAATTCTGATCAAAATAAAGGTATTTACACTCATTATCAACAAAATAATAATATAAATTATAATAATTAGGTACATATAACATTTGAAATTATTTTGTTAATAACTAAAAAATTTATAATGTGATATTTTTAATAATTATAAGAATTAAGTAAATTACTCTTATGTATGTTTCGAAACTGTTGCGAAATTTTATAAAACTGTTGGCATTTATATTTTAATAATTTTTCAAAGGTCATTAGTTCAAAAAGTTCATTGAAACTTTGACACTTTGTGATGTCCACCATAGAAAATGATAGTTCCGAACCAGTGACAAAAATGGAAAAAAACGATATGTATACACAAATTTCATCATTATTATTTTAAATTTTTAATTAAAAATTCGCTCGGAATTTTCCGTTACTCAATAATAGGTTTGTCTGGTTACCCTAAAATTTGTAACAATTTGTACCAATTGTTGCTGGAAGTCGTCTGTTAACACAAAAAGTTGAGAGCGATTCGAGAGAGACAGTTTGACAGTAAAAGTACTGAGAGTTTGCAAATTCTTGCTGGACAAATTTCTTCCGGCAACCACTTGCAAATCTTTTCTTCCTGAAAACAATCAATCATGTGTTTTTAATTATTCGGTGATTTATGTTTGTGCAAATTGACAACAATTTTATTGTGGAAATAGCAAGCTTAATTGTGTTTTTTTTTTTTTTTTTGTTTTGGAAAACAAAGTTGCAAAATCGAAAATTCCTTTTTTCGGTCATTTTATTTTTTAATTTAAATAAAATATAACATATTTGCTTGCTTTGGTTCTTTTAATGGCCGCAAAATTGGTGTGTTTTGGCAAATCAGCTGATTGCTTGCAAGTTTTTGCAGGGAAGGTGTTTGTTTACTCCTTACTCTCTGAGAAAGTTTTTTGCTGGACAATTCTTGCTGGGAAAGTAACCAGACAGACTATTGCAGATATATTTGATGATATCGATAATGTACTTCTCCCAAACCGTGATAGAGGAAGTTTCTCACAAAAATCCCTTTGTAACGCCTCCAAAACATATAGTTCGTCTGACTAACATTTCCAAGTTATGCAGATTCTGGACGATCGACTTACATAATTAAACGATAGCCTACTGGATTAATTTAAAACCATGCTAAAGACAAGTAAGAATGGCGTTAAGTTCGGTCGGGCCGAACTTGCTGTACCCTCCACCACGAGTTGTATTGCAGTAAAATGGAACAATTTATGAAGAAGACTAAATACCAGATTTTATTGTTTCGGTAAAACAATGTGGCTTACCTTAAAAATACCTAAATTCGGGAGGTACCATTCTATGTTGCCTATATCACAACGTCGATCTATACCGACAAATTTCTAAATACCAAATTTCCGATATTTCAGTAAAATAATGCGCCAAAAAACCTTTAAAATACCGAAAATCAAGAGGTACGCTTTTATGGGGGATATAGGAAGACGTGGACCTATACTGATAATAATTCTGATAATTCTTAACAATACTGATAATTCTCTTCTGGAGTATTTTATAACACCATGGAAGACTAAATAAAAAATTTCAGTCATTTCGGTGGGATATTGACGTCACAACCTTTAGAATTACGAAAATAGGGAGGTACCGTTCTATACCGATTAATTTCAATCGGAAAGGTTTTTACCTCCAACGTAGACTAAATACCAAATTTAAGCCATTTCTGTGGATTATTGAGGCCATAACCTTCAAAATACCGAATATTGGGAGATACAGTTCTATGGGGGCTATATTAATGCGTGGACCTATACCGGCAAATTTAGAGGGGAAAGTTGAATACCCCCCACCAAAAACTAAATACCAAATTTAAGCCATTTCGGTGGGTTATTGTGACCACAACCTTCAAAATACGGAAAATCGGGAGATACCGTTCTATGGGGTCTATATTAAGGCCAGGACCTGTACCGACAAACATATGGGGGAAAGTTTTATACCCACAACGAAGACTAAACACCAAATTTGAGCCATTTCGGTGGAATATTGAGGCCACAACCTTCAAAATACCGAAAATCGGGAGGTACCGTTCTATGGGGGCTATATTAAGGCATGGACCTGTGCGGACAAATTTCTGGGGCAAAGTTTTTTACCCACAACGAAAACTAAATACCAAATTTGAGCCATTTCGGTGGATTATTGAGGCCACAACCTTCAAAATACCGAAAATCGGGTGGTACCGTTCTATAGGGGCTATATTAAGGCGTTTACCTGTGCGGACAAATTTCTGGGGGAAAGGTTTTTAACTCCAACGTAGACTAAATAACAAATTTCAACCATTTCTGTGGAAAATTGACGCCATAACCTTCAAAATACCGGATATTGGGAGGTACAGTTCTATGGGGGCTATATGAAGACAAAGACTAAATACCAAATTTCAGCCATTTTGGTGTGATAATGAGGCTACAACCTTCAAAATACCGGTGGTACCGTTCTATGGGGGCTATATCAAAACGTGGACCGATATAGCCCATTTGCAATACCAAACATCCTAGTAGAAACTTCTATACCAAATTACAAAGCTCTATCTTTAAAATTGCGAGCTGTATCTTGATTTCAACAGACGGACGGATGTTGTAATATTGACTTAGAATTTTACCCTGATCAAAAATATGTATACTTTATAGGGTCTCCGATGAATATTTCGATGTGTTACAAATGGGATGACAAATTTAATTATACCTTTCATAATATGGTGGAGGGTATAATAAGATACGGAGAAACGTATACTAAACGAACTTGGTAGAAGACTGTGTGATCTCGGGACTGATCTCAACTAACTTAATAATCATGTCCTTCGCTTGGAAAAATATTCTTAAGATCTAACTTTTCTAAAATCCGAGAATGGGAACGTGTTAGAAATCATTAGCATCATCTGCGAATCCTTGATCGTCACAAAACCCAAGGTAAACCCATGCATCCCTTTCGATAGTAATAACACTAAAAATTGGGGGGTTAAATTTATATCGCCGTACGACAGTGGTCTACTATTACAGTACAATCGCGAGAATTCGTACCTCGATAAATCGAAATTCTCGATAATTCGTATAAGCTGTTGGTCCCTTGAAGTCATTTCCTTCGCATTTTAAGCTCGCTAAATCGAAAACCTCGATAATTCGCATTTTATACGAATTATCGATGCCGTTCCCTTGGATTACATTATCGAGATTCTACTGTACCTCCTATTGGGTTTAGATTAAACTTCTAAATTTATATCAATAAAAATTTGTCGAACACTAATTATAAATATCTTCAAGAACCTATACATTTAAAGAACAATTGAAAACAAGTTAAGATCGAGCCGAACTTTTTATACCCTCCAACAACAGTTCTATTAAAGTTAAATGGCATAATTAGTTTATGAAAGCACGAAGCTCCTCCACCACGTTGTCCTACCATAACATTGCCCTGTATTGACCCTTTTCCGATAAAATTTTTGTATCCACATTTGGTCCAAAAATGTGACAAAGAACTCACGAAATACAAAAAACAAGTAAGAAAAGTCTATAGTCGGACGGAGCCGACTATGGGATACCCTATACCACTATCCCTGGACAATCGCTCTCCACGGAACTTATTTTCAATGATTGTGAAAATTTAATTATCAAATATCAGAGATGTAATGTATAATACTTATGACCAAAACCAAAAAGTTATCAAGCATGACAAAGACATTTTTGTAGCAGGAAACGAAAATTTAGTTCACACAAACTAAAATGTAATGAAACCCACTTATGTAGTACTACAACTTCCGTTGTTTAACCGCTACGTTATTGAAATTTTTACCAATTTCACACAAAAGTTTCAGTCCATTTAACCCGCTAAGTATTAACTGATCTTCACGTTGGTTTGTACGCATCTTCTTCATCATAAACTCAAACTTTGTTTATAATTTTGCGGGTTATTATTTTGACCTACAGAGCCGCTACAAAATTGGTTAAAATTTTGTTTTTGGTCTATTTCATACCCTGAACATTTCACGATCATCATCAAAAACTAATCATTTCTATTCTGGCCCGAACCGAACCTCCTTAAAAAATTCGTTACAATCGGTCCATAATTGCGGCTTTAAGCTTGTTTACAATTTTTAATGGACCGACACACATCGCTAAATCGCTTTATCTCGTCGAAATATGAATTTTGGCATAATAAATAAGGGGTCTAGGGCGAATATTTCGTGGTGTTACATAAACTTTTGGAGAGACAATATGTAGCATGGGATAAAAATGTGGTTCACTACACAGAACCCATTATATATTAGGCAGTAGGCCCGTTATCTAGCAAACACTTTTTTGCAATTTACATCAGAGGAAAGGTCAGTAGTTTTT
This sequence comes from Musca autumnalis, assembly GCF_047663935.1. Lineage (NCBI taxonomy): Eukaryota > Metazoa > Arthropoda > Insecta > Diptera > Muscidae > Musca > Musca autumnalis. The sequence continues at coordinate 106,007,715 of NW_027411644.1, forward strand.
TTCCATATGTAGGCTACTTTGCGAAATATATATGTCCTCAAGAAATTATAATATCGACCAAAAATAAAATTTTTATATTTTTCATACAAAAGTAATGGTCCATTTCACCCGCTAAAGAATATCAGAGCATCATTCAAAGGCATCTTTTTCGACCTATACTCTTACCCGGTGCAAAATTTCGTGACTATTGATGTATAATTGCAACTTCTACCGAGTTTATTATTACATTACAAACAAATAACGGAATATATTAGACTGTAACTCTGTTATCTGATCATGCACACCAACATAATTGGCATCAATTGAAAGGTCAAGCGTTCCACTTTCAAGTATATCTCACTTGTCCGGAATATCACTTCCGGGAATTAAGATATAAGCTGTTTATTAAAAATTTTCACAATTTTCACACAAAAGTTTTGGTCCATTTAACCCTCTAAATATTATCCGATCGCCATCACAAATTGCAAGCTTCTCCTTTGTGCTATACTCTTACCTTATTTAAAATTACGCGTTGATCGGACTATTATTGAGACCTACAGAGCCGCTAGAAAATTTGATAAATATTATGTTTTTGGTCCATTTCACCCGCTAAATATTTCACGATCATCACCAATAAGAATAGGGATCTATTCTGATCTGAACCCGACCTCCGTACAAAATTTCGTGACGATCGGTCCATAATTGCGGCCTGGAGCGTGTTTACAATTTATAATGGACAGACGGACGGACGGACGGACGGACAGACACACATCTCAAAATCGCTTTATCTCGTCGAGATATGAAGATTGGTATACCACATTGGGGGTCTCCGACGAATATTTCGCGGTGTTACATGAATTTTTACCAAAACAAACTTATAATACCCTTTTCCACATTGTGGTATAGGGTATAAAAATCGGGCTATACCGCTATATGGGGGTTATATTAAATCGTGGATTTATACCGCCAATTCTCTTTAGGAATGTTTAAGCCATTTCGGTGTAAGAAAGAAGTCAGTCACAACACTTCTCCACCACTTTTTGTCGATATACCCCAAACTTTAGTATAGCCCCCCCCCCCACATAATGGTACCTCCCGATTTTAGGCATTTTAAGGATTTTAGCTACATTTTTCACCAAACTACCTGTTATTTGGCATTTGAAGTTCTCTGTGGTCACAAAACTTCTCTATCAAAAAATTTAAACACAGGTCCAAGTTTTGGTTTGGCCTCCATATTACAGTACATGCCGATTATCGGTATTTAGAGAATTTTAGCTACGTTTTTTAGCGAAATAGCGGTAATTTGACATTTGCTGTTCTTAGTGGTCGCAAATCTTCTAGACCAAACATTGTCAACATAAGTCCATGTTTTGGAATAACAGGACCACAAGCAGTAGCATCAGTATAAATTTTCAGAGGATCTTCGAACAAATCCTAAATTGCACTTAAACAAAAATGTTGAACTATTGTGGGGGAGGTACCCTAAGGAGAAGGCCGATATGGACCATTTTAGAAGTTTAACTAAATTTGGACAAAATACTTGGAGATCCAATGTTTGGACCAAATTGGTTGGTCCGTTCAAGAGATATCGCGCGTACCATTTGAGTGAGGTACCAGAAGTACCGCATGTTGTGGACCTATATTGCACATCTTCAAATTTAAACTAAGTTAGAACAAAATATTACGAAGGCCAAATTTTGGACCAAATCGCTTGATCAGTTGGATAGGGGTTCTTTACACCTTTCGGACCATTTTCTCAGGAAGTATGGACTTGCCCCTAAAAAAGCTTGTACTATCGTAATGGGGACAGTGAATACAAGTGGCTACAACAAAACTCAAAGCGATTTGAGAGCAGCTCTTAAAGTGCACTTTTCTGAAATTTTATTTTTATTTTAGTCCATATTCGAATTTTTTAATAAGATCGAAGAAATATTACAATGTGCAAAGTATGGACCAACTCGGTTTCTGCCTTCGAGAGTTATTGTGAGCACCATTTTAGCGAGAGTTTTGAACTTTTGTGGGGGAGGTACCGTAAGGTGTACACCGATATTGCTCATCTTCAAACTTATGAAGCGCCAAAAATTTGGTCTGCTGACCACGTATTGTACTGTCCCCCCCAATTTGCCGAATTTTCCGGGCTGCTTCTTCAATTCCCAGATCCCATATTCACTAAGATTTTAATCCATATTGCCAAGTTTGATATTTTTACGAAATTTAAACGCCTCTCCGATTTTTTCGAAACCTAACAAGGTTTCCGTTAAGGTAATGCTATACACAAACAAGTAAAAACGGCGTTATATCCTCCACCACGAGTTGCATTGAAGTAAAATGGAACAATTAGTTTTCTTTCGTTTATGAAGAAGACTAAATACCAAATTTCAGCAAGATCGGTAAAACAATGGGGCCAATGTTGAAAATACCGAAATTCGGGAGATACCGTTCCATGGGGGCTATATCAAAACGACGATATATTGACTCAAAGAAGGCTAAATACCATGTTTCCGATATTTCAGTTAAACCTTCAAAATACCGATAACACTGTGCAACATTTTTAAGGTGATTTTGTGCAAACAATTCGAACTGTGGATTTTTTGAAAGTACAGACCTAAACGACCCTAGTTGGGTTTTGTTGTGTCAGATCCAGCTCGTATTTTATGGCCCCATATAAACATGGTTAAATATTGCGTTTTTAAAGAAATTCGGGGCTATATCTCTGAAACCAATGCGAATTTCCTTCTGACATCTGAAGCAAATTTGTAGATAAGGACAAGAATAAAAAATTTGGAGAAATAATGAACTCGAAAAACTACATTTATTGCCACAAATTTCAAAATATATGCAAAAATTCCACAATTTTTATATTATATTTTCTTTTGGAAAAATATTCCCGGGATGTAATATACAACTCTTCAGAATATGTCATTGTTGTAAAATGCCTCTATGCCGTTGTTTTCAGTACATTTTTCAACGACGATTTAATAAAAATGTCAATAATGTAGTGAAATCCGAAATGCGAAAATATACTGTTGGTGTGAACTGGGTTTGAAATACGTGTTGTAAAAGATAGGATGCAAAATACCGCTGAAAAAACATAAAGAAAGCATTTTAGAGTTTCAGAATGTTCTAAAGAATTGTTGAGAACTTTATTTGGAAGATTTTTCAAAAGGTTACTTGGTTCAACTCCCAATAGTTTAGCCGATACTGACCAGAATTTCAGCAATTATGTAAGATTTTCTATATTTTATAGATTTTGATGCCGTAGATGGAGTTTTTTCAAAAGATAAGTTCTACTAGTTTAGGGCTACAATATTGCTAAAGATAGCAAGGCCAAATTCCTATTCATTTCTGAGATAAAGGCCTGATAAATGCAAAAAAGCGTAGATTTAGCCCGGTTTAGATGAGGCCATAAAATCCGAACTGGATCTGACAGGACAAAACTCTACTAGGGTTTTTGTAGTCTAAATATGTACTTTAAAAAATGCATACTAGAAGTTGTTTGCATTTTCAGTGTTGCATAGTGTAATTAAGAGGTACGCTTCTATGGGGGATATAGGAACCCGCGGACCTATACTGATAATTATCCATGGAAGACTAAGTAACAAATTTCAGTCTTTCGGTGAGATATTGACGTCAAAACCTTCAGAATTACGAAAATCGGGAGGTACCGTTCTAAGTACCAAATTTCATTTTCATTTATTTATTCAGTAATAAAGAAGCCTAGGTCAGCCATTTCTGTGTGGCAATGAGGCTAAACCCTTCAAAACACCGAAAATCGGAAGGTATATTCTATGGGGGCTATACTAAGGCGTGGACCTATTCCAACAAATTTCTGGATGAAAGTTGTATTCCCCCAATGAAGACTAAGTACCAAATTTCAGCCATTTCTGAAGAATATTGAGGCCACAACCTTCAAAACACTGAAAATCGGGAGGTATATCCTATGGGGGCTATATGAAGGCGTGGAACTATACCGACAAATTTCATATGGTGGATTATTGTGGCCACAACCTTCAAAATACCGAACATCGGGAGGTACCGTTCTATGGGGGCTATATGAAGGCGTGGACCTATACCAGCAAATTTGTGGGGGAAAGTTTTATACCCCCAACGAAGACTAAGTTTGGTAATTTCAGGTATTTCTGTTTAAAAATGAGGCTAAAATCTTCAAAATACCGAAAATCGGTCGGTACCGTTTGAACCGAGATATCCCATTTGCAATACCAAACATCCTAGGAATAATAGAAACTTCTATACCAAATTACAAAGCTCTATCTAAAAATTTGCGACCTGTATCTTGATTTCAACAGACGTACGGACGGACAGACGGACGTCATTATATCGACATAGAATTTTACCCTGATCAAGAATATATATACTTTATATAACTTATATATAACTTTATAGGGTCTCCGATGAATATTTCCATGAGTTACAAACGGAATGACACAATTTAATTATATCCTCAATATTATGGTGGAGAGTATAAAAACGTCTAGCTGACGTTGTTTTTATCATGCCAATCTTAAAATATTTGTGTTATATTTTCTTTTTTATATCGTCCTTAAGAGTTCCATGTAAAGAACTGTTTTGTAATTTATCGTTAATTTATATTGTACACATTTGTTTTTTTATACACATAAATTTAATTGAAATAAATTGAGGTTTGTACAAACTCGTTTACAAAGAGTCGTATATTCGTAAGATGAACATCAGAATAAACAAAATGATTTTATTATTTTGTAATTTTGGCGGTACATCTTTTCATTTCGCACTCAAATTTCCTAATAATTTAAAACGTGACAATTTGTTGTCAGTATTAGCAGCTTATCTTTCGTTGGTAATAAATATGATCAAGTTAAGAAAATAAAATGTTCTTTATACATATCTGAATAAAATTTCCTAATTATTCATTTATAAATATTGCAGTATAATGAACCCGAATTACTCAAAACTTATTGATATTTAACAAAAGATAATTAACATATTGTTAAAATGAAAATTTTAATATAATTAAGAAGAAACTGTTTCTAAGCGGAAGAAAAATGAAAGCGAAAAAAAGATGCCGACATACTTTGTAAAAGATTTTAATATTTTTACAGGAAAGTTCAATTTACGAATTTTCGGCTGCGCTTGCACAGTCGTAGGTAGGAATGTCGCTAGTTCGGATTAAAGAACAAGTACACGAATATAAGATTTATCTAAGTCCATATCAATAAAGAAAATTTCCGAAAATTTAGTCACCATGGTGAATGAAGACAGATAGAAGGCACTACAGACATAAAGTACAGCAAAAATAAATGTTCGTGGAAATTGAAAAAATTATGAAAGTATAAATCAATTTGCCCACATAAATACGTACATACATATGTATATTGCAGGCAAAACTGTAAAAAATAAAAATCACGTCACACTATGTCGCGAGTTCATGTAAACGGTGACCAAAAATAAAAGGAGTTGGCGTAGGTTGATGAATTTTGGTTGATGAATTTTGGTAGAGGTCAAAAAATTGGTATAGCCCCCATATAACCCTACTCCCCAATTTTCGATATTTTGATTATTTTAGCTAAATTTATAGACCAAATTTGATGAATTTTGAATTGCAGGTTTACCAGTTGACAAAAAAAACTTTCCCGATAAAAATTATGGGAATAACTCCAAGTTTTGATATAACGGTACCTTCCTATTTACGCTATTGTGAAGATTTTACCTAAGTTTCTCGACCAAATTGGGTGAATTTTTGCATTGAGGCATCCCAGTGAACAAAAAACTTTTCTAATAAAAAGTATGAGCATAGGTCCACGTTTTGATATAGTCCCCATAGAACGGTACCGCCCGATTTTCGGTATTTTGAAGATTTTAGCCACATTATCCAACCGAAGTTATTTAGTCCTTTGCAGGGCTGCGAAATACGTACAGAGAATTGTGGGTATTGGTCCACGTTTTGATATAGCCCCCATAGAACGGTACCTCCCGATTTTCGGTATTTTGATGGTTTTAGCCACATTATCCACACGAAATGACTGACATTTTGTGATTAGTCTTCATATATTTTTGTGGACTTTTTGATACATCAACAATTTGTCATTAAATAAGAGAATTTTCAATAAAAATTTTTTGACCGTTTAATGGTCCATTTTTGGTTAAAAATCGAATTTTCGAATTTGACTGTTTTCCATTTTTTTTAAATTGATATTTTTAAAACTCTTTCGTTGCAAAAATATTCAATATGATAAAGTACAAAGCAAAACACTTGTTTCAAAATTCTCTTAATTTATTTCTATCTCATAATTTTACCCAACTATACATCAGACGTACAGCAAAAACGTCATTCGCACATTGGGGTTATTTTCTCTGTAAACCATGCTATAAAAATTCAATATGCTAGAGAATAACATTTCTTTAAGCCCAATTTGTACTTTACCTACAATTGTAATTTCTTATGAATTTTTAAGCTTATTTTGCTTTCATAATTTCTTAACAATAAAACATAACAAAAACGCGTTCATAAACAAAATAATGTGGTTTTGGTTGAAGTTCACGCACGTCACTGTGAAACCAGTTTGAGGCCAACAAAAAATAAATACATTCTTTTCCCTCAACACTGCAGCTGGCCGTTGACTGCCAAACACGTTTATGTTAATTAACCTCTAATTTATTTCCAAGCTCAGGTATGAAAAAAAAATTGGTAACAAAATGTAACAAGCATCACTCAGATATTATTGTTGTTTCGATAATTCCATAGAATTAGAGGAAATAAAATCCGAAATAAATTAGGCTTGTCAAATTTTAATTATTTAAGGGCATGAATGAGGGTTATCAACCAATTTTGCTCTTCTTCATCTTTCACTACTCATTTCAATAACGGTACGGAATATGTCAGGCAATTTTTTTTAAATGGCATAATGTGAATATTTTTGCTACTTGGAAAAAGCAGCAAAAACGATGCTTTCGGTTTAAAAATAAAATCGAATGTCGTTCGTTGACTATTGCATCGGTTGAGAACGGCTGGACCTCTATAATTTTTTTTGTTTTGTTTTTTTTTTTCGAAAAATTGACCACGTACTCTTTACGCTCACTTTTTTTAATGTCACATCTACAAAAGCATTGAACCGATTTTTCTGCAATTTTCAGGGAATGTACAGGGCTATACCCCCCCCCCCCCTATTGTTCAAAAAAATTGTGCGATAACTCTTGAAGGGAGTGAGCGATTTGGTCCATACTTTACACATCCCAATATATATACGAGATGTACATCAGGTTCGAATATGGACTATATTTGTCCACTCCTTCGGGTGCTTCCCACACAAAATTTCGGATAAGTTCACTTTAAGACCTGCTGTCGTATTATCACTTTGATTTTTGTTTAAGCAACTTGCATTCGCTGCCTCAATTACGACGAAAAACATTTTTCCAGGGGCAAGTCCATACTTCTAGAGAAAGCAACCCGAAAGGTGTAAACAACCGCTATGGCACCATATGCAGTGGATGGAGCGCACGATAACTCTCGAACTGATCAACCGATGTGGTCCTAATTTGGGCTTCGTCATATTGAGAACCAATTTGTGAGCATTTACCAACCAAGAGAGGAAATATGAGAGCAAATATTGGAATATGGGGAAAAATAGTGGCTTTCGGATGGAAATAAGAAACTGTGCATGTATCTTATGGAGGTACCTGAACAGTATGAAAAAACTACATTACGAACGAAAATATGTAAAAATTCTTGAAATATTTTTTTCTGTGTAGCAAACTAATTATTCCATATTAGTTCAGAATATTTCATGTCGGACGTTTTTTACTTGTTTTTCATTAGGTAAGTACCTATACGAGGGTTGCACGATAAGTTTCTGGCCTAACGATGAAAACGCGAATATTTACAATCAACAATATTTTTATTGTATTTGAGCGCTTTTACAGCATCTTCTGGCGACGAAAATCATATGTTATATACATTAAATTGAGATAGAAATCATGTAAGGAGTATAGCAAATCATGGACCAATATTGACAATTTTTCTCGGGGAGTTTTACTATGCTATAAGAACACCTAGTACCGGATTACAGCGAATTCGGTTAAACAATGTGTCCATAACAGTGAAGTACCCCAACTCAGGATGATTCGTTATATGGGAACCACACGAAAACGTGGACCAAGGACTCCAATATTTTTGATAGAGAATTTTAAGGCCACGAGGACCCATTGATAAAAATTTCAGTTCGATATATTATCTAGAAGTATTTTTGTCACATCTTCCCATGTAAGTCCCACCACTGTGCACTGCACAGAGGGGAAATGTATGTTAAAAGTTGATTAAAACTCCTAACACGCTCATTTGTAGTCCGATTGACGTAAAATTTGGCACAAATCATATTTTCGGTCTAAAGACTAACTATACAGAAAATAGTGAGAATTGGTCCAGATTTAGATACAGCTCCCATATATATTGGCATCCGAGTTTAGATAAATCATACACAAAAAGCGTTATATACATTTGATAGATCCGGAAAGTTAAATAATGCGTCCAAACTTAGCTGATGTCAAAGTATTCCTAATTTGGTCCAAATCAGTCCAGATTTATTTGTAGTCCCAACATATAGTTTTTATTTAAATTTTTGTTAATGTTGCACCGAAAATGTATCCTAAATTTTCACTAGGACTATGTTGATAGAATTTAGATCAAATCGGTTCAGATGTACATGTAGCTTCCATATATATTTTTTAAACAACAGACAAAAATATTGATTTTAAATTATTGTTTTTTTTTTGAGTGGCAAAATTTGTTTAAACTATTTAAGTCAAGATATATTCAATTATATTCCCCAACCTAACACCTCATAAACTTATAAGTTTTGGTACATATATGATAATCTTAAAAAAAATCAAATTTATTATGTAATATTATAAATACATATATATTTAAACTATTATATAATTGTGAAAATTAAATATACCAATGAATTTGAGTTCTTAAAGATGGTCCTGTAATAACGACAAAGCAGTTGTTGTAAAATGTTGCCTATTTCTCTTGGAAACAATACGTGTTGATACAAAGAAAGGAACCAAGGTAAGAAGAAGCCTGTACAAAACATCCATATTGCAGTCAATTCTGGAAAAAATTCGTATGACTTGTTGTCTATATAAATGAAAATGCTTGTTTCTAGCCTCCGCGGCTTCTTCGGACAATTGCCCTATAGGAACAATGGCATTGTATATCACTGCAGGAGCATGAATTAATATCATATGCACAGTTGTGGACATCGGATGCCAGGGGTACAAATCAACATACAATTTTGCCGTTTCCATTGTAAAGAACTAAATTTATCAATATTAATTTTTGTAAAAGGTTGCTTCAAAATTTTGAAATCATTATTCATATTTTACTTGAAAATAAATCGCTTTTTTCTGAATGTCGCAAACATAGAATTTAGTTTTTATGGTGAATCTGATGTATTCACAAATAAAATAAGAAGTCTTGGCGAACGCTGAAAACAAAATATTTATACATTTTGAAAAATATCTTGCATTATTTTTTTTTGCATATAATTTTTATATTTTGAGCCTAAGTTGAGAAAAATAGATTTTTTCGGAATGGCGCAAATATGCGCAATTTTTTATGATTGAATCTGATATTTGAGACTCAAGCGCATAAAACATTAGAAGAAACTGTGGTCGGGAAACGACGGGAAAATAGACTTTTTCTCTATTGAAATATTAGTAATCTTAAAAACTATCATAAAAAATTTGCATAAAAGAAGATATGTATCAACATTATTAAAGAGCAAAGATGTAAACACAATCTGAAAATTTTAAAAGCTAATCTTATTCGGAGACTGTACAAAAACAATAAATTTTGAAATACATAAATTTTCGCGAAAATAATTTCATATTAATGTTCACCTAATTTCTTAGTATTCGAAAATTTACTTTTTGTTTTCAGTATGGCTGGGTTCAATCGACTGCTTTATTGGATTGGTTAATCTTACAAAGTCGACGATGGTTATAGCACATGCAGAAAAGAGTCAGGTCGTCGTTTATCAACATTTTTTTCTTAAAAAATCGATTTTCATATTTTGAGTTTTGAGCAACTTTAGGCCTATGTTTCCCCTCTGTGCACTGGTTTGAATCGATGTGTGAGAGCTCGCATTGTCTTGATCAGTGTGGTCATTTTAGCATTTTTGCAGCTAAATTTAGCATTATTTTTTTGTATTTAGCCGCAAAATTTCCATTTAGCATTTAGCATTTTTCTTAGCTTTTTTCAATATTAATTTAGCATTATTCTATCCACGAAATCTGAGGTATTTTAGTACCTTTTTATAAAATGTGGATAAGCAAATACAATAAAACAAGTAAAAACGTTAATATTGCCGGGTCGAACTTGTTATACCCTCCACCATGAAATCTTCAGAACTGATATGGAATAGTTAGCATCCCCAAATACTAATAATTCAGTCTTCTAAAAACTTGAAACTACATGAAATAGAGCGGAACCGTTATATGTGGGCTATAACACAACATGGGCATTAGGGATATAACTTTTTGCATTTTTTTGCAAATATCAAAAATACCACCACATAGCCTTGAAGAGCATAAAAAACTATTATGAAATAAGGTGTAAATTTTTCTCTATCGCGAAAAAAGTTTCCGCACCAAATGCATTGAAGTTCAGTAATGCATTTTTTAATTTTATCTGTTATAACAACATATTTGCTTTTCATTAAAATTTTTATTTTTTTGTAATCTAATTTAAAATCATTATCAAACCGTTCTGGACCAATTTGTTCTCAAATCGCGACATTTCGGAGCATATTAGGAACTTTTGACACTATTGCAATTTTTCGTTTTTCTTTATAAACTCGTGAATTTTATATTTATATTTATTGTACCTAGCGGACAAGAGAATATGGTGTCATTTGCAACAAATTCGCGAAAGTTACAGACCGTTTTAATGACTTTGCCTGTGAGAATTGTATTTATTTTCTATAAATATTTATTCTAACAAAGCAAATTTAAAATTTTAAGTAGAAAAAATATCAAAAGGGTTTTTGTAATCACGGTCGGTGCGGGAACTTTTTTCACTGAATCGATCTTAGAAACGCGTTTTCATTATTAGGACAAAATTCCCCACATGGTACTAGTGTTGTATTTTTGTAGAAAACAAATACGACTCTCACAGGCCAAGTCAACAAAAACAGCCTGTAACTTTCGCGAATTCGTTGCAAATGACTCCATATTCTCTTGACCGATAGGTAAAAAAATATAAACATAAAATTCACGAGTTTATAAAGAAAAACCAAACATTGCGATAGTGTCAAAAGTTCCTAATATGCTCCGAAATGGCGCGATTTGAGGACAAATTGGTCCAGAACGGTTTGATAATGATTTCAAATTAGATTACAAAAAATAAAAATTTTAATGAAAAGCAAATATGTTGTTATAACAGATAAAATTAAAAAATGCATTACTGAACTTCAATGCATTTGGTGCGGAAACTTTTTTCGCGATAGAGAAAAATTTACACCTTATTTCATAATAGTTTTCCATGCTCTACACGGCTATGTGGTGGTATTTTTTTGGTTATAGCCCTAATGGGCATATGCACTAAATTTTCGATGAGGAAGTTCTTACCTACTGCGAACTTTAAATACCAAATGACATCCAATTTTGCCCGAAAATGTAAAAAACAAACTAAATCCGATGTGACTGTGATTTATGGTGAAGGAGTTGCTTAACCACTTTGAACCAAAATGACACCCAAAAATAATTTAAATCAGTCGGTACCTTTTTATGGGGCATATTCCAAAACATTGACCTATGTCCCCAATTTTTAATGGAGACGTTTTTTGACAACCCTAAATTCTTAATTTCGGCTTATTCGGTCTGAAAATGTAGCTAAAAACATAAAAGATACCCGAAATCGGTTGGTTCCGTTATATGGGGCTATTCCAAAAACAAGAACCTATGTCCGCATTTTTTGGTAGATAGGTTTTTTTACGACAAGGAACCCTAAATACCAATCTATAACTAATTCGGTCTGAAGATGTAGCTAAAAAATATTCCATAACGTGGACTCTTCGTCCAAACTTTTGGCGGATAAGGTTTTTGGAACCTTAAATACCAAATCATTGCCAGTTCAGCCTGAAAATGTAGCCAAAAACAGCATTATACTTGAAATCGGCCGGTACAGTTTTATAGGGGCTGTATCAAAATATGGAATGATATAGTCCATCTTCGAACTTGACCTGCCTGCAAGCAAAAGACGGATCTTTCCAAAAATTCAGTGTCCTATCTCAATTTTTGTGGATGCCAGAATGATTACCACAGACGGACGGGCATGCATAGATCGACTAAGAATTTTACTCTTATTATGAATATAGGGTCGCAAATAATTATTTCACTGCGCTACAAACGGAAAAACAAACTCAATATACCCACTATACTATGGTGGAGGGTATATTTTATTAAAAAATAACGTTTTTAAATTTAGCATTATTTTTTAGCATTTTAATATTTATTTTAGCATTTTTTAGCATTATTTTAATGCTGATTTAGCTGCAACACTTTTTTAAATCTGGTCACACTGGTCTTGATGCAGAATGATACGTCCTCTCTTTTTCGTTTTTCGAATTTCTCCGGAGGCTTCAGGCCAGAGCTCCGAATACTCGCTCTAGTTCGCTCAAATTCCACTCGCGGGTGAAACTCTTCTTGAATTCGAGCAATTTGAGGGGGTCAAATTGCAACAAAAACTTACCCCAACATCAAATAAACTTGCCCCACCTCCACCAAAAAATTGCACCCATAAAAAACTTACCACCCCCCCCCCAAATTTTCACTCGCGAGTAAATCGGAGCTCTGCTTCAGGCAAACAAATTGTAGTGTACCACTCAGAATTAACCTCCTACGTTGCTCAAGCTGTATAGTCGCCATATGGTAGGTTTTACCGAAGAAACAGGGGACCATTTGCTTCGAAGTTCTTCTTCCATGAACAACTGTCGTTGGATTTGGCTCGCATTCGAAAACCCACAAAGACGATTGCTGTTCAGGTTCGTATGAAAGTTTCAACGTGTGGCTTAAGAGATAGATCCAAGATTCGTCGTCTGTGACGTATTTATTCACAATTTCTTTGCACACAAGATCCTATTTTGAGCGATTGTTAAATTGTGCTGGATCTAACGAAAAATTCCATTTTTGTGGCCAGGTGTTCATGCGATATAAAATGCTAATTGGTGAAAGAAATGTCCAAGGATGTCTATATCTCACGATATAAAACATGGCGCTCTTTCATTATCTTTCATGCACGTGGTAATTTTTTCTGGCACAAGGGCAATTTTTTGTCGAACCTTACGACCTTCGTTTTTAAGCGAGTGTCGACCACGATTGAATTCATTAAACAAGTTTTTCATAGCGCTATGAATGGTATTTTATACAAAGATTTAAGATCGATGCACTCTTGCCGTGATTATCCACGTCGAAATTTGTGAAAAATTATCGGACGAAAACGTTCACAAGTAAAATCAATTTTTTTTGCAAAGTGATTTTTTCAAGTCACTGAAAACAACACAACACATGGTCGTATGTCAAACTATCCTGAGCACGTTTAGACTAAAAACTGTCAAACTGTCAAAATGTCAAATGGCACCAGGCAACACGCAGTCTTGCCTAGGCCAGAAAGTTATCGTGCAGCCCTCGTATAAAGGTTTAAAAATGTTGTATGTAAAAACAAGTAAGAACGGCGTTAAGTTCGACCGGGTCGAACTTGTTATACCCTCCACCACAAGTTATATTGAAGTAAAATGGAATAATTAGTTTCCTTTCGTGTACGAGGGCGGTTCGGAAACTTCTTAGCTTATCAATGAAAGAGAATAGTTAGTTTTTCAAAAATATGTTTATTTTTCATATAATCTCCTGAAACTTCAATACACTTAGTGCAACGCTTTTCTAGCAATTCTATACCTTGATTAAAATAGTTTTCCTCAAGGTCTTCAAAATAGTGGTTTACAACTGTAATTGCATCTTCATTTGAGGTAAAACGCTTGGCAGCAAGGAATTTTTTTAGATTTGGAACAAGTAAAAGTCACTGGGAGCTAAATCAGGAGAATAAGGTGGGTGGTCAAGCAACTCGTACTTTAATTCGTTGATTTTAGCCATTGTTAAAACACTCTTGTGCGCTGGTGCGTTGTCTTGATGAAAAATTATTTTTTTGTGTTGTAAGCCAGGACGTTTTTCTCGAATTTGTACAGTTATTTGATCCAAAAGGTTTGCAATAGTACTCTGAATTTATTTTTTACCCTTTTGCAGATAGTCAATCAATAAAATACCTTTGAAGTCCCAAAAAACCGTTGCCATAACCTTACCAGCCGATTGAATTGCTTTTGCCTTCTTTGGGGGCACTTCCTCCAGCTTCAGTCCACTGTTTGGATTGTTCTTTTGTCTCTGGAGTATAGTGGTGAATCCATGTCTCATCAACAGTTATGAAACGACGCTTAAAATCCATTTTATTTCGCTTAAAACGATCCAAACAAGCTTGAGAAATGTTCATTATTATGCGTTTTTGATCGACTGTTAAGAAATGCGGCACCCATCTTGCAGAAAGCTTTTTCATCTGTAGTTCTTCATGCAAAATTAAATGGACTCGATCATTTGAGATGCCCATCATATTAGCAATTTCACGCACTTTTATTCGTCGATCATTTAATACCATATCATGCACTTTGGCTACAATTTCTGTTGTTGTTGCTGTTTTTGGACGTCCACTACGAGGTTCATCTTCAATGCTTGTACGACCGCGTTTAAATTCAGCAACCCAATTTTTTACTGTTGCATATGAAGGAGCACTTTCACCTAACACATTCACCATATCATTATGAATTTCTTGTCCCGATAAACTTTTTTATGTAAAAATTTAATGACAGCACGCATTTCTATATTTTTCCATTGTAAAAAATTGCGGATGCGTCTTTTTTGAACATCTGTTTTTATATGACGGAGTTGCCAGATCGAAACAAAATTTAACATGTGTTCATAACAGAGATGGAAGTTTCTAAAACACCTAACTTTTTTCTGTTTATACCGCGCTTTTTGTGCTAGGCTAAGAAGTTTCCGAATTGCCCTCGTATGAAAATTTCAACAATTTCGGTAAAACAATGTGAGGCACCATTCTATGGGGGCTATTTCAAAACGTCGATATATACCGACAAATTTCTGACGGACAGTTTTTAGGCTCAAAGAAGACTAAATACCAAATTTCCTATATTTCGGTAAGAGAATGTGGCTAAAACTTAAAAAATACCGCAAATCAAGAAGTACGCTTCTATGGGGATATAGGAAGACGTGGACCTATACTGATAATACTCTTCTGGAATATTTTATAACTCTTGGAAGACGAAATAACGAATTTCAGCCATTTCGGTTGGATAATGAGGCTAAAACCTTAAAAATTCCGAAAATCGGGAGGTACCGTTCTATGGGGGCTATATGAATGTGTTGACCGATACCGACAAAATTCTGGAGGAAAGTTTTATACCCCTAAAGAAGACTACGTACCAAATTTCAGCCATTTTGGTAGGATAATGAAGCTAAAACCTTAAAAATACCGAAAATCGGGAGGTACCGTTCTATGGGGGCTAATCGAAACGTGGACCTATACCGACGAATTTTAGTCAGAAATGGGGCAATATGAAAGCGTGGACCTGTACAGACATATTTCTGGCGAACAGTTTTATATCATATTGAAGACTAAATACCAAATTTCAGCCATTTTGGTGGAATATTGAAGACACAACCTTCAAAATACGAAAAATCGGGAGGTGCCTTTCCATGGGGGCTATATGAAGGCGTGGACCTATACCGACAAATTTAAAGGGGAAGTTTGAGTACCCCAACGAAGTCTAAATACCAAATTTCAACCATTTCGGTGGAATATTGAGGCCACAACGTTCAAAATACCGATAATCGAGAGGTACCGTTCTATGGGGGCTATATGAAGGCATGGACCGATACCGACAAAATTCTGGGGGATAGTTTTTTACCACCAATGTAGACTAAGTACCAAATTTCAGCCATTTCGGTGTGATAATGAATCTAAAACCTTCAAAATACCGAAAATCGGGAGGTACCGTTCTATGGGGGCTATATGAAGGTGTGGACCGATACCGACAAAATTCTGGAGGAAAGTTTTATACCCCTAAAGAAGACTACGTACCAAATTTCAGCCATTTTGGTAGGATAATGAAGCTAAAACCTTAAAAATACCGAAAATCGGGAGGTACCGTTTATGGGGGCTATATGAAGCTGTGGACCGATACCGACAAAATTCTGGAGGAAAGTTTTGTACCCCTAAAGAAGACTACGTACCAAATTTCAGCCATTTTGGTAGGATAATGAAGCTAAAACCTTAAAAATACCGAAAATCGGGAGGTACCGTTCTATGGGGGCTATATGAAAGTGTGGACCGATACCGACAAAATTCTGGGGGAAAATTTAATACCCCTAAAGAAGACTACGTACCAAATTTCAGCCATTTCGGTGGAATATTGAGGCCACAACGTTCAAAATACCGAAAATCGGGAGGTACCGTTCTATGGGGGCTATATATGAAGGCATGGGCCGATACCGACAAAGTTCTGGGGGAAAGTTTTATATCCCTAAAGAAGACAACGTACCAAATTTCAGCCATTTTGATAGGATAAAGAAGCTAAAACCTTCAAAATACCGAAAATCGGGAGGTACCGTTCTATGGGGGCTATATATGAAGGCATGGACCGATACCGACAAAGTTCTGGGGGAAAGTTGTATATCCCTAAAGAAGACAACGTACCAAATTTCAGCCATTTTGGTAGGATAATGAAGCTAAAACCTTAAAAATACCGAAAATCGGGAGGTACCGTTCTATGGGGGCTAATCGAAACGTGGACCTATACCGACGAATTTTAGTCAGAAATGGGGCAATATGAAAGCGTGGACCTGTACAGACATATTTCTGGCGAACAGTTTTATATCACATTGAAGACTATATACCAAATTTCAGCCATTTTGATGGAATATTGAAGACACGATGTGTTACAAACGGAATGACAAATTTAATTATACCCTCCATATGGTGGAGGGTATAATTATACATATCAAGAAAAAAAGAAGTTAGTTAGTTTAGATCAGTGTCGACCACAATATTTCCATCAATACTAAATCATATGTCTATGCATGGGTGCAAAAAACAACAAAAACATGATATTCATCGTTTGTTTATGTATACTTACACTGTACGTGAGGGAGAGAAGCAAATGCAAAAACAACTCAGTGGGCGCCCTCACTATACAAAAAAGCAAAGAAGCTCGCCCCTGGTTTAGATAGTGGCTACGCCCTTGGGTATATGTCCTCGTTAGATTAAAGGCTGAGGGTATAGAAACTGTCATAAAAGTTAACAACACTATTGCTATCTTTAGGACTTACCGACAGTTTTATTTTTTGTCGCTAACATAACGACAAATTTATTACAAAGTTATAAATATTTTAATTCTACCGAGTTACGAGTTTAATTCTAAAGAGTTACGGAATTCCAAAAAGAGATACGGAATCACAAGCAATAAAAGCTTCCCCCAGTAATTTGTACGTTGAGGTCCATGTTTTCATATAGCCCCTATACAACGGCACCGCCCCACGTTCTGTATTTTCAAGGTTTAAGCCGCAAAATCCTGCCGAAATGTTATACAATATTAATATATAAAATTGGCAGTATAGGTCCCCGTTTTGATATAGCTCCCATAGAACGACGCCTCCCGATTTTGTCATTTTGAATGATTAGCCACATTATCTAACCCAAAATAGCTGAAATTTGGTATTTACTCTCCGTTGGGCAAATCATTGCTGAATATCCACGTTTGATTACACTGTGCAACAAAATTCAATTTTTTTTCAAAATGATGGGAAAATCGAATAGATTATGAAAGTAAAGCTAAAAATATGAGACACGTGTATCGGCGTTTTAAAAGTTTACGTCGGAAAGTAACCAAAATAGGCGGGGCAAGTTCCGCCCATTTTTAATTTTTTCGAAATATTCGAGTTAAGATATCTTTGAATCCTTGCATTTTAGGTATATAGTGTCTTTGGCAACTTTACAGAGGAGTATGTGGGAAATATTTTTGTTAAAAATTTTAACCCTCATGCGGTTCATCAAAGGGGTCTTTTTTGTCCTTTTTTCAAAAATCCTTCAAAAACTCCTTAAAAATGTGATTGTATCAAATCCAAATATTCTACAAAATTGTTCGCCATAAAATTTTACTATAGGTCTCAGAATACACCAAATCTGTAACTGTTGTCTAATCGCCAGGAATCTCTAAAAATGAAAAACACGTTTTAGGGTTAAAGTCGGACTTCATCTGAGTTTATTCAAAATTGTCCCACAAAACATACTTTTAGAGAGATGATGTCAGAGACAAAAAAATTCTTCGTCAAATTTCACTATGGGTCACCAAAGAAATGAAATGTCCATTTACATTTTATAGCATGAAAATATCAGTATCAATTTTGCTGGAAAAACATGAAAATATTTCCAAATTTTTTTGATGAAAATTTTTTCCTTCTTTTTTAGAGTTGGAACATGGAAGTAATATGAAACTTGGTTATAGGTGAAAAGTGTCAAAGGATGAAAAATTCTACACCAAATTTCACTATGAGTTTCAAAATAAACTATATATCTATGTATACTATTTCCTTAAAAAAAATAGATTACAAACTTATATATATTAGGATGAAATTATATGTTTTAATTTTGGACTGTTAATTTTACATAATTCCATACTGGATCAAACTCTAGCAAAATCCTTTACTTTTTGGGAATATTGTTAAAGAAAGAAATGTTCCAAATGAAATTTCACTATGGGTCTCTGAATAAAAGAAATATGTAACCATAGCATATAACATTCTTAGCAGCACTTGTTTTTGATATATATGTTTTAGGGCCATATTTCCCAATTTTCATACAGATTGTCGTTGTGATTGGATACTGTAAATATCATATTGATGGGTTTTCGTTGTGAATTCATACAGAAGATGTTGTACGTTCCATTCATAATGCTTTTGAAATATTTGTGGTGCATATATATTTGGAATATAAAAAACCCACATTGGACCTGCCCAAATTGCGTATTTTTAGTACTTTCAACTTTAGTTCCGTAGTTTGGATAAGCCATTGGTTGCTTATATTGTAACTGAAAATACATTAGAGGTCTACAGCTATGGTCAAGTGAAAATATAGGTGTCATATGGGCTCTCACATGCACAATTTGGTGTGGTCCAAAAACTACAATGATGGGACTAACTCCTACTTTGGTGGCATTTACAGAATTAACACTAGCATTTGACATAAATAGCTGCATAATGAATGACCATAACGAACCCAGTTACGATATAGTCATTTATGTCAAATGCTAGTGTTAATTCCGTAAATGACACCAAAGTAGGAGTTAGTCCCATCATTGTAGTTTTTTGGACCACACCAAATTGTGCATGTGAGAGCCCATATGACACCTATATTTTCACTTGACCATAGCTGTAGACCTCTAATGTATTTTCAGTTACAATATAAGCAACCAATGGCTTATCCAAACTACGGAACTAAAGTTGAAAGTACTAAAAATACGCAATTTGGGCAGGTCCAATGTGGGTTTTTTATATTCCAAATATATATGCACCACAAATATTTCAAAAGCATTATGAATGGAACGTACAACATCTTCTGTATGAATTCACAACGAAAACCCATCAATATGATATTTACAGTATCCAATCACAACGACAATCTGTATGAAAATTGGGAAATATGGCCCTAAAACATATGTATATATCAAAAACAAGTGCTGCTAAGAATGTTATATGCTATGGTTACAGATTTCTTTTATTCAGAGACCCATAATGAAATTTCATTTGGAACATTTCTTTCTTTAACAATATTCCCAAAAAGTAAAGGATTTTGCTAGATTTTGATCCAGTATGGAATTATGTAAAATTAACAGTCCAAAATTAAAACGTATAATTTCATCCTAATATATATAAATTTGTAATCTATTTTTTAAGGAAATAGTATACATAGATATATAGTTTATTTTGAAACTCATAGTGAAATTTTGTGTAGAATTTTTCATCCTTTGACACTTTTCACCTATTACCAAGTTTCATATTACTTCCATGCACCAACTCCAAAAAAGAAGGAAAAAATTTTCATAAAAAAAATTGGGAAATATTTTCATGTTTTTCAGCAAAATTGATACGGATATTTTCATGCTATAAAATGTAAACAGACATTTCATTTCTTTGGTGACCCATAGTGAAATTTGACGAAGAATTTTTTTGTCTCTGACATCATCTCTCTAAAATTATGTTTTGTGGGACAATTTTGAATTAACTCAGATGAAGTCCGACTTTAACCCTAAAACGCGTTTTTAATTTTAATAGATTCCTGGCGATTAGACAAGAGTTACAGATCTGGTGTATTCTGAGGCCTATAGTAAAATTTTATGGCGAACAATTTTGTAGAATATTTGGATTTGATACAATCAAATTTTTAAGGAGTTTTTGAAGGATTTTTGAAAAAGGACAAAAAAGACCCCTTTGATGAACCGCATGAGGGTTAAAATTTTCACCAAAAGTATTGCACACATACTCCTCTGTAAAGTTGCCAAAGACACTATATACCTAAAATGCAAGGAGTCAATGATATCTTAACTCGAATATTTCGAAAAAATTAAAAATGGGCGGAACTTGCCCCGCCTATTTTGGTTACTTTCCGACGTAAACTTTTAAAACGCCGATACACGTGTCTCATATTTTCAGCTCTACTTTCATAATCTATTCGATTTTCCTCATCATTTTTTTTGTTGTCGCACAGTGTTATTGGCGTGGTGTGGCGGAGAAGTTTAATAAACCAATTATTTCATTTAACTTCAATACAATTCGTGGTGGAGGGTATAAAGGTTTGGACCAGCCGAATTAAACGCCGTTTTTACTTTTAGTTATTTTGGGTATTTCCTTGAGTGTAAAAAGTTCAGCTTGTACAAACATAACACCGTTTATATTTGTATAATAAAACATTAAATGCGATTTATTACTATGGTATGTTTATTACTAAATATTAATGTTTATATAACGGTTAGATTTTAACCAAATAACATTGTTAATAAACCACTCCGAATGCGGCCAAAATTCAATTCAACAAATCACTTAGCTGTTGTATCTTCCAATAGAAGCAATTCATCCAACGTTACATTGAGATCTTTTAAGTTCCTCTCTACCCAATCGTCTACTTTCTTAACCATTTCCGGAGACAATTCTTCTTTGTAGGCATTCATTTGACCCTTTCGTATAAAATTAAACCTAAGGAAAATAGAGAAATTATTCATATCAGCTTCTTCCACTATGTACGATCACGAAAACTTACTCTTGCCCCTCTGGTTGCAGACCATGCTTTGCGCGAACCTGCTGAAATTCCCATACGTGATTTGTTTTTGGATTCTTTTTCATTTCCTCAAATGACAAATGTTTCAACATTTTCTCCATGGTGGTCTCGTCAATAGTTTTATTCAAAAACAAACAGACGTCCGTAATCACCTGCCGTAAATTCATTTTCATGCGCTCAAAACTGGTGTAGAAAATCCATGGTTCATGACGTAGAGCATAGAATTCGGTTAAATGGAGAAAGGGGTCATGCAATTTGGTGCCCTCAATTTCCTCCAATACATAGCTGTCCAGTGACTTATCGACAAATGCACCAACATTGCGTGCATGATAATATTCCGAGACAAGGGCATCTTTAATGTTGCGGGACACATAAACAACCTGGGAAAGGGTGAGGCACAAAAACAACAACAACAATCATTATTATTATTGTTTCCACACAAAAAACTCTTTGCAAAACATACATACCTTGGGTTTCTTATCCCATACTTGATGAGGCAGTAGCGGTAAACTTAAATGTGTTTTTATGAGGCGAGGTCGGCTCAGTTGCTCAATGGGATTAAAACAATTTTCCAAATCGTTGTTTACCATATAATCGAATCTGAAAAAGGGAATAATTATTATTAGCATTTTTGATTTTTTTTCTCCTCAGCCAAGAATCGTCTTTCCTACTCCATGTATGGCGAACGCAACTCCAAATGTTCCTTTTTGGCCGTTTCAAAATCAAAATTGTTTAGCACCAACCACAGTAGTTCCTGCATCCATGTTGTACCACATTTTGGTAGTGTAACCAGCCACACATCATCTGGCAGCACCTCAACATGTTGAACTTTCTTTATGTATTCTAGACGATCGGTGCGATAGTGCAGTTTACGTTTAGACCAATCTTTTTGTAATAGCTGTGTTGGATAGCGCTCTGGCTGATAATCGGTCAGTGGCATTCCCATTTTAAGTGCGGCGAACGAGTAGAGTGCAACTAACCAACAACACCCATTCAATGCTAGATAACAACTGAACAGATGAACAACAATCTACTCCACAACAACTTGCTGGTTGGCAATCAGACAAGAGAGACAGACATACAATAAAAACTTTAAGTTTATTTGTTTGCATTGTGAGTAGTGAGTGCATAATTTGTGGGTCTCTCATTTCGTGTGGTGAGCAGTGTGACCATATTAGCATTTTTGCGACTAAATTTAGCATTATTTTTATACCCTCCACCATAGTATGGAGGGTATATTAAGTTTGTCATTCCGTTTGTAACACATCGAACTAATCATTTGCGACCCTATAAAGTATATATATTCTTGATCAGGATAAAATTCTAAGACGATCTAGCCATGTCCGTCTGCCCGTCTGTTGTAATCACTCTAGCGTCCGCAATAATTGAGATAGAGTGCTGAAATTTTGCACCCGAGGGTCTTTTTTCTATAGGCACGTCAAGTTCGAAGATGTTTAGGTATAGTCCATGTTTAGGTATAGTCCCCATATAACGGTACCTCCCGATTTTCGGTATTTTGAGAATTTTAGCCACAATTTTTAACCGAACTATCTGCAATTTGACATTTGAGGTTCTCAGTGGTCATGAAACATCTCCACGAAACATCGTCAACATAGGTCCATGTTTTGGTATAGACCCCATATATCGGTACATCCCGATTTTCGGTATTTTGAGAATTTTAGCTAAAATTTTTAACCGAACTAGCTGTAATTTGCCATTTGAGGTTCTCAGTGGTCATGAAACATCTCCACGAAACATCGTCAACATAGGTCCATGTTTTGGTATAGACCCCATATATCGGTACCTCCCGATTTTCGGTATTTTGAGAATTTTAGCTAAAATTTTTAACCGAACTAGCTGTAATTTGCCATTTGAGGTTCTCAGTCGTCATGAAATATCTCCACCAAACATCGTCAACATAGATCCATGTTTTGGTATAGCCCCCATTTAACGGTACCTCCCGATTTTCGGTATTTTGAGAATTTTAGCCACAATTTGTAATCGAACTATCTGCAATTTGACATTTGAGGTTCTCAGTGGTCATGAAGCATCTCCACCAAACATCGTCAGCATAGCTCCATGTTTTTTTTTATGGCCTCCTTATAACCGTACCTCCCGATTTTCGGTATTTTGAGCATTTTAGTTACAATTTTTAACCGAACTAGCTGTAATTTGACATTTGAGGTTCTCAGTGGTCATAAAACATCCCCAACGAAACATCGTCAACATAGGTCCATGTTTTGGTATAGCCCCCATATAACGGTATCTCCTGCTTTTCGGTATTTTGAGAATTTTGGCTGCAATTTTTAACCGAACTTGCTGTAATGATAGGTATTTTGAGAATTTTAGCTACAATTTTGTCTATTCAATAATAATCGTCAATATAGGTCCATGTTTTGGTATATCCCCCCATATAACTGTACCTCCCGGTTTTCGGGAATTTTCAGTGGTCACGAAATTTCTTCACTAAAATTCGTCAACATGGGTCCATTTTTGAGGGTCTACATTGTTTTGATGAAACTACCCTCAATTTGACTCTTGAAGTTCCCTGCAGCTATAAAACTTTTCCGCCAAAAAATTTAAAGATAGGGTGATACCTTTCACCTAGCTGAACACATTTTTTTAGATTAGATTAGATAACACTGTACCACTGTATTATGAACCCCGAAGGACAGATCCGCCGCGAGTCGAACTTCCGCGTTATGCCGTGATGAAATTTTTGTTAGAGACCCTGTGGGCCATCAGGAATTAGCGTTATATCTTTGTTCACTGTGGCTTCAGTGCTCTACAAAAACAACAAACAAAGATATAATGCTAATTCATGATAGCTTACAGGGTCTCTTGCAAAAACTTCATCACGCCATAATGCGAAAGTTCGACTCACGGCGCATCTGTCCTTCGGAGGTTTTAATATACACACACCAAGGGCTTTCATCTCCAAAAGGAATTATCTCTGCCCCAACATTTGTGCTCACAGTGTAATTTAAGCAATAGTGGGAGGCAGTAGGAGTCTATCCATTGTCGAAAAGTTGTTCCACCTAAAATTGTGAAAGGACCCTAATTATTCCATTTTAATTAAGACTATTTTATGGTGGAGGGTATAAAAAGTTCGGCCCGGCCGAACTTAACGACTTTTTACTTGTTTTTTTTTTTTTTTTTTTTGTATTTAGCCGCAAAATTTTCATTTAGCATTTTTTATACCCTCCACCATAGTATGGAGGGTATATTAAGTTTGTTTTTCCGTTTGTTACGCATTGAAATACTCATTTGCGACCCTATAAAGTATATATATTCTTGATCAGGGTAAAATTCTAAGTCGATCTGAGCACGTCCGTCCGTCCGTCCGTCCGTCCGTCTGTGGTAATCACTCTAGCATCCACAAAAATGGAGATAGGACGCTGAAATTTTGGGAAAATGCGTCTTTTGTTTGCAGGCAGGTCAAGTTCGATGATGGGCTATATCGGTCCACGTTTTGGTATAGCCCCCATATAACGGTACACCCCGATTTACGGTATTTTGACGTTTTTAGCTACATTTTCAGACCGATTTGGCTATAATTTGGCATTTAGGGTTCTTAAGTGTCAACAAACATATATAACAAAACTTGTGCACATAGGTCCACGTTTTGGTATAGCCCCCATATAACGGTACCCCCCGATTTGCGGTATTTTGACGTTTTTAGCTACATTTTTAGACCGATTTAGCTATAATTTGACATTTAGGGTTCTTAAGTATCAATAAACTTATATAACAAAAGTTGTGGACATAGGTCCACGTTTTGGTATAGCCCCCATATAACGGTACCCCCCGATATACGGTATTTTGACGTTTTTAGCTACATTATCAGACCGATGTAGCTATAATTTGACATTTAGGGTTCTTAAGTGTTAATAAACTTATATATTAGAAGTTGTCGACATAGGTCCACGTTTTGGTATAGCCCCCATATAACGGTACCCCCCGATTTACGGTATTTTGACGTTTTTAGCTACATTTTCAGACCGATATAGCTATAATTTGACATTTAGGGTTCTTAAGTGTAACTAAACTTATATAACAAAAGTTGTGGACCTAGGTCCACGTTTTGGTATAGCCCCATATAACGGTACCCCCGATTTACGGCATTTTGACGTTTTTATCTACATTTTCAGACCGATTTAGCTATCAATTGTCAAAAATGTCAATAAACTTATATAACTAGTGGACATAGGTCCATGTTTTGGAATAGCCCCCATATAACGTTACCGCTCGATTTCAGGTATTTTGAGAATTTTACCAACAAGTTTTAACCGAATTATCTGTAATTTGAACATTTGACATTTGAAATTCTTATTGGTCACCACACCTCTCCACCAAAAATTGTCAAGAAAGCCCCCATATAACGGTACCTCCCGATTTTCAGTAATTTGATGATTTTAGCTACAATATTAAACCGAACTAGCAGTAATTTGACATTTGAAGTTCTTAGTGGTCACAACACCTCTCCATCAAAAATTGTCAACATAGGTCCATGTTCGGATATAGCTCCCATATAAAGGTACCTCACATTTTTCAGTAATTGGCAATTTTAGCTACAATTTTTACCGAACTAACTGTAATTTGACATTTGAAGGTTGTAGTGGTCACCACACATCTGCATCAACAATTTTCAACATAGCCCCAATATAACGATACTTCCCAATTTTCGGTACTTTGTGGATTTTACTTAAAATGTTTAACCGAACGTAGGTCCATGTTTTTGTATAGCCCCAAAACAAACCTCCCGATTTTCCGTACCTTAGCTTTATTTTTTTGACGAACTTTCTGTAATTTGAAATTTAAAAGTCAACAAAAATTCTGCAACAAAAATTGTTCATTTAAGTTCATATTTTCGTATAGCCCAGATACCTCCGAACTAGCTGTTAATGACATTTGAAGTTCCCACGTTATGTACCGATTTTCGATATTTTGAGGATTCTAGCTAAATTTTTTAACCGAATTAGGAGTTATTTGACATTAAAGGCTCCCATCAAAAACTGTCAACATAGACCCATGTTTTATTATAACCCCTATATAACAGTACCTCCCAATTTCTAGCCCACCAAAAATTGTCAACAGTTAGATATAGGCACCATAAAAAAGGCCTCCCGAATGAAGCATTTTATGTACATTATCTGACATTTTAACGTACTCACTTAAAGTTGGGGACAGGAATGAATATTTTATGGTGGAGGGTATGAAAAGTTCGGCCCGGCCGAACTTAACGCTTTTTTACTTGTTAATTATTAATTTAGCATTAATTTAGCATGGGTGCCACCGTGGTTCAATGGTATGCACACCCGCCTTTTTGGTTTACTAGTTATTTAAAAATAAAATATGCCATCACAGCTCAATGGAAAAACAACGAAGTTTTTCTTTGGTCTGTTTTAAAGGAATGAAAATGTGAATTATATTGTGTTTGCATTTAACCGGATTTAAAGAATCCACAGGGTTTCAAATGTCATTTCCATAGCGCAAACGTCAAATAAATCCTCAGGAAGAAAGTTTACCAGACAAAAAGCTTTAATGCAAACACCGTTTAAGCAAATAAAATAAATGAAGTATAAAACGTTAAGTTTGGCCGGGCCGAACTTGTTATACCCTTCACCATGAACAATTCTGAACTGATATGGAATAACTAGTTTTTCTGTTGGTTGAAAGTACCAATGTCACTATTCTAGTTGGAAAAGTTTTTCGACCACTGGGAACTCCAAATAATTGTGTCAGCTAAAAAGTGAAACTACCTTAAATCGGGCGATACCCTTATATGGGGGCTATAATTTTCCTATGTCCTTAATTTTTGGTTGAGAAGTTTATTTACCACTGGGAACCCTGTATTATTATAGCTAATTCGGTCTATAAAAGTAGCTAAAAACGTCAATATACCAGAAATTGGGTGGTAATGTTAAGAGTTGTGCCAAAGGAACTATATGGAACTATCTCGTTCACTTCGCAGTTCCAATGGCCCACATTTTTTCTTTAAACCCACTGCGTATACTTAATATCACACGTTACATTTCATGATGTTACTCATACGTTTTGGAACTAGTACAAGAAACTAGATTACCCAACTATAGTAATGTTATATGGGGACTATTCCAAAACGTGGATCCTATGCCCACAATTTTTGGTGGAGAAGTTTTTTGGAACCATAAATACCAAATAATAGCTAATTCCGTCTGAAATGTACACAAAAACAACAAAAGAAATCGGGCAGTACCGTTATATGGGGGCTAAACCAAAATATGATCCGATACAATCCATCTTCGAACATGACTTGCCTGAATACAAAAGACGAATCCTTCCAAAATTTTAGTGTCCTATCTAAAGTGATTACTACAGATGGACGGACATTCATATTTCCACTCAGAATTTTACCCTGATCAAGAATATATATAAGGTCGCAAATGACTATTTCAATAAGTTACAAACGAAAAGACAGCCTTAATATACGTTCTATACTGTGGTGGAGGGTATTTTTTATTAAAAAATAACGTTTTTAAATTTAGCATTATTTTTTGGCATTTCATTATTTATTTTAGCATATTTTTGGCATTATTTTAATGTTGATTTAGCTGTAACACTTTTTTAGATCTGGTCACACTGGTGGAGAGTTATAATGCAAAGGTATATCGGAGAGTCATTTAGATTATTACAATAAGTATTAGCTCTATAACTTAAACAAGAAAGGCGTTTAGTTCGGCCAGGCCGAACTTTTTATACCCTCCACTGCGAACTCTATTGAAGTAAATATGGACACATTTCAGTTGGAAAGTTGTATACCCTATTGAAGACTAAATACCAAACGTCAGCCATTTCGATAGGATATTGAGGCCACAACCTTCAAAATACCGAAAATCGGGAGGTACCGTTCTATGGGGATTATCTGAAGACGTGGACCTACACCTACAAATTTCAGTTTGAAAGTTTTATACTCTCAATCTGTCTGTTCGAAGATGCTTTAGAAATATATACCGATGCTGTTCTTTGTGGTCCTCTTTGCAGCGATATTATGTTTTCTGTGGACAAGTCTATGGACGCGATATCTATTGAAAAGATATTGCTCCCAAAATAAGATCCACTTCCATAATGGACCAAGTCGGTCCATTCCTATAAGCACCTCCTCTGCTACACTTTTGAACTTTAATCCTAATCCACTTTTTTCTCGGCAAGCTCAAAAGTCCAAAAAGGACCAGGTGACACTATTCTCGCAGTTCGCCAGACATAACCGATACCTGGAAAATAACGTTACCAGGCAACCCGTAATTTCTCCCATAATTGTCTCCATTAGCATACCGCCGGATTTCATCACCTCTGAACGCCGCACATTCGTCAATAATGGGAAAGCTAATTGGCCGAGTTTCAGAGAGTTCACTAATCACCGCTTCAGAGATCTACCCATTCCTTCTGATGTTCGGGTAAGGGAAAGGACAATTTTTGGTGGAGAAGTTTTGTGACCGCTGGGAACCTCAAATGTCAAATTACAGCTAATTCGATTAGAAATTGTAGCAAAACTCCTCAAAATCCCAAAAATCAGAAGGTAGCGAAGTTATTTTTTATGGAGATGTTTTACGATCACTGGAAATCTCAAATGTCAAATTAAAGATATGTCAATTAAAATTCTAGCTAAAATCTTAAAAATACCGAAAATCGGAAGGTACTGTTATATGGGGGCTATACCAAAAATCAAAAGGTACCGAAGGTATTTTTTATGGAGATGTTTTACGATCACTGGAAATCTCAAATGTCAAATTAAAGATAAGTCGATTAAAATTATAGCTAAAATCCTAAAAATACCGAAAATCGGAAGGTACTGTTATATGGGGGCTATACCAAAACATATGCCGATATAGCCCATCATCGAACCTGACCAGCCCATTGGAAAAACAGACTTATAATACCCTTTTCACACTATAAACAAAGATGTCAATATTATAAGATAGGAAAAGTCAATTGTGAAAAATTAACTGTAGAGGGAGTTAACCTCTGTTGCTAGGATATCATAGCAACATTCTGTTAAACGAAAACTGTTACTCATTGGAATATTGACAAGAAAAACATTAAAACTCAAGTTTGACGGCATTCGCTTTTGAGTTTTTCACTGAATGAACAATAAAAAAAGAAAAGAAATACATTTCAGCCACAAAACACGACATTAATGTTTTTTGCCGCGAGAAATGGGAATCAAAAACGATTGGCATTGCTGTTATCAATTCCAGTGAGTTGTGTAGCCATCTGAAACCAAAATGTGGAACTATTAGCATATGTTTTTGGAAAATGCATTTCTTCTAGTCTTAACTTCTCTACGTTTTTGCTATGTACAAAGATGTCAATATTATAAGATAGGAAAAGTCAATTGTGAAAAATTAACTGTAGAGGTAGTTAACCTCTGTTGCTACGATATCATAGCAACATTCTGTTAAACGAAAACTGTTACTCATTGGAATATTGACAAGAAAAACATTAAAACTCAAGTTTGACGGCATTCGCTTTTGAGTTTTTCACTGAATGAACAATAAAAAAAGAAAAGAAATAAATTTCAGCCACAAAACACAACGTTTATGTTTTCTGCCGCGAGAAATGGAAATCAAAAACGATTGGCGATTTAATGGGGTTTTTATCATTAACATACCCCTGTTGTTGGTAAAATGTTTACATATTTTGTTTCATAAACATTTGTGCATTATGCATCTTTTCCAGTCTTTACAGTTCTATGTCTTTGGTATAAATACACTCGGGTATCACTAGATTTATTACAGCAGACGGACATGCCTAGAAATCGATATAACGAAGTCCGCCTCTACGATCATCGGTATTTGTGTTAAAATCAAGTTGCAACACACTATATTTAAGATACACGCAGAAAAATATATGTTAGAAATATGTTTGGATCCAAACAAATATTTGTTTGGGGCTGATTGCAAACAAATATATGTTTGGATTTAAACATAATTTGTTTGTGTCTAAACAAATATATGTTTGCAACATTTTGTAACATATCTCAATTTAATATGTTTGGGTACCAACATATTTTTTATGTTAGAACATATTTTTTGATGGGTGGAAAGGATTTTTGTCAAAGAGAGTAACAACAGGTAATAAAGAGCTGTGTACATGGTGTAATGCGTAAAACACGCGTGTTTCGTGCTTTGTTGTTGTTAACCAACGTAGCAAGCGAAGAGGAAAAGAAAAAAATGGTATTAATTATATTGGTCTTTTTCGTCAGTGTTCTAGAGAACATCGCTGAGTAAAGACGGTAAAGTGAGTGAATAAATCAGTGTTTTGTCCTTTCTTAAAGAAATTGTGCTTTTTAGTAAATTAAATGTCCAATACATTTTATAATTGAAAGAAAAAGGTGAATGGAAATATTTTATTGGACAAGAAAGAAATCGCAATTAATATTGGTAATTACATCATACATTTTTCTTTTTAAAAGTGCGACTTTTTATAATTTATTTCATTCAGTTTTTCTTTTATTAAAGTGTGTTATGTATTTCCTTGGAATTTTGTATGTACCTATGTGTCTTTGTTGCTTTGCTTTTTTTCTATGCCCTTCAATAACAAACACCCCCATTTATAAATGTGTTTACATGTTAGAAATAGCCAGTGAGCGCTTGCTGAGAGCAAGTGAGCATACACTGCAATGTGTTTCACATTGACATTTACGCTCCCTTGCTCTCAGAAAGCGCCCACTGGTGCATGTGTTTGTTTTTTTTTTTTTGGCTTTTGGGCATTGGTTCTCAGAAATGTTGGTGTAATATACTCTTTCCATTGCTAAACAATGGCATCTCAAAAATAAAGAGAGAATACGTGTGGTTTGTTTATACTTTTAAGTATGAGGGCGAGCATAGCTGCTTTTGGGTTTATATTTGTTTGCATCCAAACATATAATTTGTTTGCACCCAAACATATATTTGTTTGCAAGACCCAAACATAGGTTATGTTTGGGACATAAATGGCTGAAATTTGGTATTTAGTCTTTGTTAGGGCTACAAAAGTTTCCCCTAGATATTTTTCTTTACAAGTCCACGTTTTCATATAGCCTTCATGGAGAGGTACCTCCAGATTATCGGTTTTATCCTCATAATCCTACCGGAATGGCTAAAATTCCGTATTAAGTTTTCGTTGAGGCTACAAAATATTTTCCTTGAAATTTTTGGGTACAGGTACATGTTTTAAGAGAGTTCCAATAGAGTGGTACCTCCCGATTTTCTTTCTTTTAAAGGTTTTAGAGTCATTAACCTACCGGAATGACTAAAATACGGTATTTAGTCTTCTTTGAGGCTACAAAATGTTTCGGTTTCGGTTATCGGTTTTATCCTCATAATCCTACCGGAATAGCTAAAATTCCGTATTAAGTTTTCGTTGAGGCTACAAAATATTTTCCTTGAAATTTTTGGGTACAGGTCCATGTTTTAAGAGAGTTCCAATAGAGTGGTACCTCCCGATTTTCTATCTTTTAAAGGTTTTAGAGTCATTAACCTACCGGAATGACTAAAATACGGTATTTAGTCTTCTTTGAGGCTACAAAATGTTTCCCCAGAAATTTGTGGGTACATGGTACTACGGCATTTTTAAGTTTTAAACCTCATTATCCCTCCGAAATGGCTGAAATTTGGTCTTCGCTGGAGCAACAAAAGTTTCCCCTACAGATTAATCTTTACAGGTCAACGTCTTAATATTGCCCCCACAGGACAACGTTTTGATATAGACCCCATAGAAAGGTACCTCCCGATATTCGGTCTTTTTGCAAGTTTTAGCCTCATTATCCCTGAAAAGTAGCTGAAACCCGGTATTTGGTCTTCGTTGGAGCTACAAAAATTTTCTTAGAAAATTGTCGCTACTAGTTCACTTTTTGATGTAGCCTCCATAGTGCGGTTCCACTCGATTTTCGGCATTTTAACATGTTTAGTCTGATTATCCCTCTGAAGTGAGTGAAAATTGGTGTTTGATCTTCGTTGGACTACAAAAGCTTTCCTTAGAAATTTGTCGCTCCCAGTCGACGCTCCAAAATGGCCACCAAAAAACTGCACGCAGAGAAAAAATATTGTTGGAACAATTATATTCTAAGAGCAAAATAGTGTATTTTAAAATTCTTAAAATATGTATTGTTGGCGCAACAATATATTTTGTGTCATCATGTTTGCTAATAAAAAATATATGGTTGAAACAACAATATATATTTTCAGATTTTTAAAATACACTATTTTGCTCTTAGAATACGATTGTTCCAACAATATCTCTTCTCTGTTTGTGTACCCCCGATATTCGGCATTTCTAAGTTTAAGCCTCATTATCCCTACGAAGTGGCTGAAATTGGTTTTTGGTCTCCTTTGGGAGTACAAGGGTCGGTACAGGTCCACTTTTTAATATAGCCCACATTAAACTGCAACTGCCGATTTTCGGTATCTTGAAGTTAGTATCTGCGTTTTCGGTCTTGGCTGCAATTTAGCATTTACGTTTCCTTGATGCCAGGATATTTCTTCACCAAAAATTGTTTTGGTGAAGCCCTCACATAACGCCACTTCTCGATTTCAGATATTTTTAAGTTTTGATTCAAATTTCCGACCCAAAATCGCTATAAGAGGTAATTCCATCTGGCCAAAAAACCTCTCCACCGCAAACATTGCTGCTTTCGTAACGGAAAGAAAACTAACTAAACACCTAATAACCTCGGAGACCATAAACAGAATTATAATCATTCCATCCTGAAGTTATAGATCTAACCGTACAGTGACACTTAAAAAGTCCCACAGTAATCTTCTTCCCTAACTTATGGAGAGAGAAGAACCCCTACCCTAGGTTCTACGTTGGCAGATCGCAAAACAGATTTCTTCAGATATTCTACATCCAGGTTAAATAAACCATCTGCCGAGAGCCTTCTCAAGGTGGATCATACGACGTTTGCCGATGTGCTGGTAATCGATGTCCTAACAGATTCACCAATTGATAAATCGATCGATTTATCCCTAGCTTACGAGTTGATGGTGGGTGAGAGCCTTAAGGGCTGCATGCCTACCGACAAATAAAGTCAGCGGTCTTGTAGAACAACTTTCAAGTTCTCAAACCAACTCGGCTGCATTCTTGCTATCAGGATATTTGCTCGAAATATGCTACAGCTATCGTTAAGCTGATAAGAGTGTTTGAATAGGGAATTTTCGCAATAGACACCGGCGTCCGTGCCCTCCTCCATCTTGGATCCATCTGCGTATATTGCTTGGAATAATTATAGAGGGTGAGTCAAACCAGAAAAAGGTGGTCATATATTCGCTTGTGTGATTACTGTCGCCAGATTCATGTTGACTATTAATTTAGCCTAAGACCAGAACATCCAGAGGTTGAAGTTTCAGAATTACCTTTAACGCTGCCAGCAAGTGCTTTTGAGTGCTCAGGTGATCAGAGTTAGTCCATGTACCGTTGCTCCGCTTAATACTACCTATGGATTCGGATTCTTAGAAAGTATCATGCAAAATTTTGTCGCTTCGTCTACCCCCTCTCTAGCCACAATAAAGCTGATCCAAATATTTCGCCTAGATTTATTAAAATTCACCTTATGTACATCTCAATCAGTAATGAATGAGCTTCGTCTTACTGGCTTTTTTATGTGATCTCTTAGCTGTAGGACAAAACCGAATTAAAATTTATTTTTAATACAACTCCAACAATTTAATTCTTTGTTACATTATTTAACAACAACAATTCATCTAAAGTTATGTTTATCTTCTCAAGATTATTATCCATCCAAAGGTCTAATTTTTTTACCGTCTCGTTGGATAATTCTTCTTTGTAAGAGTTCACCCGGCCTTTGCGTATAAAATTAAACCTATCGAAAAAAAATATTCATCAGCAGTATTAAAAGATAAAATAATTTCATTTAATTTCAAATCACTACTTACTTAGGCTTCTTCTGTTCAATTCCATATTTACTCCATATCTGTTCATATTCCCATAAATGATTTGTTTTTGGATTCTTTTTCATTTCATCAAAGGATAAATGTTTGAGCATTTTACTCATTGTCTCATCATCGATAGTTTTATTGAGAAACGTACAAATGTCCAATATCACTTGACGTAAATCCCCCTTCATACGTTCAAAACTTGTATAAAAAATCCACGACTCATTACGCAGTTCATAGAATTCAGCTACGTGTAGGAATTGCACATCAGAATCTTCACTTTCAATTTCGCGAAGAACAAAATTTTCCAGGGTATCGTTATCAACGGAATCAAAATTGCGCATGTGATAATAGTCGGAAACGGTGGCGTCCTTTAGATTTCGAGCTACATAGACTATCTGAAATGGAAAAAGCCAAGAAGAAGTAATTTTTTTACGATTATTTCTTTTAACAAAAAAATGGCAGCCACATGAATAACCCAGTACAAAATAATACAAACTACATTCCGCCTTACCAGTATATAACAAAACAATGGGTTATTTCTCTAAAATAGTACAAGGTGATACTGCTTATTTTACTGATTACCAATTAACGAGTATGGCGACACAGAGCGCGTGTGCCCCAAAAGAAATTTCAGCTATTTCGGTGTGATAATGAAGCCAAAATATTCAAAATACCGAAAATCGGGTGGTACCGTTCTATGGAGGCTATATCAAATCTAGGACCGATATAGCACATTTCCAACACCAAACATCCTAGGAGTAATAGAAACTTCTATACCGTATTTGGTATATATATATATATATATATATATATATATATACTATATATCCGCTATAGAGCGCAATATTATATACCATATAATGGTACCTCCCTATTTTCGGTATTTTGAGAATTTTAGCTATTTTTCTTTACCGAACTACCTGTAATTTCACGTTTGGGGTTCCCAGTGGTTACCAAATATCTCCACCAAAAACCGCCAACATAGGCCCATGTTTTGGTATAGCCCCCATATAACGGTACCTTCCGGTATTATGAGGAGTTTAGCTAAAATTTTTGACCGAACTACCAGTAATTTGGCAGTTGAGGTTTCTAGTAATCACGAAATATCTCCATTAGAAACTGTCAACATAAGTTCATGTTTTGGTATAGCCCCATATAACGGTACCTCGCGATTGTCGGTATTTTGTAAATTTTAACTACATTTTTTGAACAAACTATCTGCAATTGAACATTTGAGGTTCCCAGTGATCACGAAACATCTCTACTAAAGACTGTCAACATTGGTTTGAGGATTTTAACCGAACTACCTGTAATTTAACATTTGAGGTTCCCAGTAGTTTCCTCTCCTCCAAAAACTATAAACATACCTCCTCATTGTACCTCCCCATTGTCGATATTTTGGGGGTTGTAGCTGCATTTTGCAACCGAACTACCTGTAATTTGACGTTTGAGGTTCTCAGTGGTCACAAAACATCTCCACCAAAAACTGTCAATATAGATCCATGTTTTGGTATATCCCCCATCAGGGACGTACGCAGGATTTTATTTCGGGGGGGGCCCAACTTGACCAAAAATCATGAAAATTAAAAATGTTGTGTATCGTTACGTAAAGCTATTTTTAAGGGTTAAGCCGATAGCCGTAGTCGCTAGTGCTTTTAGCTATAAGTTTATTATAATTTTTAATTGTAATAAATATTTAAATAAATAAATAAATAAATATTTTTAAGGGTTTTTAGTTGATTTTATGTATATTCAATAACCACAAACTATATACATTCAATAGAGGGAGATCACAATATTTTAGATACAAGATTGAAATTTGGAACTGCTTATAATATACTAGTCATTGGATGTTTAGAATTGAAAACGAACCATATCAGACCACGTTCGGTATAGTTTCCATACTAAAGTTTTTAACCAAATTATCAAAAAGAATTGAAGCAATAACTAAAAAATCTTTCAAATGAATATTACCCATATAGATGTACGTTTTGGTGTATCCCAGATTTTTCAACCACATTAGCTCTTATTTGGCATTTTGGGTTCTAAATCCCGCAGCGAATAGCTTTCGAAAGATTTTCTGTAATTCGAGGCTATTAGCATAGTATTTAAAAATATCGTCAGTAATATGGATTTTGGAAATCCTTTTGGTGGGAGAACTTCCATGAAAAGAGTGGTGAAAATAGATCCACGTTCGAACACAGGGATTGCATTCGCGAATATGTCGAAAAGATATATACAGTGTTTGGAGGATATAAACAGTTCGATCCGACGCCGTTTCTTCTTTAAAGTACATATATCACACACTAACTTCAGTGCCATTAAAAAAGTCTTGTATTATTGTAAGAAAATAATATTCTTTAATGTCATAAAACACCAAAACTTTACTATTTTACCAGAAGTGATAGAGTCCGTGAAAGGAGCCGGGCGTTGCAATCTATGACTCCGAATCCAACTCGAAGTATTGTTTGAGACTACGCAAAAACATGGTCGAAAAAATATCTCTAAAAAGAGCTCGGCAACATTTTAGCTAAATTCTAAAGAAATAGGTTAAGTCGAAAAACTCCATCTAATACATCAATTGTTGTTGTTCCCGCTTATTTCTATCTTAATTGTACGACTAGATGTTTATGGACTCGATGACCTTTAAAACTTTCCAACGACCAATCACTTCTGTCGGCCCAGCGGAGACAAACTGATGAAAATTCATAACTTTTGTTTTCTGTAAAACAAGTAAAAAGTAACAGTCGGGTTTGCCTACAGAGATATACCCTCCGCCTGTATGGGTTGAGACTTTTATATATAGACAGAGCGAATACGGGCTACATAGCCAATTTTTTTCTATAAATTGTGTAGCCAAGAAGTTTCAGAATTTCGTCTCCGGTTTTGGACGTATAAACTTTCCAACAATAATTTCGAAACATTTGGGGTGTATAACTTCACGATTGTTGGCGTTACGAATCAATGCTTATGTTGTGCTCAAAAATGTGACTTCTATGAAAGCGCAAAATGTTTGCACTTTTGTACAACCGACACCGGAAAGTATCGACTGATATAGTCCATTTAGTTGGTCGGCGCACAATGGTTCAGGAATCGATTTTCCTGGCCAAAAATCAAAATTTTGTTTTGCCAAAGATATTTAATATCTATATGGGATTCGATAGTAAACATATTGAAACTAAGAAAACCAAAAAATTAGGCCCAAATATTGGAAGGTGTGGGCGTGGCGTGCCCCTAAAGACGAGCATTTTCCCC
Source organism: Musca autumnalis (assembly GCF_047663935.1). NCBI lineage: Eukaryota > Metazoa > Arthropoda > Insecta > Diptera > Muscidae > Musca > Musca autumnalis. The sequence goes on from NW_027411644.1 coordinate 106,045,311, forward strand.
ATTTTTGGGAAATACGTAATTTTTGCAAATTTCTGTAGAAAGACGAAGCTATTTCTCTGAAACTATAACAGTTATTGTATTCATTGTTTTTTTATGAGGTAGGCAGGATTGTGGCCTTTAAAAATCGTTTTAGTAAATTACCGTAACGTTTACACAACATGATCTATTTTATTTTTCCTCGCGTACTAAATTTTATGAAATTCCAAATTTAGTGGACTAGAACTTTTGTGGAACAACATGGAACAAAGTTCTGTTTTCACAGAAAGATGCCCGAAAGTCTCCTCTTCCAGCTCTTATATACTTGTTCCGTCCGTTTAACACTTTTTCCAATTTATTGAAATTACATGGGTAAAAATGTGTGTTTTTTCTACACAGTTTTTTGATACAAATTACAACTTTTTTGAGTATATGAGTTTTTACACGAGTTATATACGTTTTATTAAAACCCAAGGAGAAATTTTTAATTTTTGAAAAAAAAAATTAAATTTTTTTTGTATTTTTTTTTACAAATTTTTTAAACAAATTTTTCGACATTTTTTCGAATTTTTTTTTTTAGTTTTTTTTTTGTAATTATTTTGTTTATTTGTTGGTATTTGACCATCTTTAATACATAGGAAGATATAAAAACCACAAAAACACTCATATTTTGATGAAAAATAGTTAAAAAACTCAAAAGTTTAACTTTGACCTTGAATTTCTCTGCAACTACCAGACCGAACTTGACCGCTTATAATTCGTCTGAAAGCTGATTGTGTTATCTGTCAAACAAAAAAAGAAATATGAATATATCTCTATCCGTTCAAAAGTTACAGAATTTTGGCCAGGAAAAAACGATTCTGAACCACTGTGCGGCGTAAGATTTAGAGCTTTTGGACCAATCCTGACATACCATGGACTTACGCACTAAAAATACAATATCGCTGTATACAAGACCGCAAGAAGTACCATTGGTCAAAAAGTGCAATGGCTCATCGAACAGCCCTTAAACTACACTAATGTTGAACTTTTGTGAGGGATGTATCCGAAGATGTTGTCCCAAATAGACCCTCTTGGTACTTGATATATGTACGTAATTTTAGGATGTTTATAGTTTCGGTCAAATCGGATAATTGAAATTTTGTGTTGGAGGTATCTGAAGGAGTGAATCGATATAATCCATATTCGAACCTACTCTAGCTCTCGCAAAAATCGAATTGGACTTTGCTCAAGATTTTAGGGAAACATTTTGAAGTCTGGTGCCCTAAGGAAGTTTGGACAAAATATTGTGCGATCCAAAATTTGGACCAAATCTGCTGATCTGTTCGAGAGATATAATGAGCACGAGCCTGGAACTGGAATAAATCGACTCCAAATTGTTTGACGCGGGTTTCGTCAAAACATATGATTAGTCTAAGAACATTATTTCGATTAGGTAAAGTTTTATCGTGATGGTTGAATATCACGGTGCTCTTGAACCAACGTTAAATGAAAGGAGTTTACAACTGGGAAGTTTTTGAGGATTCTGAAACAGCAATGTTCATAGATGAGAAAAATCCAAAAACAAGAAAAAATCGCTGGAGGGAATTTAAAATAAGTTCACATTTTTAGGTATATTTTAGGTATTCGCGATTTTGCTTGGAAACCGCTAGTCCTATCGAAATGGGGCTAAAGAAAATGTTGTAACTTTGAAAATTTGTTTGATTTGTTCCTAGGTTTTACCATTTTTGAGATAAAGAAGTTCAGGTCACATTTTTGGGTTTTTTGTTAGGTTTGCACGATTTGCTTTAAAACGGTAAGTCTTATCGAAATGGGACTACAGAAAGTCGTATAGCTGTGAAAATTCTCTACAAGATTGGGATTCGTAATTTTTTACTCGGTTGTACCATTTTTGAGATATATAAGTTTAAGTTAGAAAATTGTAGTCATGACATTGTTTTATAAGGAGAATTGTCACTCAGTGAATTGTCCCAATTTGAACTTCTATATTTCAAAAATGGTAAAACCAACGAAAATGTCGTACAAAAACAATATTGTAGAGAATTTTCACTGCTACAACATTTTCTTTAGTTATATTTTGATATGGCTTTTGGTTTCCCAGCAAAACCTTCCAAACCTAAAAAACCCTAAAATTGCGATTTTTTTATTTTCTGATCTAAGCTTCAACAGCAACGTGATTTACAATACAAATAACAGCATATTTTAATACAATACCATATAACCAAAGTTTAAGCATTAATTTCGTTTACAGTTGTTTTCAGCTACAAATTTGTTACTGATAGGAAAAAATTCAGATTGGCATGCTATTTATAGCAGATATTATCACTTTATAATACACAACAATACATTTTTCTCCATTATTGTATTCCACTGTTTAGCAACAAATTGATATAAACTAGGAATACAACATTTTGATTAAGGCAGTAAAACAATTTTCTAAATGGTTTTCGAGATATACTCCACGAAAAATCTTTGGTATGTCGTACATATTGTCCAATAGACATTTCATTTTATGTACTTCTAATCCGCACAATACTGAATTTGTAATCGTTTTAAATACAAAATGAGTTTAAAGCCTCAAGACCTTTATATTCATTACAGAATTTCAAAACACTGGCATGGCATAAAGAAGGAATTCAGTTTTACTGGAAGTTTCTCTAAAAAGAGTATTCACACAAAAAGATTAAATATTTCTTAGACAACTTGTGGACAAAGTACATTTTCAGTACAGAACCTTCAGAACAATATCAGTTTTCATTTCAAATTTCAAAAACAAAAATTATTTTAGAGAAAAAATCGTAATAATTTGTTAAAGTAGCTAAAAATTTGTTTAAGTAGCGCGATTATGTTTCTGCTGAAGACCATATAAGGCATCTGAAATTAACATTATATCTTTGTTAACAGTTGTTTTAGCTTATTTATGAAATGGCTTGACTTCAGTCAAATCGAATGAGGATTATTTTCGTAGAGCATTTCGACCTTCTAACTCGCTTCCTTCAATGTCCTTTTCGTCCCTTGTTTCAAGAACCGCTATAAAAGTACCACATGATGACGTTTTTCAGCTTCGAAATGTTCTTTAAAAATGTCGCTCAGAAAATGTTATGTACGACCCTGATTGACAACTAATCGATTTTGTCGCGTTTTCGTGGTCCGTTGTTTGAGCTGTTCGATACAATGCTCAATCACGTCAATGGTATTACGATCTATTGTCCTATCGCGTAGTACGACTCTGGCACACAATTTTATTTTTGAAAGTTTTTTTAGGATATTTTTTATGCAATAACTTAATAAGTAAACGAATACACATAATGATAGAATTAAACCGGTGTAATTTAAAATTTTTGATGCCATATTCAGCAATGTTGAACCCAATAGTAAAGGCATTTTCAAAAATAAAATTGTGTACCAGAGTGGTACTACGCGATCTGACAATAGATCGTAATATCGTTGACGTGATTGAGCATAGTAACCAACATCTCAATAAACAGGACTGCTCCAATTATGTAATAAGTGTGTCCATTGAAAATTCCACAAGCAGCAAATCGTGAACCACTTCATTATGTAATACAATTAGCCGCTGTTATTACTAGTAATTTTTTTAGAGTTAATTCTCTCTTTAGCATTATTTCGCTATAACCTTAATTGATGTCCAAAACTTATGAAATGTTTAAGTTCAAGGATGCAAAACATTCAGGGAGGTACACTTATATGTCATTACTAAGGATTAGAATTTAAGTAAAAAATCGTTGAAAACCCATATAATTTTTTATTTATTTCTCTTTCCAAAATATTCTCGCTTTTTTCTTTTAATAAAAATAAAGGTTTCATTCAATTTGGAAATGGTTTCCTTTGATTTGGAAAAGGTTTCATTTAATTTGGAAAAGGTTTCATTCAATTTGGAAAAAGTTTCATTTAATTTGGAAAAGGTTTCATTTAATTTGGAAAAGGTTTCATTCAATTTGGAAAAGGTTTCATTTAATCCCAAGAAGGTCTATACCGAACAACACTTTCGGGTAACTCAAAGAAGCTCAGAACTGCAATTAAGGGGTAACCCCCAGTTGTAAAGCCCAATTAAAGCCATTTTTCATGATTTTTTCCAAGAAAACTATGAAAAAATGTTAGTAGATGTTTTTCATCTGAAAGAGCATATCTTAATCTACTTTCTGATTTTTTCTTGTAGAAAAATATTACGTAGTTTTGTGGCAATTGACCGTCTACCAAACCATGTGTTTGTTAAAGCGTTTTGTGGTCATCGATCGTCATATATTTTTATATGCTTATTAAGAACATAAAGATCTAGCCCTTCAAGAGATATTGACCCAAGTTTAGGGGCAGTTCGAGGATTATTTGGAAATTTTCTTCGAAGGTAGTCTTTGTGATTCTAATTACAATGATATAATATTGGACAAGTCTATGCCATCTGGCGAAATGATGAAAAGGTTCTACAAAATTTCACGGTGACCAACAAAAATGGATGGTTGGCACAATAACTATCGAAAGAATTTATTCCCAAACTTAGATCAAGTTCAAGATTAATCCAATTTATGGCCAGTTTTGGATCGCGTTGAAATTTTAATAGCTGGTAAACGTTGTGGTCGTTGCTATATCATTATAGACAACATCAAATTCTCAACGGTGGCAAAATACCCCTTAGTAATGCTGGCGACATTTTCTGAGTACTTCAACCATGAATAACTTCTCTTCAAGTGGTAAGAGTGCCGTTCGGACTCGGCGATAAACTGGTGAATCGACGTGCACTCATTGATATGTTACTATAATTACTATAATTACCTTTGCCTTCTTCTGCCACAGTTGATGCGGCAGTAGCGGTAAACATAAATGGGTCTTTATCAAACGCGGACGCTTCATGTTTTCTATGGGTTTAATTGCCGATTCCAAATCTCCATTTAGCATATAATCAAATCTGCAAAAAACACACACACACACACAATTATCGAAATAAATCCAATCACTTCACCTATCCACAACTTACTCCAAAAACGGTGAACGAATTTCCAAATGTTCCCGTTTAGCGGCTTCAAAGTCGAAATTATTCAATACCAACCACAACAACTCCTGCATCCATGTTGTACCACATTTTGGCAGTGTCACCAACCAAACATCATCTTCATATACCTCCAGATTGTATACCTTTTCCACAAATCCATCACTAACACCCCAGTATCGCAACTTACGTTCGGACCAATTTTTCTGCAGCAAATTTGTTGGATAACTTGCAGGTCTATAGTCAAACGATGTCATTGTATATGGAAATGAAATTCCAATAAACATAATTATAATAAAATTTAAATAATTTTTCATTATAATGATGTGTTTGTTGTTGCACCCGTTGTCTTGCTTAAATCGTTGAATAGTGACTATCTATTGTTGAGAATTGTTTGAATTGATTTTAATAAACTGTGATTAAAAAAGAGAGGAATAGTATAGCTCTCCTAATGTATCTCTTGTTGTACAATGTACATACATATGTATATACATATGTGACCTATACGGTCAATTGATGAGTGTCATTATCAATTTGTCCAGCTTGCATTTTTATCGCTTCACGATTGTGTTAGACACAGGCCTGTTGAGACTAGCTCAAATCACATCACATGCCGGCGCCGGTGTCTACTGCGAAAATCCTCATATAAGCTTTACGGTAGCTGCGTTTCAAGCAGAGATTCTTGCCTAAAACAAGTGAAAACGACGTTAAGTTCGGCCGGGCTGCCGGCCTCCACAAACCAGGTTTCTGCTAATTCGTTTGGATAATGTTTCTAAAACCCGAAATTCAGACGATACAGTTCTAAATGTCAAATTATATGCAAATGGTGGAACTATGTCCATATGTTTTGGTAGAGGAGTTTTTTGATCACTTCGAACCCTAAATACCAAATTACATAAAATTTATGACGGAAAACATCGATAAAAATGTAAAAATACCAGAAATCGGGCGGTTTTCCTCTATAGACACTTTTAAACTTGATGTACGGTGTTCAAAGTGTACGATGTTCAGCTTTCTTAATAAGTCTATTCCAGCGTCGCCCATAATATTTCCATTAATCCTAAAGCATGTGTGAATGCATGGGTGAAAAAAACAAACAACCACATGATGTTCATCGTTTGTTTATGTACACGTACCCTGTACGTGATAGAGAGAAAAGCAAATGCAAAAACAACTCAATGGGCGCCCTCACTATACTGTCTTTCCAAGAAGCGCGTCCCATAAGTAATCGCGCTAATGAGTCATTTTAGTTGATGATGGCAGGGTTGTTTAGAGCTTTTGGGCCATTGTTTCAGGAAGTATGGGCTTGCGCTCAAGAAAAATTTTACTATCGTAGTAAAGACCTCGAGGACAACCTGCAGCGAAAAATATTTAAAATGATCTAACAGTACTTTTGTGAAATTTTTTGAAATTTTGTGCGGAATGTATCCGAAGTTGTGGACCGATTTTAGTACCAAATCAGTTTCTTCCTTCGAATGTTGTCGTGTGTCTTATTTTAGAGGATAAAAATATTATTGTTGTTGTTGTTGTAGAAACGGAAATATGTTCATTCGTATCGTGCAGTCCCAATCCACATACGAGTATGTATGGGTATCGTGCTTGTCAGTTGCGTAATTGGTCTAAAACCACTCGTGTTTGTCTTGGCAATGATCTCAGAGTACGACATTAACACTATACGTTTGAACTGCCTGTGCCACTGCATCAATGTGAATGCTATCCAAGGCTGCCTTATAAGCTCAAAACCGTGGACCTCTCTATTCAGAACATAAAGATCTATCCTGACAAAGCCTGTCTACTAGATTATGGCAGGTATGCTCATGGCGGTAACACCTAATCAGATACCATATCGGCAACTTCTTGTTTTGGTGATTCGCCGGTAATCTCTTCGTTTCCCCATGAAGATGGGGAATATCCTTCACTCCGTAGCGCTAATATTTACATTAGGGTTATGACTTTTTACAACCTCGTATTCCTCTATAATATTTTGATGAGTTTTTACCTAAGATTGCATAAAATCTTAATTAGAAAGTGATTCGACGAAAAAATCTTCCGCACACAAAGCTTTTAAAGTTTTTATTTTTCACAACTTTTGACAATTTTTTGAAGTCACTGTCAGATATTTAACTGAAAACAAGGTATAGGGGCACACGACATAACCGTTTGTTTCTCCCTGATTATACCCTCAGCCTTTAGGCTAGAAAGGGTATATATACACTTTGTTACGAAGAAAAATGTGTCTCATCGAAATTACGGTTTTAGACCCCAAGTATGTTTGGACGAAATTAGTTTCAGACAATTTGGAGTCGATGTAGCCATGTCCGTCCGTCTGTCTGGCTGGCTGGTGCGAACGATAATTCTCGAACGGATCAACCGATTCGAACCAAATTTTGGATAGCGTAATATTCTGTCCAAACATAGTTTAAGTTCGAAGATGGGCCATATCGGCCCACTCCTTCGGGTACCTCCCCCACAAAAGTTCAAAATTTTTCTATAAAATGGTGTGAACGATAACTCTCGAAGGGAGCAATCGATTTGGTCCAAACTTTGCACATCGTATTATTCCTTCCATATATATAAATATATATATTTTTTTCTTGCGCAAGTCCATACTTCCTGAGATATTGGCCTAAAAGGTCCAAAAAACCAAAATGCCAAATCCGGAAGATAATTATTGCGTGGGGTTTCTGATTGGTGCAGACTTCGCACACCGTATGATTTCATCCAGTCATGTATCAGGCTGGAATATGGACTATATCGGCCCACTCCTTCGGGTACCTCCCACACAAAATTTGGATAAAGTGAAGTTTAAAAGCTCTTATCGCATTGTTTTGATTCTTTTTTCAGTAGGTTGTTCTAACGGCCTCATTTTTTTTGCCTCTCTTTCAGCCCATATATACTTTTGTACCCGTAACATTCCGTCCGTTTAAAACTTTTTTTTAATTTGTGAAATTAAATGTGTGTTTTTACATACCGTATAAATTATAGCTTTTTTACACTAATGGGCATTTTTTTCAAATATATGAGTTTTTATGAGTTATATGAGTTCTATGAAAACCCAAGGAGTATTTTTTAATTTTGGAAAAATTTTTTTTCAATTTCCTTTTTAATTTTTTGTATTATTATTGCTTGTTTATTTGTGTTTGACCTTTTTTAAATAGTTAGAACATATGAAAAACTCAAAAATACTCATAAAAAAAACTCATAATATGCAAAATATGAAAAAACTCAAATTTTTAAATTTGACCTTGAATCCCTCTGTAGCTACTCTACGAAATCGAATGTTTTTAAAGCACCGCAAAGCTGATTATGTTATCTGTCGAACAAAAAAAGAATTATGAAAAAATCTTTATCCGTTCAAAAGTTACAGAGATTTGACCAGGAAAAAACGTTTCTGAACCACTGTGCGGCGGTCGGAGGTTATGAATTCGGGTAGTCTCTTAACGGAGGTTTTCTGAACCAAACGAAATGACCGGTTGCCAGGACACGTCATTCATCAGACCCGATGTCACATTGGTGATGTCTGGTGAGCTGTGGGAATCTGCTTTTAACCTCGCAGGAGGGGCTTTGTTCAAAATGTAAAGCTATAAATGTGCTCGACCAGCGCTGTACCCCTCTGGTCTTTCTCTAGGACGGAATGCCAAAATGCAAAATGTGAATTGAAATCCTTGATGCGGATCTGCCAAACGGAACAAATCCATGGCTATTTTTCGACAAGGAGGGCGGCGCTGCCACATAACACAAAAGCGTGTAGAGTAAACTTATTGTAAAACTCGTACTTTTAAGTACTCCCACTCACGAGTATTTTTTCACTCTCGAGTAAAATCGAGCAAGCCGAAGCTCTGCACAGAAGCAGCCTTCGTGGTTTTTGTGGGGCAGTTACCTGAAAAAGTGGACAGATATGTCCATCTTCGAACTCGATCTAAGTTTGGGCACACATTTGGGACATTTTTGATTTTTCGAAGAATATGCATATGGTAATATTCAAAAAAGTTTTACAATCGTTGAAGTTGAGGTTCACCATTTAATAAGTCGCGAACTGTTAATATATTTTATAAAATATGAATACATTTATATATATTGAAGTGTTCAAGCTACGATCTCATAATATGGACCATAACAAATAATTTTCGTGGAAGCTGCGCTGGTGGTAATATAAAAAAATGGGAAAAATGTGTTGAAGTTTACAAGTTTTTTTGTGTTCTTTCTTGATTTCTGGCCAAACCACGGAAAATTCAAACCTCTGCTCAAAGAAAGAACTAAAGAGTACCCCTTAGGCAATATGGTTCTAGTGTATGACTTTTCGATATATACACTGCATCCCCCTAAAATCGATGCTGACATTTTGAAGTTTTGATTTCAGTGTTTCTCGAATTTTTCTTATAATTAGATGGTGCAACTAGGTAATAATCGAAACTAGTTTATAGGATTGTAGAACTCGCGATTCCACGTCGTTCGATGTATATCTCATGAGTGTGCTCCATACAGCTTCCTAGTAATAGGAGTCCAAAGGCGAAAATTTGGTGCGTAAATTTTCTGAAAAAACCTATTTTTTGGCTTTAAAATTTACAGCTGTCGTACAGGTACCCCTGAACCCCGCGTGATTTTAGTTTTTTTACGTGCCGGATCTAATGAGCTCTTCCGCGGTCGAATCCATCCACTAAAACGCCGGATATAGATACCTTGAAAGTAGGAAAATCTGCAAAAATATATTTTGACAATTCCGCGAATTGAACCGCGATTTTCTTTGATTATTTTTGCATAAATGTAATCCTTTATACGCGATTATAATATTTGCCAAAAAGGTGTGTCACAAATTGCAAAGATTCAGGAGTAATATCCCTATTTATCCCAAAATAGAATGCGGTGGCACATTCGCAGTTCTTGACGAATCTGTCTAAAATAATTTATATTGACGTATTTTTAATAGGGGGCCATTGAAATCGGATGCACCTTATCATCATATGCATATCGCGTAATTTTGGCCCACTTGAAGGTTTTTTGAATAGTAAGATGCAACTGATGGCACACTTTGGCCGCTGGATGAAACATGGGAAAATCCATGCATATTGATAGACATGGACTCCCTGTATCCGAAAAGCACATGCACCTCAACCGATTTAAACCAATTCGCGAATTATACGGTTTTTAACTTCTATGTTTTTTCTTTGATTGTAATTTCAATATTACTCTCTACTTCTTATTTCTATTGCTTATCACAGAAAGCAAATATACTTTCACGATGACTAATTACTTTTCTCGTAGAAGTTTAAGCAAAATACTTCAGGATTTGAATCGAAATTTAGCGAAATAATAGAATAACTCCCAACATTTATTTTTCAAATTTTTCGCATTTAACCAAAAATATATTTTTGAAATAATTTCCAACAATAAGTTTCCGTTCTTTGTTGTTGCTGTAATATGCAAGTTATAAACGCGATCTTTATAATTTTGGTCTCACATCTTTCTACGCGTTGTCTAGATTCTGTACGTATTTTTAAATTATTTTTTAGAGATTTTTTGGACTCTGATTTAGAATAAATAAAATTTATTCCAAGATTTCGTCAATATTTTTTGATTTTCCGCGAAAATAAAAATAAATTTAGCAACTATTTTAGCATCTACGGATAGATATCAAATGCTGCTAACGATTCATATATACATGTTCTTATTACAACACAATAGGAATTTTTAAATATTTTTTCTTTACAAGAGAGTAAAACCGCACATAACTTTTGAGTGCAGCATCCAATTTTGTGAACGCGAACAGATTTGAAACTACGATTTTTTTCGTAACCCATGTACCAAAAATGGCGGATGTGCTCGCCAAAAAAGTTTTTAATTTTTTTTCTATGTAATTGTAAAGGAAATTTGAAATTTACCATATACCCTCTCTAGCCTAAAGGCTAATCCCATAGTTTTTCCTGTTACTCCTCTTCAGAGCATAGAGCTTTCACTTAGTTGTCGTCCTACACGATTTTTTTTCATCTTCCCATGTAAGGTTGCTTGGTCTTAGTTATGTTTTTTTCGCCGGCAGGTGTTTCTTGGTCGCCCTTGATTTAGTGAATCTTGAGGATTCCATTTAAGAGCCATCCCGGTTAAAACCATGAACAATTCTCCTTACCCAGCAAAAATTCGGATCCGTTAGTCATTATGTAACCCATAACAAAGTAATGTTAACAAAAATAACTAATTATATTACTACTTACTAAGTTATGAGTACGGTGGCACATTGCGTGTGTGTCCGACTACAAATCAGAGGGTTGTGTGTTCAACTCTCACCGCCGGCGGGGTACTTCTTGTTAAAAAAAGAACAGTTGGTGGTGCACATGTACGCGTTTAAACAACCCTTAAAGTTCGTGTGCGTGGCCTAGTATGTAGTGTGTTCGGCTACAAAGCTGAAGTTTGTGTGTTCAAATCCAACAAAGAGCTAAATAAAATAAAAATATGAAGCGTGTTGATATTGAAAATAAATTCTATTCCAGATGTTCTATAAATAAAAAAATATTTTTTTTTTCTTATAGCTTATTTTTATACCCTCAGCATGTATGCTAACGAGGGTATATATGTACACTTTCATATGGGCAAAATGTGCCTCATCGGTAATGGTATTAGACCCCAAGTATGTTTGGACGAAATGTGTTTCAGACAATTTGGAATCGATTTAGCAATGTCCTTCCGTCTGTCTGTCTGGCTGGTCCAAAATTTGGCCTTCGTAATATTTTGTCCAAACTTAGTTTAAGTTCGAAGATGGATTATATCGGTCCACTCCTTCTGGTACCTCCCCCACAAAAGTTCGAAAATGTTCGGAAAATTTTTGCACACTATAACTCTTGAAGGGAATAACCGATTTGGTTCATACTTTGCACGTCGTGAAATTTCTACCAGACTTAGATGAGGTTCTGGTATGGACTAAATCGGCCCTCTCCTTCGGGTACCTCCCACGCAAAATTTCAGAAAAGTTCAGTTTAGGAGCTGCTCTCGGATCTCTTTGATTTTTGTTATAACAACTTGTATTCACTGCTCCCATACGATGGTACAAGTTTCATCAGGGGCAAGTCCATACTTCCTGAGAAAGTAGCCTAAAAGTTGCAAACAGCCCCTATGACACCGTGTGTAGTGGTTGGAGCGCAAGATAACTCTCGAACGGATCTGCCGATTCGGTCCAAAAGTTAACCTGCGTAATATTGTGTTCAAACTAAGTTTAAGTTCGAAAATAAGCCATATCGGCCCACTCCTTCAGGTACCTCCCCCAGAAATGTTCAAAAATGTTCGGAAAAATTGTTCGCACGATAACTCTTAAAAGTAGTGACCGATTTGGTCCATACTTTGCACTTCGTGAAATTTCTACCAGACGTAGATGAGATTCCAATATGGACTCTATCGGTCCACTCCTTTGAGTACCTCCCACACAAAATTTTGGAAAAGTTTAGTTTATGAGCTGCTCTCGCTTCGATTTTTGTTGTGACAACTTATATTTGCTGCCCCCATTACGGCAGTACATGTTTTATCAGGGGCAAGTCCATATTTCCTGAGAAAACAATCAGAAGTTGTAAAAAAACCCTATGACACCAAGTGTAGTGGTTAGAGAGCACGATATCTCTCGAACTGATCAACCGATTTGGTCCAAAATTTGGCCTTCGTCATAAGTTGTCATAGTTTCAGTTCGAAGATAAACAAAACCGGTCCACAATTTCCGGTCTTCCCCCAAATATTTAAAAAAAAAATGTGACTTAAATGGTATGCACGATATCTATTGAACAAATTTGGTCCAAACTTTGGATCTCCTAATATTTTGTTTAAATTTAGTTTAACTTCTAAAATGGAGGCAAAAATGGAGGAGGAAGTACCCTACTCAAAAAAAGTTCAACATTTGTCTCTTAATGCAGTTTATGGTCGGTTCAAAGATCCGATGCTGTTCGTTGTGGTCCTGTTTACAGCGATATAATGTTTTCCGTGGACATGTACATACATACTTCCTGGCGTACTGGTCCAAAAGTTATACGATGACCCAATGAAATGACTAGTGGGCGTGATATCTATCGAAAAGATATGACTCCCAAAATAAGATTTATTTCCATAATGGACTATGTCGGTCCATTCCTTTCAGTGCCTACTCTGCAACACTTTTGAACTTTAATCCTTATCCATATTTTCGTCGGCAAGTTCAAATGTCCAAAAAGGCCACAAAATACAGAAAGGACCCTAAATACATTCAATCGAACCATAGATGAAAGTTTCAATTCACATAGGCTGAGGGTATATCTCTGTCGGCAAAGCCGACTGATACTTTTTTACTTGTTCAACTTCCAGTGGCCATAGAATAACTAGTTATTCTAGTCGTCAAGGAATAACTAGTAATTCTGTGCGACATGCCCTTGTTAAAATAATGGGTTAGTAGGGGGTTTTACAAGTAGCTGCGACTGTCAAACCCATTATTTTGGAGGATATTTTTGCTGGGAAGTTGTGTTCATCTCCATTTTATACGTTTAATCGTCTTTTGTATGGATTCCTGATTCGTTAAATAACATAGCTATATGCTACTGGTGTTGGGCCAGAATATCCTGAGGCATTTTTTTGTGAATATCTGTATTAGACACAAAGCAAGATTTCTCTGTTTGGTTTTCCTGGATATGTGTGACCTTCTCCATAAGGTTGCAGCCGAATGCTGCTCTCGCTTTGTTTAGCCTATTGTTTACGTATGTTTCTGAACCAATATTCGTTGGTACAATGCGTCGCAGATAGCAGCAGCATTGACCTTAGACGTAGAAACTCTTCGTTATTCTTCCAATTAAAAACTCCCAGCTCTGTAATTAGAGATAAGGCCGACTAATGCAGTTTAGATTATATTTTTTGGGGAAATAAATTTTGCACTTTATCAGTATACGATCGAAAGTTGTTGAAAATGGAAGAAATTGAAAACAAGTCATCTGCAAATTTCGAACCTGTCAAAGTTCAATCAGTTTACCATTGAAAGTCGTAGAAAACGGACGAATGTGAAGGTGAAGGTCTTCTGAAATGTTGGAACCTGTCGAAGTTAAACCAAAAACTTATCCCACAAATCTTTTACCCCAAACATATTGGGATAAACGAGTTTGTTATGTACGCGGTGAAATGAATAAATTCCTTGATAAGGTTCATGATGTGGAAGTGTACGATGATGATGTGTGGATAGTTACGTTGCCAAAATGTGGAACAACTTGGATGCAGGAACTACTGTGGCTTGTTATGAATGATTATGATTTCGAAACAGCAAAAAATATCGATTTGGAAAAACGTTCGCCATTTATGGAGTGAGTTGAAAATGGTGCCAATTCTCAATTATTTGGTAACTGTAATATTTTGTTGTTGTTCCATTAAAAGATTCGATTATATTTTTCATCGTGACTTGGAGAGATCTCTAAAGCCTGTTGAAAATTTAAAACGTCCTCGTTTGGTAAAAAGCCATTTGGCCTTACCGCTGTTGCCAGCACAAATTTGGAAGAAGAAACCCAAGGTAATTTTTTATGTTTCGAATTTTATCAAGTTCCTTACTCAAAGATGTAATCCGTAGTTCAAAAGTGGATCTGGCAATCATTTTAAAGAAATAGCTTCTATAATAGCTTTGAGCTCAAAGTTCACTACTGTCGCTTCCCTTCGTTGCCTAAGTAATTAAGAACTAATTTTTAATATTTTCCTAAGGTCGTTTATGTAGTGCGCAGTCCTAAAGATGCCTATGTTTCGGAATATCACTTTTTCCGTCATATGGGTGTGCTGCCGCCCCAATGCTCCCTAGAAAATTATATTAATGGACGAATGTATGACAAAGATTGCAATGAACAATTCGATAATATGTATGATTTTTATAAGTTGCGTTCCGAACCATGGCTATTCTATACCAGTTTCGAACAAATGAAATTGAATTTACGCCAAGTTATTTTGGATGTTTGTAAATTTTTGGGAAAATCCATTGATAACGACAACTTGGAACGCATGTTGAAACATTTATCATTCGAAGAAATGAAAAAGAATCCACGAACTAATCATTTATGGGAAATAGAACAAGTTCGTAAACTTACCAAAAAGGAAGATGGTGATTTTAAGTAAGTGGCGAAAAAGCAAAAAAAAAATAAATACGTTGAGATAATTGTTTCGCATCAAATACAAATTTTCTGTTTTTTCTATTTTCCTTTTAGTTTCTGTCGCAAAGGTGAAACAAACTCATACAAAAAGGAGTTATCGCCAGAGATGGTTCAACAATTGGATGCCTTTGTACAGGAAAAAATATCGAATTATAACATAACTTTAGACGATTTGTTATTGTTAAATGAAAATCGTGAAAAGGTGGTTTCTAAAAAAGTTAGCCAATTAACTCGATTTTGGGAAGAAAAGGTACACGAGCATGCAAAATTGCAATACCGTAAATAGAAGTTCCAAATGTCGAAAATTATTTAGACACATCTAAAATGTCTAATTGATTGGTGGAACTTCACTAGATATAATTTTTCTATAAAAAACTTCTTAAGTATTATGTAGTTCAATTAATGAAATTAAAATAAAATTAAATGATTTAAAATAAAATAAACAAGTAAGAACGGCGTTAAGTTCGGCCGGGCCGAACTTGTTATACCCTCCACCACAAGTTGTATTGAAGTAAAATGGAATAATTAGTTTCCTTTCGTGTATGAAAATTTCAGCAATTTCGGTAAAACAATGTGAGGCACCATTCTATGGGGGCTATTTCAAAACGTCCATATCGACACCTCCAAATAATAGTATGCTAAGTCTAAAAAGTGAGTTTTGCAGGAGAAGCTCTCAAAGTTTGGAAATTTTTTTTAATTTCAGTACTAGCTAAGTCAATATTTGTTTATAACTTCTGTTCGGATTGACCGATCATTACCAAAATTAGACAGAATTTAAGTTAATGGACGTTCGACACCTCCAAATAATAGTATGCTAAGTCTAAAAAGTGAGTTTTGCAGGAGAAGCTCTAAAAGTTTGGAAATTTCTTTGACCTTCAGTACTATGCTAAGTAAATATTTGTTTATAACTTCTGTTCGGATTGTCCGATCATTACCAAAATTTGACAGAATTTAAGTTAAAGGACGTTAAATATAAAAATGTAAAGAACTTGAAAACATGCTAAGTCGACTTAGCATACTATTGTTTGGAGGCGTCGATATATACCGACAAATTTCTGACGGACAGTTTTTAGGCTCAAAGAAGACTAAATACCAAATTTCCTATATTTCGGTAAGAGAATGTGGCTAAAACTTAAAACATACCGAAAATCAAGAAGTACGCTTCTATGGGGATATAGGAAGACGTGGACCTATACTGATAATACTCTTTTGGAATATTTTATAACTCTTGGAAGACGAAATAACGAATTTCAGCCATTTCGGTTGGATATTGACGTCACAATCTTCAGTATTACGAAAATCGGGAGGTACCGTTCTATGGGGGATAATCGAAACGTGGACTTATACTGACGAATTTTAGTCAGAAATGGGGCAATATGAAAGCGTGGACCTGTACAAACATATTTCTGGCGAACAGTTTTATATCATATTAAAGACTAAATACCAAATTTCAGCCATTTTGGTGGAATATTGAAGACACAACCTTCAAAATACGAAAAATCGGGAGGTGCCTTTCCATGGGGGCTATATGAAGGCATGGACCGATACCGACAAAATTCTGGGGGAAAGTTTTATACCACCAACGTAGACTAAGTACCAAATTTCAACCATTTCGGTGTGATAATGAATCTAAAACCTTCAAAATACCGAAAATCGGGAGGTACCGTTCTATGGGGGCTATATGAAGGTGTGGACCGATGCCGACAAAATTATGGGGGAAAGTTTCATACCCCTAAGGAAGACTTGGTACCAAGTTTCAGCCATTTTGGTAGGATAATGAGGCTAAAACCTTAAATATAACGAAAATCGGGAGGTACCGTTCTATGGGGGCTATATGAAGGTGTGGACCGATACCGACAAAATTCTGGAGGAAAGTTTTATACCACCAACGTAGACTAAGTACCAAATTTCAGCCATTTAGGTGTGATAATGAATCTAAAACCTTCAAAATACCGAAAATCGGATGGTACCGTTCTATGAGGGCTATATGAAGGTGTGGACCGATACCGACAAAATTCTGGGGCAAAGTTTAATACCCCTAAAGAAGACTACGTACCAAATTTCAGCCATTTCGGTGGAATAGTGAGGCCACAACGTTCAAAATACCGAAAATCGGGAGGTACCGTTCTATGTGGGCTATATGACGGTGTGGACCGATACCGACAAAATTCTGGATGAACGTTTTATACCCCTAAAGAAGACTACGTACCAAATTTCAGCCATTTTGGTATGATAATGAAACTAAAACCTTAAAAATACCGAAAATCGGGAGGTACCGTTCTATGGGGGCTATATCAAAACGTGGACCGATATATCCATTTTCAATACCAACCATCCTGCAAATAATAAAAACTTCTGTACCAAATTTTGACTCTTTATCTTTAAAATTTTTGACTCTCTATCTTTAAAATATCTTGATTTCAACAGACAGACGGACTGACGGACTGACGGACGTTCGGACGGACAGAAGGACATGGTCAAATCGACATAGAATTTTATGCTGATCAATAATATATATACTTTATAGGGTCTCCGACGAATATTTCGATGTGTTACAAACGGAATGACAAATTTAAGTATACCCTCCATATGGTGGAGGGTATAAAAATAATTTACAAATTCCTTAAAAAAAGACATTTTATGTACCAGTAAGGAAAAGATCAAAGTCGAGCGGGGCGGACTATATGATTTTCTACACCACTGTGAATATGTTAAAAATGGAATAATTAGTTTCAATTCAGTAATGAAAGTACTTAGCTCCAAAATTTTGCAAATATAGGGTGTTTGGTACATTAAATACATGAAATCGGCCGAAAAAACATATGGGAGCTGTATCCAAATCTGAAACGATAATCACTAAAAGCAATAGCGTTTGTCCTTTCGACTGAAAGAAATGACCATCCTCTACTTTCACTCAGATAGGATAAAAAAATGCGACCTGTACTTTGATTACAAAAATACATGGAATACAAAAATACATTACACAATATGGTGTACTACACAGAAAAAACAAATTCATTCAATTTATGAATAGTGTTCAAAAATTGTTTCCAATGTTCAGATTTTTACATTGTATGAAATTCATAAAGCAATAAATACTGGTTTCTTTTTTGAATGAAACTTAAACATGGAATATATGTCTATTTTTTGAACCAATGAACCAATTCATTCATTTCAAAATAATCTTCTTTAAATCAAGAAAAAAGTTACTTATATTCAAAACTATGTTTATATTTTTTATAAATTTATTTTTTCTATAAAAATTTTGTTTTAGTTTTTTTTTTTTTAATTTTGTGATTATTTTGTTCTTTAAACGTTTCTTTTCTAATTGATTTTTTCTAATGAATTATGTATCTTGTAAATCAGAACAATGTGAAACATATGTACATACATATTGAGTCCATCAGCACTAGCTTGAGTTATTAGATTTTGCATTTATATTAAAGAAAAATTGTATATGCGAAATAATGCTATTGATATAGTGAGTGTTTTCCGACAACACACGAAATCTGTAAATGTTTGGTTTGTTAGTGTGGTAGTGGTCGCGTTTTAGGCTGTTGTGCTTTGTTGACACGGAGTCCATTTGCGTGTAGATACGATGGAGGGGAGGAAAGACAAAAACAATAGAACCAAACCACAACGTCTTTATAGCATAGCCGACCAAGAAGAGCGAGCGCTTAAATTGTTTATGTGTGGGTAAAATTACACTGACAGAACAGGGTGATGATTTTCATATTGAGTGTGAAATGAAAAATATATTGTTGGCGCGTTCGCTTTGTATGACTTCAATTGAAAATAATATAAATAACTTCATAATTTGAAAAGTATTTTTCTTCATATGTTAACTTTTTTGAGAGAAAAACAAATTGTATATAAAAATGATTTTTTAAGACTTTCTAAGCATACATAAATTTTTTATTGTTGCATTGCAGACGAGGCATTCTGCGTCATTAAAAATATTAATACAAAACAAAAATCATTTTCAAATTCTTCCCTCCACATATTTGCTGTACAACTGCAAAATCTTTTCTGTGTACCCAAAAATAAACAAATAAAGCGGCATCAACCTGCTTGCATGAAATTCAGTACAAGACTGAAGTAAAAAAATCAAAACATTTGCTCTCTTACTTTGCGTTCGGGTCGCGTGTGTGTGATTTGTCGAAAAACTTCGTAACCAAATCAATACCCACGAACGGGTTTGCTTTATAGGCAAAGCACAAAAACCGGTTTTTGCAAAAAAAAAAAAAATAATGGTGAATGTAGGGGAAACTAGCAAATTTATTTTTGTATTTTAAAAAAATTCATACTTTTGCAAAAATAGTATTGTGTACATGAATACAAAAATTTGTCCATTCACTTTAAAAGAGGTGTGTTCAAATTATGGACAAACAAAAATAATTATGTACGGAATTAGTAAACAATTCATATTTTTGTTTTTTCTGTGTAAAGAACTGTTTCCCACGGCAATCCCAGAAGAGTGGAAACATAATTTTTTATGGAAGAGTGCATTTCGATTCGGTTTATAGCTCAATAATATGAGACCTCCTTCTTTCTTACGAAATAAATCAACTTAAAATATTCTAACCTTCCAAATTGAACAGTGACATTATCGTTGTAGTTTGATTTCTTGATATGTAACTCACACTTCCCATCCCTGACATTAAAATAATAATAATAATATCAACGCACTGGTCAGTGCGATAAATAAAAGAATTGCACACGACATCTTGACACCCGATAAGATTTGAACTAAACATGTGCACAAACGCCATAAACCATAAAATATTCTGAACTAAAACGGAATAATTATTTTCTTTCCTGTTCACAATTTTAGGCGGAGATATTTTGTGATCACCTAAATAAGGTAAAAAAAGCATAAAAATTTATTCAATCGGTCGGCGACCTTATATGGGGCTATATCAAAGTGTGGAGAAGTTTTGTGACCACTGGCAACCTCAAATGTCGAATTGCAGATACTTGGGTCATAAATTGTAGCTAAAATCCCAAAAAAAAACGGAAATCAGGAGGTACCTTTATATGGGGTCTCCACCAAAACATGTACATATGTTGACAGTTTTTCGAATTACAGATACCAAAATATGGATCTAAGTTGAAAATTTATATAGGGGGCTATACAAAAACATACACCTATGTGGACAGTTTTTGGTGGAGATGTTGTGTGACCACTGTGTGTCGAAAATTGTAGCTAAAATACCAAAAATCGGTAGGTACCGTTATATGATGGCTATACCAAAACATGGACCTTTGTTGACAGTTTTCAGTGGAGATGTTTTGTGATCACTAGGAACCTGAACTGTCAAATTACAGGTAGTTCGGTCGCAAAATGTAGCTACAATCCTCAAAATACCGAAAACCGGGAGGTACAGTTATATGGGGCCTGTTCCAAAACATGGACCTATGTTTACAGTTTTTGGAGGAGATATTTTGTGACTACTGGGAACCTCAAATGTTAAATTACAGGAACACACAAAAAAATGGCCTCTCTAACATATCGCACCTGTTCAACAAAAGGGTAGTAACTCAAAATTTGGAAATCTTCCCTTTTTAATAAAAAACCATAGATAATGATCAACTCCATCCACTGTAAAAATCTCACATTGGTTTGTCTACTCTTTCGTCAAAAAATACCGTTATTCCACTCTTCGTGTCTTCAGAGTTACTGGTTAAGTATGAACAGGTTTTTGTCTCTACTAAAAAGTAAGAAATTTTGAGTTGCTTCCCTTTTGTTGATCAGGTGCGATATGTCCCAAACATATTTTATATTTGTTTGCAAGCAGTCCCAAACATAACAACGCCTTTCATAAAGCAAAAAAATACTGGGTTTTCTGAGAGATTAAAAGAAACAATTTTGACGAGTTTTTGTTTTTATTGACTAACAACCACCACACAAAACCAAACAAAGCTGAGACAAATGTTGCTGCTTTTTATTTATTAATTCTTTTAGTTTGTAATATTGTAACTTACCGTTTCTTCTAAAGATTTTCACTGTAGTTGTTATCGTCTTGTAAGCATAGCAGAACAATATGAATCATATGTACATACATGTTGAGTCTATCAGCGATGGGTTGAGATATTAGATGTTGCCTTTATACATATTAAAGAAATTACAAATTTGTAGTTGCGAAGTATTTGACTATACGAACTTTGCTTTTTCGACACCAAACGCACTGTAGTGGTTTGGTTTATCACAACAATTGTTGTGACAGCGGTAGTTGTTGTGTGTGTTGTTTGTTGATAAAGTCGCAATGTTATCGTGAGACGATGGTGGGGGTTGTGTTGTGGTTTGTTGATACATTGTCAATGTGATGGTGATACCGATGAAAATGTAGGGAATAACAGCCCAGCAAAACAATGGTACCGACATCGTAACGAAATCGGAACAATACACATGCACACAGTTCTTTATTATAAACCAGCATTCCGCAGCTGTGAGAGCCCTGTTGTTACTCTCTTTGACCAAAATCCTCTCCACCCATAAAAAATATGTTCTAACATAAAAAATATGTTGGTACCCAAACATAATAAATTGAGATATGTTACAAAATGTTGCAAACATATATTTGTTTGGACACAAACAAATTATGTTTGGATCCGAACGTATATTTGTTTGCAATCAGTCCCAAACAAATGTTTGTTTGAATCCAAACATATTTCAAACATATATTTTTCTGCGTGGGTAGTTCGGTTAAAAATTGTAGCTAAAACCCTCATACGACGAAAATCGGAAGGTACCGATATATGGGGGCTATAGCAAAATATGGACCTAGGTTGACAGTTTTTAGTGGAGATATGTGTGATCACTTAAAACCTCAACCGTCAAACTACGGGTACTTCGGTCAAAAATTGTAGCTAACGTCCTCAAAATTTCGAAAATCGGGAGGTACGGTTATATGGGGGCTATACCAAAACATGGACCTATGTTGACAGTTTTTAGTGGAGATGTTTTATGATCACTAGGAACCTCAACTGTCAAATTACAGGTAGTTCGGTGAAAAATTTTACCTAAAACCCTCAAAATACCAAAAATCGGGGGAACCGTTATATGGGGGCTATACCAAAACATGGACCTATGTTGAGATGTTTTGTTGTTGTTTTGTGACCACTGGGAACCTCAAATGCTCAATTGCAGGTAGTTTGGTCAAAAAATGTAGTTAAAATCCACAAAATACCGAAAATCGGGAGGTACCGCTATATGGGGGCTATACCAAAACATGTACCTATGTTGACGTTTTTTAGTGGAGATATTTTGTGACCACTGGGAACCCCAAACGTGAATGAAATAAATTATAAAAAGTCGCAATTTTAAAAAGAAAAAAATTATATAGAATTCACTCAGTGATGTTCTCTAGAACACTGATGAAAAAGACTAAGGGGTAGTTTACACTACATGTAAATGTCATATGACATGAAATTTTCCATCGTTTTATATTCGCTAATATGTGTAATATTGGAGATTTTCCTTACGCCATTTACTCTGTGCGTCCACACCATCAAAAATCAAAAAAAACTACGTCTCCACATTGGGTAAATATGGAATGTTTTTATTTCGTGTCATATGACATTGATAGGTAGTGTAAACTACCTCTAACATAATTAATACCATTTTTTTTCTTTTCCTCTTCGCTTGCTAGCTTGGTTAACAACGCATTACACCATGCACACAGCTCTTTATTATAAACCAGCATTCCGCAGTTGCGAGAGCCCTATTGTTACTCTCTTTGACATAAATCCTCTCCACCCATAAAAAATATGTTCTAACATAAAAAATATGTTGGTACCCAAATATATTAAATTGAGATATGTTACAAAATGTTGCAAACATATATTTGTTTGGACACAAACAAATTATGTTTGGATCCAAACATATATTTGTTTGCAATCAGTCCCAAACAAATATTTGTTTGGATTCAAACACATTTCTAACATATATTTTTCTGCGTGAGGCTATCCACAATATTTTATTATTATCTATACTTATAAAAGAGTTCAGTAATGATGACTCACTGATTCACTGACTGACTGATTCATAATCAACGCCCAGGCTAAACGGCTGGAGCTAGAATCTTGAAATTTTTTCCTTGGTCCTTGGTCCCAAGGTGTTAGATTAGGCTGGATTTTTGAATATTCGAACTAGAACGGTACGAAAACTACTAAATATGGTACCCTTAGTATTAGGCAAACGCGAAGAGCTAGAATTCTGAAATTTGGAATGAGGTTCACTGATGGAGAGTTAGAAAGATGTACCAAAGGGTTTTCGGAAATTCGAACTATACGTATACGAAAAGTACTAAAATGTACTAAATTTAGTACCATTTGGTATTACGTGAACGGATAGAGCTAACATCTTGAAATTTGGAATGAAAATCAAGGTTTAGAAGATGAGTTGATATAAGGAGGTGGTTTTGAAAATGTGTCCTCATGTGTACGAATAGTACTAAATGGTGCTAAAATGGATAAATTTGGATAAAGTTGGAGTGTAGGGTACGAAATAACGTACAATTTGGATTGGGAAAGGATGGAGCTGGAATCCTGAAATTTAGAATTAGGATTACTGTCGGAGTGTAGGATAGAGGTATTTTGGAAATTCGTACTTTTGGGTACGAAAAGTACTAAATGGTACCAAATTTGGTACAATATGTATTTAAGTGATCCGGTAGAGCTGGAATAGTAAAATTTGGAATTATTGGAGTGTGGGATTGGGATACTTTTGGAAATTCGTACTTATGGCGACGAAAAAAACTAAATTCGTACTGAGTGGTACTAAATTTGGGACAATAGGGATTTGGTTGAACGGATCGAGCTGGAAACCTGAAATTTGGAATTGAGATTACAGTTGGAGTGTAGGATTGGGGAAGTTTCGGAAATTCGTACTTATGTGTATGGAAAGTACTAAATGGTACCAAATTTGGTACAATATGAATTTAAGTGATCGGATAGAGCTGGAATCTTCAATTTTGGAATTAAGATTACTGTTGGAGTGTAAGATTGAGATAAGTTTGGAAATTCGTACTTATGGGTGGTAAAAGTACTAAATTTGGTACAATTTGGATTTGGATGAAAAGGAAGAGTTGGAATTCTGAAATTTGGAATTAAGATTACTGTTGGAGAGTAGAATTGAGGTGGTTTTGGAAATTCGTGTTTATTTGTACGAAACGTACTAAATGGTACTAAATTTGGTACAATTCTGATTTCGGAAAATGGATGAACCTGGAATCCTGAAATTTGGTATAAAGATTACTGTTGGAGTGTATGGTTGAGCTAGTTTTGGAAATTCGTACTTATGGGTACGAAAAGTACTAAACTGTACTAAATTTGGTATAGTTGAGATTTGGGTTAACATATAGAGCTGGAATTCTGAAATCTGATATTACAATTACTGTTGAAGAAATTGAATGAATGAATGGTAGTTTTGGAAATTCGTTCTTATGGGAACAAAGAGTACAAAATGGTACTAAATTTGGTACAATTTGGATTTGGAAGAACGGATTGAGCTGGAATCCTGAAATTTGGAATTAAGATTACTGTTGAAGTGGAGGATTGAGGTAGGATTCGAAATTCGTACTTATGCGTACGAACGGTACTAAATGGTACTCAATTTAGTACAATTTGGGTTTGGGTGAACGGATAAAGCCTGATTCCTCAAATTTGGATTTTTTATAAACTATGAGTGTACGAAAAGTACTAAATTTAGTACAATTTGGATTTGGGTAAACGGATAAAGCTGGAATCCTTAAATTTGGATGAATTAATAGAGCTGGAATCCTGAAATTTGGAATTACGATTACAGTCGAAGGGTAGGATACAGGTAGTTTTGAAAAGTCGTACTTATGGTTACGAAAAGTACTAAATTTGGTACAATATGGATTTAGGTGAACGGATAACGGTAGAATCCTGCAATTTGAAATTATGATTATTGTAGGCCTGTTGAATTGAGGAAGGAAAATTCGTACATATGGGTACGAAAGTTCTAAATTGTTCTAAATTTGGTACAATTTGGTTTAACGGATAGGGCTGGAGTCCCAAAATTCGGAATTAAGATTACTGTTAATGTGAAGGATTGAGGTAGTTTTCGAAAATCTTACATATGGGTACGAAGAATACGAAATGGTACTAAGTTTGGTACAATTTGGAATTGCACAAACGGATACAGCTGGAATCTTGAGATTTGGAATTACGATTACTGTTATAATTTTGTATTAATGTCAGTGTAGGGTTGAGATATGTCGTCGAAATACGTACCACAAGTATACGAAAAGTACTTAATGGTACTTAATTTGTTGTTGTGTGTAGGGACTATGCTGGAATCTGTATTTTTTTGGATTTAGGGTGAGTATTGGTGTGCAACGTTGTTCTCGCTGTTAATGTGTAAGGGTGATATACGCTGATATGTTTGAAAATCGAACTAAAGGGATACGAACAGTACTAAAATAAAAATAAATATCGATTAAAACTGGTATTAGTGCAACAATATTTTCAGTGTTCGCCATTTCCATATTATATATTGTTTATTTGTGTTTTATATCCTTTCCACATACGAAGTAGCGGGCACTTTGCTAGCAATAATTTATAGAGATGCGACATATTTTATCGTCCTTCGGAGAGTAATTTGAATTGAACAATGAACAAAAATCGTTGTTCGTTCTTAAAATTTTGTATGGGAAATGAAGTAATTTGGTCTGTTCCTTTACTTTTGAAAATGGTAAAACCGGCAAAAGTAGTAAAAATTTTAAACTACTCCCATATAAATTGTATGATTTCAGAAGTAAAGGAACGCTTTTCGAGTAAAAAGTGGTAAAAGTTGAAGATTCTTGCACGTAAAGGAACAGAGCTATTATATCGTAATTTGGGTTCGAATAGGGGATAATGAGGCTAAAACCTTTAAATTATCGAAAATCAGGAAATACCGCTGGGAGCCTCAATTCTGCTAAAACCGTCAAAATACCGAAAATTATATGGGGGCTATACCGAAACACGACCTATATTGGCAATTTTTGGTGAAGATGTTTTCTGCCCGCTAGGAACCTTAAATGTTAAATTCTACCTGCACAGTCACAAATATAGCTATAATCTAAATACCGATAATCGGAAAGTTTCGTTATATGGGGGCTATACCGAGACATGCACCTACGTTGAACATTTTTGGTAAAGTAGGTTTGTGACAACTGGGAGGCTATATGGGGGCTATACCAAAACATAGACCCATTTTGACAATTTTTGGTAGAGATGTTTTGTAACCTCTGGCAACCTTAATCGTGAAATTACAGATACTTCGGTCAAATATGTTGCTAAAACCCTCAAAATACCGAAAATTGGGAGATACCGTTATATGGGGGCTATACCGAAACCTGGACCTATTTTCAAAATTCTTGGTGGAGATATTTCGTGAACATTGGGAACTTCAAATATTAAATTGCGGGTAGTCCGGTCAAAACATGTAGCTAAAATCCTCAAAATACCGAAAATCGGGAGGTAACGTTATATGGGGGCTATACCGAAACATGGGCCTAGGTTAAAAATTGTCGGTGGAGATATTTTTCGACCTCTGGGAACCTTAAATGTCAAAATACGGAAAATCGGGAGGTACCGTTATATGGGGGCTATATCAAAACGTGGACCTATTTTAAAAATATTTGGTGGAGATATTTCGTGAGCTTTGGGACCTTAAAAAGTTAAATTTCAGGTAGTCCGGTCAAAAAATGTAGCTAAAATCCTCAAAATACCGAATATCGGGAGGTACCGTTATATGGGGGCTATACCAAAACATGGACCTATGTTGAAAAATTTTGGTGTAGATATTTTGTGACCACTGGGAACCTCAAATGTTAAATTATAGGTAGTCCGTTCAAAAACTGTAGCTAAAATTGACAAAATACAAAAAATCGGGAGGTATCGTTATATGGAGGCTAAGCCAAAACATGGACCTATGTTGTCAATTTTTGGTGGACAGATATTTTGTGACTACTGGTAACCTTAAATGTTAAATTGCATTCAAAAACTGTAGCTAAAATCCTCAAAATACCGTACAGACGGAAATGGCTATATCTACTCAGAATTTTATCCTGATCAAGAATATATACCTTATATGGTCGCAAATGATTATTTCAATGCGTTAAAAAAGAAAAACAAACGTAATATACCATCCATACTAGTGTGGAGGGTATAAAAACTCTTGTATACTCAACGAATTAAAAATTCCCACCTCTGCCAATAAAGATAAGGGCAACTTTTATAGTTTACCATAGCAGATTATAAATTTTGCACGGAAATCAATGTTTTAAGAAATGGAACAAAGTGAAATAAGGTCATCCATCTACAATGTTGGAACCAGTAAAACCAGTTTATCAGTTTACCACTGAAAGTCGTAGAAAACTAAACAAAAGTGAAGCTCTTCTGCAATGTTGGAACCTGTCGAAGTTAAACCAAAAACTTATCCCACAAATCTTTTACCCCAAACACATTGGGATAAACGAGTTTGTTATGTACGCGGTGAAATGAATAAATTCCTTGATAAGGTTCATGATGTGGAAGTGTACGATGATGATGTGTGGATACTTACGTTGCCAAAATGTGGAACAACTTGGATGCAAGAACTACTGTGGCTTGTTATGAATGATTATGATTTTGAAATGGCAAAAAATATCGATTTAGAAAAGCGTTCACCATTTATGGAGTAAGATGAAAGTGTTGCAATTTCCTGCCATTATAATTATTATATCTAGTTGTTGTTGTTCCATTCCAAAGATTCGATTATTTTTTCTATAATGACTTGGAGAAATCTCTAAAGCCTGTTGAAAATTTAAAACGTCCTCGTTTAATAAAAAGCCACCTGGCCTTACCTCTGTTGCCGGCGCAAATTTGGGAGAAGAAACCCAAGGTACTTTTTTCCTGTTTTAAAATTTATGAAGTTTCTTAGTCATAATAGTGCCGCCTAATTCAAAAGTAGTTCTGGCATTCCCGTATTTTTAAAGGATAATGCCTTCAAGAATTTCTTTCAGCTTAAATTTCAAAAAAGGCGCTTCCCTTCATTGACTTACTAATTAACAACTAATTTTAATATTTCAATTAAGGTCGTTTATGTAGTGCGCAATCCCAAGGATGCATATGTTTCGGAATATCATTTTTTCCGTCATATCGGTGTTGTGCCGTCACAATATTCCCTAGAAGATTACATTAATGTGCGAATGTATGACAAAGATTGCAATGAACAATTCGATAATATGCATGAATTTTATAAGTTGCGTTCCGAACCATGGCTATTCTATACCAGTTTTGAACAAATGAAATTGAATTTACGCCAAGTTATTTTGGATGTTTGTAAATTTTTGGGAAAAACCATTGATGACAATACCATGGAACGTATGTTGAAACATTTATCATTCGAAGAAATGAAAAAGAATCCTCGAACTAACCATTTATGGGAAATAGAAGAAGTTCGAAAAATTCCCAAAACGAATGATGATGGTTTTCAGTAAGTAGATCTTGAAATTGACTGGCTATGGCAAATATTAAGAAATAATATTTGTTAATATTCATTTTATTTATAGTTTCTGTCGTAAAGGAGAAACACATTCATACAAAAAGGAGTTATCACCAGAGTTGGTACAACAATTGGATGCCTTTGTGGAGGAGAAAGTATCGAATTACAATATAACACTCGATGATTTGTTGTTGTTAAATAAAAATTAAATAAGTTTTAGTTTGTAAATAGAAAAAGCTTACACAAGCATAGCCGGCCGAACTTTTTATACCCTCCACCATACATTATGTAAAAGCCCTATTTTATCCATTTAGGTTGAACAATATGTACAAAACTTAAAAGTACCAAAAATCGGTCGCTTTTCGTTCTATGGGAACTATAACAAAACATGGACCCATTCCGCCAATCCTCTGCCAGAATATGTGATACCCCCAACGAAGTATATAGTCTTCAGCCAAATCCAATTTTTAGCCATTTCGGTGAGATAATTATGCTAAAAACTCGAAAATCCCGAATATATCAAAATGTGAAACTATAGCAACAAATTTCTGGTCGAAAGTTTTGTACCTCCAACGGAGACTAAATACGAAATAAATTTAAGCCATTTCGGTGTGATAATGAGGCTAAAGCCTTGAAAATGCCAAAAACTGGAAGCTTCCGTTCTATGGGGGCTATATCAGAACGTGAACCTATAGCAACACATTTCTGGGGGAAAATTAAGTGCTCCCAATGAAGACTAAATACGTCATTACAGCGCCATTTCCGTGTGATAATTAGACTTAGGGTGGCGTAGTGCAGTGGATACACGAAAAAAAAGCCACCCTGAAAATTTTGATTAAAAGCTTTATCACCATATTTTTGTCGAATGGTGATAAAATATTACGAATATATAGGGAAAATGTTTATCAAACATGAAAATGTTACTAGAAAGCGATCGATAAACGATTTCAAACAAAAAATGTATTGAAATTTGTTTATGGTTATTAATGAATTTCTGTTGTTAAAATGGGTTTCAACGTTTGTCGCATGTTCTCGCTCTCAAGCTGTGTTTTTTCATGAGATGTGAGTGTCGTTGCTATGTTTATGGCAGGGACGAGCTTTTTTGCTTAGATCGTATAGTGAGGGCGCCCACTGAGTTGTTTTTGCATTTGCTTCTCTCCCTCACGTACAGTGTAAATTAATGAAAACAAACAAAAACATAATATGGTTGTTGCTTTTTTCACTCATACGTTCATACATGTCTTCGCTTTGGTTGTATTTCTGTGGTCGACGCTGGTTTATGGGGATTTTTGCGGAATGGAGGAATGATGCGTTTGTTTGGCATTTGGTTTGCTTATCTACTTGTGCTCGGGTGAAGGCTTGTGTGTATACAATAAGTTTCTTATTGTTTTTCATGAACCTAACAAACGAAGAGGGAAGGAAAAAATGGCACGAGTTCTCATGTTTTGTGTCTTTTAGGTTTGTATTTAACAAAACAAAAAAAAAAAACAACGAAATAATTGTAAATATGAACATTTTTTATCGATTGAAAAAAAGGAATTCAACAATTTTTTTAATCAAGAAAATATTTTGTTTTTATCAAGCAAATGTGGAATATTTTGAAAATATTTTTGTCAATATGTGAAATATTTTATCAGTTCAAGATAAATAAATTCGATAAATATTTTAGTCAATATTACAATTTTATTTTATCAAACTGCATTTTTACTTTGTGATCAAATAATTTTATCGAATTTTGTCAATATGACAATTTTTTTATTGCCGGAAAATCGATAAAGTTTTGGTTGAATAGTGTAGTGTGTCAGACTGTGTGCCTCCTTTCAAAGTGATTTTCGAGTATTTATAAGAGGAGGCTTACATCCCCCTCCGCCATAGTATGGCGGGTATATAAAGTTAGTGTTTTCGTTTGCAACGCATTGAAACAATCATTATATGTTTCCATATCCGTTTGTTGTAAACACTCTGGCGTCCACAATATTTGAGCTGGAACGCTATATTTTGCATCCGAGTGTCCTTTTCCATAGGCAAGGTAAAAAAAATATTTGTTTAAAAAATTAAAATCATAATTATTAGAATGAAAATTTTATTAAAAGGCCTTTAGAAAGGTTCCGGTTAGATCTTTATAGTTAGTTTGATTTTTATGGGCATGTGTATTAGGGATGCACAAAACAGTACTCTAGCGTAAATTTCATTTCGTTTTGGCGCTGAGCGCCTCATATATTCCTGATCAGGATAAGATTCTTAGTCGATATGCCCGTCTGTTGTAATCACTCTGACGTTCACAATAATTGAGGTAGAACGCCACAGGCAGGTCAAGTTCGAAGATGGGCTATATCGGCCCACGTTTTGGTATAGCCCCCATATAACAGTACCTCCAGATTTTCTGTATTTTGAGTATTTTAGCTACATTTTTTAACCAAACTAGCTGTTATATGTCATTTGAGGTTCTCAGTGGTCACGAATCTTTTTCACTAAAAATCATCAACATAGGTCCATGTTTTGGTATAGCTCCCATATAACGGTACTTTCGGATTATCGGTATTTTGAGAGTTTTAGCTACAATTTTTCACCGTACTAGCTCTTATTTGGCATTTTTGGTTCTCAGTGGTCACTAAACTTCTCCACCAAAAATGTTCAACATAGGTCCATACTTTGATATAGCTCCCATATAACAGTACCTCTCGATTTTCGGCATTTCGAGGATTTTAGCTAAAAATTTTAACCGGACTGGCTGTAATTTGACTTTTGAGATTCTTAGTGGTGACGAAACTTCTCACTAAAAATCGACAAGATAGGTCCATGTTTTGATATAGCCCACATATAACGCCTCCCGATTTCCGGTGTTTTGAGGATCTAAGCTGCATTGTTTGACAGAACTAGCCGTAGTTTGACATTTGAGATTCCCTGTAGTTACAAAACGTTTCCACCAAAAACTTTCGAAATAAGTTCACACTTTGATATAGACTCCATATAACGGTACCACCCGATTTTCGGTATTTTGAGGATTTTAGCTAAAATTTTTAACCTAACTAACTGTAATTTGACATTTGAGGTTCTTAGTGGTAACAAAACTTATCCACAAAAAATTGGCAAAATAGGTCCATTGTTTGGTATAGCCCCCATATAACGGTTTCTCCCGATTTTCCGTATTTTGAGGGTCTTTGCTACATTGTTTGAAGGAACTACCAGTAATTTGGCATTTGAAGTTACCAGCAGTTACACAATTTTTCCTTCTCAAAATGTCAAGATAAGTCCGCACTTTGATATAGGCCCCATATTACCACCTGATTGAACACATTTTTTAGATTAGATTAGATAATTTAGGCATTTGGGGTATGCGTGGTCAAAAAATTTTTTGCAGCTAAATTTGTGAACAGGGATGGAAAATAATTATTCCATTTTAATTAAGAATATTTGATGGTGGAGGGTACAAAAAGTTCTTAAACTTAACGACTTTTTATTGATTAGATTAGATAATTTAGGTCGAACAATTTGTGCACCTAAAATTGTGGACAGGAAATGAAAGTATTTATTCCATTTTAGTTAAGAATATTTTATTTTAATATTTTTTTTTTGGTGGAGGGTATGTTTTTGTTCAGCAAAACTTTTCAGTATATATTCAAATTTTTTTGACTAACGGTTCCAGAGATATCACGCCTTGAAAAAGTCAAATTCTGTAAAAACTATATGCAAAGTAATAATCATAACTTCTTTAATATTGGTCCGGATTTAATAAAAACACTGGGTGTCAAATGGCTATTCCACTGCGTTATACGTCAAAATTTATCCTCCTAAAGAAGTTTAACCCTAAAAGTATGCAACAAAAATTTAATTTATGTTTACCTGTTAAGGCGATGATGATTATATGTTTTAATTTTGTTATTTTCTCTTTCGAGACGAGCTAATTCATCAGAAGGTTTTTGTAAATGAAAAAGAATGTCAGAGAAATTGTCATCACAAACCACTACACTACATGTTTCGCACTTTGGTGAGAAGCGCTCATCAGGTGTATTTTGTGCGGCAATCTGACTATGTCTCTACCCTAAATTTTTCCTTCTATATATGCTGAATTTATTGCAAATTTGCAATTAGGAATTCAATGCACCGGATTTTTTAAGACAGATGGCATTGCCAACTCTAACAATCTTATTCATTTACGAGTTTTTTGCAGGGCGGACTTTATTTCCACACAGCTGCAATTGTCTCCCACATGTAGTCACATTTAACTGCCCAGCTAACAATTTTTTCCGAGGGCTCTGATATCAGATTTTTTCTGAGATTTTCTGAATTTTTTTTAGAAATGTGGCCGATTTCTCTAATATTTTCCTAGAAATTGGACCGATTTTCTATAAGTTTATTTTAAGAATCTCTGCACATTTTCTAAAGAATCTTAAGAATCGTCATTCCGAATTCGTTCCGATTTCTAATGGATTTTCTAAGGGAATTTTTTTTCGGTTGATGTCGAAGAACAAAATGACTGGTCATAAAATTCGCATATACAAATTTACAATTTTTTTAATATAAATGCAACATATAATAATTCAAGCTAGTGTTGATAGCTTCGACATACTTCTGCACACTGTTCTACTGTTAATCATAAAATGATAACAACAGGCAAAATCATTAGAAAGTTTGAAATTATAATCTTCCATAAATAGTACATTAAAAGAAAATTGTCTCTGAGTGGGGCTTGTTCGGTACAGTACGACACGTGTTGTGTCAATATCAAAGGCGTCAGCGTCAGAATTGTTTCCGATTTTTTTCAGAAAATCTGAACTTTTCTCCGAATTTTTCCAGAATTTCCTTCCGAATTCGGACGGATTTTCTTAAGAAAATCTAAATTTTTCATCGAATTTTCCAGAATTTACTTCCGAATACGGACCGAACTCGTCGCGAAACACTAATATTTTTTAAGAATTTCCTTAGAAAATTCTTTCCGAATTCGGTGACACGTCCATACAACTTTCGTACCGAATTCGATACAAATTCGGCATCAGAATCGGATATTTTTTCAGAAATTCTGTCCGAATTCGATACGAATTCGGAAAAAAATGTTAGCTGGGTGTACTAGACTGGGAGACAATTGCAGCTGTGTGGAAATAAAGTCCGCCCTGCAAAAAACTCGTAAATGAATAAGATTGTTAGAGTTGGCAATGCCATCTGCCTTAAAAAATCCGGTGCATTGAATTCCTAATTGCAAATTTGCAATAAATTCAGCATATATAGAAGGAAAAATTTAGGGTAGAGACATAGTCAGATTGCCGCACAAAATACACCTGATGAGCGCTTCTCACCAAAGTGAGAAACATGTAGTGTAGTGGTTTGTGATGACATTTTCTCTGACATTCTTTTTCATTTACAAAAACCTTCTGATGAATTAGCTCGTCTCGAAAGAGAAAGTAACAAAAAAAAAATTTAATTTGTTTACGAAATTTTACGGTATCAAAAATTATGTCAACAATGCATAAAAGTGGTATAGATTCAACACGCACTACAATAGAAGAGATAAGGTTTTTTGTTATTTTTTGTCATTCCAGAAATTTTTCATTTTTCACAACCTAAAATGCTTTTTGGTTTTAAGAAAATAGTATTTTATTTTTTTTTTTTATTTTTATTAATTTAATTAACTAAGCTACATATGGTAAAAACCAAAAATGTTTTACATTCGATGAATCCGAGTATCACCCAATCAGAATTCGCGAACTGTTAACATACTCTATATAGTATGACTGAAATTCTTTAAAATTAAGTGTTTTAGGAGGTATCCCATAACGACGACCGTTAAAATTAATTTTCGTGGAAGCCAACACATCATTGTAGAAAAATGGGTTGACGACAACAAGTTTTTTATGTTCCCTTCCGATTTCTGGCTTAACCTTACATTTTATAGACCTATGCCCAAAGAAAGACTCAAAGAATAAATACTTCATGGACAATATGATACTAGTATCTGATTTTTCGATATATCAACTGCATCCACCTAAAATTGATGCTGATATTTTGAAGCCGGAATTTCGGGGTTTTTTAAATTTCTTAATAATCCGGACGCGCAACAAGATAATGTTCAAAACTCATAATAGGATTATAGAACTCGTGATTTTACATAGTTTAATGTATATCTCATAAGTGTGCATCCTAGTAATTGGAATCTAAAGGCCAAAAATTGATGCGTGAATTTTCTTAAAAGAACCTATTTTTTGCGTGTAAAATTTACAAGTGTCATTAGGGTTATGACTTTTTGACATTTTTTCTCAAAAATAATTTACTGTAGTGAGGTAGGTACCGCTATATGGGGGATATACCAAAACCTGGACATATGTCTACAATTTTTGCTGGGGAAGTTTCAGTACCCTTGGGAACCCCAAATTGCAAATAACAGCCAATTGAAGACAAAATCCTCAAAACAACTGAAATCGGGTGGTGCCGCTATATGGGAGCTATAGGAAAAAATGCGCATATATATTGAAATGTGTACAAAGTTTCAGTTAGATTGGTCAACTGCGTTAAAAATTAGTTACTAGATTTGAACTGAATTGGCTGGTACCGCTATATGGGCGGCTATAGGAACAAATAGACTCATATTGGTTTTGGTTTCATATTCATGTATTGTCATCCAAATCTGAATAGTGTGCAAATTTTTCGTTCGATTGGTCAACTGCAACTGTCGTAAAAATTAGTTACCAGATTTAAACTAAACGAACACCACAGCAAGTTAAAATAAAACACTGTAAAAACACTGTAAAAAGGTCCCGCACAAACCGATTATAATTTTTATGATATATGAAATAATGTTATATCTATATACATATCGTCTGCTACGTCGGAAAAGGTCGTAAGTCCACAAAACGTACAAATTTGAGTACGAAAAGGTCGTAAGTCCACAGGAAAATTTATACTTTAAAAGAATACTACAGCTAATGTAGTTGAGATATAATGTTCAACGTCATCCATGGTTGGGGTACAATGTAAAGAACTAGCCTACACCTTTGGATGATAATCGGATGATATTTGGCGGAGCCTGCGGACCAAACTTTTGAACAAAAATGTGATAAATTCTATATTGCAACGAAAATTTACATTTGAAATCTATTTTCTTCTATAAGCGAACTGATTATGGAAGATGGACTTTTCCTTGGACTTGGCCTTTTCATTGATACAAATTGGGATGCTGTATGTGTTCAAATACCTCATATATTGAAAAATTTCTAAAAAAATCAAAATTTTTTACTGTTTTTACTGTCGTATATCTTACTTAACTTTATCAACTGGTAATTTGTGGTTTCTCTAGGGACATTTATTCACATAAGATTAGTTTGTATTCTGAATTCAATAAAGTAATACCTTCTAACGGAGCAATGTTTTTTAATCAAATATGATTCTAAAATAATAATTGATTGAAATGTTATTAAACTAAGAAGACATCATGATTCTTGCTAACAAAGAGCAGTATGAATTTGGAATGGAATTAGACGATGGTTTCATTGGTCTAGTTCCCTATGGTTTTCACGGTGATTCTGAAAGCTCTGATGATAAAATTCCTAAACGCAGGAAGACATTACATGCTGAAGATTCTACATGGTTTGCAGACAAAAACAAAAGATGCTGGGAGTTGGGGCAGAAATACTTGGGAAGACAAAAAAGAACACTATTTGGGATTATAATGTAGCTAAGAAACCACGTACATTAACGGAATTAATCATGAAATTTAATTGAAGGAAAAGGTCGTAAGGCAAAAATGCAAGGTCGTAGGTACAACGTGTCATGTTTTATATTAAATATCAGCCGAACCGGTCCACGTTGCTGGCCCTTGAAACAGTTAATGTTACCTTTTCTTATGTCAATTATATTTTTTGCATCGCAAATTAGTTGGGATATGCAAGTGACTATCAATTACAAGAACGTCGTTAAATTCGGCCAGGCCGAACTTGTTATACCCTCCGCCATGAGTTGTATTAAATTTTACTACAATTAGTTTCCTTTCGTTTATTTAGTTTCCTTTCGTTTATGAAGTAGACTAAATACCAAATTTCAGCAATTTCGGTAAAACAATGTGGCTAACCTTCAAAATACCAAAATTCGGGAGGCACCGTTCTACCCCAAACGAAGAATAAATACCAAATTTCAGCCATTTCGGAGGAATACCGGAAATCCTGAGGTACCGTTCTATGGGGGCTATATGAAGGCGTCAATACCAAACATCCTAGAAGTAATAGATACTTCTATACCAAATCACGAAGATCTATCTTAAAAATTGTATCTTAATTTCAAAAGACGGTCATGGTTATACCGACTTAGAATTTTACTCTGATCAAGAATAATAAATAGGGTCTCCGCTGAATATATCGATATGTTACAAACTGAAAGAGAAATTTATTTATTGCTAAAATATGTACCCAGGATTGGAGAAACGGAATCGTTCGTAAGTTTTATATATATAGCGCATTTAAAAAATATGGCACAGGTGCAACCCGCTCCTCCGAAATTCATCAAAACATATAGACTTATTCCACCAAGGGACATCCCTGTGCATAATCTGAAAATTACATGGAATAAGTTCTTAGGGTCGGAGATTCAACAACCGTTGCCTCGCAAATTATTTTCTGACCGATACTTTCATAACCTTTACAAAAAGCGTTTTTTAAAAAATAGGGCCTGCCCCGCCCCCTCCGAAATTCAAAAAATATAAAGTCTTTTTTCACCTTGGTTGTTCCTTGTACATTATCTGAAATCTTCAAAAAAATCGGTTCAGCCGTTTTTGAGTTTATGCGGAACATACAAACATACACACATTGTCTTTGACATATAAGATTTCACCCAAATAATAATTATCTCATCACCATGTTAACTTGCAAGCTTATTCTTTGTCTTAAACTCAAATCATTCTTAAAATGTCGCTCCGATCGGAATATTACTGCGATCTACAGGACAGCTACAAAGTCGGGAAAAAAATGTGGATTTGGTCAATTTCACACCTTTCGATCATAACCAACATCTAATGGGGTCACTTCTGGTCGGAACCCGATCTCACCACAAAATTTCGTGACGATCGGTCCAAAATTGAGGCCTGGAGTTTTATTACAATTGTTAATGGATGGACGGACGCACATAGCTAGATCGCTTTATCTCGTCAAGATATGAAAAAATGGCAAGGAGAGGGAGTCAACGACGAATACTTCGCGATGTTACACGAATATTGAACAAAACAAACTTATAATACCCTTTCCACATTGTTTTGTAAAGTATAAATATTTTATTTTAAAAACGTCCGTAAATTGTAGGAAAAGGTCGTAAGTCCCTACAAAAATACAAAACTGTACAAGGAAAAGGTCGTAAGTCCAAAGACATCCAATTATCTCCCAAACG
Source organism: Musca autumnalis (assembly GCF_047663935.1). NCBI lineage: Eukaryota > Metazoa > Arthropoda > Insecta > Diptera > Muscidae > Musca > Musca autumnalis. Next base: position 106,083,271 of record NW_027411644.1, read on the forward strand.
CGACGGAATTTTATCAAACAAATTACGGGTATTGAAGCGGAATAAATAAACGAAGAATTCTGCCTTTACCACCATAATAAAATCTTTAATACAGAAAGCGCTGGAATGTTTTTTCTTCCTCCTGAAAAATTTATTGAGAGGGACTTACGACCTTTTCCGACGGAGCAGACGATATATGGGCAAAACTGCCAATTATTTCATATTCCATTTCCAAAAAATTGAATTTTTTCTTTTCGCGCTACATCAACGATTTTTGGTACATAGGTTAAGAAAAAATTCCCCAGTACAAATCCGCTCGCGAGCAAATTTTTGGTTGTTGCGGACAAATGTTATCGCGGTTTTACTTCTGCTTTTAAGAAAAAATTATTATAAAAACGCTAATTATTTTATTGAGCACAATTGTCACTAAAAAGTTATCACGAAGTGACATCATTAATTAGATTGCATAATATTTGTAAAATGTTACTCAGCATTCGCGGAATTTACAAAAAATTGACAAAATTTTAAATGTAATCCGACTTTTTTGAAACTAAAGGTCCATTTACCCGTCAAAAATTACAAAAGAGTAACAGTTTTAAATAAAGACATCACGGGGAATCGAATGATACCAAACTTATAATCATCGGGATAGTAGTTAGGATATTATAGCCAAAATAAGCACATATTTGTGTTACAAAAAACAAATTTTGGTTTGGAATAATAGTTTTCACATGCATTCTAGAGTTGAAAATATTAGAAAAATTCTATAGAAGTACTTCTTTTATTTTTCTTCAAACTCCCAAAGAAAATGGGCGGATTTTGCTTTATCTACATTCACATAGAAGGTTTCCCATTGAGGAAAGTTATCGGGTTGATGAAATAAATCATTAGTCATTTTAAACGGAAATAGAGTTCAAATAAACCGCTTTTACATATACGCATTATTAAAATATGTGTAAATCGCGTAATTATCAAAATCGTTTTGTCCGCATGTGATTTTCATGTACATCAAGACCATATCTTTTAATTTGTATATATTTTTCGATATATAATTTTGACGCTAAGATGTAGCATCGGCTGCATCTTAGCATTAAAAAACCTATAAAACATCGCTAATTTGCGCAAAGTTCATACAATTTCGTTCCGCATCAGGTTTTAGTGTCACCATGAAAATCTGCATCGATATATACCTATTTCAAGGCAATCAGTCAAGAACCGTGGATGTAGCATCACACACTATTTTTGGGATAAAATGAATGTAGTTCCATTATCAGTGAAGTTTTTAAATCTCTGTTTCCACAAAAAGGAAGATGCTGCACTAGTTTTTTCATAGCAGTGCAAGCGGCCCCCAGAATACGCGATAAAATGCGCGATATTTTCAAAAACAATATTAGGTGATTTTCCTACCTTGGAATTTCTCCTATCTCGCGTTTTAGTAGATGGATTTTAACGAGTATTGATTTGTTAGATCCGCAACGTAAAAATCCAAAATTTGCAATCAAGTACGAGTAAATCGAATGCCAATTGTAAAAATTAGGCCCGAAAAATATGATTTTTAGAAATTTGTTCACACAAAATTTTCGTATTTGGATACAGATTTCTCTGAAGCTGTGTAGGCTACATTAACGACACATATATCAAATAAATCAGAATCGTGAGTTCTTCATTCCTATATATGATTTTTTGAAAAACCTGTTTGCGGAACGAAATTATAAGAAAATTTCAAAAAACACTTAAAATCTGGCTTCAAAATGTCAGCATCATTTAATGGTAGACGCAGATCAAATTTTGAAAAGTTATACATTGGTGGGATGATCCTTATTTAGTTGGCTTCTACTTTTACTTTGACAGGAAAATCGGGAAAAATGTGGTTTAATCACAAATCGAGAGAAAACAAAAAAAGTCACGTTGGCTTCAACCCATTTTTACCCATTTTTTAACATAAATATAGCCACAGCTTCCGCGCAAATCAACTTTGAAGGCCAAAATTTTTTGCCAAGTCTAAAAACATTTCTTTTTATCCAAATGAATTTAAATTGTACAATATACAACCACTATTCGCGAGTTATAAAGGGGTAAACCTTGGCTTCAACGATGTTAAATTTTCAATAATTTTGCCCATATATAATTGAAATTTGTTTGTCTGTTTGTTTGTTTGTTTGTGCCTTATAGACTCGAAAACCGCTGAACAGATCTTACTGAAATTTTTAGGGTACATTGCTACATGGCCTGGAATGAAAATAGGCTATTCATTTTTTTGAAATTTCGCGTTGATCTGGAGATATAGCATCAAAACCGGAGGTACCTCCAAAAAATGTAGATTTTGTATGCAAATATCTTTAGAACTGTTACAGATACAATCTCCAAATTTTGTATGCGTGACGGAATTTGATGTAGAAATAAATTTACCAAATAATATTCAAATCGGTTCAGATTTGGATATAGCTCCCACATACATATATTTTCGGCCGATTTCCTTATTTTATGTACCAAACATGCGATTTATGTCCAATTTCAATGAAATTTGGAATGTGTGACGGAACATGGTCTGAAAATAAACGTGCCAAATTATATCAAAATCGGTTCAGATTTGGATATACCTCCCATACACATATATTTTCGGCCGACTTCCTTATTTTATGCACCAAACACGCTATATATGTCCAATTTCGCTGAAATTTTGAATTTCTCAGGGAATTTGTTCTAGAAATAAATGTGCCAAATTATATTGAGATTGGTTCAGATTTGGATATAGCTCCCATACACATATATTTTCGCCCGATTTCCTTATTTTATGCACCAAACACGCTATATATGTCCAATTTCACTGAAATTTGGAGGGTCTGACGGAATTTGTTCTAGAAATAAATGTGCTAAATTATATCGAAATCGGTTCAGATTTGGATATAGCTCCCATATATATTTTCGGCCGACTTTCCGCATTTGATGCACCAAAAACGCTATACGTGTCCAATGTCGCTGAAATTTGGGATGTCTGACGGAATTTGTTCCAAAAATAAATGTGCCAAATTATATCGAGACCGGTTCAGATTTGGACACACTCATATGTCCAATTTCACTGAAATTTGGAAAGCGTGACGCAATTCGTTCTAGAAATAAATGGGACAAATTATATCGAAATCGGTTCAGATTTGAATATAGCTCCCATATATATTTTCGGCTGATTTTCTGTATTTTATGCACAAAATGTGAATGTCAGTCGGGATTTGGTCTAAAAATAAATTTGACAAATTATATCGAGAGCGATTCATATAGGAATATACGTTACGTATGTTCAATTTCAATGAAATTTTGAAGACTTAGGAGTCAGTAAAAGTCATCATTATTTACAGAAGTACTTATAGTCGGAAAGGAATTGACCAAGGCTATGGCTATTAAGTATCATGTCTTTGAGAGACTTCTTAAGATTTATGTTTTATTATGATATATATTAGGAATACTTATAGGCGGAAAAGCTTTCGGAGGAGTGTTACCTCCTGAGACATACAAAAATACCATAGTAGCTCCATAACAACCCTGAATAGGTATATAACGCCTTCATATCTCCTATATTTATTCGTTAAAATATTAAAAACGTTAAAATAATTATGGCATTCCATTATATTTTATCGTATTCGGGGCAGCAAAGCGCACCGGGTTCAGCTAGTATAATATAAAATTATATATTTATAATACGATGATAAAATTAGTGAGAAACAACGGTTATGTCATTTTGGTTATGTCGTGTGCCCCTATACATTGTTTTCAGTTAAATATCTGATTACAGTGACCTCAAAAAAATTTTCAAAACTTCTGAAAAACTTTAAAAGCTTTTTGGGTGGAAGCTTTTTTCGTCGAATCACTTTCTAATTAAGATTTTATGCAATCTTAGGTAAAGACTCATCAAAATATTAATTATTATGCGAGTAATATAAGTTTTTTACCAAAAAAGGATGTGGAGGCACATCCGCATGATGTATTTCTGATGGGTGCTACTGAAATCGGATGCGCATCAAAATCGTATGCATATTGCGCGACTTTTACCCACTTTAAGCTTTTTTGCATCTTATGATGCAACCGACCGCTGGGTGAAACATCAAAATATGCATAAATATTGAAAGAGATTGATTCGCTGTAACCAAAATCGGATGCGCATCAACCGACTTTAACTAATTCGCGAATAAAATAATGTTCAAATTTTTTTGAATGATTGTAATTTCAATATTACTCTTAATTTCCTATCCTTATAAGTTATCACAGTAACCAACTAAGCTCTCGCGATAGTAAAGCATATTTCTTGATTAAGTTTTAGCAGTACACATTAATTATTGTATGGAATTTTAGCGAAATAGTTGGAGAACTCCCAAATATATTTTTTTTCTAATTTATATTTGATGTATATTTCGGCTAAAGGTCAGTGAAAAGACGTTGTTTGTGTTTAGTTTTAAATTTTTATATTTTTATTTTTGTTCCAATATTTCGGTTGACCTCGTCAACCATCTTCAGGGATAAACTACAAAATGAACAATCATTTACAATTTGATAATAACAATTATAACACAAAGATTACATTTAAAGAGAAAAGCCTCTGCTTTCTTACGCCGTTTGAGCTAAACTAAGTTTTTCTTTCTTGTTGTCTTGAGTGCTTGTTGACTATGTTCCAGTATATGTGTGCACAGTGGTCAAACAAAAACAAACATTGTTCCACAACATCCCATACGGGACAAGGGAGACTTCTCTCATATCAATGAGTGCACCCCGATTCATATTTAGCTCAATGATATGGGACCTATTGTTTATCGCCGAGTCCGAACGGCGTGTCTTAAGACACCACTTGTGGAGAAGTTTTTCAAGGCTGAAATACTCAGGAAATGTCGCCAACATTACTGAGGGGTATATTGCCACCGTTGAAAAATGTTTGATGTTGCTTGGCCGAGGAATCAAACCCCCGACCTTCTGCGTGCAAGGCGGGCGTGCATACCATTGCACCACGGTGGCACCCAGTGCCCAGTGCACAGTGGTCAGTATCAGTTTTATAGTTCATTCTAATGTTTGTAGGGATATTTATTATGTGCAACATTTCTAAAGTATATCGTCTTTTGTAATTGCTTTCTTGCGTTAATATATCCACATCTTTGAAATTTGGCGTATGTCCAGTTAATGTGCAATGTGCTGCTAAGGCCGTCTTTTGTTCTAAGGGTTTGTCCGTATTTTGATCCGACATATGTCCGGAAAGTCTGGTTTTTAGTTTTGTTTTAGTTGTACCAACATATACCTTAGGGCATATGTTGGTTCCGTCTCCATTGCACTTGATTCTGTAAACAACATTTCACTTATCCTCCTTTTTTAACTTTGATTTTGTTTTGCTAAATATGTTGTTGACGTTGTTCAAGGACTACGAACAACGTCAACAACATATTTAGCAAAACAAAAGAGCTAACTGGTAATTGTCCTTATTATATATTGGAATTCTTAAACCTCTCCGAGAATCCAGGTACATATGTAAACGCTTTGTATACTTTTGCTTCTTTGGTTTCCTTGACAATTCTATGTTTTTCTTTCGTATGTTTTATTAATTCTTCGACAGTTTTATGTGAGAACTCATTTTAGAATGTCGTAAATCTTTTGTTCGTTTGCCTGATGAAAATGTTCGTCACTTATGCTTAATACTCTATTAATAAAGTTTGTGGCTGTGTTGATTTTTACTCTTCGTGGATGTTTAGAGTTGAAATTTATTAGACGTCCTGTGAGGGTTGGTTTTTGGTACCAGTCTAGTGATAATGAGTTTCCTTGTCGAATTATGATTGAGTCCAAGTACTGCAGATTTTTATTTACTTCCAATTCATGGGTGAATTGTATGTTTTTGTCAAAGGAATTTAGGATATTTAAAGTGTTGTCAATTTCGGTTCTCTTCACAATGCAGAAAATGTCGTCTACGTACTTCGTTATTAGTTTTGGTTTATTCGTCATCTTTTCTATTGCAGCGTCTAATAATTCCTCCATTACGATGTCCGCAATAATCGGTGACGCTGATGATCCCATTGGAAGTCCCTTTCTCTGCTCGTACACCTTGTCATTATACATAAAATATCTAGAGTCTTTGATACAAAGAGTCAATATTTCCATAAAAACGTCCTTAGGTATTTTGGTGTCTTCACTTATAAGATTCCACTGTTCCTTTATTGTCCTTAACGCTAAATTTATAGGCACGCTAGGGAATAACGACACAACATCAAATGATATTAAAACTTCGTCCTGATTGATAAATGTATTTTTAATTCTCGATTTTAGATCCAATGCGTCTTTGATGTTGTATTTTGAAGGTCCGGTCAGATGTTTTAAAATTGCTACTATATATTTGGAAAGTCCATACGTCGGTGAATTAATAGATGAGCAGATAGGTCTTAGTGGTATTCCCTCTTTGTGAATTTTAGGGAGGCCATATATTCCTGGCGCAACTGCTGTGTTAGTGATCATCCTATTTTTCTCCATGGCATTAATTATATTCATATTAAATAATTTTTCCGTCAGTTTGTTGTTTTTGGTTTGTATGTTATATGTACAAATATCTCGCAGTATTTCTTTCATTTTTGCTTCATAATCATCTTTGTTCATCGCAACCGTCGTTCCCCCTTTATCGGCATTTAATATAAAAATGTCTTTATTTTCCTTGAGGAATTGTTTTGTTCTACCCACTGTGTCAATTACAAGTTTATCTGTTTTACTTAATTTAGTCCGTTGTAAGTGGTCGTCAATAAGAGAGACTATTTTCACTCTCGCATTTTCCTGATTCTCTTTGTTGTCAAGTGTTTGTATGCATTCTTAACTCTCAGCAATGACATTCAACAGGGGGAATGCTGTTGTACTTCGGACCCATCGACAGTAACCACTGCACATCATTCGGTATTGTTTTGTTTGTGGAGTTATAGAACCAGTCGTTGCTTTGCATGTTGAGTTGTTTTTGTTTTCTAATTTTACTAATCTAACCAACAAATATATTTGGAATAATATTTGAACAATAAGTTTTTTTCTCTATTGTTGTTGCTCCTATAATATGCAAATTTATATACCCAATCTCTATAAATTCGGTTTCATGCTTTTCTATGCATTGTCTAGATTTTGTAGATATTTTTAATTTATTTTTTAAGACGTTTGTACGGACTCTAGGACAGAATGATTTGGATATACCTCTACACCAAAAAATCGTAGATGTGCCCGCAAGAAATTTTTTTCAAATGGAATTTCAAAAGAAAATTGTTTTTTACCATATACAATTCGATGGTAGATCACAGTCCTTTCCCAAAGTGACGCCACGGATAAATCCTAACGTTGCCATGTTAAAGCCAAATTGTACTTTAACTTTTTATTTTTATTAATTTTATTAATTGACCTAAGGAGTTTTTTATTAAAAAATTATATATAGTGAAGTCCCATAGATCGACCACTATGCGACGATCGTTTCGTTAAATTGTTAAGTTGGCAGCATCGGGCATTTTACAAGTGTCTAGATAATTTTCGATATTTAAAACTTCTATTTACGGTATTGCAAGTTTGCATGTTCATGCGCCTTTTCTTCCCAAAATCGGGCCAAATGTCTGACTTTGTTGGAAACCAACTTTTCACGGTTTTCATTTAACAATAACAAATCATTCAATGTGATATTGTAATTTGATACTTTTTTCTGTACAAAGGCATCCAATTGCTGTACCATCTCCGGTGATAACTCCTTTTTGTATGAATTTGTTTCACCTTTGCGACAGAAACTAAAAGCACAACAAAAAACAAAATAAATTTTATATTTTATACTGTGTAAAAACCTTAACGTTTCTTAAAACTTACATAAAATTGTCACCTACTGCCTGGGTAATTTTTCGAGTTTGTTCTATTTCCCATAGGTGATTAGTACGTGGATTCTTTTTCATTTCTTCAAACGATAAATGTTTCAACATACGTTCCATGGTATTGTCATCAATGGTTTTTCCCAAAAATTTACAAACATCCAAAATAACTTGGCGTAAATTCAATTTCATTTGTTCAAAACTGGTGTAGAATAGCCATGGCTCGGAACGCAACTTATAAAATTCATACATATTATCGTATTGTTCATTGCAATCTTTGCCATATATTCTTCCATTAATATAATTTTCTAGGGAACATTGTGGCGGCAACACACCCAAGGAACGGAAAAAGTGATATTCCGAAACATAGGCATCCTTGGGACTGCGTACTACATATATAACCTTAAATGAGAATGTGGAATGAAATTATTTAATGTAACTGTTCATAGGCGGGAGCGGGCGTAATAAATTAGTCAATGAGTTGTTCCAGATTTGAATTTTGTAAATGTATCCAATATCTACCTACCTTCGCTTTCTTATCCCACAGTTGTGCTGGCAACAGAGGCAAGGCCAAATGACTTTTTATCAAGCGTGGACGTTTTAAATTTTCAATTGATTTTAGACTGCCATCCAAATCATGATTAAGTATATAATCAAATCTAAAAATAATGCAAATAAATGAAAATCTGTACAAAAATCACCGCAACACTTACTCCATAAATGGGGAACGCTTTTCTAAATCCAAATTTTTGGCCGTTTCAAAATCATAATCATTTATAACAAGCCAAACAAGTTCCTGCATCCAGGTTGTTCCACATTTGGGTAATGTAACTACCCACACGTCGTCATTGTACACCTCCACATCATGGACCTTATCAAGGAATTTACCCATTTCACCGCGCACATAACAAATGCGTTTATCCCAATATTCTTGGGGTAAAAGATTTGTGGGATAACGTTTTGGTTTTACTTCGATCGGCTCGATCATTGTTGCTTCCTACACTCACAGAACTTTCCTCTACTTTCTACAACTATTAGGGTTAAACTGAACTAACATAAAATTGATTTTACTAAAAATGCTAATCTCTTATCTATAAATTGCAAAGAACCGTTATCTATAATGACTGAGCTGGGTGTGTATAAATTTAGTTGAAAATGAACTATTTTCCAGAAGAGACACGCGGAAACTTATTTTTTTACGAAGAGAGGAGTTTTCGATTTTTAAATAAATGGGACATGGGACCTTCCTCTTATCACCGTATCGGCGTGGGCTTTTGAATATGCACGAAATTCAGACCTTGCTATCTCGCAAAGGGCGGCCCAAATAACGACATTTTTTTATCCAAAAACCTTATATATAAAAATTGATGTCGATCGGTTAACGTTAACCCGTGCCACCGAGGTGATCTTTGTATCCATAGTAATTTGTATGGGACCAAAGGTGAATTTTTACGAAAATGCCCTAAAAGCCGCATTTATGGTCCAATCGTTGAAAAAAATTTTACCATTTCATTGTTGTGGCTGAAAACAAGTCCTATAAAAATTTGTGAAAATAGGCTCGGATTTTACCACCCGATTTCAGATATTTTGAAGTTTTTAGTCACATTTTCAAACCTAATTAGCTATAATTTGACATGTAGGGTTCCTAGTGACTAAAAAATGTATATTCCAAAAATTATGGACATAGGTCGTTGTTTTCCTATGGCCCCCATGTAACGGCACCTCCCGATTTTCGGTTGAGAATTTAGCTACAATTTTTAACCGAACTGGCTGTAATTTGACATTTGAGGTTCATAGTGGTCACGAAAGTTCTCCACCAAAAACCGTCAACATAGGTCCATGTTTTGGTATAGCCTCCATATAAGGGCACCAACCGATTTACAGTATTTTGATGATTTTAGCTACAATTTTCAACCGAACTAGTTGTAATTTGATATTTGAGGTTCTCAATTGTCACGAAACTTCTCCATCGTCAATATAGGCCCGTCCATGTTTTGGTACAGTCCCCATATAACTGAACCTCCCGATTTTCGGAAATTTGAGGATATTAGATAGCTTTTTTGGCCGAACTACCTGTAATTAGACGTGTGAGGTTCCTAGTTTGCACAAAACATCTCCTCCAAACATTTTCACTAAAAAATGTTCAATATATTTCCACTTTTGGTATAGGACTCAACTAAGCGTACCTTCCGATTTTCGGGGTTTTGACAACATTTTTTACGGAACTTCGCGAAATTTCACATTAGAGGTTCTCTGCAGTCACAAAGGTACCTCCTGATTGAACTCATTTTATAGATCAGTAGTGCGATACTCTAACACATTTTTTGTGTTACCGACAAAAATCGGTAAAATTAAATGCTTATAATTTAGGTAATTAACGATGTTTTTCGGTAAGTTAGCGACGAATAAAAAGTAGCCGTAAAGTTCTACCGATAGCAAGAGTGCTGTCAACTTTTATTTGAACTTTTCATTCATAATTTTGCGTTTTAATGTAACCGATTTTTGTCGGTAACACAAAAATTGTGCTAGAGAATCGCATCACAGATTAGATAATTTAGGCATTTGTGGTATCCGTGGTCAAAAAACGTCTCCACCTTAAATTGTGGACATGAGAGAAACTAATTATTCTATTTTAGTTCCATATATTTTATGGTGGAGGGTATAAAAGGTTCAAACCGCCCGAATTTAACGATTTTTTACTTGTTTATATTTTGATGTGTTACTCACATCTTCCATCCCTGACATTAAAATGTGCCCGCACAAAAACATCAGCGGTCAGTATTATAACTTGGAGGAAGGCCAATGACAGCTTAACACCCGATAAGATTTCAAAATTTGAACACACACGTTCACTATGCCAACGGGTTTTTACCCTGTCACCATGACATATCAAATTATGTTGTTTATTAGAAATTCTATCCACCTTATCTTTATTATCTTGTAAAGAAAGTAAACAGTATAATAGATTGGCTCGACATCAGAATGGATTTCAATAAAAAGCTCGTATATATCATGGACTTTTTATACCCTCCACTACAGAATGGAGACCCAGCGAAAAGTTTCCCAGCAAAATAAATTGGAAGTAGTGCAATGTAGACTGCTTCTATCACGGCATGTTTTGATGCCGTTCAAACGGAGTCGTGAAAAAGGCACTCCAATCCTCACATTTTAACCGCATTTGGATGCAATCCAAAGAATCACATCCACTTGTCACATTTTAACAACATCCGGATGCAGTTCAACGGAGTCGTGAAAAAGGCACTCCAATTCCTCACAATTTAACAGCATCCGGATGCAGTCCAAACGGAGTCGTGAAAAAGGCACTCCGTTCGCTACATTTTATTAGCAGTTGTTAGAGATCCCTATATGTACATAAATCAGATTGTACATCTCTACAGGCAGCGGCTTTCATTTTCCAAAAAGAGATAAGCGTGTTAACATGTCCAAACATTTGTTAATACAAACTAAATAATCTATATATATAAAAAAGGATGATGTTAGTTACTACGCTTATAACTCAAGAACGGCTGAACAGATTTTGACAATTCGCACCAATTCGGAATGGTCTCATAGCAGAAAAGGATAAAACCTAAAAAAATCGCGAAAATTTGCGAACATTTTGCAAAAATATTTTTTCAATAAAGTAAATTTTTCCACAAATTTCTATCGAGTTTCGCGTTTGGAGTAAATCGTGGCACTTATTTGGACAGTTTTTGGCGAAAATTGCATTTGCACCTACTGTGAGGGTCCATTGTACGCGTCTGTTTTGTCAATTTTTGAAAGTTGTATAGAATTTTTTATTCACAATTAAATCTATTTTCATTTATGTTCTAGCGTCTTTTTAGGAAATTGACAGCGAAAAATTGTTAAAAGGGCTTAGTTTAAAGTTTGTAAAGATTAGTGGTGGTTTCGGTCAAATACCGATTGAAAAGACTAAGATGATAATGCCAAAATTGGTTTCCAAGGTTTTGAGGAAAAAGGTACAAATCCACAAAATTGGTGGGTTAATTGAAACATCAAGAGCTCAGAGGTAATTTCATTGGAAGTGAAGTTGTGGCATATATGTATACTTTTTAACCGTAGGTAAAAACATCTTCGAAAGATAAACTTCCGATGTATGCGGTATAATATTTAAGCTGTACCAGATATATTTTGATACTGTTTAGATTCTGTCATGATACAAAAAAATGATGCCCCCACTGTAAAAGGAGTATGAATTCAATCAATGTAGTTCCCGCAGAGCTGGAAGGCAATTACAAACGGCCAAATACATACATACAAACATAGATATGTACATTGGCACTGTTGGTACACTGTATGTATGTCATTCGAAAAAAGGATGATATTCAAAATTGGAAAAAACAAGAAATCGGAGGTACTGGAGATTTTTTTGGTCGAATTATCTGACAAATATTCTTTATCGGCGACATAATTAGTTTGTGATATTAATTTGACTATGTTATTTACGTCGAAATTAAATTAATAAATCGACGACAGTCACGTGTTAGTGTGACAAGACTTGAAGCATCCGAAACACACAAAGAACGGCAACTAATAGAATAGCTCTGTCCATGTTACCAGAGCCATTGCATCTAATACCGAATTTGCAGTGCAATTAGAATTCGGACATGGACCTATGTTGACAGTTTTTGGTGGAGATATTTTGTGATTACTAGAAACCTCATCGGTCAAATTACAGGTAGTTCGATCAAAAATTTTAGTTAAAATACTCAAAATACCAAAAATCGGGAGGTACCGCTATATGGGGGCTATACCAAAACATGGGCCTTGACTGTTTTTAGTGGATATACTTTGGAAACCACTGGGAACCCCAAACCTGATACTTGGTCAAGAAATGTAATTAAAATCCACAAAATACAGAAAATCGGGAGGTACCGTTATATAGGGGCTCTACCAAAACATGGACCTATATTAATAGTTTTTAGTGGAGATGTTTTGTGATTACTAGGAACCTCAACTGTCAAATTACAGGTAGTTCGGTTAAAATTTTTAGCTAATATTCTCAAAATACCGATAATCAGGAGGTACCGCTATATGGAGGCTATACCAAAACATGGACCTATGTTGACGGTTTTTGGTGGAGATGTTTTGTGACCACTGGGAACCCCAAACGTGAAATTACAGGTAGTTCGGTCAAAAAATGTTGTTAAAATCCCCAAAATACCGAAAATCGGGAGGTAGCGTCATATGGGGGCTATACCAACAAGTGTTCCGATATAACCCATCTTCGAACTTGACCTGCCTATGGAAAAAAAGACGCTCGGGTGCAAAAATATAGCGCTCTAGCTCAATTATTGCGAACGCTAGAGTGATTACAACAGACGGACAGACAGACAGACGGTCATGGCTAGATCGTCTTAGAATTTTATCCTGATCAAGAATATATGTGCAAATGATTAGTTCGATGTGTTACAAACAGAAAAACAAACTAAATATACCCTCCATACTATGGTGGAGGGTATAAAAACAGACGAAGGTGGTTACCTGATAACGATCGGATCAAAATGGGTAAATGGTTAAAATGGGTTAATTGATTAAAACGCAAATTTAAATAAGCACTATATTCAGCATTAAATTCAAATTCCTACGATCGCATTCCTTCCTTCAATTGCTGGAGTGAAATGTCGTGTTCAGTGGTGAAAACAAGAATTGCAGAAAAACATCGATTATGACACGAATGATATTATTTTAATTCACTGTGGTACCAAATATTTGCAATTATATCACAAAACGTGTTATTTGCTTAAAAATATATCTTAGTCCCGATTTAGAGTTACCTAATTTTTTTCGCGGCTATTGTCAGTTTATAGAAGAGAGAGTCGAGGAAAATAGAAACACTTTGCCTCTCACTACCCTCTCTCTTCGTCAAACTGACAATTGTAGAAAGTACAATTGTCTAATGTGCATCTGCTTCAAAGATCGTCCTAAACAGTTCAAAACAAAGAAATATTTGCCATTGAACAAGGTGATAGCAATAATAGTATTATAGGTTTGAACCAAAGCCATAAAGTTCTGTACCTAACAAACTGCGAGACGAAGTTCGCCGGGTCCCCTAGTAATTAATATTTAATTTGTGAACATTTTTCCGGCAACTCACCAGAAGAAAATTTCCGAATGGAGTGCTGTTGGAGTACGTGTCGAAATCTTAACTGGTGATGGGAAGACAACCCATTTAGCAAATGAAGCAAAAACAGTTCAGCTTGGAACAAATGCAAGCGGAGGAAACACGCATGTTTGCGATTGAATTCAATGGAGAATTTTCATCATTTGTGTTAATGTAATAAAGTTGTTAATATTTTTGTTTTGCACAAATAATAAATGCATTTTATTTGTTCTGGCATATTTTGTAATGGCTTGCACAATTTCCGCAGAATGCCTGTACCAAACACGTGCTTTGGACTGCCTCCTATTCTACCCCAAAGGGTTAGTTAAAATGCAATGCCAAAGGGTCAGTTAAAATGCAGTGCCAGAGGGTCAGTTAAAATGCAGTGCAAAAGGGTTAGTTAAAATGCAATGCCAAAGGGTCAGTTAAAATGCAGTGCCAAAGGGTTAGTTAAAATGCAGTGCTTTGGAGTGCATCTTTCAGTAGTCACGCTCTTGTAAAAATCATCAGTGAAAATGCATAATTTGATGCACATCCAGATCACTTGTACATATCATTTAACTGCATCTTTGGAGGCAAACATTTTGCTGGGTTGCCTCCAAAGAGGCAGTTAAATGATATGTACAAGTGATTTGGAAGTGCATCAAATTATGCATTTTCACTCATGATTTTTACAAGGGAGTGACCCCGGAAAGAGGCACTCCATTGCACCGCATTTTAACTGACCCTTTGGCATTGCATTTTAACTGAACCTTTGGCACTGCATTTTAACTGACCCTTTGGCATTGCATTTTAACTGACCCTTTGGGGTAGAATAGGAGGCAGTCCAGAGCACGTGTTTTGAATAACAAAATAAAATGCATTTATTATTTGTGTAAAACAAAAATATTAATACCTTTATTAAATTAACACAAATTATGAAAATTCTCTATTGAATTCAATCGCAAACATGTGTGTTTCCTCTTCTCTTCATTTAATCCAAGCTCTAGTGCTTTTGCTTCATCTGCTAAATGGGTTTGATATTGTCTTCCCATCACCAGTTAAGATTTCGACATGTACTCCAACAGCATTCCATTGGGAAATTTTCTTCTCGTGAGTTACCGGAAAAATGTTCACAAATTAAATATTATTTAGTTTGTATTAACAAATGTTTGGAAATGTTAACACGATTATCTCTTTTTGGAAATGTAGAGATGTACAAACTGATTTATGTACAGGTAGGGATCTCTAACAACTGCTAATAAAATGTAGTGAACGGAGTGCCTTTTTCACGACTCCGTTTGCACTGCATCCGCATGCTGTTAAATTGTGAGGAATTGGAGTGCCTTTTTCACGACTCCGTTGAACTGCCTCCGGATGTTGTTAAAATGTGACAAATGGATGTGATTCTTTGGATTGCATCCAAATGCGGTTAAAATGTGAGGAATGGAGTGCCTTTTTCACGACTCCGTTTGAACTGCATAAAAACATGCCGTGAAAGAACTAGTCTACATTGCACTACTACCAATTTATTTTGCTGGGGAGTATTTTATGCCCGTCCGTTTTTATACCCTCGGCCTTTAGGCTAACGACGGTATGAACAATTTGATACGACCAGAAATGTGCCTCATCGAAATAACGGTTTTAGACCGCAAGTATGTTTGGATGAAATTCGTTTTAGACAATTTTGAGTCGATTTAGCCTTGTCCGTCCGTCTGTCTGGCTGGCTGGCTGGTGCGAACGATAACTCTCGAATGGATCAACCGATTTGATTTAAAAAATGGTATCGCAAATGTCCAACCTTAGTTTAAGTTCGAAGATGATCATATCGGTCCACTCTTTCGGGTATCTCCGCAACAAAAGTTGAAAACTTTTCGCACAAATGAGGCTCATGATAAATATCGAAGACAGTAACCGAGTCGGTCCGACACAAAATTTCAGCCATTTTGTGTGGGATAATGAGGCTAAAATCTTCGAAATACCGAAAATCGGGAGGTGCCGTTCCATTGGGGCGTGGTCCTATACCGATAAATTTCAGGTGGAAATTTCAGCCCTTTTGGTGAGATATTGAGGCCACAGCCTTCAAAATACCGAAAATCGGGAGGTGTCTATGGGGACGTGGTCGAAACAGACAAATTTCAGGTGGAATGTTTTATACCTCCAACGAAAACTAAATACCAAATTTCGTTCATTTCGATGGGATATTGAGGCCACAGCCTTCAAAACAGCGAAAATCGGGAGATACCGTTCTATGGGGCCTATATGACGCCGTGGTCCTATAGCGACAAATTTCACGTGGAAAGTTTTATACCCCCAAAATTGCAGCCCTTTTGGTGAGATATTGAGGCTACAGCCTGCAATATACCGAAAATCGGGGGTACCGTTCTAGGGGGCTATATGAAGACGTGGTTCTATGCCGACAAATTCCAGGTGGAATATTTTATACCCCCAACGATGACCAAATACCAAATGTCAGCCATTTCGGTGGGATAGTGAGACCACAACCTTCAAAATAGCGAAATTCGGGAGGTGCCGTTCTATGGGGGCTATATGACGACGGGGTCCTATACCGCAACGCACTTATTACCACCACTGACCTCAGACGAGTTGTAAAGAATATCCCAAATGGACTAAAAACCAAAGTAGAACTGCTGCAAAGTACAATTGTAGTTGGCATGGAGTTGTCCAAGGCATTTGACATCGTCGATTAGAGGATATTTTCATACCCTCCAACATAGTAAGGAGGATATATTAAATTTGTTTTTTCCGTTGCGTTTTCGTTTGCGACCCTAACAACTATATACATTCTTGATCAGGATAAAACTCTGAGGCGTCTGTTGTAATCACTCTAGCGTCCGCAATAATTGAGCTGGAACGCTATATTTTTGATTTTTTTGTATTGAGGATTTTAGCTACATTTTTGGTCCAAACTACTTACAATTGAACATTTGAGGTTCCCAGTGGTCACAAAATATCTACACTAAAATTGTCAACATAGGTCCATATAACGGTACCTCCGGATTTTAGTTACGTTTTCTGACCGAACTCCTGTAAAAACAGGTCCATGTTTTGGTATAGCCCCCATATAAGTGTACCTCCAGATTTTCGGTGTTTTGAGGATTTTAGCTACATTTTTGGACCGAATTACCTGTTATTTCACATTTGAGCTTCCCAGTAGGCACAAAACATCTCCACCAAAAATCGCCAACATATGTTCATGTTTTGGTGTAGCCCCCATATAACGATACATCACGGTTTTCGGTACTTTATGGATTTTAGCTACATTTTTAGACAGAACTACTTACAATTGAACATTTGAGGTTCCCAGTGGTCACAAAATATCTCCACAAAAATTGTCAATATAGGTCCATGTTTTGGTATAGCACCCATATAACGGTATCTCCCGATTTTGGCTACATTTTTGAACCGAACTACCCATAATTTCACATTTAAGGTTCCCAGTACTCACAAAAGGTCTCCACCAAAAAATCGTCAACATAGGTCCATGTTTTGGTATAACGGTACCTCCCGAATTTCGTAAATAAAATATATTTGGTTTTAAGAAACTAAGAATTATCAAAGACATAAGCTATGTTCCAGAACTAAAAAGTTTTTACAATTTTTACCACTTTTACACATTTTGCGTTCCCGTATACAAAATTTATGTGAAAATCGTTTACGACTTTTACAACATTTACGACTTTTACCACTTTATAAAGTACGGGAACAGGCCAATAAATATAACAAGATAGGAAATTTTTTTTACTATCATTCCTCAGTGAATGGCTTTTGAATTTAACATAATGTAGTTTTACGATATGGTTAAATAACAGTATTTTCTTTTATACGTTTTGTACGTATTTAACCGAATTTAACGATCCAATTGGCATGGAATTCTTCTGGAATAGATCCTTGAATTCATTACACTTCACCCCGGTTATCTACCTCTCTGCTTAACTACCTTTCCCGTTTAAATGCCTCACAACCTAAATCCCCAAAGTTTTTTCATGTAGTACCCGTACACAAAATTTATATGAAAATCGTTTACAACATTTACGACTATTACCACTTTATAAAGTACGGGAACAGGCCAATAAATATAACAAGATAGGAAATTTTTTTACTATCATTCCTCAGTGAATGGCTTTTGAATTTAACATAATGTAGTTTTACGATATAGTTAAATATCATTATTTTCTTTTATACGTATTTAACCGAATTAAACGATCCAATTGGCATGGATTTCTTCTGGAATAGATCCTTGAATTCATTACATAATTTCATTTGTGATACCATTATATGAAATTTTCTTCCTTGGTTGCGATTTTAAATTACCTGCAACCTGCATTGTTTCTGTCAAGGGTAATGTTTCTATACATTGTTTCACAAACATTTTTTTGTTGCATGCATTTTGTCTAGTATTATTTCAAAGACATAAATACAACTAATAGCTATATTACATTACGTGTATTTCATGTGTATGTTTTGCATTTTTTACATCTACATGTTGTACACATAGTGTGATCCATATAAAAAATTTCATCTATCAAAATGATGTGTGAACCCATGTGTAACTTTTTCGTTTTAGAGCCCTTCCTATTTTGTATGTACAATAAATAGAAAACAGCTGATTTGTTTGTTTTGATGAAAGCAGAAATTTGCAAAATTAGCTTAAAGAAATAATTTCTTAAAGAAACTTAAATAAATCGATTTGATAAAGGATTTGTTTACATTTATAGGTTATGTCACACAAAAAAACATATACTGGTGTAATAGCAAAAATTATAAATCATATGTAAAATGTCATTTTCGCACACACAAAGAATTACACGAGGAAAAACAAATTCAAAACATACACATGAAATACACGTAATGTAATATAGCTATAATATGCCATTTAGATATGACACCATTAGCCGGATTTAGCGCATTATCAGGTTTTAATTGCTAAATCCAGCCAAAATCTACCAGATTTCCCATACAAAAATAAATCCTCCTATTGAGTGGATTTGTTTTAAATCTGGCATAAATCCTCGTATACAACTCTGTTTTTTGCAACATGTTGCTAGAAAATACAAAAAGTTGCAAGCTGGCACAAGAAACAAGGTAGATGCTTCGGTGAATTGCTACACTAAAAATAATAAGAAAAGTAAAAATTTGTAAACAAGACGGAAAAATCAAATTTGTTTTGATGTACAAAGTTGATTTTAATCAACCAAGACTAATATTTATTATGTCTAAACGATAAAATAATTCGTTTATTTATTTTAGATGGACAAACTGCGATAAATAATTCTTTATTTGCTCTTTAGTTAGCATTAGTAGCATAATGTGCTAACATTTTCAGTATTAAATAATAAATTTGTAATTTGACGTATGTTTTTTGAGACGAATTCAATTTACAAAAAATTATTTTGACGTTTCACATTCGTTCATATGGGCTGATGCATCTACCTTGGTAATTGTGCTATGAACAAAAATCAGCTGACTGCCATTTAAATCCTCCAAAATGTATATCTAAATGCAATGAGATTTGTACGGGATTTATTAAATCCAGTCAAGGATTTACGGCTAGTCTAAATGAGCTATAAGACTATACAAAATGCATGCAACAAAAAAATGTTTACGAAACTTTGTATAGAAACATTACCCTCAACATGTTGCAGTTAATTCAAAATCGCAACCAAGGAGGAACATTTCATGTAATGGTATCAGAAACGAAATTTATGAATTCAAGGATCTATTCAAGAATAATTCTATGTCAATTGGATCGGTAAATTCGGTTAAATACGTAGAAATGTATAAAAGAAAAAAATGTTATATCACCATATCGTAATATAATATTATGTTAAATTCAAAACCTATTCACTGAAGAATGATAGCAAAAAAATGTCTTATCGTGTTGTATTTATGTCTTTCAAAGACATAAATACAACTAAGACATGACAAAATGCATGCAACAAAAAAATGTTTACGAAACTTTGTATAGAAACATTACCCTTAACTGGTTGCAGTTAATTCAAAATCGCAACCAAGGAGGAACATTTCATGTAATGGTATCAGAAACGAAATTTATGAATTCAAGGATCTATTCAAGAATAATTCTATGTCAATTGGATCGATAAATTCGGTTAAATACGTAGAAATGTATAAAAGAAAAAAATGTTATATCACCATATCGTAATATAACATTATGTTAAATTCAAAACCCATTCACTGAAGAATGATAGCAAAAAAATGTCTTATCTTGTTGTATTTATGTCTTTGCTTATTTGTTCTATGTCTTTGGAATTATTTAGTATTTTCCAAGGCACATTTATATAAGGTAGAAGTGACAATCAACTGTGTTTGTTCTTTTTTTGTAAATTAGATTTTCAAAATGTAATAGGGTCTACTCATGAGATTTTAAACTTCGAAATTTGCTACCATAAAATACTTTTTTTCATCCTAAACGTGTGACAAAATTACCTACGACAGTTCTGAATGTTTATATTTACATTTTGATTCAAATTTGTTCTATTTTAGAGGATTTTCAAAATGTATCTACGTTTTTCCTGAGAAAATTTTTAGAACAACACTATTATTCAATATTTTCTTTGACATTAACATTGCAATAACAACAATGTTGTTTTTGTAAATTTGTTGGTGCCTTTGTATTTTCATTAATTAAATTAATGACATATAAGAATGACTGTTTTTCTATTACTAAAAATTATATTTAGCGAAGTCGTCCCATATAATAACCTCTATGCCACGACCATAAGGTCAACATCATCAGACATTTTATATGTGGCTAGACACTTCTCGACACTTGGAACACCTATGTATACGTACAGTATTGCAAATTTGCATATGCGAATTTAAATGGCAGCCTTTTCTTCCCACAATCCAATCATTTGTCTCACTTTTTTAGAAAACAATTTTTCACGATTTTCATTTAACAACAACAAATCGTCCAATGTTAAATTATAATTCGATATTTTTTCCTGTACAAAGACATCCAATTTTTGTACCACCTCCGGCGATAACTCCTTTTTGTATGAATTTGTTTCACCTTTGCGACAGAAACTAAAAGCAAAAAAAAATAAATAAAAAAAAGTTTTTTTTTTGTGCTGAGTAAAAACTTCAACGTCTTTTTTCTTCTTTGCAACTTACGTAAAATCACCGTCAGCTGCTTGTGTCATTTTTCGAATTTGTTCTATTTCCCATAAATGATTAGTTTTTGGATTCTTTTTCATTTCTTCAAACGATAAATGTATCAACATACGTTCCATGGTATCGCCATCAATGGTTTTTCCCAAAAATTTACAAACATCCAAAATAACTTGGCGTAAATTCAATTTCATTTGTTCAAAACTGGTGTAGAATAGCCATGGTTCGGAACGCAACTTATAAAATTCATACATATTATCGAATTGTTCATTGCAGTCTTTGCCATATATTCGTCCATTAATGAAATCCTCCAGAGAGCATTGTGGTGGCAAAACACCCAAATGCCGGGCGAAATGATATTCCGAAACAAAGGCATCCTTGGGATTGCGTACCACGTAGATAACCTTGAATGAGAATGATGAAATTATTTAAAGTAATTATTCATAGAGGAAATAAATTTGTTTCATATAGAATAACAGTTTATCAAACAACTTGTTTCCATTGAGGGCGAAACCTATAGCTCTGCGTGTTGCGTGTGCGTTCAAAAATACAAAAACAAAATACATGTATTTCAAATTGAAAACAACAACAAATACATGTATTTTGTTTTTGTATTTTTGAACGCTCACGCAACACGCAGAGCTATAGGTTTCGCCCTGAAATGAATTGTCGCAAATTTAAATTGAATAGAATGTGTATTTAAATGTTGCGGAGCACTGTTATGTCGGGGCAATTTTATTACTCAAATCTACCTTAGCTTTCTTATCCCAAAGTTGTGCCGGCAACAAAGGCAAGGCCAAATGACTTTTTACCAAGCGGGGACGTTTTAAATTTTCAATTGGCTTTAGACTTCCATCCAAATCGTGATTAACCATATAATCAAATCTAAAAATAAAACAAAAATTAATTCAGAAAAATACATACAAAAATCTATGCCACACTCACTCCATAAATGGGGAACGCATTTCTAAGTCTACGTTTTTGGCCGTTTCAAAATCATAATCATTCATAACTAGCCAAACAAGTTCCTGCATCCAGGTTGTACCACATTTGGGTAGTGTAACTACCCACACATCATCATCGTACACCTCCGCATCATGGACCTTATCAAGGAATTTACCCATTTCACCGCGCACATAACAAACGCGTTTATCCCAATGCTCTTGGGGTAAAAGATTTGTGGGATAACGTTTCGGTTTTACTACGACTGGTTCCATCATTGTTGCTTCCTGCACTCACAGAATGAATGACTTTCGTCTACTTTTTACAACTATAAAGGTTAAAGTGAGCCAAACAGAAAAAATGATTCCCCTAAAAATTTAAATCTTATCTTATGTCAACCCTTATCTATAATGCCTGAGCTGGATGTTATTAAATATATGTAGTTAAAAAATAACTATTTTCCACGAATAGCCTGTGGCAAAATAATTTTTATGGAAGAGTGCAGTTCGATTTGATTTTTATCTCAATGATATGATACCTTTTTCTTATCACAGAATGCTAATGGGGTTTTGAATATGTGCGAAGTAAATCAACTTTAAATATTATAACCTGCCGAATTAAACACGATTTGGTGGTTATAACATTAGGTCTCTGCTCTTGAAACTGAAGGCAGGTAGGATATAATTTCAAGTACCACGGTACGACCTTCTTCTCCTTAGTTTTTCATGGGAGGTTTGTCCTTCCCTTTCTAAGTGGACTTGTGTCAGTAATAGCATGTTTACATACAAGGGGATTTAATAAATCCATTTGATTTCAAATGTCAATTTCATTGCGCATAAGTCAAATAAATCCCCATAAAGAAGGTTAACACTGGGCAACATTTTCAAGGTGATCTTGTGCAAACAATTCGAACTGAGGATTTTTTGAAAGTACAGACCCAAACGACAAGAAACCCTAGTTGGGTTTTGTTGTGTCAGATCCAGCTCGGATTTTATGGCCTCATCTAAACATGGTTAAATATTGAGTTTTTAAAGAAATTCGGGGCTATATCTCTGAAACCAATGCGAATCTTCTTCTGACCTCTGAAGCAAATTTGTAGATAAGGACAAGAATACAATATTAGGAGAAATAATGAACTCGAAAAACTACATTTATTGCCTCAAATTTCAAAATATATGCAAAAATACCACAATTTTTATAAATTTCGCACCGTATCTCCAAAACCGTTATTTTTTCTGAATATTTTCTTTTGGAAATATTCAGAACATGTCATTGTTGTAAAATGCCTCTATTCCGTTGATTTCAGTACATTTTTCAACGACGATTTAATAAAAATGTCAATAATGTAGTGAAATCCGAAATGCGAGAATAAACTATTGGTGTGAACTGTGTTTGAAATACGTGTTGTAAAAGATATCATGCAAAATACCGCTGAAACAACATGAAGTAAGCATTTTAGAGTTTCAAAATGTTCTAAAGAATTGTTGAGAACTTTATTTGGAAGATTTTTTCAAAAGGTTACTTGGTTCAACTCCCAATAGTTTAGCCTATACTGACCAGAATTTCAGCAATTATGTAAAATTTTCTATATTTTATAGATTTTGATGCCCTAAATGGAGTTTTTCGTATGTGTTTTTTTTTTCAAAAGATAAGTTCTACTAGTTTAGGGCTACAATATTGCTAAAGACAGCAAGGCCAAATTCCTATTCGTTTCTGAGATAAAGGCCTGATAAATGCAAAAAAGTGCCGATTTAGCCCGGTTTAGATGAGGCCATAAAATCCGAACTGGATCTGACAGGACAAAACCCAACTAGGGTTTTTGTAGTCTAAATATGTTCTTTCAAAAAATCCATATTAGAAGTTGTTTGCATTTTCAGTGTTGCATAGTGTAATACGACAAAAAGCGTAAGTGTGTATGGCATTAAAGTTCGCACTAAAGAAAGCTTTAGCATATTTATTCCTTTTCATCCAGCATAATCTTGGTAATTTTTTATTTTATAATTAACATTCATACCTCCCATCTCTGACATTAAAATGTTTACTGTATTTGCAGTGCACATTTTGCACGCACAAAAACATTACCGGTCAATATGATAACTACAAGAAATACAAATGACACTTTAACATTCGATAAGATTTCAAAATAGAGATTTGAGCACACAAGTTCACTATGCTAGCGGGTGCTTTCTCTATAACCATGACATTTCAAATTATATTGTTTATTAAAAGTTCTATCCACCGTCTTATCTTTCTTTTCGTGTAAACTCTAGCTATGTTCCAGAACTAAAAAGTTTTTACAATTTTTACGACTTTTACACATTTTACTCGAAAAAGCGTTCCCGTTCACAAAAAAGTTGTAAAATGTTCACTTCTCTTTAAACAAAAATGACGCTGAATGACGCTCTCTTTAAAAACTTTATACACGACAAATTTGGGCAAAGACATAAAGTAATAAAGACCTGACAAAATGCATGCAACAAAAAAATGTTTACGAAACTTTGTGTAGAAACATTACCCTTAACAGATTGCAGTTAATTCAAAATCGCAACCAAGGAGGAACATTTCATGTAATGGTATCAGAAACGAAATTTATGAATTCAAGGATCTATTCAAGAATAATTCTATGTCAATTGGATCGGTAAATTCGGTTAAATACGTAAAAATGTATAAAAGAAAAAAATGTTATATCACCATATCGTGATATAACATTATGTTAAATTCAAAAGCCATTCACTGAAGAATGATAGCAAAAAAAATGTCTTATCTTGTTGTATTTATGTCTTTGTTTGGGCGAGTAAAAAAATAGTAACATGGTTGCCGGCGTCTGATTGGCTGATACGCCGACTTTGACATTTGTTCCACTTTTTTTTGACGTATTTTCCATTTTTCCGTTCCCGAACTATTTCAAAAAACTTGTGTGTGAGAACAAATTTTTTGCAGTTCTCTCTTTTACGAGTTTTACTATTAAAAAGTACGGGAACGAAGCTTCTATAATCGAGTGGGTCGATAACAGAATGGATTTCAATCAACATATCGCATGTACGCTGCAATTTCCGGAGGTGCTGAAGTTTTGCCAAATATTCTTACAGGAGACAACAAGTAAAAAGTCGTTAATTTCGAACCTTTAATGCAGTGTTCACCAGCAACAACAAATTCAGTCGCTGCGTTTGTGTTGGGCACACACACAAGATTATCTATCCCTCTCTAGATAAACATAGTGTGCGTTAATTCATTGGTCCTTGGTCACACTAGATGGTTTCATTGAAACAATTTCATGAAATCCAGGGTTCCTAGGTCGATGTCCATACTAGAGTAAAATCATGAAGTTGCTGTAGTGGGGAACTCGGTTTAAGAATCCCTAAAAGTTTCAATGAAACCACTCTAGTGTGACCTTCGACTTGCTAAAACAAAGAAGACGATCGGTGATGAGAGTATCGTTGGAACTCGCCACAATTGAGATTGTGTGTGTTCACACAGACACGGGTCGCGAGTGGTGATTAACACTGCTTTAATGTCAAATTACAGATAGTTCGGCCTGGCCGAACATAACACCTTTCTTACTTGTTTATTCAAGATTTTTATCAGCTTTTTCTTACCGTATCCGCGTGGTGTTTTGAGTATGTACAACATTAATTAACTTTAAATATGAAACATAATTGGGTGACTATAACAGAATGTCTCTCATCTTGAAGCTGAAAGTCTGATAAACTTCCAAGCTTCACGTTTATTGACGACAGTTATGTGACATAATTTATGAGGGGATCTTTTTCAACGGAATTATGGCCTTCCGCCTATAAAACCACCGGCTGTATTTTGTATTTATGCATTAACACAGTTATTAATTCTCACCACGTAACCGATGAAAAGCATGATGAAATTATAAGGTAATGTAATGAGGCAAACTGACTGCGCCCAGTCGGTCTAATTCATTGTTATTGTGAATTATTCGTATTAAAAGGTAAATAAAAAAATTGTTTGAAAGCTTAAAGTAATTTTAATCAAAATAGTTACACACCTCCCACCTCTGACGTTACAAATTAAGTTCAATGCACCACAAAACTATTATCGATCAGTCAGTCTAATAACTACAAAAACTGCAAATGACTTAACGTAACATCCGATACGATTTCCAAATAGAGATTTGAGTACATAATGGGGTTGCTTCCTAGTCACCATGACATTTCAAACTATAGGTCTGTCTGGCCTCAATATCTCACCAAAAGAGCTGAAATTTGGTATTTAGTCTTCGTTGGGGGTATAAAACTTTCCAAGTGAAATTTGTACGCATATAGCCCCCATAGAACGGTACATCCCGATTTTCGCTATTTTGAAGGTTGTGGTCTCAATATCCCTCCGAAATGGCTGAAATTTGGTACAAAGACCACCTTGGTGGTACCAAACTTTCCACCTGAAATTTCATATAGCCCCCATAGAACGGTACCTCCCGATTTTCCATTAAATTTAATTGTTCCACAAACATCCCATACGGGACAAGGGAGACATCTCTCAGATCAATGAGTGCACCCCGATTCATATTAGCTCAATGATATGGGACCTACTGTTTATCGCCGAGTCCGAACGGCGTGTCTTAAGACACCACTTTGTAGAGAAGTTTTACATGGCTGAAATACTCAGGAAATGTCGCCAACATTACTGAGGGGTATTTTGCCACCGTTGATAATTTTGATGTTGACTGGCCGGGGAATCGAACCCACGACCTTCAGCGTGCAAGGCGGGTGTGCATACCATTGCACCTCGGTGGCACCCAATTGTTCCATTTTACTTCAATAAAACTCGTGGTGGAGGGTATAAAAAGTTCGGTCCGGCCGAACTTAACGCTTTACTCTTACTTGTTATACATATATTTAAGAGTTATCAGTTTGCAAGTCGTATGTTTCCATTCCTTGGGTGAGTACAGCGGCGCCCAACGTTGACAATTTTGGAGAGAAAAGATAGCATGCGTTTTTGTGGCATATAATACAGAATCTCGGCCGAGTCGACGTATTAACGTATACAAATTTTATTTTTATATGGTTTAGCCTGGTCCTGAATTAAGCCAAAATTTATATTACTTTTATTGAGGAGGTTTATTTGGATGACATGAATCACAGGCCCCCCAACAAACTGTTTTATTGGGAGTCGGTAATGGTTTCGACTCCCCCTACTGTGTCGCTCGTGGGTGTTTAACCCCCGGTCCTCGGCGATTCTTGCCCTTCCTGCCCTTTGTTTTTGTCAGACTGGCCAGGGACAGATCGTCAAATCGCACCACAAGGAGATCCACCCTTTTTTACCAATATTAAACACATTTCTTAAAAATCCACTCTTTTAATTCGAATGGTTCCTAAAAGATTTTATTTTTATAATTTATTTTTCTCTTTCCTCTCTCTCTCTTCCAGAACTTTCCACTGAACCTGCCGACTTTGAAAAAGCCGTAGATGAGGCAGGATTCGGCTTATTCAATCTACTGCTGCTGTTCGTGGCCATTCCCGCAACGCTGGCAAATGTTTTTTCAACCACAACCATGGCTTACATTCTACCCATTGCAGAATGTGATCTCAGGTTGACACTGTTCAATAAGGGAATGTTAAATGCAGCCACCTATGCAGGTATGATTGCCTCGGCCATTGTTTGGGGCTACTTGGCCGATACTCAGGGTAGAAAGAAAATACTTGTGGTTGGCTATTTGGCGGATGCGGTGTGTGTCGTATGCAGTTCACTGAGTCAAAATTTCGTAATGTTGGTAACATTTAAATTTTTCGGAGGTTTAATGTAAGTTCCGGACCTTATGATATATCCAGAGATGTGTTTTTTCTATATAATTTTTATTTTTCCATAGAGTCAATGGACCCGGCGCAGTATTGTTTACATATCTGACTGAACTACATGGTTCCAAACATCGTCCTCGAGTATTAATGATATTGGGTATGGTGCAATCGTTTGGTACCTTATTATTACCGATTTTGGCATGGCTGGTATTGCCCAGAGATTGGGAATTTACGATCGATGACTTCAATGGTAAGTTGGGTATACAATTTCGAATAGCCATTTTTGAAATATCCTTGCTTTCAGTTCACACCTGGCAAATATTTTTATTTGTGTGTGCCCTACCCAGTTTGTTGAGCGGTCTGATACTCATAATTTTACCCGAGAGTCCTAAATTTTTAATGTCTCAGGGACGCAATATGGAGGCTTTAAGGGCTTTTCAGAAAATTTACGCCTTTAATACCAGGAAACCAAAAACTTCATATCCGGTAAGTAGGACCAGAAGTAAAGCGAATACATTGAAATATCAAAATATCCTTTTCAGATTAAACACCTCATCGAAGAAGTTCCCACACGGGACACACATATCAATCATGCCATATTCACCATTGAAAATAAATTACAAACGGCCGACTCAGAATCTGCTGCACCCCAAAAATCAAAACGTCCTCAACGCTCAATGTCACAGAGTCTGCGTGAGGGATGGCAACAAGCCCGGCCCATGTTTCAAAAGCCATTGCTCTCTAGGTCCTTGCATGTTTATCTAATGCAATTCTGCATTTTATTGGGGTAAGTAGGGCCTAAATGCATAGATAAGATACCTATAATTAGAATTCATTAATTTTTTCCTCCAGTTTGAATACGATTCGCTTATGGCTACCCCAATTATTTGCCTCAATTGCCGAATTTGAACACGAATTTGCCGACACCGATGAATCGGCTAATCTTTGTGTCATCTTGGACTACAGTGTCAATAAGACTGCAACAGCCATTGCCACATACACTGGAGAATGTACGGCGGTAAGTAATGAACAAAAGTCTGGATTGTTGGTCGAATGGTCTTTTATCGGCTTACTGGTTACAAATGTAATCACCGGACCTCCCGCTACATCATACTCGAATTTATCATCCAACGGGACGTCAGATATACTCTGACATCTCTAAACTCTCCTCCTCATCCCAATGCTGAAATTGAAATCATCAACTTCTACATACCGCCCATTAACAGCATTTGGAACAGTTATACCCAAAGCCTATTCCACCTGCTGCTCGAAAATAACAAAATAGTTCTTGGTATTACCAACATCCAACCGACTCACGTGGTGTGCGTGCTTTCTAACCAGATAGATGAATGCGATTTCACCTCCATCAACAAGGACTTCTCTTCAAGAATTACTGCTAAGTGTTCGAGCTTTCCAGGAATTTTCATCGTCAGTCCATCGCTCTTTCCTATTACATCGATTGCAAACAAAGGTCGCATTAAATTCAGACCATATTCCAATCCTGTTCATTGTAGGGAAACCTAGCAACTCCGACAAACGAATCTTCATGAATTGTAACATAAGAAACAGGAATGGCTTCACACAATCTATAGATTTCATCCTGAGCCCTTTGCCCCTACCCTCATGCGCCAGAAAGTGTGCGAAAATATTTAGGGAAACGGTTCTCAAAGCGGCTAACTGTTTCATTCCGGCCGGCAGAATTTCTTTTATGAGACCAAATTATCCATGCAGGTTATCCAGATTGGTACAACAGCTCAAGTAAATAAAGATCTCCGTGCCATCGTCTTCGATAACGTCGAGTTATCACAGAAGAATGCCAAGCGAGCTGTTATGCGGAGATGCAAGAATCTCAAAGGAGATATGCAACCCATCTTCTTCACATCCAATGAAGTTAAGACAGTTATCTCAAAATCTAAATCATCCAAAGTTCTTGGTCCTGATGGCACCTCAATGCTCATATTAAAGAAGTTCGGTGCAACAGTCCTAGGATAGAGTTATCAATTACGCAATTGGTTATGCCGGATAAATCCTGCCAAATCTAACCGCCCGATTTCTCTTCTTTCACCTGCAGAATCCATGTTGCCCCTATCCCCGAAAGATCAGTTGCAACAAGGTTTTAGGGAAGCATATAGCACAACAACAGTTTTACAGGAGGTTATATCTCCAATGGAATATTGCGCCATTGTTCGATACAGTCGATCCTTCAATGCTAATTTCTGACTTCATTAATTCCACCCATCCAAACCTTAATGGTAGGCAGATTAAACCCGGACTGGGTGCCTCCATAAAGAATCAGGAGACAGGTGAGTAGGGTTAGCTGGGTAGCTAAACAAATGCCGCGTGTCGTGTGGTCCCAATTCACATGCAGTGCATTTGTTGGGCATCGTGTCATCAATTCTGGCCCAATATTAATTGAGGCGACTGCATCTTCCTGGGCTAAAATCACTCATATTTGCCTTGGTAGCTGACGTTCTTCTGCTGCGATGGAAGGAGAATGGTCTCCGAATACGTCAATTCACATTGCTTTGGGCCTCTCTATATTAAGATCATGAAAATTTCTCCTGACGTGCCTGGGGAAGCATGTCCACTAGATCGTGGCAAGGATCTTGTTGTTGTTTTAATGTACCGGTAAAATATTCGTCTTCTCATGGTGTCATGAGAAGGTACTCTGTTGCAGTCCCTAGGGCAGGCACCGAATAGCGTTGTAAACGGTCAACAAGGTTTCTTTATCAGCTCCCCGAGTGCTACAGGCCAGCGACTTGAGAAACTTGTTCCTACTTCTGATCTTGTTAAAATAACTTGCGCACCTCTTCAGATCAGTCAGCGTAACGTCGCCAAACGTGACTGAGGTCCTATCTTCCTTCTTTCCAGAGTTCGAGAGTGACTTAACTGTTGCCCACAATTCACTTATTTCGGATCCAATGTCTTATATTTCAAATCCAACTCTTGATGATGATTAGCTACTTCTTCCGCTTATGCTCACCGACCAACCTGTTAACTTCCAGTGTCATCTCTCTGACTCTGGGGTCACTGAGGTTGGCACGATGAAGTTCATCACGCTCTGCTGATAATCCCGTCGCCTCTACTGGGACGTTTAATCTCACATCGGGTATTCGACCAGCAGGTATATGGCGAGCGGCTACAGCAGCGGTGATGTCTCGGAACGTCCTTTCTGCTACCCGAACACCAGAAGGGTTGGTCAAATCTCTGAAGCGGTGATTAGTAACTCTCTGAAACTAGGCCAATTAGCTTTCATATGATTGATGAAAGTGCACCGTTCAGAGGTGACAAAAATCGGGCGACCTGCTGATGGAGACAATTATGGGGAGATGGTCTGACTTAAGAGAAATGGTATTTCGTCTTCACCTGAAATTTGTTGGTATAGGTCAACGTCTTCATATAGCCCCCACAGAACGGTACCTCCCGATTTTCGTTATTTGAAAGTTCTAGCCTTGTTATCCCAGCGAAATGGCTGAAATTTGGTCTTCTTTAGGGCATAAAACTTTCAAGCTGAAATTTGTCAGTCCACATCTTCATATAGCCTCCATAGAACGGTACCTCCCTATTTTCGGGCTGAAATTTGGTATTTAGTCCTCGTATTTAGTATTTAGTCCTCGTTTGGTATTTAGTCCACGTGAAATTTGACGGTATAGGTCAATATCTGCATAAAGCCCCCATAGAACGGCACCTCCCGATTTTTGGTATTTTGAAGGTTGTGGCCTCAATATCCCATCGAAATGGCTGAACTTTGGTATTCAGTCTTCGTTGGGAGTATACAACTTTTGACCTGAAAATTGTGGCTACAGGTCCACGTCTTCATATGGCCCCCATAGAACATCTCCCAAATTTCGGTCTTTTGAAGGTCTTAGCCTCAATATCCACTCGAAATGGCTGAAATTTGGTATTAAGTCTTCGGTGGGGGTACAAAAAAACTTTCCACCTTATATTTGTCGGTATAAGTCAATGCCTTCATATAGACCCCATAGAACTGTACCTCCCGATTTTCGGTATTTTGAAGGTTTTAGCTTCAATATACCACTGAAATGGCTGGAATTTGTTATTAAGTCTTCGTTGTGGGTATAAAGCTTTCCATCTCAAATTTGACGGTATATATCAACGTCTTCATATAGCCCCCATAGAACGGTACCTCCCGATTTTCGGTATTTTGAAGGTTGTGGCCTCAATATCCACCCGAAATGGCTGAAATTTGCTATTTAGTTTCCGTTGTGGGTATAAAACTTTCCACTTGAAATTTGTCGGTCTTCATACAGCCCCCATAGAAAGGTACCTCCCGATTTTCGGTATTTGGAAGGTTTTAGCCTCAATATACCACTGAAATGGCTGAATTTTGATATTTAGTCTTCGTTCGGAGATATAAAACTTTCCACCTGAAATTTGTCGGTATGGGTCCACCTCTTCATATAGTCCTCATAGAACGGTATCTTCCGATTTTCGGTATTTTGAAGGTTGTGCCCTCAACATCTCACCGAAATGGCTAAAAATTGATATTTAGTCTTCGTTGGGGATATGAAACTTTCCAACTGAAATTCGTCAGTATAAGTCCACGTCTTCATATAGCCCCCATAGAACGGTACCACCCGATTTTCGGTATTTTCAATGGTTTACTTCGCTCGCATGTGAGATCTTGTCCTTAATCAACCGCTCTTAATAGAGATAATTTAAAACTTTCCTCCTGAAATTATATCTTGAAGATATGATCTACATATATTTATCGTTCTGATTCCTTAATTCTGTTCTTTTTTATTTCAGAGTAAAGACGTTTCCGTCGACACATATTTGAACAACATAATTGTATCCATTGTGGGTTTGGTAGGTTATTGCTTTGCCGGACTAATAGTACGTGCCCTTGGACCCAAACGTTTATTAAGTAAGTACCTCAGCCAGATAATCCGCTCAACTTAATTTATTTACTTTTCTCCCTGTCTTTTCTTACAGCCTATGGTCTCTTAATATCCGGTGTTTTGGGTTTCAGTTTGTTTTGGTCCAATAGCGGCTTAACCACATTAATTTTATCGTCTTTGTTTATAACTGTATGCAGTATATCAACTTCTTCGCTACTGGGCATGGTTGTGGCTATATTTCCCACTACGTTAAGGTAAATCGAATCGAAAATCTTTAAAGAGCAATGTTAATTGAAGGAAATTTATTTCAGAACCATGATCGTGGCCATTGCTATGATGTTTGGCCGTTTGGGTGCCTTATCGGGTAATTTAATGTTTCCCGTTCTGGTGGAAATTGGTTGTGTACCACCATTTATAATGGTTGGAGCTGTATTGATATGTAAGTTAGTTTGTTTTTTGGGGAATTTTTGATTCTATGGCATTTCTTTCTTTATTGCAGTTGCAAGTGCCTTATCCTGCATTTTACCCAAAAAATCAACCTTCACATAGGCAACATTATTTGGTAGAGGAATCTCACGAGAAAAGTACTTAATAGATATAAATACAAACATTACTATTTTCTTACTATTTTCATAAGAAATAAATGTGATTTTCATCTTATCATTGTAAATCATAATAGCGAATTAGTTTCTTTAAAATTTTAATTATATTCCAATGTATTGTATGTATATAGATATAGATTTATACAACTAATAATAATTGTAAATAAAATTATAATATAATTTATAAGAGGTATAAACAATTATTCTTATTTGCCCACAATTTTGTAACCAGTTACCAAATGCAAGTGTAAGTAAAACCGCCAAAAACATAAGTAATATGTAACAAGTAAGAACGCCGTTAAATTCGGCCAGTCCTAACTTTTTATACGCTCCACCACGAGTTGTATTGAAGTAAGTATAAAACAAAGTTTAATACCAATGAGACATCGATGTTTTCTACCCATTCCGAATCCGAATCCGAAATACTATGATACAGTTATTTCATTTGAACTACACACATCGTCCATCTTCAAAATACGTAAAATCTGGAGGTACATTCATATTGGGATTATACCAAAATATTAACCTATATTGATCATGTTCTTAGTGGAGCTTTTCTAGTCATTGAGAATCCGAAATAATAGCCACATTATTTCACAAATACTGAAAATCGGAGGTACATTTCTGTACTGACAAATTTCTTGGAGAAAGTTTTGTAGTTCCAAAGAAGACTAAATACCAAATTTCAGACCATTTAGTGAGATAAACCCTTCAAATCTAAAACCTTTAAAATACTGAAAATTAGGAGGTACTGTTCTATGGAAGCTATATTAAAACCTGAACCTATAATGAAAATTTTCATACCCTGCGTTTACAAGTGACATGACAGTTGAGTACATGTATTGATTGTCAAAAACCCAAAACTCGCCTGTGTGACGTAGGCGTCCAGACAACTGCAAAAACAGTTGTAAAATTATGAATGAAAATCGTCGATTTCTTTTTGTTTTCGGTTCAAGTATTCTGTTTTTGTTCATATTCTCTTGTTTTCAACACATTTCAATTATCATATCACTTCTTTTTAACAAAAATGTCAAAAAATTGTTAACCAGACTGTCTGTGAAAAAATTATGAACAGCTGGAAGACAGCCGACAAATGTATGTATGTGTTAGTAAATCAGAGTTGTATTTGAAGACAAACTGTCTGGTGTAAACGCCTAATTAACCTTGCGTTTACACATAATAGGACACTTAAGTACATGTATTGATTGTCAAAAACCCAAAACTTGCCTGTGTGACGTAGGCGTCCAGACAACTGTAAAAACGGTTGTAAAATTATGAATGAAAATCGACGATTTCTTTTTGTTTTCCGTTTACATATTCTGTTTTTGTTTTGTTTCATCCCCGTCCTGTTGTCGCTTTTGTTATTTGAAATAGTTTTGTTTTCATTTATTCAAAAATGTCCATGTTTACTGTCTACGAAAATTACCAGACAGTGCCGAGGCAACTAGCCAAATGTTTGTATGTATTAGTAAATCAGAGTTGTATTTGCAGACAGTCTGTCTTGTGTAAACGCCAAGTAAGGAAAGTGTTATATCCACAAAGGAGACTAATTATGTACAGATTTTCAGACACCTCATTGTAATAATAAGTCTAAAACCTTCAAAATATTAAAATCGGGAGGCACCGTTCTATTGAGCCCATTTCAAAACCTATGGACTTGCAAATTTTTGTGGGAAAGTATTGAAGCTCCAAAAAAACTAAATATGACATTTCAGCCATTTCGTTGAAAAAATGTGGTTAAAATCTTGAAATGTGGTTAAAATCTTGGGAGGTGCCGTTCTATGGTGGCTATATCAAAGTGGACCTATACTGACAAATATCTGGGGAAAGTTTAGTAGCCCGAAAGAAGACATAAGGCCTCGACACATAAGAAGCATGGCATTCTTGCTTAACAGACATGCCTAAATATGTCCGTATTCCCAAAGAATATTACCGAAATACGTCGAGCGTTTTTTATTTCAGGCCCATACCTATATATGGACGTATACCCAGGGCGTGTGTGGTGAAAAAGTAGAACACATGTATTTTTATGAGAACTACCGAAATACGTCGAGCGTATACTTTTTGTAAGTTGAAAAAGTTTAACTTTGACAGAACGTTGTTGTTTGTATGTGTGTGTGTGTTTTGTATTTTAAAAACAAAAGCCCAACAGAACATGAAATACAATTCATTGCCAAGGAAAATTATTTGTTTTACGAATGAAAACATTTAAGTAAGTTTCGGTCGCGGATTATCTGCAGGGATGCCAACTGTTCCGAGGTAAAAATCGCTACAGCCACATACGCACCATAGGTCTGTACCGGTTTTTACCTTAAAACAGTTGACATTCCTGCTTAAACAGTGGTTTTTGTACGTCAAAAATCACCACAAGTAGCGGGAAAACCACCAACTTGGCACCCCTGATTATGTGTTTTAAATGTGATTTTGGACTCAACGTATTTGAGTAATACGGACGCTCAGAGAGCGTTGTTTTGGTAGGTTGGTGAAATATTTGTGTACGTCCCGTCGTTATTTAGGTTTAGCAGTTAAATTGAACAAATTCAACTTTGACAGAACGTAAAATATGTTTTGTATGTATGTACATACATATGTGTTTGTTTTTTATTTTGAAAACAAAAGCCCCAGTTGTTCGGGTAACTAGGGAATAACTAGCAATTTTGCTGGCTACTGGTAAACACCCCTAGTTACAGCCCAATCTACTCGCAATGTTATAGACTGGTGAATTTAACATGGGGATGTCATAGGAAGGGGTCTATTGCCCCCTCACTGCATTACCAGTAACCAGGCAATTCGATAGTCTTGGAAAGTCAATTGTCCCTTCATTGCATTACCAGTAACCAGGTAATTGGATAGTCTTGGGAAACTCAATTGTCCCTTCATTGCATTACCAGTAACCAGTTAAATCGACAGTTAGAAATGATAGCCAAAATCACTAGTATGTTTTGATCAGCTAAATGCATGGTAGAACAAATACAAGGTAAAGTTAATACTACAACAAATAAAACTCGAACAAAAACCACAAAGGAATTTGTTTTTGTTTGTAACGTTACTGCCAGTTGTATTTGTAAACAAAACATGGAAATGTCTATAAATTATTGGAATTTAAAAAACTAATAATTTTTCACATTTGGTTGAATATTTTGGAAAACA
This sequence comes from Musca autumnalis, assembly GCF_047663935.1. Classification (NCBI taxonomy): domain Eukaryota; kingdom Metazoa; phylum Arthropoda; class Insecta; order Diptera; family Muscidae; genus Musca; species Musca autumnalis. Next base: position 106,119,664 of record NW_027411644.1, read on the forward strand.
TGAATGAAAATTCGTTACATTTTCAATTTTTATGTTTCCACATCATTCCACTAGATGCATAAATTCTCGCAGAAAGTAGAATTCTTGCAGAAAAGTTTGGGGTCGCTGGAAATTCATAGAAGAAGGAGAAGCTGTTTCAATGTTTTGTTTTAGAAATCAAAGAAGCACAAGTTTATTAGGGCTTTATTTTTTAAATTTTAACAAAATACCTCACATATTAACAAACGTTGTAACGCCTCTACAAGCGGGGATTTACTGCGCGGCTTATCGTTCGAACTTGGAGGAGGTTACATATTATTGATATGAAGAAGTCTTTCTGAGAAATGGTTTTTTCCGAATGATATATTTTTTTTTCTCAAAAAATATATGCCCCTAATGTACATCGAAATAGAAATAAATGTATAAAATGTCATATGAAATTTGACACTAACGTTACAACCAAGTTCAGTCAGCTGTGTATTGCTGCCACCTTTTCTTATTCTACCATGAGCTAAATGGGTAAATGCTTAACGTGTAACGGATATTATATCAGTTTATAAAAAAATATAATTATAACAGTTAATCTGTATTTGCGCTAACCACGCTTTATTTAATTACATGACGTGTATATACATACATATATCACGAAGGACAATTTTATGTTAATCTTTTGATTCTTGTTATTGAAACTTGTGTGTGAATCCATGAACTAGAACTGTATATTTGGTCCTGGGAATGTTCATCTCAAGTGTCCTTCAGATAATCCAGAAGTACCTGAAATAAAATGTACAAAATGTAGTGAGATAATAAAAAAATCTATTGTCCCAAAAATATCGATACTTACCAAATATTCTTCTGTTCTTCACGTTTGCAGTATCTTCACTTAACAACAAATTTTTGCACATCAACGCATCAAAATACGTCTTTTATAAATTCAAAAAAAAAAATAAATTAACATTTTTTCTATTTTGTTTTCAAAAATAAAAATAATAATTTTGAAAAGAGATTACGAGAGAGAAACATTGTTGATCACACTATCCATCGGTAGTCTATAAAATAGCCAATATATTACACTCCCCATTACCAGTAACTAGTGAATTGACGTGGTAAGCAGTGAAGCCCATTTCCAGTGACAAAATCAGGCTATAGGCTATTTTGTGTGCCATTTTTGGGTGTAAAGTAACTAGGATCAATGAGTAACTAGTTACATAATGTCAAAGTATATAATTGCTATTTCTTGAACAACTGGGGCCCAACAAAACCTGTAGTGCGATTTTCTAACACATTTTTTGAGTTACCGACACAAATCGGTAAAATTCAAACGCAAAAATCTGAATGAGAGTTCAAATAAAAGTTGACAACACTCTTGCTATCGGTAGAACTTTACGACTTATTTTTATTGGTCGCTAACTTACCGAAAAACATCGGTAATTACCGAAATTATAAACATTTTAATTTTACCGACAATTGTCGGTAACTCAAAAAATGAGTTAGAGAATCGCGCTACTGAAATACAATTCATTGCAAAGGAAAATTATTTATTTTACGAATGAAAACATTTAAATATGTTTTGGTCGCGGATTTTGTGTTTTAAATGTGATTTTGGACTCAATGTATTCGGGTAATACGGACGCTCAGAGAGCGTTGTTGTGGTAGATAGGTGAATAATTTTTGTACGTCGCGACATGCGACGTAATTAAGGTATAGCTGTTAGTCATATCTGGGGGCGAAACCTATAAATCTGCGTGTTGCGTGTGCGTTCAAAAATACAAAAACAAAATACATGTATTTCAAATTAGGTCGAACTTGGTCTTTAGTCTTTTATCAGATATGACTTAAGCAAGAATGACATGCTTCTAATGTGTCGAGGTCTTAAAAGTCTAATTACAGCCTGTTTAGCACTTTACCTTTTTGTACTTGTTACCAATAGACAAAATATTTTGTTTGCTTATTTTCAAATTCAATTTCAACTCTTTATTTACAATTCAGTTTAGGTTTTGTATGTACAAATGGTTTACATAGGTAAGTATAACACTTTTTCAAGGTAAGTATTTTATTTTCTTTTTCTGTAGGTATCGTTTTTCATATGTTTTAAAAAGGTAAGTATTTAGGTATAAATTCACAGGTAAGTAGAAGGTTTATGTGTTTAAAGCGTTTACACTGGTAAGTATGAAGGTTTATGTACACAGGTAAGTATGATAGGTAAATTTACAATATAAAATTTTTATGCTTTTTTGTTCTTTTTATGCAATTTCAATGTAAATGATTTGGTGTTTATTCACAGGTGAGTATTGGGTAATTACAGGTAAGTATTTTTGTACAAATATTTCTAATTCAATTATTAACTTTTCACTGTACAATATTTAATATGAATTTAACTTTTTACTTAAAACTTTTTTACTTATAGCTTTTTTAGTTTGAACACACTTCGATCACGACGGGGGGTTGTACGTTGGTTTCGGTTTGATCAGAAAACTTCGAATGACTTTCTTCTGATTTGCATCGTCACATAAAACCTGTTTTGCATTCCAATGGTTTTGGAAATGCAGAAACAGAAATGACAAAAACATACAAATTAGGTTCTAGCTTGCTTGTTGGTATGTGTGTATGTACTAAAAGCATACCGCTATGCTACAGTGCGTTCAACAAGATAGCGCTTACACTGCGCGCAAAGAGAATAGCACTTAAAAATAAAAACAGCGTACATTCATGTACATGCCTCCCCCGCCGTGATATCTGTGAATAAAAGAGTTTAATTAGTAGGCATATTTTTAATTGGGCCTGAAAATACATAGCCTAATTTTGTGTTGAACGCCTTCACATCTCCAATGCCAGCCGGTGTACAGCCCTCCTGGTGAATCGCAGAGAATGTATCGGCTCCCAACTCTAAATCAATGGGAATGTTGCTGCGAGGATCGGGGTCAGCGAGAGCTTGCGGCGCAAAGTAGCCTGTAGGGTCTTCTAACAAAGGGTCGGAATAGGGTCTGCGTGGCAATTCATCGGTAATAAGGGCGTTTACTTTTAAAGCCCACGTGCCGTTTATGTTCCTGGCCATAATCTTGAATGTAGCAAATCGGCGACTCTGATATATTATCGATCTGAGACCAAGCCTTTGGAACGTTGAATAGGCCATTCTGGACATCGTGGCCGACTGACAAATGAGTGCTCGTACAGTCTTCCAAGTATCTACACTGTCGGCTGAGACACGCACAAGGGCTGTGGGGACGAACACCAAATCCCAAGAGAATGAAGGCACCACAATGGGAGCTGGTTGTAAGGTGTTATCTAACTGTGGGGCCCCATGTAATAAGGTGTGGTGTCGATGGTCGCACCTTCTGCAGCTCGTCAAACTGGTGCAGTCCGGTGCCAGATGACTACGGGCCAAACAGTTCCGACAGTACCCTCTCCGTTCAACGGTTTCGTACCTCTGAAAAGCAGACTGCTCTCTAAACCTGGGGCATGTCACGATTGCGTGATCATCCTGGCAGAGCCCGCAGGCATATTGCCAGAAACTCGGCCGATCTCTTCTTTCCTCTCGCTGACTCGATCGGCTTCTTGTTTGTTGTCGTCTTGGTGGCTGTTCTGGTTGTGGCTGTTGTTGATGCTGAAGCTGCTGTTGTTGATGCTGACGCTGATGTTGTTGACGTGGTTGATGTTGTTGTTGGATTGGCTGTTGTTGAGGTTGCTCTGGTTGTGGTGGGCGATTTTGTTGTTGTCGCCTGTTTGGGGGTCTTTCCTCCTCTTCTTCGTCCCAATTATTGTGTGGGAGGTAGGCAGCCATATCTGTAATTAAAAGAGAGAGAGGAGTACCAAGTTTTTTAAGAAAAGGGGGTCCGACTAGTCAGTCGGTAAATAGCTTGACAACTTTGGTTATGGGTCGACTAGAGATGCCAAGCGATGTTTTGATGTCTACAACACGAATGTTATCGTCTACCCCCTTATATGTCTTAACGATTCGCCCCAATTTCCACTCAGTTGGCGACACGCGATCATCTTTTACGACCACAAGATCGCCTTCCTTTAAATTGTCTTTCTGGTATCTCCATTTGTGTCTTCTATGAAGTTCAGTTAAGTATTCATTTTTCCATCTATGGCAAAAATGTTGTGAAATTATTTTAAGTCGCTTCCAGCGATTAACATATGAAAGGTCGGAATCGGAAATATCCGGTTCTGCCGGCTCTAACATCGGTGCCCCAATGAGAAAATGAGCTGGTGTCAAGGGAGCTATGTCGTTAGGGTCGTCACTGGCTGGACTCAAGGGTCTTGAATTCAGACAAGCCTCAATACGAATTAATATTGTAGTGAATTCTTCGAAAGTAAAATTAAGATTTGGAAAGCTTTTACGTAAATGTGTCTTAAAGGACTTAACGCCGGCCTCCCACAATCCACCCATGTGGGGAGCGCCAGGAGGTATAAACTTCCACTCTAAGTTTTGATGAGAATTTTGGGTAATAGCTTGTGAACTGAGATTTTTCATAAATTCTGCTCTATCTTTTTTGAGTAATTCGGAGGCACCGACAAAATTGGTGCCGTTATCGGAGTATACACACGCCGGACAACCTCTACGACCTATAAATCGAGTGAAGGCAGCTAAGAATGATTGCGTCGACAGATCGCTAGTTACTTCTAGGTGGATTGCCTTGGTGGCGAAACAAATAAAAACGCATACGTAACCCTTCGTTATTAAACACGCTCTACCAGTAAAGTTTTTGATATTGAAAGGGCCGGCAAAGTCAACACCAGTATTGAAAAAGGGTCGTGTTAGAGAAGTCCTCTCCGGCGGAAGAGAAGCCATGATTTGATTTTGACTGTGTTTCTTATACAATGTGCAAATTTTGCAGTTATGAATGGTCTTTTTCACTAGAACTTTCAGTTTGAATATCCAGAACTCTGAACGTAGGACTCGAGTCATGAGCTGATTTCCACCATGCATAGTTATTTGGTGTGTAAATTCTACTAGGAGTTGCGATAACTTGGACATATATGGTAACAAGATGGGATGCCTTTCATTTTCTGTTAAGGCAGGTGATTGAACAAGGCGACCATTTGCTCTAATAAGGCCATTTGAGTCAAGATACGGATTTAAAGAAACAAGACCGCTACTCGATGGAAGTTTAGATTTTCTTTGCAATAACTTGTACTCGTTTTCAAAATAATATTTTTGGGTTACCATGATAACTAGACGTTTAGCCTGTTGAATCTCTTCAAGGGAGTAATCGGGACAAGCTCGTAAGTGTCTTTTATAGTATCGCATAGCACATGCATATGCTCGATATGCTCTGTTTAACTTTGAGAAATTTACCAAAGGGTCCTTCTTTAAAAGTTCTTGTCTGGCATCACCAGTAATGGTTGTAAGGGTGAGAACCTTAGCTGATTTCTCTTCTAAGTTCGTATCTAACGGAATATTATTTGAGGGCCAACTAGATTTTTGGTATTTTAACCACTGGGGTCCATGCCACCATAGATTATGTGTTTTCAAATCGATCGGTGAACATCCGCGACTTGCTACATCAGCGGGATTCGCCTCAGAGTCAACATGACGCCATCGATCATTACCAACATTTTCAATAATTTCTGAAATTCTGTTACCTACAAAGGTACTCCAATGGCACGGTGGTTTTTTAAGCCAAGCTAAAACGATTGTGGAGTCTGTCCAATAATAAGATTCAATATTCGATATCTGAAGATTTGATATTATTGTAGAGGCCAATTTAGAGAGAAGTACAGCTCCGCAAAGCTCAAGTCGTGGCAAGGAAATCTTTTTAATCGGTGCGACCCTGGTTTTTGCTGCTAGGAGAAATGTGTCAACACTTTTATTGGTATTTTCTACCCGAATGTAGAGGGCCGCGCCATACGCGCTCTCTGACGCGTCGCAGAATCCATGAATCTCAATTTGATTAGTTGGTGTGTACTTAATCCATCTTGGAATAGTGATAGTGTCAATTGAGAAAGTATTTTTAACAAAGTTTTGCCAATTTAATAGTGTCATGGGTTTGAGAGCGTCATCCCAGTCTATTTTGTCTAACCAAATTTGTTGCATGATTAATTTGGCTACTACTATTACTGGAGCTAACCAACCACATGGGTCAAACAATTTGGCAATCGTAGATAGAACTTCCCGTTTTGTATAGTTAATCTTGTTTTCTATAGAAGGCGATGGGACCGAAAAACTATCCCCCGAAATATTCCATCTGATACCTAGGGTCTTGGTAGAATCATTTTCAGACAGATCTAGCCAATTGAGAGGCAAAAGGTGATCACTTGGCAAGTCTTTAATTATTTTGGGCTCATTTGAAGTCCATTTTCTAAGTTGAAAACCTGCAGAATCAAAGGCAGAAATTAATTCTTTGCGAGAGTCTAACGCTTCTTGTATGGAATGACCTCCCGCTAGGACGTCATCAACATATAAGTTTTGTAAAATAACTGAAGCAGCTCTAGGGTAGATATCTTTTATGTCTTCTGCTAATTTCATGAGAGTACGAAGTGCTAAAAAAGGAGCGCAGTTCACTCCGAAAGTGACTGTCAAAAGCTCATAATCTTCCACTGGGTCAAAAAGAGATTTCCTAAAAAGAATTCGTTGATAACGAGTGTGATTTCTATCCAAGAGAATCTGACGATACATTTGTGTAACATCGGCATTGTAAACATATTTGAAGAACCTCCATTTTAATATTTGCAAAACAAGATCTTGCTGAAGTATGGGTCCAGCGAAAAGATTATCGTTGAGGCTTCTTCTATTTGACGTGGGGCTTGACGCATTGAATACTACCCTAAGTTTAGTAGTCAATCGATCTGGTTTAATCACCGCATGGTGCGGCAGATAGTAATTTGGGGTCTGATATATTTCCTCCCGTGAAAGTTTTCTCATATGTCCCAGCTCTAAGTATTCTAATATCGCTTTGTCATATGAGTCTTTGATTTCTGGAGTCTTTGAAAGTTTTTTCTCCATTCTATAGAACTGTGCGAGGGCTATATTACGAGAATTTCCGAGCTCCTCACAATTTTTAAAAGGTAGGGTAACAATATATCTCCCATCTTTATTTCGTTTTGTTGTTTCTAGGTAGTTTTGTTCGCAGAATGAGTCTTCTTCTGACCTCAAAACTCTTTTTGGGGGCTCTTCCACCTCCCAAAAACGTGTAATAATCTTTTCGATTGAAGTGGTGTTAAACAAAGAAATGTTATGTGGATTTCTAGTGGTTTCGGGTATTGGACCGCCTACTATCCAACCGAATACTGTTTTTTGCGCTAAGAATGAGCCAAAAGATTTTATGGGAGTCCCTATTTCGAAGATTAAGGGTCCTATATCCATTCCTATGAGAAGATCGACAGGTTGACTTATGTGGAATTTCGGGTCTGCTAAGTTAAGACCAATAATATCTGTAAGTTTACTCTTTTCAATATTTTGTGAAGGCAAATTAGACGGAAGGGTCTTCAAAACTGGTGCCCATACATCTAATTCAAAGCTAGGGTCTAAACGAGAACGCAAAGTGAAAAGACAAGATTTTGTAGAAGTTTCTGAGACGATTTGGCTAAGTCCTGTAACATGAACAAGGTTTTTCTTGGTAGGCAATTTTAATTTGTTTCGAAGTTTTTCAGAGATAAAGGTAGATTGTGATCCAGGGTCAATAATTGCTCTGGCATCATATGATTGTCCTCTATTTTCGACCTGTACTATAGCAGTGAAAAGCAAAGTTGCACTAGGGTTATGTTCGAAAACTCTATGCTCTTGTAGAGTCAAGGTTGTAACGTTTTGTGGTTCTGTGGACTGTATTGTGGTTGTGAGAGCTGAAGCACTAGTACTAGGGCGCACTTCATCTCTTGCTAAGTTGTAATTCGGGGTTTGTTGTTGGGTGTCTGTTCCCTTATGTAACATGGAATGGTGTCTCATATTGCAAGTACGACAACCAAACCGACTTTTACATTCTTTGACGCCGTGATTAGACGAAAGACAATTGTAACAAAGGTGTGAGATCTTGACTAAATGAATTCTATCATTTACTGACTTTCCTAGGAACTGAGAACAATCTCTAATAAAATGATTTGCTTTGCAAAGTGGACAATTTTGCGTATTTTGAGTCTTTTGTTGTTGATTCGAAGTTTGTTTATTCACCGAACTCCCCTTATTTTGTGAATTTGGCCAAGTATTAGTATGGAAACTGTTTGCAAATTTTGATTTTTTACTAAAATCAGTTTTTTGTTGAGTGTATTTTGTACTTGTAGGCTTAATATTTCCTACAGATTCTAATGTCTTGAATTTATGGGTCAAATATTTGTTTACCTGCTCCCAGGTGGGCAAAGTTTTGCTGTCGTGCAAAGAGTTTTCAAATTCCTCTAGAAAAGATCGAGGTAGTTTTGAGGAGCAAAGATAAATAAGGATAGGATCCCAACCCTTTACATCAACTTCTAGAGTCTCAAGAGTCTGAATACAACTATTAATGGTACGTTGAAGTTTTTGAATTGTGTTACTTGAATCAAACGCTATATGGGGTAAATTGAAAAGAATTTTGATTTGCTCGTTGACCTGCATCCTTCTGTTTTCATATCGCTCAGTGAGATTCTTCCACGCTAACTCAAAGCCATCGTTTGTAAGTGGGACATGACTGACTATCTCTCTAGCTTCTCCTGTTGTTTTCTGGGTCAAATGGAAGAGTTTTTCAACTTTACTTAGTTTTGAATTTTTAATATATATCGCTGTAAAGAGGTCTCGGAACGTAGGCCACTCGCTGTAACCTCCACTGAATGTGTCTGTGTCACATGGTGGAAGTCTTGAAACAGGTGTAAATTCTACTTCAGTATTGAGTTTTTGCGTCATTTGAGATTCTCTTTTAACTTTTTCTTCTGCTTCTTTCTGCTTAACTAACTGAATTTGCCCATTAATCGCTCCTACAGCATTTTTGTAAATGTCAATAGCTTCTAGATAATGAGTTCTTAGCTTATTTTTGTCAATTTCCTTTTCACCTTCCCCTGGGACATGATCCCTGCATTCTTCATACGCTCTTTTTACTTTGTCATAAACCGAATCTAGCTGAACTCTTGATGCCTCTAATCTATGAAGATCATCTTCTGTGTTTGCTATACTTAAAATCGCTGCATAATCTTTTAAATCATTAAGACAGTTAACAAATTTTTCACGATTAAGTTTGGCCATCTTTCTTTGTAAATTAGATCTGACTTTAGAACAAATTTGCTGAGTCGCAAGAAATGACAAAGTAGTCCAATCAAAGGGTCAAACCTTTTTGTTATTGGGTAAAAAACAGAATCAGAAAATTTTGTCTTAGCAAAATTTTGATGTTAATTCCCAAATAAATTCACGACAACTGGATATTTTGTAGAGTAGAGTAAATGTTTTGTGGAGTACGATAAATGTTTTCTCCAATGTGAGTACAGAGAATTAAAATTATTTGATGCCAAATATTTTCATTCAAAGAACGCAAGAAAAAGTTTTGAAAGGTCGAAAAATTTCAATCAAAATCCGAAAAAAAAATTTCCAAAAATAAGTCGAAGAAAAATGTGTGTTGGGTTATCCAGAAAATTAACAAAGTCCCAAAGAACAGCAAATTGCAGAAATAACAAGGCTGTAATAAAACCCTAGTTAAACAGCAAATTTTATCAGAAAAAGTGAAATGATTTTTTGTACGCAGTTGTTTTTTGAATAATTGTCTAAATCAACAACTATTCTAATGACGCTTTTGTAAATAAATTGTTGAGAGAATGATTTCGCTTTAAACACAGACGAAAATTTTTTGTTTTTTCCAATAATAATTGGTTTTGGGTGGAAATAAAAATGTCTTAGTAAAGAAACGAGTCAAGCCAGAGCAAAATCCCAGCAAACAATTTCAAAGGTGAATTATTTTGGGTCCAAAAAATCCAAATTGTTAGCGAAAAATGCTTTAGAATGTTGTATTGTTGTTTCAAAATGGTTTAAAATTAAAAATTAATTAATTTAAAATCAAAAATTTTTTCAACAAAATATTGCTTATTTGCAAAAAAGACGAAAATATTTTGTGTCTAAATAAAAAATTTTCATCCAAAAAATTTCAAATATGCTGTAAAAATGTATGAGTATCAAAAGTTATATAAATTTTCATCAGATAAGAAAAAGTTTAAAGTGTCGAATGTTTAGGTTAGTTAACCTCAAATTTTTGGGCGCTTGTCCACCAAACGCTTATGCTTATGTACGTAAAAGGCGCAAAATGTTTTTTTTTTCCAATTTCCCAAAATTGATGTATTGGGAAATCAATATGGCGCTTATGTATAAATTATTTGATAAATATGTGCTTTTTCCACGATGAGTTTGTAAATTTTAGGTTATTTTCCAATAAAATGTTTGTTGTGTTGTGTCAAGAAGCGTGAAAACAAATATCAGCTTCCAAAAATGATATAGTTTCCAAATGTATGTTGACTTTCCAAAAAATTATGGCGGGTCAGTGAGCAAGATTTCCAAATTATTTCACGGACGGACAAATATGTATGAGCGAGAAGGTCGACTTTCCACAAGTCTCTCACTAAACTTTCCAATTTTTCCACAAAATTTCTCTTTTTCTTCTTGTATTTAAAAATGCATGAGAAAATTTCCAAAATTGAGAGAAATTTCCAAAAATTCCACTATGTTATGCTTGAACTGTGCATGTATTTGTAAATTGTTAGATTTCCACAAAATGATCTAACCAAATTTACACAAAAAGCTACCTTTTTTAGAAATTTATGTGGATAAATTGAAAAATTTTTGATACAAAATCCCAAATTTCACTAGGTTGTATGTGTTTGTGTGTGTATGTGTGGACGTATGTGTGTGTTCCCACGTTCGCTGGGTCAACTTCAGTCCTCTTTTCTAAGGTTATGTAAAAAACTTGGGTCTTTGCATCCAAAGGTGTCAAGTTGTGATGTAATAGCGAGTTATCGTATAAAGGGACAGTGTCGGGAGTCAAAATTCGCCGTACCCTGTGTTCCTTTTTTGATGCCACGCTCCAAATCAAAAAACTTATTTGTACTCACTTTGCTATGCTTGGTTATAGGGTCTAGGTAAGTATGGGTGGGGGTTTAACCTCTTGTCCGTCCGTCCGCCTTTTCCTCTGCGCCAACTCTCCAACTGATTGTTTGTTGTTGTTTTGTTACGCGTCACGGAATTCACGTTTAGATTTTATTGTTTTGTTTGTGTAGATATTGGTTTGTGGTGTAGAAATTGTCTTTGTTATTTTTTACAAACTTTAGTTTTCTTTTTGTTGGAAATAGTTCACTTTGATTTCAGTGTAATTGGTTTTTTTGATATTTGTGTTTTTGTATGTAAACTTTTTTGTTTAGTATTTTTTAAAACAAATTTAATTTTAATTTTTTTTTTCTTGTAAAATATTTTTTTGTTTAATCACTTGGTAGTTTGTGTGTATATTGTTGAAAATTTAATGTTTAATTTGAAAAAATCTATTTTTAAACTTTTTTGTTTGTTCTTTTGTTTTAGGTTCCACTGTATGTCTTCCACTGATATGTTCCACTGTGTTGCAATTTTCACTGTATTTGTAAAATGTTAGTGGTTTTTTTTCAAATTATTTATTCTTTTTTTCCAAAAATTATTCTCTGTTTTGTTGTTGTTGTTTTAAGATTTTTCTACTTTGCAATTTCACTGTTCCACTGTGTGTTTTTGTTGTTGTAGGATTTTTTCTTTCACTGTTCACAAACTTCTTTTTTTTTCCAAATTTTATTTTTGTTGTAATTGTTAAGATTTCTTAACTTCACTATCTGGCTCGATATGGACCAAATGTTTAGCACTTTACCTTTTTGTACTTGTTACCAATAGACAAAATATTTTGTTTGCTTATTTTCAAATTCAATTTCAACTCTTTATTTACAATTCAGTTTAGGTTTTGTATGTACAAATGGTTTACATAGGTAAGTATAACACTTTTTCAAGGTAAGTATTTTATTTTCTTTTTCTGTAGGTATCGTTTTTCATATGTTTTAAAAAGGTAAGTATTTAGGTATAAATTCACAGGTAAGTAGAAGGTTTATGTGTTTAAAGCGTTTACACTGGTAAGTATGAAGGTTTATGTACACAGGTAAGTATGATAGGTAAATTTACAATATAAAATTTTTATGCTTTTTTGTTCTTTTTATGTAATTTCAATGTAAATGATTTGGTGTTTATTCACAGGTGAGTATTGGGTAATTACAGGTAAGTATTTTTGTACAAATATTTCTAATTCAATTATTAACTTTTCACTGTACAATATTTAATATGAATTTAACTTTTTACTTAAAACTTTTTTACTTATAGCTTTTTTAGTTTGAACACACTTCGATCACGACGGGGGGTTGTACGTTGGTTTCGGTTTGATCAGAAAACTTCGAATGACTTTCTTCTGATTTGCATCGTCACATAAAACCTGTTTTGCATTCCAATGGTTTTGGAAATGCAGAAACAGAAATGACAAAAACATACAAATTAGGTTCTAGCTTGCTTGTTGGTATGTGTGTATGTACTAAAAGCATACCGCTATGCTACAGTGCGTTCAACAAGATAGCGCTTACACTGCGCGCAAAGAGAATAGCACTTAAAAATAAAAACAGCGTACATTCATGTACACAGCCATTTCGGTGAGATAATGTAGCTAAAACCTGCAAAATACCGAAAATCGGGAGGTACGGCACTGAAATATGTATGTTTTGAATTCAAACTAAATAGAATGGGCTAAACACACTTGTACCCAAACATCTTTTTAAAAAAATGGCGAAAAATGTATATATTCGATGGGTTTGGTTTGCTTTAAAAATGAATGAAACAGTGTCATTAAATAAATGAAAGAGTTTCATTAGATAAATGAAAGAGTTTCATTAAATAAATGAAACATTTTTGAAATTCCTTTTTGCGTTTTGTATACCTTGTAAATCTGTTAAGTTAGAAAATTTGTCTTCTAATTATTTTGACGTTATTAAACTAACTAAATTTTTTACAATCATAAAAAGAACACATTTATATATTGGCTACATACATACACTACCGCTCACTTGAATAGAACCCCCCTGCAAAATTTTTTTCAACCTCCATTTTTTCCGAATTATACAATATATGAAATTTTTAAGTTTTATTATATTTTGCTTCATGTGTTTGGAGTAAACATAGTCATTCATTTGCATTCAAATCCAATTTTTATAAGAATTATGCAAGGAAAACAAAATAAAGTCAAAAATTGAAGTAAAAAAAATTGGCTCATTTGAATAGAACCCCCCTTTAAAACTTGGGAATACAGAAAGATTGTAGTAGAATATCGATGCATATTTACTTTATATTGAAAACGAAATACTTTCAGTAATATTCAGTAAAAGTATATCCCTCCTGATTAAGGATACACCCGTATATCCTGCTTTGGCAAGTATTCTTTAAATAATCGGGTGTAATGCCCAACAAAGCTTGCTTTTTTCATTCAACAAGTTTATTTTTGGAAGCGTGCTGTCTCCTTTAGTCGTATATTTTACGCATAAATCATTTTCATAAATTTTAGAGAATATTTACCACTGTAGAATATGGCGGACCCGCAAGGATTTTCGCATTTCTTTTCAAAATTTTAAGTTGTTATGACTCGAAGTGTACAAAAGTTTATAAAATCGTGATGAAATTTCCACACGGGATATCCAAAAATGTTACTCACTACTGTATATGTCTGTTTCAGAACTCCTTTATAAATTGCCGTACGCATTAAGGTGAAGTAAATTGACGCTCATGTCCTTAATAATTAGTAATGTCTTTCAGCACCATAAAAGCACATTCATCGCTACAGAAACAATTTAGAAGATGGTCTTCCATTCAATAGTTATGCAATTGTTTACTTAATAAGGATAGTCCTTACTAATTATGAAGGACTTGGGCGTCAATTTCTTTCGCCCTAAATGCGCACGACAATTTACAAAGTAGTTCTGAAACAGACATATCCAGTAGTGAGTAAAATTTTTGGATATCCCGTGTGGAAATTTCATCACGATTTTATAAACGTGTGTACACTTCGAGTCATAAAAACTTACAATTTTGAAAATAAATGCGGATGTCCTTGCGAGACCGCCATATTCTAGAGTGGAAAATATTCTCTAAAATGTATGGGAATGATTTATGCGTAAAATGTACGACTAAAGCAATGGATCAATAAAGATCGTAGTGTTCGTCTGCGGAACACTAAAGATCGTAGTGTTCCGACTACCGGATAACTTAAAACCGTAGTGTACCACGTGCAAAACAATAAGGTAATGTACCACACATGAGTTTGGTATGATTCCTGAGGAAAATTTAATATTTTATGTTTTTTAATAAATACAAATTAAGAAATAATACTGTTCGACGTTTAGGTAATCATCTGTTAATTATGATTTGTAAGGAAAATTAAATATTTGATGCACAGTTTATACAGTTGGACACTAAGCCCAGCTGATTGTTATGTTTGCCTTCAAAAACATTATTGTGATTTAAAAATACAAAGAAACTTAAATCACAATAATATAAAATCTATTATGTTTGTTGTCAAAAGTTGTTAACAGAACTCTGAATGACCGACCTTCTATAGGCCTTGGTTTGATGGCTTTTGGGACAAGTAAAAAATAATAAATGCACGCAGAAAAATATATGTTAGAAATACGTTTGGATCCAAACAAATATTTGACTGATTGCAAACAAATATATATTTGGATCCAAACATAATTTTTTTGTGTCCAAACAAATATATGTTTGCAACATTTTGTAATATACCTCAATTTAATATCCCAGTGGGAAAATGTAATCGATGGGAATCGAACGGGTAATACAGAGCCACTATGTTTTATTGATTACCGAATACATTATTCGTAACACGGTGCATGTCCTAGGAAAATAATATATTCCTTTATAGTTTCCATAGAAAGCATCGTGTAATCAATGGGTATATTCTTTTATAGTTCTTTAGTAATATATAATGGAATTCATATACTGGAATGCATCGTATTATGTACATATCTATTCTCTTTTTATAAATAATTTATTCCCCCGTATGCCTTAAGTAATTTATTGGATTAAAATAGAAAAACATGACTTTTAATTCATTTTTTTTTTATTTATATTTGGAAATATAAGGATTTTATGTAGTTAAAAAGTATTCATAGAATACAAAAAAGAATATTCATTCATTAAAAACAGAAGTTAAAATAGTTCATTAAATTATGTTTGGGTACCAACATATTTTTTATGTTAGAACATCCCAGTGGGAAAATTGGGAACATATTACATTGAAAATATATTTATTAACGCATTATAAGCAATACGTTCCAAAACGTATCCGTAAGAATCGAGAAAAGAATATAATTGAACAAAAAGTTAAATTATTAAATATATAATAGAAGATACGTTATATAATATACCGTAAAGAATCGAACGAGTAATTCCACTTGACAAAAAATTCATATTAATTACCTCTTACATTCCCACTGGATACGACAAGGGAATGCAATGTTTCTTTTGGTATTTTTTTTTTTGTAATCCCGTTATCTGCCGACGCCTTTAAGTCGCAGCATAAATTTGCCAGTTTTGTTTGTGTCGTGTAACAATAAAGACGTAATTTTGTAAAAAAAAATTTAATGAACTATTTTAACTTCTGTTTTTAATGAATGAATATTCTTTTTTGTATTCTATGAATACTTTTTAACTACATAAAATCCTTATATTTCCAAATATAAATAAAAAAAATGAATTAAAAGTCATGTTTTTCTATTTTAATCCAATAAATTACTTAAGGCATACGGGGGAATAAATTATTTATAAAAAGAGAATACATATGTACATAATACGATGCATTCCAGTATATGAATTCCATTATATATTACTAAAGAACTATAAAAGAACATACCCATTGATTACACGATGCTTTCTATGGAAACTATAAAGGAATATATTATTTTCCTAGGACATGCACCGTGTTACGAATAATGTATTCGGTAATCAATAAAACATAGTGGCTCTGTATTACCCGTTCGATTCCCATCGATTACATTTTCCCACTGGGATATTTTTATGGGTGGAGAGGATTTTGGTCAAAGAGAGTAACAACAGGGCTCACGCTGCTGCGGAGTGCTGGTTTATAATAAAGCGCTGTGTGCATTGTTCCGATTTCAAACCACAACACAACCCCCACCATCGACTCATCTCTCAATGTTATGAGACTTTATCAACAAACCACACACACAACACAAATACCGCTGTCGCAACAATTGTTGTTAGTTAACTGACAAACCGACAAACCAAACAAGTACAGTGCGTTTGGTGTCGAAAAAACAAAGTTCGCATAGTCAAATACTTCGCAACTACAAATTTGTTCTTTAATATAAAGGCAACATCTAATATCTCAACCCTTCTTACAAGACGATAACAACTACAATGAAAATCTTTAGAAGAAACGGTAATGCTAAGTTTACATTTACGAAATTCACTCGATTTCAACTGTCAATTCCATAGCTCAAACGTCAAATGAAATCTCATCTGGATTTCATTTGACGTTTAACCTATGGATTTGACAGTTGAAATCGATTACAAAATAAAAGATAATGAAATAAAAAGCAGCAAAATTTGTCTCTGCTTTGTTTGGTGGTGTGTGGTGGTTGTTTGTCAATAAAAACAACAAAAACTCGCCAAAATTGTTTTTTCAATCTGTCAGAAAAACCAGTATTTTTTCTTTTTTGCTTTATGTTTGGGACAGTTTGAAAAAAATATATGTTTGCTGCAAAATATGTTTAGGACATATGTGTGTTAGAGAGGCCATTTTTTTTGTGTACAAATTAAGATGAGCATGTTATATCCATGTACTTAAAATCACCTGGGAAGTTTTTGCAGATTCTGAAACTGCAATGCTCATAGATGAGAAATATGAGGAAGCAAAAAAATCGCCGGAGGGATTTTCAAATAAATCGCGATTTAAGTTCACATTTTTAGGGGTTCTTTATGTTTTCACGATTTTGCTTGGAAACCGCGCATCCTTTGTAAATGGGCCTAAAGAAAATGTTGTATTGACCTTTATAATAGCTGTGTTCCTTTACTTACCTGAGGTTACCATTTTAACCATTTGTTACCATTTTTAACCTGCAAAGCGTTCCATAACCCCGAAAAGTGGCAAAACTGGAAGCAATTTTTAAGAGAGTGAGAGGGGAGAGAGAGCGAAAATGGCTTTCTCTTCCACCACAGGCTACCAGCAAAATTTCTGCAGGTAGAAAATGGCAGAACTGATTTTTCGACTTTTGTTTGACGGTTATTTCACAAAATGGACGAAAAACCGAAGAAAAAGTCGAACACTGACAACACTAAATTAAAAACTGTGAAATAAAAGACGAAAATTTATTTTTTTATGTTTTTTTCTGGCATTGCTGCCGGATCTACCATTTTTCCGTTCCTTTACTTTTCTGGTAAAAATGTTCATGAGAGAGCAAATTTGAACAATTTTGACACTTTTCTCTTTTACCACTCTCACATTAAAAAAGTAAAGGAACAAAGCTAATATTTTCGTAGGTTTAACCGTTTTTGAGATATAGAAGTTCAAATTGAGACAATGCATTGACTGTATCGCCTCCTTATAAAACAATACAATTTTTTTTTCTTTATTTATTCCTCGTGGGAACATAGGGCATCAACAATACATTTATACAATGATCTATTATGCACAATTGTTTTTATATAATCCCATGATTTATCGATATTTGCCAATTCCTTGAGTACTGTTCTTCTCCAGGACATTTTTGGGCGACCCGGTCTTCTACTGCCCTGCGGATTCCAATCTAGGGCCATTCTCGAGATTGTATTATGCGTCTTCCTCAAAGTGTGGCCAATCCAGTTCCATTTCTTTCTTTTTATCTGCATTGCAATAGGTGTTTCATCGGCTAATCTCCATAAGCATTCATTAGAAATAGTATTTGGCCAAAATATACCACATATGATTCGGAGACATTTGTTGATGAAAGTCTGAAGTCTCTGTATAATTTGCTCGTTATAGAACCAAGTTTCGCTGCCATATAACAATGTAGATTTTACGCAAGCTTTGAAAATTCTCAACTTCGTAGCTCTTGTTATCTGTGTGTTTTTCCACGTTTTTCTCAGCCGACCAAATGCGCTTCTTGCCTTATTAAGTCAGTTTGAGACATCTTCATCGATACTGCCAGCTATGTTCACAATGCTTCCTAAATAGCAGAATGATTCAACGTAAGGAATCGGTTGATTGTCAATTTTGATCGCATCGTCGTTGCGGTTGTTAAGTCGCATTGCATACGTTTTTTTAATGTTGATTTCTAGTCCAACTTATCTTGCTAGTCGAACTAGATCATTTATTTTGTCCTGCATGTCGCAGACCTTGTGTGACAGTAGACAGATATCATCTGCATATGCTAGGTCCTCGAGCTGCCTATTCAGACCCCATGTTATGCCTCGCCTCTTCCGGCACAACTTTAACATTATGTCATCTAACACTATTGCAAAAAGTAGTGGTGATAATGGACAACCTTGACGTACACCAACGTTTGTTTTGAATGGGATACTTAGTGTCCCATTATGAAGTACTTGTAAGTCGGCGTTGGCGTACATAGCCTTTATTATTGCTATTAATTTGTTCGGAATACCCCGTCAGGATTACTGTTGCTAGTACTTTGTATACGCTGATTAGCAGTGTGATTCCTCTCCAGTTTTCGTAAGAACGAAGGTCGTCTTTTTTCGGGATTTTGACAATTATTCCTTTTGTCCATGCAGCGTCCACGTATTCCTCGCTCCAAAATGTTGAGGTGTAGAAGTGGATGATGTTAGCGGTCACTTCAATGTCCGCTAAGAGTAGTGCTGGGGGTATGTTGTCCTCTCCGGCTGCTTTATTTTTCTTTAGTTTAGCAATAGCTATCATTACTTCCTCTTTGGTCGGGGCTTCAGCATTGACTTCCTCGCTTCTTTCTGTGTCATTAACATTTTCAAACGCAGTGGGTTCGTCAGCATCTTCGGTATTCGTAAGTCCTTCAAAATATTCCCTCCATCTGTTGAGTTGCGCTTCTGGAGTTGTCAGTAGAGTTCCATCTCTGTCCCGCACTGGTTGATGTGTATTTTGTTTTTTATTGTTGATTTTATTTATAAGTTGATGCAATTCTCTTGTGTTGTTTGCACCCGCAGCGGCTTCTGCTTCTTTTGCCAAATTTTCCATATACTTTCTCTTGTCTTTTCTTGCCGATCGCTTAACAGCTTTAGCAATCGCGTTGTATTGAGGTTTTTGTGAACTGTCCTCGTTCACCCGCGCTTTCATTACTGCAATTTTAAAGAAAAATTTAATCATCCAATCTTGTAGAGAATTTTCACAGCTTCAACATTTTCTTTAGTCCCATTTTGATATGACTTGCGGTTTCCAAGCAAAATCTTGCAGACTTAAGATAAAAACCTAAAAATTTGAACTGAACCTCTATATCGCAGAAATGGTAAAACCTACGAAAAAACCTAATGGTCAGTCTTGTAGAGAATTTTCACAGCTACAATATTTTCTTTAGACACATTTCGATATGACTTGCGGTTTCCAAGCAAAATCGTGAAAACCTAAAAAAAACCTAAAATTGTGAATTTTGATCGCGATTTATTTAAATAGCCCTCCGGCGATTGTTTCTGATTTTTTTATTTTTCTTATCTATGAACATTGCTGTTTTAGAATCCGCGAAATCTGCCCATGTGTAAGCGGTATTCATTAAAAGTTAGTTAAGGTGCACTGAGCATTTTATTGTTTTATAAGGAGACGATACAGTCAGTGCATTGTCTCAATTTAAACTTCTATATCTCAAAAACGGTAAAACCTACGAAAATATCATTTATGTCAATCTTGTGGAGAATTTTCACAGCTACAACATTTTCATTAGGCCCATTTACAAAGGATTCGCGGTTTCCAAGCAAAATCGTGAAAACCTAAAGAACCCCTAAAAATGTGAACTTAAATCGCGATTTATTTGAAAATCCCTCCGGCGATTTTTTTTTGTTCCGAAAAATATTGTTCGGAAAATATTGATAACAACACAATGTTTGCGGAAATTGTACCTGTAACTTTTTGTATCAAAAACAATATTCCTCAATGAATGCAGTTGAAAGTATGTGGAGGAAATATAATTTAAGAAAGCTGTCACTCTTGACATTTTGTACGTTTCCATAAAAGGTAAACGTTTTAGTGGCATAAGTGTGTACTCAAATTCAGATAATGGGTTACACTGTTGAGTCCCACTAGACATAACTATCTTGTTGTAAGGAGGCTTCCCCATACTTCGTATTCAAATAAAGACTATTCTTAACTCCAATATACAGTTGCTTTGTGTTGTTTCAACTTCGTCAAAATATTTCAGTTGCACACTTATGCATTGTTCCTCGAAAATGCAACTAAATGCATCAGAAATAAAATGATACATGTTTGCTTTTTACCTGCGTTAAAAATGCCTATTTTTTGACTTTTGAAAAACGTAGCTTCGCAGTTGTTAAGTACTATGGCGTTAAGAAACATAACACTTCACATATTTGCAGTCATTTGCCAAGCAACTGACGATACGAAAGTCAGCCACTGACTAACTGATGTTGTTTATGTCTTTATGTGTACATAATTATACAATTATGTCGTTATCTACTTAAATAAAACGAGTAAGAAAAATAACAAAATTGGAAAACAGATGACACTTTGGTCTTAATCATATGGACATTTCCCGAGTATTTCAACCACGTAAAAATTCTCTACAAGTGGTGTCTTAAGACACGACGTTCGGACACGGCGATGAGCAGTATGTCCCATGTTATTAAGCTAATACTCTCACTACCTTCTGGGACAATTGTTATATCAAGTAATAATAACAATAATCAAATTAAAGTGAAAACATTTTTTAAAGTTCGTTTAGAACAAGAAAAAAAAGTTTGAAAGAAAATTAACACATTCATTTTAATGGGAAAAAATTGTATACATACCTTTGTCTTGGTACCCTGTAAATCTAAATCTAATAAGGCACTGTCATGCTGACTTTCATCACAGTCAATGTTTTGTTTTAATACTGGAACAGCTGTTTCAGATTCATCTCCAGGCGTGTTTATACATCCATCATTTTCATCCTGTACCTGAATACCTTCAGATTCATTTAATGTTGTAACCACCGGATCAGAATTTGTCTCTAAAGATTCTTTTTGATTTGCTGCATTTTCATCATTTGGCGGCGACGACACATCGTGATTGACACAATCCGCATTGTTACCTTCATTTGTCCCACTCTCCTCATTGGGCTTTTCAAGACTCTCTGCTTCTGGACTTTCTTTACTATCTCCCTCTAGTTGCAGTTTATTAGGTTCTGCTGATTCCCCCGAGGACGTTGGTTTTTCAATTTCTCCACCTTGCAGTTCTTTATTTTCATCTGCTGTTGCAATCTCTGTATCATCTACAGCTGTTGGTTTTTCACCTTCAACACCCTGTCGTTCTTCAGTTTGATCTGCTGTTGCAACTTCTTTACCATCTGCAGATTCCTTGTTATTTTCTTCTGCTGTTCCAATTTCTATTTCAGCCTCTAAGGCCGTTCTTATGGCATCGGGTAAATCACTAAGAATTTCTTCTGTTGTCTCTAAGGCACTGTTCAAATTCAATTTACAACTATTTACATCTGCAGGTGGATTTTCCTCGAAAATTGTTTCTAAGGGTTATTTTTCTGGAGTTAATATTGACGCATCAACTCCCACACCAGAATCCCGACTTAAGCGATGCGGACTTACTACTAACTTGTGCTGTTCATCCTCTGTAAAACCAAAAAACTCGGATTCACTATCGGTAAAGCCACAAAATTCTGAATTGTGGCCAGGACTATTTGGTGGAGTATCGATAATACCAGACATATCTGTGTTGTTTAGTGAAAATGCCTGCAATTGGCTTTTGCTCAATGTATAATGTCTGGGGTTCGGTGGTGGTCTTGAGGGCTTCATTGAACGCTAAAAGGAAACAAAAAAGGGATTTATTGATCAAAATGATTGCCTATTGGTTTTTCTTTTAAGAAAACTTACCGCTCTTAAATATGAGTCCATATCAGGTCCCAATTTAAACAAAACTTTTCTTCTTACAAGTTTCGGTGGTAATTTGAAAATATTTAACAAAAGAGGATGCTCTTTCGGTAGTTCTATCACAGGTACTTTATAGGTTTCTTGAGAAAAATGCTCCATTACACCATCTCTCATTTCGAGAGCTTGACGCAACTCATCATCCATGTATATGGATGTGTTGTTTAATTTTACGGTTGGCGTCAGCATATGCAAGTCACCTTCATATACATCTGACAAGTGGACACCTTCATCATCAGTGGCGGGTATTTGAATTTGTAAACGTTCAGAGGGTTCTGTAGTAAAAAAGAAAACTTGATATATTTTAATATGTTTTATATATTTTTGTCGATTTTATGTACCACTAGCAGACCCCGGTCCGCGTTGCTGGCCCGTCGTAATGAGTTTTAATTCAAAAGTAGGTATTTTCTACCTCACTTCTTCGGTCCATTGTCAAACCGAGAAGGATTTCAAATTTATCAACAGATTTTGTCTGTAACCTTTCATTTCTCTTACGGACTTTGTCGGATTTTTCGCCAATTTGTGCCTTTTAGGATTTATTATCGTCCATGTCACTGTCTTTATCCTAAAGCGATCTAATAATAAAAGTTAAAAAAATGATTAAATCGAATTCTCCCGCTTATTTAGGCCTATATGTTTTAGCTTTTCATGGCTGATGGACCGTTGAACCTCACCATTTAAGTACATTTGTAAATATATAGTTTTTCTTGATCGGGGGACAACCACCGTTGTCTCGAAAACTAATTTGCAACCTGATGCACTCATAAGTTCAACAAATACACCGATTATAAAATAATAGCCCCGAAATTCGTCTACAAAT
This sequence comes from Musca autumnalis, assembly GCF_047663935.1. Taxonomy (NCBI): domain Eukaryota; kingdom Metazoa; phylum Arthropoda; class Insecta; order Diptera; family Muscidae; genus Musca; species Musca autumnalis. The sequence continues at coordinate 106,142,535 of NW_027411644.1, forward strand.
ATATAGCATTTTGGGCCACGGGACATTCCTGAATATTTTCTGAAAATTAGGTTCAGTAGTTTTGGAAAAATAATGTTTTGAAAAGAGTGGGCGTGGTCATCAATTTTCAAGATATAACATATTAAAAAAAGTGGGCCTGGTCCGGTCCTAGGGTGCACACAACTTCATTGCCTACCAAAATGTATGCTGAAACCGATATAATCATAAGTTTGGCTTATACATTTAGCGTTTAACAGAAAGGCATGGGGAAGGTACCCCACATAACAACGGCAAACATTCAGCTTTTGCTGCAAATTTTATAGAAATCCCTTCAGTAGTATTGGAGTTATGACATACTAAAAAAAACAGGCTTGGTCGGGCCTATGGGCCCCAAAGAAGTACCTAGATTGTATATTAATCCGTAAATTTTTATTCCGATACATACATAATTTTTGCAAATATAACGTTTTTTAAAAAAATATCGCATAGGGGAGGTACCCCGCCCCCTCTGGAATTCAATAAAATATGTAACCTGTTTTCGGGGGCGTGGTAAACTTTTCTTTCCAAAAAACTTAAGTTGGGTTATAACAGGATTTGATTTTTATTCATAAAGGTAAGGCCTTTTTTTAAATATGCTCTCTTCAAAATTCAAGAAAATATGCCTGTATATTCCCTGACATTTTCACGAATATCGGTTCAGTAGTTTTGTAGATGTAACATATTTTAAAAAGTGGATATGGTCAAGTCTGTGGTTCCTAAAAAAAATAGGTAAGGTCGGAGACACAACCACAATTGTCTCGCAAATTAACTTCCAAATAGATACATTCGTAATTATTGTAAATATAACATTTTTAAAAAAGTAGGGTATAAGGGAAGATCCCCGCCCTTTCCGAAATGCAACTGAATTTGTAGCATATTTTAAGCGGGGACCATCTCTGTACATTCCCTGGCAATTTCAGAAAAATCGGTTCAGTAGTTTTTGTAGAAATGATAAAAATAGAAAATTGAAAAAATTGGGCGTAAAAGTGGGCATGGTCAAATTTTCTTTGCATAAAAACCCAGGTCGAAAATCGGTCCAGCCGTTCTCAACTGATGCCATTACCAACGAACGATATTTGATTTTTATTTATAAAGATTTAAAAGTTTAGACAAATCGCGATTTTCTTCAAAATCCCCTGTAGATATAACCTAATTAGAAAGTGAGCGTGGTCGGATGTAGTGCGATTCCGTAACTCCTTAACGACAGAATTAACGACGAATGTCGGTAGGTCCCAATTTACATTAGGCGAGTTTACTTGCGGCAATTGTCAGTTTGTGGGTGAGAGAGGGTGTTGAGAGGCAAAGGGTTACCATATACCTCACCTCTCTCTCCATCAAACTGACAATTGCCGCAAGTAAACTCGCCTAATGTAAATTGGGACTAGTTAACGATAATTTTCGGTAAGTGATATTCTGTATACCAATTTTAACAATTTTGTCGGTAAATTTTGTCGTTAATTACCGAAAATTATTATTAAGTTAACAACCAAAAAAAAGTTGTTGTTAAGTCTTAACGACAGTACATTATTGCAATATTTTGTTGATTTCTTTAAAAAACGGCGTTTTTATATGAGCATATTTTATGTTAAATCTCTCAAATAAAACGCTTGCATTTAAATTATGAATGGTGGCAAAATTAAACGGCAAGCGTTTTATTTGAGAGATTCTATCATGAGAAAGAATGTATATATTGAGGCTAAGCGACAAATTATTTTTTGAGTTTAAGTGCATTTCTAAATAAAACACTGAAACTTAATTTTTTAAATTATTTTTTTATTTTTAACTTTTTAGTAAATACATTTTTTGACCACTGAGATCCCCAAATGCCGAATTACAGTCCATTTGTACAGTTGGTACAGTTATATGGATGCTATATTAAACCTTGACCTACGTCCACAATTTTTAGTGGGGAAGTTCCTGGACTATTGAGAACTCCAAATGCCAAGTTACAGCAAATTCGGGCTAAAAATGAAGACAAAATCCTCAAAATACCAGAAGTCGGGTGGTACCGTTATATGGAGGCTATAGGAAAAATGGACCCATATTGGTTTTGGTTTCGTATTCATGTATTGTCATCTAAATCTGAAAAATGTGCAAAGTGTTAGTTCGATTGGTCAACTGCAACCGTGCTAAAAATCAGTTACCAGATTTTAAAAGGGGGTCAAGTTAGACACCGTAAAAACACTGTAAGAATGGACCAATATTATTTCTGATTTCATATTCATGTATTGTCATCCAAATCTGAAAAGTGTGCAAATTTTAAGTTCGATTGGTAAACTGCAACTATGTGAAAAATGAGTTACCAGATTTGAAAAGCAAATTAGATAAAACACTGTAAAACAGTGTAAAAATGGACCAATATTGGTTTTGATTTCATATTCGTGTATTGTCATCCAAATCTGAGAAGTATGCAAAGTTTTAGTTCGATTGGTCAACTGCAACCGTGTTAAAAATGAGTTACCAGATTTGAACTAAACACACACCAAGGCAAGTTAAAGTCCCAATTTACATTAGGCGAGTTTACTTGCGGCAATTGTCAGTTTGTGGGTGAGAGAGGGTGTTGAGAGGCAAAGGGTTACCATATACCTCACCTCTCTCTCCATCAAACTGACAATTGCCGCAAGTAAACTCGCCTAATGTAAATTGGGACAAATAAAACACTGTAAAAATATAATATTTGACATTTCCTTCCTATCGATTTTCGTCGGTATGAGTTAACGATTTCTACAATCGTTAACATAAAGTTACAGAATAGCACATTCGTTAACTCAACCGAATATTTTCGTTAACTACCGATGTCGGTTCGTTATTAAAAAAAGTTACAGAATCGCACTACTGAAGTCACAAAATAAGTACGTAAGGTTGGAGACACAATCGCCATTGACTCGCAAATAAATTCCCAAACCGATATATTCGTATTTGTTGCAAATATTGCATTTTTACAAAAATATGGCATAGGGGAGGTACCCGCCCGATCCGAAAGTCAAAAAATATGTAGCCTATTTTTATCGGGGACCAACCCTGTACATTCGCTGAAAGTTTCAGGAAAATCGATTTAGTAGTTTCGTAGATATAACATATTTAAAAAAGTGGGCTTTGTCCATTCTTAATGCCCCAAATAAGCACGTAAGGTCGGAGACACAATCGCCATTGACTCGGAAATTAATTTTCAAGGCGATACATTTGTAATTGTTGCAAATATTGCATTTTTACAAAAATAGGGCATAGGGGAGGTACCCCTCCCGATCCGAAATTCAACCATATATGTATGTAGCCTATTTCAACCGGGGGCCATCACTCTACGTTCCCTGCAAATTTCAGGAAAATCTATTGAGTAGTTCCGTAGATATAACATATTTATTAAAGTGGGCGGAAAAGTGGGCGTGGCCAATTTTTCTTTGCATAAAAACCTAAACTGGACTATGACTAACATTTCCACAAAAAATTATCCAAATCGCTCTACCCGTTTTCAACTGATTCAATTACCAACAAACGACAATTGAGTTTTATATATAAAGATTATCATTGTCATTCATTACATGAACTTCTAACTCAATGAAACCCTCCTTTTCTCTTGTACTATCACCAGGTACTTCTTCTGGCTTGTCTGTTTCTGATTCAGCGCCAGCTTCATTTGCTTGGTTTCCGTCTACATTTTCAGTCGAAGATTCTTTTTCTTCACTACTTTTCTCCAGCTCTTTCTCATTGGCTGTATGTTGACCACCTGCTGCTGTTTCTATGCAATTATTTGTATCTTCTGCAGTAACCTCTCCATTGGCTAATGGAACTGTAATAATTGCTGTTTCTTCGGTCGTTTGTTCTTCGTTCGAAGTCCTTTCAGTTGTACTTTGAGTTATTGGCGGCTCACCATTTGTATTTTCGGTTTGCTTTTCACTTTCATCATTCCCAGTAGTTGCTGCATCTGTCACTACTCCCTCCTCGGTAAGCTTTTCTGGAGGTAGAGTCTTCTCATTTTCTCCAACAATGGAATTGGTTGTCTCATTAAGAGATTTTTCCGCATCCGATATGGTTGCATCATTACAGCTTTCTGTTTGAATAAGTAAACTATCACCCAGACCCGATTCATTTTCCTGCAAATGTGTTGTATCTGCCGTTTTATTTGCCTCACTTTCCTCCGCAGAACTATTGTTGAGTGTTGTGTCGTGGCTGTTGGCGGTGCTGTTGTTGTTTTCAAATTGACTTGTATTTGCCGTACTTTCCATAATACTTGTACCAATTCCAGAATCATTGATACTCGAAACATCATTTATCACATTACTGCCATTCAAATCCAATAAAGAACTCTCCATTGTTGCGGGCATATCTTCCTCTGTTTGATTTGCATTTAAAGGCACACTATTGGATCTTTTAGGACTTTTCCACAACGTATCAATTTCCAGCTGTAATACACGATTTTCTAAATTGATATATTTTTGTACATATTCCTCGGATAATGGTGGCCATTCTTGATTCCTCTGACATTCTGCACTATCCATATCCTCGTTTTCTTCTTCAGCTTGGGCATCAAGATAATCCTTAACTTTGAAATGTAAACGGAAGTTGATATCCGGCACCAGCGTGTTGTAACGGTGCTCGATGTGATATGTAAATAATTTGTAGTTTCTTTTTGTATCAACTTCTTCTTCATTTTCCAAATCATATATGGTTGCATGTAACCAGCCGGCCGGATGTATTTGTTGTTCCATTTCGATGTTACGCGGTAAGGATTTTGGTTTGACGGGTGTCTTGGGCGGTGCAAAGCGTTTTTCCTCTGTCATCTTTTTGAATTTTTTAGGTTCCAATTGAACTTCATACGGATCGGTCGGTGCATCAAGGGCCCGTTTACGTCCACGTTTGGGTTTTTCTGCTGTTGCTGCTGCCGCTTCCTCGGAAGATTCTTTTTCATTTCTGAAAAAAAATATGAACGTAAACGCAAGTTGCATTAGAAAATTTAACTTTTGTTTTATCAAGATCTACGGTGGGAATCGATGCCTTAGGGTCATTTACTATTGTTGGAGACGGGGAAACCGAATACATATCGGCTTTGACGTAGCTAAGGAAATAATCCTTGATAGGAGTGAATGGGCGCAGGGTAGACCACTTCCTCATAGCCTGTCAATGTTTACTGATGGGTCGATGAAGTCGAGGGAGTTGGTGTGTTTTGTGAAGAACTGAAAATTAGGCGCTCGGACAAAAGGACACAGGCTGCTTGAATTGCGTGATATGGTAACCCTCTCTTATTTTCCCTCCATAGACCCCGAAGCCATGTGGCGGATCATCCTGGACTAAGTTCGGCACATTCAAATAACCCCATTTGCTTCCCTACCTACATTTTTCTCTCCCTTCATTTTCCCTACTACCCCTTTCTATCTCAAGACCATAACGGTAGCTGCGCATCCCATAACATGAAATGGAATTTCCTTGAATTTTTCCATCGTCAGTCAATGACCTATGAAGTTTATTACCGTCATGTGCCGATGTAGAACAAGCTGGAACTGGGATTGCTGCTGGTTGACCATCTGAGTCCATACTCCCTCCATTTTACTCTCATCTTTCCTAGTACACTTGCCTGGGATCACCGTGGTGTACAGCTCGTCGTCGGTCCGTATCAAATTGAGTAAAATTTCCTCCAGGGTATGCTCTTTGGAGCAAGTCGACGAGTTCTCTACTTTGTTGCACTAAAATATCTATGGTCTTAAGAGTTCGGATCCGCAGTATACAGAGTTAGATGTCACTTTTCTAACCCCAGAGACATGTTGAGTCAGATGTGTCGGATGCTGCCCTCAGACACCTCTGATTTAACACGTCACAAAAACTCCATTCGCATCCGCCACCTGGGAAGAAACGCGCAGTAGGAGAATAACATCTCCTAAAGAAGGCTAAAATCTTCTATGGGGGCTATATCAAAACGTGGACCTATACCTACATTTCTTAGCAAATATGTTTTATGTCCCCAATGAATACTATATACCAAATTTAAGCCATTTCGGTGGCGAGCAGTAGGGTTTCCGACGAATATTTCGATGTATTACAAACAACGTGAATATACCCTCCACCCTATGGTGGAAGTACAGAGTACTTTTCTTTAAAAATTTTATTCTAGAATGTCCAGCAGGACATGTGGCTGGCTATTCAACCTAACCTAATTGCCCTTCGATATGATTCTTTACGGTAATTAGCATAATATACTTCTAAAGATTTCATACAGTCAAACTTCGTTATAGACTATCTTGTGTGAACATTCTTTGATCTATAAGAGGTTCGTTATAGAGATGTTTGACTGTATAAGCATTTTACATCTACATCGTGCAGTGCAAAGTATAGCGTCTCCTTATAACAAACAAAAAATATAAATAAAAATACTTGATTAAATGAAATGGATCAAACAATTGGTCTGTTCCTTTACTTTTGAAAATGGATTGTGTCTGAAGTAAAGGAACGCTTTTCGAGTAAAAAATTGGTAAAACTTGAAGATTCTTGAACGTAAAGGAACAGAGCTAATACGAGTATATATATAAAAGTGATAACAAGTCAAAGCAAAACAAAAAGCCGGTGATAACACGATGTATACAAAAAAAGAAAAAAACAAAACAAATCAACTTACTGTTCCTTTTGTTGTTGTATTTCCTGATCGGCATTTGATAGCGTTAATATTTGACGCTCCACTAAACTTTGAACGTAATCAACACGTTTGGAATATATTTTAGAAGAGTTGACCAACAAAAGACCGGCTTCATTCAAAATTAGATCACGATCTATGCCAAGGCGTTCAAACAAATCCAAATACTAAAAAGAAATTTAAAATAAAATTGTTAAAGCAAAAATAAAAAATGCGAAATGGTCTACTTACATATCTTAGGGAAATATTAAAATCTGTTGAATATTCAGCATGTTCTGATAATTCAATTAATAGTAATACAATATTCTTTTGTGATGGCTCCTCTTCTACGGTACGAATTAGTTTGGATACTTTTGAATTGGGATGCTTATCTGCTGCCCGCAGAATGTCATTCAATAGAAGATTATTGCTGTTGTTATCTGTTGGTTGTACAATAAACAAAACGAAAACAATCACTAATATAAATACACCCATATCGATTAATGTAAATGTACATTGTAAATACAATGTTGTAAAGCTAGTTTATAAATTAACATCATTATCATTGAGGAGGGTAAAGGGTCGCAACAAACATAATGAACATTAACACACACATATGCACTCCTTAAAACACGCACTTGTTTGGTTAATGTGTATGTTGAATGTTTTATTTTTTCTTCGTTTGTTGTGCATGCATTTGTTGGACTGTACCTCCCATACATTAATTTTTAGTACAAATCAAAGGTGAATTAATTAAAAAAAGAAATCTTACCCATTATTATTATTCTACAATCCTGTGTTATGTTCCGCCAATAATATACAATTTTTACGCCTACTTATATCCCAAATGTCCCGCCTTTTCAATTATAAGATCCTTTTCATTTTATACTAATTATATTTTTATTTTTTGACTACTAGTTTTATCTTAATATTTGTTTATTTTTACTTTAATAAACAATTTCTATCATCTTATTGCCCCTTCATCATCATGTTAGTATTAGTGTGCATAACACGCTCAACTGTAGCCCAATTTCCATGTATTCCTTAATTATGAATTTATCATTTTTGTTGCCATTTATATTTTTGTTTATCGATTTGTTGTTTTTCATTGAACAATTTTCACTTTCATTTAGAATTAAATAATTTACACTAAAAACATTATTTTTCCTTTCTGTTTTGATCTTCTTTATTCTGTATTAGGGCTTTATTTTTCTCACATATTTACTCGTTGAAGTTTCACTCGCCACTTCATTGTAATAATAAGTCTAAAACCTTCAAAATATTAAAATCGGGAGGCACCGTTCTATTGAGCCCATTTCAAAACCTATGGACTTGCAAATTTTTGTGGGAAAGTTTTGAAGCTCCAAAAAAACTAAATACGACATTTCAGCCATTTCGTTGAAAAAATGTGGTTAAAATCTTGAAATGTGGTTAAAATCTTGGGAGGTGCCGTTCTATGGTGGCTATATCAAAGTGGACCTATACTGACAAATATCTGGGGAAAGAAGACATAAGGCCTCGACACATAAAAAGCATGGCATTCTTGCTTAACAGACATGCCTAAATATGTCCGTATTCCCAAAGCGTGTGTGGTGAAAAAAGTAGAACACATTTATTCTTATGAATATTACCGAAATACGTCGAGCGTATTTTATTTCAGGCCCATACCTATATACGGACGTATACCCAGGGAGTGTGCGGTGAAAAAAGTAGAACACATGTATTCTTATGAGAACTACCGAAATACGTCGAGCGTATACTTTTTGTAAGTTGAAAAAGTTTAACTTTGACATAACGTTATTGTTTGTATGTGTGTGTGTTTTGTATTTTAAAAACAAACAAAACATGAAATACAATTCATTGCAAAGGAAAATTATTTGTTTTACGAATGAAAACATTTAAGTAAGTTTCGGTCGCGGATTATGTGTTTTAAATGTGATTTTGGACTCAACATATTTGGGTAATACGGACTCTCAGAGAGCGTTGTTTTGGTAGGTTGGTGAAATATTTGTGTACGTCCCGTCGTTATTTAGGTTTAGCAGTTAAATTGAACAAATTCAACTTTGACAGAACGTAAAATATGTTTTGTATGTATGTACATATGTATGTGTTTGTTTTTTATTTTGAAAACAAAAGCCCCAGTTGTTCGGGTAACTAGGGAATAACTAGCAATTTTGCTGGCTACTGGTAAACACCCCTAGTTACCGCCCAATCTACTCGCAATGTTATAGACTGGTGAATTTAACATGGGGAAGTCATAGGAAGGGGTCTATTGCCCCCTCACTGCATTACCAGTAACCAGGAAATTCGATAGTCTTGGAAAGTCAATTGTCCCTTCATTGCATTACCAGTAACCAGGTAATTGGATAGTCTTGGGAAACTCAATTGTCCCTTCATTACCAGTAACCAGTTAAATCGATAGTTAGAAATGATAGCCAAAATCACTAGTATGTTTTGATCAGCTAAATGGGTAAATGCTTAACGTGTAACGGATATTATATCAGTTTATAAAAAATATAATTATAACATTTAATCTGTATATTCGCTAACCACGCTTTATTTAATTACATGACGTGTATATACATACACTAGCAAGTGCCCGCTACTTCGTTAGCGGTGAATTCACATGAATATAAAGGAGGATAATAAATAAATAAATAAATTGAAATGCAGAGTATAGTTTCACCCGTTCCTATTTACAAATTCTTTATCCAGTAAAGTACGACAGTTTAAGGTTTTACCACATAATCTTTCTAAAAATCATACCTGTGGTTTTCAAATATATCTACATAAATCGATTAATCAATTTGTGTTATTTTGCTTTATTGATGCCGTGTAGAAGTAGCTAGAAGTTATCAACGGCAAAATTTTGTTTTCAAAAGATGTGGGCCGTAGTATTTTTAAAACTATATTCTCAACGACTGTTGTTAAAACTACATATTCCTTTAACATTTGGTACCCTACACTACTTCGAATATGGCATAACTAAATCCCTTTAGTAATGAAAGTACTTAGCTCAACCGTCACTTCAATGTTCCTCGGAGGGGCAAAACAGTTGAATTGTACTACACTAAGCAGTATTTTATTAAACATGGCTCGATTATCTGCTTACTTACAGTATTATTGGCATTAAAAATAAGTGCAAACAATGACAATGTCTTAAACATATCAAGCAGTAATTAGGAATTCAAATGTATGGAGCTATATTCAAATCTGTAGTGCGATTCTCTAACACATTTTTTGAGTTACCGACAAAAATCAGTAAAATTAAAACGCAAAATTATAAATGATAAGTTCAAATAAAAGTTGACAACACTGTTCCTATCGGTATAACCTTACGACTGCTTTTTATTCATCGCTTACTTACCGAAAAACATCGGTAATTTCCAAAATTATAAGCATTTTAATTTTACCGACAATTGTCGGTAACTCACAAAATTAGTTAGTGAATCTCACTACTGAACTGATTTCATTACACATTTGTTATAAAATAGTTGTTTGGTGGATAGAATATACGGAATCGGGAGAATATATGGGAGCTATATCCAAATCTCAACCGATTCTCGTCAAAAGCAATACCTATAGTCCTTTGGTCAAAATTGCGACCATCATAAATTTTAACCCGGATGATAAATGCGACAAAAGTCCATTAACGGATGGACGGGAACGTATAAATGGACTCAGAATGTGATGCTATGTAGATCATCGAAAGGAACCGTTGACCTATTTCGTTTCCTTTTGCATGTTACATACAAATGCACAAATTGATAATACCCCATAACACAGTGTGGTGTAGGGTATAACAAAAAATTCTAAAATCGACAAACTTTATCATAAGAAGATTTATGGCCAGTTTCATTAATACGATACATATACAAATTCGTTCAAACTACTACCAAACTTTTTTTTTTTTTGAAAAATATATAAAAATGTATGATTCATGTTTGTTTTCAGTCAAACAAATATTTTCTACAACAGCAGGAGTTTGGTTGGTAGTAATTCGAACGGATTTGATTTCCAATCATCATAGAGAAACAGGCCATTAATTAATTATTTTGTCTTAAAATATTCAGCGTTAATAGAAATCTACTATACTATAATCATTCAATAACCATTATTCAAAAAGGCAGATTTTTTTCACTGAAAAGTAAATGTATTGCAATTTTTCTGCAGAGCAAAAATGTATTTAGTTTCGTTGTAATTTTAAATATGTAATGGATACTTTACACGATATGTTTTTACATATGTGTTGAAACTTTTCATATACATTTAGGGTTGGTCGACTTTTGACATTCTTTTTCACATGAACATTGAGGATGTCCGAAGAAAGTATTCTGCGAAAAATGTATACATTTGACTGTTTTAGTTATCTAAATGTTATTTGTATAACATTTATCGTATCTGGACTTTCAGGAAAAGTTGGTCTTAATATCTATATCTATCTATCTCTTCTATATATATAAATGAGGTTGGTGATAAGTCAATTAAGTCAATTCACTAGTTACTGGTAATGGGGAGTGTAATATATTGGCTATTTTATAGACTACCGATGGATAGTGTAATCAACAATGTTTCTCTCTTGTAATCTCTTTTCAAAATTATTATTTCTCTTTTTGAAAACAAAATAGAAAAAATGTTAATTTATTTTTTTTTTCTGAATTTATAAAAGACGTATTTTGATGCGTTGATGTGCAAAAATTTGTTGTTAAATGAAGATACTACAAACGTGAAGAACAGAAGAATATTTGGTAAGTATCGATATTTTTGGGACAATAGATTTTTTTATTATCTCATTACATTTTGTACATTTTATTTCAAGTACTTCTGAATTATCTGAAGGACACTTGATATGAACATTCCCAGGACCAAATATACTGTTCTAGTTCATGGATTCACACACAAGTTTCTATAACAAGAATCAAAAGATTAACATAAAATTGTCCTTCGTGATATATCTTTATATATAAATGAGCTTGGTGATAAGTGATTGACTGACTGACTGACTCATCATCAACGCCCAGCCAAAACGGCTAAAGCTAGGAGCTTGAAATTTTACCAGTGGGTCACTGTTGAGGCAAATGTGCGAGATAAGGCCGGGTTTTAGAAAATTCGTCCTGGAACCACAAAAAATAACAACAACAAAAATCCTTATTTTTCATTACTATTACGTACTTATTCACTTAGTTGGCCCTCTGCAAGACATGTGTCAAATTAACAATGCTATAACTTCTTGATATCGTAAGAGATCACACATAATTTCAAATTTTGTAGTTTAGGCGCACTTATTTTATCGTAAACAACTAAATAATAGAAAGACAAGACATTTGTTATCTTCCATTGCAACAGATGTCGCTGTTGGTGATAATGGTATAAACATCAATTACGCGAAAAATATAAACCGATCCTGATTTAGTTTTCACATAACAGGTGTCGCACAAAAGATTTTCATTCCTTAAAATACAGTTAGAAAAGATGATTACAAATGACGCATTTGTAAAAATTTTGATTTTCAATTTAAAATTAAAACAAAAATTCTTTCAATAAATGATGTTGGGTTTTTTGAACAAATGAGTTGCTGTTGAAGACAACATTAGGGGAATAAATTCAGAAATCGGACAGAAATAACAACAACTAAAAACTGTATGGACCTCACTTTTTGGTAATAACTAAATGTTTCCAAATCAATGAAAGTGCAATAAAATTGTGCATATTACAACGATTTATTTGCAATTAAGAATTTTATCGTATATGGAGATGCACAGTCATAACTATTCAAATTCAAAATCTGTAATTTGAAGAAATCGCTAAATAATTAATGAAATCAATAATAGGCCCCAGGAATATAGGAATTTGGTATGGAAATCAAGGTTGGGAAGTGGTGCTTCTAAAAGGAAATGTTTTGCAAAATTACAAATCATGTGTACGAAAAGTACTAAATGGTACTAAATTTAGTACAATTTAGATTTGGGTGAACGTAAAGAGCTGGAAACCTGAAATTTGGAATTAAGGTTACTGTTGTAGTGTAGGATTGAGATATGAGGGTAGTTTTGGAAATTCGTGCTTATGTGTACGAAAAGTACTAAATAGTACTAAATTTGGTACAATAGGAATTTGGGTGAACGGATAGAGCTGGAATCCTGATATTTGAAATTGAGATTACTGTTGGAGTGTAGGATTGAAGAACTTTTGAAAATTCGTACTTATGTGTATGAAAAGTACTAAATGGTACTAAATTTGATACAATGGGGATTTGGGTGAACGGATAATAGCTGGAATCTCGAAATTTGGAATTGAGATTACTGGTGGGGTGTAGGATTGAGGTAGTTTTGAAAATTCGTACTTATGGGTACGGAAAGTACTAAATGGTACTAAATTTAGTACAATTTGGATTTGAATGAACGGATAGAGCTGGAAACCTGAAATTTGGAATTAATATTACTGTTGAAGTGTAGGATTGAGATATGAGGGTGGTTTTGGAAATTAGTACTTATGTGTACGGAAAGTACTAAATGGAACTAAATTTTGTATAATGGGGATTTGGGTGAACGGATAGCGCTGGAATCTCTAAATTTGGAACTGAGATTACTGGTGGAGTTTAGTATTGTGGAAGTTTTGGAAATTCGTACATAGGGTACGAAAAATACTAAATAGCACTAAATTTGGTACAGTTTCGATTTGGGTGAACGGATAGAGCTTGATTCCTTAAATTTGGACTGAGGATCACTGATGAAGAGTAAGAAAGATGCACCAAAGGGTTTTTGGAAACTTGAGTGTACGAAAAGTACTAAATGGTACTAAATTTAGTACAATTTGGATTTGGGTGAACGGATAGAGCTGGATTCCTGAAATTTGGAATTGATATTACTGTTGGAGTGTAGGACTGGGGAAGTTTTGGAAATTCGTTCTTATGTGAATGAAAAGTACTAAATGGTACTAAATTTGGGACAATGGGGATTTGGGTGAACGGATTTAGTTGGAATCTCGAAATTTGGAATTAAGATTACTGATGGGGTGTAGAATTGAGGTAGTTTTGAAAATTCGTACTTATGGGTACGAAAAGTACTAAATGGTACTAAATTTAGTACAATTTGGATTTGGGTGAACGTATGTATGTAGCCGGAAACCTGAAATTTGGAATTAAGATTACTGTGAAGTGTAGGACTGAGATATGAGGGTGGTTTTGGAAATTCGTACTTATGTGTTCGAAAAGTATTAAATTTGGTACAATAGGGATTCGAGTGAACGGACAGAGCTGGAATCCTGAAATTTGAAATTGAGATTACTGTTGGAGCATAGGATTGGGGAAATTTTGGAAATGCGTATTTATGTGTACGAAAAGTACTAAATGGTACTAAATTTATTACAATTTGGATTTGGGTGAACGGATAGAACTGGAATCCTGAATTTTAAGTATTTTAATTTTATTTATTTTAATTTAAAGTATGAATTTTTGTAAACGGAAAGAGTTAGAATTTGCAACCCGTTCGCGGTAGGATATAGAGGTAGAATTTGGATTTGGGTGACGGATAGTGTTTGAGTCCTGAAATTTGAAATTAGGATTACTATTGGAGTGTAGGACTGAGGTAGTAAGGGTACGAAAAGTACTAAGTGGTACTACCTGTGGTACAATTTGGATTTGGGGGAACGGATAGAGCTGGAATCCTGGAATTTGGTCAGATTGCTGTTGGAGTATAGGATTGAGATGGAAGTAGTTCTGAAATTCGTACTTATGGGTACGAAATTTACCAAATGGTACAACTTGGATTTGAGTGCACGGATAGCGCTGGAATCCTGTTATTTGGAATTATGGTTACTGTTGAAGTGAAGGATTAAGGTTGTTTTGGAAAATCGAATTGTACAGAATTTGGTATAATTTGTTTTTGTGTAAAGGGGTTTTTGGAAATTCGTCGTAGAAAGGTATGAAAAGTGCTAAAGTGTACTAAATATGGAATCCATTGTATTAGGCAAACGCGAAGAGCTAGAAATCTGAAATTTTGAACGAATGGTCATTGATGGAGAGTTAGGAAGATGTACCAAAGGGTATTTAGAAACTCGACCTATAAGTGTACGAAAAGTACTAAAAGTTTCTAAATTTGGTACCAATTGCATATTTTTAATGGATAAAGCTAGAATCTTCAAATTTGGTATGGGAATCAAGGTTGGGAAATGGCGTTGAAATAAGGAAATGGTTTTGGAATTTCGTATTTATGATTACGAGCAGTACTAAATTTGGATTTGGGTGAACGGATAGAGCTGGAATCCTAAAGTTTTGAATTAAGATTACTGTAGGGGTGTAGGATTGAGATAGTTTTGGAAATTCGAACCTTTGGGTACGAAAAGTACTAAATGGTACTAAATTTGGTACAATTTGGATTTGGAAGAACGGATAGAGCTGGAATTCTGAAATTTGGAACTAAGATTACTGCCGGACAGTATGGGTACAGAAAGCACTAAATTTGGTACAATTTGAATTTTAGTAAACGGATAGTGTTGGAATTAGGAATTAAGATTACTGTAGGAGTGTAGTATTGAGGAAATTTTGAAAAGTCGTACGTATGGGTAAGAGAAGTACTAAATGGTACAATATGGATTTGGGTGAACGGGTAGAGCTGGAATTCTGAAATTTGGAACTAAGATTACTGCCGGACAGTAGAATTGAGGTAGTTTTGGAAATTCGTACTTATGGGTACAGAAAGCACTAAATTTGGTACAATTTGAATTTTAGTAAACGGATAGTGTTGGAATTAGGAATTAAGATTACTGTAGGAGTGTAGTATTGAGGAAATTTTGAAAAGTCGTACGTATGGGTAAGAGAAGTACTAAATGGTACTAAATATGGTACAATATGGATTTGGGTGAACGGGTAGAGCTGGAATCCTGAAATTTTTGTTTGGGAAAGAAATGGTACTAAATTTGATACAATTTGGATTCGGGTGAATTAATAGAGCTGGAATCCTGAAATTTGGAATTACGATTACAGTCGAAGAGTAGGATTCAGATTGTTTTGAAAAAGCAAACTTATGGTTACGAAAAGCACTAAATGGTACTAAATTTAGTACAATTTGTATGTAGGTGAACGGATAGCGGTGGAATCCTGCAATTTGAAGCAATTTGTAGCCCTGTTGCGTTGAGGAAGTTTTGAAAATTGGTACGAAAATTATAAATTGTTCTAAATTTAGTACAATTTTAATTTGGTTTAACGGATAGAGTTTGAATCCTGAAATTTTGAAGTAAGATTACTACTAAAGTGAAGGATTGAGGTAGTTTTGGAAAATCTTACTTATGGGTACGAAGAGTTCGACTTGATACTAAGTTTGGTACAATTTGGAATTGGACGAACGGATACAGCTGGAATCTTGAGATCTGTAATTATTATGGAATTTACTGTAATTATTTTGTATTAATGTCCGTGTATGGCTGAGATATGTCGTCGAAATACGTACCATAAGTATACGAAAATTACTTAATGGTACTCAATTTGTTTTTGGGTGTAGGGACAGTGCTGGAATTTTTATTTTTTGGAGTAAGGGTGTGTATTGGTGTGCAACGTTGATCTAGCTGTTAATGTGTAAGGGTGAGATACAGCTGATCTTTTTGAAAATCGAACTTAAGGGGTACGTACAGTACTAAGATAAAAATAAATATTGATTAAAATTGGTATTAGTGCGACCAAATTTTGAGTGTTTGTCATTTCCATATTATATATTGTTTATTTGTTTTTTATATCCTTTCCGCATACGAAGTAGCGGGCATTTTGCTAGTAACGTATATATGGGTATCAATTACAGCTTTTGAACTCCTAGGATTTAAAAAAATACAATTCGAAATGTCATATTTTATTGGTATTTGTGCCATTGATCTTTATTAAGTCTCTCATATTAGTGGACTGTCTTATTCCCGACTTCTGTCTTCAGATGAACCCATAAATTTTCAATGGGGTTAATATTTGGACTTTGGACTTTAGTGTCGATGTCTTCGTTGTAGTTGTATAACAACCAAGTCCTACGTAAATAAGATTTACGTCTGTATAGACTGTCTTGTATTGGTAGAGTTTATATTATAATAGTGTGTCCAGTGTCCAAAAACCCAATGTTGACGTTGTCGATTAAATAATATTTCAATGTTTCCTGCGAAATCCGTATTTTACCAAAGCCCTTGCTTTATATACAACCCCATGCCACAGAAAACGGATTGTATAGACAAAGGACTGCTCTCACCAATTTTATTAACATTGAGTTTGGTGACAGAACAACTGTATTAAAAATACAATTGTAATCATATTTTGTTCAAACAAAAACTGTATGGGGTTAGTTTTTGACGAAATCTACATCCTCAGATAAATGTATAAATGAAAATATTGCATTTTTTTAAATCGCCTTCGAAAAACGTTGAGTATTTTTGTTTGGGTCTATTAACAGCTCTTGAACCAACATTAAATGAAAGGAGCTTACACCTGGGAATAAAAAAATCGCCTGAGCGTTTTTAAACAAATCACGGTCAAAGTTCACATTTTTTGGGGGTTTTTAGGTTTTCACGCCCTATCAAAACGGAATAAAGAAATTGTTGTAGCATCGAAAATTCTCTACAAAATTGTTCTTTAAGATATTTTTGTAGGTTTTACCATTTGTAAGATATAGATGTTCAGATTAGGACAATTCACTGACTGTATCGTCTCCATATGAAACAATGTCATGACTACAATTTCCCTACTTTAACTTATATATCGCAAAAATGGTACAACCTAGGAAGAAATTACGAAATTTTCACAGCTATAAGATTTTTTTACTCCCATTTTGACAATACATGCCGCTTTCAAGCAAACTCGCGAAAGCCTAAACCTAAAAAAAAAACCTAAAACTGTGACCTGAACTTCTATATCTCAAAAATGGTAAAACCTAGGAACAAATCGAATGAGTAATCCTTTGTCTATACGATTCATTTGTTAACATCGATTTCGTTTACAGAACAACTCAATTAAAAACAATTAAAAACAAAAACGGTATGGGGTTAGTTTTTGACGGAATCGACATCCTCAGATGTAAAAGAAAATCTTGCAATTTTTCTCAAAAATCGACTTCGAAAAATGTTGAGTATTTTGGTTTGAGTCTGTTGACAGCACTCAACATGAGTAATCCTTTGTCTATACACTTCATTTGTCTATGCCCATACAATAACTTACAGTTCTCCGAACTTTACAGTATGTATTGCATTTTTATTTTCCAGGGCTGTGAGAGGGTTGCGCCATATTTTTTGGGCTCCGTCGTAATAGTGCAACATAATTTTCATCTCATCAGAAAATATAACGTCATCAAAGTACTTTAACGGGCTTGAAATCTTCTTAGTAGCAAATCTGATTCGTTGCTTTATATTTTGCGGGGAGAGAACTTTTTCCTAACCCTTCGTGATGAATACTTGTTATGTAATACTTTTCTGCCTTTTTCACGTAACACACATACTCCAAAATCGTTTTCAATTACAGAACCAATCTTTAGTCTCTGGTTTGGGGACTATTATTGATTTCATTAATTATTTAGCAATTTCTTCAAATTACAGATTTTGAAATTGAAAATTGAATAGTTATGACTGTACATCTCCATATACGATAAAATTCTTAATTGCAAATAAATCGTTGTAATATGCACAATTTTATTGCACTTTCATTGATTTGCAAACATTTAGTTATTACCAAAAAGTCAGGTCCATACAGTTTTTAGTAGTTGTTATTTCTAGCCGATTTCTGAATTTATTCCCCTAATGTTGTCTTCAACATCAACTCATTTGTTCTACAAACCCAACATTATTTATTGAAAGAATTTTTGTTTTAATTTTAAATTGAAAATCAAAATTTTTACAAATGCATCGTTTGTAATCATTTTTTCTAACTGGATTTTAACGAATGAAAATCTTTTGTGCGACACCTGTTATGTGAAACAAAATCAGGATCGGTTTGTATTTTTTGCGTAATTGTCTTTCTATTATTTAGTTGTTTACGATATAATAAGTGCGCCTAGAAGTAAACTACAAAATTTGAAATTATGTGTGATCTCTTACGATATCAAGAAGTTATAGCATTGTTAATTTGACACATGTCTTGCAGAGGGCCAACTAAGTGAATAAGTACGTAATAGTAATGAAAAATAAGGATTTTTGTTGTTGTTATTTTTTGTGGTTCCAGGACGAATTTTCTAAAACCCGGCCTTATCTCGCACATTTGCATCAACAGTGACCCACTGGTAAACATTCAAGCTCCTAGCTTTAGCCGTTTTGGCTGGGCGTTGATGATGAGTCAGTCAGTCAGTCAATCGCTCATTTATATATAAAGATATATCACGAAGGACAATTTTATGTTAATCTTTTGATTCTTGTTATAGAAACTTGTGTGTGAATCCATGAACTAGAACAGTATATTTGGTCCTGGGAATGTTCATATCAAGTGTCCTTCAGATAATTCAGAAGTACCTGAAATAAAATGTACAAAATGTAATGAGATAATAAAAAAATCTATTGTCCCAAAAATATCGATACTTACCAAATATTCTTCTGTTCTTCACGTTTGTAGTATCTTCATTTAACAACAAATTTTTGCACATCAACGCATCAAAATACGTCTTTTATAAATTCAGAAAAAAAAATAAATTAAAATTTTTTCTATTTTGTTTTCAAAAAGAGAAATAATAATTTTGAAAAGAGATTACAAGAGAGAAACATTGTTGATTACACTATCCATCGGTAGTCTATAAAATAGCCAATATATTACACTCCCCATTACCAGTAACTAGTGAATTGACATGGTAAGCAGTGAAGCCCATTTCCAGTGACAAAATCAGGCTATAGGCTATTTTGTGTGCCATTTTTGGGTGTAAAGTAACTAGGACCAATGGGTAACTAGTTCCATAACTTTGTCAAAGTAGATAATTGCTATTTCTTGAACAACTGGGGCCCAACAAAACCTGTAGTGCGATTCTCTAACACATTTTTTGAGTTACCGACAAAAATCGGTAAAATTCAAACGCAAAAATCTGAATGAAAGTTCAAATAAAAGTTGACAACACTCTTGCTATCGGTAGAACTTTACGACTTATTTTTATTGGTCGCTAACTTACCAAAAAACATCGGTAATTACCGAAATTATAAGCATTTTAATTTTACCGACAATTGTCGGTAACTCAAAAAATGAGATAGAAAATCGCGCTACTGAAATACAATTCATTGCAAAGGAAAATTATTTATTTTACGAATGAAAACATTTAAATATGTTTTGGTCGCGGATTTTGTGTTTTAAATGTGATTTTGGACTCAACGTATTCGGGTAATACGGACGCTCAGAGAGCGTTGTTGTGGTAGATAGGTGAATAATTTTTGTACGTCGCGACATGCGACGTAATTTAGGTATAGCTGTTAGTCATATCTGGGGGCGAAACCTATAAATCTGCATGTTGCGTGTGCGTTCAAAAATACAAAAACAAAATACATGTATTTCAAATTAGGTCGAACTTGGTCTTTAGTCTTTTATCAGATATGACTTAAGCAAGAATGACATGCTTCTAATGTGTCGAGGCCTTAAAAGTCTAATTACAGCCATTTCGGTGAGACAATGTAGCTAAAACCTGCAAAATACCGAAAATCGGGAAGTACGGCACTGTGGGGGCTATATGAACACTGAAAGAAAAATGCTTCGTTGTATGAATGAACGGGTTTCATTGATTTTTTTCATTGATGCTATGAAACGTTCCATTAATATAATGAAATGCTTCATTCATGCAATGAAACTTTACGTTATTTAAAATTCAATGATTTTTGGTTTCATTGTATAAACGAAACGGATTTCATTGATGCAATGAAACTTTTAATTTCTATAAATTTAAGAAAAATATGTATGTTTTGAATTCAAACTAAATAGAATGGGATAAACACATTAGTACGCAAACATCTTTTTAAAAAAAATGGCGAAAAATGTATGTATTCGATGTGTTTGGTTTGCTTTAAAAATGAATGAAACAGTGTCATTAAATAAATGAAAGAGTTTCATTAAATAAATGAAACATTTTTGAAATTCCTTTTTGCGTTTTGTATACCTTGTAAATCTGTTAAGTTAGAAAATTTGTCTTCTAATTATTTTGACGTTATTAAACTAATTAAATTTTTTACAATCATAAAAAGAACACATTTATATATTGGCTACATACAAATGTATGTAAAGAATAACATATATAGATATGTATGTATGCATGAATATTTGCCAAAACTAGCAGAAACGTCATCAACTGTACAAAAATTCGCTACTGTCGCCGATTGGCGTTGTTATACATAAATATTCATCCACATTAAAAAGAATGCTCTTCTCAGTTCTTTGTTATTGTTTGTATTGTCGTTTATTGAATTCCATTTGTGGTTGTGTGTGAGTATTTAACAAGCAGAAAAAAGCAAAACAACCACCGCTTTCTTATGCTAAGTTTACATTTACGAAATCCACTCGATTTCAACTGTCAATTCCATAGCTCAAACGTCAAATGAAATCTCATCGTGATTTCATTTGACGTTTAACCTATGGATTTGACAGTTGAAATCGAGTGGATTTCGTAAATGTAAACCAAGCATTAGCTACATCAAACAATGTTCAAGAACATTGTTTTAGTTTGCGCTAAACCACAGTAAAGTGTGGATGAAAAAAAAGTTATTTTACGTCTGGTGTTTTCAACTTTAAACTGTGATGTGTTTAACGTGAAAAGAAACTGTAAATATTATTTTCTAGGTGTTCAGTTGTTCTTTTACGTGAATTTTCATTTATATTTTTCTTGTAATGGAAGTGTACAATTGAGGGAGTTGACCTGAAGTGGACTGTATCGGGAAGTGGATGCGGTTTAGCGGTGGCAACTCCCTCAGTTGCAAACATTAGCGGGTGTGCGGGAAAAATAAAAGATTTTTTTTGTTAATGTGTTGTTGTAGCGGCAGAGTTTTATTGCTTCTTGTTGTGTTGGAGGTCTTGGTACAAGTGAAGTACAATATATTTGATGCAGACATTTGCAGTCATTTTTGTTCTTTGTTTTTAAATAGGAATGAAATGGAAGTGGTAACCTTTTATACGTAGAGTGAAACCTCTTTGTATAAACGGTTACCAGACTAAAAATTAACATATGTTTAAGATAAATATGGAATAAACTATTATAACTCAAGTTTGTTGAACTCGTTTCAACAGGAAGCATTCAATGGAAATCTAAAGATGAGTGGAATGGCGGAGAAACTGTTACCATTGGCCAACGAAGCATCTTTTACTTAGAAAAAGAAAATGTTGTATAGTTTTCTGTCCAACGGCGAAAGTTAAAGGTAAAATAATGTTTAGAAAGAAAACCAGATAAATTACTAAAAATTGTTTTATGGTTTTCAATTTTGTTACAGATGGCAACGTCCAAAATGATAATTAATGTGAAATGAAAAGCCAAATATTTGTTAAATTATTTTTTGTAGTTTTTATGTGTTCGTTTATTTACTTTTTTAATTTTCTTTATAGTTGCAATGGAGATAAAAAATAGAAAATCCAATGATCAGTGGAATTACGGAGACTGTCCGTGGCCAATGAAGCACTACTCCCTTAAGAAAAAAATGTTGTATCCTAACATCGTGGACGTACACAGGGGATGACTCAGCGGCAAAAGTTAGAGGTAAGTTATTGTTTAGAAAACCAGTCAATTTATTAGTAATTTGTTTATTGTTTAAATTTTACTTACTGATGACAACACCCAATACTATCATTAATGTGCTTAAAACCTGAGGTATTAAGTATGACTTGTTGTATTAATGGTCAAAACTAATTGCAATAAAATTAAATAAACATATTGAGCATTGACTTCATTTTTGTTCATTACGTGAGTATGAAATGACTTCATAACATGAATGAAATCCTACGTTGCACGATGGGGCCAATGGCAGGTTTTCGAGGCAACAAATCACTGGGGCAAGCTAGACCTTCCAAATTTTGTACAGATGTTTATAATGGGCTTAGAAACTAATATGCCAAATTTGGTTCATATCGGTTCATATATACATATAGCTCCCGTATATATGTTCGCCCGACTTCAAGCAATTTATGGACCAAACACGAAAATTCTGCCCAATTTTTACGCGATTTGGAAAATACCACGGAATTAGGACTACAAATAAGTTTGCCAAGTTATATTGAAATCGGTTCAGATTTTGATATTGCTCCCATATATATATTCTCGCCCGATTTTAGGTATTTGGCCACCAATCCCGCTATGTATGTCCAATCTTGATGAAATTTGAAATGTGTGACGGATTTTGGTCTAGAAACATTTTTGACAAATCATATTGAAATCGGTTCAGAATTGGATATAGCTCCCATATATATGTTCGCCCGATTTCAGGCAAATGATTGACCAAGCATGCTAATTCCATCAAATTACAATAAAATTTGGAAAATGTTACGGAATTCGGGCTACAAATAAGTTTGTCAAGTTATATTGAAATCGGTTCAGATATAGAAATAGCTCCCTTATATACATATGTTCAAATTGCATGGTTTTGTCTGTGGTCTGTTATAAGTTAATAAAAAAGGTTCCAAATTTAGTAAAAATCGGCTAAGATTCCGCCACAAAAGCCAAGTTTGTCTGCGATACCTTAGAAATTATATATTATTATATACGTCTATTAAATTTTTCCGAAATCCAATTGATAACATCAATGGGTTTCCGATTATTCTCCAACCAAAACATAAAAATGTCCATATTTTTTAATTTTATTACGACATCTGAAATCAAATTTTTATGAAAAGGCGCAGCTAGGCGCAGCTAATTTTTTCACAAAATGATAGTACACATTAATACCTTTCACCACATATATATAACATCCTAGATCTACCTAGATCTCAAAAGTTATACTCCAGAGAACACATGGATAACAAAAAAGACATAACATCTTAACACAAAAATACATTTACCACACATAACATTTTTATTGTTTGTTAACACTATCTTATTTTACATAGCCATTGAAGAGCTTTCCATGTTTAAAAAATATAAAAATGTTGAAATGTTCTTTTTGGCGCCTAAAATGCTTTCACTACTTATTTATAATGAATGTCGGAAAATTATGTATAAGAAAATATGTCACCATTGCCAGATCAGTATGTCGCAATGTGATGTTACCAGATTGATTTATTTTTCATTTTTAGTGATTCAGAGTGTTGGCAATCGAAATCCGTTTTTATTTTTTTCAAATTGTTCACTTCAAAAATTGACTTTTTGCCTCGAAAACCTGCTATTGGCCCCATCGTGCGTTGTATCAATGAAATTTGTCATTGATTTTGAGCCAACGTAAGGCTTCATTGCATAAATGTGTAAGTAAGTAAGTGTCATTACAACAATGAAAGTATTTCATTGCATTAATGAAAAAGTTTCATTGAATTAACGGAAAAGTTTCATTGCATCAATGAAGGACTTTCATTGCATTAATGAAAAAGCTTCATTGCATTAATGGAAAAGTTTAATTTCATCAATGAAGAAGTTTCATTGCATGAATGTAGGAGTTTCATTGCATTAATGAAAAAGTTTTATTGCATTAACGAAAAAGTTTCATTGAATAAATGAAGGAGTTTCATTGCATTAATGAACAATTTCGTTAATTTTACTTCAATGAAACTCAACGAAACTTTTTTCATTTATTCAATGAAGCTCTACGTTGGCTTAAAATCAATGACAAATTTCATTAATACAACGTAGGATTTCATTCATATTACGTAGCTTTTTCTTTCAGTGAAGGACTTGACCTATACTAGCAAATTTTAGGGAAAAAGTTTTGTGTGCCCAACGAAGACAAAACACCAAATTTTAACCATTTTATGCTAAAAGCTTCGAAATACGGAAAATCGGGTGGTACTGCTCTATGGCGGCTATAAGAAGACGTGGACCTATACCGGCAAATTTCAGGAGAAAATTGTATACCAACAACGAAAACTAAATACCAAATTTCAGCCATTTCGGGGGCGATATTGAGGTCACAACATTCAAAACACCGAAAATCAGGAGGTACCGTTCTAGCGGTGCTATATCAAAATATGGACCGGTTATAGCCCATTTTCAATACCAAACATCCTAGGAGTAGTGGAAGCTTTTGTACCAAATTATAAAGCTCTTTCAGCTCTATCTTAAATATTGCCAAAGATGTAAATAAACAATTGTGCAAAATTATCGATAGATGGAGTTAATCTCTGTTCAAAGATTTAAATATTCTAGGATGGAAAAAGTCAATTGTGAAATTTAACTGTAGGTGGAAATAACCTCTTTTGTTGCGATATCATAACAATATTCTGTTAAACGAAAACTGTTATTCATTGGAATATGTGTGTTCGTTTACTCAAAATTTGTACAAATTGTTACTGGAAGTTGTTCGTTTACTCTACAGTACAATGCAAAAGACAAAGCGGAACACAAGAGAAGATATACATATTTTTGTTAATCGAATGAAATGCATAAATAATAGGATCTATTCACGAACAATTTCATGCTAATTAGATGACTAAAATTTGTAAAAATACAAATAAAACTTTCAAAAATAACATAATGCTGGATAACCATGCTGTTAACTAAGAATACTAACAGGGAATGTTAGTAATCCATGTAATTCACTACGAAAAAGCCCCATCTTATAATATTATATGTATATCTTTGGATATCATAGCAACATTCTTTTAAGTAGAGACAAAGATGTTAATTCATTAAGAGTGGAAAACTCAATTGTTACCATTTGTCAATAGATGGAGTTAAGCTCTGTTGTTACGATATCATAACACTATTCTGTTAAGTAGTTTAACATTTCAGGCGATTTTAACCACTAAGTTCATACTCAATGTACTGGAAACTGCTATGGAATACAATACTGAGTCCAAATCTTTGCTTTCCTACAATTTATATAAGCCTAATTGCGATTTATTGAGGTTTTTAACATTAACATACCCCTGTTGTTGATAAAATGTTTATATACTTTGTCTTATAAACATTTCTGCATTATGCATCTTTTCTAGTCTTTATATTCTATGTCTTTGGTAGAGAGCAATGCACAATTACCAGGTAGATGCATCAGCCAACAACTACAACAAAAACCAGTTCTGTACTGTGAAATGTCAAAAATGTTTTCCAAAGATATTGAAGAAATAAGACTAGACAAAATGCATGCAACCAAAAAAAGTTTATGAAACAATGTATAGAAACATTACCCTTAACAGAAACAATGCAGGTTGGGTCTGACCCAAGAGAAATGGTATTTCGTCTTCATTGGGGGTACAAAACAAAAAATTTGTTGGTATTGGTCAACGTCTTCATATAGCCCCCATAGAACTGTACCACCCGATTTTTCAAGGTATTTTCAAGGGTTTACTTCGCTCGCCTGTGAGATCTTGTCCTTAATCAACCGCTCTTAACAGAGATAACTTAAAACTTTCCTCCTGAAATTATATCTTGAAGAAATGTGCCTAAACGGTCTATATTTATCGTTCTGATTTCTTAATTCTTTTCATTTTTATTTCAGAGTAAAGACGTTTCCGTCGACACATATTTGAACAACATAATTGTATCCATTGTGGGTTTGGTAGGTTATTGCTTTGCCGGACTAATAGTACGTGCCCTTGGACCCAAACGTTTATTAAGTAAGTACCTCAGCCAGATAATCCGCTCAACTTAATTTATTTACTTTTCTCCCTGTCTTTTCTTACAGCCTATGGTCTCTTAATATCCGGTGTTTTGGGTTTCAGTTTGTTTTGGTCCAATAGCGGCTTAACCACATTAATTTTATCGTCTTTGTTTATAACTGTATGCAGTATATCAACTTCTTCGCTACTGGGCATGGTTGTGGCCATATTTCCCACTACGTTAAGGTAAATCGAATCGAAAATCTTTAAAGAGCAATGTTAATTGAAGGAAATTTATTTCAGAACCATGATCGTGGCCATTGCTATGATGTTTGGCCGTTTAGGTGCCTTATCGGGTAATTTAATGTTTCCCGTTCTGGTGGAAATTGGTTGTGCACCACCATTTATAATGGTTGGAGCTGTATTGATATGTAAGTTAGTTTGTTTTTTGTGGAGTTTTTGATTCTATGGCATTTCTTTCTTTATTGCAGTTGCAAGTGCCTTATCCTGCATTTTACCCAAAAAATCAACCTTCACATAGGCAACATTTTTTGGTAGAGGAATCTCACGAGAAAAGTACTTAATAGATATAGATACAAACGTTACTATTTTCTTACTATTTTCATAAGAAATAAATGTGATTTTCATTTTATCATTGTAAATCATAATAGCGAATTAGTTTCTTTAAAATTTTAATTATATTCCAATGTATTGTATGTATATAGATATAGATTTATACAACTAATAATAATTGTAAATAAAATTATAATATAATTTATAAGAGGTATAAACAATTGTTCTTATTTGCCCACAATTTTGTAACCCGTTACCAAATGCAAGTGTAAGTAAAACCGCCAAAACATAAGTAATATGTAACTTTTTATACGCTCCACCACGAGTTGTATTGAAGTAAAATGGAACAATTAAACGCCTTCCGCCGCACAAACTGAAGAATGTGACTTTCTATAAAACAAAGTTTAATACCAATGAGACATCGATGTTTCTACCCATTCCGAATCCGAAATATTATGATACAGTTATTTCATTTGAACTACACACATCGTCCATCTTCAAAATACATAAAATCTGGAGATACATTCATATTGGAATTATACCAAAATATTAACCTATATTGATCATTTTCTTAGTGGAGCTTTTCTAGCCATTGAGAATCCGAAATAATAGCCACATTATTTCACAAATATTGAAAATCGGAGGTACATTTCTATTGGTGCTACATCAACACGTAGACCTATACTCTGGGAGAAAGTTTTGTAGCTCCAAAGAAGACTAAATACCAAATAATGTGACTAAAACCTTCAAATTACTGAAAATTAGGTGGTACTGTTCTATGGAAGCTATATTAAAATCTGGACCTACATATACTGAAAATTTTCTGAAGGCAAGTTTTATATCCACAAAGAAGATTAATTACAGATTTTCAGCCACTTCATTGTAATAATAAGTCTAATGGCCTGGGTACATAAGCCGCTCGGCTTTCTTGCTAAATTCATTTCTGGTAAAAGACCAAAGACCAAGTTCGACCTAATTGAAATGTGGTGCTGACATTTCTTTATTCCTTTACCAGAAAAGAATTAAGCAAGAAAGCCGAGTGGCTTATGTACGCAGGCCTTAAAGGCCTCGAAACATAAGAAGCGTGACATTCTTGCTTAAAGGCCTGGGTACATAAGCCATTTCGTTGAAAAAATGTGGTTAAAATCTTGGGAGGTGCCGTTCTATGGTGG
This sequence comes from Musca autumnalis, assembly GCF_047663935.1. Taxonomy (NCBI): domain Eukaryota; kingdom Metazoa; phylum Arthropoda; class Insecta; order Diptera; family Muscidae; genus Musca; species Musca autumnalis. Next base: position 106,170,535 of record NW_027411644.1, read on the forward strand.
CTATATCAAAAAGTGGACCTATACTGACAAATATCTGGGGAATGTTTAGTAGCCCGAAAGAAGACTAAAGGGGTGAGTACATAAGCTGCCTTGCCTGCTTACCTTGCTTGCTTCTGATAAAAGAATAAAAAAGAAAAGGGCAACCCAGTTCGAAATTTTCTCGGCCTTCTTTATTCTCATGGTACAATAATACATGTAGCATTATCAAGCCAGCTGATGGTAACATAATGTGTCAATTGCATTGAATTGATGTCAAATTTTGACATCTTATGTTACCAACAATTGCCGATGCGGCTACCTGTGTATTTGTACCATGTTTATTCTTTTATTTTTATTATGTCAGAAATGAAGCAGGAAAGCAAGGCAATCAGGCAAGGCAGCTTAGTCTGTGTTTAGACACACAAATTTCTCGGGAAAGTAAATTGAGTTTTTGGGAGAGAGCGGAGAGGAAAGAGCTCCTCAATACTCTTTCCTACCCCCTATTGCCTAAAAACTGAATTTACTTTCCCGTGTGTCTAAACACGGACTTATGTACGCAGGCCTTAAATGTGCGAATAAGAAGCATGGCATTCTTGCTTAAGGGCGAAATCTATAGCTCTGCGTGTTGCGTGTGCGTTCAAAAATACAAAAACAAAATACATGTATTTGTTGTTTTCAATTTGAAATACATGTATTTTGTTTTTGTATTTTTGAACGCACACGCAACACGCAGAGCTATAGGTTTCGCCCTAAGTCATATCTGCTAAATGACTAAGTCCCAATTTACATTAGGCGAGTTTACTTGCGGCAATTGTCAGTTTGTAGGTGAGAGAGGGGGCTGAGAGGCAAAGGGTTACCATATGCCTCACCTCTCTCTCCATCAAACTGACAATTGCCGCAAGTAAACTCGCCTAATGTAAATTGGGACAAAATACCAAGTTCGTCCTAATTCAAATGTGATTCTGAAATCTTTTTATTAGGTCGAACTTGGTCTTTAGTCTTTTATCAGATATGACTTAAGCAAGAATGTCATGCTTCTAATGTGTCGAGGCCTTAAATCTGAAAACAGATACAACGTTTGATTAAAGTTTTGCGTCGGGCGTCGAGAAAAAAACAACAACAACAGGGCGACGACGATACCAAAGTCCAGCGTTTATCTGTTTGCCGGCATATATTTCAAATGAATTCAAATTCATTTGAAATATATGCCGACAAACACATCAACGTCGGACTTTGGTATCGTCGTCGCCCTGTTGTTGTTGTTTTTTCTCGACGCCCAACGCAAAACTTTAATCAAACGTTGTATCTGTTTACAGCTTAAAAGTCAAATTACAGCCATTTCAGTGAGACAATGTAGCTGAAACCTGCAAAATACCGAAAATCGGGAAGTACGGCACTGTGGGGGCTATATGAAGGAGTGGACCTATACTAGCAAATTTTAGGGAGAAAATTTTGTACGCCCAACGAAGACAAAACACCAAATTTCAGCCATTTTGGTGGGATATTAAAACTACAACCTTCAAAATACCGAAAATCGGGAGTTACCGTTTTATGGGGGCTATATCAAAACGTGGACGTATACCGACAAATTTAAGGTTTAAAATTTTAAACCCCCAACGACGACTAAATACCAAATTTCAACCATTTTAAGGGGATATTGAGGCTAAAAGCTTCGAAATACGGAAAATCGGGAGGTAACGTTCAATGGGGGGGATATATGACGATGAGGACCTATAGCGAGAAATTTCAGATGGAAAGTTTTATGGCCCCATCGAAGACTAAATGACAAATTTCAGCCAATTTGGTGTAATATTCAGTTCACAACCTTCCAAATACCAAAAATCGGACCTATACCAACAAATTTCAGGTTAAAAATTTTAAACCCCCAACGACGACTAAATTCCAAATTTCAACCATTTTATGCTAAAAGCTTCGAAATACGGAAAATCTTGAGGTACTGCTCTTTGGCGGCTATAAGAAGACGTGGACCTATACCGGCAAATTTCAGATGGAAAATTGTATACCCACAACGAAAACTAAATACCAAATTTCAGCCATTTCGGGGGCGATATTAAGGTCACAACATTCAAATTACCGAAAATTAAATAAAAAAACAAATAAAAGTAAAGAAACAACTTTTAGCCACAAAACACGACGTTTATGTTTTCTATGTCGACATATGGGAAACAAAAGCGATTAACATAGCTCTTATCTATTCCAGTAAATTGTTTAGCCATCTGTAACAAAAATATGGAACTATTATCATATGTTTTTGGAAAATGCATTTGTTCAAGTCTATAGCTCTGTTCCTTTACGTGCAAGTTTTACCACTTTTTACTCGAAAAGAGTTCCTTTACTTCTGAGACCATACAATTCATATGGGAGCAGTTTACAACTTTTACTACTTTTGTCGGTTTTACCATTTTCAAAAGTAAAGAAACAGACCATTTATTTCTATACGTCTTTGCTCAAAAACATTATTTTGATTTAAAATGCAAAGAAACCCAAGTCACAATAATATAAAATCTATCTCTATTGGTTTAGTTTGGCTTTTAAAAGAGATAGAAAGTCCAAAGGTCAACAAAAATTAAATCAAAATATAAAATCTTTTATGTTTGTTGTCAAAAGTTGTTAACAGAACTCTGAATGGCCGACCTTCTATAGGCCTTGGTTGTTACCACATTGAAGAAATAAGACTAGACAAAATGCATGCAACAAAAAACCAAATCCAATATGGAATCTCTCAAATAAAACGCTAGCCGTTTAATTTTGCCACCATTTATAATTTAAATGCAAGCGTTTTATTTGAGAGATTCCATATTGGATTTGGTTTCATATTCATGTATTAGGTGTGTTCGTTTACTCAACAATTTGTACAAATTCGTACAAGTCCAGTAACTTCTTGCTTTCGACTAAGCTCTTTTGCATTGTACTGTAGAGTAAAAGAACAACATCCAGTAACAATTTGTACAAATTTTGAGTAAACGAACACACATATTAGCTGTGTCTTTTTACGTGATAATTAGTAATAATTATTACTAATGTTGCAGATTTTGACAGTTGTATAAAGGAAAAGTTGCCGAAAAAAATGTTTCAGCAACATTTAGTAAGTAAAAAGACACCCCAAATGTCATCCAAATCTGAAAAGTGTACAAAGTTTTAGTTCGATTGGTCAACTGCAACTATGTCAAAAATGAGATACCAGATTTGAAATGCAAGTTAAAACACCGTTATATGTTTTGTACGTATTTAACCGAATTTAACGATCCAATTGATATGGAATTCTTCTGGAATAGGTCCTTGAATTCATAAATTTTGTTTCTGATACTATTACATGCAATTTTCCTCCTAGATTACCGATTTTATCTGCAACCTGCATTGTTTCTGTTAAGGGTAATGTTTCTATACATTGTTTCATAAATATTTTTTTGTTTCATGCACTTTGTCTAGTCTTATTTCTTCTATGACTTTGTATACGTTAACGTGACGGCAACAACAACATTTCGCTCATTTACTCAAAGAGTGACACATCTCAAAAAATCAAGTTTCGAGAAAAACGCGTTTTAAGTTGGCGATTGAAATTTGACTTCCCAAATTATAAAGATTATAACACAAAAAGTAAAATAACCACTTACACCATATTTTGTAAACAGCTAGCTAGATATCAGTGCTAAATGTCTGTGCAAGATTAATCATGATTGGAAGTGTTTTAGTGCTTCATAAACTCAAAAAACTGTTTTGTTGAATTATGCCATACTTGTAGTAAATCAGCTGTAACTCTTTGAGTTTTAGAGATATCGGCGTGAAAATTTGACACAAGATGAAGTAGAAGTCGTAGAAAAAATAGAAATTGCCAACTCTGAAAACGCATTTTTTTGAATTATGTCACTCTTTGAGTAAATGAGCGATATGTTCTCTTTATTCTCATCTGTCGTGGTTTAGCAAAGGAAAGACTCGCTCAGAGAGACTAATGCACAAAATATATTGAGCACCACCGGTTTAACATAATGTAATTTTACGATATGGTAAAATAACATTTTTTTCTTGATATGGAATTCTTCTGGAATTGATCCTTGAATTCATAAATTTTGTTTCTGATACTATTACATGAAATTTTCTCCTTTGTTGCGATTTTAAATTACCTGCAACCTGCATTGTTTCTGTTAAGGGTAATGTTTCTATACATTGTTTCATAAACATTTTTGTGTTGCATGCATTTTGTCTAGTCTTATTTCTTCTATGTCTTTGAGAGAGTGTACGAAAACTCGGAACTATACCCAGCAAGCACTTTCTATCGCACATTAGCCGAAGCAGTCACTCCCAGGCGATAGAAAGTCATCTCCGGTGAACTTTTGTATTGAGAAAGTCATCTCCGGTGAACTTTTTGTATTGGGAAAGTCATCTCCGGTGAACTTTTGTATGGGAAAGTCATCTCCGGTGAAATTTTGTATTGGGAAAGTCATCTCCGGTGAACTTTTGTATGGGAAAAGTCATCTCCGGTGAACTTTTGTATGGGGAAAGTCATCTGCGGTGAACTTTTGTATTGGGAAAGTCATCTCCGGTGAACTTTTGTATTGGGAAAGTCATCTCCGGTGAACTTTTGTATTGGGAAAGTCATCTCGGGTGAACTTTTGTATTGGGAAAGCCATCTCCGGGGAACTTTTGTATTGGGAAAGTCATGCCCGGTGATCTTTTGTATGGGAAAAGTCATCTCCGGTGAACTTTTGTATTGGAAAAGTCATCTCCGGTGAAGTTTTGTATTGGAAAAGTCATGCTCGGTGAACTTTTGTATTGGGAAAGTCATCTCCGGTGAACTTTTGTATTGGAAAGTCATTTCCGGTGAACTTTTGTATTGGGAAAGTCATCTCCGGTGAACTTTTGTATGGGAAATGTTATCTCCGGTGAACTTTTGTATGGGGAAAGTCATCTCCGGTGAACTTTTGTATTGGGAAAGTCATCTCCGGTGAACTTTTGTATTGGGAAAGTCATCTCGGGTGAACTTTTGTATTGGGAAAGCCATCTCCGGGGAACTTTTGTATTGGGAAAGCCATCTCCGGGGAACTTTTGTATTGGGAAAGTCATGCCCGGTGAACTTTTGTATTGGAAAAGTCATCTCCGGTGAACTTTTGTATTGGAAAAGTCATCTCCGGTAAACTTTTGTATTGGAAAAAATCATGCTCGGTGAACTTTTGTATTGGGAAAGTCATCTCCGGTGAACTTTTGTATTGGGAAAGTCATGCCCGGTGAACTTTTGTATTGGGAAAGTCATCTCCTGTAAACTTTTGTATTGGGAAAGTCATCTCCGGTGAACTTTTGTATTGGGAAAGTCATCTCCGGTGAACTTTTGTATGGGAAAAGTCATCTCCGGTGAACTTTTGTATTGGAAAAGTCATGTCCGGTGAACTTTTGTATTGGGAAAGTCATCTCCGGTGAACTTTTGTATTGGCAAAGTCATCTCCGGTGAACTTTTGTATTGGCAAAGTCATCTCCGGTGAACTTTTGTATGGGAAAAGTCATCACCAGGGAACTTTTATATTGGAAAAGTCATCTCCGGTGAACTTTTGTATTGGAAAAGTCATCTCCGGTGAACTTTTGTATTGGAAAAGTCATCTCCGGTGAACTTTTGTATTGGGAAAGTCATCTCCGGGTAACTTTTGTATTGGGAAAGTCATGCCCGGTGAACTTTTGTATTGGAAAAGTCATCTCCGGTGAACTTTTGTATTGGAAAAGTCATCTCCGGTAAACTTTTGTATTGGAAAAATCATGCTCGGTGAACTTTTGTATTGGGAAAGTCATCTCCGGTGAACTTTTGTATTGGGAAAGTCATGCCCGGTGAGCTTTTGTATTGGGAAAGTCATCTCCTGTAAACTTTTGTATTGGGAAAGTCATCTCCGGTGAACTTTTGTATTGGGAAAGTCATCTCCGGTGAACTTTTGTATGGGAAAAGTCATCTCCGGTGAACTTTTGTATTGGAAAAGTCATGTCCGGTGAACTTTTGTATTGGGAAAGTCATCTCCGGTGAACTTTTGTATGGAAAAAGTCATCTCCGGTGAACTTTTGTACTGGAAAAGTCATGCCCGGTGAACTTTTGTATTGGGAAAGTCATCTCCGGTGAACTTTTGTATTGGAAAAGTCATCTCCGGTGAACTTTTGTATTGGAAAAGTCATCTCCGGTGAACTTTTGTATTGGAAAAGTCATCTCCGGTGAACTTTTGTATTGGCAAAGTCATCTCCGGTGAACTTTTGTATTGGCAAAGTCATCTCCGGTGAACTTTTGTATGGGAAAAGTCATCTCCAGGGAACTTTTATATTGAAAAAGTCATCTCCGGTGAACTTTTGTATTGGGAAAGTCATCTCCGGTGAACTTTTGTATGGGAAAAGTCATCTCCGGTGAACTTTTGTATTGGAAAAGTCATCTCCGGTGAACTTTTGTATTGGGAAAGTCATCTCCGGTGAACTTTTGTATTGGGAAAGTCATGCCCGGTGAACTTTTGTATGGGAAAAGTCATCTCCGGTGAACTTTTGTATTGGCAAAGTCATCTCCGGTGAACTTTTATATGGGAAAGTCATCTCCGGTGAACTTTTGTATGGGAAAAGCGATCTCGCATTCTAATCGATGAAGTCTAACCGTTCGGGAAGAAATGAACCACGTCCACGACACTACTTTTAGCGATAAAATTGGTTGGACGAAAAAAAATTATTTTTTATTTTGTTTTTTTTTTCTTTGTTGTTATTCTTTAACCCAGATATGCCCAATGTCCTATATGTAGTACACCCACAATTATTGTTGACATGATATTTTACTGTTATAGAAGTACCGTTTTCATGTTGACACACTCAGTACTCATTAATACCTCGTGGGAGATTTACTGATCCCATTATTTTTTGCTATTTTACTATTGTTGAGTTATTGAATAATTAATTAGTGATATTTTCAAAATTTTGACAAAAGTGAATAAATACTATATCTTCCTCCGATTTTTATTTATAAAGAATTGCTTGAGTGTTATATGTTTAAACATTTAGTTATTGATTTTTAGTTTTGCTGTTGTGACACCTTAAATTTTGGTGTCCTATATGTATGACATTGGGCATATAATATGATATATACATATTTGACGTATTTTCCATAGATGATTCTATAAATATAACTGAAATGCTTACTTGAAATAATTGCTCATGTTGGATACGTTCATTTGCGTCTTGGTAATGCTCGAAATGGATAGCGTGGATAGTCTGGGGCCTAATTATGTGAGTCGATATCGAGTTTTTTCGAACAGAGTACCCATAGTTGGTATGATAACATTCGGTATCGAGTAAAATTATCGAGTTATCGATCAATTTTCTGCGAGACATTTCTCGTTGCTACATTACCAATGTCGATGGTCAGACTAGCAAGGTTTCTGGAAACCAATTTCGGTAAAGTTTCTTTTCAAGTTTCGTTAGTGTCCACACACGTTAACGTGAAATTGAGGATTTTTGCGTGTCCTCTTTATTTTACCATTCGCGTTTGTTGTGTTTCTCATAACATAAAAACAAAAAAAGACATAAATAAACCAAAAAAACAACATAAAATAATTAACATTAATAATTAAATTAATATTAATAGTTAAATTTTCACTATTTCATTAATTAAATGTTTTTATTAAATCTTTTTATGTCTGTTTTGTTGTTAACCTTTGCTTGAGAAAATAAAAATGAAAGAAAATGGAAGAAAAAATCTTGCAACGAAAAACAAGAAGAGGCAACATAACAAACACAGAAAACCATGTACATGGGTTTCACTACTTCATACCCCTCGCCTATAAACTTGACGTCGCCATGTTGAAATCGTGCTAGTCTGACCATCGACAATCGTAAACAAGCAAAAGGAAAGTAAATGCAAGAAAAGTAATGTGCAAATTGAATCTTGCTTTCGTTTATGCAAAAAACAGATAAATTAGTTAATAAATGTGAAGATTTCTGAACAAAGTAAGAATAAAAAATTGTGTTGAGAAATAATAGCAAAAGTGAAACAAAAATAATTTTCGTATTCAATTTAGGAAAATTTGTGTTTGCAGTCGTTTAAGGAAATAAGAGGAACATGTAAGTATTTCTGCGAAAAACAATGAAAACAAAATTGAAGTTGTTATTTTTTAGGACTACAAAAGTAAACAGAATCAATTTTAAACAAAAAGCGATTATGGCAGAATTCATGTCCCAACATCCATCTTTGGCCAAAGGAAAATTTAGTTGTCCAGAAGCTCGGGCATATTCAAATCGTTTATGGGAGCAAATTGCATCTAAATTAAATGCCGCGGGGCCCCCAATTAAGAATACAATATTGTTTAACAATTTTTGATGTAACACTCTGACACAGACCTAAAAGGAAATCATTCCCTACAGTATATTGGAAACCGCCACTTCCCAAAAGGGACAACGTTGCTGCCAACTGCAAAATTGGGGGGACAGATTTTGAACTTTGGCACGAAAATTCCAAACAAGAAAGTACATAACGGGAAGCCTCTTTTGTCAGCCTGAATCTTTGTAGAAATCTGCGAAGAAATATAATATACATTTTAAATTGATCAATTTATGATTTATACTTTAAAACACGCATCTTACGGTAAAGATGAAGGTTCACTGTGTGAACGAATTTGTTTACGAATTAAATTAATGTTGTCATCTTCTTCGTCAGAAGAAGATAACAAGAATAACACAGATGGATCCATTTTATTATTTTAGCTCTGTTCCTTTACGTGTAAGAATCTTCAAGTTTTACAACTTTTTACTCGAAAAGCGTTCCTTTACTTCAGACACCATACAATTCATATGGAAGCAGATTACAACTTTTGCTACTTTTGCCGGTTTTACCACTTTCAAAAGTAAAGGAACAGACCATATATGTTCATTTCTTATAAAAATTGCGCCAATGTTTCTAATAATTCTGCCAAAACAACCGTACGTTTATTAAGGTAGATGCATTAGCAATATGTCACAACAATTTAAAAAGGATTTCCAAACATTAATACTGTTCTTATTTTCTTACCACAACTTTATTCCGAAATTATTATTCAAAGTATTTTTCAAAAAATTTCACAAAAATTTACATTTTTTCATTCATAATAATGCTTTTTTTAGTTTTTGTTTTAAAATAAATACTTTTTCGGCATCTACCTATAATTATGTTAATTAAAGAAAATATAGGCTTTCACAGTTCGATTACCGGTTTTCACAGTTCGATTACCGGTTACTATCGAAAAAATCGATAACAATGCTTAAACGTTTTCGATCGAGAATTATAATGCCGTTTCTTTATCGTATCGAAAACAAATTCACGAGTAATTTCTCGATCGAATCGACTCACATAATTAGGCCCCTGATCAGAACTATCAGAGAAATAATTGTATTTCCCAATCGTAGCACACTGTGTCGATATGGGGGTACATAAAACTTGGCATATTCAGAAGCATAATGGGGGAACTATAGATCAACTTTCTTTTGAAAGATATATCGCTAAGATTCTATTTTTGGATCCATCGCTTAGTGTAAATAACGAATTGCGTTATGATCGATTGGGCCAATTTATCGGAAATGGGTAATTTTTCAGGAAAATTCTACAGCAGTCTGTCATCAAAGAAGCCTGTCATAAAAAACCTTTACTATATGCCGAAAATGTGGCATAGGATTACATGTAAATTTTGTTGTGTCATATCACACACAGGTCATGTGCCCAATGTCCTATATAGGACGGCTTCAAAAACCACTTTTTTCAATAAATGTTTAAAAACCAATAAACACCGCGTTTTTTTTTTTGTCCTTTAATGCAAAATAATATAAAAATACTTTTGAAATCATCAAGACCAAACAATAGGCATATCTGGGTTAAATTTTTATTTTTTTATTATTCAAATTATTTTTCAAACTGTTCTGATATTTCCTGGTCTGGGGATCAAACCCATGAAATTAAGAATGCAAAGCGAACATGCTTTCCACTGCACCACCGTACCATATGAGCATCAGATTGACTAATGTCTTATATTAGTTCAAGGTTGTACGCGACTTAAATGAACGTAGACAATCGAAGTGTCTGCATAGGCCAGAGAAAGTGTCTGCCCACGCGATATTCGTAAGTAGTAGCATTATTAGTGTAAACAAGCAATAATAGCATTTCGATCTCCTTTTCTGACACTAAGTAGTTATTCAAGAAGTTCAAAATGGGACAGTAATTGATTCCCCCAGACATGTATGGACAGATGCATTTATTTCGAGTTGGTTAGTTATCGACCTTATGTCATAAATTTCAATGTAATTGATAAACAAAATTAAAAAAAATAGATTGAAATTTATTCAAATCATATTTGGGACAAATCATATTAGGAACATTACACGGACGACATATAAAATCCGCATCCACCACATCTTAGAGGTTGCTCCGGACTCGTAGGGACTATTTTGCTGCATGCTGCGTGAACGCAGCCCCCAGTATCTCGTCGTCCTTATCATAGGAATACGCGACTACCCCGTAGTCTCTCCAACACGCAACAATTAACACCAACCGTCGCTGTTCCAATCCCTAAAAATGTATCCTTTTTATACCCTCCACCATAATATGGAGGGTATAATTAAATTTGTCATTCCGAAATATTCATCGAATAACCTATAAAGTATGTACATATACTCTTCATCAGGTTAAAATTCTAAGTCGATATAACCATGTCCGTAAGTCCGTCTGTCTGTTGAAATCGCTATTTTATAGAAAAGAAGTTCAGAATGCTATTGCTTCTAATAGAGGAAACTCGCTCCCATATCATGGTAGAACAAATATAACGTAAAGTAAATACTACAACAAATACAACTCAACAACAATCACATAGAAATTTGTTTTTGTTTGTAATGTTAGTGCCAAAGGTATATGTAAACAAAATAAGGAAATGTCTATAAATTATTTGAATTAAAAAACTAATAATTTTCACATTTGATGAATATTTTAAAAAACATGAATGAAAATTCGTTAAATTTTCAATTTGAATGTTTCCACATCATTCCACTAAATGCATAATTTGTCGCAGAAAGTAGAATTCTTGCAAAAATGTTTGGGGTCGCTGGAAATTCATTGAAAAGGGAGAAGCTGGTTCAATCGTTTGTTTTTGAAATCAATTAAGCACATGTTTATTAGGGCTTTATTTTTTCAAATTTAACAAAATACCTCACATATTGACAAACGTTGTACCACCTATACAAGCGGTGTTTTATTGTGCGGCTCGTCGTTCGGACTTGGAGGAGGTTACATATCAGTGATATCAAGAAGTCTTTCTGGGAAATGGTTTTTTTCGGAATGAAATATTTTTTCCTCAAAAAATATATATCCCTAATGTACATCGAAATAGAAATAAATATATAAAATATTTATGTTGTATGTGTTGTCACTTTGGGTATACATAATATATACACACAAGGATGTCAGCAGAGGTGAATCGTACAATTTCTTGGACAATATCATCACATCACACAGCGGTGAACTGAAGAAATATGTATTTTGTTTCTCATAAAATCCTAGCTCCAATTATTTTGTCATTGGAATGTTATTTAATCTTAGCTGATCTACGATCTGCTAACATTCAATTTAGTACCGGTTGGAATTTGAAAAAAAAAAAATATTGTAGCAAGGCAAATTTATATAAGGTAAATGCATGAATGAACAAATGTACAAAAACAACATTGTTGTTAATGAAAATTAGTTGTCAAAGAAAATATTGAAAAATAGGGTCGTTCTAAAAATGTTTTCAGGAAAAACACAAATACATTTTGAAAATCCTCTAAAATAGAACAAATTTGATTGAAAATGTAAAGCATTCAGAATGTAAATGTAAAGCATTCAGCATTCGTAAGTAATTTTTATTACACGTTTAGGATAAAAGCAGTATTTTATGGTAGCAAATTTCGAAGTTTCAAATTTCATGAGTAGACCCTATTACATTTTGAAAACTAAATTTAAAAAAAGTAAAAATACAGCTGATTGTCACTTCTACCTTGTATAATATGCCTTGGTTATAAACAGACGAAAATGCTCTGTGAGTCAATTTACATCACAAATGTATAGTCCTATGAAAATTTTCATTAGTAAATTCTTTGTTATTCTCTTTTAAATTTTCATTGACGTCCACATGCTTATATGACATTATATGAAAAAAAATAATGTTTTCATTGGTTTGCATTGGTTTAAGAGTTACGAATTTAAACACTAACCCCCTGTTTTTGAAAAAAAAATTTATTGTTCTCACACGAATTGTCAAATTTTGTAGATCGATTTACTCGCTTTAGCGCAAATGTAGAGCGCTGATTTTTAAATGACGAATTTTTAGCGATGTATTAAACGGGTATACGAAAAATGGATGCCTAAATTATTACGAATATAGACGAACGAACAAAAATAAGTTACAAAAACTGGGGGAAAGAATAATTTCAGATTACAGAACCTTGTGTACAGAGTTTCACCCCCTTCACACCTCTCACCTATAAACCCATTTTCATGTTAATGAACATTTTCATAGTCTGGCATAAGACATACTCTACACTTACACCCTGTTGAAAAACATAAGGAATCTTTGCATTTTTCTCTTTAATATTTTTCAAAATTAAATTTGTTATCAAATTTTACAAGTTATTGAAGAAAAAATTCATTTAAAATCAAACTTTCATGTTGCCTTTAAAGCAAAATGTATGTAGGTTGAAGAGTTACATTTTAACGACAATACATTCCGAACAAGTTGATATAATATAGCCAAAAATACTCAAATATATCCAAACTTAAAATCTCATTTTAGTCGTTTATATTTTGACTTTCAAAGAAACGTTTTTTTTTTTTCAAATTACTTGCTTGATTATTGCCATCTTTATGTTTTTATATATAATATATTTATGTATTTTACATTAATCTTTATACACATTTTGTTTTTGTTTATTATTACCATTAAAAATATTGTTTTTCAGTACTTGAACTTACACTTGCACTAATGACAAGTTTAGTTTTTGTTATTTGTTTTCTTTTTGAATATAGAAATATGTATATCTAAATAAAAATTATAATAAAATTTAAAAAAGTAACCTGTTTAGTAACCTATTTATATATTCACTAATAACTAATGTCAGAACATCATAAATTGCCCAACCACACCTGAGGTTATTCCATGCTATCAATCACACTGCACATGATCCGATCCAATTGATGGACAGCATCGGATTTATTGTTATTACTTGAATCCTGTGAGTCGACTTCCATTTTAATATCACTATCACTCATATCGTCATCGGTGATTTCAGGCAGGTCACTAAAAGCCGTATTCACAATATCACAAACACGTTCTAAATGCTTTTCGAAACGTGTTGTGGTCTCTACACGCTGGCGTTTTTGCGTCTCCATCATGACTCGCAGCGTTTCACGAGCTTGATGGGGGCGAAATTCGTTAAGCAAGTGGTGCATATGGACAAATAGTAAACTTAGGTCATCAATCTGCAAACATAAGAACATGAAGAGAGCATTATAAATTTCAAAGATGCGTTCATTGCAGCAACCGAACCTTTTCAGTTCTTCTCGGACTATCCGGATATTGTATTAGCAAATCTATTAAATCCAAAAAGTTTACAAACAATGAATGATTCAGTTTCTTCAATTCTTTTCGTCTATCAAAGTGCAGTGGTATGAGCCGTTTGATGTTCTGTGATTCCAATGAGCGTATCATTTCCTCATTGTTATACTGGATGCCAAACATACTGTAGCCATCTGGAATGGGTGGTGGTGGTCTGGGTGCTCTATTGCGTCTGATATTCTCCTCAGAGAAGAGATTTATATATTGAGATGGTGGTAGAGGCAAGCTCATCACCTGTGACTCCTGCTGGGCCATTTTTGCAAGTTTATTGTATTTCCTTGCCTAATTAGTTGTTGTTTTTTATTGGTGTTTCTAATGGTATGACTTGTTTTAATCTCAATTTTTATTTTGAAAAGTTTTGAATAATTATTTGTTATTTTATTTCTAATTATTGAAAAACAAGACTAACACTTCGACTTTCTTCTAAAACTAAACAAATGTCACAATTCTTCTTCTTTTCTTGGGAAATAGTCATTCACATTGGAGTGTCAACAGTTTGACGTATGGCGTCTCTCATAGTATACGTCTTTGCTGTTAGGCCAAAACCTATAAATTTGCGTGTGCGTATAAAATAAAATATAATTTAAAAAAATAAGTTTCAGTGTTTTATTTAAAAATGCACTAAAAACTAGGAAATAATTTGTCGCTTATGCCAAGTTTATACTTGTGCTCCAAAATCCACTGGATTTCACAAAATCCTGAAATACACCCCGCTGTTTACACTTATTTTTTGTTGATTTCAAACATATCACAATGATGCAAGGTAGATGCATATGCGCAGCTGATCGAACATGAATTTTCAAAACAAGTTGTTTTAAATTGAATTAATCATAAAAAAATATACGACAATATAGAACTTTACAACTTTATTTGGAAAATTATCCTAAAATTATATATATATGGTATTAATTGTGTATAGTACTAACAAATGAAAAAATAAAAAAATGATTTTATCGTTAAGATTCATAATAATAAATTTTGATAGATAAAAGTTGTGCTCAGAACCTGCACAATATTAGTACTTGCAGTAGTTTTCCCGTTTAGTGCTAAAAATACGTTCCCGTACTTCGAAATCTAGCAAGAATTGCACTTCTCTTTAAACAAATATAGCGCCGAATAACACTCTCTTCTCCTGTTTTCTGCCATATAATTTTGGCCTAGTAGAAACTAGCAGCAAGCATGTTCATTAGCATCTAATATGATAACTGATACGTTGATTTTGACATTTATGCTGGAGTTTTTGCAATTTCCGTCATTTCTCCGTTCCCGTATTTTTTTAAGAAATTTGTATGGGAAAGCAATTTTTGAAAATTTGCTCTTTTTTCTAACATTACCATTAAAAAAGTACGGGAACAATGAAAAATAGCATTGTAACAAAGTAATTTAATATTTTTTTCACATTGTTTACAAATTTTGATACTAAAATTGTTTGGGGCAGCAATTGACCATCTACCTTGTTTATTGTGATACGTGAAAAGTGTTGCAACTTTTGGTATTTTTTTAGTCAAAAACAGGGTTGTATAACATGTGTACTGTGATTTCGATGTTGATTTCGCTGAAATCACGAAATGAGATGATTTCATTTTTGTATGCGAAATCATGATAAATTTTGCTTGATTTCGCGCGAAATCACGAAATGCCTTCGAAATCACGAAACGACGCCGAATGTAAACCAAACATTAGCCCCAATAAATATATTCTTTCTCATGATGGAATCTCTCAAATAAAACGATTGCCGTTTAATTTTGCCACCATTTATAATTTAAATGCAAGCGTTTTATTTGAGAGATTCCATCATGAGAAAGAATATATTTATTGAGGCTAAAGGGGTGTTTACACTATCTATCAATGTCATATGAGCTGCCACTTCTTTTATCCATTCGACATCCTTTATGTTTGTCAAAGTCCATACTACTTTTAGTTTTTGCGTTCTTACTAGCATAAAATTTCATATGACCACAAAATATAAATCACGCAAATAACACAATTTATATTGTTACGGAATTAGATTTAACTAATCTCCGTGTTGACGTTGTTTTATTCCCCAGTACGATTTGTACCAAATAAAACAGGGTTCGTTTTAGATTACGTTTCTACAATGCTTTATTTACTTTATTACACTTATTCAGAACCGACTTTAATTAACAAGCACGCAGCAAGTCTCTAGTTAGCACGCAGCAATTCTTTAACCGATCTGTTCAGTTCAACGCTTAAAACACAACTACTGCCATGTTGCCATTCGTAACTCTATTTATACCCAAAATCTCCTTGGTCTAGAAATTTCTAGAAATCTGGCAACACCTCGAATCTGTGCAGCGCACATTCGCACTAAGCGAACATCCATACTCACATACATACAAGCACAGTAATGACGTAACTACAACAACAAACAACTACACGAAATACAAGAAGTAGGAACTAAACGATAATTACATTATTGTTGTAAAACAAAACAAACAAAAGAACATTAACAAAAGGTAATGTAACGACTAGAATGATGAAGAGAGTTCTACATGGTAGTTGTTGTTGCTTAAATAAAGTAACTGCGTAATAAAAACTTTACGTTACAATTCAAATTTTTAAATTAACGGAAATTAAACTAAACTAACTTAAACCTATCAGTTACATTCGTAACATTGCCTCCCGCTTAAGCCTGTTCGTCCCGAATAGGCACAGTTCCTGGTTGATGTCGAAGGCAATCATAAAGTCCACGCCAAGTATAACTTCGTCCACAATATCGGCCACTATAAAATCGAAATTTACCGATTTCCTACCCATACTTAGCCTTTGGTAGGCCTTTCCATGCACCGGGGTCTTCTCGCCTGTGGCCGTCCGCAATTTGACTCCATTTAACGGCAATACCTTCCCTTTTACCAAATCCGGTCTAATAACGGACAACGGTCTGGGAATTGTTGTCCTCAACTTGCAGCCTCCGCACGTTGTAAGCTTTAGGTTTCACCAGCATCTTCGCGGTTTCTTGCGCCAGGGCAAATGATACGGTTTCTGCAAATGTTCCTATCGGTGCCGCATACGTCGCAAATTTTATCTCTGGGTCACGAATACCACTTGCAAATGTCTCAATCTTTATGCGGTCCACCAATGGATGTGTCTCTCCTGGATATGCCAACTGCGCCAACCGCTCTATATCAGCCGCAAAGTCTTGTAAGGTCTCATTTGGCTTCTGGACTCTTCCCCTCAGTTCCATTCGGTAGATCTCTTGCTTGTGTTCACTACCGTACTTACGTTCAAGAGCAGCCATTATATCTCCATAGTTGTTCCTAGAAGCGGCGGGAATACTCTGTAATACGTCAGCAGCATCACCTTTCAATGCCATCAGGAGTGATACAGCCTTGTCGTTGTCGTTCCACGAATTTCTCGAAGCAACCGTCTCAAATTGTAATTTGAAGACATTGAAAGAGGTTGAGCCGTCGAACACAGGAGGCTTGATTTTTAACGTGTTATGAATAGCTCTCACTACGCCACCTTTGATTTCCAGTTCCGACATTTTCTTTTCTATGCCCAGAATCTTCTCATCTTGAGCCAGAAATTTCTCGTCAACAGACAAAATCTTTTTATCCAACTCTTTAATTTGTACCTCCACGTTTTCTACTCTCTTTTCAATCACCATCGTGATGTTCTCGAGTTTCTCGTTAATTGTTCTAGAATTTATCTCTAGTTTCTCTTCCATGCCCTTAGCGATTTTTCTAGAGTTCTCTTCTAACTTTTCCTCTAAGTTGTCGTCGAATTTGGCAAATCTTTCCTCCAATTTTCTGGAATATTCTTCACTCTTTCTAGAATTTTCTTCGCTCATTCGACAATTTTCTGCTTTCATTTCCATCATAAGTCTGGAAGTTTCTTCGCTCTTTCTGGAATTTTCTTCCATTTTAGCATCTAATTTCTCCATCATCATAGCCAGCATTGATTTCAAATCGTCACCCCTGGCAGCTACCGACGAAACTTCCTCAACGCTGGATTCGCCCTTTGCCGATAACTCGACTTCCTCCTTCTCGAACTCATATTCATCGATGTTCATTCCACGGCGCTCGAACTCTTCCAACAAGCGTTTTTGTAGTTCGGCCTTGTTGCCAGTAGAACACAACTCCAACTTACTTAGCTCCTTCTTCAAGTCTTCCACTCGCAGATCCTTAAACTTCATTGTAGGATGATCGTAATCTCACTGCTGACACCAATTGTTACGGAATTAGATTTAACTAATCTCCGTGTAGACGTTGTTTTATTCCCCAGTACGATTTGTACCAAATAAAACAGGGTTCGTTTTAGATTACGTTTCTACAATGCATTATTTACTTTATTACACTTATTCAGAACCGACTTTAATTAACAAGCACGCAGCAAGTCTCTAGTTAGCACGCAGCAATTCTTTAACCGATCTGTTCAGTTCAACGCTTAAAACACAACTACTGCCATGTTGCCATTCGTAACTCTATTTATACCCAAAATCTCCTTGGTCTAGAAATTTCTAGAAATCTGGCAACACCTCGAATCTGTGCAGCGCACATTCGCACTAAGCGAACATCCATACTCACATACATACAAGCACAGTAATGACGTAACTACAACAACAAACAACTACACGAAATACAAGAAGTAGGAACTAAACGATAATTACATTATTGTTGTAAAACAAAACAAACAAAAGAACATTAACAAAAGGTAATGTAACGACTAGAATGATGAAGAGAGTTCTACATGGTAGTTGTTGTTGCTTAAATAAAGTAACTGCGTAATAAAAACTTTACGTTACAATTCAAATTTTTAAATTAACGGAAATTAAACTAAACTAACTTAAACCCATGGCACAATTACCCAGGTAGTGGCATCGTAAAATTTTGAATATGTTATGTCAAAACTTTCTTTATGTTGTTGGGGAAATTACAACAAAAATAATTTTTTATAAAGGGATTTGACTTTTCATATTCGATCAGCTGGTGTGATACCACTACCTGGTAGTTCTGCCATGCTTAAACCTATCAGTTACATTCGTAACAATATTATTAAAAACTTTAATCGCACTCACATTTTCGTTTTCTTTACCTATTTCCTTCATTTTTTGGTTAAATTGTTTTCTTCAAACAATTAATTTCTCAACTGCATACGAAAATACATGGCCGAGTAGAGCGCTCCCTAAATGAACAATTTACATATGAGTTGCCACATCATTTTGATAGATGAAAATTTTCATAGTGATCACACTATAGCTGTGTTCCTTTACTTACCTGAGGTTACCATTTCTACCATTTGTTACAGTTTTTAACCTGCAAAAAGTTCCTTAACCCCGAAAAGTGGCAAAACTAGAAGCAATTTTTAAGAGAGTGGAGAGAGATCGGAAATGGCTTTCTCTTCTACCACAGGCTACCAGCAAAATTTCTGCAGGTAAAAAATGGCAGAACTGATTTTTCGACTTTTGTTTGACGATTAACGACGAAACTGGACGAAAAACAGAAGAAAATGTCGAACGCTGACAAAACTAAATTAAAAACTGTGAAATAAAAGAAGACAATTGATTTTTTTATGTTTCTTTTTGACATTGCTGCCAAATCTAAAATTTTTCCGTTCCTTTACTTTTCTGGTAAAAATGTTCATGAGAGAGCAATTTTGACACTTTTCTCTTTTACCACTCTTACCATTAAAAAAGTAAAGAACAAAGCTTATGTGAACGGAAAACAAAAGGAAATCGATGATTTTCATTTATAATTTTACAACTGTTTTTGCAGTTGTCTGGACGCCTACGTCACACAGGCAAGTTTTGGGATTTTGACAATCAATACATGAAGCAGAGCTCCGAATACTCGCTCGAATTCCACTCGCGGGTGAAACTCTTCTCGAATTCCAGCGAGTGAATCGGAGCTCTGACATGAAGTCAACTGTCCTGTCATTTGTAAACGCAGTGTTAAGGCATCGACACAAAAGAAGCAAGGCATTCTTGCTGAAGTCATATCTGATAAAAGACTAAAGACCAAGTTCGACCTAATAAAAAGATTTCAGAATCACATTTGAATTAGGTCGAACTTGGTCTTTAGTCATTTACCAGATATGACTTCAGCAAGAATGCCTTGCTTCTTTTGTGTCGGTGCCTTAACACTGCGTTTACAAATGACAGGACAGTTGACTTCATGTCAGAGCTCCGATTCACTCGCTGGAATTCGAGAAGAGTTTCACCCGCGAGTGGAATTCGAGCGAGTATTCGGAGCTCTGCTTCATGTATTGATTGTCAAAATCCCAAAACTTGCCTGTGTGACGTAGGCGTCCAGACAACTGCAAAAACAGTTGTAAAATTATAAATGAAAATCATCGATTTCCTTTTGTTTTCCGTTCACATAAGCTTTGTTCTTTACTTTTTTAATGGTAAGAGAGAAAAGTGTCAAAATTGCTCTCTCATGAACATTTTTACCAGAAAAGTAAAGGAACGGAAAAATGGTAGATCTGGCAGCAATGTCGTCTTTTATTTCACAGTTTAAAATTTAGTTTTGTCAGCGTTCGACTTTTTCTTCTGTTTTTCGTCCATTTTCTACTTCATTGTGAAATAATAGTCAAACAAAAGTCGAAAAATCAGTTCTGCCATTTTTTACCTGCAGAAATTTGTCAGGTAGCCTGTGGTAAAAGAGAAAGTCATTTTCGCTCTCTTTCCTCTCTCACTCTCTTAAAAAATGCTTCCACTTTTCGGGGTTAAGGAACGCTTTGCAGGTTAAAAATGGTAACAAATGGTAAAAATGGTAACCTCAGGTAAGTAAAGGAACACAGCTATATTTTGTTCTTGTTCATGTTCTTTTCTTTAAACACATTATTATTTCACACATTTTTACAAATAATACCAAAAATTTGTTAACCCTACTGTCTGTGAAAAACTGATGGACAGCTGGGAAACAGAGGACAAATGTATGTATTGGTCTGTTCCAGAACTGCAAGAATCTACTAATATTTACTATTTTTTCCGATAACATAAAGGAAAAAATGTTATCGTAGTAAGAAATAGTAGATTCTTGCAGGTTCTGGAACAGAGCATATGTGTTAGTAAATCAGGGTTGTATTTCAAGACACCTAATTTCATGAAATTATTTTATAGCTCATTTAGTCCCGCGTGAATTTCATTAAAAAATTTCATGAAGTTAGGCGTTTTTAAATCGAATTCCCCACTACAGCAATTTTATGATTTTACTCTACTATGGAAGTCGATCTAGAGACGCATAATTTCATGCAATTTTTTCAATGAAATAACTCTAGTGTGGGCCGGGACTTAGACTAGCCATAAATCCTCGACTGGATTTAATAAATCCAGTACAAATCTCATTGCATTTAGATATACATTTTGGAGGATTTAAATGGCAGTCAGCTGATTTTTGTTCATAGCACAATTACCAAGGTAGATGCATCAGCACATTTGATCGAATTTGAAACGTCAAAAGAAGTTTTTGTAAATTGAATTCGTCTCAAAAACTATACATCAAATTACAAATTTATTGTTTAATACTGAAAATGTTAGCACATTATGCTACTAATGCTAACTAAAGAGCAAATAAAGAATTATTTTATCGCAGTTTGCCCAGCTAAAATAAATGAACGAATTATCTTATCGTTCAGACATCGTAAATATTAGTCTTCGTTGATTAAAATCAACTTTGTACATCAAAACAAATTTAATTTTTCCGCCTTGTTTACAAATTTTTACATTTTAAATTATTTTTAGTGTAGCAATTCCCTGATGCATCTACCTTGTTTCTTGTGCCAGCTTTCAACTTTTTGTATTTTCTAGCAACATGTTGCTAAAAACGGAGTTGTATACGAGGATTTATGCAAGATTTAAAACAAATCCACTCAATAGGAGGATTTCTTTTTGTATGGGAAATCTGGTAGATTTTGGCTGGATTTAGCAAATAAAACCTGATAATGCGCTAAATTCGGCTAAAGTCCAATTTACGTATGCACCTTAAATGATTTCGTTTTACGAAATCCTAGAAACAAATGAAGTGTATTTACATCTGTTTTTTGCATCATTTGCTTACGCACACAATTGCACATACACACGGATACAATAACACATACACACACACACAATAATTTTAATTCCGAAAAATAAGAATTTCACAACACTAATGTTTACCAAATCACTTGACTTAATTCAAAATTACAAAAATATAACGTTTGCAAGTTTTTTTAATTATTTATTTACACTTTTGTCATCGTTTGAGTATTTTTGTTTTTCTACAACACACACGAACAAACAACGACATCATAAAACAGTTGCATTTTTTGGTCGTTTATGACGAAAAAGCAGGGTTGCGTATAATAGTATGGTGTTTTCGTGCGTTGTTTAGAATAAATGACGCAGCTATCGTCATTTATTTGTGTATGGTAAATGACGCAAAATGTTGCCTGTTTTAGCAAATAAATGACGAAACAGCCCTAAAACCTGTTTTTCGTGCTAATGTAAAAAGCACATAATGGTGTCATATCTAAATGGCATATTATGAGGGCCAAACCTATAGCTCTGCGTGTTGCGTGTGCGTTCAAAAATACAAAAACAAAATACATGTATTTCAATTTGCATGTTCATAAACGTTGTGTTTTGTGACTGAAAGTTGTTTCTTTGCTTTTTTATTTAACAAAAAAAAAAAAAAAACAAAAGCGAATGCCGTCAAATTTGAGTTCAAATGTTTTTCTTGTCAATATTCCAATGAATAACAGTTTTCGTTTAACAGAATGTTGTTATGATATCGTAACAACAGAGGTTAACTCCACCTACAGTTAATTTTTCACAATTGACTTTTCCTATCTTATGCTTGTACTATGTTTACATTTACAAAATCCACTCGATTTCAACTGTCAATTCCTTAGCGTATACGTCAAATGAAAACTCATCTGAAATGCACTGGATTTTATTTGACGTTTTAGCAATGGAATTGACAGTTGAAATCGAGTGGATTTACAAACAAAAATATTTTTTTATAAAGGGATTTGACTTTTCATATTCGAACAGCAGGTGTGATACCACTACCTGGGTAATTGTGCCATGATTTAGATTAAAAAAACCCATGGTATTTTAAAGTCAATCCAATTCTATATACGTCAAATAAATCCTTGTCATAAATATATATGTATACGGTACGAAATTAATATTTGATAAAGCTTATACCCTAGACAGACGGCAGAGTTAATTTGCATTAAAAATGTCCTAATTTGAATTAATTTTCACCCTGACAGACGATAGTATCTGCATTTATGAAACAGCTGTTTGTGTTGTTTGTTTGTACCCAGCAGACCATTTCATAAAGCTTTACAAAAGTTCGCCAAAATATGCGAAACAAATACACTTTCTACCTTTGATCTTTTCACCACGATGAAGCAAAAATAAATTTAATTTATTCGCGATATTTTTGAGTCTTTTTAATATTTAAAAATATTGCAAAACTTTAAAAAAGAGTTGAGGAAGATATAATTTTCGATAGAATTGATATGGTGGGTAATGACATTTTTTGTGAAAATAAAAATTTGAAAAAGAGATTTGTTAGAAGGCTTGAAAAATGATTAGCTGCTATTCTACTCACGAAAGACCACTACTTATTTTGAAGAAACACGAAAATTGCTGATTTGCTTTCCCTTTTTATTTTCTTAAACATGGAAATTTGACAAAAGACAATTGATTTTCAACAGCATTGCCATATTGAAATTGCTAAATTCAGTTTAAATTTCCTTTGATTTTGTGCATTAAGAATGTGGATAATGCACGAATTAATTTGAATTAAGGCAGTTAATGCAAATTAACGCTGCCGTCTGTCTAGGCTATTAGCGTACTATTTGATTCCATATCATGGTACAATTATTACAGGTAAAAGCAAGTGTTGTTGTACAACAATCGGTACAACAACCACATAGAAATTTGTTGTTGTAAGTAATACTAGTGTCAACTTCATTTTTGAAAATTGTAAACAAAAATATAAAATGTCAATATGCTTTGAAGTCTCATAAATATTGGTTTAATGAAATACAAATATATGTAAATTCAATAAATGAATTAAAAACTAATTAAACTAACATCAATAATAATTCCACGTGGTAATTTTCTTCAAAAATGCTGACAATGGTAAGTAACACTGCATCTAAATATCCAGAATTACTAATAATTCATGGTTAATTTCAGATGGGGCACATTGAATCACAATTTTCAATTAACCAAATCCAAATATATTATATGCGAAGAAAAGATAAAATCCACGACTCAATTTGGGGCCACCGTGGTGGAATGGTTAGCACGTCCGTCTTGCACTCAGAAGGTCTGCGGTTCGAATCCCAGGCCAAGCAACATCAAATTTACAACGGTGGCAAAATTCTCCCTCAGTAATGCTGGCGACATTTCCTGAGTATTTCAGCCTTAAAAAACTTCTCTACAAGTGGTGTCGTAAGACACGCCGTTCGGACTCGGCGATAAAAAGTAGGTCACATATCATTGAGCCAATATGAATCGGCGTGAACTCACTGATATGAGAGAAGTCTCCCTTGTCCCTTCGGGGATGTTGTGGGAACATATGTATGTATAATGAAATTTATCAACATTAATGAATAAAAACCGTTAGAAACAAATCAAGAAAGCCGATGGTGAGGCAGTACGGCAGAAAAGAAAACATATTTGCTGTAATAGGAAATGCAGCCGATCTTATTGCCAGGATAAGCAAACATCTCTATTTCTGAGTCCTTATACGGCATAAACAAATGAAACATCTCAATTCGATATATAAAATATATTTTATTCTATGTATGTACATAGATTTTAAATAAAATCAGTGTGTTTGGACATTATCCCCAAAACTTGTTGACTGAATTTCCTAGATGCAAAATGGGTTCACTATTTTCATCCTACAACGAACGGAGTTTAAACGTGCTTATAGTAAGTTTAGATTTACGAAATCTGAACGTGGGTTTATGCTCTGTTTAATCCATTGCTTGACGTTTTGTGTAGCTAAAAACAACAACCACATAGGATTGCTTTCGTGATGCCAACCACAGCAACACCTGAGACGAAACTGCTGTTCTGATACCTCTTCCTTAGTAAAAGGGGCATGCTAGGGATATTTTGAACAAATCTGCTTCGCCATAGTTAGCCAAAATAACACGGCTGAGGTTCCATAATAGAAGGTTAACCATACTCTGCAATTATCTTATTCCGTATAATTCACAGTGCATCCAATATATTGAGATTCCATTCATAATGTATTCCATCAGATCCTTGTCTGCAATGAGATATTTTTACGTGCATAAATACCCCCTTTCCCATGAATAAATATAGCACTGACCTGTATCCGCAAATTCCTGACACACCATTTTAAACGGCCTTTTGTTCTCTTACACCATTCGAAAGTTGCATTCTGCTGATCTATTTATTCGAAGTTCGCATGTAAGTATTAGCCGTGAAGTCTATAACTTCAAAATATGTGTTTTGTGTTTGTTTATCAGAAAGTAAAAAATATAAATATTAATTGACAATTAACGAAAATAACAACATGTATTAAACTTCATATTGTTTTTGACACTAGTATTACGGGTGAATCTAATTAGCTGGGACTTGCTTTTACCTGTATTATTGTACCATGATTCCATATCATGTTTTTGTGCTTGGTTTACATTTACGAAATCCACTCGATTTCAACTGTCAATTCCTTTGCGTATACGTCAAATGAAAACTCATCTGAAATCCATTGGATTTCATTTGACGTTTAAGCAATGGAATTGGCAGTTGAACTCAAGTGGATTTCGTAAATGTGAACTTACTATTGTTCTTGCTGTGAAAAACCATCTGCATACAGTTTTGATCTGGAAAATAGATAACTTCCGTTATAACCTATTTATATAATATATGTATGACGTTTACGAAAAGTAATTGACATTTGAAACCCATGGAGTTTATCAAATCCGGTTATATGTAAACTTACTATATGTATGTAAACTTCTGAGCAAAAAAGTTTGGAAGTAGTACAATGCAGAGTTATGATTTCAATACATCTTTCGACGCAGTCCACACGGAGTTATGAAAATGCACTGCGCTCGATACATTTTGGAAGCACTCGCTTAAAGATCCCTAGCCAAGCAAGCCAATTTTTTGATCCCTTAAAATTCTAAGAATTTGTTTTATAAAAAATAAAGAATGATGAAATGATGAAGCAAACTAATGTTATGAACATTGCTGTAATTCACGAGACGCAAATTATTTTTGAAGTGGAGTTGGAGTTTTTTTGGAAATCTGAACTGAAGTAGGAGGAAAAATAAAAAACCATTTGAATGATGAAGCATTATCAATTTCGATGTTATAAAAAGCAGAGTAGAGGAAGTAAACTTTGTTGCGATCAAATTTAATGGAGAGTTTTTATAATTTGTGTTAATGTAATAAAGTTAATATTCTTGTTTTACACAAATAAGCAATGTATTTTATTTATTTTGGGATATTTGCATTGGCTTGCATTTTATAAATCTTTAGACTGCATTTAAATTCAATCCAAAACACTACATCAAAGGCTGTAATTTGGATCGAAAATGGAGTGCATCCTAGTCGTGTGCCGTGGGAGCAAAATGGAGTGCATCCTAGCTGCGCGCTCTCTTGTAAGATTCATAGGTGAATTCATAGGAAAAGATGTACTCCAGCGCAAACTTTTTGCTGGGATATTAAAGCGCTCGGCACATACGGTGCATTGAGCGTTGCGTTACAACAACCACATGAAAAAAGTGTAAGTTATAACAAGTTTATTGAAAAACAACAATGTGGCTGACGCATTAAAGTTAAACATAATTTAACTTTTTTTTTTTTTTTTTTTTTTGATTGATATGACCGTATATTATATTTTCATTTAATAAAAAGTGTTTCCACCGGGCTGATTCGGTCAGTTATTTTTATGGAATAAATAAAACTAATTTATTTCATATTTAACTCAACGTTTCGTTGGTCTTTTTCCAACTTCTTCAGGAGTTTTTTTATTAGAAAATCCTACGACAAAATTACATTGTTGTTCAAATACATTTTTCAGATTATCGTTTTTTGTTTACTTACAATTAGTTTTCAATACCATTGTTAGAATTATTTCTTAAATTATATAAAAAACCGGACATCACAACACAGAAATTTGTATAATTTTAAAAATAATTACTAAAAATATATAAAAAATATTGCAGCAAAAAAATCCTTAATCTATATCACAGAGCCGTCGTTGTTTAAATAATCGCAACTGAATATTGAAGGTTGGTGTTGTCTTTATCTTCTTTAGTGTTTATTGATTTGTATAATCTCTCTTGGATCCTCAAACTCTCAAGAGTGTATCTTTTATTCTCTTTGTATTCCTTGTCTAATATTTTTATATTCGTAAAATCCGCATTGTGTCCGAATTCTTTAATGTGTTGAGCTAGAGCTGTATTTTCTTTGCCTTTCTTTACATCGGCTTCATGCTCGTTTATTCTTATGCTCAGCATCCTTTTTGTTGTTCCGACGTACACCTTATTGCACGTCTCCCCTTGCTTCCCCTTGCAAGTTATTTCATATACGACGTCACATTGTTTGAGTTTTTCGGTTTTTCTTTTCTTAGTAAATACTCTCTGCAATGTGTGGTTGGATTTGTATGCTATTGCTACTTTGTTCTGTTGTGTTGTTGCTATTGATCTAATGGTACTGTTGTCAGTAAGCTTTGGTATGTATGGTAGACTCAGAAAGAGTTTCTCTTCTGTATCTTTGCGTTTTACTTGTTTGATTTTCATCCGTTCAAAATGTTTTTTTATTAGATTGTTAATCATGGGTAATGGATAATTGTTTTTTAGCAATATTGTTTTGATTTTATTTGTGTTTTCTTTTGTATTTTCCATATCACTGAGACAAAATATTTTTTGTATTAGATTGTTAGCCGTGTTAATTTTCATAGATTTGGGTTGATTAGAATAATAATTTATCATTCTTCCCGAAGAAGTTGGTTTTGTATACCAGTTTGTTTTTATGATGGAGTTTTCTCTTGAAATGGTCATGTCAAGATATGGTATTTTTTTGTCCTGTTCGAATTCCACCGTAAATTGTAACCTTTTGTGATAAGCATTTAGAAGTGTAAGGGTTGTGTCTACGTGTTGCTTGTCTATGATGGCAAATATGTCATCTACATATTTAGACATTAGTTTGATTTTTATATTATTAGTTTCTAGTTCTTGGATCACGTCATCTAAAAGGGCGTCCAAAACAATATCGGCTATTGTTGGTGACAATGGATTGCCCATAGGCATGCCGTATGTTTGTGTGTAAATTTTCTCGTCGTATTTGAAATAGTTGTTGTCAATGAGACAAAATTGCAATAGACCCAGGAATCTTCTTTTTGGAATCGTCGTAAATTGTTGCAAGGTTTCCCATTTGTCAAGAATGTTTTTTATTGCTAAGTGTATAGGTATATTGGTAAACAATGATACCACGTCAAAAGAGACAAATATGTCGTTTTTATCCAAACTTAATGTGTTTAATTTATCCTTAAGTTCCATCGAGTTTTTTATATTGTATTTCTCGGAGATAATGTTTTTTAGAATTTTACCTATGTATTGCGATAAGTTGTAGCAAGGGACTTTATTTGAGGACGATATGGGTCTGAGGGGTACACTTTCCTTGTGTATTTTTGGTAGTCCGTATAATGAAGGGGCTTCAGCAGAGTGACATGTCATTCGAAATTTTTCGTTTTTGGTTATGTAATTGCACTTTTGTAAATCTGTTATTATATTATTGTTTGTCTTTTGTAGTTTTTCTGTTGGGTCCGTTCGAATTGTTTTATATGTAACTCTGTCGTTTAGTAATGATTGCATTTTTTCCGAATATTCATTTTTATATAGTATCACTGTTTTATTTCCTTTATCGGCTGTAGTGATGACAATGTCGTTATATTGTTTTAAGAACTTTTTGGTCTGTTCATATACCCCAACTATGAATTTTTCCACTTCGTTATTGCTCATTTTTCTTTTGTGATTCGATATACGACCAGCTATTTTTGCTCTGATTATGTCTTTTTCTCGGTCATCATTTATTGTTTGTATCCACTGTTCTAGATCGGCGATCAGTGGTATTGGATCAAAGCTTCTTTTTGTAATTGGGAGAGCAAATTTTTTGCCCATGGATAAAATCCACTTACTCTCTGTTGGAAATTGTATGTTAGTATAGTTGATGAACCAATCCTCATTATACTGAAAGCCTATTTTGTTGAATTTATCTTTTTTCAATTTATTAAGTTTGGATAAATGTGTCGATTTTGCTTTGTTTTTAGTATGCTTAAACCTTTTCCATTGTTCTTTTTTAAATTTTGACAGTTCTGTTTCGTCCAGTGTATTTTTTAATTCTTTTTCCATATTATCTACTTGTACTTTTGCTGCTGTTATGTTGATGTGTGTCTCTTTGATTTCTATGTTGAGTAATTTACACTGAAAATTGTACTCTGCTTTCTCAACCTCTATTTTCATTTTTGTTGTTTTGACTAGATTTTTCGTTTGTTGTGTTGAATGTGTGATGTGTGAGGGAGTTATTCCTAATTGTCTGCATTCCTGTAGAAACATTGAGCGCGCTTTTTGTTTCGCCAGTCTCTCAATTGCTCGACAATATGTTTTCAGATGCTTTGTTGTTTCAATGTTGTATTTGTATTTTATATGTTGAAAGAAATCTTTCATGTTTGTTGGTGTTTTTGATCGTTGAACTTTCCTAATTCCTCTTCTTCCTTCTATGCGGCGGGCCCTCCGTCGTCTTTATTTTTGATTGTTATGACCGTATATTATATTTTCATTTAATAAAAAGTGTTTCCACCGGGTTGATTCGGTCAGTTATTTTTATGGAATAAATAAAACTAATTTATTTCATATTTAACTCAACGTTTCGTTGGTCTTTTTCCAACTTCTTCAGGAGTTTTTTTTATTAGAAAATCCTACGACAAAATTACATTGTTGTTCAAATACATTTTTCAGATTATCGTTTTTTGTTTACTTACAATTAGTTTTCAATACCATTGTTAGAATTATTTCTTAAATTATATAAAAAACTGGACATCACAACACAGAAATTTGTATAATTTTAAAAATATATAAAAAATATTGCAGCAAAAAAATCCTTAATCTATCAGCCCAATCATGAACATCATCTCACCGTGAGTTTTCTCACTCTCGCCTCCTCCCTTATTATAAACATCATAAGGGAGAACAAAACTCACGTTCGTGAGAAAAGTAGCTATCATAAATGTCAAAAAAGTGAGAATGTGAGGCAATTTTCTCTCATCACAGAAATCAAGGTGAGTTGAACAAAAAAATTTAACTATGGACATTTTTTATAGAAAAAATCGACAAGAAACGAATCTTTTGCAATGATAATCAATTGTATTTATTTGTGTTTTACGTTAAATGTAACAAATAAAAAACAATTAGAAATTCTTTTGGCAACTATACATGTTCATCCGTGTATCAATGAAGCAAGGAAGACCTCAATCGAGTTTGGCGTAATTTGGAGGTGGAGTTGAAGTTGGCTTCAGAATCATATGATGAAAACAGGAATGGAAGAGGATCCTATCAGGAGCAACACCTTTCTAAAATTTTTTTTTGTAGGTACTTCCAAACTTTGCGGCCACTCAAGATGATAAGTGACATATTTTAAGTGCCTTTGTATTGTTCTTTGTTCGCTAAGGTTCCCAGCAAAATTTTCGATGCCAAAGATTCTATTCAAGCATGAGTGCAAGTTATATGTCACCTTTTTACCATCTTCGCCCATTCTTTTTACAAGACTGTGACCCCTAAAAGATCCAAATTCATTCAATAACCCAGTGGAATGGTATCTTAACAACCACCTTGGCATGGCATATTCCACGAACAAGCCACAATAGGAAGGATTAAATAAATAGAAAAGAGCATGTTTATATTATATAGCCTTTTGCAGGGTTAACCTTCTTGAAAATTGAGAAATTGTATTTAAAATCCATGAAATTGGTTCAAATGTTGAATAGGATCCGAATTTCACGAATTGTACTTAGCATTCATATGATTGGTCCTATTGCTGGAGAAGAGATCGGATGTTTCACGTATTGTATTTATTTACAATTCTTGAAATTCCTTCCAAATGCTGAAAATGGGATCTTTCACAACTTAATTTGAACTAATACAAAAGATCCAGTGAGATATTGGCATCGCATGGAACGACTTCCACAAAATTTTGCTTGGTTTTCTTTGTATTCCTCAGCGTTTGTCGTTTCGCACATCATTCAAAATGCAATATTAAACATTTTCATTTCTTTTTGCCATATATGGCCTGTTCCCGTACTTTAAAAAGTGGTAAAAGTCGTAAAAGTTGTAAAAGTCGTAAACGATTTTCATATAAATTTTGTGTACGGGAACGCAAAATGTGTAAAAGTGGTAAAAATTGTAAAAACTTTTTAGTTCTGGAACAGAGCTTTAATGACCTTTAAACGGTTTTTGTTCACTTTTTTGCAAATTGCGGAAATTCTTCTGGCGTAAATAAACAATTTTTACATACATATGTATGTATCTGTCAAAACAAAACAAAAACAGCTGTTACAGATGTTGCCACATATCAAACATTTAATATTTTTATCAATTACCAAGTATTTTTAAAGTGGATTGTTGATAAAAATTATTTTTCGTTTTAGAAATATTAATTAAATTTAAAATAAATTAATGTTTTATAAAAAAAATTACGAATTTAGTTATTGCAAAATTATTTGTAAATAAAATAACGATATGGCAACGCAAATTATATTTTCAAGGGTTCACAAAATGCGGCACTATTTTCAATTTTCAAACTTGTGAAACCCTCTTCACTTTTTTCGCTCCTCCCTTGTCATTTGTGATAGGTCGAGACGTGAGAAGTGAGCTGCAACTCACTCGTGAGAAGCTCCCTACGTGAGTATTCATGATCGCTATGTATATCACAGAGCCGTCGTTGTTTAGATAATCGCAACTGAATATTGAAGTTTGGTGTTGTCTTTATCTTCTTTAGTGTTTATTGATTTGTATAATCTCTCTTGGATCCTCAAACTCTCAAGAGTGTATCTTTTATTCTCTTTGTATTCCTTGTCTAATATTTTTATATTCGTAAAATCCGCATTGTGTCCGAATTCTTTAATGTGTTGAGCTAGAGCTGTATTTTCTTTGCCTTTCTTTACATCGGCTTCATGCTCGTTTATTCTTATGCTCAGCATCCTTTTTGTTGTTCCGACGTACACCTTATTGCACGTCTCCCCTTGCTTCCCCTTGCAAGTTATTTCATATACGACGTCACATTGTTTGAGTTTTTCGGTTTTTCTTTTATTAGTAAATACTCTCTGCAATGTGTGGTTGGATTTGTATGCTATTGCTACTTTGTTCTGTTGTGTTGTTGCTTATCGCAATACATAGGTAAAATTCTAAAAAACATTATCTCCGAGAAATACAATATAAAAAACTCGATGGAACTTAAGGATAAATTAAACACATTAAGTTTGGATAAAAACGACATATTTGTCTCTTTTGACGTGGTATCATTGTTTACCAATATACCTATACACTTAGCAATAAAAAACATTCTTGACAAATGGGAAACCTTGCAACAATTTACGACGATTCCAAAAAGAAGATTCCTGGGTCTATTGCAATTTTGTCTCATTGACAACAACTATTTCAAATACGACGAGAAAATTTACACACAAACATACGGCATGCCTATGGGCAATCCATTGTCACCAACAATAGCCGATATTGTTTTGGACGCCCTTTTAGATGACGTGATCCAAGAACTAGAAACTAATAATATAAAAATCAAACTAATGTCTAAATATGTAGATGACATATTTGCCATCATAGACAAGCAACACGTAGACACAACCCTTACACTTCTAAATGCTTATCACAAAAGGTTACAATTTACGGTGGAATTCGAACAGGACAAAAAAATACCATATCTTGACATGACCATTTCAAGAGAAAACTCCATCATAAAAACAAACTGGTATACAAAACCAACTTCTTCGGGAAGAAAGATAAATTTTTATTCTAATCAACCCAAATCTATGAAAATTAACACGGCTAACAATCTAATACAAAAAATATTTTGTCTCAGTGATATGGAAAATACAAAAGAAAACACAAATAAAATCAAAACAATATTGCTAAAAAACAATTATCCATTACCCATGATTAACAATCTAATAAAAAAAACATTTTGAACGGATGAAAATCAAACAAGTAAAACGCAAAGATACAGAAGAGAAACTCTTTCTGAGTCTACCATACATACCAAAGCTTACTGACAACAGTACCATTAGATCAATAGCAACAACACAACAGAACAAAGTAGCAATAGCATACAAATCCAACCACACATTGCAGAGAGTATTTACTAAGAAAAGAAAAACCGAAAAACTCAAACAATGTGACGTCGTATATGAAATAACTTGCAAGGGGAAGCAAGGGGAGACGTGCAATAAGGTGTACGTCGGAACAACAAAAAGGATGCTGAGCATAAGAATAAACGAGCATGAAGCCGATGTAAAGAAAGGCAAAGAAAATACAGCTCTAGCTCAACACATTAAAGAATTCGGACACAATGCGGATTTTACGAATATAAAAATATTAGACAAGGAATACAAAGAGAATAAAAGATAGACTCTTGAGATTTTGAGGATCCAAGAGAGATTATACAAATCAATAAACACTAAAGAAGATAAAGACAACACCAAACTTCAATATTCAGTTGCGATTATTTAAACAACGACGGCTCTGTGATATAGATTAAGGATTTTTTTGCTGCAATATTTTTTATATATTTTTAGTAATTATTTTTAAAATTATACAAATTTCTGTGTTGTGATGTCCAGTTTTTTATATAATTTAAGAAATAATTCTAACAATGGTATTGAAAACTAATTGTAAGTAAACAAAAAACGATAATCTGAAAAATGTATTTGAACAACAATGTAATTTTGTCGTAGGATTTTCTAATAAAAAAACTCCTGAAGAAGTTGGAAAAAGACCAACGAAACGTTGAGTTAAATATGAAATAAATTAGTTTTATTTATTCCATAAAAATAACTGACCGAATCAGCCCGGTGGAAACACTTTTTATTAAATGATAATTTAACTTTTTTGGGACAACGCGTGTCCCAACGTGTCACTAAACGGACCGAATGTGCCGAGGGCTTTAGTGACACGTTGGGACACCCGTTGTCCCAAAAAAGTTAAATTATGTTTAACTTTAATGCGTCAGCCACATTGTTGTTTTTCAAAAAACTTGTCATCACTTACACTTTTTTCATGTGGTTGTTGTAACGCAACGCTCAATGCACCGTATGTGCCGAGCGCTTTAATATCCCAGCAAAAAGTTTGCGCTGGAGTACATCTTTTCCTA
Source organism: Musca autumnalis (assembly GCF_047663935.1). Classification (NCBI taxonomy): domain Eukaryota; kingdom Metazoa; phylum Arthropoda; class Insecta; order Diptera; family Muscidae; genus Musca; species Musca autumnalis. The sequence goes on from NW_027411644.1 coordinate 106,204,528, forward strand.
TGAATTCACCTATGAATCTTACAAGAGAGCGCGCAGCTAGGATGCACTCCATTTTGCTCCCACGGCACACGACTAGGATGCACTCCATTTTCGATCCAAATTACAGCCTTTGATGTAGTGTTTTGGATTGAATTTAAATGCAGTCTAAAGATTTATAAAATGCAAGCCAATGCAAATATCCCAAAATAAATAAAATACATTGCTTATTTGTGTAAAACAAGAATATTAACTTTATTACATTAACACAAATTATAAAAACTCTCCATTAAATTTGATCGCAACAAAGTTTACTTCCTCTACTCTGCTTTTTATAACATCGAAATTGATATTGCTTCATCATTCAAATGGTTTTTTATTTTTCCTCCTACTTCAGTTCAGATTTCCAAAAAACTCCAACTCCACTTCAAAAATAATTTGCGTCTCGTGAATTACAGCAATGTTCATAACATTAGTTTGCTTCATCATTTCATCATTCTTTATTTTTTATAAAACAAATTCTTAGAATTTTAAGGGATCAAAAAATTGGCTTGCTTGGCTAGGGATCTTTAAGCGAGTGCTTCCAAAATGTATCGAGCGCAGTGCATTTTCATAACTCCGTGTGGACTGCGTCGAAAGATGTATTGAAATCATAACTCTGCATTGCACTACTTCCAAACTTTTTTGCTCAGAAGTTTACATACATATAGTAAGTTTACATATAACCGGATTTGATAAACTCCATGGGTTTCAAATGTCAATTACTTTTCGTAAACGTCATACATATATTATATAAATAGGTTATAACGGAAGTTATCTATTTTCCAGATCAAAACTGTATGCAGATGGTTTTTCACAGCAAGAACAATAGTAAGTTCACATTTACGAAATCCACTTGAGTTCAACTGCCAATTCCATTGCTTAAACGTCAAATGAAATCCAATGGATTTCAGATGAGTTTTCATTTGACGTATACGCAAAGGAATTGACAGTTGAAATCGAGTGGATTTCGTAAATGTAAACCAAGCACAAAGACATGATATGGAATCAAATAGTAGCTTTATCAAATATTAATTTCATACCGTATACATATATATTTATGACGAGGATTTATTTGACGTACATATAAAATTGGATTGACATTTAAAATACCATGGATTTTTTTAATCTAAATCATGGCACAATTACCCAGGTAGTGGTATCATACCAGCTGTTCGAATATGAAAAGCCAAATCCCTTTATAAAAAAATATTTTTGTTGTAATTTCCCCAACAACATAAAGAACCATGGTATAAGTAAAGAGGTAGATTTAAATGAAAAAAATCTATAGAACCCTTGTTTTTCTTCAATTCCTAAAACTTCAAAATAAAAGCAACAAGTGGGTTTGTTTACAATGTATTTTTTGAACATTTTATAAAAAACGCAAAAAATGAATGAAGAGTTAAGTTTTCTCCACATAATCGAGCTGTGAATATGATAAACTGATTGTTTCAATGCAAATCTCACCAATTTCTTCCATACAAATGGTCTAAAAACAATTTTAAAAATCATTGAATTCGATTGTTTTTAAAATTGTTTGGCATATTATTCAAACACCACACACACATACCACCGACGTAGCCAGGGGGGGGGCCCGGGGGGCCCGGGCCCCCCCCGAAATGATTTTAGTTCCCATAGGATATTAGCTTATGTTACAATTTTTTTAATTTTTGAGTAAAATTTTAAGCTGTTTTAAATTGTTCAAGAAATATGTAAAGTAGTTGGAAGCATTACAGAGAATTATTTAACTACATTGGTATACTTATTGTTCAACATATTTGAAAATATAAAAATAATGAACAAGTTAGACTTTTTGAGCAATTTTATGCATAGTTCTTCTTAAGTTTTAAGGTGTTGTTTAAGCGTTTAATCGGAATTTTAGGTTGACGGTGTTACTGAGTTCAGAACAATACGTCTATTTGTATTTATTGAACGTTTGTTTGTAGGTCGAATACTCTGGCTAGGCAACATCCAGAAAAAAAATTTTTGCGACATTTTGTTTTTGAAATTTTTTATAAGAGCAATTCAACAATAAAATGTAAAACTATTGCTTAATCTTTGTGGTTTTAATTGTTTGTCTATTTTCTCTAACACGTTTTTATAATGAACTATTTTGAAATTCATAACAATTACAAATTCTTTATTATGTTTGAAATTTGCAATAAAAAAAACTATGTATATCAACCATTTTTTATGATATAATTTCTGTTCCACCGCAGTGTCGTAAATGTCTATTGGACAAAAGGATTTTTCTGTCGAATTTTTATGTTTTGTTCGACCTTTCGAATGTTAATAAAATCAAGATTATTGAGCTTGAGGTCAATGTTTATATTTTATTAGCTGACCCTGGTGCGCTTCGCTACCCCGAATAAGGTAAAATATATTTTGACAAATTTATTTGTAGGCCAATTTTCGTCACTCATTGCGACTTTCATTAAAATCGGGTATATAAAGCGTTTTTGGTGCATCAAATACATTAATCGAAGGAAAATATATATGGGAGCTATATCCAAATCTGAACCGATTTCAATATAATTTGATAATTTTATTTCTAGACCCAATTCCGTCACACATTCCAAATTTCATTGATATTGGACATACATAGCGTGTTTAATGCATAAAATACATGAAATCGGCCGAAAATATATATAGGCACTATATTCAAATTCAATTCTAGACCATTTTAGACCTATTTATTTCTAGACCAAATTCCTGCACACATCCAAAATTGGGAGACATTATCTGTTACCGTTCTATAGATATTTGCATAAAAAATCTAAATTTTTTGGAGGTACCTCCGATTCTGATGCTATATCTCCGGATCAACGCTGAATTTCAGAAATTTTTATAGCCTATGTTACTTTCAGGCCATGTAGTGATATACTCTGAAAATTTCAGGAAGATCAGTTCAGCGGTTTTTGAGTCCATAAACTTCAAACAAACAAACGTACAAAAATTTTTCTACTTTATATATATTGATTTATTACATATTATTTCCAATATTTCAAAATTACAATGAATTTCATCTTCAGAGATTTTTCTGTCGATTACTCTTTGAATAAAACCAGAAGAAAACGTCATAGAAACCCACAGCAATTGTATTTTGGGAAGTATTTTCAATGGATGCACATTTCTAGAAATGTTAATTTTTCCTGCTTCGGTAAAGGACCTTGTGACGACAAACGAAATCTAAAAACTGATCGGAAACAGGTTCTTCTTCGTCAACATCTCAACAAGTACCACTCGATTTTGCGGACAGGAATATACCCTGAGCCTGTGTGAATTGAAACTTTCATCTGTAGACAGATCGAATAGCCACTACACAGCCAAAATCCTTAAACCCAAAAACTATGCATTAGGAGCTTTTCAGAAATTTGTAGCCATTTCAGACGTATGAACTTGCAAACAAAATAGGGATTTGTATCATTGATCACAAGTGTTGCGGAGGAGGTATGGAGAAATGGACCGGACCGACATAGTTCATTTTTGGAGTAGATCTTATTTTGGGAGTCATTCCTTTTAAAAGATATAGCGCCCACCAGTCATTTCAGTTCGCCACAGTATAACTTTCAACTTTTGACTCTTATGTCAGGAAATATGGACTTGCCCACGACAAACTTAATACCGCTCTAAATTGCACTTAAACAACTATTTTGAAGGTTTGTGAGGGAGGTACCATGGCCCATTTTCGAGCAAAAACAAAGTTTGGAAAAAATATTACTAAATCCAAAGTTTGGACCAAATCTGTTGCTCCGTTCAAGAAAACTCGCGCATACCACTTTAGCTAAAATTCTTGAAATTCGGGGGGAAAATACCAGAAGAAGTAGACCGAAAAGCACCATCTTCGAATTTTGTATATATAAGGCTTGCTGATATATTGCGATAAACAAAGTTTGGACCAACGCAGTATCCGGTTCGAAAGTTGTCGTGTGCACTAGCCACTACACATGATTACCTTAGGTGTTCTTTACAGCTTTCGGGCCATTTCCCCTGGAAGTATAGACTTGCCTCTGATAAACTTGTACGGTAGTAATAGGAGCCCCGAGAACACTTGTTGCAAAAAAGCAAAGCGTTTCCAGAGAGTTTATTTTATATTTACTTATAACTAATTATTAGCATAAAGGAAGTCAAGCCATGACCATTGAAGTCTTAAGCTTACACAGGTTATCCATAGAGGTCTTAAAATGCACTTCGCTGAAAATTTTTGAAATACTCTGCGGAAGTTTGCCGAAAGAGTAGATAGATCAAAATATCACGAAGGCCAAATTATGGACCGAATCGGTTGATCTGTTTGAGAATTATCATGCTCCCAAGGCGGCTACCCAGACGAACGGTCATAGCTAAGTCGACTCCAAGTTTTCTGAAACAGATTTCTTCTAAACACCTTTTGGCCCTAAATCCACATCCGATGAGGCACATTTTGGCTAAAGGCTGAGAGTATAAAAAATGTAGATTGGGAAAAATTGTGTTTATGGATTTTTGCTAAAAGAATGTATACATGTATAGACCTTGGATTGGGCGACATAATTTCATTTTAAACGAAGTTAAGACTGGATTCCAGAGATTCCCTTGTTCCTGATAAATTTATGAGAAGATCCAGAATTTCTATAAGTGAAGTCCGACGACTGGACGCCAAAATTAATCTATTGACAGATGTACGATTTGGCGACAGAATTTGTCATTTACATAACCGCTATTAGGTGCTAGAATTTCTTGATGGATAGATTAACTATTGCTCAGCATTAGTTCTCGGCCTTCAGAAATTCTTTGCGATATGTAGACATCGGAATTTTGCATATTTTTGAAAATTGTAATGTTAAGATATTTGAAATTTAAATGTTATGATATTTCTAAGGTTTTCCATTGTATTCGCTTTCTTTTGGCCTTACCGAAGTGATATCACTGAATTTCATAACATTCACTGTAGTTGTGAATTATTTGATAAATGATCCGCCGAAAAATATATGGGATTGTTTTGACCATATATTAACTGTGACATATTGTCAAAAAAGTTCTAAAAGATAAAATTGGCCAAGAAGTCTTGCGCCATATGAACTGAAAAATAGTATTGAAAATTATTTCATCAGTAGAATAAGTCTAAAATAAGGTTTGCATCTTTGCTAAATATGACATTTTCGCTAACATGAACTTTCAAAATTTTGCTCAGGTGGGCCCCCCCCGAAATGAAATCCTGGCTACGTCCCTGACACATACACAGTTTGTTTATATTGTTTTGAAGTTTTAGGCATACTCGAATGAAAAAATTTAAATTCACATAAAGCTTTGGCTAACCTTTCTTATTAAACCATGTAAAGAACATTTAGACATAACATATTCAAAATTTTACGATGCCACTACCTGGGTAATTCTGCCATGATCTAAATGTACTGTAATGTTAGATATTTATTTATCCAATCTATGGTTTTGCCTGGACACCTGTTGTTCTTTCACACTAAAACGATTGAAATGTCGTTTTAAGAAATCCTTTCGCGGAAAAGTCTGTTCTAATAGGATCATGGCCCAATAATAGGTCCTCCAAAAACATCAGATGATTTCGATTTTAGCTGTCAAAATTCATATTTGACATTTGAATTCGCTTTGAGGTACAGAAATGTCAAACTGTACAGAAACAGGTAGATGTATCTCTAAAAAAGAAAATAAATAAACTTAATGTTGTAGACGTAAAATTTCAACATTTGTTGTGTTTTGTATGAGAATTTAATTTACAATAACTTATTTTAGCAGTTCAAGTTCGATCAGCTGGTATATTCGGTTTCGTCAAACAAAAATAACTCTTCTTCAACTTTTTCTCGCAAAATGTTTTGTATGTATCTACCTGAATTGACAGAAAAGAAATTCGCCTGAAAAATTTTTTTCGCTTCTGTTTATGAATTTTGACATTTAAAATCTTTGTTTTTCTTTGAATTCGCTTGCTGGATGACCTATAATTGGGCCATGAATAGGATAAGCTCCCCTGAACCGGAATTCTTCAATTACCTGTAATGATGTGTGTGTGTGTGCATTAAAAAAAAACTCACCACAAACCAAAGCCCAGAGTTGTATTTTAACACGTGAAGAAATAGCATAGCGTGGCATCCCTGCTATTCAGTAGCGAGTGAAACTTCAACGAGTAAATATGTGAGAAAAATAAAGCCCTAATACAGAATAAAGAAGATCAAAACAGAAAGGAAAAATAATGTTTTTAGTGTAAATTATTTAATTCTAAATGAAAGTGAAAAATGTTCAATGAAAAACAACAAATCGATAAACAAAAATATAAATGGCAACAAAAATGATAAATTCATAATTAAGGAATACATGGAAATTGGGCTACAGTTGAGCGTGTTATGCACACTAATACTAACATGATGATGAAGGGGCAATAAGATGATAGAAATTGTTTATTAAAGTAAAAATAAACAAATATTAAGATAAAACTAGTAGTCAAAAAATAAAAATATAATTAGTATAAAATGAAAAGGATCTTATAATTGAAAAGGCGGGACATTTGGGATATAAGTAGGCGTAAAAATTGTATATTATTGGCGGAACATAACACAGGATTGTAGAATAATAATAATGGGTAAGATTTCTTTTTTTAATTAATTCACCTTTGATTTGTACTAAAAATTAATGTATGGGAGGTACAGTCCAACAAATGCATGCACAACAAACGAAGAAAAAATAAAACATTCAACATACACATTAACCAAACAAGTGCGTGTTTTAAGGAGTGCATATGTGTGTGTTAATGTTCATTATGTTTGTTGCGACCCTTTACCCTCCTCAACAGAGGAGGAAGCCAGTCGGCTAAAAATCGGCGGCGCGCCGCCGCCGCTCGTTTTCTTCGAGTCGAGCCGCCGCCGATTTTGTCGGCTCAAATCGGCTAAAAATCGCCAGTCGTCAAATCGGTAGAAACGGCGCGCGCCGATAATTTTCAGCAAAAATCCATGAAATTTCGAGATATACATAGTCCCGGTCCACACTAGACTAATTTCATTGAAAAAATTTCATGAAATTTTGCTTTCTGAGCAATTTTATGAAATTTCTGTAGTGGGGAATTTGATCTAAGAACGTCTGATTTCATGAAATTTTTTAATGAAATTCATTCTAATGTGTACCGGGACTATGTTTTAACTACATGTTAACTAAGCTGAAATTTAGCCGCGAGTCGGTAAATAAGTCGGCGCGCCGCCGCCGATTGTCTTGCACAGACGTGAGCGAGCGAGCCGAAAAAATCGGTCGGCTTCGTTGTCTGCTCCTCAATGATATGTATTTACAATGTACATTTACATTAATCGATATGGGTGTATTTATATTAGTGATTGTTTTCGTTTTGTTTATTGTACAACCAACAGATAACAGCAGCAATAATCTTCTATTGAATGACATTCTGCGGGCAGCAGATAAGCATCCCAATTCAAAAGTATCCAAACTAATTCGTACCGTAGAAGAGGAGCCATCACAAAAGAATATTGTATTACTATTAATTGAATTATCAGAACATGCTGAATATTCAACAGATTTTAATATTTCCCTAAGATATGTAAGTAGACCATTCGAATTTTTTTATTTTTGCTTTAACAATTTTATTTTAAATTTCTTTTTAGTATTTGGATTTGTTTGAACGCCTTGGCATAGATCGTGATCTAATTTTGAATGAAGCCGGTCTTTTGTTGGTCAACTCTTCTAAAATATATTCCAAACGTGTTGATTACGTTCAAAGTTTAGTGGAGCGTCAAATATTAACGCTATCAAATGCCGATCAGGAAATACAACAACAAAAGGAACAGTAAGTTGATTTGTGTGCCAAATTTGTTTAGTTTTTTTTTTCTTTTTCTTTTTTTGTATACATCGTGTTATCACCGGCTTTTTGTTTTGCTTTGACTTGTTATCACTTTTATATATATACTCGTATTAGCTCTGTTCCTTTACGTTCAAGAATCTTCAAGTTTTACCAATTTTTTACTCGAAAAGCGTTCCTTTACTTCAGACACAATCCATTTTCAAAAGTAAAGGAACAGACCAATTGTTTGATCCATTTCATTTAATCAAGTATTTTTATTTATATTTTTTGTTTGTTATAAGGAGACGCTATACTTTGCACTGTACGATGTAGATGTAAAATGCTTATACAGTCAAACATCTCTATAACGAACCTCTTATAGATCAAAGAATGTTCACACAAGATAGTCTATAACGAAGTTTGACTGTATGAAATCTTTAGAAGTATATTATGCTAATTACCGTAAAGAATCATATCGAAGGGCAATTAGGTTAGGTTGAATAGCCAGCCACATGTCCTGCTGGACATTCTAGAATAAAATTTTTAAAGAAAAGTACTCTGTACTTCCACCATAGGGTGGAGGGTATATTCACGTTGTTTGTAATACATCGAAATATTCGTCGGAAACCCTAATGCTCGCCACCGAAATGGCTTAAATTTGGTATATAGTATTCATTGGGGACATAAAACATATTTGCTGAGAAATGTAGGTATAGGTCCACGTTTTGATATAGCCCCCATAGAAGATTTTAGCCTTCTTTAGGAGATGTTATTCTCCTACTGCGCGTTTCTTCCCAGGTGGCGGATGCGAATGGAGTTTTTGTGACGTGTTAAATCAGAGGTGTCTGAGGGCAGCCTCCGACACATCTGACTCAACATGTCTCTGGGGTTAGAAAAGTGACATCTAACTCTGTATACTGCGGATCCGAACTCCTAAGACCATAGATATTTTAGTGCAACAAAGTAGAGAACTCGTCGACTTGTTCCAAAGAGCATACCCTGGAGGAAATGTTACTCAATTTGATACGGACCGACGACGAGCTGAACACCACGGTGATCCCAGGCAAGTGTACTAGGGAAGATGAGAGTAAAATGGAGGGAGTATGGACTCAGATGGTCAACCAGCAGCAATCCCAGTTCCAGCTTGTTCTACATCGGCACATGACGGTAATAAACTTCATAGGTCATTGACTGACGATGGAAAAATTCAAGGAAATTCCATTTCATGTTATGGGATGCGCAGCTACCGTTATGGCCTTGAGATAGAAAGGGGTAGTAGGGAAAATGAAGGGAGAGAAAAATGTAGGTAGGGAAGAAAATGGGGTTATTTGAATGTGCCGAACTTAGTCCAGGATGATCCGCCACATGGCTTCGGGGTCTATGGAGGGAAAATAAGAGAGGGTTACCATATCACGCAATTCAAGCAGCCTGTGTCCTTTTGTCCGAGCGCCTAATTTTCAGTTCTTCACAAAACACACCAACTCCCTCGACTTCTTCCATCATCGACCCATCAGTAAACATTGACAGGCTATGAGAAAGTGGTCTACCCTTCGCCCATTCACTCCTATCAAGGATTATTTCCTTAGCTGTGTCAAAGCCGATATGTATTCGGTTTCCCCGTCTCCAACAATAGTAAATGACCCTAAGGCATCGATTCCCACCGTAGATCTTGATAAAACAAAAGTTAAATTTTCTAATGCAACTTGCGTTTACGTTCTTATTTTTTTTTCAGAAATGAAAAAGAATCTTCCGAGGAAGCGGCAGCAGCAACAGCAGAAAAACCCAAACGTGGACGTAAACGGGCCCTTGATGCACCGACCGATCCGTATGAAGTTCAATTGGAACCTAAAAAATTCAAAAAGATGACAGAGGAAAAACGTTTTGCACCGCCCAAGACACCCGTCAAACCAAAATCCTTACCGCGTAACATCGAAATGGAACAACAAATACATCCGGCCGGCTGGTTACATGCAACCATATATGATTTGGAAAATGAAGAAGAAGTTGATACAAAACGAAACTACAAATTATTTACATATCACATCGAGCATCGTTACAACACGCTGGTGCCGGATATCAACTTCCGTTTACATTTCAAAGTTAAGGATTATCTTGATGCCCAAGCTGAAGAAGAAAACGAGGATATGGATAGTGCAGAATGTCAGAGGAATCAAGAGTGGCCACCATTATCCGAGGAATATGTACAAAAATATATCAATTTAGAAAATCGTGTATTACAGCTGGAAATTGATCCGTTGTGGAAAAGTCCTAGAAGATCCAAAAGTGTGCCTTTAAATGCAAATCAAACAGAGGAAGATATGCCCGCAACATTGGAGAGTTCTTTATTGGATTTGAATGGCAGTAATGTGATAAATGATGTTTCGAGTATCAATGATTCTGGAATTGGTACAAGTATTATGGAAAGTACCGCAAATACAAGTCAATTTGAAAACAACAACAGCACCGCCAACAGCCACGAAACAACACTCAACAATAGTTCTGCGGAGGAAAGTGAGGCAAATAAAACGGCAGATACAACACATTTGCAGGAAAATGAATCGGGTCTGGGTGATAGTTTACTTATTCAAACAGAAAGCTGTAATGATGCAACCATATCGGATGCGGAAAAATCTCTTAATGAGACAACCAATTCCATTGTTGGAGAAAATGAGAAGACTCTACCTCCAGAAAAGCTTACCGAGGAGGGAGTAGTGACAGATGCAGCAACTACTGGGAATGATGAAAGTGAAAAGCAAACCGAAAATACAAATGGTGAGCCGCCAATAACTCAAAGTACAAATGAAGAAAGTACAATTGCCATGGAGGCTACTGAAAGGACTTCGAACAAAGAACAAACGACCGAAGAAACAGCAATTATTACAGTTCCATTAGCCAATGGAGAGGTTACTGCAGAAGATACAAATAATTGCATAGAAACAGCAGCAGGTGGTCAACAAACAGCCAATGAGAAAGAGCTGGAAAAAGGTAGCGAAGAAAAAGAATCTTCGACTGAAAATGTTGCCGGAAACCAAGCAAATGAAGCTAGCGCTGAATCAGAAACAGACAAACCAGAAGAAGTACCTGGTGATAGTACAAAAGAAAAAGAGGGTTTCATTGAGTTAGAAGTTCATGTAATGAATGACAATGATAATGGTACATAAAATCGACAAAAATATATAAAACATATTAAAATTTATCAAGTTTTCTTTTTTACTACAGAACCCTCTGAACGTTTACAAATTCAAATACCCGCCACTGATGATGAAGGTGTCCACTTGTCAGATGTATATGAAGGTGATTTGCATATGCTGACGCCAACCGTAAAATTAAACAACACATCGAAAGATGTAACCATATACATGGATGATGAGTTGCGTCAAGCTCTCGAAATGAGAGATGGTGTAATGGAGCATTTTTCTCAAGAAACCTATAAAGTACCTGTGATAGAACTACCGAAAGAGCATCCTCTTTTGTTAAATATTTTCAAATTACCACCGAAACTTGTAAGAAGAAAAGTTTTGTTTAAATTGGGACCTGAAATGGACTCATATTTAAGAGCGGTAAGTTTTCTTAAAAGAAAAACCAATAGGCAATCATTTTGATCAATAAATCCCTTTTTTGTTTCCTTTTAGCGTTCAATGAAGCCCTCAAGACCACCTCCGAACCCCAGACAATATACATTGAGCAAAAGCCAATTGCAGGCATTTTCACTAAACAACACAGATATGTCTGGTATCATCGATACTCCACCAAATAGTCCTGGCCACAATTCAGAATTCTGTGGCTTTACCGATAGTGAATCCGAGTTTTTTGGTTTTACAGAGGATGAACAGCACAAGTTAGTAGTAAGTCCGCATCGCTTAAGTCGGGATTCTGGTGTGGGTGTTGATGCGTCAATATTAACTCCAGAAAAAGAACCCTTAGAAACAATTTTCGAGGAAAATCTACCTGCAGATGTAAATAGTTGTAAATTGAATTTGAACAGTGCCTTAGAGACAACAGAAGAAATTCTTAGTGATTTACCCGATGCCATAAGAACGGCCTTAGAGGCTGAAATGGAAATTGGAACAGCAGAAGAAAATAATAAGGAATCTGCAGATGGTAAAGAAGTTGCAACAGCCGATGAAACTGAAGAACGACAGGGTGTAGAAGGTGAAAAACCAACAGCTGTAGATGATACAGAGATTGCAACAGCAGATGAAAATAAAGAACTGCAAGATGGAGAAATTGAAAAGCCAACATCCTCGGGGGAATCAGCAGAACCTAATAAACTGCAATTAGAGGGAGAGAGTAAAGAAAGTCCAGAAGCAGAGAGTCTTGAAAAGCCCAATGAGGAGAGTGGGACAAATGAAGGTAACAATGCGGATTGTGTCAATCACGATGTGTCGTCGCCGCCAAATGATGAAAATGCAGAAAATCAAAAAGAATCTTTAGAGATAAATTCTGATCCGGTGGTTACAACATTAAATGAATCTGAAGGTATTCAGGTACAGGATGAAAATGATGGATGTATAAACACGCCTGGAGATGAATCTGAAACAGCTGTTCCAGTATTAAAACAAAACATTGACTGTGATGAAAGTCAGCAGGACAGTGCCTTATTAGATTTAGATTTACAGGGTACCAAGACAAAGGTATGTATACAAATTTTTCCCATTAAAATGAATGTGTTAATTTTCTTTCAAACTTTTTTTCTTGTTCTAAACGAACTTTAAAAAATGTTTTCACTTTAACTTGATTATTGTTATTATTACTTGATATAACAATTGTCGCAGAAGGTAGTGAGAGTATTAGCTTAATAACATGGGACATACTGCTCATCGCCGTGTCCGAACGTCGTGTCTTAAGACACCACTTGTAGAGAATTTTTACATGGTTGAAATACTCGGGAAATGTCCATATGATTAAGACCAAAGTGTCATCTGTTTTCCAATTTTGTTATTTTTCTTACTCGTTTTATTTAAGTAGATAACGACATAATTGTATAATTATGTACACATAAAGACATAAACAACATCAGTTTGTCAGTGGCTGACTTCCGTATCGTCAGTTACTTGGCAAATGACTGCAAATATGTGAAGTGTTATGTTTCTTAACACCATAGTACTTAACAACTGCGAAGCTACATTTTTAAAAACGTCAAAAATAGGCATTTTTAACGCAGGTAAAAAGCAAACATGTATCATTTTATTTCTGATGCATTTAGTTGCATTTTCGAGGAACAATGCATAAGTGTGCAACTGAAATATTTTGACGAAGTTGAAACAACACAAAGCAACTGTATATTGGAGTTAAGAATAGTATTTATTTGAATACGAAGTATGGGGAAGCCTCCTTACAACAAGATAGTTATGTCTAGTGGGACTCAACAGTGTAACCCATCATCTGAATTTGAGTACAAACTTATGCCACTAAAACGTTTACCTTTTATGGAAACGTACAAAATGTCAAGAGTGACAGCTTTCTTAAATTATATTTCCTCCTATCATTTTAGATTCAACAATGGCATGAACATCTACGACCAATTTTGGCCAAATCAAGAGAACGGCATCATTTCGATGTGTTTCAGTTGGGCACCGAAATCATTGACACAATACAATCCACAAATAATCACACAAATGAACCGTACGCCATCAGCGGTAAACCAGAAGCAAGTTTTGATGATATTATGGACAATAAGGATCGCTCGTATGTATCACGTTATTTCTTGTCAACATTATTGTTGGCCAATCAGAGTAATGTTAATATTAAAGTGGAAAATAAAACAAGTGAAAGGCCCTCAGCATGGTCGGATATTAAATTGAAATTATTGAGTACAAAACGTCATACTGTCGCGATAGAAGATAATATAGGTATGATAACAAGCAGTAAACGGAAACAGACTGCTGCAGAAGAAGCTGAAGAATCCCAACAATTAAAGAAAAAGAAAGTCAAATCAAAGAAGGAGGAGGACGTTCAAGAATCTTTGCATGATGAAGATGATGATGAACCTTTGGTTAAGCTGAAGACCACCACACCAACCAAACGCCGCTCTAAGGAATCTCCAAGTCGCCAGCATGAAAAGAAATTCAAAGGACTTACATTATCACCTGCAAAAACAACAACCAACACACCTCAAGCAGCCAAACATAAAACGCAAGAAGAGGCTTCATCAGTGGAAACAAGTACACCACAACAACCTTCCAGACCCAAGGAAAATCTAATTGTTAGTCAAGAAATATTATCGCCCATAACGGAATTACCCACTACCAGTAGTCAGGCGGCATTGGCGACACAACATCAAGTAAATTTAAATAATATTCGAGTTAAATTACAACCCATAGAGAAAATACCCTATCAAGGAGATGATTATGATTCGGGTATTTTCTCTTTGAGTGATGCATCTACACCTTGATAGATTCGGAAGCTTTATGTGTGTTTGTTTCTACTTACATAGTACATATATGTTTATAATTTATGTTTAATTTAGTTTGTAGAATATTTGTTTATTGTTTATGTGGTACAAATTTAATTATAATTTAATTTTAAGTTTTATTATTTTGTATTTCAATTTGCAACTTAATTTGATTAACATTATTTTGAAAGTTATTATGTTTACTACATATTTTCGTAAGCTTTAACTTTTTTATAAGGAATTTAACTTACATTTTTTAAAATAATTCTATAAAAAAGGTGTGTCGTTTAGTAGAGAATAGTTTAGTTTTTAAGTTTTTTTATTGGTTTAACTTTTAACAGTAATGATCTTAGTCTATATGTGTATGTATAAATAGGTTTATTCTTTGTCAATTGTATGTCTGTGAACGTGTATCTTAAACATGATATTTGAAAGGCTATACAATTTTCAATACTAATTTCATATCAAACTTAATGTTTTAAGGCAATTTTTTGTTGAAATGCTCGCCTTCGCAACTTTCGTTGTTTAATCCAAACTCCCGAAATATGAAATTATGTGGCGAGCTCCTGGAGCCAAAACTGAATTTCCAAGAAATCGCTCTAAAACCCCCATTTTTATACCCTCAGCCTTTAGAGTAATGAGGGTATATACACTTTGATGCGGCCAAAAATTTGCCTCATCGAAATAATGCTTTTAGACCCCAAGTATGTTTGGAAGAAATCTGTTTCATAGCCTCATTACCACGACCACGGCCTTACAACTAAACTCGTTTAGGCACCGTTAAGCATGTGTTGGCCTAGTTGAGACACAATTTACGCGCATACACACACATACATTGGACATTAGTTAATACCCCTATTTAATAAATAATTTTAATTTCGTTTTCAAAAGTTTTTAAAGTAGTTTTTTTTTATTATTCAAGTTTAATTTCTAATGACAATAAAGAAAATGAAATTTCGAATTTATACCATCGGTTTGATAAGATACTGAATCGTGATAATGACTGGATTACACCAAATGCAAATCCCTAAGATCGTGCTGTAACCCAAATATAACTTTGCAAATCGAGTTTCAGTGCAGTAAAGTTTTGCAGATTTCGCGTCTTATCACATCATCGGTATCAAAATTTTTATTACCATTAGTTTTAATCTACGGTTTTTTCTTTGCAATTTTTCATTACAGATTTTAGTACAAGAAAATAGAAAAACCTATCAGGATCATAGAAAAAGTCCAGATTGGGCATATGCCTGACATTTGAGTTATAACCTGGTAATAATGTGTACAAGAATTTCCCTTAGATATACGATACACAAGTATTGAGATACTTTCAAAACTGCAATATTGTAAATATAGGAATAATAGTTATCTGTAGCAATATGAAATGTATAGGTAAAATAATCACAAGATTTTTAATATTTCAAACAATATTTACAATATTTTTGTTTCGAATAACCTAAATTTATTTTTTTACAGATTTTTTATATTACGATCTCGCGTTTTTTTTTTCATTTTTAACAATAAAACTCAGATTATTTTGCCTGCTGCCATTTTAAAATATGTATTTATGTACAAAGAGTGTTTTTTTTATACACCATAGTGATAGAATGAAAATTGTAAAATTTATGCTAAGACACGATTTTTTACAAATACATAAGTCATGTATTTTTCTTTGTTTTAAAAAACAAACAGGAATACATAAAAATACAAAAAAGATCACAACAAAATAACTCATTTTCAAAAATACTTAGTATATAATACTAATTAACATATAAAAAATGCGCTGAAAAGTTTGAAAAGATTATATTATTTTCAAAATATAACAACACCATCAATGGAGGTAACACACTCATTAGGAAATAACTATACAGGGCAATCATGAATAACAATTCAAATTTGAAATACATGTATTTTGTTGTTGTTTGAATAACGCACATCAAACACACAATAATTTTGGTATTGCCATAAAAGAATTTCACTTTTTAAAATTATTTTTCTTGCGGAAAAATTCCAAGAGAAATATTCATAATTGCCCTGACAATTTACTATGGAAAAAGTTACAGGAATTTAAACCATTTAAATCACCAACTCCCAGAACACATTAAGGCTGATGAGAAAAAGTAGCTGCTGATGTTGGCTCGAAAACGAAATTGATTAACTAACAATTCATGATGTTTAAAAAATATATTTTAATTTATGCTGTTCCAGAACTGCATGAATCTACAACTTTTCAGTACGATAACAATTTCCTTTATGTTATCGAAAAAATAGTAAAAATTAGAAGATTCTTGCAGTTCTGGAACAGACCATTAATTATATAAATTATATATTTTTAAAGCAAATATATTTATTACAATTTCATTTTCGAATCGGCATCAAGAAATTGGCCGACTTTCGTATTGTCAGTTGCTTTGTATTCGTGCATGAAACTAGGGGTTCTTAAATCGATTTCCCCACTACTGCAATTTCATAAAATTACTCTAGTATGGAACTAGATTTAAGAACCCCTAATTTCATGCACGAATACAAAGCAACTGACAATACGGAACTCAGCCATTGTGTGTAGAATACACATTCATTTTATTTCGACATACAGAACAGGCTGTTATTTATTTCAGTTTGTAACTATTGTCTCGGGCTACAACTTCTCTGAACATCTTATTTAGAAAAAACTCCGTTTTCATGGTCAAAAAAATCGAAAACGTAGAAAATTCTCCATTTTTTTTTTTTTTTTTTTTTTTTTTTTGATAGTTTGGCCTATAACTGCTAAACCATTGAGATTTTATATCCAATACTAAGGCAAAAATTGTAGCCAAGACAATAGTTTAGAACTCTCTAGTCCATCGCAAAAGCATTGGAACGCTTCTTCAGGCAGATATGATGGACCAGAGAGTTCTTAACTATTGTCTTGTATACAATTTTTGTCTAAGTATTGAACGAAAATCACAATGGTTCAGCTGTTATAGGCCAAAATATCAAAAAAAAAAAAAAAAAAAAAAAAAAAAAAAAAAAAAAAACAGACGAAAAATTGTGAATTTTCTACATTTTCGTCCATGAAAACGTAAGTAAGATGTTCAGAGAAATTCAGCCACAAATTTCAAATAATTTACGAAATATGAGCCTAAGACCTGCAAGTCAAAATGTATAAGCTCAATTTTCACCGTAGACGTATGGTCTAGTGTCCTTTTTTGCTCAGTACAATCCCAAGAATTACAAAAGCGAAGCGCTCCTTAAGATGTTCAAATTGAAGACAGTTGTCTTCCTTTTTAGAAATTCATATAATGACTCTTTTTTCCGAGACTCTTTTTGCTAAGCAAACCTGCTGTGCGAGTACAAGTACGAAATAGAAACAGCTAACGGCTCTTTACGACATTTTTCTATAAAACCATAAGACATTGTATGTTATATGACTATAAAGTTCCTTTTTACCATTCATCTATATATTTTGAGAGTTTTTTTACGAAATCCAGTACAAAGTAAAGTACTATTTTATGTTCTACCACCCGTGATGAAATTAAATTAAGATCCAATTTTCTTTGGAGCAACGCTTTTGGGGTATATTTTTAAACACCAAATGTATCATATTTTGGAAATTATCAAATCCGTTGATTTTTGTCTTCTTGCACAACCTCTCGACTTTTCAGCTCATGTTTTTTTTTTATAAATTATGAAGTGTTTCAAAAATTCTCAATTCCAATTCAAAATGTTCACCGGTTGGAATTTTCACTTTTTTCGCTATTCATCCTATTATAAATGAACAGAGAGTGGCCAAAAATATATATATTATGCTTAATATCGAAAATAATGTATAAAATACGTTGTTCTATATTTTAATTTCATTTATAATGAGGCGTGTTTGTACAAAATTCTCTCAAGTGAACATTAAGAATTGGGTTTGATATTTATTATATATATGTAAATAGTGAGGCTTCTTTTTTGAGTTTTATTTTTGTAAATTTTTATTTTTTAGTTTATATTTTTGGGATCCTTTATAATTTGTGTTTTGTTTGATTTATATTAATTTGTTTGAACATGTTTTGATTTCTGTTTTCTTATTCCATTCAGTTGAGTTAATGTTTATTTTTTATTCTTGATGTCGATTTCATAAAATCATATCAATAAAATTAATATCTATCAATTATTTCTATCGACATCAACAAATTATTGCCTATCGCCATAAACTGAGTTAAATGGTCATTTTTCTTTTTAGTTTCCAGGGTTAATTTATTTTTTTCGTTTTATTTACTTGGGTTTAACTTAGTTCTTTTTTATTTTGAAAATATTTTTGTTAAAAGTTTTCTTTTTTGCAAAAACTGTTTGAGTTTAATTCATTATTTTTTCTTCGAGGTTTTCATTTTATTTTCCTTTATTTTTTTTTTCAAATATTGATTTATTTTTGCCTCCTTCACTAGTTCAGAGAGTTATTTTGTAACAAAATTCTACACAAATTAAAATATCTATCATTGCCAGTTCACTAATGTTCTATGAACTTTGTAAAAAATGTAAATAATGTATTTATGTATATAGCTACTTGCTAAGTTTTAATGCACTTTGTAAACATTTCCATTATTTACTTTTTAGAATTTTAAAAACATAGCTTTAATATTAAAATCAGAAGATATAAAATCTATTTTTATATTAAAAAGTTATAAAACAAAAACAAAGTTTAATAAAAAAAGAAAAAAATATACAGCAGATTTTTTATTTAAAATTTAAGTTATTTTATAGGCATTTAACTTTAATTCTCAGCCTTTTTAAAATAGTAAAAATCGATATAAATTACACAAATCTACTAGACTAAAAAAACCAAGCTCATAATAATGAACATAAAACAACGAAATGAATCTGACGGACTTCGCCGTGACAAAGAATATAACTGAAACTTCTGGACATACATCAGAAAGAAACCTAAGTGATCACGTTGTGATAGATGGAAGGCGCTCATCGAGTACGTTGAACTTACGATCGTTATGAGATGAACAAATTGACCCAAATGACTAGCACATGACATAGTTTTTGTGCGCACAGCCTCCTGTAGAATCGAACAAAGACATCTGGTGTCAGATAGAGATACTGGCTAAGGTTATGGGAAGAATGTTTATGGTATATCCGCAAAAAATGTCATGGAACCAATCACAGGAGATGTTATTAAATGAAAGTAAACAGTTCTAACTGAATGAAGTCCTTTTGTTTTGATCTGAACCATTGATGGGCAGAAATGCTCTGCCTCACACACAAAAGTGTAAAAAATACATGAGTCTCTCGCAATTTGCCCACCATTGATCTAAACCAACTGAAGTATGTATTATGAGACAGTTGGAGTCGATGGGTTTCCAGCTCCACGATGAAGTAGTAATTTAACAGCTTTTTCTCGAAGCAGTCCACAGATTGCCACGACAGATTTTTATTTTACTTTTTATGCAAGACAATTTGTTCTAATTGCTCAATAACATCTTAAGAAATGCTTCCTTACTCACTTCTATAGAGTTATGTAAACGCCATAACCAATATTACCAATATTCAAAATAGACAAAATCCTCGTGACTTCTTGTACAAATGTTAAAAGATGTAGTCCATAATCACTTGCAATCAAGATTTAACTACATACTTTTTTGCGCACAACATTCTGCTGGATCCATAACCCGATGATTGAAACCTAAGCACCCTATGCCACGTTCACGAAATAATGTGTTCCATCTACAGAGGATAAATCTCTTCACATTGCTCTTCAAACAGTTCCGCGTGTTGTGTCAATTATCAAATAAATCGTAAATGATCGGCCAACAAAACCGACAGTCATCGAGGTCCATTTCGTTAATGTCAAAGTCTAGCTGAATAATTACTTTCCAAATCTCTAAATAATACTTTACATATTGTATAACAAACATTATTACCTAAACAAACGTTTTTATTTGCCAGAAAATTGTAGCAAAAGTTCATTGACTGTCAGTTTTGACTGATGGTGTGTACTCCCCTTAACACATTTTTTGAGTTACCGACAATTGTCGGTAAAATTAAAATGCTTATAACTGCGGTAATTACGTAATTACCGATGTTTTTTGGTAAGTTAGCGACGAATAAAAAGTAGTCGTAAAGTTCTAACGATAGCAGAAGTGTTGTTTACTCTTATTTGAACCATTCATAATTTTGCGTTTTAATTTTAACGATTTTTGTCGGTAACTCAAAAAACGTGCTAGAGAATCGCACTAGGCTAGGCTAGGTTCCCATTTATGAAAATAAATTGAATTCTATTGAAAATTAGTTGTTTCTAATGCCATGTCCATACCAGCAATTGAATAACGTCGTTCGTTCTCATAATTACGTACACGAATTAACCCGTTCATACGACATGGTACATCATTCATAGCAACATGATTCATATTTTCATAGTTTTTGTTTACTGATTTTAAAGAAAGTTTCAGCCAAAAGACGAGAAATGTTAATTGAATGAACTGAAAAAATATATGTCCTTCTTTCAGATATCTATTTAATATCTATACTTATAAAAGAGTTGAGTAATGATGACTCACTGACTGACTGATTCATAATCAACGCCCAGGCTAAACGGCTGGAGCTAGAATCTTGAAATTTTGGGTGAGTGTCACTCTTGGTCCGAAGGTGTCAGATAAGGCTGGGTTTTTGGAAATTCGAACTAGAACGGTACGAAAAGTACTAAAAGGTACTAAATATGGTACCCTTAGTATTAGGCAAACGCGAAGAGCTAGAATTCTGAAATTTGGAATGAGGTTCACTGATGGAGAGTTAAAAAGGTGTACCAAAGGGTTTTTGGAAATTCGGGCTATAAGTGTACGAAAAGTACTAAAAATTACTAAATTTAGTACCATTTGGTATTACTTGAACGGATAGAGCTAAAATCTTGAAATTTGGAATGAAAATCAAGATTTAGAAGATGAGTTGATATAAGGAGGTGATTTTGAAAATGTGTACTCATGTGTACGAATAGTACTAAATGGTACTAAATTTATTACCATTTGGTATTACGTGAACGGATAGAGCTAGAATCTTGAAAATTGGAATTAAAATAAGGTTTAGAAGATGAGTTGATATAAGGAGGAGGTTTTGAAAATATGTACTCATGTGTACGAATAGTACTAAATGGTACTAAATTTGGTACAATTTAAATTTGGGCGAACTGATAAAGTTGGAATTCTGAAATTTGGAATTACTATTACTGTTGGAGTGTAGCTTTGAGATATGGAGGTAGTTTTCGAAATTTGTATATATGGGTACGAAAGGTACTAAATAGTACCAAATAAGATACAATTTGGATTTGGGGGAACGGATGGAGCTGGAATCCTGAAATTTAGAATTAGGATTATTGTCGGAGTGTACGAAATTCGTACTTTTGGGTACAAAAAGTACTAAATGGTACCAAATTTCGTACAATATGAATTTAAGTGATCGGATACAGCTGGAATAGTGAAATTTGGAATTAAGATTGCTATTGGAGTGTGGGATTGGGATTCTTTTGGAAAATCGTACTTATGGCAACGAAAAGTACTAAATTCGTACTTGTGGGTACAAAAAGTACTGAGTGGTACTAAATTTGGTACAATTACGATTTAGGCGAACGGATAGAGCTGGAATCCTGAAATTTTAATTAAGGCTGATGTAGAGATTAGTGAATTTTGAAAATTCGTACTTATGTGTACGAAAAGTACTAAATGGTACTAAATTTCGTACAATATGAATTTAAGTGATCGGATACAGCTGGAATAGTGAAATTTGGAATTAAGATTGCTATTGGAGTGTGGGATTGGGATTCTTTTGGAAAATCGTACTTATGGCTACGAAAAGTACTAAATTCGTACTTGTGGGTACAAAAAGTACTGAGTGGTACTAAATTTTGTACAATTTGGATTTGAGTGATCGGATATAGCAGGAATTATGAAATTTGGACTTAAAATTACTGTTGGAGTGTAGGATTGAGGTAGTTTTGGAAATTTTTGGTTATGGATGCGAAAAGTACTAAATGATACCAAATCTTGTACAATTTGGATTTGGGTGATCGGATACATTTGGAATCCTGAAATTCGAAATTAAGACTACTGTTGGAATGTTGGATAGAGGTAGGTTTGGAAATTTGGATCTATGGCCACAAAAAGTACTAAATGGTACTAAATTTGGTACAATTATGATTTGTGCGAACAGATAGAGCTGGAATCCTGAAAATTTGCAGTAAGGCTACTGTTGGAGAGTAGAATGGACGTAGTTTTGAAAATTAGTACTTATTTTTCTATGATGTTATTTTTCGGCTTAAGGTCAGTAAAAAGCGTTGTTTATTTTTGATGATTTTCTTTATTTATTCCGATATTTCGATTGACATCGTCAATCATCTTCAGGGAAATTCGTTGAGAAAAGCTGTTGGTTTCTTTCACCGTTTGTGCTAAGTTTAGCACAAACGGTGAAAGAAACCAACAGCTTTTCTCAACGAATTTCCCTGAAGATGATTGACGATGTCAATCGAAATATCGGAATAAATAAAGAAAATCATCAAAAATAAACAACGCTTTTTACTGACCTTAAGCCGAAAAATAACATCATAGAAAAATTACAATACAACAGGTCAACAATACACAACAAAAAAAAAAAAAAAAAAAAAAAAAAAAAATTAGTACTTATGGGTGCGAAAAGTACTAAATGGTACTAAATTCGGTACACTTATGATTTGGGCGAACGGATAGAGTTGGAAACCTGAAATTTTGAACTAAGCCTACTGTTGGAGAGTAAAATGGAAGTAGTTTTGAAAATTTGTACTTATGGGTACGAAAAGTGCTAAATGGTACTAAATTTGGTACAATTTGGATATAGGTTGAACGCATAGAGCTGGAATCCTGAAATTTTTGAATTAAGACTACAGTTGGAGGGTAGCATGGAAGTAGTTTTGAAAATTCGTACTTATGGGTACGAAAAGTACTAAATGGTACTAAATTTGGTACAATTATGAGTCAGACGAACGGATAGAGCTGGAATCCTGAAATTTGAATTAAGGCTGATGATAGAGACAAGAAAGGAAGTAGTTTTGAAAATTCGTGCATATGAGTACGAAAAGTACTAAATGGTATTAAATTTGGTACACTTATGATTTGGGCGAACGGATAGAGTTGGAATCCTGAAATTTTGAACTAAGCCTACTGTTAGAGAGTAGAATGGAAGCAGTTTCGAAAATTCGTACTTATGGATACGACAAGTACTAAATGGTACTAAATTTTGTACAATTTGGATTTAGGCTGAGCGGATAGAGCTGGAATCTTGAAATTTTGAATTAAGGCTGCCGTGGAAGAGTAAAATGGAAGTAGTTTTGAAAATTCGTACTAATGGGTACGAAAAGTACTAAATGGTACTAAATTTGGTACAATTACGATTTGGGCGAAAGGATAGATCTGGAATCCTGAAATTTTGAACTAAGGCTACTGTTGGAGAGTAGCATGGAAGTAGTTTTGAAAATTCGTACTTATGGGTACGAAAAGTACTAAATGGTACTAAATTTGGTACAATTGTGATAGAGCTGGAATCCTAAAATTTTGAATTAAGGATACAATTGGAGTGTAGAATGGAAGTAGTTTTTAAAATTCGTACTTATGACTACGAAGAGTACTAAGTGGTACTAAATTTGGTACAATTACGATTTAGGCGAACGAATAGAGCTGGAATCCTGAAATTTTAATTAAGGCTGATGTAGAGATTAGTGAGTTTTGAAAATTCGTACTTATGTGTACGAAAAGTACTAAATGGTACTAAATTTGGTACAATTACGATTTGGGCGAACGGATACAGCTAGAATCCTGAAATTTTGCATTAAGGCTACATTTGGAGGGTAGCATGAAAGTAGTTTTGAAAATTCGTACTTATGGATACGAAAAGTACTAAATTGTATTAAATTTGGTACAATTACGATTTGGGCGCACGGATGGAGCTGGAATCCTGAAATTTTGAACTTAGGCTACTGTTGGAGAGTAGAACGAAAGTATGTATAGTATAAGTATAATTTTTTACAATTTGGATTTGAGTGAACGAATAGACATGGAATCCTTAAATTTGGAATTGAGATTACTGTTGGAGTATAGGATTAAGGTAGTTTTTGAAATTCGTACTTATTGGTACGAAAAGTACTAAATTTGGTACAGTGGGTTTTTGAGGGAGCGGATAGAGCTTGAATACTGGAATTTTGGTATTACTACGGTTGGAGTGTAGTATTGATACGTGGAGGTAGTTTTTGAAATTCGTACTTATGGACACGAAATATACCAAATGGTAGAATTTGGATTTGAGTGCACCGATTGCGCTGGAATCCTGTTTTTTGGAATTTAGGTTACTGTTGAAGTGAAAGATTAAGGTAGTTTTGGAAAATCGCACTTATGGGTGCGAAGAGTACTTAATGGCACTCAATTTGTTGTTGGGTGTAGAGACAGTGCTGGAATCAGTATTCTTTGGATTTAGGGTGAATATTGGTGTGCAAAGTTGGTCTCGCTGTGAATATGTAAGGGTGAGATACTGCTTATCTTTTTGAAAATCGAACTAAAGAGGTACGAACAGTACTAAAATAACAATAAATATTGATTAAAATTGGTATTAGTGCAATAAAATTTTCAGTGTTCACCATTTTTAATTTTATATTGTTTATTTGTTTTTTATATCCTTTCCGCATACAAAGTAGCGGGCGCTTTGCTAGTTAAATTATATTTGTTTCATTCATGTTTTCTATTTTTTCTCACAATTTTGGAGTTTTCAGCACATTTTTTATTTTTTATTTTCAAAATTAACGAGAGAGAGACCTGCCAAAATAAACTTTTTGGTATACAGACTTTCTGGCAGGAATTTGATTTTTGTTTCTAAATTTGTACGCGAATTTGAAACGATGGGCAAGAAATGCAACCGCAATAAAAGAAAAGAGAAAATTTGCTATGATTTGAATGTGTACTAGTCGTTAAACCGTTTACTTTTTATTCATGTTTTGCAGTTTTTCTAAAAATGTTTGGGTTTTTAATGCATTTTAAATTTTATATTTTTTCTGTCATAATTAATTTATTTCGATAAATTCTCTCATTTGTTAGAGATGGGACATATTTTATCGTCGTTCTGAGAATAATTTAAATGAGAAATGAAGTAATTACATCGTAATTTGGGGTCGAACAACGAATAGAGAGCGAAACACCGTCAGTCTGAACAAGGCATAAGAATGAAACTTGAATGTATGGTAAAAACCAAATATTTTTTGCAATTCCATATGAAAAATTAAAAAAAAAAATTGCGAGCTCATCTACGATTTTTGGTATAGAGATTAAGGAAAAAAATTTGGTTTCAAATCCGTTCGAGTTCACAAAATTGGCCGATTCGTACAAAAGTTATAGCGGTTTTAATCTCATACAAAGAAAAAAATATTTAAAAATGTAATTTGTTTTTATGAGAAAATTTATGCATACATAAATCGTTAACAGCATTTCCATATATATATTCGTAGATGTTTATATATTTACTAAATTTATTTTTATTTTTTCGAAAAATCAACATACAGTGATAAAAAATATTGAAGTAGATCCAACTGTCCCAGAGTTCGTACAACCTAAAAATATGTTAAAAATATCAACAGAATCTAGACAATGCATAGAAAAATATGAAAACAAATTTATAGAGATTGGGTGCAAAAATTGCATATTTAGCAACAACAAACCAGAAAAAAATCAATTGTTAAAATATTGTTCCAAATAACAGCATTTTTTGGTTTGATCAGAAAAATTTGAAAAAAATATTTGGTAGTTCTCATACTATTTCGCTAAAATCCCATACAATAATTAATGTATACTGATAAAACTTTATCAAGAAATATGATTTACCATCGCGAAAGCTTAGTTGTTTACTGTGATAACTTATAAGGATAGGAAATTAAGAGTAATATTCAACTTACAATCATTCAAAAAATATGAAAATTAAAAAGCCTGTCATTGCGAACTAGTTACAATCATTTGATGCGCATCCGATTTTGGATACAGCGAATCAATTTCTTTCAATATACACAGACCACATTTATTGTCCAATCGATGAAAAAGGTTTACCAGCTCATTGTAGTGGCTAAACAAGTAATCCTACAAAAAATTTTGAAAATTGGGTCAGATTTTAATATTAAAGGGCCCATGGAAACTTTGATGCCCCAGTGCCACTTGTTAACATATTTCGATTGAGCTCAAACTTTCGCAATCTTAATTTTTAATAAAACTAAACATTTTAGGAGGATGCCGCATAAAAAAATCCGATATCGTTTTTGTTTTCCTTTGAGTTAAAACCAGTCGAATCTATACTTATAAAAGAGTTCAGTAATGATGATTCAGATCAATCCGAATCCAGTCCAAACATTCAACCTGCTTCCAAAAAACATTAAAGAGAGTAAAAGTCGCGCAATATGCATACGATTTTGTTGCGCATCCGATTTCAGTAGTACCCATCAAAAATACATCAAGATGCACCTATTTCAAAATGAGTCAATAAGATGTGCCTCCACATTCTATTTTCGGTAAAAAAGTGTATCATAATAAAAAAAAACTTAATTCACGCGGTATTCAAAGGAACATTAATTACACTTGCAACTTTTACACGCAAAACATAGGTTTTTAAAGAAAATTTACGCATCAAATTTTGGCCTTTGGACTCCAATTAATAGGATGCTGTACGTAGCACACGGTGTAAAGTCACGAGTTCTATAATCCTATTATGAGTTTTGAATATTACCTTGTTGCGCATCCGGATTATAAAAAAATTCAAAAAACACCGAAATTCCGACTTCAAAATGTCAGCAAAATTTTTAGGTGGATGCAGTGGATATATTGAAAAAAGAATTCTGAAAGGGAGAAACTCAGATCCATCTATTGTAAAACCTTTTTGGGTTTTACCATCTATCTATATATATAAAAATGGTGTAAAAAATGTATAGTAATTCATAAAATGAGAACGGCTAGGCCGATTTCTGTAAAATTTTTTGTCAGTTATTCGTATTTTCGAGGAGAAGGTCTTTACGGAAGAAAATTTTGGAAAATCTCTCTGGGAAAGTCGGAAAATTGGAAAAATCGAAAATTGAGTTTTTGTATGAAATTTTATTCCTTAATAGCGAGACGAAGTTCGCCGGGTCCGCTAGTATAAATATATTTATTCAAAAGTAAACAATTTTTTGCATACAAATTGTTACTTTTCGAATTGTTGGTGTACAATGTAGATACAATTATTGTACTGTATATATATCTACCTGTTTTATAGAAATGTAGTAGGCATAGATATGTATACCTGTTTTATGTGAAAAATATTTTCAATATTTTTCCATTCCATTCTAAAACTTCAATAAAGAAACTTTATCAATATAGAACCACTGCGTGTTTCAAACTTTCCAATACGAATTACAAATAAAATAATTCGAATAACAAATAATAATTCGAATTACAAATGGAATAAATCGAATTACAATTGAAATGTTTCGAATTACAAATCGGATTCTCGAATTACAACTATAATGATCGAATTACATCTGAAAAAGAAAAAGTTTTTCACGGCCTAAAGGGAATGTGTTTTTACTAAAGATTGTGGATTGTGCAAACTTCCATATGCCCATACTTGTGAATATTTTGTAGACACTTGCAAAATATTCATTGTAGACATAAATAATATTTTTACAATATAGCATTGAAATATGAGTTTCAATATTTTTCATATGTACAGACAATTTTAACATTTTCTTCAACTTGAGTTTTTACTACCTTAACCCTCCGTTGGACACGAGTCTGGTCAGGCCTTTTTTATTTTATTTTGCATTTTAAACTGGTTTACGATAAAGCTGTGAAGCTGAGATTCCAGGTAGCTTCATGAAATTTTCTTACCTTTCAAATGAAGGAAATATGAAGTCAAAAAGGTCACCAGAAAAGGAGCTACAGGGATTTTTTGACATACATATCACATTCGTAACACATCAGTCTGGCCAGACACCTCCAATTTTTTATAACAAATTTTCCGAAATTTTTCTTAAAATTTGATTTTTCCTAGATTATTTGACAAAATGAATACCCTTTTATGAAACTTGTCGCATTTCACCCTACCATGTCTTCAAAATTGCACAAAAAACGGTCGCAAAAGCAGGATATGGGTTTGAAATCAGTGAGTGTACCGCAACCTAAAAAAATCACTTGCAAATAGGGTTACACTTGTATTCTAGACAATTATACACATAACTGGACTAATAAAACCCATTACTTAGCTTTTCTGCTCTTTTTGTGGGGTGGATTGGTCCAAATATAGGATTCTCCACATGAATTATACGAAAATCCTTAGGATATATGTATGCCTTTATTTACCTATTGATATCATCGTTATTGCACTGCAATAAGCTGTAAAGTTATAAAATAGACACTCTTCACTAAAATATAGTGCTTCAAAATGAAATATAAATAGGATTTTCGAGCATAGAGACAAGAAAACTACGAATTTTTTACTTCGTAGGCATATGTCCTGTTTTACTAACTTGATAATATCATTTAAATTTATAGTTTTTCGGCATGTTTTTTGACAAAAAAGGATTATTACTTAAAGATTGGGGTCCTTTAAACATATTTTACAACTTTTTATTTGAAAATGTTAATTAAGTTTACTAAAAAAATATAAACAATTATATGGGTCTGGCCAGACTCATGTGTTACGAATATGACAAACAATATGGGTGTCCAACGAAGGGTTAAATAAACATTGGGTAAAATATAAATTGTGTTCCTCATTGACCAACCAAGACTCCAACGGAATACTTTAAAATTACAACAAAAAATTGTAAGTGAAACTCATGAAGCCATAGCAGGCAGGCGAGTATTCTAAAGTTGTGACACTACCAAAATATTTGAAAACACACGATAATGCAACGCATGCGTAGCTGGTAAAACTCTTGCACCCATACAACACCACACACACAAGGACTGTCTCCCCCAGTACTTTTTCACTTTTCTTACTACCTGCTGTTTGCCTGTTCGTCGCCCAAGCAATTTGTCGTCCAAAATATTTTCTTTTGTGGAACGTATTACGGTTGTTTAAAATAGTAGGAGGAGGAATTTTGTCAACACCTTTACACACTACGATAATGGCAACCGTGAAGAAATAAATGATAAATTTATTGAGAAATTATATTTTATTTGATAAAAATTCGTTGAACATAGAACCTGTTAAATGAAATAATTAATTTGGTGTGATTTATTCACGGTATATGTTGGAGTAATTGGTACAAGTCATAAAATAAATGAATCGATTAGTTTTTGTAAATATTTTCATTAACTGTTGAATATTTAAGTAGTTTTTCATTTGTGGAACAACTGCCAGGGTTGTATTCTGTATTATTCTCCCTACCCACATTTTATTTTACAAGTCATTATAAGCTTGTCCATGTATTTGTAACATTTTAATAAAAAAGTGAACGAATTAGTATTTCATGGGCTGGATTCATGTTCTATGAAAATTTGA
Source organism: Musca autumnalis (assembly GCF_047663935.1). Classification (NCBI taxonomy): domain Eukaryota; kingdom Metazoa; phylum Arthropoda; class Insecta; order Diptera; family Muscidae; genus Musca; species Musca autumnalis. Next base: position 106,234,218 of record NW_027411644.1, read on the forward strand.
ATTGAAAAATATTTCCTTTATATATTTTTTTTTTCATTGTTTCCGTTATAAAAGTTTTCATTTCACATTTCCATAGAAACAAAACAAAATTGTTACGCCAGGCATTGAAACATCTATACGTTTTTGCAAGAGAGTGAGACAGATCTGATGATAAGCCATATCTGAGTAGAATCTATTAACCCCGTTTGCGATTACCCGGATTTAATAAACCCACTTGGTTTCAAATGTCAATTCCATAGTCCCGGTCCACACTAGAGTGATTTCAATGAAAAAATTGCATGAAATTATGCGTCTCTAGATCGACTTCCATAGTAGAGTAAAATCATAAAATTGCTGTAGTGGGGAATTCGATTTCAGAACGCCTAATTTCATGAAATTTTTTAACAATGAATGTAAACAAACAAAACGATCCCATACCAATCGCACAACGCCACAAACTTTTCAGCTTCACTGAATCGTTTCATTCTCACAACCAAAACAAAACCACAAACTTTTCAATGTAAAAAGATGAAAACCGTACGATTGCTCAAATGTACTTCCTCTATGCTTTTGGCAAACGTTTGCCGTGCGTTATGGTCAATAACACACAACCCTAGAAACTAACATCAACATACCACAGTGAATATTTTATCAACCACCAAACGTTTTTGATTTATTCACATGTGTTTAGTACTATTCAGTTTTTTATCTGCTCTTGTGGAGTTGAGTACTTTTCGCTAATCGTTTTGTTCGCACTCGCGAATGTAAACAAAACGAAACTAAAAAGCGAACTCCGCCAGCGTGGGTTATGTTTCGTTTTGTATTGTTCCTATGGGAAATACGAAACGAAACGATTGGAAATGTTTAATTAATTCTATTTCGAGTTGAGCTGTTAGGCCTTTAGAGATACATTGAAAAATTAGGAGTCTACCGAAGTCCCACGCATCCAATCATTATACTACGTTTCACGGGTGGTAAAGCCGATCTTCAGGTGTATTAGGATGTTGTTGTTGTGGCAGACGAAGGCAAAGCTTGGAAACTAGTATATATATCGCACTTCATTAGATAAATGTATATGCGAAATTATGTCAGTTAATTGAAACTCCAAACTTTTCGTATAGTCCTGCTTGGTAATCCCATTTTTCAATGTTCACAAATACTATGGTAAGTTTTATTCCTACATCATTAGTAATTGCTCTTCTATATCAGAAGATTTTTATTTTTGATTTGATCATCAATTATTGTCTACTAAAGTTTTTGACAAGTTGATGGTGGCTTAGAACGCTAAGACGCCGGCAACCTTGACACTCAGTTGTCGGAGACCCAGGTTCGAATCCCAGCCTGGCTCATGCTGAAATTATTTTTTATTTTTGCCTTATTAAGGCGAATGCCATTTATAGTGATATTTAATTATTTCAATTAACTGACATAATTTCGCATATACATTTATCTAATGAAGTGCGATACATATACTAGTTTCCAAGCGTTGCCTTCGTCTGCCACAACAACAACATCCTAATACACCTGAAGATCGGCTTTACCACCCGTGAAACGTAGTGTAATGGTTGGATGCGTGGGACTTCGGTAGACTCCTAATTTTTCAATGTATCTCTAAAGGCCTAACAGCTCAACTCGAAAGAGAATTAATTAAATATCACTATAAATGGCCTTCGCCTTAATAAGGCAAAAATAAAAAAAGATTGGAAATGTTATTTAAAGTATTTTTACGTACGCTGTTTTTTAATGAAATTCAAGCTAGTGTGGACCGGGACATAGCGCAAACATGAAATAAATCCTCATAAAAAAGTTTAACCCGGCAAAAGTTTCTAATTCAAACGTTATTTTAGTCACTAAATATGATCGGTTTCAATTTCTGACCTTTTCAAAAGCTTCGAAATAATTGCATACATATATGGTCTGTTCCGTATATCCGTGCATAATAATAAATACATATGTAACAATATAAATTGCTTTGCAATCGTGTATTTGGGGACAGTGCACATTTCCAAGTTCTTAAGTCGATGGTCAGACTAGCACGAGTTCAACATGGCGACGTCAAGTTTATAGGCGAGGGGTATGAAGTAGTGAAACCCATGTACATGGTTTTCTGTGTTTGTTGTGTTGCCTCTTCTTGTTATTCGTTGCAAGATTTTTTCTTCCATTTTCTTTCATTTTTATTTTCTCAAGCAAACGTTAACAACAAAACAAGCATAACAAGATTTAATAAAAACATTTAATTAATGAAGTAGTGAAATTTAACTAATAATATTAATTGATTTATTATTACTGCTAATTATTTTGTGTTGTTTATTAGTTTATTTATGTTTGTTTTGTTTTTATTGGTATGAGAAACACAACAAACGCGAATGGTAAAATAAGTCGATGGTCAGACTAGCAAGGTTTCATGAAACCAATTTCGTTAGTCGATGGTCAGACTAGCACGATTTCAACATGGCGACGTCAAGTTTATAGACGAGGGGTATGAAGTTGTGAAACCCATGTACATGGTTTTCTGTGTTTGTTATGTTGCCTCTTCTTGTTTTTCGTTGCAAGATTTTTTCTTCCATTTTCTTTCATTTTTATTTTTTCAAGCAAACGTTAACAACAAAACAAACATAAAAAGGTTTAATAAAAACATTTAATTAATGAAATAGTAAAAATTTAACTATTAATATTAATTTAATTATTAATGTTAATTATTTTATGTTGTTTTTTGGTTTATTTATGTCTTTATTTTGTTTTTATTGGTATGAGAAACACAACAAACGCGAATGGTAAAATAAAGAGGACACGCAAAAATCTTAAATTTAACGTTAACGTATGTGGACACTAACGAAACTTGAAAAGAAACTTTACCGAAATTGGTTTCAAGAAACCTTGCTAGTCTGACCATCGACTAAAAGTTTCTTTTCAAATTTCGTTAATGTCCACACACGTTAACGTGGAATTTAAGATCTTTGCGTGTCCTCTTTATTTTACCATTCGCGTTTGTTGTGTTTCTCATACCAATAAAAACAAAAAAAGACATAAATAAACCAAAAAACAACATAAAATAATTAACATTAATAATTAAATTAATATTAATAGTTAAATTTTCACTATTTCATTAATTAAATGTTTTTATTAAATATATTTATGTTTGTTTTGTTGTTAACGTTTGCTTGAGAAAATAAAAATGAAAGAAAATTGAAGAAAAAATCTTGCAACGAAGAACAAGAAGAGGCAACACAACAAACACAGAAAACCATGTACATGGGTTTCACTACTTCATACCCCTCGCCTATAAACTTAACGTCGCCATGTTGAAATCGTGCTAGTCTGACCATCGACCAAGGAATAAAGAGGACACGCAAAAATCTTAAATTTCACGTTAACGTGTGTGGACACTAACGAAACTTGAAAAGAAACTTTAACGAAAATGGTTTCAAGAAACCTTGCTAGTCTGACCATCGACTAAAGAGTTTTCCACCATCTCACAATGGCCTATTCTACAATTCACATTCACACACAGTGATATAGGGTATTCTATGATTCCACAACTACCTAAAAAGTACAATTGCGCTACCAGTGTTGATACATACAGGGTTGCATTTTTATGTACCACAATTGTGCATGGTGTTGGCCATATTGTGGATGGTATTGCAACACAGTGTTGTACAATGTAGTAGTTTTTTGTGTGGCTTTGAATGATAAGTATATATAAAAAAGAAATTTTGTGGTACAAGTTTTTCGATGATGTGAAAAAATATAAAAATATTAATTAATGACGAGATAAATTACAAATTATTTGTTTTCTTTATAAAAGAAAACTTAAAAGGAATTCGTGCATTGTGAAAGTTTATGAAAAAAGTTGCAAAATAATTAATATCGAATTCAATGCCTCCCTTTGTTATGTTGTACATAATTCAAAGAAGAAATGGTAGACGACAACTCTCTTCAATACATACATACAACAGCAGCAGCATTTAATTGATTCTTTGTATACGGAGGACTGGTGTGCGTGTGTGTGTAATGTGTATATTACCAAAAAAAGTGTACATAGATATAAATATATACAAAGAAGAAGAATAAGAGAAATGAATTATCCTAAAACAAATCTTAAAAATTTATTAAGTCAATCCTGAAAAAGAAAAATCCATCATCCAGGTCCACAACTTGTTGGTGTTGCTGGTCCATATACTGATTCACCGTGTCTTCTTTTGTCTCTTGTGCCGTCTTCGTATATCGGGTGTGTGTGTTTGTGTCTCTACTTCTGCCTTGCCTGGTAAATCTGAGAACAGGTTTCGTCGTGATGTATTTGGAACATGAACATACCACACAACACTGCTGCTAAGCTCTACGACTACTATATGGTAAGTATTTTTTCGGTGGTAGATGCATAATTTTTTATTTGATCTTTTTTTGGACAATGAATCTCTATATGTGCCCTTGTGATTTTATCCAATAACATGGGTTTCTTTAAGAAGCAAATATACACTTGGTTCACTTTTTCGTTTCAAATGCATAAATATTAAATATTCATTACATATATACATACTGACTGATATGGTTGGTAGTTGCTTTCTGAATGCTTTGCCTCCTCCATAAAACAAAAAATTCTTCTTTCCATATGAAATGGGAGTCGAGTCGTCCCCCTCAGGTATAGTAAAATTACATTTATTCAAAGAAAAGTTTTGATAAATTTGTTTTGCGGAATCACAACACACACAATGCTTTTGTAGCGCTTATATTTCAAAATCTAAACAGTGTTGCGAAACTACCAATAACCGACCAACCTCCACCCATTTTGTTGTAATGTCGTCGTCGCTTCGTATAATATTTTATTGCAGCAGAGCTCAATAGAAAGCCAGAGAACTCAAAATTTTCCGGAATTATGTATGACGATGATGATGGACTACAAGTTAAGTTACTTTTAATTGTTGTAGCCTCTTAACATTTTGTGGGAATTTTTAATTTAGAAAAGAGTTTGGGATGTTGATTTGAGGAAAATCTGTGAAATTTGATTATTAAATTTTGTACACAAACATTGGTATTTCCATCTACAGTAGGAAATGTAAAAAAAGAACTTCGTAGAAGCAGTTACTTTTCACAAACGGGTCGGAATGTGGACACCACCGACCCATATGTATAGGGGGGAGTCTCATTTTAATCGTTCTACTTGTGTGGCAGTAGTTTTAGCAGACTCACATATCGCTCATTTACTCAAAGAGTGGCATAACTCAAAAATGGGTTTTTTGAGTTAGCAATTTCTATTTTTTCTACAATCTTGCGTCAAATTTTCAAGTAGGTATCTCTAAAACTCAACGAGTTATAGCTTATTTTCTAGGAGTTTGGCATAAATCATCAAAAAAGTTTTTTGCATTTATGAAGCACTTAAACACGTCAAGTCGTGCTTAATCTTGCACAGAAATTTAGCACTGATATCTGGCTAGTTCTCTGCAAAATATGGTCCAACTAGTTATTTTAGTTTTTATGTAATAATCTTTTTAAGTTGGGAAGTCAAATTTCAATCGACAACTTAAAACGCGTTTTTCTCGAAAATTGATTTTTTGAAATGTGTCACTCTTTGAGTAAATGAGCGATATTTAATCGAAGACGGAACGCGACGCCAAAATTCGCAATCATCCGCATACATTACGATCTCAATGCCAGAATTTCAGAACGGTGGAGGTTAAACAGTTCCGGAAATACCACACCATCTTGGAAAACTCCCTGCATCACTCTACGTGTCTTGGACTTCTTGCTTATGACCTCCACAAACGGCTGGCGCCCACACATATAGTATTATTATTCATCGTTTCAAATACAGTTGGAAGAAAGTCTTCTCTATGTTCTCAAACTACTTGGCATGGTTGACAGTATCGAAGGTCTTCAATAGGTCAAGAGCACTATGAATGGTTCAATCTCTCGGTCTGCGTTCTGATTTAATCCTCGACTGATATGTGTACACATGGTTTGTAATGCTTTTATGGTGCTATGTATTTTCCGGAATCCACGCTGATGTTGGACAACTAGGAAACTGCTTCTCATTAAGGGGATGCGTAGTGCCTCCCGAATCTTCGCTACAGGCCCCCATTTGATAGGATCTGTCATTATCACGCCGATCTGTCTCTTCAGCACGGAACACCGAACATAATAACCAAAAAAAAGCCAACTACCCTAATTGGCCTACGAAACATTCTGATGTTCGGATTTTTCGAGACATCAATACTGCAGTTGCCGCTAGCTATGTACCTGCTGGTCAAGTACCCGAAGTGAGACCAAATTTATTAGTAGAGATGTTGCAAGAATACTAAATGAAAATAATAAGTTGTTTGATCAACAACGGAAGTCATAAGCTTGCACATTGAGCACAAGCAAAAACATTAGCTAGGTAATCTAAAGAAGCTGCAACAAGGAAGTTGTGGGAATAGAAGGGTCACTCTTGAAACCTGAAAATAATTGTCTCGGCTACTGATTTGAAGGTTTATTTAAACATCCTAAGCATTGCGTCTCTGCGGATGGTAATGCTCAAAAAGCTAGATAAGTCAGAGCTTGAGTCATTTTTTAAAGTTCCTAAGCTTTAATTTCCCATTATCTTACTATGACCCGAAACCCAGCAAAGTTTCATGACATTGCTTATATCGTGCAGAGCTTTCCTGCAATCAACGATAACTCGAGAATTTATGGCCCAAGGCTTGAGGACCGCTTTACTATCGACATATGTATATAGTCACCGGTCCTGCTGCTTTGATGGGTTCTCGCAATAAACGCAGGCGTCGGTGCATTCCTCTATCTTGAACACAACTGTATGTATGTATTTCTAGAACGTCCAGAGAAGAATTACCATTGGTCCATGTGCCCCCACTTGGAAAAAATGCGGATAATGAGTCAAGGAGGTGGGAATATAATCGCTTACGCAACACCTGTTATTTAATACAAACTAAATATCAATTAAGTTTAAGACTTTCGCATGTCCGAAGGGTGAGGTCCGCCACGATCCTGACTCTCGGAGCCCTAACAGCCGTTCTCGCAGCCTGAAACTGCCTGAGAAATGATTGTATTGTAGTCCTTTGCGCACTTGACAATTTGGACAGTAACACTTAATTCCCAAGTGTTTGCCACTAGACAAGTCGACCGTAGGTTAAGAGGGGCAGGACAACGGTTACATACAGTCAGAGAGTGCATGATTTGTGGTTCAGTCCCCAACATTTTGCAAGTAGAGTTCTTCCAGGAGTAGAGTGGGACTTATTGCACTCTTCGTCCGCTATCCGATAATCCTTTTCCATGTCAAACGGTAATCCAGGATTGCACCGAGATATTTGCTATCGCAGAAAGTGTTAATTGGGAATCAACTTTATCTCTTTCCATAGACTGGGTATGTGCAAGTAACCCAGGCAGGACTTGAAAATCTCCGCCGATCCTTAGTACTGAATCCGCCACATTCTAAGGCATATATCGGTATTATTTCAGTTATATTGCTCTTATTATCCAAGCCTGCCTGATGGGCTCCTTGGTCTAGAGGTTAGGTTAAAAACACATAGCTGTTATAATTGACACCTACTTCACTCGGACACCCAATGGTGTGTTTCTTGAAGAATGAGAGAAAATAGCAAAATAGGAATAAGAAAAGAACTTTAGTTATTAAGAGTAAATGTTGGATATTCCCCGTGTTGCGGCAGGTTCCTCTCTTCTCAACCATTTCAGGCTCTTGGAATAGGGGTTCTCGTGAGTGATTTGCATGTCTGAAAGCTGTTAATCGCCAATTGAAGTTTTGAGAGGCAAGTTAATCTGTCTATCAGTTGTTCATCCTCTACAGTTCGGGGTTGATTGATTGTGACTTGTTGTAGGCAGAACACCACCAAAGTCCGCCGAAGTGAACCCACGATAGCAGATCGGGAGAGTCCAGGAACCGTCGCTCCACTTGATACTATCTATGGTTTTCGGATCTATAGATAGTATCTTGCGAAACCTAGCCACTTCTTTGACTCCCTCTATATGCTCATATATTGAAATTAACCTTCTACGAACAAAAGGAAAGTCAGACCATTCACCCTACCAACGCTGGACGGAGTTACTCTTGAACTCTCCTCGAAAGCCAAATACCTCGGGATCATTCTGGACCACCAATTAACGTGGAAAAGAAATGTCGAGGAACGCGCCAAGAGAGGTCTAATAGCTCTATACTCCTGCAAGAACTCCATAGGCAAGAGTTGGGGTCTGAAACCAACGGTCATCCACTGGATCTATATGACCATAGTACGCCCAATTCTTACCTATGGCTCTCTGGTATGGTGGAATGCTCTGAATAAAACTACATATCTTAGGAAAGTGAACAGCACCCAAAGAGCGGCATCACTTTTAATTACTGGTGCCACGCGGAGCATTCCACAAGCGGCTCTAAATGTACTACTTGATCTACATCCGCTGGACATTGTAGTACAGGAACAAGCAGCAAAGAGTGCAATCCGGCTCAAGGAGCTAGTTTCATGGCGCAGTTCCGAGTATGGTCGAACTGCAATCCTACGTCGATTTGAACTACCAATAGCCTCGAGGAACATCATTGACTATATATCACCACAAATGTGCTTTGAGGAAACGAAGGTGCACATACCCCATAGGGATAAGTGGACACAGAGCAGCCCACCTCTAGACGGTATAGAGATCTATACTGATGGCTCTAAGATGGAAACAGGCACAGGAGCAGGTGTCTATAGCGAATCTCTCAATATACAAATATCATACAGGCTGAACGAATATTGTAGTGTCTTCCAAGCCGAAGTTTTTGCAATCAGGAAAGCCGTGGAACAGATTAACAACTTGAAAGAGGACTTATCTGGACCGGTGACTATCTTTGTCGATAGCCAAACAGCCCTTAAATCACTCAAGTCCCACCATATCAAGTCCGCGGCGGAGTCCTAGACTGCAAATTCGCTTTGGGGTCACTAAAATCAATCGGCACCTTGTGTTGGGTCCCAGGACACTGCAACATCAAAGGGAATGAAGCAGCCGATGAACTTGCACGCTGCGGATCGGAGTCACCAAACATCGCAGTTGACAACTCCATCAAGCCACCACTGTGCCACTTCATGGGAATAATATAACAGGACTGTCGGGATAAGTTTCGACAACTCTGGCAAAATACGTCGAGCTGCACCACTTCAAGGGCCATCTGGCCAACACCATCCAAACAGAGAACCGCCTCACTGTTCACGATGAAGAAACCCGACCTGAGGCTAGCAGTGGGAACTATTACTGGTCACTGCAAAATTAGGGCAATGACGTGCAAATGGGAAGAAGGCTCGGCTGAACACTGCAGGCTGTGCGATGATGAGGAAGAACTAGAGACCAACGAGCACCTGTTATGTAGTTGTCCTATGTTAATCTCCAGAAGACTGCGCACCATAGTAGAACATACAACCCAGTCCTTAACAGCATTCTGCAAAACAGATCAGCATTCTGCAAAACTTGCTCTATCTCGCAAAGGGCCTGATATGGCTCCAACAAACAGTGTTTAATCAAACACAAACTACAACCACAAACATGCAATAATCCGAAAACTCTATCCACACTCTACCAGCTACCACCATCTACTATCTTCTTCTTTCTCTCTTCAGCTATCTACCAGGATGAACACAATGGACCTTAAGGTCTCCGAGTGGAGCGTCCTTTAACCTAACCTTCTACATATTTTCAATTTCGACTTTTTTGCATAGGTGATTAGATAAGAGTCCTCATAGCAAATCATTGGATTATTGGTAAGGGAATCCATAGCTCCCTCGGCATTTTCAATTGTGTAACGTAACCTTATAGGTAATAAGCCCACATAAATATATGATTATAGAAACATTCGTCTTCGAGCCAGGGTGTAGCTCGGTAACCGTTTTATATAGTCTGGAATCACTTTCTCGGGATTCAACTAGTTTTATGTTTACAATCACTTTGCTGGGTGTGGCGGTTATCTCTTGCACCTGAAATGCCCAAAGACGTAACCCTTTGCGCACGACATATATTTAAGGGACTAACCGCTTTGGTCCATACTTTGCACATTGTAATACCCCTACCAGGCAAATATCAAGTTCGAATACGGACTATATCTGTCCACTGTTTAGACCAGATCACGAATCATCTTTATTTTTTATGCAACAGGCTGTTCTCTCGAGGTTTCTTTTACTGTGGTTCAGGTGCAAGTCCATACTTCCTGAGAAAATTTAAAAATCGCATACGGCCAACATGTGTAGTGGCCGGTGAGCAGAACAACATTCGAACAAGATACTGTGTTGGTCCAAAAATTCAGAGACGATTCTTATCGGTAAATTCGTTCCAGTATATCGCCCACGAAAGTACAAAACATTTTTGCTGAAATGATACGTGCGACATCTCTTAAACGGAGCAACCGTTTTGGTTCAAACTTCGGATCTCATATGTAATATTTTGTCCAAACTTAGTTTAAGTGCGCTAATGGGTCATATCCATTCCTCATATACATTCCTCCTCAACAATTTTTGAAATTAATTCAATTCCATATATTTGTCGCAAGTTTGTAAGTCAAAAAAGAGCTACAAAATTCTGTAAACCATCCCCTAAATACACAATTTTCAATTTACACAGGCTGAGGGTATATCTCTGTCGGCAATGCTGACTGATACTTTTTACTTGTTGACCATGTACCTACATTGCATTTTTTTATGTAAGGCTATTTCTGAATCCATCTGTTTTGGGTCTTTCCCAAGATTTACAGAAATTTTCGATTGTTCTGACTATACCCGGGAGCGTAATGAAATTATAAGGTAGCGTAGAACGCCAGCGTCATTGTTTCAATCTGTCAAATTTGTTGTTATTGTGAATAAATTGTATGGAAACGTAAACAAACATTTTGACATTTCGAAGAATTTTCGGCCAAAACAGAGTTGTTGTTGTTGTGCTACTTACGTGACCTGGTAAAAAGATCTTGCACGGGAGCAAGAATATGGCGCTAACCAGCTAATGCACACTTTTCATATTCAACATGATCCTAATGATCCAAACATTTCTATTGCATATGCTCCAAGCACTGTTAATATCATGCGTGTGCGTGTGTTTGTTCGAGTAATTTTATCTCGTTCATCAATTCGATATCCAACATTCCAAATTGTGAAACATTATTTTCATTCTTTATCACACTTCATATATGTTTTATCACACACGTATCTATTAACTAAGGAAATAATTAATCAAAATGTTTACCCAACTATTTTATTTGGGCTACAATTAAAAAAATGTTTGTCGATTTTATTTTTTGATCACACAATGGTTTCGCTTTGTTGATTTCTCTGTTTTGTTTAATAATTGGCTATACCACTTTATAATGGGCACAGGAAAATTTATCGAAGAGCACAGCTGCCAAAGCGTAGCGGCAGCAGCAGCAGCCACACCAATGGCAACTGAACAAAAAGGAACTTGGCGGCTGCTGAGATTTTGTTCATTCACCTATTGATTAGTAGTAGTACACTCCAGTTTGTTGTTTTTGTTATAAGTTCCACTTCAATAAATGCCATTAGTACAATAGGTTACGAGGATATGAGGTCGAGTAGAAAAAAATAATGTGCTAAATATATATCCACTTTATTATTGAAATAAACGGGGAAAAGTCTGAAATAGTTGTTGTATTGTGGAAGGAGATGATGGTTGGATAGACGGATGGATTGGCTGCTATTCACACAAGTATGAAAGAAAACAATAGTTGAAAGATAAATGTAAAATCCAATTCTGTTTTAATTGAAAAAAGGTATTTTTTCTTCAATTATTTTTGCAGCAATCACTTTGGATCCATTGGAGTCCTGAATAATGTTGAGAAATTTGGCTAACGAACGATGTTTTCAAAATGCATCAGAGTTGAATGCCGTTAACGAAATACAAATTTAAATAATATTGAACCATTTTAACAATTTTGATCATTAACATGTGAACAATTTCCTTTAACTTTCTTTGACATGCACTATGAAAAATTGAATATATACCTAAATGTCCTTAAATAGTTGCAGACTTGTAACATGGACTGCATTTTTGAATTTTGGGGAAACGGGTTATCAACTTGTTTTTAAATTCCCTTACCTACGCTCCTACCGAGTAATCATAGTCTTCCACAATCGTACAAAACTTCTTTCCTAAAATATTTATTATATTTTTTTACTTTAGTATTCTTAACACATTCCCTTTCTTGCTCTCTATTTGCATTACAGGTACCCCATCAAAGGATAATGAGTGTCCAATGCAGAAAAGGACTATCAAGACAACTATAAAATGTTGACTTCAAATGGTTTCATCATAATAGAAGTTTAAACATCCATCCAAGTTGTAATGGCAAGAAAGTGTTGCTGCATAGCTTAATCAGAGGAACTTTTGCTCCCCAAAATTAAAAAAAAAAAACGAAAATCGCCGCATAAGGTTTTGATGAATATTCTTCACAAATAATACTCATAGAGAACAAAAACGAAACGTCCATGCAAAACATCAATTGAATGAATGTGAGTGAATGATTAATATAATCATGAATTCAAACATTATAAAGCTGTATGATGTTATTGATGAGAATGCAGTAAATGTATGCAACGACGATTACCCTTTGTTGGCATCTACCACTGTTGGGAAGGCGGCAGATAACAAAAAAGAATTCGAAACGTGTCAATGTTACTTAAAACATAATTATGCTGTGTGGGAAGAGCACAATATTAGTAGTAGACAGCAGGAAGAGGAGGAGAAAGATGAGAAGACGAAGAAGGAAAAAGAAAATGCAATATGGCTCATATTGAGGCAGCAGCAACAGCAATTGAACAGTGGTGCTGATCTAATGATAGATTTTAGCAGATGTTTGTGTGATAAACAGAGACAGAATAATTGCCAGATACATTACTACCACAACAGCAGCAGTGCTATATTAAGGAATACAACAACAGCAACAACAAACTCCAGCTCAAAATACTGCTCATCACAACAACAACATTCAATATCATTAACAACAATACCACCACCAACATTACTCGAGCATGGCAAAGAATCGCCACATCCACAACAACAACAACAATCCACATTACCCACATTATTTAAGCCATCTTGCACTCATGAGGATACTTATGCTGCTGTACCATATTTAATATTAGACAATTCGAATACATGTAAATTTATATCAAATAAGGAAAAAACTACATTAACTGTCGATAAATACGCATCATCTACAACAACAAATTTCATTTCATCATCAACAACAAGTATGCACGCAACGCCGGCTGATGCATGTACTAAGAAATTCCCAATATTGTATAATGTTAAGCATCATCAATCCAAGAAGAGAAAACATCACTCGAATACAACGATGATGATGATGAACAAAAACAGTGATGACCATTGTAAGCATCATCTCATCAGTACACGTGACAAGAATTTAGTTGAGCGCTGCTTAAATTATTCGTCTGACCATTGCAATTGGTTGTTGAAAAATAATCCATTTCAACCCCACAATGGTGGTGGTAGTAAGCTACTGAATTTATTTTTCATTTTACTCTTAACGTTAGCACAATATTTTGGCAGCACCCAAGGTCTATTGGTTGCAAAATCACCCCCATTTAGTTTAGACTCATCGTCACCAGTTGATTCTGTTTCTATTGACTCGAGCGATTTTGCAATGCAATCGCCTCACACCAACAACTCTAGCAGTGCTAGTTCGCTTAACAATAACTTCGCCCTAACGAAAACTTCCTACGATCAGAACGATGGTGGTCTTGGTGACAACTTTCCTTCGAGTAGTAAAAGTTTAAGTATATCATCGGCTGCTGGTAGTGGTGCCTATCTGGATAAACTGGACAATTTGGAACGTAGTTTGGCAGCTGTACTAATAAAAGTAGCCTATGGTACGACTTCTACCACTAAACGCAGTATACCCGATAACAGTTATGCCTCAAGTCTAACGACAATTGCCACACCCCTGCTGACAACACAAAGATATCACGAAAAGTCACGCCAGCCCCAATTGAATGTTCACCATCGTAACTACGAACTTGATTTGGAAAGAGATCATGCCTTGCCAACCACTGCCCCAAATGCCGATATTTTAAAGAGTAACAGTAATCCCACATATCCTAATCCAAATCGCCATCATAACAATGATCGAGATCGCCATAGACATTTGATTAACTCAACACCACTGCCATCACTGCCAGAAGTATTAAAGAAATCGAATGGTCACACGCCCACCATACCCATGTTTTCAGGTGCCGATATACCCTCGTACTCACCACCAGCCAGATCGTTTTTCACACCTCCACTGCCGCCAGAATATCAACATCCATTTGCCGATAAACCCACCCTAAGGGGGACAAATAATGAGGGAGGAATTGTACCCAATACCGGTAGCTATATTAACCGCCGTCCCATACCACCGCCAAGTCTAATGCCTGGTCATGAACGTATACCATTTAGACCACCTGATTTGGCAGGTGGCTCAACAAGCGGTAATACGAACACAAACATGTCCCCGGCTCAATCACCCTCTGCTGGCAGTGGTAGTAGTCTCTCATCTTCGGTTAATCCTCATTCATCGTCATCATCATCCGGTGTTCACTTGGATGCCGAACACAAAAAATCCTCTAATAATGCCACTAAGAGCATAAATGTCGAATCTCCACCACCCGATGTCAAATCCGAAAATGGAAATCCAGATGCTGCTCAGGGTTCATCGTCTGGTAGTATGTTCTTGGATTCGTCGGATAACTATCGCAACAATTACAATTCCAAAGTACGAAAAGAGGTGCTACCGAGCATACAACGTATACTCAGCGGTTCAAATGGTCGCAAAGGTGACATACCCGAAGTATTATTGAAACAGGTAACAACAAGGCCAAACTATCATCAACCACCCTCATCGCCGGTTGTAATCAATACATATTTGAACCAGAACGGTGATACAAGTGTGGTGGATGCCACCAGCGTCGATAGCAAGCAAAACATCAACAAAATTAAAAATATGAAGGATATTGAAGGTGGTGTGGATGGGTTGGGTGGCGCGGATGGTGGTGCTGCTGCCGCCGATACACCACAGCAAACGGAAATCACAACAAAATCCGTAACTGGTGCAATGTTTGGCGTTCCTGCGAATGGTTCAACATCAACGCCTTCGGCTGCTGCCATTGGCGGTATGAAAACTAACACTGTTATTGTACCCACATCTCGTACGGTGTTTGCTTCAAACAACTCCCCCTCATCAACAAACAAAGGTGATGATGCATCGTCGACATCATCTTCCACACTAGCGGCAGCTTCAGGTCTGGCCACCTCATCCCTAGCCTGGAACATACATGTTTACTTATCGGTCATACTGTTTACCATACTGGCCGTTTACTCACTGTACAAAATGGTTACTTACAATAAGCTCACACATCTATTCTCCCAATCGTATTTCCTTTGCATCCACATTATATTGATAACCATTTGTTCAATACGCACATTTTATCTCTGCTATGACGCTTACAATATTCATTCCAGTTTTCATATATTCGTTTCGGAAATTTTACTAAATTTACCAGCCACATTCCTGACTATATCCTTTGCCGTTCTAATACTTTTCCTCTCATTGAAGTCGTTGAACCATAAGAATCGTTATTCGGCTCTGATTCGACCGCTGACGGTAGTTGTGGGCTGTGGGGTACATGTAATGTTGTGTATAACATTACATTATGTGGAATCGTATACTTTGCAGAATCATCAACAACAACAGAAACTGCTGATGAAGAGACATCAACAGCAACAATTGCAGTCCTATGTGCATCACAATTTTGCCCAACAGCAGCAGCAGTACGCATATTTGGAAAGCATGGCCTTCAATTCTCCACTATCGGCGGCATCTGCAGCTGGTCAAACGGCTGGTGGGTATCAACATTTGGCTGCTGGCGTGGCCCCACTGCCCCCAAATCCTCCACGAGTTCTGTCGTTGATTTGCCAAATTATCTACATTTTTGTTTGCTTTAGTTTGGGTCTTCTATATTTGTATCTCTATAGGATTTTAAAACGTGTCTTAAGAAATAAATCTCAAAATTATATACATGGCTATCAGAACTTGTCGTATGCCATACACATTACCATAGCCACTGCCTTATTGTTTGTGCTGTTGGCAGCTCTACAAATATTCGGTGCTATAAGTATTTCCTCCACCCGGCCAATGATATCCCAGGCAACAGCCGAAATTGATTGGTTTCAATGGGGTTACCAATTTTCATTGCGTCTAATTGAAATAGCCATTATTACCCTGATTTCGTGGGTGACAGGATTGAAGACAAATACAGGGACGAATACAGTTAACATTAATTTAACCAATAATGAGGCACGTATTGTGGGCGGGCATATTGATACAAATTCTATGTATAATACAAATGCCAGTATGAATCCAAGACGCCTAAAACAGAATGTTCACTATAGCCAATATAGCCATCCCAATGTGACCAATTTCTTCTTGCCTTATACCTCCAGTTCTAGTCAAGAACAATTTGACATGGATTATCCGGCGCGTATATAACTCGAACAGAAAATGAATCAATGGTATTGAAAGGATTCCGATGAAGAAGAAGAAGAGAAGAAAACTAAGTGGTGAGGTCGTGCCCTCCATACAAGGCATCAAGGAAAAAGCCGCCAGCTGCAGCTAACCACCTACCAGCCAGCCAGAAGTTGTCTGTCAAGCTTTCAAGTTCATTCTATTACATACACAGTCCGCAATCTTGTCTCATAAAATTCCCCCAACATTTTTACAAACACTAAAAAACAAAAGCGTTAAAAACTTTTCACAATATACTCCAAAAACAAAACAAGAAAAAAATATAAATATATACATAGATTTTTTCGTGACATTTTCCCCCTCTTTTTTATATATGCAATATAATCATAATCGCGACATAATGTATACAATTAAATAAAAATCACATATTTCCCTCTCTTTTTACAAAAACAAAATTAAAAATGATTTTTTTCATTTTTATTATTATTTTTTTTTTTTTCGTTGTTTATATATAACTCTGTGTATTGGATTTTAATATAAATAATAATAAAAAAGAATTTTTTATTTATAAAAAAAAAACAATATATCATTTACACACCGCTCTTTTTTATTCGATTATATATAGTAATAATAAATTTTGTTAATATTAAATTAAAATGAAACAACATTTTTTAAGAACAGGAAGAAAACAAAGAAGAGAAAAATATAGAATTATTAAAATAATACAAAAAATATTGCTTTAAATAAAAACAAAAATACGCAAAAAATAAATAAAACACATAAAAACATTTGAAAGAAATGTGAATTCTCTTTTTATTAATAAAACAAAAAGTACAGAAAAAGTTATCGAAAAATCGCATTGCTGATAGATCGATTAAACAAATTATTGTATTGATTAATCACAATTTCTGATTAATCAATTAATTGTAATTTATTTTGTAATTATTTGTTAATCAGAATATCCGATGATAAATCGATCAAAAATTTGCTTACACAACAAAAAACAATTTATCTCTAAGCTAAAATTGCATAATTATTGTTAGTATTTAACTGTAAATTTTACATACTGTACATTTGTTAGTAACGACAACATATTTTTTAAGTTTAGCATTTAGTAATTAATATATAAACAATTTAAATAAAAACATAATTTTTGATAATAAAACCGAAAAACAAAAAATACAAAAATAACTATTTTTAATTATGATATATGATAATTACAAAAACAACAAAAGACAACAAACAAATGCAAACTTACAAATAGACTCATATAAAACAAATGCTATTCAAAAAAGACAACAAAAACAAAATGGCAAATGAACAAAAAAAACTGTATTCATTCGTGCGTCCTATACGAGCACCTAAATAGTTCTCTCATTGCAACGAACGTGACCAGCATAAAACAAACAATTTATATAGTATATTAAATTAAAGATATAAACTTTTTTTCTTTAATTAATATTTTTCTCTTTGTTTTTTGATTATAATTTGCAGTCAATAGAAGGATTCTTTTTACATAACTCTTTAGTATAAAAAAACATTCTCAACGATCAATAACAATCTTGCTGGTTGCATTTTTGATTTTTAGTTGTTTTACTTATACACCTAGGAATCGACATTCTAGTAACATCACGAAAATAGCAAATATTTTATAAACAAGTAAAAAAAGTATCAGTCGCCTTTTCCTGACGGAGATTACCCTCCCTAAAAAATATTGGGAATTTCAGAATTTTGGACGTATGAACTTGCTAATCCAAAATATGGATTTGGATTAAAGTTCAATAGTGTTGGGGAGGGGCTACCTGACCATATAGTCCATTTTGGAAGTGGGTCTTATTTTGGAATTCTTCCTTTTCGATAAATATCGCGCCCACCACTCATTTCAGTTGGTCACCGTATAAGTTGAGCTTTTGGACCATTATATCAGGAAATGTGGACTTGTCCACGAAAAACATAATATCGCTGTAATCAGGACAACAAGCAGTACCTTCGGTAAAAATCTCCAAAGGATCCTCAAACAGTCGTTAAACTGCACTCAAACAAAAATCTTGAGGGAGGTGGAGGTACTACCCTAAGGGTGGATCGATATGGCCCATTTTCGAAATTAAACTAAATTTGGACAAAATATTGGACCAAATCAGTTGTTCCGTTAATGGTAGCTGATATTTTTGAACTTTAGTGGATGGAGTGGACCCATAAGCAAAGTTTATGGGTAATGAAAAAGCAGACGAATTAGCTAGACAACGATCGCAGTCTACAGATCTAGCAATCGCAGACGCATCAAACCACCCATTTGTCACTTTTTCCAAAATATTGAGACGTTCTCTGACGAAAGAGCCCGTGAATTATGGCATACGGGTATGTTCTGAGACACACTTCACCTCTCACTTCACTCCTCAAGCATTTTGTTCACCCCAATTACGCTGATTTTTCGAGGATTTTATGGAAGCCCCAAGAAATTCGCAAAAAATAGGAGTAAATGGGGTGAACAAAATACTTGAGGCGTGAAGTGAGAGGTGAAGTGTGTCTCAGAACATACCCGAAAAACTTTATATACATCTGTATATATTTTAAATATGTAATACTTTCGAAAGTTTAGTAACATTACATTTAAATCAAATATACTACGCTTCGAATACAACTCTGCGTTACAATAGTCTGACGACTGGTTGGTTGACTACAACGAACGAAGACCAAAAAGAGAATAAATGAAAAGAGCACCTCCTGTGTCGACGTCCAGCTCTGGCTTGCAGCCGGCATATATTAGTTTAATATAAAAAAAAAAATAAAGAAAATCCAAGGGGTCGAACATCTTTAAAAATTGATTTAAATATTAAATAGCAAAAATAGCATCCAAGCCCACTGTGCAATTTTTTGATATATTTTATTAAATAGCTGATAAAACAACAAAACATACAAAAAACGATTTTTTCAAATTTGGCCAATATCAAAGAAGTTATGAAGTCACTTTTTCCAAAATATTGAGACGTTCTCTGACGAAAGAGTCCGTGAATTATGGCATACGGGTATGTTCTGAGACACACTTCACCTCTCACTTCACGCCTCAAGCATTTTGTTCACCCCAATTACGCTGATTTTTCGAGGATTTTATGGAAGCCCCAAGAAATTCGCAAAAAATAGGAATAATGGGATGAACAAAATGCTTGAGGCGTGAAGTGTGTCTCAGAACATACCCGATAATGAACCTAGTTGCATTGTGTCAAGATCCATCTGGCCAACTCTGCCAGCCAAAAGAACGAACTCTCTGTTGAACCTGAGTAAAGTTGAAGTTAGAGTAATGACGGGAGTTTTTACACTGCTATATCAGGGCCTTCAACATCAAATGGGACGATGACTTGACTGACTACTGCAGACTTTGTGTGGATGAGGAGGAGACGGAGACGATCGAGCACCTCCTGTGTCGACGTCCAGCTCTGGCTTGCAGCCGGCATACTATATTAGTGGGTGTTCACTTTCCACCATGTCTAACCTTCTATTCAACTGTGGAACCTGCTCTGATCTAGAACATCATCTGAAATCTGAAGTGGCTGCGACAGCGCAACCTGAACACGTGAGCCGTATTTCCAAATTTCTTCCAACCATCACCATCCAAACTTTTTCTTCCTTAAAACTACCTTCCTTTTTATACCCTCCACCATAAGTTTGTTAAGTTTGTTTTTCTTTTTGTAACACATCGAACTAATCATTTGCGACCATATAAAGTATATACATTCTTGATCAGTATAAAATTCTAAGACGATCTAGCCATGTCCGTCTGTTGTAATCACTCTAGCGTTCGCAATAATTGAGCTAGAGCCCTATATTTTTGCACCCGAGTGTCTTTTTTCCATAGGCAGGTCAAAATGGCCTATATCTATATATATGTATATGTCTATATATATGTCTTTTCAGTACTTTCCTTTTATTTTTCTTGGAAAATCACAATGGACCGGAAGGTCTCCGAGTGACCCAGTCACAATTTAGTGACTGCACATCCCCAAAGCTAACCTAACCATGCACCAACACAGTATCCGGTTCGAGAGTTGTCATTTGCAACCGCCATTACACATAATTACCGTAGGGATTTTTTACAGCTTTCGGGTTATTTCCCTAGGAAGTATGGACTTACCCCTTAAAAAACTTGTATCATCGTAATAGGGGCCTCGTATAAGCTGTTGCAAGAAAAATCAAAACGATTCGACAGGAGGTTTTAAACTGCACTTTTCCGAAATGTTGTATGGGAGATATCCGAAGGAGTGGACCGATATAGAAATATTGCGATGTGCAAAGTATGAACCAAATCGGTTACCATGGCCCATCTTCGAACTTGATCTAAGTTTGGACAAAATTTTGTACCGTATCGGTTGATCCGTTCGAGAGTTATTATTACAAACGAACGAACATTGCTGAGTCGACTCCAAGTTGTCTGAAACGGATTTCGTCCTAAACATACCTGGGGTTTAAAACCATTATTTCGATGAGGTACATTTTGGTCGTATGAAAGTATAGATCCCCTTGTTAGCCTAAAGCAGAGACGAGCTTCTTTGCAAAGAAGTATAGTGAGGGCGCCCACTGAGTTGTTTTTGCATTTGCTTCTCTCTCATTTACAGTGTAAGTCAGCGATGCTCTCCCTCATATTTAAAAGTGTAAACAAACCACATGTATTCTCTCTTTATTTTTGATTTGCCATTGTTTAGCAAAAAAGGAGTACCTCACCACTACTAATACTCCAACTTTTCTGAGCATCAATGGTGTCCTGCCAGCAATTGGAAATGAGTTTCGCACTCCCTCGCCTAAGAGGTCACTCCGGAGACACGCCAAGGAAGATCGTTGGTGAATTACACAAACAATTTCCATAGCCTTGCGTATGCGTTTTATCGCGTATGCCGACACTTCGGAGTGACTTCTGAATGACTTCCAAGGCGATTGTTTACATTTATCTAATGATTCAACACATTTGAACTACCATAGAACATTTTCTATCTGTTGATTATATGAGGCGGTGGTGCAGTGGTAAGCATACTCGCTTTGCACTCTGAAGGTCCGGGTTCGCTTCCCAAGTCAGGCAACAAAACATCACATTTTTAAAATGACAAAATTAAATTGCAAAGAATAATTTCTCTAAAAGAGAAGAAAAATAAAAAGATAAATAAAACTAAAAAAAATTAAAAAATAAATAAAAGTAAAAAAAAATTAATAAAAAAATAAAAATAAAAATAATCAAAAATAAAAAGATTTAAATAAAAATAAATAGAAAAAAATATTTTTTTTAATTTCTAGAACTATCGCGGAAATGATCTTCTAGAAGCGTCGCTGGAGTGACTTCCAAGACGACACGCCGGCGTGGTTCATTTCTTCACAACGGAGGTCACTTTAGGCTGACTTCTGCGACTATCGCCGCGACTGTTTTCATCGCCCTGGGCGACACGCCTAAGTCACTTCCGCGATAGTTTTTGCTTGCAGGGAAAGGATGTATAACACAGATTTGAGAAAATATATTGAAGATTCTCGTGTATAGAAGAGAGATAGTTTGCCATTATATGGTACAATATTTTATTCTCGCTGAAACCAATTAAGACCCTTAAGAAGAGGAAGAAACAGACTTGTGGGCTCGGTTTGGCAGAAGGTTTTCAGAGATTGGATCGTGTGTTCACCCATGATTCGTAGTCTCTGCGTCGCACAGTGCGAAATATCGGAACTTTAGTGAAACTTTACTCAAAAATTAAAGTGCATAAAACTAATGAGATTCTTGTTGAATTCCATTGCTAAGTGTCCCATGAGAAATGCCACATACTCAGTTTTGCTATTTACCCCGCGAAACAACTAGAAATGCATTTAAAGGTTGCACTTTTTTACAATATTTATTTTCCTTAAAAATTGCTTTTAGCTTTGCTTAATTAAAAGAGTGAGACAAACAAATGGTAAGTTAGTTGACTATAGTTTTTTTTGTCGCTGTTATAAGTATTGACAATTTTTTAATTGTTTGGCGTTCATGGAATTGTAATATATAATTTGCTATTCGTTCCCCGAAAATGTGTTAAAAGTCTACCAAAACATTTTTTTGTTTACATTCTTCGCAGGTTCGCGCAGGTTTGGAGATATGCGACTTTTTCAAAAAGTCATTGGAATATTCATATATGTATGTACATATGTATCTATATTTTTGAAAATTTGATAGAAAAACCGGCATTAGGCGTCATTGTTGTTTTCGTTTATGCCAAAATTGATTTACCATTACTAAAAATGTTGATTTTTAAAGTTTGAAGACTATTCTTGCTAATTTCATTCACACATAAACATATCCACAATCGAAACTTTCAATTTGTAAAATGTATGCCATATCACACTTTACTAAAAATAAAAAATCTCCAGAATATATATTTTAGATTTTCATTTGTTAATGTTTATGGATATTTGGAGGAAGGACGGTTAGGGTCAAAGCAAGGATCTATGCTGTAAAATTTTCTATTAGAACATTTTCTATTCAACGAATACAAATGTTCAAGTTAACTAAACTTGGTTGGCAATAATTACCTAATACCTTTAAAATATCTCAAATAGGGGACTCCTCATATTGGAGCTATAGCAAAACGAGAACCTACGTTGCTAATAGTTCGCAAAGCGGTTTTCTACCTACGAAGAACGAAAAATGCAAAAATACAAACAAATAGTTTGGTAAATGTGTTCGGAACCTTTAAAATATGTCATATCGGCCGGTACCGCTCAACGCGAACAGATATTGACACTATTTTGTACCGATGTTCTCCATCCACTCACTACTGAAAACCCATAATACCAATTTGCAGCAAAATCGGTTGAAAAATGAACCTAATATGTAAAAACGGTAGCATCCACATAAGACCCACAAATATAAGAAACAGTTTTGGAAAATTTCAGTAAGCTACGTCCTTTACATTAAAAGTTCTGAGTAAAGTTCCACTAAAGTGCCCATATTTCGCACTGTGCGTCGTGAGCATTGGACAGCTACATAATAAGTGTTTGATTGTTTCTGTTTTCTCTTCTTATTCACATAACATGCAGTAGTCAACAGTAACGTCTATTTCTCATTTGCAGGACTTTGATCTTATTCTGCAGTGACCCGTGATTATTCCTACCGTTAATTTCAGGTCGGATTTTTTCATGGATTAGTTCTTCGCTTGTAGAGAATGGGCCAGATTGCCTTGGATACCTCAAAATTAGGTTCGTTGTGCTGAATCTGGATAGCATTGTATCGATATCTTTGTTCCAACTTCCGCGTGAAATAGCATAAGGATGGCTTGATCTAGTAGTCGACTTCAATATCGATTGACTCCGATCCGCAACGCACTTTTTCATTTCCTTCAATGTTGTAATGACCCTGGACCAAACCAACACAAGTGGTGTTCCATGGTGTTCTTACAATCCAAAACCGCTGCAGACTAAATGATTTAAGCACCGCTTGACTATACATATACTACATAGCCGTAAACTGTGGGTACGCTGTAGACGCCTGCTCCTGTTCCCGTTTCCATTTTGTAGTTGGGGAGTTGTGAGACCAGGTCTCTCTGCGGTATTTGTACAATAAACTAGTCGGAAATGTATGTCATATACATACGTCACATGTGGCTACACTACGCCTAACCTACGTCACAGTTTCTAACGGGCCATCTCTGATAGCCTGGGGGTCCTGTCAATAAATTGTTTGCAGTTATTCACTGGCTTTCTATAAGCGTGCTTGTTCTTCCATTTGCAGGCCTTTAGGGGGATGTGAGGGAGTGGTCCATCCCCTCCCTTGCAACCTTATCCGCCAGAGCATTCTGTCTGTGAAAGATGCGTATCGGCTACGACTGTATTTTTTCCTGGAACAACTGAGGAAGACGTCTCACTGTTCGACTGATATGCGATAACCATGGTATTCATCTCATCGTCTGAGATGAGTTGCTCACGGGAGAACTTTCCCAGCTCAGACCGAGCAAGCTATTCGTTAAGGCACCCATATATCAAAGGGGCTCCGTTCTAATACTGTACTGCAATCCTAAGAGCAAAGAACGTGTTCGCTTAACACCCCGGTGGGTGTTAGGGGATCTCTAATTGACAACAAAATGTCCATTTCACCTGTCATGTTTAGAACAGTTAGGCCTTGCATGTCCTCATTAGCGGTAAACCCATTTCCAGACTTCATTTCAATTGAAATCCCATGAGGACGCATCGGCATGGATGACTTCGCGATCTGGACGACAATAAAACGAAATGTAGTTGTTATTTTCGCAGCCGGGAATGCCATAGAACGACGTTGCACAATCCCCCCGACCCTATTAACTAACCGGACACATCGCCAATGTGTGGAAATTTGCTTCTATTTTGGATATACGATCACAGGGTATATACCGAGCGACTGCAGCAGTGTTGATGTCCCGGAAATTCTGCCGACTACCCGAAGTTTTAAGGGCAAACTCTCTTGCCAATCAACTTACCCGTAGTTCGGGAAAGTAATGGCATTGGTTAGGTTAGGTTTAAGGATGCGCAGCTACAATTTATCATAGCTGCTTCACTCGGAGACCTTTTGGTCCATTGTGTTTATCATCCTGAAAATATATAAGAGATTGGAAACAGAAAGATTCACAGCAGGAGAAAAGAGTTTCATACATAGGGAGATTCATACATAGAAGAAAGGGGAAGAAAGGAAAATAATTTTGTTAATATATATGTATAATGTTCGACCTCATATTAGAATGAGAGAGTCAGATTTGCGGTTGTGTCGCATAGTTTTCCCATACTGGTAAAGTTGACAATAATCACAGGATCTATTGAGGAGACACCAGTTGGAGTAGGGATTTCGTAATCACCTAGTAGTCTCCGCCTGGCATAACTTCTGATTAATTTCGAATATCAGTAGTGCAATTCTCTAACTCAGCGCCAAAAATCGGTAACATTAAAATGCAAAATTATGAATGAATATTTTAAATAAAAGTTGATAGTACTATTGCTATCTTTAGAACTTTATCCCCCATTATTATAAGTCTTCTTTTGTTATAGTTTCGATTTACCGAACAGATTTATAGCGTTCCGGTTAACTTAAAGTTAAAAGTGATGATTGAATTTCAAGGAGGAGCTTCTTGTCATTAACTTTCAATGTGAAATTTATATTTGGTATGTTCCTTTACTATTGAAAGTGGTAAAACCGGCAATAGTAGTACAAGTTGTAAACTGCTCCCATATGAATTGTATTGTGCTTGAAGTAAAGGAACGCTTTTCGAGTAAAAAGTGGCAAAACTTGAAGATTCTTGCACGTAAAGGAACAGAGCTATTTTAATGCCTCAAAATTAGTTTATTTTGCATTTTCAAATCCATCAGATAGTAAAAGAACACATGTAATAATGGCCCTATGAGTACTTTTTTCGATCGCAAAGTTTCCGAAAAATATCGTTTTTCATTTTATTTTTACAGATTTTTTTTGTAACTCAAAACAGTAGATCGTCCGTATGCCTTTTTCAGAATCTCAAAATGAACCTATCTGGTCTGTCCGTCCTCCTCTCTGTTCTGTTATATGAATTGTCGATAGTTTTCATACAGCGTCCATAACACAGTTTAACGATTTTGTGACCCCTACCTCGCTGTTACTGTTTTGGCGCGACAGTACGCAGTTCAAACCATCAAAGTTGAATGTTCGATTTTTTTTTTAATTTTGCCTGTTAGAGCAAATACTATTTTTTTAAATTTTATTGATTTTCTCTTTGGAGTTGAGCCCAATGCAAAAAGCAAGTGGAAAAGAAAAGACAAAGATTCAAATTTTTTAATACCGAGGATATTTTGGCACGGGATGATAATCATATCTACAGGGTAGGGTGTCCAAAAACCTGTTTATCATACAAAACGGTTGATGTGTGTGTAGGACTTCGCTAGATATCAATTTTTCAATGTAATCTCCTTAGATCATAAAGCTCGATTAATTAAATTAATTAAAAATGCTTCAAATTAATTAAAATCTCATAAATAATGGCCTTCGCCCCTAAAAAGGCAAAAACTTAAACTTTTCGGAGAAATTTTCAAATTTTTGAAAACCGGAATTTTTTTTTTAACCGGTTTAAATCGGTTTTGTTAAATAGATACAAAATTGCTCATAATTGATAAATATTTGATACAAATTGTCCGGCAATTGGAAATTCATTCATAATTTTGCGTCATGGTAGAACAAATACTGTAAAGTAAATACTACAACAAATACAACTCAACAACAACCACATAGAAATTTGTTTTTGTTTGTAATGTTAGTGTCACCTGTTGGAATTGGAATTTAAAAAACTTCCTTTTTCAGATGATAATAAAGCTCGATTTCCAACGAGAAATTAATTAAAAATTAAAAAAACTAATATTTTTCACATTTGATATAATATTTTGGAAAACATAAATGAAAACTCGTTATGTTTTCAATTTGAATGTTTCCATATCATTGCACTAAATGCATAATTTCTTGCAGAAAGTAGAATTCTTGCAAATATATTTGGGGTCGCTGGAAATTCATTGAAAAAGGAGAAGCTGTTTCTATCTTTTGTTTTTGAAATCAAAAAAGCACATGTTTATTAGGGCTTTATTTTTTTTCAAGCTTAACAAAATACCACACATATTAACAAATGTTGTACCGCCTCTATAAGCTGTGTTTTAGTGTGCGGCACGTCGTTCGGACTTGGAGGAGGTTAAATGTCTTTGATATGAAGATGTCTTTATGGGAAATATTTTTTTTCTGATGAATGTATTTTTCTTCAAAAATATATATCCCTATTATACATTGAACATAGAAATAAATCATGGCACATGGGGCAAGTCCATATGTCTTAAGAAAACAGCCCGAAAGGTGTAAAAAACCCATATGTAGTGGCTGGAGAGCACGATAACACTCGAACTGATAAACCGATTTGGTCCAAAATTTGTCCTTCTCCATATTTTATCCAAACTTAGTTTCAGTTCGAAGATAGGCAATACCGGCCCACAACTTTCGGTACTTCCCCCCAGTATTTAAAAATGTCACTAAAATGGCATGCACGATATCTCTTGAACGGAACAACCAATTTGGTCCAAACTTTGGATCTTTAAAATGCCCATACCGGTCCTCTTCTTAGGGTACCTCTCCCACAAAAGTTCAATATTTTTTTTAGGTGCAGTTTAGGGTCTGCTGGAAGATACTTTGGACATGTATACCGATGGTGTTCATTGTGGCTTGTTTAAAGCGATATTATGTTTTCCGTGGACAAAGTCCATGCTTCCTGGCATACTGGTCGGAAAGTTATACGATGACCCACTGAAATGGCTAGTGGGCACGATATCTATCGAAAAAGTCGGTCCATTCCTTTAAATACCTCCTCCGCAACACTTTTGAACTTTAACATAATCCACATTTTTGTTGGCAAGCTCAAATGTCCAAAAAGGGCCACAAAATTCTGAAAAGACCCTAAATACATTCGTTCTGTCCGTAGATGAAAGTTTAAATTCACATAGGCTGAGGGTATATCTCTGTCGGCAAAGCCGACTGATACTTTTTTACTTGTACACAAAATATTTTTCAAATATAAAGGCATCCGACATTTATAACTTTGTGTTAGTTAAGTTTAGTTTACTTTCAAGAATACAATTATAGTGAAATATCAAAAATATTAATATTTTTTTTTTAAATCGATTAACCTAATTTCCTTGCTTACATTCCTCTTATTTTGATTTCCTTGCTTACCATTCCTCTTATTTTGATTAACGTTCATGTGCATTTCAGTTCAGAATCCTTCTGTTGATTATGCTGCAATTTATTATAAACACACTTACTCACTCATTGCCTATTTTGCCATACTATTGTACAATTTCAATTAAATTCACTACAAACAAAATAAAATTTCATCTGTGCATTATTAAAATATATTTATATATACAAAAAAAAAAAAAAAACAAATATAATTAACAACAAATATAAATAGCGGCAGTCTGACTGTAGAGAATGTGAGAACTTTTTTGAATCATCATTTGAAAATTAACAAGGAAAAGAAAATAACATTTTTACAAATACAAAAAAAAACTGAAATTAGATGCTAACACTTTTACAGTACGAAATCAAGTCTATTAAGAAATATTGTAAAAATAAAAAAATCAATGCATACATCATTTTAAATAAAAACCCAATTAAATTAAAAATATATTCAAACTATTTTATTTCCATTATAACTACTTCTGTAGTGTTTTAGTTGGGAGATCAGGTGGTAAAAGGATGGAGGTCAAGACTATAATATTCCCCAGAAAGTCAATCTTGAGGCATTAAAAAAGCGCACAGCATCCTCCAATCGTTAATCTATTGATTCCGTTACTTCGTATTGTATTGATTTGGTTACTATACAAGTAAGTCATTGCCGGTGTTTAATAGCCTGTTTCACTAAGACGATTCGAATACAAATTCGTTCGAACTACTACCAAACTTCTGTTTTCTGAAAAATATTTGAGTTGTTTATTTTTTCAATCAAATAAACATTTCCTACAACAACAGGAGTTTAATAGTAATTCGAACGAATTTGAATTCGAATCTTCTTAGAGAAACAGGAAATATTTTTTTTTTGTTTTGAAGAACTGAAATAATTCAAACACAGGTATTTAAAAATTATTTAACTATTTATTATTCACAAGGAAAATGATAAAATCCGGCGAAGGGTACGGTACATATGATGAGAGGGAAGAAAGGTTTTTTTTCTAAATTTTAAAACTTAATATGATTTATAAAACACTAATCCGAATCACTATCCGTGGCTGGTTTATCCTCACCCTGTTTGTCATCAGTCTTGTAATGGCGATATTCTTTCTTCAATTCCCACATATTTTTGTGTGGATTTTTCATATTGTAATCACAAACTTCTTTAAGAATCTCTTTCAAATAGCCAATAGGTTGTTTTGTGATTTTAACCAAATCCTTGATATTGTAGTATTGATGTTTTTCGAATGCAAGAAACAGCATATCCATAACGGCATTTTTGTCATCACGAGCCTTTTTGCCTTCAGCTTTTTTGCGTTCGCGGTATTCAATCTACGGAGAAAGAAATTAAGATTTTAGTGGATGTAACTGATATCAAGAAGTTGTGGCATGAAGTTCAAGTTTATACATTCCAACACAGTTATAGATTTAGACGTTGAAAGTTAAAATAGGAAATACATCCTTATAAACCTGTTGTAGTGTACAACCAAATACTCCATATACCCAAAACATTTGTACTACTTACATTGTGAGCATGATCTTTGACTGGTTTAAAGTTCTGAACAATTTTATCAATTGGCTGCACTTTTCTAACCGGCACAGAAGCCTTCCGTATAGATTCCAATTTTAATTTCATATAACAATTGTCAGCAATTGGTCTACATTCTAATTTTTGTACTATTCTACCTTCCATATATAATTTCTCGGATCCTTGTGTGCTACTAGCTGATGAGGAGGTATCTTTACTACTCCCACTGCTTCCCGCCGATTCAGGTGGTACCATATGTGAGAATACACCTAATGTCTGTTTTGTCACCACCGACACATCCAGTATGTGTTCTGTGGGTATTTCTTCTTGTGGGTCCAATTTTACTACGGCTTGTGATAGACTTAGTGACACTTGAGCCTTCTGCCCGGGAGTTTTACTGATTCTCAGCTTGCCCACGTCCATATTTGACGGAGCCTTTTCCCACTTTTGCGCGATATATTTAGGCACTTTAACTAACCATACTCCCCGCCCAGCGTTGGACAAATCCAATTCTTTGTCAACAATTGGTATTTTAATATCTTTATCATCTTTCGAGGACGTCATTTCTAACACAATTGCGACTGACTTTTGCAACACACGATTAAACAAACTGCCAGCTTCTCGTTGCAGTACGATAGGGATTCGTAAGTCGATTTTTTATGGTAAAATAAACAGTTGACACGTCATGGAAGGTTGCCAGATGTGACGATTTTATGATGTCTTTGTTTGTGTGTGTTGTAGAACTTTTGTATTGGGAAAGTCATGCCCGGTGAACTTTTGTATTGGGAAAGTCATGCCCGGTGATCTTTTGCATTGGGAAAGTCATGCCCGGTGAACTTTTGTATTGGGAAAAGTCATGCCCGGTGAACTTTTGTATTGGGAAAGTCATCTCCGGTGAACTTTTGTATTGGGAAAGTCATGCCTGGTGAACTTTTGTATGGGAAAAGTCATGCCCGGTGAACTTTTGTATTGGGAAAGTCATGCCCGGTGAACTTTTGTATTGGGAAAGTCATGCCCGGTGAACTTTTATATTGGGAAAGTCATGCCCGGTGAACTTTTGTATGGGAAAAGTCATCTCCGGTGAACTTTTGTATTGGGAAAGTCATGCCCGGTGAACTTTTATATTGGGAAAGTCATGCCCGGTGAACTTTTGTATTGGGAAAGTCATGCCCGGTGAACTTTTGTATTGGGAAAGTCATGCCCGGTGAACTTTTGTATTGGGAAAGTCATGCCCGGTGAACTTTTGTATGGGAAAAGTCATCTCCGGTGAACTTTTATATTGGGAAAGTCATGCCCGGTGAACTTTTGTATTGGGAAAGTCATCTCCGGTGAACTTTTGTATTGGGAAAGTCATGCCCGGTGAACTTTTGTGTTGGGAAAGTCATGCCCGATGACAAAAGTGTAAATAAATGGTTAAAAAACTTGCAAAAGTTATATATTTTTTAATTTTAAATTAAGTCAAGTTAGTTGGTAAACATTAGTGTTGTGAAATTCTTATTTTTCGGAATTAAAATTATTGTGTGCGTGTGTGTGTGTTATTGTATCCGTGTGTATGTGCGATTGTGTGCGTAAGCAAATGACGCAAAAAACAGACGAATTTAAATGTGGTTTTGTTAATAAAACAATATTTTTATTATTTTGAAGTGTTTTTGGAGTATTTTAAAGTGACAGCTTCCAAAAAATTACAATTCCACTTGAGAAACCAAAAGTGGTTTCATTCCGAAAAAAAATTCGTTTTTCGGTTTCTGAAGAAGCTAAATACGGAATCAATTCCACTTTCGATCGGAATGTGGCCGTTCATTTTTGTCATTCATCATGCAACCACAAAATGTTTTGTGGTTGCTGGACGGTTGGATAGTTATCGATAACTGCGAAATATCGACATTCAAAACTGACAATGTGTACTGCTCTTTACATTGCATTTAAATTCAATCCAAAACATTACGCCAAAGGCTGTGATTTGGATCGAAAATGGAGTGCATCCTAGCTGTGTCCCGTGGAAGCAAAATGGAGTGAATCCTAGCTGCGCGCTCTCTTGTAAAATTCATAGGTTAATTCATAGGAAAAGATGTACTCCAGCGGCAATTGTTCTAGTGATTTAACTGCATCCGCGGATGCAAACTTTTTGCTGGGAAATAATACATCTCGGTAGCTACAATATATTAGTGGTAAATAAAGACATTATTTTGATGTTTTTCATGAAAATATAGGTTGACAAATTGAAAAGACGGCAATACCAGATTCATTATGTTTATGATTGAAAACAATCTTTTTAAGACCAAATAAAATAAAAATAATACAATATGTTGTGAATTGTGTTTTAAATCTGAAATATAATGGAATTTTGTGTGTTATATGCGGCTAGAAATAATTTTGAAATTGAACTTGCACTGGCATTTGTAAACACACAAGAAAACTGCATGCCAGTCGAACACTTTTTCGGCATTTTCGAGTATAATAAGTATAATACATGTAGTCAATTGGCATGTGTAACTGCAGGGTGAAGTCAAAGCAAACGAAAAACGTGTTTCAGCACACATTCAGCCGCGGCTGAATATGTGCTGAAACACGATTTTCGTATGCTTTGACTTTTGACTTAAAGCCGGAAGATCATGCAAATCCTCTTATGTGACGAGGCCTTAATATTTGGTCTGTTCCTTTACTTCTGAAAATGATAAAACCGGCAAAAGTAGCAAAAGTTGTAAACTGCTCCCATATGAATTGTATGGTGTCTGAAATAAAGGAACACTTCCCGAGTAAAAAGCGGTAAAACTTGAAGATTCTTGAACGTAAAGGAACAGAGCTATTGTCTATAGTCACAAGCGCAAAGAGGGGGTCTCTCTTCACTGCTCTTTCTCAAAACCATGGTACAAATATACAGGTAGCCGCATCGGCAATTGTTGGTAACAAAGGATGTCAAAATTTGACATCAATTCAATCCAATTGACACATTATGTTACCATCAGCTGGCTTGATAATGCTACCTGTATTATTGTACCATGCTCAAAACTCAATTTTCTTTAGTCCCGGTCCACACTAGAGCGATTTCAGTGAAATAATTTCATGAAATTATGCGTTCTTAGATCGAGTTCCATACTAAAGTAATTTTATGATTTTGCAGTAGTGGAGAACTCGAGCTAAGAACGCCTAATTTCATCAAATTATTTCATTGAAATCACTCTAGTGTGGCCCGGCTCAAACGATCGTATCGGCGGCGTTTTATGCCATTTCACCTCTAAAGTCTGTATCAACGGCGCTCTCTCCATCTAGTAGTCAACACTGTAGTTTCAAAAATGTCAATTGGAAAAAAATTAACGAGACACGAAGATTATAGAAAAAGGACACACGTTACAACGCAAATAAAGATTATAGTTTTTATTAATAATCTTGTTTATTAATAACTTTTTGATAGTTTTTCGGTAATTTGTACTATGCAACAATGGAATAAAGTGCCGTTTATAGAGCGAAAAAAATTGTAAATATGTTTACGACAAGAACACAATAAAACGAAACGCAAAAGAAAACGGATAGAAAAAGAAATACAGTGAACACAAAAAAAAAGAAAAATGTTTTATTATCGAGCAGACTTAGATTACATTTGCTTCAGCCGCTATGTCCTAAAGCAACGAGTGCGATTAATATTCAGCAATTTTAGCAGTTTAGTGTGGAAGTAAAGGAATTTGTAGTGTAAATTAACAAAAAAAATACAACAAGTTATCCCATCCCATCAACTCGTAGAGTTCAAGATAAGAACGTCTGCGACTTGCTGGGCTGTCTAGTCGATTTGTTTTGCTTTTATACGTGTGGTGGATAGATAACTTTGACGCAAAGAGAAAGGAAATTGGTAGTGATATTTGAAGCGCCACGGCACGGAGAGCGAGCTAAGCTGCTCGTGTACAGTTATTGCTACACGTTCACGCTCGGCTTTTTATACATTGCGATATGTCCGAAAAAAATGGACAAGGAGCAGCAGTACAGTGGACGAAAGGAGGGGCAACGGCAGCACAGAAACAACAAAATCAACAGGGCATTACGACGCCCATTTATAATGCGAATGTGGGAGCAGCATTGGGTCTGACAACGGCGGCAACGTCTGGCGCTTTATATGGGGCTTCGAATCACATAACTGGTGGCAGTCAACATGATGTAGTGTCGTATGCATCGGCACGCTTTCAAGCACCGCCGCCTTTGGAACATAGCACTGCAACACCGACGTCACATACTGATTCGACTTCTAATGTACCTGTACCCAGTGGTTTTGTGCCGCCACCATTTGCTGCTGCATCTACTGCTGCTGCGACAGCTTCAGTCTTAACACCAAATCCATATGCTGCACCCGCTATAGCGACACAAAATTCACTGCTTACCAGTGCAAGTAATCCACATGGTCACCAGTCTGTAACAATAACATCTCAACAATTTCCCGGACAAACATTACCACCACCCACGTCACATCATGTCCATCCACATTTCGGCATGGATCAATTTCAACATTTAAATGTTCAACAACAATTTGAGTTGAGCAAATTAATGGCAGCTGCTTCATTCGGTTCAAATCCAATTGGATCGATTGGTCCAACAAATTTAACAACTTCCAGCAATGGAAGTGGTGCGCCTTCTGTATCTACAACGGCACCAACAACATCCTCCGCACAATCAGCACTTTCACCATCATCTACTCAATCATCTAGCCGTCATGGACATACATTACCATTTACCAATGTTGGAGAAATAGCAGCACCTAGTGCCAATGCTGGTTCCATCAGTAGCCAATTAGCCGAGCAGGTCATTAGCACAATAAGTACAGGGAGTTCTGGTTCGAAATTGGCTCCAACACCCATACATGGACGTTTAATGGGTTTAGGTGTTAACGCACCGGACGAAGAGAAATTACGTCGCATACAAGAAGTTGTGGAATGGGGAATAAGGTGTGTATGAAAAAGAATGTATATATTACATATAGTGTAATCTTTTACAATTGATTATTACATTTTCATAAATGTGCTGATTTGTTAAATCAAATTCTGATAAGAATGCAATGTAAAATCTAATAGATACTATTGTCGTATAAATGTAATGATGCATATCATGTTGTTTACAATTTGTGTTAATGTGTGTATAGTTTACTTTTATAGATAGTATTCCCACAATTACGATGTTACATTTGTATTCATTGAGATTTCTAATGAAATTGGTTGTAGTTTTGGATTTATGAGTCTGTTGTTAGTGGTATCTGTCTGTACGTACACTGAAAAAATTCGAACTGTTGTTTAATGTTGCGCCTGAATGTATGCAGCACTCTATAATAACTTTATAGTACATAGTAAAACAGTATATTTTTAACCACGGATAAATTACACACTGAAAATACACTACCTTCCTCTAAGAACTATAAATACTATTTTTTATCACAAGTCATTTATAGTACAATAATGATATAGGTTAAGAACTTATATTCAAAACTTTATTCGTGTGGATTTTGAAAAAGAAAAAGAAAAAACTATTGTAATACATTTTTTCATTTTTTATTATTGCCACTTAGCGATCATGCCAAACAACAAATTGTACAAATATTGGATCGTATATCAACTCTAAGACCAGTAGAAAAGCTTTTGCTCTATTTACGTTTGCCCGGGGAGCAGCCTGAAACAGGTAAGATTTGCCAAAAATTAATAATATTTGTTTGATTATTAATAACAACTAATTTCCGCATATAGACCCCTTGCGCCAACCTCAAAATCCCCTAGGAACTCGTTCAGAAATTAATCACACCATTAATTGGGTACGGACACATTTGGAACAAGATCCACAAGTGTCCATACCCAAACAGGATGTATACAATGATTATATGTAAGTAGATAAGGAAGTATTTGTTTTTTTGTTTTTTTTTTTTTAATATTCCATCCTTTAATTTGTCGACCTTTTTCCAGATTGTATTGTGAACGTTTAAATATTAAACCATTATCTACGGCCGATTTCGGTAAAGTCATGAAGCAAGTTTTTCCTGGTATAAGACCCAGACGTTTGGGTACTAGAGGGCATTCACGGTATTGTTATGCAGCTATGCGTAAAACAAGTAAATTACCAGCACCACATTTGCCAACCCTGACAACAACAAAATCCTCAATTAAAGGAGGCGATTCTGATGCTGCTGCAACGGAAACTGGAGATAAGTTTGTCGATAAAATTGAAGAGGATGAAGAAGAATCTTGGTCCGTAATAAAGCAATGGGCTGAAAATGTTCTACATGTAAAAGTTAATGATGCCAATGATTTGGCAAATCAGATTAAAGCCCATGGTTCCTTGCCACAGACATCATTCACTGGTACAACCAAAACTGGCAGTCATATCATACATAAGAAGTATGCACAAAGAGAACCAAAAGAAAAACGTGTTATGGCGGTAAGATGGTAGAAAAAGTAAAAATGGTACACAATAACATATCGTTTGTGTTTATTTGCAGGATATGGGTCCCCTAAAGAAGCGTCGCAAAAAGAAACGCAAAGGCTCATCATCATCAGAGTCCAGTTGCCACCAATCAAATACATCGTCGGTAGATCAAACTGTGGGGCAAATTCAACCTCAGTTGTCACCTGCCAATAGTTCGAAAGGTAGTAGTCAACGCAATACCACATCTCCATCCCTAATACTAGATGATGGTCAAAACAAAATGAAAATTGTTAAGATAAAACAGGAAATTGTTGATTCTCCAGGTTATACAACAGCACCGGCGCATTCAACAGATAATGATTCCTCCAAGCATATTCCCATATATCACTCTCATCTAAGCCAGAGTCAACAACAGCAAACAATGCCAATAAATTTGGCAGCTGAAACCAGAGGCGGAGTCAGACCTGCTTCTACAAGCTCGGCAAGTAGCGCTTTTGAACATATTCGTTCACCTGCAATGTTAACAACAAATAACACAACAACGGCCGTAAAAAATTTAACACCAAAAATTATGGAACTTGCTGTAGAAAGTCAATCATCAACGCCACCACCGTCGTCATCACAATCCCAGACGACAATACAAACTGCTACCATAAAGCAAGAAGTTGGTGTGGAAGATTATAATACGACTAATATCTTTTGTAAAAAAGTACGCAAAGCCCAGGAAACTAAAAGTTTCTGGCCAAATTCCCCAACATCAAATAATCGAACGGCAACTGCTTCCATACCTAGTGCTTCCAGGATAAATCTCCCCATTATAACCACAACAGCATCCACACCACCTCCAGTGGCAGCAAGTGTTATAACATCGCCGAATAACAATGGCAGTAGTAGCAACAATTCCAGTGCCTTGGATTCTAGTGCAGTAGTACCAACATGTTATTCAATGGGACCTCCGGCACAAATGGCTCCATCAACCAGCCCAAACAATCATCATTCCTCGCTACATGAGGATGCCATGGGCCAACCTAAAGTTGTTTCAAGAAATTTGCAACAGTTGCGAGCCAAGAAATTATTAGCCGTAAATCCAGCAGCATGTGAACCGCCGGATTTAAGTGCTGCCGTAAAAGAAGCCGCTGATCTACCCGAGAATTTGGGATTGCCACGCGAAAGAGTTATCAGCATTTGCAATATGGATAAACATGAATTAGATGACTACTTTTTGCCCGAAGAAGAAAATTCTGAAGATCAAGAAACCGAACTGCTTCAATATTTTCAGATGGGAGACGCTGAGGAAAAATTAACAAAAAATTCTTCCTCCGATGCTAAGCGACACAGTTATCCAACAGTCACACCGATGATATCAAATTCCGCACCTACATCGTCAACATCAAGCACGGTGTCTATGTCTGGGGCGACAATTTCAACGACAACAGCCGTTGGAACCACAAGACAATCTTTAACAATGGTGAATACCAACAGCATTAAGCGTGATAGTAATAGCTCTTCAATAAGCAACGAAATGAGCAATTCAAGACCAGTAACTAAGCAGCTGTCACAGCAGGCACTTAACTACTTGAAAAACGCAAATGCATCATCATC
Organism: Musca autumnalis; assembly: GCF_047663935.1. NCBI lineage: Eukaryota > Metazoa > Arthropoda > Insecta > Diptera > Muscidae > Musca > Musca autumnalis. The sequence goes on from NW_027411644.1 coordinate 106,271,913, forward strand.
GTCGTCGTTGTTCTCTGCAAGCAACAGCAGGGAGTCTTGTGGAAAATTTGTATCTTCATCAAAGCATTTAACATCTGCTGTTGGAACTGCCTCAGCGTCTCTAGAACAATTAACACAAAAGCATCATCAACAACAGCATCAGTTGCAAACTCAACAACATCAACAATTGCAGCAACCGCCTCAACCACCCACAAAGGTTTCATATAAACGTAAAATAAATTTAAATACTTCATCATCATCCGATATATCAGCGGCAAGGAAAAATTATGGTTTTTTACCGATATCACCGAATATTAATACGACATCATCTACTACATCGTTATCGGGTCACAGAGGTGGCGGCAGCAATACTACTGGATTTTTTGCCAGTCCCAATTTTAATCGTCTACTAACAAAGCAACAGTCTTTAGATTCAGAATCATCTTCTGATCCCATGATTGGGGCCACACGTAGAAGACGCACTTATATGTCAACAATGACATCGGCTTCAGCACCACCCAGCCCTTCCGTTCTAAAACAACAACACGAACAACAATTATTTGCCTTGTCAAATAACGTTTTACTAGATCAATGGCCATCATCATCGGCAAACACAACAACCTTTAACAATTTGCAAGGTTCCACTCAGAATCATCCTGCTGGCATAATTGATCAAAATTCGTTAGATCTAGATTTATTTGCCGAAGCAGCGGCAGCAACAGCATCATCAGTCTGTGGTGGCCCTCAAAGTCATCAGCACTCTGGTTCTGCACTGGCGACACAACCGTCTCTCAAAGAGAACGAAAGCATTATGAATGAGTTGACGCAACGTTCACGTTCTGTGCCGCTGTCTCAATTACAACGCTCCCATTCGCCTACGTTTAATCGGGCATTTCAATTGAACTCCGTAACGGCTACTGCTTATTCGGCCTGCAATTCATTGGCCCAAACTCCAATACCCACCGAGTTCATTGACTCGGTAACAATGCTATCAGAAAATAGTTGCAGCCAACAAAGCTCCTCCATTAAGTTGGAAGATGTTAGTAATGTTGTTGGATCAGATTCGACAGCATTACTGGATGAAGTGGATGTAAATGAGATTTTATCTTCACCAGATTTTGGCAAATTTTCAAACATGACACAATCTGGTGGAAGTTCTACGGGTACAAAAACTTCGTGTTCATCGACGGGATCTTCTTCGGGTTATAGCAGTGCTGGGCAATTTTCTTTATCATTAAGCAGTTATGGTAGCAACGGAAATGGAGTAGGTGGTGCCATTATGTCGTCATCGAATGCTTCAATTTCTAGATCTGTACCTTCAACACCGTTGCCCCATCATAATCCGTCATCTTGTATGCCGGGTAGTGGTAATAACTTCTATCGGCGTCGTTTTGCCAACAATTGTCAACCACTGGGAAGCAATTACTTTTCATCGACGGGTAAATATGGTTATGGCAATATGAACACAAATTTATCTAGATCGGCTTGTGACATATCCAAATCAATGCCCTCCACACCAATTACTACTACACCGAGTAGTTTTCGTTATAGCCCAACAGAATTTACCAGAGATTTTCTTATAAATGGCAATACTATTGATGATAGTCTAACTTCGTCATTTGGTACCGTTGGTACAGACAATTTAATGGGTTCAGATGTTGTGGGAGTAGATGCGCCGCTATTAAATGAAGATGATTCTCTGATTAATGGACCAAGAAGCAATACCGATGTTATTTCTCCTGATTTTTGTGCACAATCGGGTGATTCATCTGTTTTACTTGGAAATAATAGTGGATTGGGAGCTGCACCGGCGACCGCAACCGGATCGAACTGTGGAGGTGAGTCATCCGTTGTTATTGGTGTAGGACCAGATTTATTGGACAATTTGTAGAATTTGCCTGAAGAGCAAGTCAAAAGAAAACGTTTAAAGCCGCAAAAATCCCATGACTCCATAATGGAAGAAACGATTTTAGTCAATGATTCGTCAAACCCCGAGATAGAACAAGACGAAGATAATGATGACAATAATGGAGCAATGAGTCTTTTGTTGGCTGAGGTTGGAAAACTTTAAACGAATGTGGGTGGTGGTAAATGATGACATTGTGTGGAGAATTTTTTTAAGGAGTAATAGTGTTTGCATTAACTTAACAAATAAGGGACCTAAACTATAACCTTGTGAAATGCAAAATTTTGGCGGGAAATATTTTCATTATTTTTTAAAGCGAAAAAGATAGATAGATTGAAAACTATTCAATTATGTGAAGTTTAAGGACTGTTTTAGAATGGTTTTAAATTTTACCTCAAGTTTTTTTTGTGTGGTTTTGACTACAATGACTACTTGAATGTCTTTTCATGCCGAACAAATTCTCACATCCTGCAGCATTATCATATTTTTTATTTAAAAAATTGTGGAGTTTTGTTTGTTTCAAAAAATAGTACTCCTTGTAGCAGCATGGGTTTGATGCTAGGTTGGCAGCCGCCGAGACGTATATTTCATGGAATTATCTGGATCTTGACACAGAGGAATTCCAGAGTCAAAAATTCTCCAGCCTGGACTGCCTGCGTACAAAAGAATCAGGAGGCAGTTGAGTGGTGTTAGCGCATGCGGGGCATGTTCAGGCGGCTGCATCATCTGGATGTTAACTGGACTAAAACTACTCGGTTTTGTCTTGGAAGCTGGCGATCTTTTGCTGCGATGGATGGGGTTGGTCTCCAAGTACGGCATTCACACTGTACCTTTGTACTGCCTGTACAACTGCATTAGTGTGAATGATATTCAAGTCTGCCTGATAGGCTCGTGGATCTAAAGGTTCTCGCTTATACCATTGGATCTCTCTCTCCACATCATGTAGATCTCTCCTGACGTGCCTGCATGGGGAAGCCTTTCCACTAGATCCTGACACGGATACTCACGGCGGTAACAGCCAAGCACGTAGTGCATCGAGAACATGTTGTAAAATCTTCGTCATGAGGAGGAAACCAGTTGCGATCCTCAAGGCAGTATTCTGTCATGTTTGAATATTTGCATACCACGCCGGCGCCGCATAGACCGTGCCGCACTCCGGTCAGCACCCCAAGTTCCGCCGGCCAGCGAATTAAAAACCTGTTTCTACGCCTTGTCACAAATAGCTGTGGCTGCGTGGACGACTAAAACATGATGTCGAACGTTACACCCAATTTCTTGGCGTAGTCAGTGCTCGGAATCAGGACACCATCCACCTATATGTTCAGGGGGAGCCTCATTTCAGACGTTCAGGTGGTGAACAGTGTGGCAGGAGATTTAGCGGCGGATATTTTTATATTCCTCTGGTGGAAGAACTGCACTAAGTCAGCTAGGTAGACGTTTTGTGGTTCGTTTTTGTTGTTGTTGTTGTTGTAGCAAAGCAAATATGTTTGTTCGCCTATCGTTTTCAATTAAAAAATTCTTCAATCTGCTTCTGGAGTTTGTGGATTTTCAGACAGGCTGAGGCTACATCACCCCGTTTTGGTAAACTCCCTGGCTGACTTCCGTATCGTCATTTGCTTTGTGTTGTTTAAACGTCGTCAAAATATTTCAGTTGCATACGCATGCATTGTTCCTCGAAAAAGCAACTAAATGTATCAGAAATAAAAATGAAACACGTTTGCTTTTTACCTACGTTGAAAATGTGTATTTTTGACGTTTAGAAACACGTAGCAGTTGTTAAATACAATGGCGTTAAGAAACATAATACTTCGCATATTTTCAGTCATTTGTAAAGCAACTGACGATACGGAAGTCAGCCCCTATTACTGAATTCCACATTATCCAACATTTCAAATACGGCTGCAGGGAAGTCATCTATCTCTATGTCCACGCACAGTTTGGCATGGTTGACGGTATGGAAGGCCTTTAATATATCAGGAGACACCGGATTACTCGGAGGAATTACCGACCAGGAGCCGTCACCCGAACAATTATGTGTTTGTGTTTCGTTTTGAAATTTTGCCACACGCACGGTGAACTTTTTTGTTGGAGGTAAACATTTCCAAGGTTAATCTAGACTTCTAGAACGTATAGGATAGGATGTTTGCAGATTTGGTGACTAAGATTCCCTTGATCGCTACAATGAAATCTTACGATTTAAGAACCTCAGCATCCAGATGCTCAGGTAGTCAGCTTCTCGAGGTATGGGTCCCGAAATCTTTCAGTTATCACAAGAAGAACACTCGTTGGATACTTTCCAGCTATTAGGAATGTGTCAAGGGCCGATTTTAAATCTAGCTTCATTGTCCCTCTACTTATTGTAAGATTAATCTACAGATGTACTCCGTTAGGACCAACGGTCGCACAGCCTGACAATATGCTTCGGAACCGCATCTTAAAAAACATAAATGCATAACAAAATGTTCCAATTCCTTTTGAATTAACCGGTAGAAAAGTTGTTTATCTTTTGCCGTCGTATGGTGATTTATGGTATCTTGCATCTTTGGATTTTGATCAAATATTTTTTTATTTTCTATCCCCATGAAATCGCAGCGGTTGGAAAGCATATTGCAACATTTCCAATGATAATCTAAACTTCTAGAAGGTATAGGGTAAAATCCGTTTGATTGCCTTCTTGATTGCGAAGATTTCTGTCTGGTAGGATGCTACCAATATGCACAAATATCTTTTCTGCTTGAAAACACGAATTAAAACCAATAAAAATTCTCCACTAAAACAATTTGATTAAAAGTTACCAATTTTGAAACCAACTACGTTTTCTCCAGTGTCTTGCTCTTCAGTAAATTAAATTAATGTACCCGAGAATTTTCATACATATTGATGAGTAAGTATGTATACAAAAAGATTGCAGTAGAAAAGTGAAATATGTAATAAATGTTGTTATTTATATATGTAAGTGTATTTTATATGCGTTAAGAATATATTTACTTTAGTTTTGGAAAATGTTTTAGTTTTTTTCTCTTCTTCTTCTTTGTTTGTTCGTTTTTTTAGCTTTAAGCAAACTATTGGAAATTACTATTAGTTTTGATTTTCCTTTTGTTTTGTTATCGAAAATGTGAAATGTCCTTAAATATCATACAAAAAATTTTTGTAAACCATGTAAACGTCTGTGACGTTATTAAAGAAACAAAAAAACATAAACAAATGGCCTTTGGCCTTTTTGTAAACATTAGTTTTGCCTTTGACAATTTTAAATATATAATAATAACTGTATATATGTTGTATTTGTTTAATATACCTATTATTTCATTTTTAATTATTAAGTCTAAAAATGGCCTACGATCGATCTATATTTTACTATTGAGAATGAATTTTGTTTATATTTGTGTGCTTGTCAGTCAGCAAATAAGTATAATGTGTTTTACATACACTTTTAAGAATGGTATATTACAATAACAATGAACATTTTAAATATACCTTTGTAGTGTGATAGATTAACATTAACAATTTTAATGATTAAATAAACATATGCAGTAGCTGCGTTTTATTTTTTTAATTATACAAAGAATTTTAATGGTTTTTTTATTTTATATTTTTTTAAAGAATTTTTAAGTTTTTCATGTGCTTATCTCGTTCGTCTTCTTTTTTTCCTACCATGAGAAGCATATATAGGACCTTGGTCCAAACTTTGTATATCGTTATATTTCCCTCCCCCCGAAAGTTCAACAATTTTATATTATTTGCAGCTAGAGTCCTTTTTATACCTTCTGCCCTAAAATGGAGGGAACAAATTGAATACTCTACCAGCTGACGGAAAAAATTTGAAAAATTTTTTTAAATTGTAAGTTTTTCCTAAGTAGCCGGCCTTCGGCCAGGGATTTAGGACTTTCTCCTATGGACAGGAGCCAATTTAGGGCACGAAAACAAAATTTTTTTTAATTTAAAATTTTTTCTTACTTTAACAAGGGAATTTTCGGAACTTAAGAGGCCCAATATCTCGGGAAGTATGGACTTCCCCATGGAAAAGTTTACATATTTGTGATCAGGACAACAAGATCTACCTGTGGTAATTTTTCCAGATTTTTCCGCCAGGTGGGAGAGTATTCTATTTATGCCAGATGGAGGATATAATTACATTTGTCATTCCGTTTGTAAGACATGAGCTTTCACCCAGAAATTTACCAGTATAGATCCACGTTTTGATATAGCCCCATAGAACGGTATCTCCAGATTTTTAGTATTTTGAAGGTTTTAGCCGCATTTTGACCCTAAATGGCTGAATTTAACTATTTAGTCTTCTTTTGGGCTACAAAACTTTCTACCAGAAATATAGGTTTACGTTTTGATGTATCCCCCATAGATTGATACCTCCCGATTTTTGGTATATTAAAGGTTTTAACCTCATTATCATATCGAAATGGCTGAAATTTGGTATTTAATTATCGCTGGTGGATATAGTTTTGATATAGGGATATTTTAGTATTTGGTCTTTATTGTGAATAAAAAAAAACATTTCTGCAGAGAATTTAAGGTATTGGTTCACACTTTTATATATAAGGTATATAAGGTTTTAGCCACATTATCCAACCGAATTAGCCCCATAAATTTGTCGGTCCACTTCTTAATTAGTCCCAATAGAATGGTACCTTCCGATTCTTGTATTTCTAAAGCTTAGCCACATTATCCAACCAAAATTTGCTGAAATTTGGTTTCAATAAAATTTATGGTGGAGGCTATAGAAATTCGACCCTGCCTAGACTATCATTTTGCTAATTTTACCTATTTAGTTTACATACTGCTGCTGATAATAATAGCATTCGTCATATTTCTTAAAATCTTACTGCATGCACAGTTGTCCACTCCTCTCGGTACATCCCTCACAAAAGTTCAACAAATTTCGCTTAACTGCAGTTTAGAACACTTTTCGGATATGGTTGAATTGTGCGTGTCGCGTTGTAAACAACAACCACATGAAAAATGTGTAAGTGATACCAAGTTTGTTCTAGAAGTTTTCCTGTGGTTGTTGTCACTCAATGGACTGTATGTGCCGAGGCCTTGAGGTCCTCGAGAAATGTTTCCTAAAATCTTAAGCGATCGGCACATACGAAGCGTTGAGCGTCACGGTACAACAACTATATGAAAAAAGTGTAAGTGATGACAAGTTTTTTGAAAAACAACAATGTGGCTGACGCATTAAAGTTAAATATAATTTAACTGTTTTGGGACAACGCGTGTCACTAAACGGTCCGTATGTGCTGAGGGCTTTACGGCACGTACGGTCCGTTAAGTGCCGCATTACAACAACAACATGAAAACTTCAAGAACAAACTTGGCATCACTTACACATTTTTCATGTGGTTGTTGTTTTCAACGCGCAACGCGTCGCACAACGGACCGTATGTATTTGACCCTTTAGGCCTCGACACAATCGATCCTTTTGTTCCGGTCCACACTAGCGTGAATTTTATTAAAAAAATTGCATGAAATTAGGCGTTTCTAGATTGAGTCCCATAGCAAAGTAAAATCATGAAATTGCTGTGGTGGGAAATTCTATCTGGAAACGCCTAATTTCATGCAATTTATTAATGAAATTCACGGTAGTGTGGACCGGGACTTAAGCGCTCGGCACATACGATGCGTTGAGCGTCGCGGTACAACAATCACATGAAAAAAGTGTAAAGCCCTCGGCACATACGGTCCGTTTAGTGACACGTTGGGACACGCGTTGTCCCAAAACAGTTAAATTATGTTTAACTTTAATGCTCCAGCCATGTTGTTGTTTTTCAAAAAACTTGGCTTCACTTACACTTTTTTCATGTGGTTGTTGTAACGCAACGCTCAGCGCATCTTATGTGCCGAGCGCTCAAGTGATGCCAAGTTTTTTGAAAAACAACAATGTGACTGACGCATTAAAGTTAAACATAATTTAAGTTTTTTGGGACAACGGGTGTCCCAACGTGTCACTAAAGCCCTCGGCACATACGGTCCGTTTAGTGACACGTTAAGACATGCGTTGTCCCAAAACAGTTAAATTATGTTTAACTTTAATGCGTCAGCCATATTGTTGTTTTTCAAAAAACTTGGCATCACTTACACATTTTTCATGTGGTTGTTGTAGCGCGACGCTCAACGCACCGTATGTGCCGAGCGCTTAAAGCCCTCGGCACATTCGGTCCGTTTAGTGACACGTTGGGACACGCGTTGTCCCAAAACAGTTAAATTATGTTTAACTGTAATGCGTGAGCCATATTGTTGTTTTTCAAAAAACTTGGCTTCACTTACACTTTTTTCATGTGGTTGTTGTAACGCAACGCTCAACGCAACGTATATGCCGAGCGCTTTAATATTTTAAAAGAAATTTTTTTAACAATAATATTATTATATTAATTTATTTTTATTTGAGTAATAGCGATCCCTTTTATTTATCTATTATATATTTGAGTTTGGTGATAAGTGATTGACTGACTCATCATCAACGCCCAGCTAAAACGGCTAAAGCTAGGAGCTTGAAATTTTACCAGTAGATCACTGTTGGTGCAAATGTGCGAGATAAGGCCGGGTTTTGCAAAATTCGTCCTAGAACCACAAAAAATAACAATAACAAAAATCCTTATTATTCACTGTTATTACATACTTATGTACTTATTTGGCAACACATTTGTCAAATTAAATGCTATATTTTCTTAATACCGTAAAATATCACAAACAATTTCAAATTTTGTAGTTTGCTTCTAGGCGAATTTATTTTATCGTAAACCAATATATATTGGAAAGACAATGAAGGTTGTTATTTTCCATTGCAACATATGTCGCAGTTGGTGATAATGGTGTAAACTTGAAGTAAGCTATAAAATTTTGCTATAAGCTATATAATTTTGTTTTCACATAACAGGTGTCGCACAAAAGATTTTCTTTCGTTAAAATCCTGTTAGACAAAAAATGATTACAAACGATGAATTTGTAAAATTTTTGATTTTCAATTTAAAATTAAAGCAAAAATTCTTTCAATAATGTTTGGTTTGTTGTACATATGAGTTGCTGTTGAAGACAAAATTAGGGTATTAACCCCCAGTTTTTGTAAAAATTTTTATTCTTCTCACACGAATTGTCAAATTTTGTAGATCGATTTACTCGCTTTAGCGCAAATGTAGAGCGCTGATTTTTTAATGAGGAATCCTTAATGATATATGGAACGGGTATATGAAAAAGTAGATGTGTATGTCATCTGGGGGCTGAGCTATGAATGCCTAAATTATTACGAACGAACAAAAATAAGTTACAAAAACTGGGGGTAAATTCAGAAATCAGTCAGAAATAACCAAAATAATTTCTATTAAAAAATAGTTTTAATGTTGAGATTTTCTTTATAATTGTGTCAGTTCCGCTAACGAAGTAGCGGGCATATGCTAGTTCTTTATATAAATCATGTTATATTAATCGAACTATAGTTTACAGCCCTTAAGGCCTGGGTACATAAGTTGCCTCGTCTGCTTGCCTTGCTTTACTGCTTAATTTCTGACATAACATAAAAGAATAAAGAAGGCCGAGCCAATTTCGAACTAGGTTGCCCTTTTCTTCTTTACTCTTTTATTTTTGTTATGTCAGAAATGAAGCAGGAAAACAAGGCAAGCGGGCGAGGCAGCTTATGTACCCAGGCCTTTAAGGCCTCAGCACATACGGTCCGTTGAATGATACTTTGTGACACGCGTTGTCCCAAAAAAGTTAAACTATGTTTAATGCCCTCGGCACATACGGTCCGTTTAGTGACACGTTGGGACACGCGTTGTCCCAAAACAGTTAAATTATGTTTAACTTTAATGCGTCAGCCACATTGTTGTTTTTCAAAAAACTTGGCATCACTTACACCTTTTTCATGTGGTTCTTGTACCGCGACGCTCAACGCATCGTATTGCCGAGCGCCTAACTTTAATGCGTCAGCCATATTGTTGTTTTTCAAAAAACTTGGCATCACTTACACCTTTTTCATGTGGTTCTTGTACCGCGACGCTCAACGCATCGTATGTGCCGAGCGCTTAACTTTAATGCGTCAACCATATTGTTGTTTTTCAAAAAACTTGGCATCACTTACACCTTTTTCATGTGATTTATGTAGGTTAGGTTTAAGAATGCGCGACCATATTTCATCATAACCGCTTTACTCGGAGACCATAGATCCATTGTGTTAATCGTGAAAGTAGAAAGAAATGGAGGGATACATACGAAGGTTTCGTAGTAGGAGAAGATGGTTAGGTAGATAGCGTAAGTGTACAGATTGAAGAGAATGAAAAATTTAGAATTTGTAATAATTTTTTTTATCATAATCACCCATTAAAAACAATACACTCAATTTTGTGTGGATCTTGCACTATTTTCCCAAAGCCATTTGCACGACTTTGAAAAACGGACAAAGTTTGCAGGGTCTTTTGATGTGACTCCAGTGAGGGTAGAGATTTCGTAGTCACCCAGTGTTACTAATGGGTACTTTACACGATACGTTTTTTACATATGAGTTGTCACTTTGCATATACATTTTGTATGGGAGAAGTGACAACTCATATGCAAAAAACATATCGTGTAAAGTACCCATAAGCACTCGGCAGCGACATAGCAGATGCTCAATCGTCTCTAACTCTCCCCCATCCCCACAAAGCCTACAGAAGTCAATGCCGGTATCATCCCACTTGCAAGTTCTTGACCTGATGCGACAGTGATCTCCGTCTTACTAAGCGAATGTAGGGATAGAGTTCTGCGTGCCGATATAACGGCCAGATAAGTTTCGCCACCCGACACTATATGTATCCTAGAATAACTTTTCAAGCTCACCAATGAAGTGACACAACGGCGGCCTCACAAAACGTTCTGTCTGAATGTTTCCGGATTGCGAGCCCAATGTTGCAATGTCCGCGTACCCAGCAAAAGACAACTGAGTTTTGAATATTGCCAAGTAAACGTCTACACTTGTGAACAATTTCTGATTTTATTGTGCAGGATTTAAGAGCTTTTAGCGCAAACTGGACTACTTGCCTATCCGCACAAACTAAGCCGCTGCCGATCAATTCAAGGGTCTTCACTATTGCAAAGATTTCCGCTTGAAAAACACTACAGTTGTTATTCAATTTATATGAAAATCGAATACTATGCTCGTCACAGTATATTCCTTATCCACTGCCCTCCTCCACCTCCATTTTTGAGCCATCGGTGTAGAAGGCCAATCTATCCGAAAAGGGTTCACCATGCTTCCATTCACCTCTCTCTGGTAGGTAGATTTCCGCCGTATTGAAGTCTAACACTGGTGCAATATAGTCGCTAACATTGGAACCGACCTGCTGACCGGTCGCTTCTAAGATGCTTGCGTGTTCTACTTGTGAAGATCGCCATTCCTGAATCTCATTTAGTATTATAGCACTCCGGGAGACCTGCAATTGAATCACCACCTCCAGAGGCTGAAGATTTAGCATCGCGTTAACGGCCGCTTGTGGTGTACTTCTTACAGCAGAGAAGCCATCCGCTGCACACTTCCCACCTTAGTTAGGTATGTCGTATTTTCGAGCGCTTTCCACCAGACCAGGCATCCATATGTTAAGATGGGACAAACCACGGTAGCATAAGCCAGTATATAATATGTGGTTTGAGTCCCCAGCTTTTGCCGATTGAGTTCTTGCAGGAGTACAAAGCAATTAAACCTTTCTTAGCTCGTTCCTCAGTTTTTCTTTTCCATCGCAAATGTTGGTCCAGAATAATTCCTACGTACTTCGCCTCCAGAGAGAGAGAGTCAATTGCACTCCGTCATAACAGGTAGGGGGAAAATGGCCAAGTTACGTTTTTGCCGGATTTTACGCCTAGGCCGTTACGATGCGCCCACTTTGAGAACTTGACTAAGGCCACTTGCATTAATTCAGACAGAGTGGATGGAAACTTCCCACTTATGAGAATGACAACGTCATCATCGTAGGCGACAATTTTCGTCCTGATCGTATCAAATTCTCTGATAATCTCGTTTATCACCAGAAGCCATAACAGTGGTGACAACACGCCTCCCTGGGGTGTACCTCTATTACCAGACCTTCTAATGGAGCTCCCTCCTAATTGTGAATTTATGATCCTGCTCTCCAGCATCCTGTCAATCCAATGAATGAGGATGGAGGAGACACCCAGATTTGATAGCGCGTAGTGGATAGATTCTAGCTTAACGTTATTAAACGCTCCCTCTATATCTAAGAACGCACCTAGCGTGAAGTTTGAGTCGTACATATTCTTTTCGATGTGGCCCTCCACTTCATGCAGTGCGGTCTCGATAGATTTTCCTCTAATGCATTGATGACCAAAAAACACTAATTTGCAGATTATACATTGCGCATGTATGAAGATGAAAAATCCGAACACTAACAAACCAACGTTCTTCTCATCGACTGATTTGCAAAATGTAAACAACACGCCAACCTAACGAAGCCACACGAAGATGTTTACTCTATACGTGTGAGTACGATCGCTTTGCCTATGCCCGCGGACATAGAAAATTTGTTGTTGCTGTACATTAGAGTCTAACGTATGCATGCTGTGCTTTACTTATTAGATTTGGTATAAAATTGGATCTCAATTCCAGATCCCATAGTCCTTCCAAGACTTTCAACAGAAATGAAGAAAGACTAATTGGTCTGTAATCTTTGGGTAGAGAGTGGCTAGGTTTCCCAGCCTTGGGGATGTAGATCACCCTTACCTCCTTCCACGTACTCGGTATGTGCGAAAGCAACAAGCATGACCTGTATATCTCCATAAGGTGTGGAATCAATGTTGTGGACGCATACTGCAGCATCGCCGGGTTGATCCCATTAGGGCCAGGAGACTTGTAGGGCTGGAATGTGCTAATCGCCCACAGAATTTTAGAGTCACTTATTAACCTATTGACAAGTCCCACCTCTCCATCTGTACGGATCCGACGTCCACACCACGCTTCCGTGGTATTGTCAAAAATCTTGCAGCCGGGGAAGTGGGTGCCAGTAGGTCCAGGGTCTCAAAGCCAGAGTTAGTCCAAGATTCAACCCCACGCTTAATGCTCCCTATGGTTTTTGGATCCTTCAAGATCATCTTGCGGAATCTGGATGCAGAGTTCACTCCTTGCATCGACTCACTGAATTTTATCCAGGAGTTCCTTTTAGCTTTCTTGACTTCGCTATTGTACCTGTTAAAACACACCCTGTACGAGTCCCAATCCGCACTAAGCTTAGTCCTGTTTGCTCTATTATATGCCCGCCTGCTGATTTTTCGAAGATTGGCGAGTTCTTTATTCCTCCGCCGCATTACCAACTGCCTCAGTTGAGTGGACTTTGACAGATTCTGGGAGTTGAGGCTGTCGTCAGCTTTTTGAAGTACAACCAATCAGTTCTTCTCGGATTCCTATGAGGTCTTTGCCGTTCACCGCTAAAATAGACTGGAAAAAGTATCGTTTTATGGTCAGAGAAAGACCAATCCTCCGATACCCGCCAGCCCCTAATAGACGATTCTTCAATATTAGTTACCGTTATGTCTATGACCTCTTCTCTAACCCTATTATAGAATGTAGCCGTATTGTCCATATTGCATATTCTGAGATTATTACATAAAATAAAATCGAAAAGTGACTCACCCCTTGGATTGTTATTACTGTTCCTCCAGTGAAAATGATGAGCATTGGCATCGCAGCCCAATATTAGGTCACACGCGCTCACGAGTTCCGTTACCAGGTTCGTACTCCTTTGTTGGGTGGTTCGGGGTCTTCAAAAGGTAGGTAGACCGCAGCCAGGAGAAGTGCTTTCCGCGAGCTCGACTCCAGTCTGACAGTCGTCATATCTCCATCGCTATAATTTAAAATATGGATTAAATTTAGGCTCTTTTTGGCAACAATGCATGTTCTAACCTTCACTCCACTTGTGGAGGCAAAAATTTCGTAATTTCCATTGCTTAGTCCAGCAACTCTATTTTGATACAAAAAGGGTTCCTCGACCAAGGCAATGTCAACATCGAATCTAGAAAGGGAGAGTGAGAGTTCAGCCGCAGCGGCCCTAAAGTGGTGCACATTAATCTGGACTACTCGGACCCCCGACTGCTTAGCTCCGTGCGCCATCACTTTGGGATACGGAAGCGCGCCCATCCCATCCCGAGGTTCAGCACTCCCTTACAGGTCCGAATATATTCAACGCTCTTTTTGAACACAGAGAACTTGACCACAAAACCAGACCCGTCCTTGAAAGTACTAACTACCCGCCAGTCATCCGTTAGGAGTCCGTGGTTCTGTTTTGCCAGTAGTTTCAGTACCTCGTCAGCCTCCATTACTGGAGGCGGTACCCGACCCCGTCGGAGCTACTAGGCACAGTTTTGACTTGGTCGGTGTCGTCTTCTTCTTTGGCTTTGCAGGTCCCACCACCCCAACAGCATTTTGTTGTTGAGGGATTAGTGAGTCCTTCGTGGCCAGTGTACCAGGGGGCTCCGACTCGCCCTTCGTCTATATCCTTAATGAAGAGGAAGCTCGACTTACTTGAGATCCTGGGTTTGATATTAATGGTTTCCTCACCGACTTGCCAACTTCATCTTCCGATTTGTTGTCCGCCGGGTTGGAGAGAGGGATGCGGTCGATTGGCAGAATTTTCTTGGGTATATGGGAATACATGGCATAAAATTTTTCTCATAAACCCAAGTTTCAGACTAATCTCCCTAAAATCCTTCTCTGTCACCTTGTTAGGGTCACTATTAACGAATCTATATAAATAGTTATATGATCGCCGGTAGAACCTTTTGTGGTTTTTCTCCTTGATGCTAGCCTCCCTTGAGGGCGAGGTAGGAGAGTTCTGCTCGCCTTCCACAATCACAATCACATGCGCAATTGCATTTTGTCTGGAGAGGGTAGGGTTCTTATCGGCAGGTGCGATGTCGGTTCTGGGGATGAATGGGACTCCTGTGACACAGCGGTCCCTGCGTCGGCCGGTGACAACACTTGCCTGTCGGAGGGAGTGTGGATCACTGTGTTTTTTACCTCCTCGTCCGACATGGGCGTGTTGTCCCAGTATCCATCTGGGTCGCTGTCATCACTGAGGCCAATTGTGTCACTTCTTTCCTCCAGAAGGTTCATTAGATCAGTTTTAAGCTCCTCACTATACCGTCTGAGTCTTAGGTTCAGTCTGTCAAGTGTTAAGACGTCCCCTCCCTGAATACTGGCGTTAGATTCGTGTTTCCGTTCATTGTCCGTGTTCATAGCCTGGTCCTTCAACAGTTCCTGGGGAATAGAGTTTTTGTTTGTTTTGTTGTAATAATGAATCCATGAGATATAGACCCAGCAAAATGTTCGATGACAGATCATGAGTTGAATCATAGGTGCAAGTGACTTGTCATAGGTGCAAATTTAGGTGAATCACCGATGAAATTTACAAGGGAGTGACACCTGATTTCACCTGTTCATTGTCATGGCATTTTGCACCAGTTCATTGTCATGACATTTTGCACCAGTTCATTGTCACGGCATTTTGCACCAGTTCATTGTCACGGCATTTTGCACCAGTTCATTGTCATGACATTTTGCACCAGTTCATTGTCATAGCATCTTGCACCGGTTCATTGTCATGGCTTCTTGCACCAGTTCATTGTCATGGCTTCTTGCACCAGTTCATCGGTATGGCTTCTTGCACCAGTTCATTGTCATGGCTTCTTGCACCAGTTCATCGTCATGGCTTCTTGCACCAATGCTTTGGATCCGGATTTTTGCCAATCAGAAATAAAATTCGCAATACAATAATGTAATTTGTTGAATTAATAAGAATACAATGCGCAGATGATTTGTATCGCCAGATGTTATTTTTCTTTATTTTGTATGTAATTTTCAAAATTATATATTATATTAATCTGCAATATCATATTTATCTCTTCCGATGGCTGCAAGATACTTCTTTCAACTTGGGGGTTCCGTTTTTCCAATATTCGATAAATTATGTGTCAATCTCTGAACCAAGCTCATCGTTTGGGAAATCTAGTATAAATTTGAATTCTGTTATTTTATTTCAAAAGAAAAAGCTTATCCTGTAATAGTTACCACGTTATGGTCTCTTTTATACTTATTTTACCGATCTCCTACTTTGCTTCTCTCACTTTGCATGCCATGCTTGTGATATCGTGATCTTTCCATTGGAGTTTTGTTCCCTCGGGTCGCATAACGTCAAATGGCTCGTATTCATATGTCGGTGGCATCTTTATCCATCCTGTTAACATGGCCCAACCAACCCAATAATTGCAGCTCGATATGTTTTACTATATCGGTGTTGGTCGGCTGGGGAAGCTCGTGGTTTATAGACCGGGTCTTTTTCATACTTCTTTTTAATATCCACAAAACGAAACAGGTTTCCAAACACAAAATATATTTTTCTTTTGTTTTATATCAATTTACATTGTATTTTTAATTAAAATATATAAATTTTGCCACTATCGACCACTTTCATCTGACTTTTATTTTCATTTTAACAATTACTTTTGCAAGTACATAATTATTCGGGTATATGAGTATTTGATAATTTATTGTGCGGTTACTTATCAATTTATTTGAACTCATGATAATATTGTGACAAAGATCGGATCTTTCACGACTTCAATTGCACTCATGAAAATTCGATGAAAAAAATCGGATCTTTCATGACTTCGATTGCACTCATGAAAATTCGATGAAAAAGATCGGACCTTTCACGACTTCAATTGCACTCATGAAAATTCGATGAAAAAGATGGGATCTTTCACGAAATCATGATTTCACATGGAATCACTTCCATTTAATTTTGCTGGGGAATTAATGGGGGAAGAAAAGTCGATCATGGCATAGCCCTCCTTACCATTACAAGGACTAGACAGCTTCGTTGAGGCGTCCAGGTATCAACAAGGCTCGGTTATACTACAGTCGGTACCTTACTGCAAACCTTTAGAAACGTCGATTGGCACGAGTTCGCCTGACACCCCGGCATTAGGGGATCTCAAATTAGCAGGAGATCTCTGCTGGACAAACTTTGGTTCGCTCACAGCTTTTCTCATTCAAAGACAACGTGTTTGTAACGTTGGATGTGTTTTCGGCTTCACCTATTCCAGTGTGTGGAGTTTACACCTTTTTCAATTTGAATTATTCCATTTGTCCCGGTCCACAATAGCGTGAATTTCATTAAAAAATTTCATGAAATTAGGTGTTCTTACATCGAATTCCCCACTACAGCAATTTTATGATTTTACTCTACCATGGAGGTCGATCTAGAGACGCATAATTTCATGAAATTTTTTCAATGAAATCACTCTAGTGTGGACCGGGACTTTATAATTCGAAAGGTTTTATTTGTAAATCGAAAAACCAAACACAAAACCAAGGCAACCAAAAATTTTGTAATTTTCTGTTTCAAATGGCATAATTCGAATTTCAAATGAAAAAAATCAAATTACAAATGGAAAAATTCGAATTACAAATGGAATTTTTCAAATTACAAATAAAAAGTTCAAATTACAAATGGAGAAATTCGAATTATATGTGAAAAAGTTGTAGTTGTAATTCGAATCATTTGAATTGTAATTCGACAGGGGTCGATCCTGCTCTTGACGTGAGAATTTCACTGACAGGAAGTTCCTTCTTAACTATCAGCTCAATTATGAACGGCCTCTCACCGTGAGTTTTCTCTTTCTCGCCTCCTCCCCTATTATAAACATCATATCGCCGTGAGTGATGTTATGTTCTCACTGTTCCCTTATTATAAACAACAAGAGGGTGAGCAAAACTCACGTTCGTGAAAAAATTAGCTATTACAAATGTAAAAAAAGTGAGAAAAAGAGGCAAATTTCTGCTAAAATTTCTCACTACCGAAATCAAAGTGAGTTGAACAAAAAAATTTAAGTGTGAACATTTATTTTAAAAAATACGAATATTTTGTATCTGTAATGATAATTAATTGTATTTTATGTTGAAAGTAACAAAAAATAATAAGAGATTTTTTATGTTGTGAGGTTATTGTTGACCTTTGGACGCTATTTTCTTTGGTTTTAATTTGGCTTGAGGTCAACTTAAAAATTTAAAAACAAATGGGCGTTTTTGTTTTTATTCTTATAAAAAGAAAGAAATATCATTATTATAAATTTCTACCATAATGTTTATAGTTGCATAAAACGAATGTTCTTGTTTTTTAAAGCTTAGGACATTGACCGCTAACATTTTTTCAGAGTTCTTTACGAATTCGGTCTGAATCTCTGAATTCTTTCAGAATTTGGTACAAAATTGGGTCTACCTTCAGTTCCAAGAATGGCATGTAACTATCCACCGGAGTTATATGACTAGGTTTGGCATCGCACCATTAAAAGACGCAGAGTGCTGTGCATGGTGCTATCAATATTTGCCTAAGAATTTAGACGACTGCAATATCCCAAGTATAGTTGAGCAAAAACTACTCTGGTTTGTTATGGACTTTATTCGCACTATATTTGTTTACATTAGAACCTGCGACTATGTGAAAGCTATTCAAAACTACTTGAAATGCTTGTTGAGCAATTGTTATTCCTAGAGAGAGTAATGTACACGATTTGGATCTTTTGGGGTCGCAGTCTTGGAAAGAATGGGAGATGGTGCTAAACACAACTTCCACTTCATTTCCTTGGTATTCCTCAGAATTTGCCATTTCTGTTATCACCCAAAATGCAACATTAAACATTTACTTATTGTAGCCATTTAATGACGTTTTTAAACGACATTTGTTCACTTTTTTACGATTTTCCAATAAATTTCACGAATTCTTCAGTGTAAATAAACAATTTTCACATATCTGCCAAAACAAAAGAACAGCTGTTACAGATGTTGTTTTAATGTTGTATTTTCTTTTACCATTATCCATGTACTTTTACAGTGGATTGTTAATAACTGACATTTTTCTTGCTAGAAATGTTTATTAATTTGAAAATTTATTTATTTTTTATACAAAAAATAAGAATTAATTAATCTCAAAGTTATTTGTGCAAAAAAGACGGTATGGCAACACAAATTATTATTTCAAGGGTTCACAAGTCGCGCCATTATTTTCCATTTTCCGACTTGTCAACCCTTGTTCACTTTTTGTGCTCCTCCCTGCTCAATCATAATAGCTCGAGCAGGTGAAAGTGAACTGCAACTCACTTGTGAGTAGCTCCCTACGTGAAGATTCATAATCGCTATGTATGTGAATATAGTTCCCATCGCTGATAGTTTCGGTTTCAAAATGTAAAAAAAAATGTAATTTTTGTGAGTAAAATAAACAAAATAATCAGGTCAATCAGGAATATTTCCCTCGCAATTTTTCCGCACGGAAAATAATTTTTATACCCTCAGCCTTTAGGCTAAAGAGGGTATTTACACTTTGATACGACCAAAAATGTGCCTCATCGAAATAATGGTTTTAGACCCCAAGTATGTTTGTACGATATCCGTTTCAGACAATTTTGAGTAGATCTAGCAATGTCCGTCCGTCTGTCTGTCTGTCTGTCTGGCAGGCTGGTGCGCACGATAACTCTCGAACGGATTAATCGATTTGGTTCAAATTTTGGGTATCGAAATATTTTGTCCAGATTCGATTTAAGTTCGAAGATGGGCCATATAGGTCCACTTCTTCAGGTACCTCCCCCACAAAAGTTCGAAAATGTTCGGAAAATTTGTGCGCACGATAACTCTCGAAGGGAATAACCGATTCGGTCCATACTTTGCACGTCGTGTAATTTCTACCAAACTTAGATGAGGTTCCAATATGGACTCAATCGGTCTACTCCTTCGGGTACCTCCCACACAAAATTTCGGAAAAGTTCAGTTTAGGACCTGGTCTCGAATCGCTCTGATTTTTGTTTACGCAAGTTGTGTTCGCTGTCCTCTATACGACGCTGTAAGTTTCATTAGGGGCAAGTCCATACTTCCTGAGAAAATAGCCTGAAAGTCACAAAAACCCTATGACACCGTGTGTAGTGGTTGGAACGCAAGATAACTCTCGAACGGATCTGCCGATTCGGTCCAAAATTTGGCTTTCATAATATTTTGTCCAAACTTAGTTCAAGTTCAAAGATGGATTATATCGGTCCACTCCTTCCGGTACCTCACCCACAAAAGTTCGAAAATGTTCGGAAAATTTGTGCGTACGATAACTCTTGAAGGGAGCAACCGATTTGGTCCATACTTTGCACATTATGAAATTTCTACCAGAATTATATAAGGTTCCAATATGGACTCAATCGGTAAACTCCTTCGAGTACCTCCCACACAAAATTTCGGAAAAGTTCAGTTTAGGACCTGCTCTCGAATCGCCTTGGTTTTTGTTGTAACATCTTGTATTCACTGTCCCCTATACGAAGGTACAAGCTTCCTCAGGGGCAAGTCCATACTTCCTGAGAAAATAGCCTGAAAGGTACAAAAAAGCCCTATGACACCGTGTGTAGTGGTTGGAGCGCAAGATAACTCTTGACCGAGTCTGCCGATTCAGTCCAAAATGTGACCTTCGTAATATTTTGTGCAAACTTAGTTTAAGTTTGAAAATAAGCCCTACCGGTCCACTCCTTCAGGTACCTCCCCACAAAAGTTCAAAAATGATCGGAAAAATTTTTCGCACTATAACCTTTGATGGGAGTGACCGATTTGATCCATACTTTACACATTCTCATAATATCTACCAGATATAGATCAGGTTCGAATATGGACTATATTTGTCCAATCCATCCCGTACCTCCCACACAAAATTTTGGATAAGTTCACATTAAGACCTGCTATTGAATCACTTTGATTTTTGTTGAAGCAACTTACATTCGCTGCCTTAATTGCGATGGTAAAAGTTGTTTCAGGGGCAAGTCCATACTTCTTGAGAAAACAGCCCGAAGGGTGTAAAAACCCCCTATGGCACCCCCATGATCTATGTCGGTCCATTCCTTTAAGTACCTTTTCCGCAAAATTTTTGAACTTTAATCCTAATCAACATTTTCGTCGGTTCATACAACCAAAATTTTGAAACCCCCTAAAAAGTGTTTCAATTTGCACAGGCTGAGGGTATATCTCTGTCGGCAAAGCCGACTGATACTTTTTTACTTGTTTAAAGTGAAATTCTTTTAAAATCAACGTTGAAAACTACTAGAGTCACTTAATTATGGAATATTCTCGCCGAATCGGCGAAAATATTAACTTTTTAGACATAAATATGGAAATAAAAAATTGTGAAATTGGGGAAAGAGAACAAATTCCGCATGGAATTTTTATTCATGATTGCCCTGATTTACTTTAGGGGAACCGCTTCCAATCAGTTTTTGGTCTATGAGGACATGGAGATCTCAAGGATGCTGAGTTTTTTTCACCACCTGACCCAGCAACCTTATTTTTATAAATATATGACTGTTGGCTAAGAAAATGTCTAATTGGAAGTTCCTGAGGCCCGGAAGATTTTCTACCATTTTTATTCTGTTTTGGTAAGCATATCAATTTTTAGTTTATGTATTCATTTTTTCTGCAAATTTAAAAAATATACATTTTTGTATATATTAGTCAAAAATTAATTAAAAATTAATAACCTATGAAAAAATATTGTAATATATAATACTAATAAAATAATTAGTTACAAAAAAACAATTTTTTAATGTAATGTAAATACATACAAATTATATCAAATATTTTTTCCGGCATAAGGAAGAAAAAGGAATGTTAAAAATTAATAATTGTGCCTCAGGCTTTATTGTAAAACAAAAAATAAACAATTTTACAATAACATAAATAAAAACATTACAAAACAAATAATACAATTATTCTTATATAAATATTTACTATACATATAAATATATTCTTATATATTTATATTTCATAGGAAAATCCATACATACACGACGGCATATTGCAGACAAAAAAAAATAAATATATTCATATTAATAACTATTATAGTAGGTCTTTACATAAGAAAACATTTTTTTTATGTATAACATATACAAATACATACAAATTTTAAATAATTAGTTTAGCTTTTTCTTAAAAATACCTATGTAATATTGAATTGTCATTAACGAACTTTTAAAGGGACCCCTACCAACTATTTGTTCTTGTTTAATTCATTTGAGAAATGATTCCAATTAAATTTTAGTACTTTATGACAAATAAAACAACAACAAAATTATTAAAAAAAAACGATAATAAACAAAAACTCAATTGTGAAAGACAGGTAAGTAAACAAGTAGAAACGGAGTTAAATTTGGATAGCATATCTTGACTAAAATGCTCTGTTTCAGAACCTGCAAGAATCTACTAATTTTTACTTACTTACTTAGCTGGCCCATTACAGAACATTTGTTCCATAGACCGAACTAAGAAAAGATCTCCAATTCTCTCTATTTGTTGCTTCGCACTCTGGAATACCGCGCCTTGTCATCTCATCATCCACTTGTTTGCGCCATCTATTCCTTGGCCTGCCAATTCTGCGTGCACCGCCATGTGGCTCGAATTTATACGCCTTTTTAGTGGGTTCATCATCGCTCATTCTTATTATATGGCCTAGCCAACGCAATCGCTGCATCTCGATACGTTTAACTATATTGATGTCCTTGTATAGCAGATACAGCGGTTCATACGACGTCGATATTCACCGTCAACGCAGATCGGTCCGTAGATCTTTCGAAGAATTTTTCTCTCAAACACGCCAAGCACTGCCTTACCTGCTTGCGCAAGTACCCAGGCTTCGGAACCATACATTAGCACGGGTAGTATCAGCGTTTTGTATAGTGTTATTTTTGTTTGACGAGATGTGGCTTTGTTTTTAAAGTGCTTACTTAAGCCATAGTAGCATCTGTTGGCCAATACAATTCTTCTTTTTATTTCACAACTGATGTCGTTTGTTGTGTTTACGGCGGTGCCGAGGTATACAAAGTCTTTTACTACCTCAAAATTATAGGAACCAACTTCAACAGTTGGTCCGATCCCAACGGACGCATTGCGCGTCGACACCATCAGCTTGGTCTTCTCGCCGTTTACCGCCAGACCCACTTTAGCAGATTCTTCTTCGACCTTCATAAAGGTATCGGTTACTTCTTTTACTGATCGTCCCATGATGTCTATATCATCAGCATAAGCAAGTAACATGTGGCTATTGGTGTAGATTGTGCCACTTCTTTTGACGTTTGCCTCTCGTATAACCTTTTCAGGATGCTCAGGTTCCAATCGTCGGGTATGGCTCTTCCTGCCAGATGGAGCTAACTAGCTGATGCATACACCTTATCAGAGTGTTGCCTCCGGTTTTAAACAGCTCGGCTGGTAGGCCATCAGCTCCTGCTGCCTTATTATTCTTCAGCCGGTTTATTGCTGTCTTTACCTCATCTTGGCCGGGTGGTATACATTCAATACCGTCTTCTTGGATTGGATCTGTGGTATCTTCGTCGACTCCGCTACTATTGGATACCAACAGTTTAGAAAAATTATCTTTCCATATCCTTAGCACACTATCTGTATCAGTTACCAGATTACCTTGCTGGTCTCTACAGGAGGATGTGCCAGTTCCAAAGCCATCAGTTTGATGTTTCACTCTTTGGTAGAGTTTTCGGACTTCATTCTGTCTCGTGTACATCTCGATTTGTTCACACTCCCGCTTTTCCATCTCTCTCTTTTTCCTGCGGAAAAGACGTTTCTCCTCTCTCCTTTTCTCCCGACACCTCTCTCGTGCGCTACGCGTTGCTACTGATTGTAAAGTAGCCCTATATGCCGCATTTTTCTCTTCGGTAGCAGCACGACACTCCTGGTCATACCATGGATTCCTTGGTGAAGGTCTCTGGTATCCAAGTACTGATTTTGCGGCTGTTTGCATGGAGTGGGCAATGTTTTGCCATTGTCCTGATTTGTTATCGGGACGAGGAGTGCTTTGATTAAGCAGTTGGGCCAGTTGAGTGGTGCTGTGGCTATCTGTTGTGATTGCAGCTTACCGATGTCAAACTTCCGTGTTGTGTCTGTTCGCACTTTGTTTGCTACGTTTAATCTGGTACGTACCTTTGCCGCAACAAGGTAGTGGTCCGAGTCTATGTTTGCACCTCGGAACGATCGTACATCCAACACACTTGATGCATGTCTTCCATCTATCACAACGTGATCAATTTGATTTCTTGTTCTTTGATCTGGCGACAACCAGGTGCCCTTATGAATATCGAGATGCTTAAATCTGGTACTGCTAACTACCATGTTTCTTGCAGCTGCAAAGTCTATCAGCCTCATACCATTGTCAGATGTTTCACTGTGGAGACTGAATTTCCCGACTGTTGGGCCAAAGATATTCTCCTTTCCAATTTTGGCATTAAAATCGCCTAGTATAATTTTAATGTCATGGGCAGGGCAACGGTCATAAGTTTCTTCTAAGCGCTCGTAAAAAATATCTTTGGCCTGTTCGTCCTTGTCTTCAGTGGGAGCATGAGCGCAAATAAAGCTGATGTTGAAGAATTTTGCCTTTAATCGAATTGCAGCGAGTCTTTCATTCACTGGGGTGAAGCTGGAGACCAGATGTTTTAACCTCCGACCAACTACAAATCCGCAACCAAACTCATGCTTTGTATCATGGCAGCTATAATACAGTGCGTCACCTTTAGGTGTTGTTGTGACGCCTTTCCCATTCCATCGTATTTCCTGTATGACAGTAATGTCGGCCTTGTACTTTTCAAATACATCTGCCAATGCGTAAACTGCACCTTCTCTATAAAGAGTGCGAACATTCCAGGTGCAGATTCGCAGATCATGGTCCTTAAAACGTTTGCGGGGGTCGTCAACTTTTGAGGGATTTGTTTTTCTTTTCTTTCGTTTTTTCATAGTAGGCTGTTTTTCTAGGGGAGGGTTACTAACCCGACGCCCAAACCGAAGTTTTTAACGTTCTTATGGGTGAACGCGCGGCACATGTTAGCTCACTACCTTTAACGGGTGTTAAAGGCAGTTCCCCAGGTGACACCACGGGGAGGTCAGTGTCCACTTGAGATGAAAGAGGGACCAAGATAAATCCTGGGCTTTGCCATGTTAAAACCGGTCAGGACCGTTGCTTGGTATCTTCCATCCCCTACGTCACGTAATTTAAAAACTATTCTTCATATTATATCAATAACTTCTAATTTCAGTGCGAATTGATTTGTCCGCGGCATTCCATCATGCGTTAACGCAGCTTCGGTGAATTGGGGAAAATTTAAAATTTGGCAACATTATTATGAAAAACATCAATGATAAATCGACGCCTCCAAACAATAGTATGCTAAGTCGACTTAGCATGTTTTCAAGTTCTTTACATTTTTATATTTAACGTCCTTTAACTTAAATTCTGTCAAATTTTGGTAATGATCGGACAATCCGAACAGAAGTTATAAACAAATATTTACTTAGCATAGTACTGAAGGTCAAAGAAATTTCCAAACTTTTAGAGCTTGTCCTGCAAAACTCGCTTTTCAGAATTAGCAAACTATTATTTGGAGGTGTCGAACGTCCTTTAACTTAAATTCTGTCTAATTTTGGTAATGATCGGTCAATCCGAACAGAAGTTATAAACAAATATTGACTTAGCATAGTACTGAAGTTCAAAAAATTTTCCAAACTTTGAGAGCTTCTCCTGCAAAACTCACTTTTTAGACTTAGCATACTATTATTTGGAGGTGTCGAAATGTAGAGACTGTTTAATTTAGGTAGTTAGAGGGCTAATGAAATCATTTAAAGAAAAACCTATTTATAGAGCTGAAAATCGGGATAGAAACGCCCAAAATAATATCTTATGGCGCAGAAATGCGCGGGCTCATGGAACATATCCAAGATAAAGCTAATCTTTGGACAACGATATCTGCAGTTATGGTTGCAAAATGGATGTAAAAGTCAGGTTATACTGTAATCATAAACATTATGCCTGTTCAATAACTTTGCAAGTAAAAAGTTTTTGCAAGTTCTTGCAACTACTTGCAAGACTTCTCAATTCTCTTTTACTGAACAAGTTTGTTATCGAACAGCATTTTGTAAAAGTTTGTGCAAATTTGTACAAACTTTTGGGTTATCGTACAGACCTATTAACTTGCGAAATGCAAAATTTTATGTTGGTACTATTTATAATAGTCCTGTGGTAAATCCCAAAATACCAAAATCGTGAACTTTGTTTTCTGACGAGAATAAAGTCTATACTTAACGTTGTCCCCAACACAGGTTTGAGTCCGTAAGATATGACAAGCGTTGTTACACGGTATTGACAGTAACATTTTTAGAGCCTCTGGTCTAAAGCATAGGCATGAAATTTTTTACTCATTTATGGAAATATATGTAGAAGGAAATGTATTTCTTTATCCGTTTAGGTCTAATATAATGGGTATATAAAAAATTGGGCATTATAGACTCAATAAGATATTAACCCGGTGTTGATCCCAACCAGGCACCGGACGTTGTGAAGTTCTGGATACTTTAACACTGTTGGGAAGTTCCACAAACCGATCCAGATTTTAATTTTATTAAACATAGATGGTCCAAGCGATATCTTAATATACAAACCTCTCGATATTTTACATCCCCTAGACCTCAATAGTGCACTTCTTGAGGTATGGGGCCATATGGACTATTATAGACCTATTCCTCACGTAGCTATACTATTAAGTGCATATATCATGTTTAATTGTTATTCTGATTCAAAAAGGGAGACCCCATGAAGTTATATGATTATACTATATATTATATGATTAAAATAATAAAATATGGTATTATTTACTATAATGTACTAATATAAATAGGGTGCATCATTTAAGCTGTGAGTAGGATTTTCGGGGTAGTAGCAATCTTTTGATTTTTATTTCCCAAGGGTGTACATTTTTTAACATATTCCGATATAAGTTTCAACTGTATGCCCAATCTTTTATAAAACATCAGTTTATTTCACTCTCAGTTGAAAATAAGCCGAAATATTGCAGCCAAGGCGAATTTAACAATGTGATCCAAAAGGCGAATTTAGGCGAATTCAGACTGTAGTCTTCATTTGTTGTCAAACATTTTTACGCGAAATATACACAAAAAGTAAAAGAAAACGGTAAAATATTCTTCGCGAAGCTTAAATAAAGATGTTGTGCACAGTTATTCTTAAAAGAAGCGAAATATTTGTTATTTATTTTTGTTTGAAAATATGTTTTGACAGCAAATGAAGACATCAGGCCTGTTCGATAACTTCGCAAGTAAAAAGTATTTGCAAGTTCTTGCAACTACTTGCAAGTTCTGTCAGTTCTCTTTTACTGCACAAGTTTGTTATCGAACAGCATTTTGTAAAAGTTTGTACAAATTTGTTGATTGACATTTGTTGATAAATTAGTTTTCGTAGAATTTTTTTGTATTTTAAGCGGGGTACACACGATCAGTTTTGACTGTCGATTTTTCGGAAATATCGATAAATGTCAAACTGTCCAGCATAGAGCTGGCAAAAAAATCGATGGCACTATCGATAATATCGATTGTTATTTAAAAATTCAATATCGATGGATAGTTCTGCCTATCGATATTATCGGAATAAAAACCCCTAACCTGAAATTCATTGAAATAAATAGAAAATTCGCTGTTTTTCGGTTATGTGTGTGTAAGAAAGTAAGTCCGTAGTCACACGTACACATTTTTCGGTAAAATAAAATGTATTTTTTTACATTTTTTATAAAATAAAAGCATTTGTTTATTCTCCTTTACATTTCTGTGAACTACTTATGCATAATTTCAAGAAAATCATTGACATTTCCGCCATTTTCATCTCCAAATTAATGGCAATGACAACTTAACGATAATATCGATAGCAATCGATATTTTAAAACATTATATCGAAAATATCTAATGTTGGGAATATCGATGGTTTGCCAGCTCTAGTCCAGCAACCACAAAATATTTTGTGGTTGCCTGATGACTAAAGCTGGGTACACATTGTCAGTTTTGAATGACAGCTTTGTTGGTGCTTGCTTGTGGTTGCTGGACGGTTGGACAGTTATCGATAATTGCAAAAAATCATCATTCAAAACTGACAATGTGTACTGTACTTAACAAAAATGAACGGCCACACTGGCAAGCAACCGATTATTTGAGCAAAACTGACAGTCAAAACTGATCGTGTGTACCCCACTTTACATCGATCTCTTATACTATGTTTACATTTACGAAATCCACTCGATTTCAACTGTCAATTCCATTGCTCAAAAGTCAAATGAAATCCAATCGATTTCGGATGAGTTTTCATTTGACGTATACACAAAGAAATTGACAGATGAAATCGAGTGGATTTCGTAAATGTAAACATAGTCTAAAGCTCTGTTCCAGAACTAAAAAGTTTTTACAATTTTTACCACTTTTACACATTTTGCGTTCCCGTACACAAAAGTTATATGAAAATCGTTTACGACTTTTACAACTTTTACGACTTTTACCACTTTATTAAGTACGGGAACAGGCCATTAGTTTTTATGTGATTAAATGTACATCCGCGTTGTGTGAACTAAATAATTATATCCTTGTTGTGCTAAAATACATGCTCTGTTCCAGAACCTGCAAGAAGCTACTACTTTTTACTACGATAACATTTTTCCTTTTATGTTATCGAAAAAAGTAGTAGATTCTTGCAGTACTGCAACAGACCAATAATTGCCGATGCCTACAAAATATAAAATAGTGTTAAAAGACAAAAAAGCCATTGAACTTTTGAATCATAAAAAATATGAATCTGAAGTTTTCATGATTAGTGATGTAAATAGCGGTTGTGATGAAACTAGAAGTGAATGCAAACAGAGTGCAATGCGCAAAACTATTGCACAAGAAATGCTATATAAAGTAAGTTCAATTTACAAAATTAACTGAAAAAATTATCACTAAATTTCTACTTTTCATAGATGCCGCAACTCCAACGACACATTCATTCAAGACGGTTCGCGAAAAATCATATAAAGATGCGAAACAATTATAATACCCCGGTTACACTTAACCGGATTAACCCAGTGAGTTTGGATTTCAAATGTCAATTCCATAGCGCAAACGTCAAATAATTCCTCTCGAAGTGGGTTAACCCGGCAAAAAACTCTAGTGTAACCGTACTTTAAAAACAAAAACGTAACTGTAAATATAATTATTTTAATTATACTGTTACGGAATTAGGTTTAAATAATCTCCGTGTAGACGTTGTTTTATTCCCCGATACGATTTGTACCAAATAAAACAGGGTTCGTTTTAGATTACGTTTCTACAATGCTTTATTTACTTTATTACACTTATTCGTAACCGTCTTTAATTACTAAGCACACAGCTTGTATCTAGTTAGCACGCAGCACTTCTTTTACCGATCTGTTCGGTTCAACGCTTAAAACACAACTCAACTCGTCATTGCCAGTTCCCCTGTATTTATACCCCAAAGTCTCCCTGTTCTAGAGTCCTCTAGAACACATATGGCAACACCTCGAATCTGTGCAGCGAACACACAGACGCACATTCGCACTAAGCGAACAACCATACTCACATACATACATGGGGGGAATACAATTGGACGACAAGCACAGTAATGACGTAACTACAACAACAAACGGATGCAAGAAATAAAGAAGTGACAAACTAAACAATAATTACATGACTAAAAGCACATTAATGAAAGGTAAAGTAACATCTAGAATAATGAAGAGAGTTCTACATGGTAGTTGTTGTTGCTTAAATAAAGTAACTGCGTAATAAAAACTTTACGTTACAATTCAAATTTTTAAGTTAACGGAAATTAAACTAAACTAACTTAAACCTATCAGTTACATTCGTAACAATACCATAGAGTGAAAACATAAATCACTAATCAACTTAATTTAATTTAAAAAATAACAATGATAAAATACACTACACATTTTGTTAATTTATAACTAAATCTCAAAATATGAACTGAATTTATAAAATTTTAATAAAAACTAAAAAATATATATGTGAGCTTGTTTTAGTCCCAATTTACATTAAGTCCCAATTTACATTAGGCGAGTTTACTTGCGGCAATTGTCAGTTTGATGAAGAGAGGGGTGAGGAATATGGTAACCCTTTGCCTCTCAGCACCCTCTCTCACCTACAAACTGACAATTGCCGCAAGTAAACTCGCCTAATGTAAATTGGGACTTACTTTTACAAGGGTAAGCTTAAGATAATAGGTGTGTTCGTTTACTCAACAATTTGTACAAGTCCAGTAACTTCTTGTAAACGACTAACTAGGCGTTTACACTAGAAAGTTTGTCTTCAAATACAACTCTGATTTACTAAC
This sequence comes from Musca autumnalis, assembly GCF_047663935.1. Taxonomy (NCBI): domain Eukaryota; kingdom Metazoa; phylum Arthropoda; class Insecta; order Diptera; family Muscidae; genus Musca; species Musca autumnalis. The sequence continues at coordinate 106,302,042 of NW_027411644.1, forward strand.
ACATACATACATTTGTCGTTTGGCTACCAGCTGTCCATCATTCTTTCACAGACAGCCGGGTTAACAAAATTTTGACATTTTTTATAAAAATGTGTGAGATAATAATTGAAATGTGTTGAAAACAAAAGAACATGAACAAAAACAAAATATGTGAACGGAAAAGAAAAGGAATTCGATGATTTTCATTCATAATTTTACAACTGCTTTTGCAGTTGTCTGGACGCCTACGTCACAAAGGCAAGTTTTGGGATTTTGACAACCAATACATGAAGTCAACTGTCCTTTCATTTGTAAACGCAGGGTAAGGTATTTCGCATTGTACTGTAGAGTAAACGAACAACTTCCAGTAGCAATTCGTAAAAATTTTGAGTAAACGAACACACATACTATTAGTCCCAATTTACATTAGGCGAGTTTACTTGCGGCAATTGTCAGTTTGATGGAGAGAGAGGTGAAGTATATGGTAACCCTTTGCCTCTCAACACCCTCTCTCAACCACAAACTGACAATTGCCGCAAGTAAACTCGCCTAATGTAAATTGGGACTTAATTGCATAAGCTTGTTCTACAATTACAAGGGTAAGCTTATAACAGCTTTGTTCCTTTATTTTTTTAATGGTAAGAGTGGTAAAAGAGAAAGGTGTCAAAATTGTTCAAAATTGCTCTCTCATGAACATTTTTACCAGAAAAGTAAAGGAACGGAAAAATTGTAGGTCTGGCAGCAATGACAGAAAAAAACATTAAAAAAAATCAATTTTCGTCTTTTATTTCACAGTTTTTAACTTAGTGTTGTCAGTGTTCGACTTTTTCTTCGGTTTTTCGTCCATTTTGTGAAATAATCGTCAACCAAAGTCGAAAAATCAGTTCTGCCATTTTCTACCTGCAGAAATTTTGCTGGTAGCCTGTGGTAGAAGAGAAAGCCATTTTCGCTTTCTCTCCCCTCTCACTCTCTTAAAAATTGCTTCCAGTTTTGCCACTTTTCGGGGTTAAGGAACGCTTTGCAGGTTAAAAATGGTAACAAATGGTTAAAATGGTAACCTCAGGTAAGTAAAGGAACACAGCTAACAATGATACACAAAATAATATGTGTGACTGGAGTATTTGTGCCATGAATGGACGCTAGAGTACGGCTTTGTTCATAGCTGGCTTATAAACAAGGGTTCCGTTTCGATTTTTCTACAATTATAGGTGTGTACGATAACTTTTCCAGCAATAATTACTCAGTCAGTTCCAGCAACCTCTCTCAGTGAATTTTACTCTCTCAAGCAAGAAAAATTGCAGAAAGTTATCGAACAGCATTTTGCAAAAACTTGCAAGAAAATCAGCTGTTTCCGAAAATGTATGAAATTTGTTTTTGTTTCTTTCGATATTTTAAACCAAACGGAACAAAAACATAAATTTTAAAATTGCAGTTTACTTATTTAATGCTTTAATCCTATCCACAACGCTTCAGAATCCAAAAAAATTTGCAATTGTGAAATTTTCTTGGTCAAAAATGTTAACATTTCGATTTGTTTACATTGAACAGGTGATTAAAAATCAGCTGATCAGACTTGCAAATTTTTGCGGGACAAATTTTCCCAGCAAAAATTTGCAAGTTCTCAGTCACAAAACTCTCCAAAAATCTCTCCAAACTCGCTTTCTTTTGCTGGATAATTTTGTTATCGAACAGCATTCAGTAAAAATTTGTACGAATTTGTACAAATTATTGGGTTATCGTACACACCTTATGACATAATCTTTTAACAACTAATTTCTCAAGTCTTTTATAAGTCCCAATTTACATTAGGCGAGTTTACTTGCGGCAATTGTCAGTTTGCTGGAAAGAGAGGTGAGGTATATGGTAACCCTTTGCCTCTCAACACCCTCTCTCACCCACAAACTGACAATTGCCGCAAGTAAACTCGCCTAATGTAAATTGGGACTATGCTTAAGGCTTATGTTGATAATAGTCCGTTCAGACTATACCCTTATACGATGATTAAGGGCATTATCTCGATTTAACTGTTTAATCCAGCCAAATCCACCCTGATCTACCATACAAAATTAAATCAACTCAAAATTTGGATTTGTTTTAAATCAAACGTTAAATCGAAATATTTTGATATACAACACTCCAAAAAATGCAACTATTACAGTCTGTACCAATAGCTGTGTCTGGTTACCCCATGGTAGAATGATAAAAGGTAGTCGCATCTGTCAAATTTATATAAATACAACCCTGTATGTCTGTACGGGAGCGTGTCACATACAGAACAACAACAATACGGCATGGCATTTCACAACAAAAACAAAATATATTTTGTTTATATTTTGAAATACATACATGTAAAATGTATGTAAAAAAACCTTTATACGTACTTTTTGTGAAAATAAAAAAAGAAAAAACCAAAACAAATCATTGTTTTGTATTTTTGAAGCTGGCGCGTCATCGGATATGGAGACCAAGTGCTGAAAGATGGGCTATGAACACTTAGAATGAAAGACACAAACTGATTTCCTGGTGCAAAATATGTTCTATGTTGGCATGCTATTTGTTTGGCATGTGGAACATATAACGGGAATTATATGAAGACAAGAGCCGAATACTTCGCTTTCCTTAAAATACTGCAAATAGTCCCCATCAAAATCTCTTGAAGAAATCCTGTTTGGCTCTCCTCAAGAAATCTTTAGCAAATTACGTTCGTTATCCTTTATGGCTCGTCAATTTGTTAGTTTTAGTCAAGTACATCTTTGTGTTTTTTTCGTACCTACTGTAAATATTAACGTTAATTATATTGAACACCAAAACACCATAGTTTTTATATCCTTTTTGGGACGTGTAAGTACGATAATTATTGTCATAATTTTTATATCCTAAAAATCTTTAAAGAAAATCTATTTTTGGTCCCTTTCAACCTCCAGGAATATACGTTTATTATGCATATTGGTCCTCCTTTTGAGCTTTAAGCAAACGAAGGTACTATAAACACATACATATGTACCTATGTTTGGACGAAATCGGTTTCAGAAAATTTGGAATCGGTTTAGACGTGTATGTCCTTCCGCCTGTCTTTCTGGAACGCGCGGGAACCTAATGTTTTCACCAAGCTTAGTTTAAATTCGTAGATCGGTCCACTCCTTCCGGTACCTTCCCCAGAAAAGTTTAAACATTTTCGCTAAAATGGTTTGCACAATTAATCTCGATGAGAGCAGCCGATTTGGTCTATGCTTTGCACATCGTAATATTTATTCCAGACGTAGATAAGGATCCAATATGGCCTATATCGGTCCATTCCTTGGGGTACCTCCCACACAATATTTCAAAATTATTCTCAAATGTGCCGGTGAAGGACATGCGTCGGATTGTTTTGAAATCTTTACAGCAGGTAGTCCTCGTGGCTTATATTACGGTGTACAATGAGTAGATTGATCCATTTGGTCCAAAGTTTACACATCGTAATACGGCTTTCATACTTACTTCAAATTTGAAAGTGGATATCATATATGGAGGTACCTATTCACAAAAGTACAAACTTTTTTCCTGTTCTCGGATAAAATTCTAAAGTTTATTTATCATAGTTTTTGAAGTTCTTACTACAATAGTATTACATTATGTTTGGGAAGTACATTCTCCTCGAGATGATAGTTGCAAAAAACTACACATACAGTATCGGCCAAAACTAAAGCACCCCCTCAATAAATTTTTTTGAAATGATAATTTTTTTATGAAAACTAAATTATAAAGTTATTTTTTATTTTTCTTTTTATTTATTTATATCTTTATAATTGAAAAATACAAAAATAAGGAGATCAGAATTTAATAAACAAAAGTTAAAATTCAAAAAACATTTTAGGTCGCAAATATAAGCGGACAAAACTAAAGCACCCCCCCATTTGAGGTACAGCAAAAACTATTGAAATCAATATTTCGTTGCTTATCCTCTATTCTGGATGACACAATCACATCTTTTAGGCATAAAGGATACAAAATTATTAATTATTGCAGGCGAAATAATCGGTTTTCGGAAAATTTAGCTTAAATCCTCAAAATACTGAAAATCGGAAGTTACCGTTATATGGGGGCTACACCCAAACGTGAACCCAGGTCCACGATTTTTGGTGAATATGTTTTGTGACCACTATAGGGTTTTGGGTTTTCCCGGTTTTTATCATTCCCGGGAAACGGGAATAAAAAAATCGCCATTCCCGGGAATCCGGGATTTCCCGGGAAATTTTTAAACACCAGAGTGGATCAATATTTCCGCGATTTTTTATCTTCCCATAGTAACTTATATGAAATACAATACTTTCAAAGAGTTGCGGGCTCAAAAATGGATGACGCGTTTTCGCTCTATCGATTAAAAACGAAAAAATATGGAAAAATGCACCGTGTTGCCCGTATTTTGCCTACACTGACCATTTCCATTATTCAAACCTAATGAAATCCCTCTATGGAAAGTGATTTGGCTCAAAAAATGAAGTTGTTGATCAGAAATTCCAATTTTATGGACCTCGAAAATAGTATGTTTGATTCTTATGCTTAAGATTGTTTGAAACAAGAAAGAAAGTATCAGTCAGTTGTGCTGACGGAGATATACCCTCAGCCTAGGACCTAAAGGAAAGAAGCAAACACAATACATCTGACGTTTCTAGGAACTTTTTGAGCCAATTTCTTAGGAAGTATGGATTTGCCCCAAAAAAATACCGTTTTAATTAGGGCCGCACACAAAAAAATGTTGCCATTTAAAAGATAGAGTGTGAGAGATTTCACCCTTCGACGGTTATCACACGTACTACCCAATGTAGTTGGTATCAGCAGGCTTTTTTGAGATTTTGTGTTTTTACTTCAGGAAGAGTGCACTTGCCCTCCCAACAAAAGTTGCGCCGTTGTAACAGGGCCTTTAAGTAGAATTTATTGGAAAGAATTTCGAAACGATTTGAGATGAGCTGTTAAACTGCACTTTTCCTAAATTTCTTGCCATTTTAGTTGTTGTCGTCAAGGTTTCTTGGAGCTTCATTATCTCAGGATGTATGGACTTGCTCCTGACAAAATTTGTACCGTCGTAAAGGGGCTCGTAAAGACAAATTGCTGAAAAAAATTCAAGTCAATCCGAGAGGAGCTCTAAAACTACACTTTTTCCGAATTTTGTGTGGAACCCGTTCTATGCCTGGAACTAATATTACCATATGCAAAATTATGACCGGTTCGGTTATTCCCTTCGAGAGTTATCGTGCGTACCATTTTAGCGATAATTGTTGAACTTTTGTGGGGATGGTACTGGAAGTAGTGGACCACCGATATGGCCCATCTTCGAACTTAAACTAAGTTTGTAAAATCTATTCGAATTCTGATTCTATGCTATAAAAGTGACCGGCATAGTTTATTCATTAATTCAATATTAGTTGTGATAAATGTGAAAAGATATTTCCCGATTTCCCGGGAAATATGATTTTGTTTCCCGGGAAAATCCCGTAGCGAAAAAATCGAGAATTCCCGGTGCGGGATTTCCCTACCCAAAACCCTAGACCACTAGGAACCCTAAGTACCAAATTACAGCTAATTTAGTAGGAAAATGTGGCTTAAATATCCGAAATACCGAAGATCGGAAGGTACCGCTATACCAAAACAATAGCCGATATTGTTCATATTCATCCAAAAATGATGCTACAGCATTCTCTGGTCAAATACTAAATCCCTTAGGTTTAAAAATTAGCAAAAGAACGAATTGCAAAAGAACGGTAGACGCCGGCTTATTCAGTCGACGACCAGCAAAACAGCTTCCGCCTCCATGTTTTACAGCGTCTTTGCAATATTTAGGATTTAACGGTTGCCCATTTGGTCCAAGCCTTTTACCATCTGAATACTTTAAATTAAACATAGATTCATCGGAAAACAGTTCAAATGGGTCTTGGCGAATGCCAGTCTGGCTCCTTCATTTTTAGTCGATATGAAAGGTTTTTTTTTGCTGGTCGTCAACTGAATAAGCCGGCGTCTATCGTTCTTCAGCAATTCGTTCTTTTGCTAATTTTTAAACGTTAGCGTATTGTATTTGACTAGTGGATGTTGTAGCATCATTTTTGGATGAATATGAACAATATCGGCTAATGTTTTGGTATAGCCCCCTTATAGCGGTACCTTCCGAACTTCGGTATTTCGGATATTTAAGCCATATTTTCCTACTAAATTAGCTGTAATTTGGTACTTAGGGTTCTTAGTGGTCACAAAACATATCCACCAAAAATCGTGGACCTGGGTTCACGTTTGGGTATAGCCTCCATATAACGGTACCTTCCGATTTTCAGTACTTTGAGGATTTAAGCTAAATTTTCCGAAAATCAATTATTTCGCCTGCAGTAATTAATAATTTAGTATCTTGTATACCAAAAAGATGTGATTGTGTCATTCAGAATAGAGGATAGGCAACGAAATATTGATTTCAATAGTTTTTGTTGTACCTCAAATTGGGGGGTGCTTTAGTTTTGTCCGCTTATATTTGCGACCTAAAATATTTTTTGAATTTTAACTTTTGTTTATTAAATTCTGAATTCCTTATTTTTGTATTTTCCAATTATAAAGACATAAATAAATAAAAAGAAAAATAAAATATAAATTTATAATTTAGTTTTAATAAAAAAATTATCATTTCAAAAAAATTTACTGAGGGGGTGCTTTAGTTTTGGCCGATACTGTATAAACCAGAATTATCTCTCTTTATCCATTGGAATAACCTTGGCTGGAACGCTAATAACTATCGAGCGGAATAACCGATATTTCTTCCAAACTTGGTTTTTATTCGAAGATGGTCCAAATAAGTCCATGTTTTGGTTTAGCTCCCCATAAACGCTCACTCCGGATTTTAGGTATTTTGAAGATTTTAGCCACATCAGTATAGGAATTCTGTAACTTTTATCGATTGAAAAGTTGTTAAAATTTCTTTTGTTTTTGTAACAACTACAAAACAAACAAATGAAATTGTTGTAAAATAAACAATGAGTAAAGTTGTTAAAAAGTTACTGAATAGGGGGGCAGAACTAGGTTTACTTCTTTTATTTGTGTCACAGACTGAGCAAAGCCGACAATAAGCACTTCCGCTCGTCGCTAATAAATTTTTCGCTCCTTGGAACATTTATAAATTAAACAATTCCGTCACAATTCTATTTGTTATATGAATATAAGCTATTTTTCAATTATTTAACTATTCGATTTCAATTTGATGTATATATGTATTTTACAATGACAAATGTCGTTTTGTATGTGTTTGTGTACAATGTTTACCATGTCAAACAACATCAGTTTGACAATGAATGTACTTCAAATTCAAAACATGAAAAAAATTTAAATCAGCTGTTAGCATGAAATTACCTTTCTTGTTATACCATGGGTTACCCTAAAATTTGTAACAATTTGTACCAATTGTTGCTGGAAGTCGTCTGTTAACACAAAAAACCAGCAAAAGAGAGCGGTTCCAGAGAGACATTTTGACAGTTCTTTCACTGAGAGCTTGCAAATTCTTGCTGGACAAATTTCTTCTAGCAAGCACTTGCAAGCTCTTCTTCTTCTTCCTGAAAACAATCTATCAGCCGTTTTTACTTTTTTGTTGATTTATGTTTGTGAACATTAAAAACAATTTTATTGTGGAAATAACATAGTCTAATTGTATTGTTTTATGGAGAACAAATTTGTAAAGTGGAAAAATACTTTTTTGTTTTATTTTCTTTTTATTTTTAATAAAATACAACGCGTTTGCTTCCTTTGTTGGCGGACAAATTGTTCTGTTTTGGCAAGTCAGCTGATTGCTTGCTGGTTTTTGCTGGGAAGGTGTCTGTTTACTTTTTACAATTTTCTAGCAAAAGAGAATAAAAACCCCTTACTCTCTGAGAAAGTTCTTGCTGGACAATTCTTGCTGGGAAAGTAACCAGACAGACTTAATATTGGCAGCTATGTTCACGTGTCGTTTATTTATGACTTTTTGATCTTTTTTCTCAAAAATTATTTCCTGTAGCGAGAGTGAATGAACTTTTGCCTATTAATGCCAAAAATAACAACGTTCATTCCATTTAATTATTAAAAAAGGTCACGCACAAACCACTTTAAAAAAAATTTGTTTGGAAAATCCCATGGCACAATTACCCAGGTAGTGGCATCGTAAAATTTTTAATATGTTATGTCAAAACTTTCTTTATGTTGTTGGGGAAAAATTTATAAAGGGATTTGACTTTTCATATACGATCAGCTGGTGTGATACCACTACCTGGTAGTTCTGCCATGGAAAATCCTATGCATGGCCCATGGTACAATTACCAAGGTAGATGCTTCAGCCCAGCTGATCGAATCTAAAACGTCAAAAAACTAGGAATTCGCCATGAAAAACCATATGATTCGGTAAGTAAGAGATAGCATGTGTTCGCTTTATAGACAAACACAAGCGACAAAAAGAGACAACAAGAGACCATTTGACGAAAAATTTGACATTTTACCATGGCCCAATTATAGGTCCTCCAGCAAGCGAATTCAAAGAAAAACAAAGATTTTAAATGTTAAAATTCATAAACAGAAGCGAAAATTTTTTTGAGGCGAATTTCTTTTCTTTCAATTCAGGTAGATACATACAAAACATTTTCCGAGAAAAAGTTGTAAAAGAGTTATTTTTGTTTGACGAAACCGAATTACCAGCTGATCGAACTTGAACTGCTAAAATAAGTTATTGTAAATTAAATTCTCATACAAAACACAACAAATGTTGACATTTTACGTCTACAACATTAAGATTATTTATTTTCTTTTTTAGAGATACATCTACCTGTTTCTGTACAGTTTGACATTTCTATACCTCACAGCGAATTCAAATGTCAAATATGAATTTTGACAGCTAAAATCGAAATCATCTGATGTTGTTTGAGGACCTATAATTGGGCCAAGCATTTTACATAACAAAAAAAGTTGCTTTGTTGTAGCAATTCTCCGATGCATCTACCTTTGTAACTAGAGATGTATAGTTCATGAACGAACTAGTTCAATTGAAAGATCCAAAAAGAACGATCAACGAACGAACGATTCACAATCTAGTTCAGCATGTCATTCACATAAAGTGACGCCATCCTCTGTGCTAAGTGACGCCTTCGTAATGTAATAAGTTTTGTTTATGTTTTGGATCAATTTAAGAGCATCCCAATATATCGAATCCATCCCAATATATCGAATAGAAAAAAGGAAAAAATAAAAAGAAACATACATACAGTGATAATTTCTACAAACACACAACGTAAGATTTTTTGCCGGCCACTTAAATGAAATTGTAATTACATTTTTTTCGAAGGATGTTTTTTTCTAAACTTAATCTTTCTTTATGAATGGAATAAAAATATCTAAATGTAATATTTTTGTAGTTTAATTATACTATTCTAATGTTTGTTCCTATTTGATGTATGTATGTATGTGTTTTCATCAAGAGAACGATTAAGAGCTCGTGAACGATTCTGATCCAAATGATTGAACTGGATAGTGAACTATGAACTAGATTACTGAACTAGTTCAGTTAAAAGAGCTGAGCTATTGAACTAGATCTTTCAAATGAACTAGATTGCACAACTCTATTTGTAACTGTACCATGGCATGGCGCAATAAGTCTGTGTTTAGACTCACAAATTTCTCGGGAAAGTAAATTGAGTTTTTGGGAGAGAGCGGAGAGGAAAGAGCTCCTCAACACTCTTTCCTACCCCCTATTGCCTAAAAACTGAATTTACTTTCCCGTGTGTCTAAACACGGACTATAGAAGGTCATCCAATCGGCAAATTCACTAAAAAATACAACTCTGCACCTTTATTTGTTGTCAAAAGTTGTTGCTGCTGCGAATAAAAATTATTTCGCCTTCATTTTGTTATTTGGCCTGTTCCCGTACTTTATAAAGTGGTAAAAGTCGTAAAAGTAGTAAAATCGTAAACAATTTTCATATAAATTTTGTGTACGGGAACGCAAAATGTATAAAAGTGGTAAATATTGTAAAAACTTTTTAGTTCTGGAACAGGGCTATTATTAAAAATGTTTATTAAGTCCCAATTTACATTAGGCGAGTTTACTTGCGGCAATTGTCAGTTTGTAGGTGAGAGAGGGTGCTGAGAGGCAAAGGGTTACCATATGCCTCACCTCTCTCTCCTACAAAATGACAATTGCCGCAAGTAAACTCGCCTAATGTAAATTGGGACTTATATTTGATTTATTTTATATCACACAACAATAAAGGCCACGAAACACAAAGATTATGGCAAAACAAATCGACGCCTCCAAACAATAGTATGCTAAGTCGACTTAGCATGTTTTCAAGTTCTTTACATTTTTATATTTAACGTCCTTTAACTTAAATTCTGTCAAATTTTGGTAATGATCGGACAATCCGAACAGAAGTTATAAACAAATATTTACTTAGCATAGTACTGAAGGTCAAAGAAATTTTCAAACTTTTAGAGCTTGTCCTGCAAAACTCGCCTTTCAGAATTAGCAAACTATTATTTGGAGGTGTCGAACGTCCTTTAACTTCAATTCTGTCTAATTTTGGTAATGATCGGTCAATCCGAACAGAAGTTATAAACAAATATTGACTTAGCATAGTACTGAAGTTCAAAAAAAATTCCAAACTTTGAGAGCTTCTCCTGCAAAACTCACTTTTTAGACTTAGCATACTATTATTTGGAGGTGTCGAAATGGAAACAAAGGCACATCAGTAACATGTAAGGTAAGAACTAGAATGATGAAGATGTTTCTACATGGTAGTTGTTGTTGCTTAAATAAAGTAAACGCGTAATAAAACTTTACGTTACAATTCAAATTTTTAAATTAACGGAAATTAAACTAAATTAACTTAAACATATCAGTTACATTCGTAACATAGCCTCCCGCTTAAGCCTGTTTGTCCCGAATAGGCACAGTTTCCTCTCTGTGGTATGGGCATTGGTAACACTGCCTCCCGCTTAAGCCTGTTCCCCATGACCTGGCACAGTTCTCGTTCCATAGCAAGCCAACCGTTATAGATGTACCACCTTCATCTTTGATCTAGGGCTGTCGCTCTTCTGTATGCGATACACGACGTCATTTATTTTCGTTCATTTTTCCCGAATAAAATTCTGCTGGGGTTCGAGATGTGGAGTCATGAATGGCCGACCTATAGGCTAGTAGAAATTTTGGAATATGTTCATCCCAGTCTCTTTGGCCGCTATCTACCACCTTTCGTAGATGCTCTTTCAGGTTGCGATTAAATCTCCTGAATTATACTGTTGCATGTGGCCTCGACTCTTCCGGGTTGGACCTTTAGCTCTTATACACCTCTCACAATTGGCAATCCAGTCTGCAATGGATTTCTGACAGCCGAACCAGTAGAACCTCCGCTTTATCTTTTCAGCAGTCTTTGTTACACCAAGGTGTCCTCCACTTGGCCCATCGTGAAACTCTGACAAGACATATTTTATTTTGGAGTCTGGTACGACTATCAAGTTACGGTGAGTTTTTCCATCGTCGCTCTCCCACTTACGATGTAGGCACCCATCTATTAGAAGTAGACTGTTCCACTGCGTCCAATAAGATTTCAAAAGGGGGCATTCGGGCGCTATTTCTTTGCGACTAGGGCGTTCGCCCATTTCCATAGCAGAAATTATTTTGCCTACTTAGCTTACTTAGCTCCTTCTTCAAGTCTTCCACTCGTAGATCCTTAAACTTCATTGTAGTAGAATTAGGTTTAACTAATCTCCGTGTAGACGTTGTTTTATTTCCCGATACGATTTGTACCAAATAAAACATGGTTCGTTTTAGATTACGCTTCTACAATGCTTTATTTACTTTATTACACTTATTCGGAACTGACTGTTATAGCTAAGTACACAGCTTTTCTCTAGTTAGCACGCAGCTATTCTTTAACCGATCTGTTCAGTTCAACGCTTAAAACACAACTAACTCGTCATTGCTAGTTCCACCTGAATTTATCTAAAAATTCCCTCGTTCAAGAATCCTCTAGAACACGTCTGGCAACACCTCGAATCTCTGCATCGAACACACAGATGTACATTCGCACTAAGGGGTAGTTTACACTATATGTAAATGTCATATGACATGAAATTTTCCATCGTTAAATATTCACTAATATGTGGAATATTGGAGATTTTCCTTACGCCATTTATTCTGTGCATCCACCCCAACAAAAATATAATAAAATTACGTCTCCACATTGCCTCCGTGGGTAGATATGGAATGTTTTTATTTCGTGTCATATGACATTGATAGAAAGTGTAAACAACCCCTAAGTGAACAACCAGACTCACATACATGGGCGAAGACACGATCAAAAGGTGCTTCATCAAAATAATGGTTAATACTATGTTTACATTTACGAAATCCACTCGATTTCAACTGTCAATTCCTTTGCGTATACGTCAAATGAAAACTCATCTGAAATCCATTCGATTTCATTTGACGTTTGGGCAATGGAATTGACAGTTGAAATCGAGTGCATTTCGTAAATGTAAACATAGTACATATAAGACCTCCATATACATGTGTGGACGAAATCAATTTTAGGCTGGTTAGAGCGCACGATAACTTTCGAACCGGGTAAGCGATTTGGTTCAAATTTTGTACATCCTAATATTTTTACCAAACTTAGTTTAAATTTGACGATGAGCTATATCGGTGCCATCCTTCGGCGACTTCCTCACAAAAATAAAAAAATGTTTGCTAAAAAATGGATCGCAACATAACTCTACAAAAACCCCTTCAGCTCCAATTAACTGATGGGCATTTAAAGTTACGAAATTAGAATCCGATTTTACCGAAACTTTGCACATCGTAAAATGTATTGCATATGTACGTCAACCTACCATAGGGTCTATATCGGACATCTTCGGATACCCCCTAACAAAAGCTCAACATTTCGCAAATGTGCAGTTTAAGAGATGTCTATAGACAATTTAAAAATGTTTACTGAAGGTGCTCCTTATGATTCTGTTTTCAGCTATATTTGGGATTATTTGAACGTAAATTCTCCGTGAGTTTTCTCACTTTCTCCTCTAAGTCGAAACGACAGAAAGACAAAACTCACGGGGAGTTTTCATTCAGAATAACCCCCATTTTTTCCGTGGGAAACTCTATACTTCCAGACTTAATGGTCCAATAGCTCTAACTAAATGGCTTGTGGGCACGATAAATAAGAAGGGAATGAATCCCAAAGTAAGATCCACTTTCAAGATGGACAATGTTAGCCCATTCCTTCAGGTAACCACTTCGCAAAAGTTCATCACATTTGTGCTTCAATCCAAATCAAATTTATTAGGAAAAAGGTAGGCATTTACTCGGAGTGTTCACAATCGTCAATATGAATACCCAAAAATTCTCGATATTTTTGTCGACAAGTAAGTTCATGCATACATACGTCCAAATAAGGCCACAAAATTCTGAGAACCCAAACATCATTTTTGAGGAAAAGAATACCGGTTGTTTAACCGGCATTCGATCTGTCCATAGATGCCTCAATTCGCACAGGTTTAGGGTATATACTGGTTACTGGTTTCAGTATAATATGCAGTCGAAATCGCTTATAATAGCTTTGTTCCTTTACTTTTTTAATGGTTAGAGTGGTAAAAGAGAAAAGTGTCAAAATTGTTCAAAATTGCCCTCTCATGAACATTTTTACCAGAAAAGTAAAGGAACGGAAAAATGGTAGGTCTGGCAGCAATGTCAAAAAAAAAAAACATAAAAAAATCAATTTTCGTCTTTTATTTCACAGTTTTTAATTTAGTGTTGTCAGTGTTCGACTTTTTCTTTGGTTTTTCGTCCATTTTGTGAAATAATCGTCAAACAAAAGTCGAAAAATCAGTTCTGCCATTTTCTACCTGCAGAAATTTTGCTGGTAGCCTGTGGTAGAAGAGAAAGCCATTTTCGCTCTCTCCCCCCTTTCACTCTCTTAAAAATTGCTTCCAGTTTTGCCACTTTTCGGGGTTAAGGAACGCTTTGCAGGTTAAAAATGGTAACAAATGGTTAAAATGGTAACCTCAGGTAAGTAAATGAACACAGCTAAAGTCATAGTTTATAACGACATATCGGTTATAACGAAGAAATCCGAAAGACCCATATTTCTGCGACCATTATAGTCCACCCAAATATCGCTTATAACGGATATAGCGAACCATTCCGTCGGTCCCCCGACCGTCGTTATAAGCGATTTCGGCTGCACCACTCAAATATTATGTGGGAATGTTGTCTTGATAATAAAAAGTCGATTTAATGTTTATTAATTGAAAAATGTTTACTCGGCGAAAGTTTTTTCAACAAAGTTTCAGCAAATGTTACCAAATCGCATTACAGCTTTCAATTTCATAGCTCCCCGCGCGGTGCTCTTGAAGCAACTTTAAATGGAAGGTGCATACACCTGGGAAGTTTTGGATTCTGAAAATATAATGTTCATAGATGAGAAAAAACAAAAAAAGCGCTCTGGCGAATTTTTTTTTTGTTTTTTGATTTTTTCTCATCTATGAAGATTGTAGTTTCAGAATCCCACAAACTTCCCATTTAAATTTCCTTAAAGAGCACCGTGTCCAATCCATTTTGAGAAACAACAAATTGTAATAGTACGTTTATATATAACAGGATTTAACAAACCCACTGGGTTTCAAATGTCAATTCCATTGCTTATATTTCAAATTAATCCTCATAAAGAAGCTTAACAGGCCAAAAGGGTATAATATAAACATGGCCTAATATTTGTTCAATAAAACTTTTATTTCAATAGTCCCAATTTACATTAGGCGAGTTTACTTGCGGCAATTGTCAGTTTGATGGAGAGAGAGGTGAGGTATATGGACTTTGTCCCAATTTACATTAGGCGAGTTTACTTGCGGCAATTGTCAGTTTCTGGGTGAGAGAGGGTGCTGAGAGGCAAAGGGTTACCATATGCCTCACCTCTCTCTCCTACAAAATGACAATTGCCGCAAGTAAACTCGCCCAATGTAAATTGGGACTTTGGGCTACTAAATATACAACTTATGCTAAGTTTACATTTACGAAATCCACTCGATTTCAACTGTCAATTCCATAGCTCAAACGTCAAATGAAATCCAGATGACCTATGGATTTGACAGTTGAAATCGAGTGGATTTCGTAAACGATCTGCTTCATCGAACTGCATTGAGGAACAACCAAAATCGAAGAGCATACCATCCACACTGTGCGGCTTAACATTGTTTTCGTCGAGCAAATGAGGTAAATCGGAAAATTTACCCAACAATGGAACCAGACGTGCTTCATATTCACTACTCATTTGTTTAGCAAGATCATACGCCACAGGATCAGAAAATATTCTCCATTTAATTTCACTAAGGGTCACGGAACAAAATAAATCTGTAACTGCAATATTAATCAATAAACAAATTTGTATAAGCAAAATTAAAAAAAAATACGTTTTGCTTACCTTGGAAACATTTCCGAATTGTGTCAATTTGCCCTATAAACCTTCATGTTAGGAGTTTGTCGTCAAAGGAAAAAAAATTCTCCATGATATTTAACTATGGGTCCTGGATATATTTACGGCCAATAAAAATTAATCATCAAATTAAAATAAGAAACTCCCTCTTTCTTTCAAATAAAACACAATGACTTTTGTTTTTTTTTTTACTCAAAAAACCTCTAATAAGTGGCAAAAACCTTGGTGTTAGATGTTAAACGGTTTTAATGCTAAGCGTAAAAGTTGTCCATTACTTCATATGCAATCTGTCTTTCTAATACGTCTTTAGGGCGACATAATTCAAAAAAGTCTGATAATAATTTTTTTCTACTCTTACCCCCCGTTTACACATGCAAGTAACTTGCAGACAGTTGTGTATACATATTATAGTCGAAACTTCAATTTTTTAGAACTGACACCGGCATGTGTAAACGTTCGGAAAAAATTTGAAGTTACTTTCAAAGCACTAACATTGATTACTGACAAGGGGGTATGTACAAGAATTGTCCTGCGAATTTCTTGTCACATTTATGGAACAAGTTTGTGACCGTTTTTCAAAATTGTTTATTGACAATTTGAAAATAAACACAATTCACCCAGACTGATAGGGGTTCAATTTGAATTTTGGCTTTCTGTTTCGGAAAAACATTCGAAATAAAAATAAATATGGAGGAGATTGTTATGTCAATGTTGGATGTAATGCGTCGGTGCATCTCCCTTCTAACAGAAAGGAATCCATCAGTAGGTTCGTAAAAGTGAAAGTTGTATGAGGAAAGTTGTCCAAAATTGTGTTTATTTACAGATATAAGACAACAACAATTGGACAAAGAAAAGGAGGAATGTATTGAAAAGGCCTCATTTCAAATAAATATATTGAAAAAGAAATTGGCGGACGTGGAGGAGGCTCTAAAGACGCGAGGAGGAAAGCGGAAGAAGAGAGGGAGCAGCTTGCAAATCAATTAAGAGAATTACAACGGCCAACAAAAAAGTCTCCATGTACACCGCTTACATCCGCTAATCCGCCACCCGTCGTCTCACAAGAATTACAACGGCCAACAAAAAAATCTCCACGTACGTTTTGTTACTTTTTATAAATGTGCCTTTGTTTCAATTAAAAAAAAAACACATAAACCTCGCACATTAATTGGTGACCTCGCGTTTTAAATCGTTGCATACAAAAACCAAATACAAAACTAGTGTAACAATGCCCTCGGAAAATTCGGATCAATTAGCAGATGGTCGGAATGAAAATTCTCAAGCCCGAAATGTTGCTGTTTCTAGTGTCCACAAGCTGCCTCCATTCTGGAAAGAAAATCCAAAACTATGGTTTATGCAGGTTGAAGCTATTTTTGCAATTTCTGGTATCACTCGCGATGAGACCAAATTCCAATATGTTGTAGCAAATATCGATTCAAATTTTCTTCCTCACATTTGTGATATTTTGGAATCCCCTCCTGCTGATGGTAGATTTGTTGCCGTTAAAAATCGCCTTATGGAAACATTTTCCGAATCTCAGGAATCAAAACTCGGCAGACTGCTGAAAAATCAAGAATTAGGAGACCAAAAGCCATCGCATTTGCTGCAAATTATGAAAAATCTTGCTTCTGGTCAATTAAATGACGCTGTTCTCAAGACACTCTTTTTGGAACAACTTCCAGAAGATGTTCGGTCTATTTTAACAATAAGTCAAGTAAACGATTTGTCTTCGTTAGCTCTGCAAGCAGATAAGATCATGAGCCTACGTTCTTCCCACAACTTTATGAAGTAACTGCTGCAGCTGGCAATATTGATCTGACCAAAATATCCCGTCAAATTGAAGCTTTAGAAAAGAAATTCAACAACTTTTCTAGAAACCGCTCTCAGACTCGTTCAGACACAGGTAATAACAGCAAGTCGCGTAACAGAAGTAAATCACGAGGCAGAGACTGGTGTTGGTACCATAATCGGTTTGCTGAAAAGGCAACAAAATGCGTGTCCCCATGCTCTTTCTCAAAAAACTAGAGGACCACTCGGAAGTTGCGACAATTCCAGATTACAGTGGTATCTCGTGTCGCCTTTTTGTTAAAGATAAGCTTTCCAACAGAGATTTTTTAATTGACACCGGAGCCGATCTGTCTGTAATTCCTCCGAGCTTCGAGACTTCAAAAACGTCAGACTGTGGTATTAAAATTTTTGCTGCAAATGGTACTTCAATTCGTACTTTTGGTCAGAAAATTATGAATTTAGATTTTGGATTACGCAGAAATTTTTCTTGGACCTTTATTATAGCAGATGTTACAAAACCCATCATTGGTACTGATTTTTTACACATTTTCATCTTCTTCCTGATCTTAAGCGTGAAGCATTGATTGATGGCAAAACTGATCTGCAAGTTTCAGCGAAAATTTCTAAATCTCCGTCACTAGGCATAACAACTTTCGTAAAAAATGAATCTGTGTACAACAAATTGTTAATGAAGTATCCAGATGTCTATCAAGCCTCCACTCTTCCTGGAATTAAAACGGAACATGGAATATATCATCATATTGAAACGACTGGACCACCCGTATATGCAAAACCACGGCGCTTAGATCAAAATCGTTTTAAAATTGCCAAAAAAGATTTTGAGTATATGCTCAAACATGGGATTATTAGATCATCAAGTAGTAATTGGTCGAATCCTCTTCATATGGTTCCCATGTGTGGATAAGAAGTGATCATGTACTTAAACCTCTTGAGCAAAAATTTCATGGACCTTACAGAGTGATTAAAAGATTTCCAAAATATTTTACCCTTCAAATCGGATGCAAGACAGATAACATCACAATTGATCGACTTAAACCAGCATTTACAGAAATTGAACATTTTGAAATTGATTTAAGTCAACAGATCACCCCTATCAAATCGAAAGAGAAATCTGGAAGGAGGTACTGTAGGTGCATACTTTACAATGTTTGTACTTGTAAACTTACATCACCTTTTCTTTGAATTTTAAATTGACAGAAAAATACTTTTTTCTTTTTGAAATTATAATTTTCAGTTCTTGTATTTCATTCGAACCAAATATACGTTTTGTTACTTCTTATAAATGTGCCTTTTACTATGTTTACATTTACGAAATCCACTCGATTTTATCTGTCAATTCCATTGTGTATACGTCAAATGAAAACTCATCTGAAATCGATTGGATTTCAATTGACGTTTGAGCAATGGAATTGACAGTTGAAATCAAGTGGATTTCGTAAATGTAAACATAGTATTTGTTTCAATTAAAAAAAACACATAAACCTCGCACAACTGCATAAAATATTCACATATACATTCACAAAAACTTCAACATTTACTTTACAAATAAATGGCCTGTTCCCGTACTTTATAAAGTGGTAAAAGTCGTAAAAGTTGTAAAAGTCGTAAACGATTTTCATATAAATTTTGTGTACGGGAACGCAAAATGTGTAAAAGTGGTAAAAATTGTAAAAACTTTTTAGTTCTGGAACAGAGCTAATGTAAGCATTGCTGTTTGTTGTCATTATAAAATAAAATAATAAATTATAAATCATATATTCAAATCAAAGGAAAAATTGAATTTAATTTTAACGAAGTGAATTTGCTGTGATTATAAAATAAAATAATAAATTATAAATCTTAATGAAGAAGTGAATTTTAATTTGTCAACATGAAAGAAAAGAGGACCATAAATGAAAAAAGAATCACGAGGGATCCATACACAGTCCCGGAAAAAAAAGTTCTTATGGAAAAAGCTTTACGGTCGACAGAAGAATATGGGAAGGAAGTGAATGTGTTGGGTATCCCTCCTATGAATATTGTCGAGCAATGGTACCCAAGAAGCCCCATGCGATATGTTGACTCAACGCGGATTCATTTATACAACTTCTTTTCAAATAAAAGCGAGGAATAAAAGCTATGTATCCTATCGTTTGACGCTTTAAATATAAATGAAGTGTTCTGCTAATATGTGTTCGTTTTAACGGGGTTGAAATCCAAATGGACCCTTTACATAGGAACCGACACGCGCAAAAATTCTGGAAGATACATGCCAACGGCAGAGCAACTCCATGAGATGATACGCAACATTTACGATACAGCAGAAAGCATCGGGGTAGTGATCGTTGCAAACGTCTGCGATGCAATGCAAATACACGTTGGCATGGTACCAAATTATTGTTGTGCCAACTTCTATTATAGAGGAAAAATATGGATGTTTGACATCATCCATTTAATTGTGAACATGGTTGCAAAATTCACGACTGGGAAGGTGAAATATAATAAATCAGTTCTTCCATTTCAATATATGCAGAAAGCAACCGGAATAAAAGATAATTTCCTACCATCATATTCGTATGGAACTTTTTCATTTCAAGAGTACGAGAGGATGTTCAATACACAAATTGTAGGTATACTTAAAAAAAAATTACCATTCCTTGGCCAATTTATTCAAATTCGTTTCGATGACAACAAAATTAATACAAATAGGAGGAACCCTAGAAGCAAAAAAAAAGTAATCGCTGATTACAAAGCAATGTTGGAAAAAATGGAGTACGTGAATAGGGGCCTTTTATACGCTACATTAACGGCGTAGGAGGAAATAAAAATGCGCACTGAGCAAAATCCAAGCATGCGTGGAGTTGAAAACGCGAAGGCAAGGTTTGATGCTTGCATCGAATCCACCGTAACTTTACACGAAGCCTACAAGTTATTCCTGATGGAATCAAATTTCACAAACTAATAAATTACAAATTACTAGTGGACCCGGCAAACCATGAAACCCAAACACAATGTTCTACCTAGGTTCTAACATTAATTGCAATTAATTACCAATCTTGTATGAATTCCATTTATTCTACAATTTAATACCTACCACAATATTTTATTGAATAATATTTATTAGAAAAAGTAATAAACAAAATTCTTTCACATCAAATCTATATATATAAAATTGAAATTTGTTTGTACGTTTGTTTGTTTATGCCTTATAGACTCGAAAACCGCTGAACAGATCTCTCTGAAATTTTTAGGGCACATTGCTACATGGCCTGGAATGAAAATAGGCTATATTATCGTAGACGGGGCAGCAAAGCGCACCGGGTATTGAACATCCTCTCCTTATATAATAAAATACGTATTTTTTGTAAATTTCTGGAGGAAGAAAGACCTATTTCTTGGAACGTATAAGAGAATATAATAAGAATATAAATTAAAATAATGCCTAAATGTGTGTAGATGCAATTGAATATACTTGTAGCAACATTGTTTAGAACAAGACTAGTTCTGCATATAACCGAATATAAAATAACAGATATATAAATGGATTAACAAAAAACATTTCTTATAAGGGAATATATTTCTTGTTTGGTCGAAATTAGTTTAAATTATTTTGGCAATAGATTATTTTAAATAGCCAAAAAAGTAGGATCCCTTCAAAACAAAAGACACAAGCAAAACATTACCAACACTGCGAAACAAAAGACTTAAGACACAAGCAAAACATTACCAATCATTCCACATTAGGGTGGAGCGATTTGAACACCACCACGGGCGCCTGCAGTTTCTGATTCTTGGGATTGTACTGAGCAATATGTCTACGGTGAAAATCGAGCCCCCGGATTTTGACTTGAAGTTTTTTTTTCAAGGTTTTTGGATATATGATATATGTAACAGCCAAACCACTGAGATTTTCGATCCAACACAAAAACAAAAATTGTAGCCAAGACAATAATTAAGAACTCTCTAGTACACAGAAAAAGCATTGGAACGCTCCTTCAGGCAGTGCTGTTTTGTTGTTTCTCTTTTCACAATTTTTTTCTGATAGCAGTTTCAGACAATTGCAGTAAAAGTGCCACTACATAATACAAACACGAAAGCGCGGTAGAAATGTGCAAAAATATATGTTTTCTCCATAAAAAGTATTGCAAGTAAATAACACCATTTCCTTTTATATACTTAAGGTTGCGATGAAGATGACGGCGAAAAGGCAGTTGCAGCCAAAAAACAAAAGCAAAAACGTCAGTATATATTTATGTGCAGAGGTACCGCGCTAAACATCCGGAGTCTGAAGCAGGCACTTCAATACACGACCCAAAATACAGCCACGAAGAGGAAGACTTTGTGGAAAGGCGGGAATTTTTTTTTTCATTTTTTTTTTTTTTTTGATTTAAAGTTGGTCAATACCTGCATATTGTGGTAATTAATTTCTATAAAATATTACTTTATTCGAAAAAATACATATTTACAAAAGATATTTTCTTAATGTATTGAACATAAAATATTGAAATATTAAAACTTTACCTTATAAATACACGATGTTGCTTTTTTGCAAGCTCTTTATTCCACATCAAATCTGGAACGTATTGATGTTGTTGTATTCGTTTTGTGGGGTAAAAATCGTAAACTACTTGATGCCAGTGAGCCGGAAGCGGCCCGGCATAGCGGGCAATTGTAAATGTATCCTCCAAACTGACAGTGTTGGCTCGATTTGTGCTCTGAAAAGAGAAGAGGGAAATATTAATGTTAAATTTGAAGAAAATCAGGGGGTTATGGCGTTATGGCCACTTACAAATTTTACAAAATCCAACATTTTTATACTGGCTTTCCAACTTTGTTCCAAATTTGTTTCAATGTTCTTCCAACTTTGTTCCAAATTTGTTTCAAAGTTCTTCCAACTTTGTTCCAAACTTGTTTCAAAGTTGTTCCAAATTTGTTTCAAAGTTCTTCCAAATTTGTTTCAAAGTTGTTCCAACTTTGTTCCAAATTTTAGCTTTTAATTTTAACTGTGATTTTATTTATTTTCCTTTAATTATTTGTTATTTATTGTATTAATATTGCCTATTAAAGACTAAAATAATTTGTATTCCATTTAAATATTGAAAAAGTTCCCGCACAAACCACATTCAATTTATGTGATACATGGAATAAAGCTATATATCATCACCTGAAATGCCCAAAGACGTAACCCTCAACGTAACCCTTTGAGGGTTACGTCTTTGGGCATTTCAGGTGACGATATGATATAAAATTATATGTATTGTTACGGAATTAGATTTAACTAATCTCCGTGTAGACGTTGTTTTATTCCCCGATACGATTTGTACCAAATAAAACAGGGTTCGTTTTAGATTACGTTTCTACAATGCTTTATTTACTTTATTACACTTATTCAGAACCGACTTTAATTACAAAGCACACAGCAAGTCTCTAGTTAGCACGCAGCTCTTATTTAACCGATCTGTTCAGTTCAACGCTTAAAACACAACTCAACTCAATGTTGCCATTCGTAACTCTATTTATACCCAAAATCTCCTTGGTCTAGAAATATCTAGAACATATGGCAACCTCTCGAATCTGTGCAGCGAACACACAGACGCACATTCGCACTAAGCGAACAACCATACTCACATACATACAAGTAGACAAGCACAGTAATGACGTAATTACAACAACAAACAACTACACGAAATACAAGAAGTAGGAACTAAACGATAATTACATTATTATGGCAAAACAAACAAAAGAACATTAACAAAAGGTAATGTAACGACTAGAATGATGAAGAGAGTTCTACATGGTAGTTGTTGTTGCTTAAATAAAGTAACTGCGTAATACAAACTTTACGTTATAATTCAAATTTTTAAATTAACGGAAATTAAACTAAACTAACTTAAACCTATCAGTTACATTCGTAACAGTATGTAATAATATGACGAGAAAATTGGTGAGAAAAAAAGGCTTATGTCATTCTGGATATGTCGTGTGGCTTTAACGATTGTTATTTATCTGCTTAAAGTGACTCCAAAATTTTTTCCAAAAAGCTCATCTATAAAAACTTTAAAAGTTTTTTGTGCATGAGCTTTTTTCTATCGAATCACCTTGTAATTAAGATTTTATCTAATCTTATGCAAAAGCTCATCAAAATATGACACAGGGATATGAGGTTGTACAAAAGTCATAACCCTATTATTTACATTTTTCAAATAACTGTAAACACAAACACTCACAAAAACAAACAGAAGCGGAAAAATAGAAAAAATGTTTAATAAAAATAAAATGGATGTAGCTTTAATTTAATATAAATTGTAAACAACATATTTAATAGCAGTTTGTCAGATTATTTTGTGCAGTATTCCATTCCATTTGTAATTTTCAAGCAATTCTTTTTGCAAATTCGCGTATGGTATACGTAAACAAAGATCAGCTGACTGGCATATTATCAGTGTTGCCGTTCGAAAAATGATTTTCGGCCCAAAATTTTCCTAAAAACGGCCCAAAACTAAAAATTAAAACAAAAATATATATTTCTCATAGATACCTTTTATTACATTTAGAAAAATCGAAAAAAATATTGTCTTTTTTACGTAAAGGTAGTATGTCGTAAATTGTCTGAGATATAATGATTGGAAGTCAACAATTTATTGTGATTTGAATGTAGCATATAAACTTTAAGTGCGTGTTTCTCGAAACGGCGTTTTTGAAGTCGGTGCCAACGATAGCTCTAAAACGAATTGACCGATCTTCATATGACCTTATTATATTATTCATGTGAGCTTATAAAATACATAAAACGCTTGCCTTTAAGCGAGACAGATTAAAAAAATTATTTTGCCCAATTTTTTGACAAAAAAAAGTCAACTTTTTTCGGTAAAGTCGAAATTTTGACTTTGACAGCTCAAATTTTTTTAAGAATATTTTTTTTAAACTCTGTTTTGTCAGGTTCCTAAAACGCTTACAAAAATATACTATGGTCGGCCCATCCGTTTTCGAGCTATCGTTGGCACCGCAAAACGCTTTTACAAAAAGATGGTTTCGCAGATAGCCATTTACCTCAAGAATATGCACTATTTTTCAACAACAAAAATTCCAAAGGCAATATAAGATGTGTTCTTTGAGATGAAAAAAGTATAGTTTCACAGAGTACTAGCAAATTCCAATCTGTTATTATTAAATCCGGGTCACATTCTACAAGTCTGAGAAAATGTAATACCTGGTTCATAATAGGCAAAACTTCGTATGAGGTTACCTTATATGTAGTTATTGTATTTAGTAGTTTAAGGGCCATTATTACATCCTTTCTTTTACTATTGGATGAATGCATTAAACTATAACAAAAGAAGAGTTGTAATAAAGGGGGGTACTTGGGTCACTTTTATAGTCTATTCTCTTATTATTTTGATCTAGGAATTTAACTCCAAAACAGCAAATTTTATTTCAAACTTTTCATTTTCTATTAATTAAGAGTGCATAAATGTAATTGTCAGCTTTTGTGCCTACAAATATTTATGAAGTTTCGAGCTGGTACGATTTATTTTTGTAGTCAATGTCAATGTCTTTTTTATTTATTTTTTATAAAAAAAGACAATTTGAGTTGACACTCGGATATAAATAGGATAAACCTGAACTATCTGCTTGAAATTCATTCTTAAGGTTTTTAATTATAGGTAAAATATATGCCAAAAATAGAAAAAAAAAACCTCTAGCTTGGCATGATTCCGTTGCCACCAATTATGAACTTTTTTTATTTATGAACACAATGCATGAATCTTTACCAAATACTTAAGTATCACGAAAAATATATTTCAAAACCCGGGTAACTAAAAGTTAAAAGTGGCAATTAATCTACTAGGAGGACCTTCTTGGCATTAAGTTTTAATGTGAAAATTATTTTTTTAATGCCACCAAATTGCTTTATTTTACGTTTTCATATCCATTCAATAGTAAAAGTAAGCATGTAATAATAGCCCAAAGACTAATATTTGATATTTTATAAAATATTGTTTAAAATTATTAGCATGAAAACGGCCCAAAAGGGATTTGGGCCGCCCATCGGCCCAAAATTAAAAATTATTTTTTATTCGGCCCAAATTTGGTCCGAAATGCCCAAAACGGCAACACTGCATATTATATCATTTTAGACTAGTATAAACACCTAGGATTTGAAAGTTGGATTTAGAAATCGAGTCGATTTAAAATGACTAGTCTAAACGGGCTATAAGCTTATTATAATATAATTCTCATGCTTTTTTGGTATGTTGGGTGTATACTTGACAACATGTCATTGTCAAAAATAGCTCTGTTCCAGAACTAAAAAGTTTTTACAATTTTTACCACTTTTACACATTTTGCGTTCCCGTACACAAAATTTATATGAAAATCGTTTACGACTTTTACCACTTTATAAAGTACGGGAGCAGGCCAAATGATTGCATATGTATATGTACACATGTAAATAAAAACATGTATGTATGTATGCCGGTTACATTTAGAATTTAAATGAACATAAAACTTAAACTTGAGACCGAAAATTCTGTACACACACAATGGTTTTGAATGGCATCCTTGCCTGGCTTCAGTAGTGGGACCACCCTGCCCACTTTCCAGACTGCGGGAACGATGTTGGTGGCTAGCGACAGGTTGAGAACTTTAGTGAGATACTCCACTCCCGGTACATTCAACTGTTGCCTTGGATGATTTAGCGTTCGTGATGACATTTGCAACATCATCCATTGTAAATTGTGGGGGTTCATCCTCAGCTTAAAGAGATCTAATGCAACGTAGTACTCTTCTACCTGTTTCAGGGGTACTCGACAAACTGTCGAGTGAAATAACTTGCGCACCTCTTTGGATCAGTCAGAGCAACGTTACGTGACTTAGGTCCTATCTTCCTAACTGTTGCCCACAATTCGCTACAACGAGGGGTAATAACCCATTAAGGAAAGCATGAGAACTTAGTTTAAATGTCCCACCCAAAAATGTGAGAAAGCATTTGACATTGGAGAAAGCACTTAAATTGGTTTTGAGGAAAGTAGAATAAAATGCATCAGAAACCTATACTGGATAAAGATAGCCAATATTCAAATAGTTGGCGAACATACTAATAATGCTCCAATTTTAAAAGTCTTATGACAGGGGTGCATTGTATATACAGCACATTGTTTACAATAAAGGAAAAGGGAGAAGTTGGGGGTGTTCACTAGTAAATATTGTTTATTATAATAGGGGTTTAAAAGAGGAAACAAATAAACTTTGTTTATTGTTGTCACCGCAATCTTCCGACGACATTATAACCAGACCCAACCTATATCAGAAGTATATGTTCGTACATGTCATCCCAAAACTTACCTAAATTACAATACAATAATAACATAAATTGTTTTGTATTTGATTTTATAAATCGGTTTTGTTGTAAAATCGACATAGGAATATTATTAAATACTGTATCTTGACATCTAAGTATTGTTGTTACGAGGGCGGCACATCATATACATCCAAATTCCGATTATATTGAATTTTTAGAAAAATATGCGTGTATGTATGCGTACATGTGCATGTAAAGGGTTATTATAAAAATTAAACTGTGTTGGATTGTTGCTCTTCTGCTACTTCATTTGTTATTGGTGAAATGTATTTTAAGCTTAAAGATATAGTATTAACATAAAAAATAAAGAAAGATAAAACAAATATAAAATCCTAACAACGCATGCGCATGTTGCTAGTCTAACTTAATTTCTAATTTTAATTATTCAATTCGTACAATATATGCGATATAGTACCACTAGATTCAACATTACTAAGGGCTATATTAGCCAAATGAGGTTCATAACGGCGAATGCTCCGCTTTGCCGTTGTGGTATAAATCACCAAATTGCGCAGAATTAGGGCAGCGGTTAAACGGATGCTTTTTGTAACGGGACCTTCATTTTCATCCATCAGCTCTTTGCTGTTCATAAAGTCGGCAGTATGGCGCTTGATGGCCTGTAGTGCTGACGAACCCATTGTCGCTTGAGAGGATGTGGATCCAGAAGAAGAAGGCGATGATGTATTTGTGCGCTGTGATAATTCAATGTTACGTACAATGGTTACGGGAGGCTTTGAGGGTGCTATATTATGTGCACCAGTTGCTATTCTGCGCTGAACAGCTGCTCGAAGACTTTCCACAGTTAAGTGACGATCGATTAGATGGGTCATAAGAGAAAAACGTTTTCGCGGTATACCATCACATAGTCCTGGACCAATTCCCCATTGACAAAATATTTCAGCCGAGGGATCCAAATGATCGGGTGCATGTTGAGTGCACACATGATGTTGTAAATCATTAAGAGATTTGAATTTTTTACGTGGACAATTACGCCAGTCGCAAATGAAGAGCCATTGGGCATCCGCTGCCGTTAGTTGGGGCACAACGGTTTGTGGCTGTGCTGTAGGGGGTTGCGTTGATGGTGCTATGGGGGGAGTTGTTGAGGGCTGAACTGCAGGCATGGGCGTTGTGCTGCCGGTACCAGAAACTGCGGTGGTGCCAGTACTGCTGGTTGTATTCGATGTCGCAGCATTTGTGATTTGAGAAGAAGCAGGTGCTGCTGTCGTTATTAAACTTCCCGCAGTTGTAACCGAGCTGGTTTTTGTGATATCTTCTTTTTTGTTATCCTTTTCCAAAGTTGTAGGATTTGGTATGACGCTTGATGGATTAACCATAAGAGCTGGGGTACTAGATACAGAGCCACTGTTACTGTTGGTATTTACAGCTGCTACTAATGGCGGCGGTCCACTGCCTATATTTGGTGGCAATTTCACTGTTGGCAATGAAGGTTTAATAAGCGTCGGTGGTGGCGGTGTTCCTTGTATTAAGGGTTTTTTATTCGGATTGGCTATTAAAGAGGGTGGTGGTGGGGCAGATTCCATAGCCTGTAATGAATTGGGAGAATAAAGTAACAAAACTGTATGTACGTACATATATAAGTTGTTATTACAGTCGAACCTCTCTATAACGAAGTTTCTCTATAATGTACTAGCGTCGATCCCCAAGTGCTACGTTATAGAGAAGTTCGACTGTATATGTAAAGCGTAAAGAGCAACACAAAAGCAACCACCAGCATATCATAAGAAATAAATAGTGCAAATGAGGATTAAGCCTCTAATGGCATGATAGCTTCTTGGGAAACAACAACCATTTCCATAGAGTTTTCCGAATAAGCCAATATGTATTAAAAGCTTTCTACTATATAAACCATAAGGGCCAAACCTATAGCTCTGCGTGTTGCGTGTGCGTTCAAAAATACAAAAACAAAATACATACATGTATTTCAAATTGAAAACAACAACAAATACATGTATTTTGTTTTTGTATTTTTGAACGCACACGCAGAGCTTTAGGTTTCGCCCTGAAATACATGCATTTTGTTTTTGTATTTTTCAACGCACACGAAACACGCAGAGCTATAGGTTTGGCCCTGAGAAACAAGCAATGCTAAAAAATTAGAAATAAAGCAAATTTGTTTGGGCCAAAAAGTAAAGCAAAAAAAGATCTTATGCAAAGGGAAAATAAAAACAAAATCTGTGGCAAAAGGCAAATGAATATGAATTGGATATGTAATGATCCTCTCACAGAAGCACAGACCTTTGCTGGCAACATCTCTGGAGCTTTAGGTGTTAATATAGCTGAAGCAGTCACAACATTTGGATTAATATGAGGTTGATGTTGTTGTTGCTGTTGTAATTGTGACTGTTGGGAAGAATGTTGTTGCTGATGTTGTTGGGGCATAACAGAAAATGAAGATATTTTTTGTTGTATTATAGATGGATGTTGTTGCTGTTGTTCTAAGACAGCTCGAATTTGTTTTTGTACCTGTTGTGTTTGTTGTTGCTGTGAATTTACCACTTGCGGATGTTGAGTTGTTATAATTGTTTGAGGATTTAGCTGACATTGTTGTGGTGGTGGCTGTGCTTGTGTAATTACCGTTTCCTTGATTTCAATTGCCCTTCCAGCTCCAAGAATTACATGGCGTTTCTCTGATGGTCCTGAGATAATATGTTGCTGTATAATCGATTGATGTTGTTGCAACTGGGGTATGGCCACCGGTGTGGGTGGTGTTGATGTTTGTTGTACAATGGACACTCCTTTGTTGATGGTATTTATACGTGATATAGTACCGGGCTGCTGAGAAACATTGGAAGTCGTTTGAGGTACCGGTTGATGGAGTTTAATGGTGGCCGGTATTTGATTTAATTGATTCAATAAAGATGGCGACATTTGTCCGGCTTGAATTTGGTTGGTTGACTGTTGTGGTGGTTGTGTTGAAATTGTAGGCGCCACAGTGGGTGCTGTGGCTGTTTGTATAATTTGCCTTGGCTGAATGTGTGTGGCCGCACCTGTTTGGGGATTAATGAAAATCTGCTGTGGCGTTTGTGGTCTTTGGGTGACAAGAACCTGTTGGCCCTGAGGTGTTGTCATAATCATTTTCTGCGGCTGACCTTGAGTAGTGGTGGTAATGATTTGTTGTTGTGTTCCTTGTCCCGATAAAGTATTTTGTTGTAATATTATTATGGTCTTAGCACCGGTCGATTGCTGTTGAGGTGTTTGTGTCACTAAGACAGTCTGCGTTGGCTGTGGCTGAGGCGGAGGTTGGGGTGCTGGTTGAGCCACTAAATAAGTCTGACCCTGTTGATTGGTGGCCAGCACGTATTGCGTCGGAGCTTGGTTGGCCGTTGGCTGCATAACCTGTTGTATAATTTGTTGCTGCTGACTGTTATCCGCCATGGGTTTCTGGTGAACTATAACTGGTACAGTCTGTAGTCCTTGATCGGTCTTTATTGTTGCCATTGCATTGGGCAATTGATGTATGGTCGGTTGTCCCGGTCCTGCTGTTTGATTGATTTTTAATTGCGGCACTTGGTTAGTTTGGAAAACCAACTGACGAGGCATAGTTCCAGCAGAAGTTGATTGCTGCACAATTAGTGATGGCTGTGGTAAAGATGGCGTTGGATCTTTACTAACGCTTGGTGTTGTTGTTTGAGTAGCTGCTAATTCTTCTAAATCTTCATCCTCTAAAATGGATGCCGCCATTTCAGCATATAAGTTGGCTGCATTTTTTGATGGTGTGACTGGAGTGTCCTCCTTAGGCAGTTCTCCTGCTAAACGTTTGTTTTGATGTGGCGGTTCTTCCAGTTTGCGTTTCTGTATTAAACCTGCTGGCACGGGAGGATCGATCATTTTCTTATCCAAAATATCCACTAACATTTGATTTGCCAATAATATGGGTCTCCCCGATGCATCTTTTGCCACGTTTGCTCCACTAAGTGGTGCCAATGGAGGTGGTGTAGACTCAGTTATATGTTTTTTCTCTAAAGCCAATTGTGGATTGAGCGGTTTAATTGTGGTCTGACCAACTTTGACAGGTGTATTCTGCATTAAAGGATTATTAACCAATGCCGTGATGGCAGTGCTGGGAACTTTTATGGGTTGAGGTGGACCTGTCGTTGTTTGCTGCGACAAAGTACTACTGCTGGTAGTATTCGTAATTGTAGCTGTGGTGTTAACCATACTAGTTGCAGCTCCTGTGGTGGTTGTAGTTACCGAATCCTTTTGTTTTTGCTGCCTTTGATTTACCTTATTTGCTAGCAAACTTTTGATCAGAGAAGTTTGCGACGCTTGTGATTGCGATGAAGTTTGATTATTCGCTTCCGGTGATTCTATTAAGGATGCACCATCAACCTGAGATTGAGATATGTTTGGTACTACCGCTTCGGAAGACGAATCTTCAATTTTTTTAGGCGCTTCCGATTCTTCTATATCCATTTTTTCCTCACACTTGATGTCAATAGATTGTGTATTTGCAGTACCATCGCTAAAATTTGTTGTTTCAGCCACATCAGATGTTGTTGGCGGATTTGCAGAAGGAGCTGCCACTTTAACAGTTTCTCCAGTACCAGTTGATGTGGTATTTACCACTACATCGCCACTACTGACTGTATTGGAAGTTGTGGTTGGTGCACTTTCTACTTTTATTTTCTTTTTTGTTTTACGAGCCGGAGAAGAGTTCTCATTTAGCTTGCCGGCCGGAGAATTCGGACCACTGGCAATGGGCTTTTGCTGCATCGGAAGGGGTTGTGCCCGTATTCGTATTGAAACATAATACAATCCAGGCAGCTCTGTTCCATCCATTTTACGTACTATAGCAGGACCCACAGCCGCAGTAAAAAGCAATTTTACCAATTTAGGAAACTGCATGTGATTCACCACGGAATGTTTGCCCGACTTTTGGCAATGTGACAAATACATACGATATAATTCCTGTTGTTCGATGTGACACTCGTTGCTGGACACACGTTCAAATGTGGCACCCAACCATGCCAAGGCGTATTGTTCATCATCGTGGGTAAAATTTTGTGGAGACATTTGTGAATTAGGTGTTGTAATATGCGGATGTGATGTTTGGGGCTGTTGAACTTGTTGTTGCTGTTGGAAATGTATTTTTTCCACAGGAGCAGGGACCGCACCGTGAGAAGAATGAAATGGAGGAATAACATCACTACCACTCATTT
The DNA here is from genome assembly GCF_047663935.1 of Musca autumnalis. Lineage (NCBI taxonomy): Eukaryota > Metazoa > Arthropoda > Insecta > Diptera > Muscidae > Musca > Musca autumnalis. The sequence continues at coordinate 106,333,807 of NW_027411644.1, forward strand.
CACCCAATATTCCGGGTGGTTGATTGGTTATTATTTGAGTTTTATGCATAACCTGATGAGGGTTATTGGATTTTTGTATAACAACAGCATTCTGCAGATTAGCAATATTTTGCGCCACCATTGGCAACATATTACCGGGTACTGTCTCAACCACCCGCATAAGAATACAGCCATCTGTACCATAGGACTGAGCCTCAACAGAAATCAATGAAATCAATTGATCCACAATGCCTCGTACTTGCATCATGGAATTACAACTTTTTGTACCCAAGCAAGTTAATGCATATATAGCCTCTAAAGTAAATATCAAAAGCATTATATCGTTGAGCGACAAGAAAAGTGATATTGTGTTGTAAAATTTTGCATTCAAACATTTCAATACGTAATCTTCGTTGGCCTCCCGTTGGCATAGTTTATAGAGAATTTCTAAGCAGTTTATTATAACACCTCGGTCTGGACCATCGATGCCATCAACTATGGTGGCCATAAGGCAGCGGCTAAGATCATCAATTGTGGGGTCTGCTAGATCCAACTCCAATGCAATATTGCCCGTTATTTCTAATGCTTGTATATGGACATTGCTCCATCTTATATTGGAACTCATAACCAAAAATCTTAGAAATGTCTTGTTCTTTACCAGAGCTTGTATATTCTCAGGGAAAAAACTGACATTACGCAAAATCGATACCACTTGGAGTACACGTTGACCCACATAATCATGAGTTCCCAAACCTCGTCGTAAATTTAAGAAATACAACTCCTTACAATCGTGCCATAGCCCATCTTCATCTACATCTTGTTTGCCATCATCCCAATCATCAATTATCCCAGATTCTCTCAATGATTGCTCATCTGTATACAAGTCTAGTATTTGTGGTTGATCATTCAACAAATCATACCAGAAACCATACAAAGAATGATGCCTTACTCCATTGTAGACATGTTGAAATAGCTTCCTCATAGTATAATCACAATATACTCCAGTATGGGCTAGTAAAGCATCCACAAGTTTTGGATATTCATTTACTTTCAAAGTGTGTTTGCTTTCATTTGCCATTAGGGTACAGGCATTAATTGCAAAATCCTGTTCATTGGGTAACGGCGAGAGTAGTGATAACATAAGTTTTTCATATGGCGATGATTTATGCAGATCTGTTGACAGCTTAAATTGGCGCCTCCGATCCATATTAACATGATGTTGTTTATAATTGTAGGTCATGGCTACATTATTTGCCGGATTTGCACCAGTGCCGCCATATACACTTGATGGATAACGGGAAGAACCTTTGCTACCTCCTCTGCCGCCCATGAATTCTGCCATATCAGCAGCATCCATGGCATCAATTTTTTCAGGATCTTCGCCGAAGTAATATACACGTTCATATTTTTCCAAATATCGTCGATATATGAATTTCAAACCGGCCGAACCATTAACTATTTTCTCTTTCCATCCCAGTTCCTTTAGTATTTCATCCCATTGATCTCTTGAATTTACTTTTAAAAATCCACCACGTTCAGTGACCTCACAATACAGACGATGAAGATCTACTTCACGACCTGTTATTCTGGGTATGTTCCTTATTATTGTCCTACAAAAAAGAAATATGGGAATTATTTGAGTTAAATACACATTTAGTATAACACCTATTTTAAATAAATATAAGTTATGTACACTTGTAGACTGGATGTGAAATAATGAAATGTATACTTGAAATTTCATTAGCTATGGTAATATTGCAGAACGGACACTACCAAGTACCAACAAATAAGTTATTATCAATTCCAAAGCAATGGCGTTAAAATTAAAAACACGCAATAATACTAAGAACTTGTTTGCTTATTGGCTTAATAATTCATCCGGTTAAAAATGAGACACTACATTTGATGAAATAAACAAAGGCCTAAATCCAAGCATCCCTACACACTATGAACACTATGTCCCACACAAACCCACATGCAATAGTATGAATACTCACCCTCTTTTCTCATGGAATAGCTGCAAATCTCGATAAAATTCTTCAGGTGGCTTTGGAGGATTTTTTCCTTTAATGGTTGTTGTAGCTGCTGATGCATTTTCCGATTTATCCTCAGATTGTTTGTCTCCACGATTTTGATTTCGTGACCTTAATGGTGTCGTTCCAGTTGGTGTCGTATTTGTAGAAGCACCAGTATTTGATGAATTTTCACTCTGAGGCAAAGCGGTTGCCTTCGCTGTTTCAGTGATCAACATTCTTGTTTCTTTTTTACATTGGTTATCGAAAAATTAATAATTTTTATTTCAGAAAAATGCAACAACAGACGAAGAGGAACGCGTAAAATTTAATGCCGCCGCCATCTGTCATGGTAAAAACCGTGTTCGTTGCCAATCATAAAAAATGACACAATACTGTGCAGTTGGCAAGTCAGAAACATTAAGCGGGTATGGCGACGCAAGAAACTAAACCGTCGATTACACATGCCAGTAACTTGCAGACAGTTGTGTATACATATTATAGTCGAAACTTGATTTTTTTTGAACTGACACTTGCATGTGTAAACGTTCGGAAAAAATTGAAGTTACTTTCAAAGCACTTACGCTGCAGTTACACGTGCCAGTAAACTGGTGCCATTTGAGTACATGTATTATACTCGAAAATGCCGAAAAAGTGTTCGACTGGCATGCAGTTTTCTTGTGTGTTTACACATGCCAGTGCAAGTTCAATTTCAAAATTATTTTAAGCCGCATTAACACACAAAAGTGCATTATATTTCAGATTTAAAACACAATTCACAACATATTTTATTACTTTTTATTTTATTTCGTTTTAAAAAGATTGTTTTCAATCATAAACATAATGAATCTGGTATTGCCGCCTTTTCAATATTGTATAATCCCAGAGGGGAAATTATTTGCCAACCTATATTTTCATGAAAAACATCAAAATTATGTCTTAATTTACCATTAATATATTGCAGCTACCGAGATGTATTATTTGTATTTCATAACCTTTTTGAAAATATGCATTAAATCTTTGCATTCTTAAAAGAAACAAAAAAAATGTACATGGATTAAAAAATAGTCTCGGCAACTCTTTTTTTCATTTTCGACATATCACTGGCAGCCAGTTCAAAATTTTACTGGCATGAAAAATCTAGTGCCAGTGGAGTAGATAATACAAAAAAATGTAATTGTGCTAGTAAAATATTCCCAACAAAACAAATTGGAAGTTGTGCATTTGGAGTTATGGTTTCACAACATCTTTCGATGTAGTCCAACAGAGTTATGAGAAATGCACTCCGTTCGATACATTTTATAATCGGTGCTTTAGAAATCCCTACAAAACAAAAACAGTTGGTTGATCCCTACCCGTCGCTGCCGACATAATTTCTTCAAAGGAGAAAACAAGTGTGCATATATTTCGAAGAATTTGTTATAAAATAAAAATACAAACTAAAGTTGCGAACATTTTTTTCTCGACGCCCAACGCAAAACTTTACTCAAACGTTGTATGTGGTTTCAGCTTTAGGATGACGAAGCAAAATCAGTTGCGCTTGGATTAAATGGAGAACGGAGGAAGTACACTCAATTGTGATTGAATTTAATAGAAACTTTTTTAATTTATGTTTATGTAATAAAGTTTATTTTATTCCTTTGAAAGCAACTGCTTATAAAATGTATCGAACGGAATGCATTTTCATAACACTGTTGGACAACATCGAAAGATGTTGTGAAATCATGACTCCAATTGCACAACTTCCATTTTTTTTGCTGGGTATGTATTGAATTTTTCGAGCTGTTGCTGGCATGTGTAAACGCTGGGTTGCATTGATTACTGACAAGGAAATTTTGTCGGCAGTGAGGTTGATAGTTTGTGTGGTAGTGAATAAGTGTTATCCAATAATTACACAAGTAACTTGCAGACAGTTGTGTATACATATTATAGTCGAAACTTCAATTTCTTCGAACTGACACTTGCATGTGTAAACGTTCGGAAAAAATTTAAGTTATTTTCAAAGCACTTACATGTATTACTGATCATGGTATAAGTAAAAAGGTAGATTTAAATGAAAAAAATCTATAGAACCCTTGTTTTTCCTGAATTCCTAAAACTTCAAAATTAAGCAACAAGTGGGTTTGTTTACAACACCAATTTTGAGCATTTTATAAAAATCGCGAAAAATTAATGAAGGACCAATGTTTCTCCGCATAATCAAGTTGTAGATATGATAAAATGTTTGTTTCAATGATAACCTGACGAATTATTTCCATACAAATGTTCCAAAAATAATTTTAAAAATGATCGAATTCAATTGTTTTTAAAATTGTTTGACATATTATTCAAACACCACACACACATACAAAGTTTGTGTATATTGTTTTGAAGTTTTAGGAATACTCGAATGAAAAAATTTAAATTGACATAAAGCTTTGGCTAACATTTCTTATTAAACCATGTTACTGATGAGGAAATTTTAACGGCAGTGAGGTTTTTAGATGGTGTAGCAGTGAATATGTGTGAGGGCATTGGTATTTTTCGAACTGTCACTTGGTCCCGGTCCACACTAGCGTGAATTTCATTAAAAAATTCATGAAATTAGGTGTTCTTAAATCGAATTCCCCACTACAGCAATTTTATGATTTTACTTTACTATGGAGGTCGATCTAGAGACGCATAATTTCATACAATTTTTTCAATGAAATCACTCTAGTGTGGACCGAGACTTGCATGTGTAAACGGGCGGTAAAGGGTAGTACACACCATCCCAGCAAAAAATTTTGGAAGTTGTGCATGTGGAGTTATGATTTCACAAACATCTTTCGATGCAGTCCACACGGAGTTATGAAAAATGCACTCCGTTGGATACAATTTATAAGCAGATGCTTTGAAGATCCCTACAAAAAATAAGACAGTTGGTTGATCCCTACCCGCCGCTGGCGAAATCATTTATTCTACAAATAAGAGGGAGTGTATACATTTCTAAGAATTTGTTATAAAATAAAGAAATAAAAACTTAAGTTGTGAACATTTTTGCGATAGTTCACGAGACGGAAATTTTTAATGGAGTGGAGTGCAGTTGGAGTCCATGTCGAAAGCTGAATTAGTGATGGAAAGGCAACATAAAAAACCTTTAGGATGATGAAGCAAAATCAGATGCGCTTGGATTTGTTGGAGAACGGAGAAAATAAACTCAAATTTGATTAATTTAATGGAAACTTTTTTAATTTGTGTTTATATAATAAAGTTCTTTTTATTATTGTTTTACACAAATAATAAATGAATTTTATTTATTCTAGGATATTTCGCAATGGCTTGCATTTTTATTGCATCTTTAGACTGACTCAAAATGCAATCCGAAGAGTGCCTTTAAATTCAATCCAAAACACTACATCAAATGCTTGGTTTACATTTACGAAATCCACTCGATTTCAACTGTCAATTCCTTTGCGTATACCTCAAATGAAAACTCATCTGAAATCCATTGGATTTCATTTGACGTTTTAGCAATAGAATTGACATTTGAAATCGAGTGGATTTCGTAAATATAAACTTATTAAAAAGCTGTGATTTGGATCGAAAATGGAGTGCATCCTAGCTGTGCGCTGTGGACGCAAAATGGAGTGCATCCTAGCTGCGCGCTCTCTTGTAAAATTCATAAGTGAATTCATAGAAAAAGATGTACTCCAACAGCACGTGTACTGTACACTTGTAGCGATTCAACAGCATCCACGGATGCAAACATTTTGCTGGGTGTGATCTACTTTTTGACCACACACGCCCTGGGTATACGGACGTATATAGGTATAGGCCTATGCCGTCAAACAGATCAACGCTGGACTTTGGTGTCGGCGTCGACCTGTTGTTGTTATTTTTTTCTCAACGCCCAACACAAAACTTTACTCAACCGTTGGATGTGTTTTCAGCTTTATTTTGCCATGCCCACTACAATGTCCCGGTCCACACTAGAGTGATTTCATTGAAAAAATTGCATGGAATTATGCGACTCTAGATCGACTTCCATAGTAGAGTAAAATCATAAAATTGCTGTAGTGTGGAATTCGATTTAAGAACTCCTAATTTCATGAAATTTTTTAATGAAATTCAAGCTAGTGTGGACCGGGACAATGGAACTCGATCAAAGAGCGCATAATTTCATGAAATTTATTTCGTCGTGTAGCACGGATTAGAAAATAGCTATGTACAGTCAGGGACAAAAGTTTACATACACCCCCTAAATCCCGGGTATTAGGGTTAGTAGTGATTTTTATGAAATTCCAAGTATGCAGTTTTATTTCGTCTCACTAATAAACAATATTTAACAGAACAAAAGTATATTCCATAATACAAATAACGGTAAATTTTACAAAAACCTAAAAATGATGGGGACAAAAGTTTACATACACCCCAAGGAAATATGCGTATTGCCGTGCAATTTATGGAATTAACAGCAAAATTTATACATTTTATTGTTTTGGCGAATGCCTCTGGGTGTTTGAGATATATTTTAGAGAAAAGAAAATAATTTTTGGGGGTCAAATGCCGTTATTTAAGGTCAAACTTCTTGTATAGCTTGTTAAAGCTGCACTTTAAAAAAAAACACAAAATTAGTGTCAGATTACAAATTTTGAGACCCTAGAAAGCGTTGGAGTTGTTCTTGTGCAAAATATTACTTCTTGGACGTCGATAAATGCCCGCTTTTCATCAGATTTCTCAGGAAGTTAATAAATTCCGCGGAATTCTTGGTGCAAATTACATATAGAAGGCCTTGAATTGTCTTGTAATATGGTCTGATACAATCCTCTGGCATCAATTAACTCAGAAATGTACAATTATACGAAACTTTTCGCCCCTATAGTGACGGTAATGATCATAATACGAAAACGACGTTGTTCACAGTACAAATTTCATGCTTTTTTGGTAGTGCTTACATTTTGATTCTTTGGAAGCTTCGGGAACAGGTTTGTAACAGAATATTTCACATTTCTGATTCAATTGATACCAGAGGATTGTATCAGACCATATTACAAGGCAATTCAAGGCCTTCTATATGTAATTTGCACAAAGAATTCCGCGGAATCTATTAACTTGCTGAGAAATCTGATGAAAAGCGGGCATTTATCGACGTCCAAGAAGCAATATTTTGCACAAGAACAACAGTAAAAACGGCCAAAACGACACAAAACTTTACTCAAACGTTGTATGTGCTTTCAGCTTTACTAAGGTATATACATTAGCAATTTGTTACTACAAAGTCAAAAAGTTTTACAAAAATAAATAATTTCGTACAGTTTTCTAGCACAACTTCATTCCGAAATTATTACCCAAAGTATTATTCCACCATTTCAACAAATATTTACATTTTTTCGTTAATAATTTTGTTTTCTAGTTTTTGCTTTAAAATAAACAAATTTTTTACCATCTACTTTCTTAACCCTGCGTTTACACATGACAGGACAGTTGAGTACATGTATTGATTGTCAAAAACCTAAAACATGCCCATGGCAGAACTACCAGGTAGTGGTATCACACCAGCTGATCGAATATGAAAAGTCAAATCCCTTTATAAAAAAATATTTTTGTTGTAATTTCCCCAACAACATAAAGAAAGTTTTGACATAACATATTCAAAATTTTACGATGCCACTACCTGGTAGTTCTGCCATGAACATGCCTGTGTGACGTAGGCGTCTAGACAACTGCAAAACCAGTTGTAAAATTATGAATGAAAATTGTTTTGCTGCATACCAGTCCAGGGGCTCAATTCTGTTTCTATGAAAATGTGAAATGAAAACTTTTATAATGGAGAAAGCTGTCAAATGAAAAAAAATATAAAGAAAATATTTTTCATTTCAAATTTTCATAGAACAAGAATCCTGCCCCTGTTGTCTTTTTTGTTATTTGAAATAGATTTGTTTTCATTTATTCAAAAATGTCCATGTTTACTGTCTACGAAAATTACCAGACAGTGCCGAGGCAACTAGCCAAATGTTTGTATGTATTAGTAAATCAGAGTTGTATTTGCAGACAGTCTGTCTTGTGTAAACGCCAAGTAATGCTCTTTGGACAACACATAGGTGTTCATAGTTCGATTTTTTCATTCATGAGCAAATTTTCGATCGAATCTAATGTCGTAATTAGGCCCCAGGGCGACGCCGACACCAAAGTCCAGCGTTGATATGTTTGCCGGCATATATTTCAAATGAATTTGAATTTTTCGGCAACATGCCGAACAGTGTAAAAACGGCCAAAACGACACAAAACTTTACCCAAACGTTGGATGTGTTTTCAGCTTAGAGGTAGTTTACACTATCTATCAATGTCATATGACACGAAATAAAAACATTCCATATTGTCCCAATTTACATTAGGCGAGCTTACTTGAGGCAATTGTCAGTTTGTGGGTAGGAGAGGGTGTTGAGAGGCAAAGGGTTACCATATTCCTCACTTCTCTCTCCATCAAACTGACAATTGCCGCAAGTAAACTCGCCTAATGTAAATTGGGACATTTACCCACGGAGGCAATGTGGAGACATAGTTTGTTTACATTTTTGCTGGTGTGGACGTACAGAGTAAATGGCGTAAGGAAAATTTCCAATATTACACATATTAGCGAATATAAAACGATGGAAAATTTCATGTCATATGATATTTACATATAGTGTAAACTACCCCTTAAAAATTTCCGCAAGTAAACGCACCTAATGTAAATCGGGACTATAAATACAACCCTGATTACAAAGAAATTATGTCAAAACAGAGAACAGAAAATGACGTCGTCTCGTAGACGAAGTCCAGTGTGTGAAAGAGCTCATAATCTTTCCCTTCCTTCTTTCCAATCATTTTCTATGTCATTCTCTCTCATCTTCATGTTTGACGAAAAGTAAATAAACGAAGAATTTCCCAGATAAAATCTTTTTTCCTGCCAAATAATTGTCAAATGCGGTATACTCTTATAATTGGGAAGCTGTTATTGCCTGAATAACAAAACAAAACATTATTAATATCAAGTTTGAGGTCGTTTGATAACGAACGATTGGAAAATGGAGGTAGGGTAACTAGTCAGATATACATAATACTACGTGTTACTAACTTTCAAACATTTTCCATAGCAAAAACAGACGACATTGGAGTCTTTGAGTAAAGATGAAATTATAAACAAATACAAGGGTCTATTGGGCATTGCAAAGAAAGCAAAACAGGCTAAAGATGGTAAGTAAAGTAATTGAAGGTCGGCAGGTGAAGGCAGGTGATTTAAAATACAAATTGGTGGGTATAAATGGTGGTTGAATAGGGAGAGAGTGAGTGTGTTGTGTATGAAGATGTCATTACTCCCTTATCAATAATGGTGTTTTGTTTTTCATGGTACTAGGCTTATTATTATGTTAGAGAGTAAATTCATGTTGGTCTAATGAACTAGGAATGAGGAAGTTTGCGGATTATAGGAAAGATCCGCTCTAGCGCCGGCTATATCAAGTCTAGCAGATGTATGGGAACATTACAGTTATTTTGGCTAGAATGCGTGAAATGAAAAATTTGACAGTGAATTCTAACTCAAACTGAAGACCAACTTAACTTATGCCACTAATTATATTTTGTAACAACTATTTTCTTTATATTTCAGAAATGTTTGAAGAGAACCGCAAGCTAAAAGAACAGCTGCAGCAATGCGAAACCCAAAAGGAAGCTGATAAAAATGCCCTTATGACAATGAAGGAAATGTTGGAAGCCTACACAGAACATAAACTACAACTAACAACACAGCTAAGTGAATTGGAAAAGCGGCGAAAACTAGAAACGGAGCAACTCGAAAAGCTAACAATAGAAAATGAAAGTCTAAAACGTCAGCTAAGCCGCTTAAATGACGACAACGATTCATTACTAAGAGATATTGAAAATATGGAATGCCAATTGCAACAGGTCAGTGGTCTGGGAAAGGAACAAAAACAACATTTAGTATTGTTGGAGCAAGAAATAAACCAGCTTCGTGAAGCTGAAAAACAAAATAAACTGCTAATTGAGGAAAACAATGAACTATCCAAGTCCTTGGATGAGCTGAAAGAAAAATATAGCTTTATAAAGGAAATCAATACAGAGCAGAGACATAAATTTAATGCTCTAAAAGATAGATTTATAGAGGTACATAAAAAGGTGAAGAAACTCAAGGAGTGTAAACGTATATTACTGGAAACCCAACATGAATATGCAGATTCTGTATCGCAATGGCAAATGGAAATAATTAAAGCATCCAAACTACTGTGTCAAGAATTGGATAGTTTGAAACTTGAAAATTCAAAACTTTTAGAAAAGTTGGAAAACCATAAGCCAATTGAGATAATAATTGAGAAAATTGGCATGCTAATGGAGTTATCGGAGAAGGTGAAATATGAATACAACACAATCGCCAGGGAAAATGCGGAATTAAAGGAGAAACTATACCAAACTAATTTGGTGGATCCTTCTTTGACTACTGGAAATGTAGAGATATGTCAAGAAAAAATAAGCCATCTTTTGGAACTGAGTAAAATAGCTATGTCAGATTACCATAACTTGAAAAATGCTTATGATAATTCTCAGAAGCATAATGCCAGTGAAAGTCTTATACAAAATATTGTTCCTAAATTGGATATACTAAATAGTTTAGTTGATAAGGTGAAAAAAGAATATCTGCAAAAATCCGAAGAGCTCTCACGTTTTAAAGATGGAAAAGAAATTATCGATGAGAAACCTGATAAAAAAGAAAGCTCTATGGATTATGAAGAAAAAATTAAATTAATTGAAAAACTTGAAGAAAACATTAAGAGATTGACACTGGAAAAAACAACACTACAAAAAGATATTGAAGCAAACAAATCATTATCCCAACAAGAAAAGGAAAATGCATTGCAATTAAAAGAGGAACTTGAGAAAAGTAAGAAATCTGCCAACGATTATCATCAAATGTACAAACAAAAAGAAAGGGAACACTATGAATTGCTTGATGAAATGCGAGAACTAAACGAAGCCCTTAAGGCCAGAGGAGATTTAATATCCAGACAACAAGAGGAACAACATGTGTTGAAAACGGAACTGAAAACCAATGCCGACAAATTACAAGCCATACAACAAGAACTTAACGCTAAAGAGAAGCATTTGAAGGAAGAACAAGAATCTTTGGAAAAATTAACAAAGACCCTTGAAGAATCCAGCCAAAAATTAGAAAAACTAGAAACCACAAATGGCCTAAATGAAGAAAAACTGCGCATTCTAAACACTGAATTAGCAATGCTAAAAAGTTCTCAAAACAATGCCGATATTTTGGATAATCAAAGTGATATTTTATCCACCTCCACAATTTCACGGGCCGAAGAATTGCAACGACTCAAAGATGTTGAAGACTCTTTTGAGGAGAAATACAACAAGCTTAGAGCGATTGCAGCGAAACTAAAGAAAAAGCTGCAAGATGAAATTAGTGTTAAACAGGATTTAGAAAATGAACTCAAACAAATGCAATCAAATGAAACTGAAGCAAAGAATCAAATTAGAGATTTGCAAAAGAGAATAGACGATTTGGATATGCAATTACTGGAAAAACAAAAACTCGCTGATTCCCTGAAAAATGAAAATCAAAAACTTAAATCATCACGAAAACAAGCAAATGTCCTCAATTTAGAAATAGAAGCTGCCGAAAAATCTCTTACTGAAGTTAATAATAAACTTGCCAAACGTACCACTGAACTAGACAATGCCCAAGAGGAAATAAAAACTAAAGATCTAACCATCAATCAATTGCGCAAGGAAATTGAATTGCTCGAATCCTCCAAGGCTGCCGAGACTAAACACTCGCAAGAATTAAAAGAGCAAATTGATCATTTACAAAAAACCCTAAAAGATGCCGTTCATGGCAAACAACAAGCCATGGAAACGTCTAAAATTCTTGAACAAGATATTGAAAATCTTAAAATGGAATTGGAAGCAGCTAAATTTGAATTATCAAGTGCCACATGTAATTTAGAACAATCCCTCTCGGCGCTTAAAAACGAAAAGGAACTTCTAGTGGAACAGCTCTCCACCATTCAAACAAAATTCTATGAATGTGAACAGAAACTCAAACATGCCGAGAGAGCAACAGAAGATTTACGTGTTGAGTATTTAGACTATAAAGTGAAGGCCCAAGCTGTTCTAAGAAAAAATCAAAACCGTGATTCCACCAAAGAACGTGAATTGGAAGAAGAAATTGTTACGCTTAGAGCAACAGAAAATCAACTGAAAACCACCATTGATACACTAACAACAAAATTGAAAACTTTGGAAAATGAAAAAGATCACCTGTACGAAGAACAACAACAATCCAAACAACGTTGCAGTGAGTTAATGCAATTGGTTGAAGAAATGCGCAAACAAAACGATTTGCTAAATCGGGAACTACAACAACATATAAAACAACAAAATGAAATTCTTAAACAACATCGCCAACAAATTGAAACAATGGATGAATGTCATAAAGATCAAGTTAAGGCTCTCAATGCCAATCATCAAAGGCAAATGGAGCAATTACGTAAAGATTTGGCAGCCAGTAATTTACGTTTACCAACCACAATAGGTGGTGGTGGCGGCGTTTCTTCCACCATCTCAACAACACGTTCCTTCAATGATCATCAGCACATTGCTGCTGCAGGTGATCAATCAAATTATTTACTAATGGAACGTGAAGATGCCGAAGGTTCTGAAGAAGCTGCCGAGACATTGGCCTCATTGGCTGCCTCTAGAAAAATATCAAATGCTTCATCGAAACGTTCCCACGACTTTATGCCATTGGATGAACTCCTAAATACACCCATTAATGCCATTAACAGTGAAACACTCATCAACAGTAATCCCCTAAACATTCCCGACAATTTGAATAACAACACCGATCTATTACAATTGGAATTAAATTCCACCAAAGAACGTTTACAAAAGCAAGAAAGTCGTGTACGTCATTTAACGGCATTGCTGGCAGAAAATGAACAGGATTTGGCAAAGTTAACGCAGATGAATGATATGCTTAAGGAGGAATTGCGTAGGCAGGAACGTTCAGCTGAACGGGAACAGCATTTACATAATTCAGAATATGTTAAAAATGTCATTTTGAAGGTGAGTAGTCTCTTGAGTGGTATTGCTTTCAAAGGAAATTTTTTGTATGTTTGAAATTGGAGGAATTGTTAGGAAAACCATTCTATGTGACAAATCCAAGTTAGGGGAGAATACCAAGTTTAAAAACGGGTACACGGAAGGCACTTATACGATCTGACAGAACACGAAAAATGCAATCAGAACAGAAAGCTGTACTTGCTAGTCCCGTAGACAATGAACGCAAACAAACGAATCTATTCCCGTACCAATCACACACAGTCACAAACTTTTCATTTTTTTAATAGTTTCGTCCGACTTCGTGCGGTTTCTTTCAAGTTCAAGATTGAAATCTGACGACCGGGAAATAAAGTGGGTCCGCATGTGGGGTTTGAGATTTTCGACTGTCAAAAGGTTGTATGTAATTAATTAATTTGCCATGTTTATTAGTGGTAAACATATACATAATATTACCAGAAACAAAGGCTGATTTCATAATTGCAATACACTATTTTCTCATGCGTATTATTGGTTCAATTTTGTGCATTGTTTTATCTATTTTTTAATTTTTCTTTTAGTTTTTGACTCTCAATAATTCTGATGAGAAGACACGATTAGTACCTGTTTTGAATACACTGTTAAAATTAAGTCGAACCGAAACCGAAATGTTAAATTGTGTTGCCAAAGGTCAAAAAGGTAAAACATACAAATTATTTTTTCATTCCCTCTTGTAAATATTAAAATGTTTTACTTTTTTTCATACGTACGTATGCAGTTGCTGAGACGAATACACAGCAGCGCAGTGGTGGATGGGGTAACTTTTTACCTTGGAGCGGTGGTGGTGGCGGTGGCAGCAATAATAATTAATTTTTAAATATAAAACTTGACTCCTGTAAAATAGTCTATATTGTTATGTATTTTGTATAGTATTATGTTCACATAATAATACCATTATTTTTTTTTTTGGTATAACTAAAACATAAAAACAAAATTTATTAATTGTCACACGGTAATTTTTTGTGTTTTGTATTTATATTTATGTATGTATGTATTTCTATTTACGTAATGTTTTGTGTTTATTTTTTTAAATAGTAATAATCTTACATTACAAATGTTTAATATAAAATTAAAACGAAGAAAAGGCAAATATAGAAATATAAATTATAATTTTTACAAAGTCCAGCATACATGTGTTAAACTAATATATTATGTTATATATATATGTATAAGCTAAGTTTGTTATCCATACCCCTTTTAGTGAGTGGTATTGGGTTCTGTATAAAATATGAAAATACTTAAATCGATAATGAAATCATTTACAAAATAAAATCTACATAATTAAATCACATGTTTGTTTTGTTTATTTCTAGAATATGCCATCAATATTAAACAAGAATGGGATGGGAGGAAATTTCGAAAGATTTGCTTTTGGGTTTAAAATATAAATTTAATACATTTTAATTTTGTTTGTTGAAGTTTTTTTTTTGGAAAATTTACAAAGGGGGTTATGAATGAAATTTCCCGTGAGTTTTGTCTTTCCGCCGTTGCGACTTAAGGGAGAAAGTGAAAAAATTGACGGGGAATTGCCGTTCATGATAACCCCCAAAATGTCTCGGGCTAATATTTAGTAAAATATTTGAAAATTTCGGGTTCTGTAGTGGAATTTTCTAACTCATTTTTTGAGTTACCAACAAATGTCGGTAAAATTAATTAAAATGCTTATAATATCGGTAATTAACGATATTTTTCGGTATGTTAGCGACGAATAAAGAAAGGTCATAAGCCAGCATTTTTTGAAAGTTTTAATGGAATTCGAGTCTTTTTTGACCCGACTGCGCTATTAAAAAGCTGGGAGAAAAACGTAACGTTGGGCGACTCTTCTAAACAAATCACATATGAGTCTTCCTTTGTCATTTTTGACCTTTTTCTGATGGTATATAAAGTCTTTTTCGAATCATATTTTAATCATTTATTGGAGAGTTGTTGATTAATTTGCTACTCTTTTTTGAGTCATGATTATAAGTCCCTTAACGAGTCATGTATCAGTTTTTTATAAGACGAAGAAGAAAATATCAAGAACAAATTTTCTTTTTTTATTCTTCTTTTTGTTTCTTTCATTAATTTTGTTTTCTTTCTGCTTTGCTGTGATTTTCAATTAATCCTTTATGTTGCGGTGGTTAGTATACTGTTTCTTCATTTTACTTGGCAAAACCTGGACATGTATTGTGTTTGTCAATGCTTTTAATATTATGCGTGTCATTTATATCAAAGTTTTGTAGAAAGTGTATATGAGAACTATATACAACCAAACAAATCAATCACTATTTAATCACCTATCGGTTCAAAATCTGAACAGAAGACATAATTCTAATCACTTTTCAAACAACTGCTTGATCCTTTTTCGATTAAGCATTTTTCAATCTTCAGATGATCAAAATGTGACAATAAATAACGAAAAAAGAGTCACCTTTTACAGGCCTCAATGATTTATTTTCGATTGCTATACATTTTGTTATTTTATTTTAAATTGAAATCTTTTTAATCATTATAGGGAGTCACTTTCGAGTCCCTTTCTGATTGTACAAGGGATTTATCAGTTTTTGATCACCGAAAGGACTCCGCAATGTGATTTTTCAAAAAGCAATCATCCAAATGCTTGCTGGGAAAGTTCTACCAATAGCAATAGTATTGTCAACTTTTACTTGAAGTTTTCATTCATAATTTTTAGTTTTAATTTTACCGATTTTTGTCGGTAACTCAAAAAATAAGAGAATCACACTACTGAACATATTACTGAAAAAAAAACTTCTTTTTTGATATTCTTGCCTATAAAAGCCAAAAAAATGGTAGCCAAGACAAAAGTTAAGAATTTTCTAGTACTTTTGCGATGTATTGCATACATTGGACGCCCCTTCAGCAGTTTTGGTCGCATCAAAGTGTATGTAAATACCCCCTTTAGCCTAAAGGCTGAGGTTATAAAAATTGTTTTCTGCAATAGTAAGATAAGATACATTTTACCGAACTATGATATAAATAGGTCAAAAATCGGTCTAATGGAAAACAGTTTTAAAGCATCCATGTGTTTGGAACAAATCGTGGTCTGTTCCAGAAGCTGCAACCTGCTAAGGACAAATTTAAAGACTGCTCTTTGATCGTTATTAGACTAATACCAAGTGTAGTCTACGGCCCGCTTACAAAAACAAAATTATTTTAGTTACTCGCCAAAATATTTTTTTTTTCAGCAATTAAGCACAACTTTTGAAATTTCCTTTATCACATTCTCTTAACTGGTTTTACTTGTTGCAATATTTTCGCTTTAGAAAGATTTTTATAACCTCAGGTAGGTATACCATGATATAAATTTCAACGATGTTCTTATACGACTTGATTATGGGATATATAATTAAATATTGGTGAGATGCTTATTTGAACTAGAAGCAGATAACTATTAAATATACAAGTACAATACCTACTTACATACTGTAGTTATATTGTTGAGATTATGAGAATAATAAATTGAAACAAGATCAAAATTACAGGGCTTGCACTGCAGAATAGATTTACATACAAGTTCAGCAATTGTAATCGAAAATTTGACTTTGTTATAAAAAAATGACATAACATACAATTTAACCGAAGCTTGTACATATAATTGTTGTTGACGGTAATAGTGTATCGGCAAAGATTTAATGTCTTATATAATTTATTTAATTATTCCTAATTTTACTTACATTTAAATCAGTTTTTAATTCTCATTTTGCTATACCGAGGAAAAGCTACTAGTTTATTGCCAAACTCCGGCATAGTTTCCAACTAAAGTCGCTGGTAAAGGACCACCGGCGGCAAAGAGACGCATTCCAGTACTGTCATAACAATGGGTATATATTGCGGGTACATACTTAACATTATAGCCATCCATTTCATCTTCGGGATACTTCAATTTAAAGAAAAAATTTTGAATAAGATTTAGTTCTTTTTTTTAATTTTAATTTAATCTATTTATGCTCATGTAAAAACCTAGGCCATAGGGTCATGATAGGTTCAATACTGTTTGTTAGCAGTTAAAGCAAATGTTAACATAACTATACTTACCACAATACCTTTGCTGCATTTTAATGTTACAGTGCGTGATGCATTTACACTACTCTCCAAATATTTTCCAGCACGTATGTCATAGAATAAAAGCATTCCCAAGCCAGTACCAACCGTTAGTAAATTGCCTTCGAATGATGTTGCACGTATTCCACAACCACTATAACGTGAAGTTATTTTTTTGATAGTCTACAATAAAACACAAAACATGACGTAGGTTGGATCTTGTTTCCAATTCAAAAATAGACTTACTTGCAATGTTCTGGTATCCAATAATATGGTATAAGAACGACATCCAATAGCATACAGTCCATCACTGTGGTATGCTATGCTAACATTGTCTTGACAATTTGGCAGTTTACGTGAAAGTTTCTGTTTAAATGTCTCAGCATTAAAGACGTGTATATAACCGTTTAGGGATAAGGCGGCAATTTCCCGAAATTCTTTATTAAAACATAAAGAACGTATCTAAAAAACAAGGAATATAATCAACAATACCAACACCTCCCAATAGCATAAACCGATTTATTTTTTACTTACTCTCTGAGCAGTGCGACAGTCTCGAACACACAAAGGATTAATTGTGGCTACAGTTGGGCAAAATTCCTTACCACCATCGGGAAATTCCATATGTTCCTCATTGACACGCCACAAAGCCATCCGTGAATCCTTTGATCCGGACACAATGAATTGATCGTCCAGCCAACACATTCCCATAATTAGATCCCTATGACCATTTTCACCCACACAAATAGGATCTAACGTTGGCAGACGATATATAGCAATATCAGCCGAATTTCTAGCTCCAGTGGCTAAGTATGTACGGCTTGGATTAATTTCAATTGCATGTAGGCCGCCTTGTACTTCAGGATGATTAGGGCGATTTGTCGATAACGTAGGAATTGCATCAACGCGTCTCATATTCACATCATAAACAAGGAGCTGTTAACAACAAGATTCTCATTTTATAGCCAACACCACGACATGCTCTCACCTATTTACCTTATTGCATTTAGTTCCAAATATAACCTGCCGATTGCTTAGCCATTTCGAACAGAAAACTTTATTAATATAGCCCAAGCTAATTTGTGTTTCCCGCAACATATCATGTGTCAATACATAGCGGCTTGTTTGTTCAAAGTTAAAGCTTCGTCTCTGTAAGATGGAAGATAGTTGATTAATCTTGTAAGTTAATGGTTCATTTATAACTTTAATGCTATACTTACTTCATTCAAACCATTCTCCCTACTGCGAATAAAATCGTATACATTATAGGATGTATGTAGAACTTCTTCCTGTTGTTCCGGCGTTTCTTCATCACTACCGGAGTCTTCATATGTCACAAAATCATCGGGTTTATCAGGTTTACGTCTACGTTCTGCCCTCAATGCCCTAGATTTTGCTCGTCTTTCTTCCAGACGGGAATTAATATGGCATGAAGGATACGTCCCTACGACACTATTTCGTATGGTCTGAACCATGCCATTGAACATTTTGTGTTGGATAATTTTCTAATAACTCAATGGGCCACTAAAATGTTATTGAAAACAAGAGGAAAAAATATAATTTTTAACAAAGATTTTTATTTTTATAGGGATACGCTAGTCGACTTTTGATACGTCGAAGGTTACACGAGAGTGATTTCATAGAGACTTTAGGAATTTCAAGATCGAGTTTCCAACTACAGCAATTTCATAATCTCTCATCTAAAGCCACACCTTGAAACTTTCATACTAAACTTTCACAAGTTTTGTGAGAGAGCGATGAGGAAAGAGCCCCTCTATACTCTTTCTTCGATGCTCTCACCCAAAAAGTCACGGTCCCCACTAGCGTGAATTTCATTAAAAAATTTCATGAAATTAGGCGTTCTTAAATCGAATTCTCCACTACAGCAATTTTATGATTTTAATCTACTATGTCCCGGTCCACACTAGAGTTGTACAATCTAGTTCATTTGAAAGATCTAGTTCAATAGCTCAGCTCTTTTAACTGAACTAGTTCAGTAATCTAGTTCATAGTTCACTATCCAGTTCAATCATTCGGATCAGAATCGTTCACGAGCTCATAATCGTTCTCTTGAAGAAAACACATACATAGTCCCAATTTACATTAGGCGAGTTTACTTGCGGCAATTGTCAGTTTGATGGAGAGAGAGGTGAGGCATATGGTAACCCTTTGCCTCTCAACACCCTCTCTCACCAACAAACTGACAATTGCCGCAAGTAAACTCGCCTAATGTAAATTGGGACATACATCAAATATGAACAAACATTAGAATAGTATAATTAAACTACAAAAATATTACATTTAGATATTTTTATTCCATTCATAAAGAAAGATTAAGTTTAGAAAAAAAAAACATCCGTCGAAAAAAATGTAATTACAATTTCATTTAAGTTGCTGGCAAAAAATCTTACGATGTGTGTTTGTAGAAATTATCACTGTATGTATGTTTCTTTTTATGTTTTCCTTTTTTCTATCCAAAACAAGGCACATTGAATAGGTAATGGATTCGATATATTGAGATACGATGTGTTTAAAATGCTCTTAAAATTTATTTTTATTACAATGGGGGATAACACTTTACATTGATCCAAAACATAAACAAAACTTATTATATTACGAAGGCGTCACTTAACACAGAGGACGGCGTCACTTTATGTGAATGACATGCTGAACTAGATTGTGAATCGTTCGTTCGTTGACCGTTCTTTGTGGATCTTTCGGTCGGCGCGCTCAGTGAGCTATTGAACTATAATGAACTATATTGACTGATCTAGTTCATACGCTCTTTTCAATGAATCGTTCAATTGAACTAGTTCGTTCATGAACTATACAACTCTAGTCCACACTAGCGTGAATTTCATGAAATTAGGCGTTCTTAAATCGAATTCCCCACTACAGCAATTTTATGATTTTAATCTACTATGTCGATGGTCAGACTAGCAAGGTTTCTTGAAACCAATTTCGGTAAAGTTTCTTTTCAAGTTTGGTTAGTGTCCACACTCGTTAACATGAAATTTAAGATTTTTGCGTGTCCTCTTTATTTTACCATTCGCGTTTGTTGTGTTTCTCATACCAATAAAAGCAAACAAAGACATAAATAAACCAAAAAAACAACAAAAAAAAATTAACATTAATAATTAAATTAATATTAATAGTTAAATTTTCACTATTTCATTAATTAAATGTTTTTATTAAATCTTTTTATGTTTGTTTTGTTGTTAACGTTTGCTTGAGAAAATAAAAATGAAAGAAAATGGAAGAAATAATCTTGCAACGAAAAACAAGAAGAGGCAACATAACAAACACAGAAAACCATGTACATGGGTTTCACTACTTCATACCCCTCGCCTATAAACTTGACGTCGCCATGTTGAAATCGTGCTAGTCTGACCATCGACTATGGAAGTCGATCTAGAGACGCATAATTTCATGCAATTTTTACAATGAAATCACTCTAGTGTGGACCGGGAGTATGGAAGTCGATCTAGAGACGCATAATTTCATGCAAATTTTTCAATGAAATCACTCTTGTGTGGACCGGGGCAAACTCAATTTTCTATACCATAAATTTTGCGCTTGTGACTACTGACAAAATATAAGCTTTGTTCCAGAAAGTATTTCTACGACTTCTACATACAGATAACGTGGCGTTCACACAATGTTTTATACATTGTGTGACCACTATGAAAGTTTGTGACAGTTTGCTCCTTTTCTAAGTCGAAGGTCACACTAGAGTGGTTTCATTGAAACTTTTAGGTATTTATAGATCGAGTTCCCCACTACAGCAACTTTATGATATCACTCTACTGTGAAACTCGACCTAGGAACCCTTGTTTTCATGAAATTGTTTCAATGAAACTTTCTAGTGTGACCTTCGACTAACTAGAAACCAAGGTAATACCCCGTTTATATATAACCGGATTTAACAAACCGACTGGGTTTTAAATGTCAATTCCATTGCTTATATTTCAAATAAATCCTCATAAGGAAGGTTAACCCTGCAAAAGTCTATAATATAAACGCCGTGTAAATTCATACAAGGTATGTGCATGAATTACAACAACTAACAAATTTACAAAAACAACATTGTTGTTCATGGTAGAACAAATATAAGGTAAAGTTAATACTACAACAAATACAACTCAACAACAACCACATAGGAATTTGTTTTTGTTTGGAACGTTAGTGTCAAATATAAATGTAAACAAAATAAGGAAATGTCTATAAATTATTGGAATTTAAAAAACTAATAATTTTTCACATTTGATTGAATATTTTGAAAAACATGAATAAAAACTCGTTAGATTTTCAGTTTGAATGTTTCCATGTCATTTCACTAAATGCACAATATCACGCAGGAAGTAGAATTCTTGCAAAAATGTTTGGGGTCGCTCGTAATTCATTGAAAAAAGAGAAGCACATGTTCATTAGGGCTTTATTATTTTCAAGTTTAACAAAATACCACACATATTAACAAATATTGTACCGCCTCTATAAGTGTTTTTTTAGTGTGCGACATGTCGTTCGGACCTGGAGGAAGTTACATGTCAATGATATGAAGGAGTCTTTATGGGAAATTGTTTTTATTTCAGATGAATAATTTTTTTCTTCAAAAATATATATCCCTAATATACATCTAACATAGAAATAAATATATAAAATGTCGTATGAAATTTGACACTAACACTACAGCCCAGTTCAGTCAGCTGGGTATTGCTGCTACCTTTTCTTGTTCTACCATGATTGTTGTTATTGAAAATTAATTGTCAAAGAAAATATTGATAGGGTCGTTCCAAAAATCCTCTAAAATAGAATAAATTTGAATCAAAATGTAAATATGTATAATGCATTCAGAACTGTCGTAGGACATTTTTATTGCACGTTTAGGATGGAAAGCAATATTTTATGGTAGACAATTCCGAAATTTCAAATTTCATGAGTAGACCCTATTACATTTTGAAAACTAAATTTGCAAAAAAAAGTAAGAACACATCTGATTGTCACTTCTACCTTATATAAATATGCCTTGCTAGAAACTTTTTTAGATTAGCACATTATTGGCCTGTTCCCGTACTTTATAAAGTGGTAAAAGTCGTCAACGATTTTCATATAAATTTTGTGTAAAAGGGAACGCAAAATATGTAAAAGTGGTAAAAATTATAAAAACTTTTTTGTTCTGGAACGGAGCTTTTACGAAATTCTAGAAATAAATGAAGTTTATTTACATTTGCTTTTTGTGTCATTTGTTCACATATACACACTCACACAACACACAGACACGATAATTTTAATTAGAAAAAAAAACAGGAATTTCACAACACAAATGTTCGTCAACTGATTTGACTTAATTCAAAAACAAAAAATATAACTTTTGCAAGTTATTTTAACAATTTATTCTCACTTTTCTTATTGTTTAAGTATTTGTGTTTTTCTCTATCATACAACAACATAAAACAGTTGCATTTTTCGGTAATTTATGACAAAAATATCAGGGTTGCGTATAATAATATGGTGTTTTCGAGCGTTATTTAGAATAAATAACGCAGCTATTGCCATTTATTTATGTATGGTAAATGACGAAAAATGTTGCCCGTTTTATATGTGTGCCCAATTGTAAACATCCTCCAAGCATTTGGAAGTGAGTTTCTCACTTCCTCTACCAAAAGTAATCGCATTCTGACCATGGTATAAGTAAAGAGGTAGATTTAAATGAAAAAAATCTATAGAACCCTTGTTTTTCTTGAATTCCTAAAACTTCAAAATAAAAGCAACAATTGGGTTTGTTTACAATGCATTTTTTGAGCATTTTATTAAAAACGCGAAAAATGAATGAAGAGTTAAGTTTTCTCCACATAGTCGAGTTGTGAATATGATAAACTGATTGTTTCAATGCAAATCTCACCAATTTCTTCCATGCAAATGGTCTAAAAACAATTTTAAAAATCATTGAATTCGATTGATTTTAAAATTGTTTGGCAAACACCACACACACATACACAGTTTGTTTATATTGTTTTGAAGTTTTAGGCATACTCGAATGAAAAAAATTTAAATTGACATAAAGCTTTGGCTAACCTTTCTTATTAAACCATGATTCTGACCTTCTTTTCTATAAAAGAGCGATCATTTATCGTTTTACAATAACAAATGTATTGCTGTCCTTTTTTGATCTTCTTGAAGAACTATCTAGTGCCAGAAAAGGAGATCGAAATTCTATTATTGATTGTTTACACAAACAATGGCCACTACTTACGGCTATCGCGTGGGCAGACACTTTCTCTGGCCTATGCAGATACTTCGATTGTTTACGTTCATTTAAGGCGTGTACAACCTTAAACTAATATAAGCCGTTAATCTATCTGATGTTTATATGGTATGGTGGTGCAGTGGTAAGCATGTTCGCTTTGCATTCTTAATATCACGGGTTTGATTCCCAGGCCAGGCAACATTACTTTTTTAAAATTACAAAATTCATATAGACGACAATTTCAATTAAGAATAGTTCCAAGGGTAATTGGAATAATAAAAAAATAAAAAAACAGAGAAATATTTTTTTTTCGTTACAACCAATTTTATCGCTAAAAGTACTTTTAGGATGTCTCGAAAGCGGCTTTCAGACGTAGTGTCGAGGACATGGTTCATTTCTTCCCGAACGGTATGCCTACTTCAATTAGAATGCGAGATCGCGGATGTGTGTGTCGCCTGGGAGTGACTGCTTCGGGTAATGGGCGATAAAAAATGCTTGCTGGGTAAATACATGTACACATAGCCCAGAAAGTCTGCGTTCACCTTACTACTTTTCAAAACTTGTCCTGTCCTAGGGACCCCTAACGTTTAGAGTGGGAACTACGTCACTGACGGTGCTGGCTGGCTGACATATCTGCACGGCGGTAGCTCAGTCTGTGGGGCCGCAGTTCTTGCCAGTAACAGTAGACCTCGTTAGGGTGGACAAAAAACTAAATTTCTATTGCCAGCTGGATGTCATAAGAAAACAAGCAACAGCATCATCATTTACTATGCTCTCTGTGGTTTGATTCGTATTGGTTACTTTGGCACTACTTCGATGTCATGTGTGCCGGAGAGACTCCCACCCCACCATGGTATCCCTGGTCTTCACTAATCTGTGGGATACCCCTTACTTCCCCCACCTGCCTTTTATCTACGTTTTCTTACCTTTATGAAACTTTTAGTTTGCCATATTGAAAACTCTTTTCAAATTTCAAGAATCGTTATAAAATGCTTTATTTACAGCCATCCAGACCCGCAATCCAATTCATTTACTATTCAAAATATTTTATTTTAAGAAAAATTCAAAAAAGCATATTTTTGATTATCAAACAAGGAAGAGAAAACGCATTATCTGATTACTTTTAATTTGATTAATTTGATCAGTTTAAATGCCAAATTCAAGTAGAGGCTAATGACAAAGTATACCAATAATAATGAAAATGGCAATGATTATGTATTATACTATGTTTCCATTTACGAAATCCACTCGATTTCATCTGTCAATTCCATTGTGTATACGTCAAATGAAAACTCATCTGAAATCGTTTGGATTTCATTTGACGTTTGAGCAATGGAATTGACAGTTGAAATCAAGTGGATTTCGTAAATGTAAACATAGTTGGTCTGTTCCTTTACTTTAACGCTGCGTTTACAAATGATAGGACAGTTGAGTTCATGTATTGATTGTCAAAAACCCAAAACATGCCTGTGTGACGTAGGCGTCCAGACAACTGCAAAAACAGTTGTAAAATTATGAATGAAAATCGTCGATTTATTTTTGTTTTCCGTTCACACAATTTGTTTTTGTTCCTTTTCTTTTGTTTTCAACACATTTTAATTGCTATCTCACTTAATTTGGCAAAAATGTCAAAAATTAGTTAACACGGCTGTCTGTGAAAAAATGATGGACAGCTGGGAGACAAACGACAAATATATTTATGTGTTAGTAAATCAGAGTTGTATTTGAAGACAAACTGTCTGGTGTAAACGCCTAGTAAAAAATGGTAACAGTGGCAAAAAATGGTAAAAGTGGTGAACTGGTCTCATATAAATCGTATGCTTGTTAAAGTAAAGGAACGCTTTGCAGGTTAAAAATGGTAAGAAATGGTAACCTCAGGCAGGTAAAGGAACAAAGCTAGTATTAATCTCTTGTCTTTTTCTTCTTCTTCTTGCAGGTTCCCACATCCGTAGCCAGGAGAACGCAATTATCACAGGCGGCTGACGATGTTGATTTAAGACCGTGTTTAGACATTCAAACTGGAAAGAAACTTTTTCTTCTCAATTTCTTTTAAAATTTCCTTGTTGTTTAGACACGGAAATCATGTTTGTGTCGATTTTATAATTGTTCTTATTCTTCTTCACACTCTTTTTCTCATTGCGCTGTTCAAAAACAAAGCCAAGGCAAAATTGTAATGAAAAGTAAAAATGGACGTGTGTGATAAACAATTAATTATTAAAGAAACCTTTGAATTGCATTTTAATTTTGATATTTCCATAGTTTTTCCTCCGAATGGGTTTTTTTTTTTTTCAATTGTCTCCGCTGTTGTTTGTTTCTCGACAGAGAAAATAAAATGAAAGAAAATGCAAAAACAAATCTGCAGCCAACTTCAGGTTGTATACGAAGAAAAACGTAATGAAACAGAATTTGCCAGTACAGAGGTGTGTGTACCCCCTCTTATTCCTCTCTACTCCCTCGCCCATAAACTCAATTTTCTTTCCCATCAACTTTCCCTGTATAAACAGAGACTAAGGAGATGGTTGGCAAAATACGGCTCTTCCCAATCGGTAAGTATATTTTAGTATTTTAGTACTAGCTTCATAATTGCTCTGTGTTTATATGTACCCATTTGGAAATTGGCCTAAGTGCAGATGGTTTTGGTTCCACTGTTCAACAATGGGGCCGCGTGCGTCGATGCGCTATGCATTTTCGGAAAGGGCATCGAAAATGCTTCTAGACCCCACTTTCCAAGAAATTCTAGATATGTTAGTATGTCCGATATTATGGTGTTTATATGTACCCATTTGGAAATTGGCCTAAGTGCAGATGGTTTTGGTTCCACTGTTCAACAATGGAGCCGCGTGCATCGATGGGTTATGCATTGTCGGAAAGGGCATCGAAAATGCTTCTAGATTCCACTTTCCAAAAAAATTCTAGATGTGCTAGTAATGTCGCCTATTGTTGAATTAAAATGCACCCATTTGGAAATTGTTATATGCGCAGTTGATTTAGGGTATCCATATTTGAAAAAGTCATCAGAAATACTTCAAAGAAATGTTGGACTTTATTACAAAACATTTGCACACAAATTAGGTTTGATTGTGTTTTGGTATCACAATAATTATTGGCGCCAGAAATGCTCACCATACTCAAAAACAACACAGTGTAACCCATTGAAAACATTATGTATACGTTGATTAATAGACATCGGATTTTTGCATATTTTTTATTTCTCATCCGATTGGACTCATATTTTGGATCTAGGTGTTTTAAGGGCAATTTTGCAAAAATATGCAAAATATATGCAAAATATATGCCAAAAAATATGCAAAAAAATATGCAAAAAATACATATATAGAATATGCAAAAAATATGCAAATTCTGCAAACAGTTTTTGGGCGAAAATCGTCATAAAAGTCGTAAAATTTACAATTAAAGTTGGAAAAAATTCTCAAAAAACCTTTAAAGTGTCCTTAATTAAGACTGTTGGCCATTTAACGTCGATTTTTTAGCAGATTATTGTTATTGATTATTGTTATTGATAATACTATTTTTTATTGTTAAACTATGCAAAAATATAAAATTTGATAAAATATCAATCAAATTCAATATTTTCTTTGTCTTAATTTGTAGCTTTAGGCTGGTTTTAACTCAAAGGGCAGAAATCTATGTCGGATTTTTTTAGACGGGGGTGCCGCCCAAACTGTTTACTTAGATTAGATTTTAGATAGATTTAAGACTAAGATTGCCAATTGAGCACCATTGGAATAAGTTAACACGTGCTACTGGAGCCTCGAAGTTATGAAAATCTCGTTTCGTCTCTCGTATCTGTGGAACGGTTGAAGCTATTTGCCCGTATTATGCATTAAATTAAAGGTCATTCTGTTTATTTTATATTCAAAAACAAAATGCGTAAGTATTACTGAATTCGAGATAGAAAACCAGTGTCCCGATTACGCCTTAGGGCGAAAATTGAGCCTATCTGGGTATAGCCGACTACTTGGAAAACGCATTGTTTTAGTTGTTCGTCCTCTGTAATTAATTGGTTGTAATCTGTGGTGAGCTCGACTCGGAGTTAATGTGACTTTTTTATGAATTTCGAACAGTTGTCCTTTTGTAAGTTTGGGTCGAATATTTCCGGAGAAGTTTCCATCTTCGCTTTGTTAAGATTTTTGTCGCCATTTGACTCTTTACGGTGTCTTGCACTGTCGAATCAAATAATGCTAAGCCAAGAATTCAGGACTAAGATACCACAGGTGATTTATCATTCTTTTATTTCATTTTTCTGTCTATGTTTTCGTATTTCAATATATTTTCAATGAGGTCTAGGTCTTCTTTTGATGCTAAACGCTTCGTAGAATCTGATGAACCATCTGTCCCGAAAATAATCAAGCGCGGGTCCAGCAAGAACTCCTAACCATGAAATTGTCATTGCTGCTGGACCCCTGTAAAGTGTCCTATAGGAACGTTAGTCGTATCATTTTATCTACAGTAGAAGCTCTCGGAGAGGACCCCAACAAATATAAGATCCTTAGAATCTTTATCCGTTTATTCCGGAGAATAAACAGTGAAAAATACTCGCAACAACTTCAAGGAAGATACCCCAAAACAAGGCTATTTGCGTGCACTGGCATGGAAAACTATTACCAGATATTCCCAAAACAGTGCAGAAAGAACTGGTTGCTGTTCTGGTATCATCTGGTATGGGGGTAAAGAACAACTCCTGGGCGTTCCTGAAACTGACAGTAGCTCAGGGGAGAAACAAGACTTAGCAGTGTACGAATGCCTAGAATAATGGGGTCTTACCAGGTTGAGCAGATGTTAAGTCGAGAGCTTCTGTATCTGCGTACAGACTTATAAGAAGTATTATTGAGAGGGATTTTTGACTGCAAGTTTGGCAGCACATCCGGACATCAACCAAACATATTCACGCGATTTCTATAAGAATAGTCTGCGATTGAAAAATCCAAGTTCGATGTAGGCGAGAATGTTTTAAAACTACTTCCCAGCTGACTTCCCACGAAAAAGAGGTCGTAGAAGCACTTTGTGTTTCCAACTTTCGAGCCTGGTTTAACGCGCCCAGAACGTTTTTTTTATTTTGTATTAAACGACAACAACTGAGTGTTATAAATGAGAGTATGGGTTATTGATTTTACAAAACGTATAATGAAAAAGATAATGTTTATATAGATATAACAAAGGATGGGTTGGGTAAACATAATCAATAGGTTGAAAAGGATTAGAGACAATAGATTGAGTTTAATACAAAAAATAGTGAAAACGAAATTCAGAAATATTTTTTGGTCCAAAATAAAACCTAAACCGCATTGAAGATTTATTGTAATACGAAACAAATATCAGATAAAGGAAATAACAAAATGATAAATCATCGGTGGTATCTTAGTCCTGAACTTGTTTGCCTGGCATTGTTTGATCAAACATAGTTCAAACCACCGTAAAGAGCCAAATGCGAAAAATATCTTAACAAAGCAAGTAGAAGATGGAAAAAACCAAAGTAACAAAAGAACAACTGCCGAAATTCCCAGAAAAAGTCTACCAGACGTAATTACAGGGAATACTTACTTGTTGTTTAAGAGATTAAGCATTAACTCCGAATTTCTTGAAAAAGATCCTGCAACTTGACCACAAAACATCAATTAGCAGGAAGGGTAAAGGATGGTAAACAACTTGAAAGTTGTGAACGACATAGCAGAGCAAGGAGTCGAGTTCATCACCAAGTAGTCATTTTACCCAGATATCTCCAAAATCACATTATGTCAGTCCCTTAAATAAATTTAAATATGAACAAAATGTAAATGACATTTGTTTTCATTCCCAAAAATTGATAACATGGGAAGAAATAAAAAATAATTAAAAAAATTAAGTTAGAATGTTTTATTTATAAAAGCATTTAAAACTAGAACATACTTTTTAATGATGGATTCTCTCAAATAAAACGCTTGTCGTTTAATATTGCCACAATTTTTAATTCAAATGCAAGCGTTTTATTTGAGAGATTTAAACATTAAAAATTATTTTCTAGTTTTTAGTGCATTTATAAATAAAACACTGTAACTTATTTTTTTAAAATTTTTTTATTTTTAGCGCATCGACGCACGCGGCCCCATTGTTGAACAGTGGAACCAAAACCAACTGCACTTAGGCCAATTTCCAAATGGGTACATATAAACACCATAATATCGGACATTCTATCATATCTAGAATTTTTTGGAAAGTGGGGTCTAGAAGCATTTTCGATGCCCTTTCCGACAATGCATAGCGCATTGACGCACGCGGCCTCTTTGTTGAACAGTGGAACCAAAGCCAACAGCACATGTTTTTGGTTATTTTGATAGTTCTGACCTTATAATAAAATTTGTGATTCAATTTGTTATCCAATTTTAATTTATGATGTGCTCTCTGAATCGCCCTGTTACTGGTGTGCGTCTTTGCTAAAATTAAATTTTCCAATTTAAATTCCAATTTATTTTCACACACATGATGATGTGCAGCTTTCGTTCAAGGGAGAATATGTGTTTATGGATGTTTTGCAGTCGTCGATTGATTTTAATGTTAGTATTGTAGTTAATTGGTTGTCTCGCAATGGACTCTCAATTAATACACAAAAAACTAAAGTGATGTTCTTCGGGAACGTGCAGGATGATTCAATAAATGTTTCCATTTATAGTACGTCTATAAATGTTGTAAGCTCCATGAAGTGTCTTGGTTTGTTTCTTGATAGTGCTTTAGTGTTCGACGTGCATGTTAATTCTTTAGTGTCCAAGGTAAACTTCATTTTAAGGAAGTTATATTGTTTGGATTTAGTTCTGCCTAAGAACATAAGAATTCAATTGGTTCATGCACTCATAATGCCTCATTTTGTGTATTGTATTGAGGTTTTAGGGGTTTTGTCTTACGAAAGTTAAAACTTCTGTTCAATAAAGTTATGCGCTATGTTTATCATGTTAGATGTCGTGATCATATTTATCCGTATGTTAAAGAGTTCCTTGGTTGCACATTTGCACTCTGTTCCAGAACCTGCAAGAAGCTACTATTTTTTACTACGATAACATTTTTTCCTTTATGTTATCGGAAAAAATATTAAAAATTAGTAGATTCTTGCAGTACTGGAACAGACCATTGATAATTTTGTGAGTATTAGGTCAATGTTATTCTTCTATAAAGTATATAAAATGCAGACACCTTCTACTGTATTAGACCTTTTTACATTTTCCAGATCGAAGAGGAACAAACAAATACTTGTGCCGTGTTTGACTCCATTGTTGGAGAAGTCTTTTCTTGTAAGAGTATCTCGTGTATTTAACACTTTGCTACCAGAGCTTAAGATATTTAATTCCTCTTTAAATTGTTACAAACGAAAGTTATATGAGCATTTTAATAGCAGTGTAATATAAAATTCATGGTTTCTTATGTTAATTTGTTATCGAACTATAATTGCATGGCTGGTTTAAGACTTTTGCTTTAACATTGTATTCATTTGTTAGATTTATTGTTTTAAGAATCAAAACATTGTTAAATTTAAGTTTTTGAGAGTAGTAAATGTATAGTGGTTTTTGGAACCGATCATGGCCCTATGGGCTAGGTTTTTACATGAGCATACACATAGCCCAGAAAGTCTGCGTTCACCTTACTACTTTTCAAAAATGATGCTAAAACTTTAATAAATAGGTAAATGAGATCAGTTTTTCTTTCATAAATATGTTATTGGGACTCTTTACTACCAGAATAAAAAGAAAAATTCCAGAAAATATATTATTATTACGAAGATAACGGTAAAAAAGTGTTACAACTGCTAAATTAGAGCCCCAAAAAGTCTGCGTTCACTTTGAATGTTGCAATAATACCGTTAGTTTTTTTTTGAATTTTTTTGCAGTTTTCTCCCATTTTTAATCAATATTGTCACAACTGGTCATTCTGTGAGGTCGTTTGCACACTTAACTTAAACAAGAATGGAAAACAAGGGCAAAGAAATTGGCATCGATAAATGGAAAATTCTAGGTAAATAATGGAAAAAGGTATCGAAATATTGGCGAAACTGTAGATAGAACATATTAGTCTATACATAGAGTGATAATTAACTATAAACAAATCGGAATTTTGAAGTCAAAGCCCAGATCTGGACGGTCAAAGCTCAGTTTTGGACGGTCAAAAATATTATCAGATCGGGAGGAGAGTAACATAACTAATATAGTTAAAACAAACAGTCCGATAATTACTTCGAAAATTATTGAAAATGTGAAAATGGCATCCAAAAAAAGTATTTGTGCACAAACAGCCAGAAAAATACTGCATAAAGCTGGATATCACGGTATAGTCGCACGGCTAAAGCCGTACATATCACTAGTGAACAGGCAGAAGCGTATTGAATTTGCTAATGAATACATAAACAAGCCTCCAGTATTCCGGAATCAAGTCATATTTTCGGACGAAAGCATGTTCTATATGTTTGCAACAAAAGGACTTCAAACTGTTTGGAGAAAACTCGAACAGCGCCTGAAAAACAAAATCTTGGTTTACACTGTAAAAAATGGCGAGGGTGCTGTTTTGGTTTGGGGGTGTGTAGCAGCTTCTGGAGTGGCCCAACTTGTATTTATTGAATCGACAATGGACAAGTATGGTTACCTAAACATCATGAAGCGCAATTTGAACCAAAATGCAGAAGAACTTGGCTTAGCTACGAAATTTTGGTTGCAACAACATAACGTTACTGCGAGATTGTAAGGTTTTGGCTCCTATATAATGCCCAGATCTGGGTTTTGACGTAAAAATTCTGGTTTGTTTATAGTTAATTATCACTCTATGTATAGACTAATATGTTCTACCTAGAGTTTCGCCAATATTTCGATAGCTTTTTCCATAATTTACCTAGAATTTTCCTTTTATCGATGCCAATTTCTTTGCTCTTGTTTTCCATTCTTGAAATAAATTACTTTTTTAAGTTAAGTGTGCAAGCGACCTCACAGAATGACCAGTTGTGACAATATTGATTAAAAATGGGAGAAAACTTCAAAAAAATTCAAAAATACTAACGGTATTATTGCAACATACAAAGTGAACGCAGACTTTTTGTGGCTCTAATTTAGCAGTTGTAACACTTTTTTACCGTTATCTTCGCAATAATAATATATTTTCTGGAATTTGTCTTTTTATTCTGGTACTAAAGAGTGCCAGTAACATATTTATGAATGAAAAACTAATATCATTTACCTATTTATTAAAGTTTTAGCATCATTTTTGAAAAGTAGTAAGGTGAACGCAGACTTTCTGGGCTATGTGTAAATAAATAATAATAATACAATTTGATAGATAAAAGTTGTGTTCAGAACTTGCAAAATATTTCTACTTGCAGCAGTTTTCCCGTTTAGTGGTAAAAATGCGTTCCCGTACTCCAAAATCTAGCAAGACTTGCACTTCTCTTTAAACAAATATAGCCCCGAATTACACCCTCTTATCCTGTTTTCTGCCGTACAATATTGGCCTAGTAGAAACTAGCAGCATGTCATCTAAATACTAGAGCTGGCATTCGATATTTCCAAAATTAGATATTTTCGATATTTTATTTCAAAAAATCGATAGCTATCGATATTGTCGTTTATTTGTCCTCACCATTAATTTGGAAATAAAAATGGCGGAAATGTCTATACTTTTGTTGACATTTCGCAAAAGTACTTCACAGAAATATAAATAAGAAAAAACAATTGCTTTTATTTAATAGAAAGACACAAATGCTCTGTTCCAGAACCTGCAAGAAGCTACTATTTTTTACTACGATAACATTTTTTCCTTTATGTTATCGGAAAAAATAGTAAAACTTAGTATATTCTTGCAGTTCTGGAACAGACCAAAAAATCAAATTTACTACCCTGAAAAATTTTCCTACGAGCTTACTTTCTCACAGCCACAAGACCGAAAAGCAGCGTAATTTCTATTAATGGCTTTGTTCCTCTACTTTTTTAATAGTAAAAGTAGCAAAAGAGAGAAGTACTCTCTTCTCTCAGAAAACTGTGAAAATTGCTCTCACATAACAAGTTTTGCACAAAAGTAAAGAAACGCAAAAATAGTAGATCTGGCAGCAATGTCAAAAAACAAACAAGGCTGCTTAAAAAAATAACAAAGAAAATAAATTTCACTGTTTTTTATTTCACTGGTTTAAATTTTAATTATTTTATTTCATTTCTTTTAATTGTAAAATAAATGTCAAATCAGCAGTTTGACAGATTTTCAACTTTTTACACAACGAAATTTGTCGAGCAGAAAGTAGTAAAGGAGAAAGCCATTTTGGCTCTATCTCCTCTCTCACTCTCCTAAAAATTGCTTCCAGTTTTACTACTTTTTGGGGTTAAGGAACGCTTTCCGAGTTAAAAATGGTAAAACTTGAAGAAACTTTAACGTAAAGGAACAAAGCTAATATCGATAGAAAAAGGTATCTATCGATTTTGAATTTTAAAAATATAATCGATATTATCGATAGTACCATCGATTTTTTGCCAGCTCTAGTGTGTACCCCACTTAAGTAAGCGGGGTACACACGATCAGTTTTGACTGTCGATTATTCGGAATTATCGATAATTGTCCAACCGTCCAGCAAGCACAAAATATATTTTTTTTTTTTTATTAGTAGTATTTTTTTTATTTGAGTCTTCTTCTTTTCGGTAATAAGTATATACATAGCGAATGGTTGACAAGCTAAAATCTTAGAACTATTGTTGTCTTGTTCTATACTACAGTAAATTAATGAAATTAATGCTACATGCGAAATGTGACAAAGCGTAATGAAAAATAAATAAACAAATTAATAGATGTAAACATAAGGCTTGCTCACGGCCTCAACAGTGACGATCAGAGCAAATTTGTCTGAAATAATAAATAAATATATTAACACTTAAAACTAAATAACAAAATCGAGCTGTTCAATACAATAACAAACAGTGTTTATGTAGTATTAACTAGAAAATAAAAGTTGTAAATATCACAGATAAGGATAATTAGCGATAGCTCATGTTAATTGAGCTGTAAAATATTAACAGTTAAGAAAAGTTGTGCATTTGATTCGAGTAGTTACACTATATATTAACTAGATGGGTTAACTTAAAGAACGTACTATCCTCTATGGGATCCAGGTACTGATGTCTTGTAGAATTGTGGCAGTGTGTAAGTTTCCATATCGTTGTTAAGAGGCTCATTCAGCACACCAACCGGCGATAAGTATTCTGTGTCGTTCCAGGAAGAATATTTTTCCATGTCGTATATTATGGACATTAGTGGGTTTTCGTGTGTGGCTAGCCCTTCTACAAATTTCCGAAGATGATATTGCGCGTACTTACAAAATGGAACAACGTCAGCTGCGTTGTAGATGTAAGTATTTGAAAATTTTTTAATTTCATTTTCATAATGTTTATTGACGCACTTTCTCAGTATCTTCCTTTCTAGAATCTCCAATTCGTTGGCAACTATTGGCGATATAGAAAACCAGATCGGGATTCCGTAGGCTAGGATGGACCTGATTGCCACTTTATACAGGAGAAGTTTGGTTCTCTGCGGTAGGTGTTTGTTATTTAATATATATGAAAACCTCGCTAATATTCCTTTCACTTTCTGCAATGTAGAGCGAACATGCGGATTAAATTTTAGCAGATTATTGAAGTTCACACCAAGATACTTAATGGATGAACAAAATGGTATATCAACTCCATCTAAGGACAATTTCAGTGATTTGCTTTCAGGAACGAAGTATCTTGGGCACTTCCCTGAGGCATTGCGTATGCAAATTGCAGCGGACTTAGATGCGTTGATTTGAATTCCCCAACTCTTGCAATAGTTGTTTATTCTTTGTAGATGTGCAGCGGCAAAATTTAATGCGTTTGCAGGTGAAGGACTATGGGCATAGATGAGACAGTCATCTGCATACAAAATGGCTTGGGACTGACGACCGATGTGTGGAAAATCATGCAAAAATATGTTGAAGAGAAACGGGGCAAGTATACTACCTTGCGGCACACCACTCTTCACATCTCCCGTTGTGGAATTTGTATCTTTAATCTGTACCATGAACTTACGGGTGTTGAAGAAACTTTGCATGATTTTTACAATGAAGGGATCTATACCCAATTGAATCATTTTATATAGAACCCCGATGTGACAGACCGTGTCAAATGCTTTCCCTTAAATAAATTTAAATATGAACAAAATGTAAATGACATTTGTTTTCATTCCCAAAAATTGATAACATGGGAAGAAATAAAAAATAATTAAAAAAATTAAGTTAGAATGTTTTATTTATAAAAGCATTTAAAACTAGAACATACTTTTTAATGATGGATTCTCTCAAATAAAACGCTTGTCGTTTAATATTGCCACAATTTTTAATTCAAATGCAAGCGTTTTATTTGAGAAATTTAAACATTAAAAATTATTTTCTAGTTTTTAGTGCATTTATAAATAAAACACTGTAACTTATTTTTTTAAAATTTTTTTATTTTTAGCGCATCGACGCACGCGGCCCCATTGTTGAACAGTGGAACCAAAACCAACTGCACTTAGGCCAATTTCCAAATGGGTACATATAAACACCATAATATCGGACATTCTATCATATCTAGAATTTTTTGGAAAGTGGGGTCTAGAAGCATTTTCGATGCCCTTTCCGACAATGCATAGCGCATTGACGCACGCGGCCTCTTTGTTGAACAGTGGAACCAAAGCCAACAGCACATGTTTTTGGTTATTTTGATAGTTCTGACCTTATAATAAAATTTGTGATTCAATTTGTTATCCAATTTTAATTTATGATGTGCTCTCTGAATCGCCCTGTTACTGGTGTGCGTCTTTGCTAAAATTAAATTTTCCAATTTAAATTCCAATTTATTTTCACACACATGATGATGTGCAGCTTTCGTTCAAGGGAGAATATGTGTTTATGGATGTTTTGCAGTCGTCGATTGATTTTAATGTTAGTATTGTAGTTAATTGGTTGTCTCGCAATGGACTCTCAATTAATACACAAAAAACTAAAGTGATGTTCTTCGGGAACGTGCAGGATGATTCAATAAATGTTTCCATTTATAGTACGTCTATAAATGTTGTAAGCTCCATGAAGTGTCTTGGTTTGTTTCTTGATAGTGCTTTAGTGTTCGACGTGCATGTTAATTCTTTAGTGTCCAAGGTAAACTTCATTTTAAGGAAGTTATATTGTTTGGATTTAGTTCTGCCTAAGAACATAAGAATTCAATTGGTTCATGCACTCATAATGCCTCATTTTGTGTATTGTATTGAGGTTTTAGGGGTTTTGTCTTACGAAAGTTAAAACTTCTGTTCAATAAAGTTATGCGCTATGTTTATCATGTTAGATGTCGTGATCATATTTATCCGTATGTTAAAGAGTTCCTTGGTTGCACATTTGATAATTTTGTGAGTATTAGGTCAATGTTATTCTTCTATAAAGTATATAAAATGCAGACACCTTCTACTGTATTAGACCTTTTTACATTTTCCAGATCGAAGAGGAACAAACAAATACTTGTGCCGTGTTTGACTCCATTGTTGGAGAAGTCTTTTCTTGTAAGAGTATCTCGTGTATTTAACACTTTGCTACCAGAGCTTAAGATATTTAATTCCTCTTTAAATTGTTACAAACGAAAGTTATATGAGCATTTTAATAGCAGTGTAATATAAAATTCATGGTTTCTTATGTTAATTTGTTATCGAACTATAATTGCATGGCTGGTTTAAGACTTTTGCTTTAACATTGTATTCATTTGTTAGATTTATTGTTTTAAGAATCAAAACATTGTTAAATTTAAGTTTTTGAGAGTAGTAAATGTATAGTGGTTTTTGGAACCGATCATGGCCCTATGGGCTAGGTTTTTACATGAGCATACACATAGCCCAGAAAGTCTGCGTTCACCTTACTACTTTTCAAAAATGATGCTAAAACTTTAATAAATAGGTAAATGAGATCAGTTTTTCTTTCATAAATATGTTATTGGGACTCTTTACTACCAGAATAAAAAGAAAAATTCCAGAAAATATATTATTATTACGAAGATAACGGTAAAAAAGTGTTACAACTGCTAAATTAGAGCCCCAAAAAGTCTGCGTTCACTTTGAATGTTGCAATAATACCGTTAGTTTTTTTTTGAATTTTTTTGCAGTTTTCTCCCATTTTTAATCAATATTGTCACAACTGGTCATTCTGTGAGGTCGTTTGCACACTTAACTTAAACAAGAATGGAAAACAAGGGAAAAGAAATTGGCATCGATAAATGGAAAATTCTAGGTAAATAATGGAAAAAGGTATCGAAATATTGGCGAAACTGTAGATAGAACATATTAGTCTATACATAGAGTGATAATTAACTATAAACAAATCGGAATTTTGAAGTCAAAGCCCAGATCTGGACGGTCAAAGCTCAGTTTTGGACGGTCAAAAATATTATCAGATCGGGAGGAGAGTAACATAACTAATATAGTTAAAACAAACAGTCCGATAATTACTTCGAAAATTATTGAAAATGTGAAAATGGCATCCAAAAAAAGTATTTGTGCACAAACAGCCAGAAAAATACTGCATAAAGCTGGATATCACGGTATAGTCGCACGGCTAAAGCCGTACATATCACTAGTGAACAGGCAGAAGCGTATTGAATTTGCTAATGAATACATAAACAAGCCTCCAGTATTCCGGAATCAAGTCATATTTTCGGACGAAAGCATGTTCTATATGTTTGCAACAAAAGGACTTCAAACTGTTTGGAGAAAACTCGAACAGCGCCTGAAAAACAAAATCTTGGTTTACACTGTAAAAAATGGCGGGGTGCTGTTTTGGTTTGGGGGTGTGTAGCAGCTTCTGGAGTGGCCCAACTTGTATTTATTGAATCGACAATGGACAAGTATGGTTACCTAAACATCATGAAGCGCAATTTGAACCAAAATGCAGAAGAACTTGGCTTAGCTACGAAATTTTGGTTGCAACAACATAACGTTACTGCGAGATTGTAAGGTTTTGGCTCCTATATAATGCCCAGATCTGGGTTTTGACGTAAAAATTCTGGTTTGTTTATAGTTAATTATCACTCTATGTATAGACTAATATGTTCTACCTAGAGTTTCGCCAATATTTCGATAGCTTTTTCCATAATTTACCTAGAATTTTCCTTTTATCGATGCCAATTTCTTTGCTCTTGTTTTCCATTCTTGAAATAAATTACTTTTTTAAGTTAAGTGTGCAAGCGACCTCACAGAATGACCAGTTGTGACAATATTGATTAAAAATGGGAGAAAACTTCAAAAAAATTCAAAAATACTAACGGTATTATTGCAACATACAAAGTGAACGCAGACTTTTTGGGGCTCTAATTTAGCAGTTGTAACACTTTTTTACCGTTATCTTCGCAATAATAATATATTTTCTGGAATTTGTCTTTTTATTCTGGTACTAAAGAGTGCCAGTAACATATTTATGAATGAAAAACTAATATCATTTACCTATTTATTAAAGTTTTAGCATCATTTTTGAAAAGTAGTAAGGTGAACGCAGACTTTCTGGGCTATGTGTAAATAAATAATAATAATACAATTTGATAGATAAAAGTTGTGTTCAGAACTTGCAAAATATTTCTACTTGCAGCAGTTTTCCCGTTTAGTGGTAAAAATGCGTTCCCGTACTCCAAAATCTAGCAAGACTTGCACTTCTCTTTAAACAAATATAGCCCCGAATTACACCCTCTTATCCTGTTTTCTGCCGTACAATATTGGCCTAGTAGAAACTAGCAGCATGTCATCTAAATACTAGAGCTGGCATTCGATATTTCCAAAATTAGATATTTTCGATATTTCATTTCAAAAAATCGATAGCTATCGATATTATCGTTTATTTGTCCTCACCATTAATTTGGAAATAAAAATGGCGGAAATGTCTATACTTTTGTTGACATTTCGCAAAAGTACTTCACAGAAATATAAATAAGAAAAAACAATTGCTTTTATTTAATAGAAAGACACAAATGCTCTGTTCCAGAACCTGCAAGAAGCTACTATTTTTTACTACGATAACATTTTTTCCTTTATGTTATCGGAAAAAATAGTAAAACTTAGTATATTCTTGCAGTTCTGGAACAGACCAAAAAATCAAATTTACTACCCTGAAAAATTTTCCTACGAGCTTACTTTCTCACAGCCACAAGACCGAAAAGCAGCGTAATTTCTATTAATGGCTTTGTTCCTCTACTTTTTTAATAGTAAAAGTAGCAAAAGAGAGAAGTACTCTCTTCTCTCAGAAAACTGTGAAAATTGCTCTCACATAACAAGTTTTGCACAAAAGTAAAGAAACGCAAAAATAGTAGATCTGGCAGCAATGTCAAAAAACAAACAAGGCTGCTTAAAAAAATAACAAAGAAAATAAATTTCACTGTTTTTTATTTCACTGGTTTAAATTTTAATTATTTTATTTCATTTCTTTTAATTGTAAAATAAATGTCAAATCAGCAGTTTGACAGATTTTCAACTTTTTACACAACGAAATTTGTCGAGCAGAAAGTAGTAAAGGAGAAAGCCATTTTGGCTCTATCTCCTCTCTCACTCTCCTAAAAATTGCTTCCAGTTTTACTACTTTTTGGGGTTAAGGAACGCTTTCCGAGTTAAAAATGGTAAAACTTGAAGAAACTTTAACGTAAAGGAACAAAGCTAATATCGATAGAAAAAGGTATCTATCGATTTTGAATTTTAAAAATATAATCGATATTATCGATAGTACCATCGATTTTTTGCCAGCTCTAGTGTGTACTAGAGCTGGCAAACCATCGATATTCCCAACATTAGATATTTTCGATATAATAGTTTAAAATATCGATTACTATCGATATTATCGGTAAGCTGTCAACACCATTAATTTGGAGATGAAAATGGAGGAAATGTCAATGCTTTTCTTGATATTTTGCACAAGTAGTTCACAGAAATGCAAAGGACAATAAAAAATTGCTTTTATCTTATAAAAATATTAAAAAAATACATTTTACCTTTCCGAAAAATATGTACGTGTGACTACGGGCTTGTTTTCTCACACACACAAAACCGAAAAGCAGCGAAATTTCTATTTATTTTAATGAGTTTTGGGTTGGGGGTTTTTGTTCCGATAATATCGATAGGCAAAACTATCTATCGATATTTAATTTTTAAAAAACAATCGATTTTATCGATAGTGCCATCGATTTTTTGCCAGCTCTAGTGTGTACCCCACTTAAGTAAGCGGGGTACACACGATCAGTTTTGACTGTCGATTATTCGGAATTATCGATAATTGTCCAACCGTCCAGCAAGCACAAAATATATATTTTTTTTTTATTAGTAGTATTTTTTTTATTTGAGTCTTCTTCTTTTCGGTAATAAGTATATACATAGCGAATGGTTGACAAGCTAAAATCTTAGAACTATTGTTGTCTTGTTCTATACTACAGTGAATTAATGAAATTAATGCTACATGCGAAATGTGACAAAGCGTAATGAAAAATAAATAAACAAATTAATAGATGTAAACATAAGGCTTGCTCACGGCCTCAACAGTGACGATCAGAGCAAATTTGTCTGAAATAATAAATAAATATATTAACACTTAAAACTAAATAACAAAATCGAGCTGTTCAATACAATAACAAACAGTGTTTATGTAGTATTAACTAGAAAATAAAAGTTGTAAATATCACAGATAAGGATAATTAGCGATAGCTCATGTTAATTGAGCTGTAAAATATTAACAGTTAAGAAAAGTTGTGCATTTGATTCGAGTAGTTACACTATATATTAACTAGATGGGTTAACTTAAAGAACGTACTATCCTCTATGGGATCCAGGTACTGATGTCTTGTAGAATTGTGGCAGTGTGTAATGGGCCGATTCCGTACAGCGAGGCGAGTCATGTCGCGTCGTCTATCGTCTCTGCGACAAAATTTAAAAAATGCACTACGTACAGCGATAGAAAATAATCGTCGATAACAAGTTATTTTTATTTATTTTTTATTTTATTTTTATTCGTTAGTAAAAATGAATGGCGACAGCTAATTTGTTGTCGGTGGAAAATGAACATTACGGCGACAAAATTTGACGTCGTCGTGCGACTTTTGCCATACGTAATGGAAAAATTGCAACTGGCAACGCGACACGACTCGCCTCGCTGTACGGAATCGGCCCATAAGTTTCCATATCGTTGTTAAGAGGCTCATTCAGCACACCAACCGGCGATAAGTATTCTGTGTCGTTCCAGGAAGAATATTTTTCCATGTCGTATATTATGGACATTAGTGGGTTTTCGTGTGTGGCTAGCCCTTCTACAAATTTCCGAAGATGATATTGCGCGTACTTACAAAATGGAACAACGTCAGCTGCGTTGTAGATGTAAGTATTTGAAAATTTTTTAATTTCATTTTCATAATGTTTATTGACGCACTTTCTCAGTATCTTCCTTTCTAGAATCTCCAATTCGTTGGCAACTATTGGCGATATAGAAAACCAGATCGGGATTCCGTAGGCTAGGATGGACCTGATTGCCACTTTATACAGGAGAAGTTTGGTTCTCTGCGGTAGGTGTTTGTTATTTAATATATATGAAAACCTCGCTAATATTCCTTTCACTTTCTGCAATGTAGAGCGAACATGCGGATTAAATTTTAGCAGATTATTGAAGTTCACACCAAGATACTTAATGGATGAACAAAATGGTATATCAACTCCATCTAAGGACAATTTCAGTGATTTGCTTTCAGGAACGAAGTATCTTGGGCACTTCCCTGAGGCATTGCGTATGCAAATTGCAGCGGACTTAGATGCGTTGATTTGAATTCCCCAACTCTTGCAATAGTTGTTTATTCTTTGTAGATGTGCAGCGGCAAAATTTAATGCGTTTGCAGGTGAAGGACTATGGGCATAGATGAGACAGTCATCTGCATACAAAATGGCTTGGGACTGACGACCGATGTGTGGAAAATCATGCAAAAATATGTTGAAGAGAAACGGGGCAAGTATACTACCTTGCGGCACACCACTCTTCACATCTCCCGTTGTGGAATTTGTATCTTTAATCTGTACCATGAACTTACGGGTGTTGAAGAAACTTTGCATGATTTTTACAATGAAGGGATCTATACCCAATTGAATCATTTTATATAGAACCCCGATGTGACAGACCGTGTCAAATGCTTTTTGTATATCCAGGGATATGGCCACGGTACAACTTTTCCTTCTTAGATTTGTCGTTATGTCGTGGTGGAATTTAAGGAGAGCGTGATGAGTGGAATGCCCTCGTTTGAAACCAAATTGGAAATTTGAAATTGCATCAAGAGTAAAACTGTTTTCAATTTTCTCTTTCAGAATCAGTTCCAAGATCTTGCCGATATTTGATAAAAGAGAGATAGGACGGAAACCCTCAACATTGTTACTGCATCCTTTCTTCTTTATGGGTATAATTTTGGCAACTTTCCATTGCGTAGGAAAATATCCATTATTGATGCAGTTATTAAAAATGCAGGTAAGTAGGTTGACTGTGGAATCTGGAAATTTCCTGATGATAAAGTTGGAGACCCCATCAGGACCACAGGATTTCTTTGAGTTTACGTTTACAATAATGTTTCTTATTTTTTCAGGGGTGACAAAATGGTATGTATCTGGATTTTCCAGCGCATTAAAGCACAAAATATTTTGTGGTTGCCTGATGACTGACAAAAGTGAACGGTCAAAACTGATCGTGTGTACAGTCAAAACTGATCGTGTGTACCGCACTTAATTGTACCATGCACTAGAGCTGGCAAAAATAATAATATCGATTATTATTTAAAAATTCAATATTGATAGATAGTTTTGCCTATCGATATATTATCGGAATAAAAACCCCTAACCTGAAATCCATTGAAATAAATAGAAATTTCGCTGCTTTTCGGTTATGTGTGTGTAAGAAAGAAAGTCTGTAGTCACACGTACACATTTTTCGGTAAAATAAAATGTTTTTTTTTTCATTTTTTATAAAATGAAATGAAATGAGTGGCAACGCTATGCTGTGGTAGAAGTGAATTTTTTTGCCTCTTAGTTGGAATTCAGAAAAAGTAATCTATTTAATAAGAGAGTGAATTAAAAGTGCCAAATTTTCATAAAAAAATAGTCGTAACCTCTCAAATATATGAAATTTCGAAGTGACTTTGCTGCAATACACTAATTTAATTAAAGTGAAAAACAAAATTTTTTGCACGCTGCCATTTGTGTTTTTTTGCTGTTTGGAATCACCGAGTCCAGAAATTTCAATTGCGGAGTAGCCGTCGATCTATTGGGATATTGTTGTGTGAAATATTAGTACTGATTAAAATTGAAACTTCACGCCGCCTGCAAAATTTAAAATTCTACGCCGTCAAAATCTTACTACACGCTGTCAAATCTTTTTGCCGGCGTTATTTTTTTTTTATGCCAGCACTGTTCTCCAGCCCAACTAATCAAAAGTAAACAACATCATTTCATCGTCATTTCAATCAAATCGACTATTTTTGTTCATCTGAAATTCTTACCTAAAAAGAAAATAAAAATAAACGAAATGACATATCCTTGCGGTGTATGTGATACTGATACTACGGGGACAAAAAGTATAGAGTGCGGATCTTGTGAATTGTGGTTTCATGCAAGCTGTGAAAAAGTGCCAAAAACATTGTTTGATATGTTGCACAAATACAAAAACGTCAACTATACTTGTGCCAAATGCTTGCAAAATCCGCCTGACAATTCTGATGATTCCTTGAAGACAGAAATGCGTAAACAATTTGCATCTATGAAAGATTCCTTCCAATCTCTTTCTACTGAAATGAAAAATGAAATTGCGGAAGTGCGGACGGATCTGTCGAAAGGGCTACAAGAAATCAAGGAGGACGTTACAAAATGCAAAGAACTTGTTGCTTCGCATGATGTTGCTAATAAAAATCGGTTTATTGAACTTGAACTGCAGAACCATATGTTACACCATAGATTGAATAGAGCTGACATTATAGTAACTGGGCTACCTCAAGATCTGAATAATTTAGATGATATGGTTGTTAATATATGTGCCTTTTTAAACGTTGGCATCGCACCTGAACACATCAACAAAGTCATGTACATAAAAAGGCGTAGATCAATACTGATTAAATTCAACTTTGTAGAGAAGCGTGATCAAGTTATGAATGCCTATTACAAGTCTAAATCACTCAAAGTGGCTGA
The DNA here is from genome assembly GCF_047663935.1 of Musca autumnalis. Taxonomy (NCBI): domain Eukaryota; kingdom Metazoa; phylum Arthropoda; class Insecta; order Diptera; family Muscidae; genus Musca; species Musca autumnalis. The sequence continues at coordinate 106,378,438 of NW_027411644.1, forward strand.
CGTTATTGGAGGATCGGCTGAAACTCGGGTATATTTAAACGACAATCTGTCATACCTGGCCAGTAAACTGCTGAATATTTGCTTGAAGCTTAAGAGAGACAACAAAGTTACAGCTTTCCGTATCATAAATCGTGAAATTCTTAAAGCGCAAATAACCCTCCCCAACCAAGAATCCAAGGAGTTGAATCTACATCAATGTATCGACTTTTTCAAAACCAATTCCATTTCTTTTTGATACTATAATGTCTTTTTTACCTTGATTTCACTCTCTTATGTTTTTTTTTTACCAATATTGTATCTCATATTTCCAATTAAGTGGCTGTGCCACTGTAAATGCATTAATTGTTTCATATTGAAATCGCTTGTTTTGAATTTTTCAACATGATATGTATAGTTCATTTAAATTCGACCCCCCAAACATATGAATATTGTATAAAAATTGATGACTCATAACCTAAATCTTGGTCCTGTAGGCACTGATAATCAAATAATAAAAAGATTAACATCGACTTTTTCCAGAAATCTGAATATTGGCCATGTAAATGCCCAAAGTCTATGTCCGTCTAACTCTAACATGAAATTGGAAGAATTTAAAAACACTTTTAATGATTCCGGCCTAGACATAATTGGAATTTCTGAAACATGGTTTAAACCACACATGTTCTCTAGTTCTCTATCAACTCCCAATTATAATCTGGTTAGAAATGATCGTCCTTCTCGTAGAGGTGGCGGTGTCTGTTTATACATTGCAAAGCATTTAAAGTATAAGGTGGTTTTCAGGGGAACTCGGTATGGTACTTGCGAATCGTTATTTATTGAGATATTTGGAAATAATACTTCGTTCATTGTAGGTGTTGTGTATCTACCAACTGGTGCAATTGATGTTTTCGAAGATCTACATATGGACATATTTGATCGTTACTCTAATATTGTTATCATGGGTGACTTCAATTACAACCTATTTGAACTGGCCAAGTCATATAATTTTCGTACTGTTACTGATAGATGTGGTCTTCACTGTTTGCATAATTCTCTCCCAACTCATTTATGCCTTCGTACGGGAAACAGCTCATTACTTGATTATTTTTTAATCTCTGAACCGTCTTTTAGTGCTCACCATTGTCAATTGCAATATCCGTTCTTTTCCTCTTATCACAGCTTCATATTCTTGTCTGTTGAATTTTCATACCAGTCGAGACAAAATTGGATAGAGTTTAAAGACTACAATAGATTTAGAATTGAAAACTTTATACATCTCATTGAAGAAACTGAGTTGCTTTCTATATTTGATACCAACGATGTTGATCACCAGTTATCTATAGTAAATCACGTCATTAACTTACTCCACACACAAGTTCCTTTAATTAGATGTAATCGTGTTTCTAATGATCATGCTTGGATTAACTCTCCGGAAATAATTCAAGCCAGGAGGCTAAGAGATAGAAGTTACAGTACTTATCTTCGCAATCCTACTGAAGAAAACTGGAAGAATTATACCCGCTTAAGAAATAAGACAAAGTCAAGAATAAGAAAAGCCAGGTTTAAATACGGAAGTGGACTTTTCTCCAATGTGAGTGGTTCCCAGATGTGGTCTAAATTACGGCAGTTGGGCTGTACCAGCAAAGAAAACTCCGCTTGTGAAGAAACTGATGTTGAAAATATTGCAATTGATTTCCTGGACAACATGCGGCCTGCTGACGATATTTCCTTCAATTTTGATGAAGTTGTGGATCGTTCTGACTCTTTTTCATTTCGCTCTGTATCAGAGTGTGAGGTATCTATTGCTCTGAATTCTATAAAATCAAATGCTTTAGGCTGTGACTTGGTTCCTATAAAATTCATTAAACTGATTTTTCCATTTGTCTCTTCTGTTTTGCTACATTTGATCAACACGATTCTTACTACTTCTAAATTTCCTTCTGCTTGGAAGTTGGCTCGGGTGGTACCAATTCCTAAGGATGATCGTGATTCTGCTAATACATTTAGACCAATTTCGGTACTACCGTCCATGTCCAAGATTGTAGAGAAAATTATGAAAGACCAAATACTAGAGCATTACCAACGCCACTCATTTTTCAGTCCGTTTCAGTTTGCTTTTCGCAAACATCATAACACTACCTCGGCTGTACTTGCTATTACAGATTCTGTCAGGCAGCAGTTAGATGTGCATCATAGCTGTACGCTGGTTTCTCTAGATCTTACAAAGGCATTCGATCGCATTAGCCATGTTATTTTGTTAAAAAAAATTCGTGATCATTTCAACTTCTCAAAAACTGCATGTAAATTGATTTATTCCTACCTCTTAGATAGAAGACAATATGTCTCAATAAAAGGTGTAAACTCGAGTGTGGGTTTTGTGACTTCCGGTGTTCCGCAGGGATCTATTTTGGGACCTATTCTGTTTCTTTCCTACATAAATGATGTTGTTTCTGCTATGAATAGCCCCGTTTGTCAGCCCTACGTTTTTGCGGATGATATATATTTATTATTCAAATCATATTCTTCTGTGGAGTCTATAAATGCCCACCTCCTATTCGTCTCTGACCTATTCTCACTAAGCAAGTTAGAAATAAATCCGGTAAAAACTAAAGCAATGTATTTTCATCCTCGAAATAGTACCTCGTACCCTAACATAATGGTCTGTGGACAGTCTATTGAGTTTGTTGATTCTCTAAAATGTCTCGGTATATTGGTTGATGTTGATCTAAATTTCAATGACCACATAAATGGAATTTCGAAAAAGATTTGTCTTATTTTGAGAAGACTTTACAATTTAAAAGCTTATACCCCAAGGAACATAAGAAGACATCTAGCTTTTTCTTTATTGATGCCCTTAATCAATTACGGTCTTGAAATTTATACTGGGACTTGGTCCTATAACATAGACTTAGTTGAGAAAATAGTGCGTAAGATTGTCCGGTATGTTTTTCAACTGAGAGTACATGACCATGTTCGAGTAATTGAGCTAACTTCTGATTTACTTGGATTAAGTTGTCGTGATTACATAGATCTACGTACAGTCTTACATTTCTATAAAATTATGAAATCACAACAACCTGAAATTTTAGTGAGTGAGTTCGCTTTTATACATTCCACTCGTAATGTGCAAATTGACGTTCCCATATCTCATTCTTCTGCCCTTGATCATTCATTTCTAGTGCGTGTTTATCGAGTCTGGAATTATCTACCTAACTCGCTTAAAATGTTTTGCTACACTGACCATACTTTTAAAAAGAAATTAAAAGCGTTCTTAAATGGTGTTCCTATTTAATTTGAATTTCTTGCTTCCAATTCAATTTTTATATATTGCCGCAGCAGGACTCTTTATTACTTTTTTCTTATTTTTTCCAATATTCATTTGGCCGGGGGGCCGTATATCAACATTATTGAATTAATTTTTTTAAATGGCCTTCTGCCATGGAATCTAAATTTTAATTGTAATCTCACAATACATGTATAATTGGCCTTGTAGGCTTTCTTTGTATTGATAGCGAATAAATAAATAAATAAATAAATAAATAAAATAAAGTCAGTTGTTTATTCTCCTTAAATTTCTGTGAACTACTTTTGCATAATTTCAAAAAAATAATTGATATTTCCGCCATTTTCATCTCCAAATTAATGGCGATGACAACTTAACGATAATATCGATAGCAATCGATATTTTAAAATATTATATCGAAAATATCTAATGTTGGGAATATCGATGGTTTGCCAGCTCTAATCTCTGGTCCTCACAGTTGGAAAAAACGTATTTTGGGTATTCTACACGATATGTTTTTTACATATGGATTGTCTCTTTGGATATACATTTTGTATATAAAAAGTGACAACCCATATGTAAAAAACATATCGTGTAGAATACCCATTAAATGCAAATTTTGGGCGTTCTGTGTCACCCTGTATTTTTGATAACTTTTGTTATCGTTGCGAAGTTTCGTTGCTATCTTCACGCAGGTCGCATATAGATCTTTTTTTTTTTGCAAGTATAGTTAGGGACTACCCCCAAAACTAAAAAATCTTGCCTCTCTACCTCCTCGAATCGCACATAAGTGCGGTTATAAAAGACTGTTGTTCGTTGGAGCGTTTCAGTTCTACAAACTATTCACACCGCAACGGTCAGCATACATTTCATAACGTAAAACATGCCTGAAGAAAAGAAAAAGTTACAAGATGAGTTACGGGAAATACTCGGTACTGATGAATATCCTCTTGTTAAGAAAACTAAACTTTGTGATTTGACTGAGGAGCAATTAGTTACAATGTTAACAGAACGACAAATAACCGTAGAGTATCCAATTGACCGTCTTTTATGCGAAGCATTGCTTATGAGTGTTGTGGAAAGTGACACAGTGGCTTTGGTAGAAGTGGTAAAAATTGATTCCTTAACGGTTTTACAACTGGAAGAGGCAATAAAAAAAGTTTCAAAACCAAGAAAAACCATACGTGAAATACAACAAGAACTGGCGAAAAATTGTGGATTTGGCGATGACATCATTTGGGATCAGTAAGTATGGCCGACTTCCGTATTGTCAGTTGCTTTGTATTCGTGCATGAAACTAGGGTTCTTAACTCGAGCTCCCCACTACTTTAGAACCCCTAGTTTGATGCACGAATACAAAGCAACTGACAATACGGAAGTCAGGTCATTAATCAATTATTTAAAACGTAATTACTTTTTGCGGACACATTATGCATTTGCCTCATACTTTGGCTCAAAGTGTAAATTACTTACTAGAACTTGTATAAGATGTATATATAAGATGTAGCTATGTAGATATTGATGACATGTCATTATTCTGTTACTTTACAGATTGAGCAAAAAAGACAGCGAAATTATGAAATCCAAAATCAAACAACTAATTCCAGACCAGGAAACCGGCCAGAAGGCCATTGAAAAAATGCGAGAGAATATTTTCGAAAGTCTATGGGCACAAAGTAAATATCTATGGTGATTATTTGTTTATTCGTTATGAGACTAAAAATATCCATTTTCTACAGGAAAATATACAAATTGTAATTCAGTCACGTACATTTTCTATGTTATGGTAACAGAAGAAGTAGATTTTAATGCTGCACCTGATTCTACAAAGTATTCCTGTCATCCGGTTTTTCGTTGCAGAAAATGTGTTGGTATGTATCAAGTCCCTTGTCCCTTCTGGGATGTTTGTGGAACAATTATTATTATATATCTACATACATACATCCATTAAAATCACTGTAGACACAGTATTAAAGTTCTCATATTTAAGACCTCACTGTGTGTAGCAAATAATTAACCACAAATGTGAATTGTAAATCACAACATTTTTACAAATAATTTTATTTACATTTGTTCTTTCTAGCCGGCAATGATAGTCGTTCTTGCTGCATGGTGTATGTAGATGAGACAGGACGTGTGTATCAAGATTGGAAATCTTTTGTTGAAGACAATGTTTTGCCTGGCGGTACTATGGTATCACCTCGACGTGGAGTATACAATTTCGATAGAAAGGGCGATGTGATTTTGGATGTTTATTGCACCCCAAGTGGCACAACAGGGGCTAAAATTATGAATGTCGCACAAACAAGCTCAGCAGTATTGGGTGTTGGGGCAGCATGTGTGCCAATAGCTGCACTTACTTTACCCGTTGCCGCACCGGTAATGGCAGTAGCTGGGCTTGTCGGTTTAGGTGTTGGAGCTTTTTCAACCATAACATCAGCTTTAAATTTAAGTGATCGCCATAAACACGAACAATCCATTAGCATAACGGATAGTCAAGCTAGAGGCAGTTATTTGGGTATTGCAGGTGGAGTTCTTGGTATGGCGGCCGCAGGTGCAACACGAGTGTTAAATTCCATGGCTGTTGCAGGGAAAGCGACTGCGGTAAGTGAAATGATACTTTGTTGTACATAGTTTCATATAATTTAATTTTTTCCCAGGGCATTGAAGTAATTGTTAATGGTATTAATATATCAACAATACTTGTTTCTGGTACTGGCATTGCTAATGGCGTTTTGGATATCATATTTGTAAGACGATTTTTATTGAGCTCGAATATCTCAAAATAAAATAAATATTTACGTTTGTTTCTTTCTTTATAGAAATACAGAGACGATGATAAAATTTCTACAATGGATGTATTGCAATTGTCTGCTTCGTTAGTGCTCTTCACACATTCAGTCTACAACTTCCAATTAGCATCACAAATTGCTAATGAGGCTCGCACAAACTCAATCAGAAGTTATCGTGAAACTTTAAGTAATCGCCAGAGGTGAGTTTAGAACCCTGTTACTTATCCGAAAAAAAGGAATTTCTTTTAAATTTATTGATTACTCCCTAGACGCATGTTCGATAAAATGTCCAAGGAAACCGTTCGTATTCGTGGCGATACTCAAGGAAAAATGGATATAATACGAAATATTAATAAAATACCAGATCGTCAATACTTGAATGATTTATTTAAAGTAAACAAACGTTTAAACGAAGCCAAGGTACGACCTGCATTTGGCAAAGGCGATGAAGCTGTTGTCCTTAATAACGAAATGCCTGTTGATACAGCATCCCTACGCCAAAATGTTAATTTATTGGAACAAGTTTCACAACCAATACCAGCAACGCACACTGATAATAACCATACACCAGCTGTGGCTCATACAGCACGTCTATTGTTAAATGGAAAAGTTGGTGGTGTTAACGGCGCAGACGGTCTACTAAATTTAGAAGAAACCCTTAATGACCGAGAAATTAGCGGATCATCCGGTAAAACAATGGAAGTACTAAGAGGTCTGAGTGTTATTTTGCCCACTGGTGGAATCATTGAACTCATTCGATTCGGTGAAAGGTTTTTGACACAAGTTGCCGATGGCGAAAAATTCCAAGATGTCATTGAGGCTATGGCTTCAAAACTTCCTGAGAAAGTCGTAGTTTTTGTTTTTGAATTAGCACAGCGTTTCATTGAAGACATGATGCCCGAAATTGCTCGTGTTTTGAAATTTAACATATCGACCGAGTCCGCGTTATATCGTATTCTTAAATATATTTTAACAAGAATAGAAAATTGCACCTATGAATGCATTGTCACAAAACGCCAGGAAATATTACAATATTTAAGAAGATATTATCTCTCATTAAATTGCAATAATACTCAAGCCAACTCGAAAAAATGTAGTAAATGCGATGGTTGGTATTATATATGCCAATTATAGATTAAACAAAAATATTATAAAATATCCATGACATTTTAAGTCTTCTTTGGTGCCTTATTTACACAAATACACACGCGTGCTCAACGTTTCTAAATTCACAAAATGTAGATACTTATAAGCAAACATATCAAAAGCAATGCTTTTAAAACTGTAGTTACTAAAAATAATTATCTTCCCAATATTTATTACTTAATTTAATCTTTAATTGTTAAACTACAAATTTTCGCGTATGTTTATCATTACTTATAAGCAACTCATTGTTTTTGCAATAAAGTGTAATAAGATATTGTATACATTTTATATTTTTATGGGCCGATTCCGTACAGCGAGGCGAGTCATGTCGCGTCGTCTATCGTCTCTGTGACAAAATTTAAAAAATGCACTACGTACAGCGATAGAAAATAATCGTCGATAACAAGTTATTTTTATTTTTTTTTATTTTATTTTTATTCGTTAGTAAAAATGTACGGCGACAGCTAATTTGTTGTCGCCGGAAAATGAACATTTCGGCGACAAAATTTGACGACGTCAGGCGATATTGCCATACGGAATCGAAAAATTGCATTTGACAACGCGACACGACTCGCCTCGCTGTACGGAATCGGCCCATTATTTCTACTGCAGTTTTGAATTCTTTACCCGCCTTCAATAAATACGTTTTGTGTAATTCAGTAACTAAATATATACACGAAAAACTTTAAGATTTTTGTCAATCCAATTTTGAGATGATTTGGGGTTAAATCAACACAAAAATCGACAATGCTATTCTCGAAATATGAATGTATCGCCATAGATATAAAAACTATACGAGGGCTAATAGATAAGGGTATTATTTACAATTAACCATTTTTGATGACAAAAATTCGCATTTTTTATTAGGCCAGAAACTTATCTATTGGCCCTCGTATACCGTGTTGTGCATATCAAAAGCAACAAATCCAGTATTCTGAATTAAACCAATATTTGGATCCGTTACAATTTTTTAAAATGTAATATTTTGTGCCCAGCTGTTTTTTGTTACGTACAGAGAGCTTTCAACAAGTTGTTACTGTACTTTGTAGCTGGATGGGATAACAACAACAACAATATTGACTGATCCTCGAGAATGGGGATCAGTGTTGCCGTTTTGGGCATTTCGGCCCAAATTTGGGCCGAATAAAAAATAATTTTTAATTTTGGGCCGATGGGCGGCCCAAATTAATTTTGGGCCGTTTTTATGCTAATAAATTTTAACAATATTTTATAAAATTTTATAAAATATCAAATATTAGTCTTTGGGCTATTATTACATGCTTACTTTTACTATTGGATGGATTTGAAAACGTAAAATAAAGCAATTTGGCGGCATTAAAAATATAATTTTCACATTAAAACATAATGCCAAGAAGGTCCTAGTAGTTTAATGGTCACTTTTAACTTTTAGTTACCCGGGTTTTGAAATATATTTTTCATGATACTTAAGTATTTGGTAATGATTCATGCATTGTGTTCATAAATAAAAACAGTTCATAATAATTTGGTGGCAACGGAATCATGCCAAGCTAGAGTTTTTTTTCTATTTTTGGCATATATTTTACCTATAATTAACAACCTTAAGAATGAATTTCAAGCAGATAGCTCAGGTCTATCCTATTTATATCCGAGTGTCAACTAAAATTGTCCTTTTTTATATAAAAAAAATAAATAAAAAAGAGCATGAATATATTGACATTGACTAAAAAAATAAATCGTACCAGCTCGAAACTTCATAAATATTTTTAGGCACAAAAGCAGACAATTACATTTATGCACTCTTACTTAACAGAAAATGAAAAGCTTGAAAAAAATGTGCTGCTTTGGAGTTTTATATTAAATTACTAGAACAAAATAATAAGAGAATAGACTACAAAAGTGACCCAAATACCCCCCTTTATTACAACTCTTCTTTTGTTATAGTTTGGATTTTGCGTACAGATTTATAGCGTTTCGGCTAACTTAAATTTGAAAGTAATGATTAATATTGAAGGAGGATCGTATTTGTATTAACGTTTAGTGTGAAAATTACACTTTTAAGGCATCCAAATTGTTTTTTTTGCGTTTTCAAATCCAATAGTAAAAAAAGGATGTAATGATGGCCCTTAAACTACTAAATACAATTACTCCATATAAGGTAACCTCAAACGAAGTTTTGCCTATTATGAACCAGGTATTACATTTTCCCAGACTTGTAGAAAGTGACCCCGATTTAATAGTAACAGATTAGAATTTGCTAAGACTCGCTGAAACTATACTTTCTTTCATCTCAAAGAGCACATCTTATAATACCTTTGCAATTTTTGTTGTTGAAAAATAGTGCATATTCTTGAGGTTAATGGCCATCTGCGAAACCATCTTTTTGTAAAAGCGTTTTGCGGCACCAACGATAGCTCGAATACGGATGGGCCGATCATACTATATTTTTGTATGCGCTTTAGGGACCTAATAAAACAGAATTAAAACAATATTTTTTTTAAAAATTTTGAGCTGTCAAAGTCACAATTTCGATTTTAACGAAAAAAATTGACTGTTTTTGTTAAAAAATTTGGCAAAATATTTTTTTTTTTAATCTGTCTCGTTTAAAGGCAAGCGTTTTATGTATTTAATAAGCTCACATGAATAATATAATAAGGTCATATGAAGATCGGTCAACTCGTTTTAGAGCTATCGTTGGCACCGACTTCAAAAACGCCGTTTCGAGAAACACGCACTTAAAGTTTATATGCTACATTCAAATCACAATAAATTTTTGCCTTCCAATCATTATATCTCAGACAGTTTTTTTTGCGATTTTTCTAAAAGTAATAAAAGGTATCTACGAGAAATATATTGCTCTGTTCCAGAACCTGCAAGAATCTACTATTTTTTACTACGATAACCTTTTTTCCTTTATGTTATCGGAAAAAATAGTAGAAATTAGTAGATTCTTGCAGTTCTGGAACAGACCTTATATTTTTGTTTTAATTTTTAATGTTGGGCCGTTTTAGGTCATTTTGGGCCGTTTTTAGGAAAATTTTGGGCCGAAAAATAATTGTCGAACGGCAACACTGATGGGGATTGCAAAACAAAAGCAACAATAGAATATTATTAGAAATGATTATGCTATTTGTTTCTATAAGATGTACTTTTGACTTAAATTTACTTTTTGGGGCATGGTAGTGTCATTTTAGAAAGAATTTGCATTGTTATCCTCTAACAGTGTCGCCACTTTCTACCACTTTTCCCATGGTCTGGAGAAAATATCATAATACCCCCAAATAAAATTGTTTCCCCTCGTATAACAATTTAAATTTTAAAATATTCATTCCGAAAGTGGTTTAATATCAACCGTTCTTTTGTTTGCCGTATAATAAAAAAGTTACACAACCGAATATTGGCAAACACAATACATCCTGGTGTAAACCCCTTGAGGCCATCGGCACATTGTGGCTAAAAACGTCGGGGAAACTTTAAATTTAATGCGAATACGAACTTCCAAGAATTAGTTGGGACCTCTTATTTCCACTATATGGGCTATAGTACTTCGCAGAAGAAGCTTTGAAAACAATTTGAAAAGTTATACAGCTCCCAACTCAAACGACACAACGGTCAAGAATCCATTGTTTCAATCAACAGTGGGTAATTTATCGACATATGGCTAAATAATTCAGGTTTTTATATATTTTGTTATTAAATCTTATTTTTAATATAATTTATTAAAAATAAAATAAAAAATAAAATTGGGTCGCTTAAACCATATAAAACATTGAATTTTCTTCCAGTGTTTCACAAATTGTGTTCCTTTGGGTATGACAATGGTTTCTTGGAGCAACTTGCAACTAAATTAAATGCCGCGGGGCCCCCAATTAAGAATAAAATATTGTGTCGAAAGGTAAGAATTCAAAAATGGATCTGTCTGTTTACCAATAGATTGTACACAAATTGTTAAAGAAAGTTGTCTGTTATCACACTTTGTTTACATTTCTTAACTAAGAACTTGCAAGTTATTGCTATAGCAATAATTTGCAAATAACTAGACACATATAATATTATGGCAAACAAGAAAGTACATAACGGAAAGCCTCTTTTGTCAGCTTGAATCTATGTAAAAATCTGCGAAGAAATATAATATACATTTTAAATTGATCAATTTATGATTTATACTTTAAAACACTTATGCTAAGTTTACATTTACGAAATCCACTCGATTTCAACTGTCAATTTCATAGCCCAAACGTCAAATGAAATCTCATCTGGATTTCATTTGACGTTTAAAATTTTCACTTTCCAGAAAACACAAAGGGGGTTATTCTGAATGAAAACTTCCCGTGAGTTTTGCCTCTATGCCGTTTCAACTTAAAGGAGTTTTCACTCATAATAACCCACAAACTATTCATGAAAATCTCACCTCCTTAAATGTACTGGCAATTAATTTTAAACGTGTATTCACGGTATTAGCCAAGAATACTGATTTCAACATTTTCTCCGGCAAATGTAGATTACGCACTAACCAATAGGACAACTGGGTTGGATCTGTGGGCATTGTGTCGATTTTGTGCTGCGCCAATTGCGTACGAGCTTTTTCAATAATTGTTGTCATATTATGTGTCTCGTAGACATGGGCCGGCCATTGTGTAGTGGCGGCCTGAAAACGTCTATAGGGTTCTTGCATTGACGGATTATCTCGAAAACGATTCATTGAACCCATATTCATTTGTTTCAATGGTTCGGGTAGATAAATATCGGGTAATATTTTAACAAAACCCGTACATTTCATGCGGTGATGTGAATTTATGTATTCAAGCGGTCTGAAAGGAAAATATGTTTTGGATTATTAGCCAGTACATGTTTCTCAAATTTCCCCCGCATACTTACACTGTCAAATCATTAACTTTTGTCACAAATCTCTGCAATGCTCTAGACTTGATCAATGTATTGCCACGATCATCGGTTCCCAACTCGTAAATTTGACAAGTAACACCATACAGTAAATGGTCGTTTTTCCTCTCAGCATTTGCGGCATTGTTATTTGTCAGTGTGGGAAAACAAACACCAAACAGAATGCCATTTTGTGCATCTATGTCACCTTCTATTATGGTTGTGGAGCTATCAACCATAAACGGCAGAACTTCACCAGGAAACAAAACGTGTTGATGGATAAATAAACGCAATTTGATATATTGATCGGCATCTAAATAGTTGACACCAGAAACACGATTCATATTCGGTCCCAAATAAGAATGTTCTGCCGGAAGATTTGTATCAAAACGTACCGCATTTTCATTCATTTCCTCTTCTTGTTCCATTGTCATATTGTCTTCTTCATTGGCCTCTTCACTTTGACTATGTTCAGCATCTTTTTCTTTCCTAAAAAAAAAAAATCAATCAAATTACCATCACCGCAACCTGCATAAAATCGTTACCTACTTGAAATTTTCACGTTTCGTTACATTATCAGCGCCATCGACAATTTCTATCCATTGCTTGATATCTTTTAATGAATATTTGTGTTTCCTCTCTAAATGCTCTTCAATGCGGGTGGCACGATCGAACATTTTTGGACATACTCCACAACTGTAGCGTTTTTTGCGACTGGAACATATTACGGATATTAGTCAAAATTTTACAATATATTCTGAAGATCATACCTACCTAACTTTAATGATTTTCAGCGGTAATGTTGAGGAGTCACTGTCCATTATGGAGTTTTCATTTTCATCCATATCGTCTTCTTCCTCTCCTTCTTGGGTGTTTTCATTTTCTTCCAGTCCATCATCTTGAGAGTTTTCATTTTCGTCCAATTCTTCGGGTGAATCTTCACGTAGTTCTTCTTGGGAACATTTGATGTCGTCGTCTCTAAAAGAATGGGGGTGAAGCGCAGCAGACGAACAACACTATCTTGACATACTGCAACCAAACACTGTTCATCCCTGGTCATGCACAAGAATGTTATGGGTACTCCCACTTTATCCACTGTCAATTCCCCAGCACGTATATCATAATGACGTATACAACCATCTAAAGATGAGGTAATTATTTTATTCTCATTACTCAACACCGTTGTAATGCAATGTTTAGCTTCACGCATCATTTCTACGGGTTCGAGCCGCCGGGTACGTATATCCCAACAAAAGACAGCATTATCTCTACCACCCGATCATGACGTCTTCCTCATCCACAATTTTGTTGTGAGGAATAATATCATAATATCAGACTGGTGGCAAAGAATACACGTTTTGTTTTCCACAGTTCTACCCTTTTGGCTTTCGGCAGTCTTCCAGTCAATTCTATCGTGTCTTTTCGAGGAAATGGCATACGTTTTGAAATGCTTCTATCTGTTGATTTATCTAGTTGGAGCTATAAAGATCACTTTGCCCCTTGGGCATTTGAGAAATCTAGCGTGGTGGAAAATAAAGGCGATTCCTCAAAAGTTCTGTTTCAAACTGCAATGTCCGGCCATTACCCAGCAAAAAAAAATGGAAGTGGTGCAAGTTGGAGTGAGGATTTCATTACATGCATGGATGCGCTTCCAGTGGACTAATGAAAAAGGCAATCCTTTTCCTCACATTTGGATTACATCCAACAAGCACTTTTATGTATAAACGATAAAAAATTCAATTTTCATTCAACAAATGAAATTAAAGTAAGAATAAAATTAAAATGTCTTATTAATGGCCTGTTCCCGTACTTTACAAAGTGGTAAAAGTCGTAAACGATTTTCATACAAATTTGGTGTACGGGAACGCAAAACTCGTAAAAGTGGTAAAAATTGTAAAAATGGAGTGCTTCCTAGCTGCGTGCTGCGGAAGCAAAATGGAGTGCTTCCTAACTGCGTGCTGCGGAAGCAAACTGGAGTGCTTCCTTTCTGCGCGCTCCCTTGTAAAATTCACTGAGGAATTCATAGAAAAAGAAGCACTTCGTGACACTTGCACCAGTGATTTAACTGCTTCCGTGGATGCAAACTTTTTGCTGGGTATTAGCATGGACGTTTCACCGTGTTTTCCGTCTGAGTAGAGAGTGATGTTTTCTATAGCAAAAAAAGGGATTACTCTTATATATTAAAATTTTATGAATGGAGAAGATAGGAATTAATACAAACCTCTGTGTTATCCGTGAATATCTTCCCTGGACATTATGGTTTCTGCGTGCCGTAAATATTGATTGGATACAATTATTAATTCGCAAATAAGGTACAGTACGACATTGAACACCATTGCAAAGAAATGAAAACAGAAACGATTTCAGAGAAGTGTATTTTATAGCACATCGCAAAAGAATTAGCGTCGGTGTTTCTGCCACTACTGCTCATAAATTGAAGAGGGCAAAGTGGAATTATAGAATAATATTGGCATGGTAGGTTTAAATACAATGCTCAGTTTTCGGCCTTAAAAAGAACTGATGAAAATCCTTATAATAAAAGTGAAATGGTTTTTGACATCGAAATTGAAACGAAGGTAAAATGTTTCTGCTGAAAGTAATGCTTTACATTGTAACGATAAAAGATACTTAAAATAATGAGGTGAGAGTAAAGGTGGCAATTGTCACAGACAAAAATGTTCTAAAAAATCATCCATATATATATGTAGATGAAACTTATAATGATGCAATTAACATTGAAAAAGTTACAGAAATTTACAGAAATCAATAGTTGGAACTTTCAATCTGGTGAATATAATAGAAGGTAATGGAAGGGAAAGATAACAGCAATAGAATTTTATAGGAAGAACCTGAAGAAGATATGTATTTATGCAGTGTTTCCAAATTCGTCCATGCATTTCTATTGGACTTCGTGGTAATTTGAAAAATGTGGTGTCCACTTAGTTAAAATTTATTGAAGCCTCCAAAATATACAAATAACGCCACAATATACATGTGCGTTGTACAAATATAAAATAAAATTAGCATTAACTATATGTATGTATATGATGAATGCAACATGAGAAGATATTGTCTATCGTAATTAAAGGTCATGTAGTTTATAAGGGTGCACCATTTGTTTCACAATTTTGTTTAAGCCGTTGCTAGATCAGAAATTTACTATCTCAATGTATTACCCATGGTACAATAATTCATAGGTAGGCCAGGTATGAGAATCGCCAAAAAAATACAACCCTGTCGCTATGGCTTAAAACGTCACAATTGTTTTGATGAATGATAACGGATGAGTAAACTAAGAAGAAGAAGAACGAAATGTTGAAATGAAAACAAAACAGAGTTGAATTTTTTGATCAATAATAAATATCAACTCTGCATGTCAACACGGTTTTGACAGATTAAGCCATAACAAAAAAAATTGTAATCAGCTGTTAGCTGTGGCCTACCTAAGAATTATTGTACCATGGTACTACCAATATATGTACATATAGATATAAATAACATCAAAATTTTTCCCACGGAATATACGTAGACATTAAAATAACAATGGTATTGATGAGTTGTAATCAATAATCTGAAGTCATTGTACATGAGTAAATTCCACAATAGAATTAATTTGAAACGCAAAAACTTTTCTCCTATTCAATCAAATGTATTTCTTCAAAACTAAAAAGTGATTTCATGGCACTTAATACATTTTTGCTAAAAATATTACTTTTACGAGTAAAATTCTTTATTGCAACATTAAAGTAAAGTGTTGAAAATGGAAAAAAACGAAAATTTTTTATGTATATCTTGTGTTCCCATCTTTTGAATATCGATTAGTTTGGCTATCATCGTGGATAACTGAAAGGAATCATTTGATAAGCAGCTGTTCCATTCATGGTGGGAATTTGTCCTCCTTAAAGAAAAGTTGTAGATGCAATGATTCGGTGTTTTCTACTGCTGCGTCATATCTTGACTTTGAGTACAAAATTTTTGCATACGTCATATTGGGTCTCGAACAGAATGATACTTCACATCCAAAATGTTCGATAGTGTAATGAGTCGAACATGATGATACATACATATTTTCATTATTTTCCAGAAGGTGCAGCAATGATTCTATAGTTGCCACAAAGCATTTTTGTAAGTGAAAGGATAAATTTCGCAAAAATGTGAGGAAATTAGTTAAAATCAATATTTTTGCTCCATACAAATGTCGTCTTTCGTTGAACAGAAGATTCATAAAGGGTATTGTTTGTCTAATAATTTCTATTGTAGCATTTATTCCTGCATCACTATTTATATTTCTTGATTGCAACAAATTCCTAACTCTGTCATTTAAAATGTTTTCGTAATGTCTTACATCAACACGTGTGTATCTATATTTCGCTGTTAGGTATATCCCTGTTGTATATGTCGATAGTACATTTCCATTGGCCTGTATAGCAGGATTGCCATAATATATATCCGATAGAAGCAAAGATTTTATAAAATTGTGGAACAAATGCATTACATCGAATGCCCACCGCATTCCGTATCCTGGTACAGCCGCATACATTTGGTGACCATGAACAATAGGTTGCAATAAGTTTAAATGTGTGTGTTGGCAATCACATACTGTTAATACGACGTTTGCATTTATATCTGTTGCCGCACGGTATATTGTGGTCAACATTTGTTGAAGGTCGTCTTTATCAAACGTTTCCCTATAATGAACACCCATAAAAATTTGCCAATTACCGCAAAGGCTGGTTAATAGGAACATTTGAACTTCTTTGTTGTTGTAAAGTTTGAACCCATCAAAGGAAAGCACGCATAACCTTTCTTCTTCGGTTTTTTCTGATAAAATTGTTCTTAAAACTGCTGTTGTTGTTTCGTTAAAACCCATTGGGCACTGCGGGTATAATGCTTCCAAATCTTCAGCCGATTGAAGTCGCAATGGCATACGTCTCTGTTGTGTTTTGTATTTTTTTTTTTTGATGATAATAAAGA
Source organism: Musca autumnalis (assembly GCF_047663935.1). Lineage (NCBI taxonomy): Eukaryota > Metazoa > Arthropoda > Insecta > Diptera > Muscidae > Musca > Musca autumnalis. The sequence goes on from NW_027411644.1 coordinate 106,395,472, forward strand.
TATCATTATTGCTTTCCTCTGCACTTCATTATATGGAGGATTAATAGAGCCATTGATAATGTCTTCGAAAATTTCTTCCCAATTAGGTCGTGGTACCTGTAGTTCAGGTCCGAGTACCGGTCCTGGTACCTGTACTTCAGGTCCGAGTACCGGTCGTGGTACCTCTAGTTCAGGTCCGAGTATCGGTACTGGTACCTGTAGTTCAGGTCCGAGTACCGGTCCTGGTACCTCTAGTTCAGGTCCGAGTACCGGTCCTGGTACCTGTACTTCAGGTCCGAGTACCGGTCGTGGTACCTCTAGTTCAGGTCCGAGTACCGGTACTGGTACCTGTAGTTCAGGTCCGAGTACCGGTCCTGGTACCTCTAGTTCAGGTCCGAGTACCGGTCCTGGTACCTCTAGTTCAGGTCCGAGTACCGGTCCTGGTACCTCTAGTTCAGGTCCGGGCACCGGTCCTGGTACCTGTACTTCAGGTCCGGGTACCTCATCATTTTGAATATCTATGAGTTGAATGCTATTTATTTCATCATCATTGAATCCCTCAAAGTCAAAGTCAATACTCATTCTATCATTTTCATCATTAGGAATTTCAACATTATTTTGTTGTATTCCGTTAACCTCAGCATTGGCAATTACCATTTCAATATTATTTTGTGCTTCTTCTTGTGCTCTGATCGCATCAAGGTTGGGCAGATATGGCTGAGCGCCTTTAAAAATTCTTTTGGTTGCTGGTGAAATATCACAACCATTAAAATGTTTGTAGCAAATACTTCGCAATTCATTTTCCTGCCGTATTGTGTGGTACTTTGCCATTAACAATGGTATCCACTCTTTTCTTACGGCGTGCATAGTTCCATATTGCATTGGGTCTTTGGATCTGCAATTTGGCACACAGCAACGTCGAATGTTTGTCTGTTGAATAAAAACAAACAGATAAAAATCGATTTTAACCATTATATGAGGGCTGTATCGATACGTAGGCCTATTCTGAACAATTCCTAGTAGAATATTTAGTAACCTTAAAAAAATATACCAATTTTCATTCAATTAGGGGTTATAATGAGGCTAAACCTTTCAAAATATCAAAATCGGGAGGTACCGCTATATGGGGTCTATATGCATCTTACTGACACAATTAGGGAGGCTGTTGATGCTGGTAGTTTTGGTGTTTTGGTAGCTCTTGATCTATCGAAAGCTTTCGATAGGGTAGATTACCAACTTTTGATTAAGAAATTGAAAGATAATTTTCATTGCATATTCAATTTCCATATTCAATTTCTTTATTCTGGTATAGTATCCACCTTGCGCAAGTTGTACTGTAGCAATTTGTATTTGCCGCAATTTATTCGGAAACGTCTTGCATTTGCTTTGCTTATGTCTCGTGTGTCATATTGTATTGAGATAGTTTCTGGCACTTGCCAGGACAATTTAAGAAAGATTGAGAGGTTGTATAACATGATTTTGCGTTTTGTTTTTAAGTTAAAGCGTTATGATCATGTCTCCAGCTACTCACTGCATTTTTTGGGAGTTCCCTTTAACATATATGTTGAACAACGTTTATTGAAAATGTTTTATTCTATACTCCACACTAATTGCCCTGAGTTGTTGCGCATCAAGTTCATTTTTTCGCGTGGCAAATAATAGACACAGCTGAATCAACTGAATCAAGTATAACAGATAAACGTATATCTGGATATTGTAAATATATATTAACCATAGCTTAATATTTCTATTTTACATACATATATTTTCTATAAAAAAAAACTTCGAACTTAACAACTAAAATAGTCTATGTTTTCTTTTTAAGTGGCTTGGGTTTGAAACGATCCAATACACTGGGTTTTGAAATCATCATACCAGTGGTATGAAATCATCACCACCATCTTCCACTTTGTGGGCAGCAATGATTTTCTTCTTCGCCTCTCGAACATCGGCAATGAATTCCTAAAATAGAGAGAAATAACACATTAATTTTTTATTTATCGGCATTAATTTTATATTTAGTTGCTTGCTTACCTTACTCTTTTCATCCTTGACAATTTGTTTGTTGCGTGTCGCATTTGCACTGCCACCTTTGCCTTTCATTTTTCTTCTCGAATTCATTTGAATCTCTGGCAAATGGCCAAGACACCTTTTTGTGATACCTCTACTTGATTTGCCTCGCAATTGATATTCCGTTCCCTGACTTTTGGTGACCACATTGACACCACATCGGCATTGGCAGCATTATCCTCTTCCATTGCTGAGGGTTCTTCTGCATTGGCATCATTGTTGGATGGTAGAGAGACACGTCTAACTAATATCCGTGGGTAATTCGGATCAATGCCAGCATCTTTTATTTGCTGTTCTTCTTCTCCTGCTTCGGGACTCAAATCCAAAGTATGGCTTCTGCTAGTACTAACACCATCAGCTGTTTCATTTTCCTTATGGCTATGGGGTTGTTCTTCAACAGAGTTATTGATGTTGGTAGGTCCCTTCGACATTTTTTCTTGAACAATAACTTCATTTTGGAGGTTTGAGAAAATGAGTATATGAATCAGAACCAATTTGATAATTTTCGAATGTTTCAAATACAGCCCGAAAAAGGGGTTGTTTGTTTGAATCAATCGAATTGCAAACACTCATATACATGCAATGGTCTGGACGGTAGTTGTATTCACAAGGCAGTACATATAATTTTTCTAAAAAGAGAAATGCCGGTCAGTTTTGGAAGCAGGACAATATTTTACTAAAGTTACCTGGATGGTAATAAAAGAGAATATTGATGATGTCCTGGTCGCCCCATGTTATCCTTAGTTTGTATTCCTTATGTATAGGAAGAACATGTTCTTCCCATTTAAAATGTCGCATTCGCGTTAGATTCATGAGCATAACGCCAGAATTGACTCCAAGCGGGCCATAATAGGGATGCCTAGCGAACCTATTGTACCATCCAATGTTTGCATCTTCATGCTCTGGAGTTAGAGCAGCAATTTGACTTTCGTTGAATTTTGTAAAGAAATTCCACACATCTGTGGCCACTCCACTCGGAGACCTTGTGGTCCATTGTGATCATCCTGGGTGTTGAGTAGTGTTGAAAATTGATATGTAGTTGATGGTTGTAGGTGAAGTAAGTAGTTGCAGATCCGGTTGTGGTGATGATAGATACTGGTGATGGAATGAAAATAAGCTAAGGAGATGGAGATTAGTTTTGGATAGCAGAAAGTAGACGGAAAGTGAAGAGACAGGGGAGAAGTAGAAAGATAATAAGAGAGTGAAGGAGAGATTGGGATTGCTTATTTCCAAAAAACTTACATACAAAACTGTGTACGTTGGTAATAACTTTGGTTCTGTTGAATGTTTGTTTGTAGAAGTCATTGTGAATTCGGGTACACTATTAATTGGTGTAGTGTACTTGCCCAATGGTAATTTTTCGTCGTTTGAAGCTGATCTTTCTGATCTCTTTGTACGGTACAATAATGTAATTATAATGGGCGATTTTAATAACAATTTGTTTGACATTTCGTCAGCTTCTTCAGTTCGGCATGCATGTTCTAGAATTGGATTGACAATTCTGCATAATAATTGTCCAACACATTTCGACACGTTTCACCAGTCTACATCATTGATTGATTACTTTTTAGTATCGCAGTACGATTCTATACAGCTTTCGGGTCAAGTTTTATGTCCAAATATTTCGAAACGTGCCCTTATTTTTATGTCTATTAAATGCCCGCTTAGACGCAATGAGGCCTTTTATGAATTTATTGATTACAATGACTATTGTATTCAAGAGTTGGAGGAAAAGGTTAATAATTCTGGATTGGAATCAATCTTAACCACTTCCTGTGTTGAGGACCAGTTAAACTTGCTTAATCAAAGCTTAAACTATATTCACACTGCGTTTCCTAAGAAGGTTAGGAGAATTAATTTCAGCACTGAAAATTGGATACATTGCCCCGAAGTCCGTTATAGCCAATCCTTGACTGATCTGGCATACAAAGCTTTCCTTGAAAATAATTCCGAGGATAGATGGAAAGTTTACTGTAAATTAAGAAATCGTACAAAGAATCTCAAAAGAAAACTTAAGAGGAAAGCACATTCTCGACTTTTCGAATCTTGCACCGGTCCAAAGGACATGTGGAACATTTTTAGAAACTTTGGTTTAATCGGCAATAGCTCAACGGATTCTGTGAATGATGCAATGGACGCTAATGAAATGAATATGCAGTTTATTAATAATCAATTAGATCCTCAAGGTGGGCTAGAGGATTTGCTACATTTCCCTGATAATGATGACGGGTTTTCTTTTTCATGTATCATCCACAGTGAAATGGTTGATGCATTTGCCAAAGTAAAATCTAATGCTGCTGGCTGCGATTATTTCACAAAAAAATTTATTAAACTGGTTTTTCCTCACATATCAGGATTTTTATTACATATTATTAATTCTATTATTCAGACCTCCACATTTCCATCTGCTTGGAAGACGGCGAAAATTAATCCGATTAAGAAAAAAATACTTTGTCTCCTGAATATCGACCTATTGCCTTGTTACCTGTTCTTTCCAAAGTGGTAGAATATGTTTTACGAAAGCAACTTATATCGTACATTGAAAGAAAGTCATTGTTAAACGATTGTCAGTGCGGGTTCCGAAACGGTAGAAGTACTAATATGTTGCTTGTTGGTTTAACCGATGCTGTAAAAAGGCATCTCGCAAACAATAAGCTTTGTGTCTTAGTCTCCCTCGATCTGGAGAAAGCTTTTGACCAGGTAGACTATCTCTGCCTCATGAGTAAGCTTAGCAATGCATACCAATTTAGCAAAAATGCATGCAAATTAATGTATTCTTAACTTCACGGTAGGAAACAATTTGTTTCTTTGAAGAGCAACTGTTCTAATATACTTCCAGTTAAGAGTGGAGTTCGCCAAGGCTCGGTGTTGGGGCCACTTTTATTTATAATGTTTATGAATGACCTGTTCAGTCAGTTGGAAAGTTGGTGCGTGCCTTATGCATATGCCGACGACGTTCAACTCCTTTTTTCCGGTGATTACACTTACATAAATGTTTTACAATCCAAAATTGATCTCGGTATGAACATTTTAAGTGACTGGATGTCGGCCAATCGACTTTGTGTTAACGTTTCCAAAACTAATGCAATGCTATTTGGAAATAGGGATTTCTCTAATTTCCATCTGACATACCAAGGAGTAAATATTAACATTGTACACAATATGAAATGTTTGGGCGTTATATTAGACGACAAACTTACATTTGAATCTCACATTAATTCTGTGGTTGCTCGTATAAATTGCACTCTTCGACAATTTTATCACACTGACTTAGTCTTACCACGTCATATCAAAAAAAGACTAATTCAAGCTCTTGTTATCCCCAACATCCTATACTGTTTAGAAGTGTATTCGGGCACTCAAGCTACATACATGTCTATGCTTGAGCTTGCATTTAACAGAGTAATGCGCTACTTATATTCCCGTCGACGCTTTGATCATATATCACCATATGTACGCAGTTTCTTGGGCTGTTCTTTTTGTAGTTTCATCAACCATAGACTTTTGTTATTGTTCTACAAAGTTTTCAAACAACAATCACCTCGGTTTTTAACGAATTATTTTACTTTCTTACATTCGGTTCGAATAAATCAACTAATCATACCACTAATAAGACCACCTATGAATGATTTGTTTGCAGTTAGAGTAGCTCGGTTGTTTAATGTACTCCCAGATGACTTAAAAATTTTTTGTTACTCTTATACCGTTTTCTAGAAAAAACTGCTTCAACACTATTCCAGACCTATACAACCTTAACCAATTCTTCATTTCTGATTGATTTTCATTTATATACAGCATCATAATTTGTATTCGATTTGCGAATTGTTTTAACATTGGAGTAGCTACGATGTAATGAAGAACTTTCTAAAAAAACGCAAGAGCAAACCGTAATCAAAGTAATTAGATCTCCAATTTCTAGCTTTAACAATTTTTTCCCCTCGCGAAAATTGATTATCATTTACATACATACCACATCATATATCTGTTAATTATTATCAACATTAAAATTTTTATATTGTATTATTAATTTGTATTCAATTTACAAGTTGCTTTAACATTGGAGTAGCTATGATGTAATGAAGAATTTTTTTCTAGCTTTAACGAGTTTTTATCGCTGCGCGAAAACTCATTATCATTTGCATATCACATCATACATCTCTTAATGATCATTTCATAATTTAACCAATAACTTATACGATATATTTATTATTAATCTGTTGCTTTAAATTTGGAGTAGCTATGACGTAATGAAGAATTTTATAAAAAATTAAAGAATATAACTGTAACCAAAATAATTAGATCTCCAATTTCTAGATTTAAGATGAATTATATATATGAAATTGTTTTTAGAGTAGCTATGATATTTAGGTGGATTCTTTGTAATTATATAAATTGGCCTCAAAATTGGCTTCAATTGCAAAGCAAATAAATAAAATAAAAAAAACAGATGATATTTAGAAGGTAGATTAACTAATATACTTAAGTTAACCCGCCCCATAGGCATTTAAGGCCTCTGCAGTATCCTAGCAAGGCTGTGGGGTCGATAGAGGGGAAGTGAGACAGGGATTCCGTCGTGTGAACGCCAAAAAGGCTGTGTCTTTTGGCCCTCAGTATTGGACACATACAGAGAAGATGTTCAATTGTCTCCGTCTCCTCCACGTCCTCACACAGCCTACAGTAGTCACTGCTGTTGTTATCCCATTTGCAAGTCATAGATCTAATGTTGCAGTGACCAGTAATTATCCCAACAACAACTCTGTATTGCGATTCTGTAACTTTTTTAAATAACGAACCGACATCGGTAGTTAACAAAAATATTCGGTTGAGTTAACGAATGTGCTATTCTGTAACTTTATGTTACCGATTGTAGAAATCGTTAACTCATACCGACGAATATCGATGGAATGAAAAATGTCAATTATTAGATTTTAATATTTATAAATGTATTTATAAATTGAAATCTATTTCTTCGCTACTTTAAAACAAAAGCGCTTAAAGGAGGAACAAATGACTGCTTTTTGACGGAATCTGCCTTAGATAAGAGTCTGCAAGTATCAAGGATATGGTCAATCCCTAAAGCGTCAAATATGTATGTACATATGTGTGTATTTCTAAGCGACAAATGTCCAATGTATAGTTTTTGGTGGTTTTGTTTCAGGATATACATATGTACATAGGTTATTACATTCCACGGAATATCGCTGCAACGCAAAATACCCAGCAACATGTTTGTGGCCAGAACATTAGTTGAATCGTGAGTGCAAATGATACGGGACTACGTGAAAGAAGTCATAATTTTTAAGAGGGCATGGTGCCGCGAAGTTTGCTCTAAAGATGTCAGTAAAGAAGATTTTCTTAATATGTTTTCAGTATTTTTAAGCAATAAAAGCGAATATTCTAGGATAAAAAGTAAAAATAATCATTCCGGATCATTGGTCAGAGGGTCACTCCTTATTGTGCGTGTGATTTAAAAATAATAAAATAAAAAGGGTGAAATATTATTGGTAATTAAATCGCAGTTTTTTTTAATTACAAAGTTAAGGTCATATTTTGGGGTGTATCAGGAAATTGGAACAGCGAAAAAAAGAAGAGCTAATTTCACCACATGAAGATTGAGCTTTGAAATTTTACATGACTTAAGCTCCTTCAGTGATGTTCGTGGATCCACGTTACCGTCATTTGACTTTACACGTTTTGTCCTCAATACGGCAATAATGTCAACGGAAGTCTTCTAGAAAGCAGTATGCAATTCTTTGAGTAGGTCCTTTATAACAGTTCCACCCTTGAGTCCTTTTGAAGCTTTAGCTAATGTTTTTCTTCTTTAAGAAAATTGTGTACTCTTTAGCGTAGCCTTCAGAAAAAAAATTGTCCTGAATAAGCGGAGTTTACCTTCTATACCGCCATATTAACATAAATCAGCTAAGAAATCTGCTAAGTATTGCCATAAGAGACTGTCGTTAAGTCTTAACGACTACATTTTTTTGGTTGTTAACTTAACAACAATTTTCGGTAATTAACGACATATTTTACCGACAAAAATCGTTAATATTGGTATACAGAATAGCACTTACCGACAACTATCGTAACTACCGACATTCGTTGTTGTTGTAGCAGCATATAATGCTGGGTTGCATATAATTCTGTCGTTAAGGAGTTACGGAATCGCACTACGATCTCCGACTTGCACAACGAGAGAAGGGAAACAGTTCCACGCGCCGAGATTACCGGCCAGATTGATTTTGCAACCCGACATCCAGGAGCATCTACCCAAATTATTTTGGTTTTCGCAACGTAGAACCTGTAGTGCGATTCTGTAACTTTTTTTAATAGCGAACGGACATTGTTAGATAACGAAAATATTCGGTTGAGTTAACGAATGTGCTATTCTGTAACTTTATGTTACCGATTGTATAAATCGGTAGCACATACCGACGAATATCGATAGAAAGACAAATTGTCAAAATTATGTTTTAATATTTATTATTAGCGCAACCTGAACGCGTAATTTAATTCAACTATTCTGCCTACCATTAAAAATAAATCTTTTCTCCTACTCTAAAACTATTACTCCACTCTTAAACATTCTTGTAATCTATTCGTTCTTTCACTTTGCTAACAACTTTCTCTTTTTGTGTTTTAATATTTTGAAAGAAATGACAAATGGGTGGTTTGATAGAGTCAGCGATAGCTAGGTCTGTGGACTGCGATCCTCGCCTAGCTAATTCGTCTGCTCTTTCATTACCAAGATAGTCGCGGTGTCCTGGTACCCAGCATAGCCGGAAGTCTTTAGTTAGCGTTCCCAAGGCTGATCTACACTTAAGGACGACATCGGATTTGATGGCTTTAAGAGCCGCTTGGCTATCCACAAAGATAGTCACCGGTTCAAAGATTTCTGCATCCAAACTTTTTATCAACTCCGCTGCCTTCCAAATCGTGAAGATTTCAGCCTGGAAGACACTACAGTTGCTGTCTAGCCTGTAGGTGTACTCAAGAGATAGCCTTTCACAGTAGACGCATTCAGTATTGCGTTCAGAGCAGCCTGTGGTGTGTTCCTTGTGGCTCCAGTTATGAGGATCGAGGCTGCTCTTTGTACCTTGTCAAGCCTACCGGATGTCGATTTTTGGCGCAGTGAGTGCCACCAAACAAGAGAACCATAGGATAAAATGGGTCTAACCACAGTGTTATACTACCAGTGTATAATCGATGGGCTTAGGCCCCAACTTTTCCCAATAGAATTCTTACATGAATAAAGTGCAATCAATCCTCTCTTCGCCCTTTCCTCAGCATTCCTGTTCCATCGCAATTGACAGTCCAGGGGCTCAATTCGCCGAGCTTACACTTTCTCGTGAACATTACCAGTTCTGTCTTGGTTGGGTCTACTCCAAGGCCATTGGCCTTAGCCCAACGCGACACCGTCGATAATGCTCCTTGCATAATCTCCGAAATGGTTGACGGAAACTTACCGGAAATCAGTAGTACAACGTCGTCCGCATAGGCAACAACTTTTATACCTTGATTGTCCAGATCAGTCAAAATATTGTTTATAACAAGTAGACCCAGTAACGGTGAGAGCACCCCTCCTTGGGGGTTGCCTCTAGTTACTGTTTTCCTAATTTTTGTCTCCCCAATGCTGGAGTTTATAATTCTGCTTTCTAGAATATTATTTATCCAGCAAGTTAGAGGTTCAGGTGTGTTAACTTTCTTAAGTGAGAGTTTTATGGACTCAAGTTCTACGTTGTTAAAAGCCCCTTCTATGTCTAGAAAGGCAGCCAAGGTAAAGTTTAAGTTTTCCATATTCCTCTCAATGAAGCCACCACCTCATGCAAGGCAGACTCCACAGATTTGCCTTGGATATAGGCGTGCTGTGAGTTGCTTATAGAGGCGGTGTCAACATGGCTCCTTATCTCCAGATCGATCAGTCTTTCGAGAGTCTTAAGGAGAAAGGATGATAGTCCTTTGGTTCAGAGTGACTTGGTTTTCCCGCTTTGGGAATGTAAGTAACTTTTACCTCTTTCCACAGACCCGGTACATATAACAGAGCCAAACACGCCCTATAGATCTCCTCCAGGATTTGATATGAACGTGGCGATGCAAATTGAAGCATCGCCGGCGTTATACCATCCGGTCCAGGTGACTTATATGGCTTGAAAGTGTTGACAACCTATTTAACCTTATTTCTGTTAACCACCTTGTCAATGAGATCCATAGGCTCTTGAATTTGTAAGTCATCACATTCACTATTGAAGATGTCCGCATCCTTACAGCCTTGGAAGTGGGTCTCTGCCAGGAGGTTAAGAGTCTCAGTAGCAGAGTCTGTCCACGCACCATCTTGCTTCTTGATACTTCCGATGGATTTAGGGTCCTTGGAGCGTAATCTTCGAAAACTAGCTGCGTCGTTGACTCCTTCTACTGACTCACAGAAATTAACCCAAAATTTTTACGGTCCCATTAAGATCTATGTGTACTGTTTCTATATTAATATTAAGAGTTGAGAACTCGTTAGTTCCGTGTACTTATCCCAGTTTGTTCTTCGCTGGTACCTATAAGGAATTTGGCGACCTCCGTCCAAAAAGACATCAAAGAATATCTTCATATGGTCCGAGAAGGAGCATTCTTTAGATACCCTCCAACTCCTTATGACGGAGTCATTTAGATTAGAGAGGGTTAGGTCGATGACCTCCTCCCTATCCCCAATTTTAAAGGTTGGATCATTACCCCTGTTGCATATTCGTAAATTATATGATAAAATAAAATCGAATATAGACTCACCCCTTTTGTTGGTGTCCTTGCTGCCCCATTGAAAATGGTGAGCGTTTGCGTCGCATCCCAGGATCACGTTGCAGGTACCCATCATGTCATCGAGCAGCCGTCGGACATCCAGATTTGGTGGGTCTGGGGCCTCAAAAGGCATGTATACGGATGACAGTAGCGTAGCCATCCCCGTACCATGCTCCAGCCTAACAGTGCACATGTCACCGTTCCTGTAATTAGATAAAAAGATTAGATTTAATCTCTTTTTACCTACTATACAAGTCCTCACCTTGTCCCCTTCGGACGCGGCGAAGATGTCGAAATTGGCATTGTTTAGTCCAGAAACCTTATTCTTATAGATATAAGGCTCCTGGACTAAGACAATGTCCACTTCAGAAGTCGTGAGGGACAAGAGTAGTTTAGTGGCGACGGCTTTGCACTGATGCAGATTTATCTGCAGGATGCGCAGCCTTTGCCGCTTCCCTACCCTTACTGAGTTTCGTGGGGTGGACTCAGTCGAAACCGAACCCATCCTGAACCGAAATTCAGCTTTCCCTCACGCTCTCTAAGATATAACTCCCCAGGGGGTCAACCGCCACTCTTGCAACCAAACCACCATCCTCTTTACAGGGTGCTAGACTTATTACCGTCCAGCTCGATATAGTGAGGTTGGGATTTTGCAGTCTCAGCAGGAGCTCCTTGTCCACTGTATGTGGGGGAATCCACGCTGAGAGAATTTTCCTGGACGGAATATCGGATAGGGAGACCGCCGCAAGGTCAGCTCCTTCCCACAGAGCGCCAAAACCATCAACTGTCCGAATAATAAAATCTCGTGACTTCTTGTTCAGACAGTTAATAACCTTGACACCCTTTCGTAAGAAGGCGCTGCCAAACTGTCGGTCTTCCTGACTCCGGTCCAGAGACTATGGCAGACCGAAGACCAGTTTCAAAAAGCAAACAGTGACTGTCGCCGATTCTACCATTTGGGTCAGCTCTGTCGATGATTGCCAATTGAAGGTCTTCATCATATGCTACTGTGGCCGGTCTACTGTATGGCTTTTTGCGCCCTTGACCGTGCGCCTTGGAGTTAACTTTCCAGAGGAGGTGGATGCCTTTTCTGTACTCAGTTGCTTGCCCTTGGTTGTACGCTCAACGGCCGCCGCATATGAGGTTGGTGGTTCAACCAGCTGAGAAGTCATTGTCTTCTTAGTTGGGGGCTGTGGACCCTCGGAGGAACGAACACGCTTCACAGATTTATGCTGCGGGGCATTGTTCGTTCCACCAGAAGACAGTGTTTCCTTAGCTGTCCTAACCTTCTTCCTGTTGAGACCAGCATTTCCAGCCGTTTCACCCTTGCCTTTCGGAGCAGAATCGGGCTTTAAGGCAAGGTCCTTTACCGGTCGGTCACCACTAGGGGTTCCCGCTGGTTTGGGGATGCAATCAATGGCATTTTCCTTTGCCTGTCGGTTCGGGTTATGCTTCTGAACAGGTTTCGGCGCAGCACATTTGCCAGAGGCAGTAGGCTTAGCCGGTTCCACTACTTTATCTGGGAGGAAGATCCTTTCCACCTGGAGCTCGCGATGAAATTCACGTGGGTAAGTTCTCTCGAACTTCCGTATGAATTTAAGCTTACCCTTGATGAGGTGGACTTCCCTCTCCGAATGCATGTTCGCCGTTCTCCCTACGAACTTGCGGAGATAGGATACGGCACGTTAATAATGCTTCGTATCAGATGCTTGTTGTGCAGAAGCAACCTTTGAGTCGCTGCCCGTTGTCGGGGTTTCGTTAGATTCCCCGTCGTCGGACATCGTTTCAGTTGCCGTCTGCCTTTGAAGCCTATTGTCAGCATGTGCTTTCATCCGGTTGGCTATCAAGGCTCGTACTCCCTTTGCTAGAGCCACAGCAATCTTCCTGTGTAGACTTGGCCGGGATCACCGTGGTGTCCAGCTCATCATCAGTCAGGGTAAGATTGTGTAGCAAATTCCTCCGGTAGTACGTCCTCACAATGTTCATCTGGTACAAGCCTATCCGGCTGGTCGAGGAGTTCCCTACTCTGCCTCTCTAAACTGTCATGAATAGTTTTGAGGGTCCCGTGAAGGTCGTCCCCGCCCACAACTGCGGTCCTGTCTGCCGTAGACTGGCTTTCACCAGTCCTGGCAAAATCATGTTCAGTTTGAATTTCCGGGTCGTCATCTATTTTGGGGGTTGGAGTTGATGCACTTGTAACAGGTACGGATGTAGGTGCCAAGGCATCCACACCTAACACAGCCGGATCACAATCATCTGATATCGACGAAACATGGCTTGTGGTCACACCAACGCTTGCCGCCGGTACTGGGTTATTAACTCCCTGCGCCGTAAATTTATTCCACTTGTTATTTCTACACATTTTAGTTAATTTATTGAAGGGAACTACCACCATCCAATTTTTGGTCCACGAGGGGTCCGAAGACCCCCAGGGCCTCCACGATGTGCGGGGTCAGGTCCGGCTTTGGTTCCCCTAGGACGGCTCCGACTCCACACATTGCAGTGACCCCCTTCCCATACGCCACCAGGGAAGACGCGCCTGGTAGGAGAATGGCAAACTCCCCCACCTAAAAGTTTCAATGAAACCACTCTAGTGTGACCTTCGACTAACCCTGCGTTTACAAATGACAGGACAGTTGACTTCATGTATTGATTGTCAAAATCCCACAACTTGCCTGTGTGGCGTAGGGGTCCGGACAACTGCAACAACAGTTGTAAAATTTTGAATGAAAATCATCGACATCTTTTTGTTTTCCATTCACATATTTGGTTTTTGTTCATGTTATTTTGTTTTCAACACATTTCAATTATTATCTCACTTATTTTTACAAAAATGCCAAAAATTTGTCTTCCTTACTGTCTGTGAAATAATGATGGACAGCTGGGAGACAAACGACAAATGTATGTATGTGTTAGTAAATCAGAGTTGTATTTGAAGACAAACTGTCTTGTGTAAACGCCTAGTAAAGCTGGGTACACATTGTCAGTTTTGAATGACGGCTTTGTTGTTGCTTGCTAATGTGTCCCTTCATTTTTGTCATTCATCATGCAACCACAAAATATTTTGTGGTTGCTGGACGGTTGGACAGTTATCGATAATTGCAAAAAATCGTCATTCAAAACTGACAATGTGTACTGTACTTATGTCATGTTCACACGAGCGTTTCAATTACGTTGTTCGCCTGTCGAACGACGTACACGAATTAACACGTTTCCACGACACCATTCGTAATTAACAGAAACATAAACAAAATTTCCTTCATTTTTGTTTCCTTGTTTTCACGAAAATTTGAACCGAAAAAACATAAAATATACATTAGATGAACAGGAAAAGCAATAGACTTTCCTTCAAATGTATCTTCTACATTTAACGACACACTTTTCATTCATATTTTCCATAAATTCTGAATAATTTTGTATTTTCAATATATTTGTATATGTTTCTATTTTCAAAATTTTAGAGAGAGAGACATGTCAAAACAATATTTGTGTATACAGACTTTCAGTTATTTGTTTCTCTTTTCTTTCTGATTTTTTACGCGATTTTGAACTAATGGACACGGAATGTGTGTGGAATTAAGAAGGAAACACAACCATCTTCCTTCTGCATATGTATAAAATGTTTAGTTCATTAATTTTCATTCATCTTATTCCTTTTTTCGAAAAATGTTTGTGTTTTCAACAATTTTTTCAATTTTGAATTTAGACATGTCATAATTAATTTTTTCGATAAATTCTCTCATTTGTTAGGGATGGGACATACTTATTCGTCGTTCAGAGAGTATTTCTAATCGAACAACGTAGACAAATCGTCGTTCGTTCATAGAATTTTGTGTGGGGAAATAAATAATTTATTCGTAGTTATGGGTCGAACAACGAATAGAGAACGAACGACGTACCGTGGAAACGGGCTATTAAGTAGTCTTTCATTTTGTTGGTTTACGATAGGCAATTTAAGTACAGTACACATTGTCAGTTTTGTATGTATGACGATTATAGATAACTGTCCAACCGTCGAGCAACCACAAAATATTTTGTGGTTGCATGATGAATGACAAAAATGAAGGGACACATTAGCAAGCAACAACAAACCGTCATTCAAAACTGACAATGTATACCCAGCTCATGATACAATAAGAAGGTAGCAGCAACTGCCGTTTTTGGTAACATAAGATGTCAAAATTTGACATAAATTCAATGCAATTGACACATTATGTTACCATCAGCTGGGCTGATAATGCTACCTTCTTATTGTATCATGACCCAGCTTTAGCTACGAGTACATTTTCGTAAATTTATGCTCAATAAAGTGGGGTTCAGACGATCAGTTTTGACTGACAGCTTTTGGTCAAATATCGATTGCTTCAGTTTTGTTGTGCTGTTCGTAGCGGCCAAACACTCATTCAAGTTGGATGACAAACCAACAGTCAAGTTGAAAAATTACTGTGTTCACATAGCTATAAAATCATATAAATAACAACTTTTATTAATAACTATGGATGACAAAAAGATTGGATGTGCATTTTTGATAATTTCGCTTTTAGAGGAAGAAAATAAAGTGACAAGAAGAAGGAAATGGGTAAAAAAATGGATAGCCTCCCGAAAACAATATTCACATGTGTATATTTTAAAAGAAATTCGAGATTCTGAGCCAAACGCTGTCCACTCCAGCTCCAGAAGATTCAGATTGCTTTATTTTTTTCAATTCCCTTCTGTACGATGAGCGGATTACGTTTATTTTTTTCTTGACGTCGTCAATAGAACAATCCTTCTTGTATTTCTTCATAACATTTAGTAGTTCTCCATATGCTTTTGTTTTAATGTCGCGCATCATATATTCTGGACTGGTTATGTCCCAGAGGCATCTTTGCATTTCGTAGCCACATAAAAATTCCTTTAAAAATTCATTTTCGTTGTCCATGTTTGTCGTTTTGTTTGCAATTTTTTGCTTGGCCGAAATTAAAATGAAGGAAAAGGTTTTTGTCTACTATTTTTATCTCTTATTTGCAATAATAATCAATCAAATTAATAAAAACACACGACTTTTTTAACTTTTATTTGATATTTACTCTGCTAATTTATTCCTTGACTGACGTTGTTTCGTTCACACGGTCAAACAAACAAACAACCAACAGCTGACTGTCCAACATCCACAAAAAATTTTGTGGTTGCCTGATGACTGACAAAAATGAACGACCACACTGGCAAGCAACCGATTATTTGAGCAAAGCTGTCAGTCAAAACTGATCATCTGAACCCCACTTAACTCGATAATTTTACTCGATAACGAATGTTGTCATAAATTTATGACCATAACTCGATAATTTTACTCGATAACTAATGTTGTTCCAGTACTACAAGAATCTACTAATTTTTACTATTTTTTCCGATAGCATAAAGGAAAAAATGTTATCGTAGTAAAAAATAGTAGCTTCTTGCAGGTTCTGGAACACAGCAAATGTGTACTGCACTTAACTCATTTTTGCTGTTATCGATAATTGTCGGTAAAATTAAAATGCTTATAATTTCGAATAAATAATAGCTTCGTTCCCGTACTTTTTAATAGTAAAACTCGTAAAAGAGAGAACTGCAAAAAATTTGTTGTCACACACATGGTTTACTAAAAAAGGTTAGCTAAAGCTTACTGTCAATTTAAATTTTTTTCTTTCGACTGTTCCTAAAACGTCAAAACAATATACACAATCTGTGTATGTGTGTGCTGTTTGAATAATATGCCAAATAATCTTAAAAACAATTAAATTCAATGATTTTTAAATTTGTTTTTAGAACATGTTTATGGATGAAATTCGTCAGCTTTGCATTGAAACAAACATTTTATCATATCCATGTGGGTAAATCTTGACACTTCATTCATTTTTCGCGTTTTTTATAAAATCCTCAAAAATGATATTGTAAACAAACCCTTTTGTTGCTTTTGTGTGTTTACTAATTTTGACGTTTCAGGAATTCAGGAAAAACAAGGGTTCTATAGATTGTTTTCATTTAAATCTACCTCTTTACTTATACCATGGTCACACACAAGTTTCTTAAAATAGTTCGGGAACGGAAAAATGGAAAATACGTCAAAAAAACTGGAACAAATGCCAAAGTCGGCGTATCAGCCAATCAGACGCCGGCAACCATGTTACTATTTTTTTACTCGCCCAAATTTGTCGTGTAAAAAGTTTTTAAAGAGAGCGTCATTCAGCGCCATTTTTGTTTAAAGAGAAGTGAACATTTTACAACTTTTTTGTGTACGGGAACGGTTTTTGGAGTAAAATGTGTAAAAGTCGTAAAAATTGTAAAAACTTTTTAGTTCTGGAACACAGCTAATATAAATAATAAAAAATTAGTCGCTAGCCTCTACCGACACAAACAGTGATGACAACTTTTCTTTATGTTTTTAGTCATAATTTTGCGATTTAATTTTACCGATTTTTGTCGGTAACAGCAAAAATGAGTTACAGAATCCCACTACTGATCGTGTGTACTCCACTTAATGGGTACTTTACGCGATATGTATTTTACATATGGGTTGTCACTTTGCGTACACATTTTGTATATAAAAAGTGACAACCCATATGTAAAATACATATTGTGTAAAGTACCCATAAGTAATTGTACCATGCACAGTTGGCATGGTACAATTAGAAAGGTAGATGCATCGGCGAATTGGTACAACAAAGCAACTTTTTTTGTAATGTAAACTGTCAAAATTTTCGCCAAATGGTCTCTTGTTGTCTCTTTTTATCGCTTGTGTTTGTCTATAAAGTGTAGAAATGCTATCTCTTTCTTACCGAATCATATGGTTTTTTGTTTTGATTTTTCATGGCGAATTCATAGTTTTTTGACGTTTTAGATTCGATCAGCTGGGCTGAGGCATCTGCCTTTCTAATGGTCTGTTCCTTTACTTTTAAAAATGGTAAAACTGGCAAAAGTGGCAAAAGCTGTACACTGCTACAATATGTCGTCTGTTCCAGATCTGCAATAATCTACTAATTTTTACTATTTTCTTTTTTTTTTTTTTTATTTATTTATTTAACGTTATAGTAACAAAGCACATTTTGCCATCTAGTTACACAAAACAACAGAAATTATACTACTCTGAGATCAAAAAACTTAACAATATAATAAAAAATAAAATTTAGAAATATGCTACTAATAAATTGAATTGAAAATAATGAAACTTAATAGTAAAATAAATAATAAAATTTAAAAATATAATAAGAGTAAATTGCATTGAAAATTATTAAATATTAGCAAAAATAAAAAGGGGATATAATCCCAGTATTTCACTTAAACTACTCACAATATTCATTAATGAAAATTGAAACAATTCAGACTTATACGATTTCCCTAACATTACAACGCAATAAAAATGTTAACTTTAAAATCCCAGTTTTGCAACGTAAAGAAAAAAATAAAAACACAGTTAAATTTGAATTTCATTAGCTCGAACATAAGCAACAAACTTCCTCTTAAAAGTACAGGAAGAAAAACTAAACGTTTTAAGCTCAGGCGGTAGGACATTAAACACACGCGCAATTCTTACAAAAAAAGTCTTTTCCAAAATCGGTGTCATCCTTGGAATCACAAATTGTAAGTTTCTGACCGATCTACCAACAGAGAATAAATTCACAACAGTCTTAGGCACTTGCAATTTAAACATTTTATAAAAGAAACAAAGATTCCTAACATTTACAAAATTTTTAAAACTACAACCAAGAAATTCTCGTACAAAGGACGAAACATGCTGACGCCAACCTAAAGAGTAAACATAACGTATAACTCTATTGAACAGCAACCGCAATTTACGCAACACATAACCACAACTACCACTATACACTTCGAGGCCATACAGAAAAATAGGCATTATAAGTGCATGAACCACACGAGTTTTTATATTTCGAGGCAAGACGATGTCCAACGAGTACAACTTTCGCAGAGCAAAGTTAACTTTAGACGAAACTAAACTTACATGAGCCTCAAATGTTAATTTATTGTCCAACATAATTCCCAAGCAATTTAACTTGCTTACAACATCTATAGCTTTATTATAGATGGAAACTGAAATTGCGTCATCGGCTATGTTGCCAAAAAACATGCACTGAGTTTTCTCAGTATTTATCTTCAAGCCATTCGAAGTCATCCACTCCACCAACAAACTAACGGTAAAATTAATGGTGCTCTGAAGAACATCCATAAAGACGAAATCACCTAAAAACAATAATTGAATGTCATCTGCAAATGCAAAAGACAAACAGTTTGTACAGTTAACACGACTAAACAAATCATTAATATACATTATGAATAACAAGGGACCCAGCACTGAACCCTGAGGTACCCCACTACTCACAGACAAGACACTAGACATTACATTTCTACTACTAACATATTGCTTTCTACCAAACAAATAAGAATACAAAAGTTTACAAGCAGAGGAGGAGAATTTAAAGTTATAAAAAAGCTTCTCGATCAAAGTAGCATGGTTAATTTTGTCAAAAGCCTTCTCCAGGTCAAGAGACAAAAGTACGCAGCAGCCACCATCGCTGATTTTCTTCCTAACGTTGTCTGTCAACCCAACAAGCAAGGATGTAGTGCTACGATTAGGACGAAAGCCAAACTGACTGTCATGTAATAAGGAGGAGTCATCTAAATACCCAATAATTTGCTTTTTCATTACGTACTCTACCATTTTAGATAATACGGGCATAATCGAAATGGGCCTCATATCGCTAGAGTCCTTACTCTTAGGTATCGGAACAATTTTAGCCACCTTCCAATCCATGGGAAATGTCGACGTCATAATCATGGTATTCACAATATACAAAACGTACACACATATATGGGGAAACACCAACTTTAGAAACTTTAGATTAAATCCGTCATAGCCAACTGCATTTGACTTAATCAAACCAAAAGCTTCTACAACGTCATCACAACACACATTTCGAAAACTAAAGCCCTCACAAACACCTGTAGGTAAACAAGGAGCACGTATGTTTTCATTAGATTGATTACGTACAAACTCACAATTAAGACGCTCAACGTTATCACTTTCAACAATATCCTCGGCATCATAAGCAACCCCATTAACTTTCAACGTAGACCAAATTTCTTTGGATGTTTTGCCACAAAAAAGGCTCTTATGGGCCAATCTTTTAATTCTTCTTACTACATTTTTTGCCTTGTTGCGCAACTTACAATATCTCCTCCAATTCTCGCCACTTCTGTCATTTAGATACGCTTTATATGCAATATCCCTTAAGGATAAGGAATACCGTATTTCCAGCGCTTTGTACCAGTCGCCGTCCTTAATCTTTACCATTCTCCTTTTGACGGGAAACGCAGAGTGAATGCGGAGAAGGTTGGTGTTCAACAAATTCACTTGAACATCCACATCTGATAGGCTAAAAATATCCACAAAATTACACGAGGAAATAACATCAGTCAAGTCTTCAGGTCCTAATGCATCATAATCAACGTAATCATAGTACATTTTTACAAAGGGATTATAAACTTCAAGTGACAGAAAAATAAACGCATGATCAGACACACCAGGACAAGCAAATTGACTACTACATTTCAACACACTCGGACACGACAATAAAAAGTAGTCTAACAAAGAAGTAGAATTATGGGCCACATCATAGTGCGTAGGGATGGAATTGTGAACGATATTTAGATTCATTCGACTACAGACATCCCTAACAACCACACTTTTAGACATATCAAACATATTGCAGTTGAAATCCCCCATAATAACAACGTTAGAATACCTAACAACAATGTCACAAATCTCCTGTTCCATAACACTCACGTCACCATGGGGGAGATAAACAACACCAACCAAATAGGAACACTGGTTAACATAAAGTTCGCAAAAAATATACTCTACAACACCATAAGACATACCTCTACACAAAACTTTATGTTTAATGTTGTCAGAAACATACAAGGCTACTCCACCCCCTCTTATATCAGGGCGATCACTTCTGTGACACACGTATCCTGGAATTTTCACGGCGTTCTTCGATAACATAAAGGGAAAATTGTTATCGTAGTACAAATTAGTAGATTCTTGCAGGTTCTGGAACAGAGCAATGAATTGTATGGTATCTGAAGTTAAGGAACGCTTTTCGAGTTAAAAGTGGTAAAACTTGAAGATTCTTGCACGTAAAGGAACAGAGCTTAATGTCCAATTTACATTAGCAACTTTTTCGTCATTTAGAGCTGTTTCGTCATTTATTTGCTAAAACAGGCAACATTTTGCGTCATTTACCATACAAAAATAAATGACGATAGCTACGTCATTTATTCTAAACATCGCACGAAAACACCATACTTTTATACGCAACTCTGCTTTTTCGTCATAAACTACCAAAAAATGCAACTGTTTTATGATGTCTTTGTTTGTTTGTGTGTGTTGTAGAAAAACAAAAATACTCAAACGATGACAAAAGTGAAAATAAATGGTTAAAAAAACTTGCAAAAATTATGTTTTTTTGTTTTTGGAATTAATTTAAGCTATTTGATACACATTTGTGTTGTGAAATTCCTATTATTCTGAATAAATATATTGTGTGCGTGTGTTTGTGTTATTGCATATGTGTGTATGTGCGATTGTGTGCGTAAGCAAATGACGCAAAAAAACAGATGTAAATGCACTTCATTTGATTCTAGAATTTCGTAAAACGAAATCATTTAATGTGCATATGTAAATTGGACTTAATTGTACCATGACAGTTGTAAAAAACGAATTAAACGCAAATTTTGGGCGTTCTGTGTCACCCTGTATTTTTCGATAACTTTTGTTATCGTTGAGAAGTTTCGTTGCTACATGGCACAATCAATAATTGTGCCATGGTTGCTAACTTCACGCAGGTCGCATATAGATCTTTTTTATTTTTGAAATAGGGTATCCCCAAAGAAATCTTGCCTCTACCTCCTCGAACCTCTACGTTGAACCGAGTGTTGTTCGTTGGAGCGTTTCAGTTCTTCACACCGCAACAGTCATCATACATTTATAACGTAAAACATGTCTGAAGAAAAGAAAAAATTACGAGATGAGTTAAGGGAAATACTCGGTACTGATGAATATCCTCTTGTTAGGAAAGCTAAAGTGTGTGATTTGACTGAGGAGCAATTAGTTACAATGTTAACAGAACGACAAATAACTGTAGAATATCCAATTGACCGTCTTTTATGCGAAGCATTGCTTATGAGTGTTGTGGAAAGTGACACAGTGGTTTTGGTAGAAGTGGTAAAAATTGATTCCTTAACGGTTTTACAACTGGAAGAGGCAATAACAAAAGTTTCAAAACCAAGAAAAACCATACGTGAAATACAACAAGAACTGGCAAAAAATTGTGGATTTGGCGATGACATCATTTGGGATCAGTAAGTCTATTAATCAATTATTTAAAATGTTATTACTGTGTTCGTATTTGCATTTGCCTTATGCCTACTTTTGCTCAAAATGTAAATTACTAGCTATTTAGATATTGATGTCATGATATCATTATTCTGTTACTTTACAGATTGAGCAAAAAAGACAGCGAAATTATGAAATCCAAAATCAAACAACTAATTCCAGATCAGAAAACCGGTCAGAAGGGCATTGAAAAAACGCGTGAAAATATTTTCGAAAGTCTATGGGCACAAAGTAAATATCTATGGTGATTATTGTTTATTCGTTATGAGACTAAAAATATCCATTTTCTATAGGAAAATATACAAATTGTAATTCAGTCACATACATTTTCTATGTTATGGTAACAGAAGAAACAGATTTCAAAGCTGCACCTGATTCTACAAAGTATTCCTGTCATCCGGTTTTTCGTTGCAGAAAATGTGTTGGTATGTATCAAGTCCCTTGTCCCTTCTGGGATGTTTGTATTATAGTTCTCATATTTAAGACCTCACTGTGTGTAGCAAATAATTAGCCACAAATGAATTGTGAATTACAATATTTTTACAATAAATTAAATTTACATTTGTTCTTTCTAGCCGGCAATGATAGTCGTTCTTGCTGCATGGTGTATGTAGATGAGACAGGACGTGTGTATCAAGATTGGAAATCTTTTGTTGAAGACAATGTTTTGCCTGGCGGTACTATGGTATCACCTCGACGTGGAGTATACAATTTCGATAGAAATGGCGATGTGATTTTGGATGTTTATTGCACCCCAAGTGGCACAAGAGGAGCTAAAGTTATGAATGTCGCACAAACAAGCTCAGCAGTATTGGGCGTTGGGGCAGCATGCGTGCCAATAGCTGCAGCACTTACTTTACCCGTTGCAGCACCGGTTATGGCAGTAGCTGGGCTTGTCGGTTTAGGTGTTGGAGCCTTTTCAACCATAACATCAGCTTTAAATTTAAATGATCGCCATAAACACGAACAATCCATTAGTATAACGGATAGTCAAGCTAGAGGCAGTTATTTGGGTATTGCGGGTGGAGTTCTTGGTATGGCGGCCGCAGGTGCAACACGAGTGTTAAATTCCATGGCTGTTGCAGGGAAAGCGACTGCGGTAAGTGTAATTGTACTTTGTTGTATATACCCCCATTATTATAAGTCTTCTTTTGTTATAGTTTGGATTTACCGAACATATTTATAGCGTTACGGTTAACTTAAAGTTAAATGTGATGATAAAATTTTAAGGATGAGCTTCTTGGCATTAACTTTTAATGTACAAATTATATTTTTAATGCCTCCAAATTTTTATTTTTCGTTTTCAAATACATCCGATAGTAAAAAAAACGTATAATAATAGCCCATAGTTTCATATAATTTTAATTAATTTAAAAATTTTTTTAAATTAAATTAAAAATTTTAATTAAATATTCTTTTCCCAGGGCATTGAAGTAATTGTTAATGGTATTAATATATCAACAATAGTTATTTCTGGTACTGGCATTGCTAATGGCGTTTTGGATATCATATTTGTAAGATGAATTTTTATTGAGCTCGAATATCTCAAAATAATATAAATATTTACGTTTTTTCTTTCTAAATAGAAATACAGAGACGATGATACAATTTCTACAATGGATGTATTGCAATTGTCTGCTTCGTTAGTGCTCTTTACACATTCAGTCTACAACTTCCAATTGGCATCACAAATTGCCAATGAGGCTCGCACAAATTCAATCAGAAGTTACCGTGAAACTTTAAGTAATCGCCTGAGGTGAGTTTAGAACACAGTCACTTATCTGAAAAAATGGGATTTCTTTTAAACGTGTTGCTTACTCCCTAGACGTATGTTCGATAAAATGTCCAAGGAGGCTAGTCGTATTCGTGGCGAAACTCAAGGAAAAATGGATATAATACGAAATATTAATAAAATACCAGGCCGTCAATACTTGAATGATTTATTTAAAGTGAATAAACGTTTAAATGAAGCCAAGGTACGACCTGAGTTTGGCAAAGGCGATGAAGCTGTTGTACTTAATAATGAATTGCCGGTTGATGCAGTAACTCTAGCTGTGGGTCAAACAGCACGTTTATTCTTAAATGGAAAAGTTGGTGGTGTTAACGGCGCAGACGGTCTACTCAATTTAGAAGAAATTCTTAATGGCCGAGAAATTAGCGGGTCATTCAGTAGAACAATGGAAGTACTAAGAGGCCTGAGTGTTTTTTTGCCCAGTGGTGGAATCATTGAACTCATTCGATTTGGTGAAAGGTTTTTGACACAAGTTGCCGATGGCGAAAAATTCCAAGATGTCATTGAGGCTATGGCTTCAAAACTTCCTGAGAAAGTCGTAGTTTTTGTTTTTGAATTAGCACAGCGTTTCATTGAGGACATGATGCCTGAAATTGCTCGTGTTTTGAAATTTAACATATCCACCGAGTCCGCCTTATATCGTATTCTTAAATATATTTTAACAAGAATAGAAAATTGCACCTATGAATGCATAGTCACGAAACGCCAGGAAATAATGCAATATTTAAGAAGATATTATCTCTCATTGAATTGCAATAATACTCAAGCCAACTCGAAGAGATGTAGTAAATGCGACGGTTGGTATTATATATGCCAACTGTAGATTAAACAAAAATATGATGAAATATCCATGACATTAAGTCTTATTTGGTGCCTTATTTGCACAAATACACATGCGTGCTCAAAGTTTTTAAATTCAAGCAAACATATCAAAAGCAACCCCCCATACCAGTTGCAGATATTATTCGAATGTTCCCCACAAATGTTCGGAAACGATATCATTTTCAAACATTTGGCAAATATTTTTCTTGTGTTTTTTTTTTTTGTTCGACAAAAGTTCGAAAACGATATAATTTTCGAACATTTAGCAAATGTGTTTTCTTCACAAGAAAAATTTTTTCGAGAAACATTTTTTACTTTGTCCCAATTTACATTAGGCGAGTTTACTTGCGGCAATTGTCAGTTTATAGGTGAGAGAGGGTGCTGAGAGGCAAAGGGTTACCATATGCCTCACCTCTCTCTCCTACAAAATGACAATTGCCGCAAGTAAACTCGCCCAATGTAAATTGGGACTTTGGAATTTTTTTTTTTTTTGTTTTCAAACACAATTTTCTCTAGTTTGTAAAAAAATCCCATTTGCTTTTTTCAAATAATTTCGATCTAAATGCTATATATACAGGTATGTGATGAAAACCGAATCGAATCGATTTGCAGAATCGAAATGGTTTATATTCCGAGTGCCTTTGATGATATATACAATTTTTCTTCGCGAAAGCCCCTTATTTGAATAATATTTTTAAAATGCATTTTCAATTTTATTAAAATGTTCAACAAAATTCAAATATACGATTTCGATTTATGCAAAAACGAGTCGAATCGTTTTCCATCACATACCAGATTATTGGTGTGTCTTTTTACGTGATAATTTGTAATAATTATTACTAATGTTGCAGATTGACAGTTGTATAAAGGAAAAGTTGCTGAAAAAATGTTTTAGCTACATTTAGTAAGTAAAAAGACACCCCTAATATAAACAATAAATGTTGATAAACACAATACAAGCCAACAATGTTTATCAACATTTTCACATCGAATCTCAAGCACATAAAGAAATAAAAGCGAAAAAGGCACATAAAAGAAACATCAAGAAACTCCACCAAAAATGTTTTTGCCATTATCGTAAAAACTATCGTTAATCATTCGCAAATAATTTTATTAACGATATTCGAAATCGAAGGATTTCCTGCCACAAACTGAGCGACGTCTGAATCGTTTTCAATTCATTCTCGTGTGTCGTTCTCGAACAAAATATCCGCAAAACTATCGAGAAACATTCGAAAACGATATCGTTTTCGATAGCAAT
Organism: Musca autumnalis; assembly: GCF_047663935.1. Classification (NCBI taxonomy): domain Eukaryota; kingdom Metazoa; phylum Arthropoda; class Insecta; order Diptera; family Muscidae; genus Musca; species Musca autumnalis. The sequence continues at coordinate 106,421,608 of NW_027411644.1, forward strand.
AGTATGGTGGGAATGTTTTTTTTTTATAAACTGTAGTTACTAAAAATAATTAGCTTCCCAATATTTATTACTTAATTTAATCTGTAATTGGTAAACTACAAATTGCCGCGTATGTTTATCATTGGACGGATTATTTATAAGCAACACATTGTTCCTGCAATAAACTCTAATAAAAAATTTAATACAGTTTTCTTTTTTTTTTAATTTCCACTATAACATATTTTGAGCGGAGTATTCCCCCATTGGCTCAACTTCATTTATTACCCTCTATTACAGAGAGTAATGTTTTTCAAAACGAACTGACAGTGTTGCAAAATTTTACTGATCGCTACCAATATCATGATTTCATCCCGGCGAAGGGAATTATCAATTGGCTTCTCAGTTTTTGAAATGATGCCTTTTTAGCGAAAAACCGAACTCTTTAAGTGTCTAGTATTCTCATATGAATGAGAATCACACTCACTTTTCGGCTTTTCCAAAGAAACACCAAAATCAAAATATTTTGCAACATGGAAAAGCCGAATACTAGACACTTAAAGAGTTCGGTTTTTCGCTAAAAAGGCATCATTTCAAAAACTGAGAAGCCAATTGATAATTCCCTTCGCCGGGATGAAATCATGATATTGGTAGCGATCAGTAAAATTTTGCAACACTGTCAGTTCGTTTTGAAAAACATTACTCTCTGTAATAGAGGGTAATAAATGAAGTTGAGCCAATGGGGGAATACTCCACTCAAGCAATCGAAAATGAGATTGAATCTTCAACAATAAACAAAACAAACATATTTTGAGCAATTCATTGTTCTGAAACTAGAAGATTCAATGTAAACACGGAAATTTGTAAGATTTTGACAATGCAATACTGAGACGATTTCGAGTCAAACCAACACAAAAATCGACACTTTGCTCTTCTGGAAATATGAAAGCTGCTTCATACATATAAAAACTATACGAGGACTACCATATAAGTGTATTATTTACAACAAACCATTTTTAATGATAAATATTATCATCCACATTGTTAGGCCAGAAACTTATCTAGAAGCCTTCGTATACATATGTCGAGAATTTCATAAACTAAACAAAACTTATACAAATATTGTCTTAAGAGGTTAATTAATAAGATGCTTTTTTTGTATTGGAATTTTGAAATGTTGGTTTACAATTAAATTCAATTTTAAAAACACATTTGCATTTGAAAAACCATAAGTTCGAGGACAGAGAAGCCATCCCACAGTAGATACGTCTGAAGAGCTGCTCAACTAACAGCGAAACCAGGTCACGTAATTTGGTGACTGTGTGGGTTCGGGTCCTTGGCTTTCCTTTTTCACATGCAAAAATTTTTGATCATCAAGTTTAACTCTAAACGAGAAAATTAATAAAAATCATTAAAAATTACCTTCGCCCTAAGGCCATGTTTATATTACAGCCTTTTGCAGGGTTAACCTTCTTTTTGAGGATTTATTTGAAACATAATGGAATTTGAAACAAATGGAATGGAATTGACATTTAAAACCAAGTGGGTTTGTTAAACCCTGTTATATATAAACGTACTATAACAGGCAAAATTTCAAAAAAATTCAATTTCTTTAATAAATATGTATTTGAATTAAAGTTTTGTAACAAATCATTTTTAATGACAACATCATAACAGTTAGACTTGCCTAATTATAAGTAGTTTTTATTAAAGAGAATTCCTTTCATCGAGTCCCTAACTAATCGATTTCGACACTTGTTTTTATTTAAATTTACTTTGCTAAAAACTCTTTCCACATTTGCTGAAGAATGTGGCAAGACTAAAATATGTTTAATAAATTTGGACAAAATAGGAAATAATGGTTCAGAATTTGCACATTTTAATTCACACACAGTTTTCCAAAACTCTAGCAACTCTACTTTTTATCTTTAAACAAATTTTAGAAATTTAAACGTGAAAGTTCGCGTAATTCTGAGTCCAAGTCTTGATTTTCGCTTATGTTCATAAAGCATTCGTATTCCTTTATAATCACCCTTATTACGGTTGGCGTTGTCGTATCCAAAATTGCAAGCTGACGTGTCGTAGCGTCTAATTGGTATTATGTATGTTTTTGTACAAAAAAGCAAAAATTTCAATTTTTAAAGAATTCTTTTGGTAACTAACATTATTAGAATTATTAGTAGATCATTTTTAAACTTTTATTTCAGAAGAAAAACTAACCCTACAGTTTTTACAATCAAAATAAGTGCTTGGCGTAGACGTTTTTGTGGTCGTTGGCGTAGTCGTTGTCGTAGGGATATTTTTTGGTACCACGTAACATTTACGACAACGACAATTTTTTTGTCATACAAAATTTAAAAATATATATTTTTTTAATTGTAAAACAACTCGTTTAAAATCATCTTTTGAGCAAGAACTAAGAAATTTACATTGCATCAATCGTTATATGAGGACTCTAACAGATTTTCAATAGAAAGTTTGTCATCTGATAAAGACACGAAATTTATCTTATGAACATGAATCAAAGTAGTAAAATTTGTATTTATTATAGTTGTTTTCCAATATATTTTAATAACCATTGCCAAAAAATTCTTTTGAAATTAATTTGTTTTTATTTTTATATGCTATCGTTTACAAAATCGGTCACGACTCTTTCCTCGTATTTCAACGTCATACGTAATTCCAATTTGTCGTGATACGCCAAACGTAATACCGATTTGTCGTATCAAAAAAAAAAAAAATGTTGTATTTAAACCATGAAATTCGTTTTGGGAATTACAAATGTATTTCTTTCGATTTTTTTAGGATATAAAATGCTACAAAAGACAAAAAATTTCGTTGTATATAATTTTTCATCATATAAAAATGTATCTTACGACTACGCCTACGTCTACGCCTACGACAACGTCTACGTCACTTGAACGTCTACGACTACGCCAACCGTAATAAGGGTGAATGTCGAAAAATGAATCTTCTGTGCCATTTATTATAAAACTTGGATTTATTGAAGCTAGGCACTTTAATTTGTTTTCAAAATCAAACCGCTTCAAAATCTGATCACAACGTTCAATGTAAAAGTTTGTGCAGCTTTTAATTATTTACACTAACCCAGTTTTCGACAATTTCGTTTTTTGTACACGTTCTGGTAATCAAGGAAATTCAAACTGTTTTTATAATCTGTTGAAAAAACTTATTATTATTAAACTACTCATGACGATGTAGTTGTCTTTGTTACTATACCAAATCAGTGCTAGCAACCACATTTTTCACACAAAATGCAAATATTTTTGGACTTAAAATCGGCAAAATGCCGGCAAATCTGGCATCACTGACTCTAGTATGGAACTCGATTTATGAACCCCTAGTTTCATGCACGAATACAAAGCAACTGACGATTCGGAACCAGCCCTAACTTTAATAACTTATGGTTTTCGTTATCAGGGCAATATTCCGCACATGGTACTGGCGTGGTATTTTTTTTTTTTTTTTTGTTAAAGTCCTAATATACATATATATATTTTTGCACAAACATCCCAGGCGGGACAAGGGAGACTTCTCTCATATCAATGAGTGCACGCCGATTCAAATTAGTCCCGGTCCACACTAGCGTGAATTTCATTAAAAAATTTCATGAAATTAGGTGTTCTTAAATCGAATTCCCCACTACAGCAATTTTATGATTTTACTCTACTATGAACGTCGATCTAGAGACGCATAATTTCATATCAAAATTTCAGTGAAATTACTGTTGTGTGGCCCGGGACTTAGTTCACTGATATGGGACATACATATACAACCTAATAAAAAAGCATGCATTTACACGATTACGATAAATTGGTTGTAGCTGAATACACCGACATAACCAGAGCAATCCCACGGCAGCGGGTTCTTACGTACCGGATTGACCCGAACCCATTGTGTTTCGGCCAGCGGCTGCCAACCCAGTATTAAACCTATGCTTCTACGTAGGTTTCATACTGCTACAACAACAACAACAACAACATAAACAGAGGGGGGCCTAAGGGGACGCATACAGTGTTGCCGAATTTGACGATTTATCGCCATTTTGACGATTTTTTGGCCCAAAATTAAAAAATGATGATTATATGGTCTAAAATGACGATTTTTCACATAAGTCAAAATTGCATAAAATAAAACTATATTTTGACCAAAATTTCTCGAAAGACTTTAAGGAAAACAATATTCCTAACTCGATTTTATGAGCTTTTTAATGTTCGTAGCAATTTTCAGCAAGATTGGCTACATTTATGTACATATATAGAATACAGGTATTTTGATGGTTTCTGACTCACCTTCGAATTATATCAACTGAAAATTTTCGTCTAGGATTGTTAATGGATGTATATCTTCCTTAAAAATGTCCACGGTGTGAAAAAATTTATAAGTCCAGCTTTCTTAACTTTCTACTAATGTCCTTTTTAAGCGGTCAGTAAAAAAAGTGACAAGGTGTACACAGTTTTAGCTTGCTGTAATACCGCAAACTCGATAACCATAAGGAAAACTCTCATCTTGTGAAATCTTTTTTATAGCGTTATTTCAGAGAGATTGGGTTAGATTTATTGCTGTGGGTTTTATATATTTTGTTGTCAGTCTCATTGACATAACTACCATCGAAAAATTGCATTAATCGTAAACCAACCCTAGTTTTGGAACATCTTGACGATTTTTAATGATTTTCCAAATTTTGTTGACGATTTGACGATTTCCGATCAAAAACTGTCGGCAACGCTGGACGCATACCCCCCGAAATGATAATTTTTTAGTTCAAATTTTGTGCCCTGGGCAGGGCATATATCTGTGTGAATTGAAGCTTTCATCTACTAACAATATCGAATCGAATACCGTCTACGCAACCGAAATCCTCCAATCCCCAATAATTATGTATTAGAGGGTTTTCATATTTTGTGGCCCCTTTTTGAACTTTTATGAACTTGCTGACAAAAATATACAAATTTGGATTAAACCTCAAATGTGTTGCGGAGCAAGTACCTGAAGGAATGGATTGACATAGTCCATTTTGGAAGTGGTTCTGATCTTATTTTTGGTGTCATTCCTTTTTTCATTCCACATATCGCTCGCTGGCCACACGCAGAAACAACGGTATAACGGAGAAGACCGATTCGGACAATTTTCGAAGTTAAACTAAATTTGGACAAAATATTTGGATATTCAAAGTTTGGACCAAATAGGTTGTTCCGTTAATAACACTGTGCTACAAAAGTGGACAAAATTTTTTTGCAGGGTTTCTGATGCAAAAATTCGGCATTGTGGGAGTCCATGGAAGACGAAAATACCTTTGGTTTCTTTGGGTCACTTCGTTTTATGATTTTATAACGGAAAATGTGGTGAAAAACGGGGTTTCTTGGATTTTCAATTTAAAACGGACATAATTTCTTTTTTTCCACAACGGACATTTACAGCTTTTTTTTATTTAGAAGGTGCAAATCATGTCTTAAGAACAAACCATAATTTTTAAAAATCGGGTAACAAATGGTTAAGTTATAGTGATTTAAGTATAACAAAAACGCATTAAAAAACAGGAAAATGCTTTTCCTCGTGCTCTAGGCTGCGTAGAAGAGACCAAGCTGCGGAATTATTTACATTTATCAAAAAGGAAATTTAGTTAGCTTTACAAAACAAACAAATGAAATCGGTTGAAAAATGCGTGAGTTATGCCATCTTTAGTGTTTTCACTTTTTGGATTTTCCTTTATAAAAGATTGGTACCTTGTGCGTAATTAATAAGTAGACAAATTCAAATTACAATCATACGCACTAAGGTACCGACTTTTATAAACGAAAAACCAAAATGTTAAAACACAAAAAATGCCATAACTCACGCATTTTCAACCGATTTCATTGGTTTTCCCCATTTTGTAAAGCTAACTAAATTTCCTTCTTGATAAAAGTGAAAAATTACGCAGTTTGGTGTCTTCTACGCAGCCTAGAGTACGAGGAAAAGCATTTTCCTGTTTTTAATGCTTTTTTGTCACACTTAAATCACTATAACTTAACCATTTGTTACCCGATTTTAAAAAATTATGGCTTTTTCGAAAGTCATGACTTTCACCTATTAAATAGAAAATAAGCTGCTAATTTCCATTGTGGAAAAGAGAAGTAATGTCCGTTTTAAATTGAAAATCCAAGAAACCCCGTTTTTCACTACATTTACCGTTATAAAATCAAAAAACGAAGTGACCCAAAGAAACCAAAGTTATTTTCGTCTTCCATGGACTCCCACAATACCGAATTTATGCATCGGAACCCCTGCAAATTTTCACTGTAGCACAGTGTTATTTACAATGGGCTTGATGTTGTCGGATAATGATAATGTCATTGCAAAGGATTGGTAAAAATGACATGCCAAAGCATTGGTTGAAATGACATGCCAAAGCAGTGATGAAACAAAGACATAGAACTGTAAATATTGGACAAAGTGCATAATGCAGTTCAATTTTACTATTCAACCATAGAGGGTGTTTGTGTATAACAGACAACTAACAGAACACGACGGCAACAAAAACAAGTATAACGTAATTTTATGTCACCATATTGGAACATAACATTATGTTAGACCTCCAGCTCCATCTGCCAATGTATAGTAGCAATGTAAATGTCCCATCTTGTTATATTTTTGGCCTGTTCCCGTACTTTATAAAGTGGTAAAAGTCGTAAAAGTTGTAAAAGTCGTAAATGATTTTCATATACAGCCCTATTCTGAACGCATGGGAGTTGGGAATTTTCTCCCATTCCCACATTTTCGTATTCTGAATAAAATTTTGTGAGAGTTTTTTTCCCATTTCCCATCTCCCCTCATTCTGAATGAAGTTCGAATTGGGAATTTGTTCCCATGGGAAAAAAGTATACATTCTCTATCTTGAATTGTGGGAGAATTTTGTGTCTTTTTGTGGGAAAAATCTCCCCAGCAAACAGTGTGGGAGTTTGAAAAAAATTTCAAGAAATTTTTTATATTTTTATGAAATTTCATATTTTAAGACATCTACACGACAAAATTATTGCAAATATTTATAATCGCCATGTGTTTGCTTAATAAAAGCATACAAAATGTACTGTAAAATATGTCATAAGTAGACTTCGGATTTTGCATATTCTTATATGATAGTCCCAATTTACATTGGGCGAGTTTACTTGCGGCAATTGTCAGTTTGTAGGTGAGATAGGGTGCTGAGAGGCAAAGGGTTACCATATGCCTCACCTCTCTCTCCTACAAAATGACAATTGCCGCAAGTAAACTCGCCCAATGTAAATTGGGACATACAAAAACCTGCAAGAATCTAATGCCTTGTTCAGACTGACGGTAATTCGCTATCTATTCGTTGTTCGACCCCAAATAACGATATAATTACTTCATTTCCCATACAAAATTTTGAGAACGAACAACGATTTGTGTACATTGTTCAATTTAAATTACTCTCAGAACGACGATAAAATATGTCCCATCTCTAACAAATGAGAGAATTTATCGAAATAAATTAATAATGACAGAAAAAATACAAAATTTAAAAATTTATTAAAAACCCAAACATTTGTAGAAAAACTGTAAAATATGAATGAAAAGTAAACGGTTTAACGACTAGTATACATTCAAATCATAGCAAATTTTGTCTTCTCTTTCATTGCATTTACATTTCTTGTCCATCGTTTCAAATTCGCGTACAAATTTAGAAACAAAAATCAAATGCCTGCCGGAAAGTCTGTATACCAAAAAGTTATTTTGGCAGGTCTCTCTCTCTCGTTAATTTTTAAAATAGAAAAATTAAAAAATGTGCTGAAAACACCAAAATGTTGAGAAAAAATAGAAAAGATGAATGAAAATAATATAATTAAATATTAAACAGATATCTGAAAGAAGGACAAATAGTTTTTCAGTTCATATCAATAAATTTTACTCGCCTTTTGGACGGAACTTTCTTTAAAATCAGTAAATAAAAAGTATGAAAATATGAATCCTGTTGCTATGAATTGTGTACCATGTCGTATGAACGGGTTAATTCGTGTACATAATTATGAGAGCGAACAACGTGATTCAAATGCTGGTATGAACATGGCATAACATGTTTTACACCGATAAAAAATTTTCCTTTATGTTATCGAACAAAACAAAAAAAAAGTAGTAAAAATTAGTAGATTTTTGCAGTTCTGGAACAGACCATATGTATTGAAATACGAGAAAAAGAGTCATGGTTGATTCTGTTAACGCAGCACAGCAAGTAAAAACAAATCAATTTCAAAAGAATTTTTGGCAATAATTATTAAAATATATTGGAAAATAACCATAATACATACAATCTTTACAACTTGTATTCATTTTCGTAATATAATCTTCCGGTTTTTTAAATCAGACGACTAACGTTCTATTGAAAACGTGTTAGTCTCCTCAACGACACGACAACTATCACACAAACGTACATACATACATACATATATGCTAAATTATTGCAATGCTAGTCCATTTTCCGAAATGCCTTTTCTTGAATAAGATCGTTATTTTTGAACGTAGAAGCTTGAAATTTTGCAAGGGCATGTGTTTTAGTTTTAGATTCAATCAAAAACGTATTTTATTTATTTATTTATTTGAGATACGTTTTCTGAAATATGTAATAATGGAGAAAAATATCCGAATTTTTCTTTTTGAATTTTTTTAAAAATATGCAAAATACGAGTTCTAGCGATCATTAGGAATAAGTAAAACTAGCGATATAAATTATTCCGAATCAACATACAATTTTTAAATTCGTTGCAAACTTAAAAATTCCTATTACTTTATAAACAAAACTTATGTTTGCCTACTAATTAAAAAAATGCTTACACCAATTCGCAAATTCTGAAGAAAATGTGCTTATTAGAACAACACCACACATCGTTGACTCCATTCACTTAAAAAATCCATAAATCAATGCACGGCTGTTGAATTAAGTGAGTTGTGCTTTGCTAATCTAATTCAAAAACCGCGAATTCAATGCAAATAGGCATTTTGTATTACAAAACAAAATTACATCCCCCCAAAAGTATGCTATAATAATTTGGTGTAACTGATTTCGAATTTCGAAATTCCAGCTCCCATCATTTGCTGTTCCCACGTCGTTGAGAATATGGAAAACGTGGGAATGGGAAATTTCGCTCCCATGGGAAACAGTTCCCATGGGAATGTTCAGAATAGGGCTGATAAATTTTGTGTACGGGAACGCAAAATGTGTAAAAGTGGTAAAAATTCCCCTTTAGTTTTGTCTTCTCTGCCCATTCAATTCAACGGAGAAAGTGAGAAAACTCACGGGAAGTTTTTATTCAGAATTATCCCCATTGGGTTAAATTCAGCGAAATCAGAATTGGGGACAGATGTATATTTATTTATAGTAATTCTGACAGAATAAACTAATACACCTAAGTCTTGTTTTTGTACCAAGGGCAAAACGGTCTCATCTTAACTTACCCCCAACCCAGCCAGGGATATCAATCTTGGCGCGATGCGGGGGCTTAAGGCCACAGTTTCCACACTCAACACTCTGGAAGTGTTGAGTTGGGGAACTGTGACCGACCAAAGGTTATCCAAGTAGCGGTCTCCTACTTACAAACGTCAAATGAAATCCCATCTGGATTTCATTTGACGTTTAATCTATGGATTTGACAGTTGAAATCAAGTGGATTTCGTAAATGTAAACCAAGCATAAAACATAATAGCTGTGTTCCAGAACTAAAAAGTTTTTACAACTTTTACGACTTTTACACATTTTACTCGAAAAAGCGTTCCCGTACACAAAAAAGTTGTAAAATGTCCACTTCTCTTTGAACAAAAATGGCGCTGAATGGCGCTCTCTTTAAAAACTTTTTACACGACAAATTTGGGCGAGTAAAAAAATAGTAACATGGTTGCCGGCGTCTGATTGGCTGATACGCCGACTTTGACATTTGTTCCAGTTTTTTTGACGTATTTTCCACTTTTCCGTTCCCGAACTATTTCAAAAAACTTGTATGTGAGAACAAATTTTTTGCAGTTCTCTCTTTTACGAGTTTTACTATTAAAAAGTACGGGAACGAACCTAATATGTGTGTTCGTTTATATAAAATTTGTACAAATTGTTACTGAATGCTGTTCGTTTACTCTACAGTACAATGCAAAATAACTTAGTCGTTTGCAAGAAGTTACTGGACTTGTACAAATTTGTACAAATTATTGAGTAAACGAACACACCTATTCTTAGAATATGCAACAGGGGAAACGAATATACTTTTCAAAATAGAATCAGGGGGGAGGTTATAGACATAACCCTCATTAACAAAGACGAATCCCTTATCAGTGACTGGAGGGTATCGGAAGAATGCTCCTTTTCGGATCATCGGAAGATACTGTTCCAGGTCTCTGTTAATGGTATTCAACAGCCTCCATTTAGAAATCCACGGAAAACCGACTGGAACAAATTCAACGAACTAGTAAGCTCCAAGCTGGGAGTATCACGCTACCCCAAAACAGAGGTTAATAGTGCAGTGAAGCACGTGACAGAGGTTTTGGTGGACAGCTATGAGACCGCCTGCCCACTCACTTACTCAGGCAGAAGATGTCAACCGGTCTGGTGGTCGAAAGATCTGGCTAATCTCAGAAAGGCTAGCAGAAGGCTCTTTAACAAAGCCAACAAAACGAAGTTGTCCACAGATTGGGAGAACTATAAAGTATCTTTCAATAAGTACAACAGCGAAATAAAGAAGGCTAAACGCAGATCATGGGTCTGCTTTAGCGAGTCTATAGAGGGATTAAAGGATGTAGCCAGGTTCTGTAGAGTACTGTCGAAGGACCCCAAATCCATCGGCATTATCAAACGGGATGATGGCACATGGACTAAGTCCGGTCTAGAAACTCTGGATCTCCTAGCCAAAACCCACTTTCCCAACTGCATGGATGCACCAGATCGCTCAGCCGATCCACCTATGTGCAACCAAGCCACAGGGGAAGTGAGTGTCATCGAGGAGATTAGATGTCACACAAAGTTAGCTTGGGCGATAAACACTTTTAAGCCTTTTAAATCACCTGGTGCAGATGGTATCTTCCCTGCAATGCTACAAGACCGCCTGCCCACTCACTTACTCAGGCAGAAGATGTCAACCGGTCTGGTGGTCGAAAGATCTGGCTAATCTCAGAAAGGCTAGCAGAAGGCTCTATAACAAAGCCAACAAAACGAAGTTGTCCACAGATTGGGAGAACTATAAAGTATCTTTCAATAAGTACAACAGCGAAATAAAGAAGGCTAAACGCAGATCATGGGTCTGCTTTAGCGAGTCTATATAGGGATTAAAGGATGTAGCCAGGTTCTGTAGAGTACTGTCGAAGGACCCCAAATCCATCGGCAGTATCAAACGGGATGATGGCACATGGACTAAGTCCGGTCTAGGAACTCTGGATCTCCTAGCCAAAACCCACTTTCCCAACTGCATGGATGCACCAGATCGCTCAGCCGATCAACCTATGTGCAACCAAGCCACAGGGGAAGTGAGTGTCATCGAGGAGATTAGATGTCACACAAAGTTAGCTTGGGCGATAAACACTTTTAAGCCTTTTAAATCACCTGGTGCAGATGGTATCTTCCCTGCAATGCTACAAAATGCACTGGAGGTGTTGATTCCACCTCTGGATCACATTTTTAGGGCCTGTCTACGTCTATCGCTCACTCCGGTTCTGTGGAGGGAGGTCACGGTGACATACATCCCCAAGGCGCGGAAGTCAAGTCACACACTTCCTAAAGACTTCAGACCAATCAGTCTATCTTCCTTTCTATTGAAAACCTTAGAAAGGTTGCTTGATCTATTAATAAGATGCAAGCTTGAAAACAGTGTTATAAGTCCTGGATCGATGGAATGCTTAACGGCAGGATAATCAATTCAAATATCGGTGAGACCTCCATTCGGAAGTCTGTCACCAGGGGCACACCACAAGGTGGCGTACTATCTCCACTGCTGTGGCTCCTGGTGATTAACAAAATACTTAAAGAATTTGACCAACTACGTATAAAAGCAGTAGCTTATGCTGATGACGTGGTCATAATGATCAGCGGGAAGTTCCCACAAACGCTATCGGAACTCATGCAAGGAGCTCTAGTCAATTTATCAAGATGGGCACACAACAATGGACTTGGGGTGAACCCATCTAAGACAGAGCTGGTTCTATTTACGAACAAGAGAAAAGTCAAATCATTCACCCTACCAACGCTGGATGGAGTGGCCCTAAAGCTCTCTCTAGAGGCCAAGTACCTTGGCATTATCCTGGACCATCAACTAACGTGGAAAAGGAATGTCGAAGAACGTGCCAAGAGAGGCCTTATAGCCCATTATTCATGCAAGAACTCTATTGGTAAGAGTTGGGGATTGAAACCACAGGTCATCCACTGGATTTTTACGTCCATAGTCCGCCCTATTCTGACTTATGGTTCATTGGTATGGTGGAATGTATTAAGTAAGACATCCCTTCTCCACAAGATTAATACCGTTCAAAGAGCGGCATTTCTCTTAATTACCGGTGCCATGAAAAGCCCTCCACAGGCTGTCCTCAATGTATTACTGGATCTTCATCCGATGAATCTCGTGGTGCAAGAGTTGGCAGCGAAGAGTGCTCTCCGACTCAAGGAGATAAGCTCATGGCGCAACTTCGACTATGGCCACGCTGTTATTTTACGACGATCTGGACTATCAGTGGGATCGGAGGTAATCAGTGACTATATATCACCACAATTACACTTCGACGAAATTGAAGTTCGGATACCTGACAGAGAAGCCTGGACCTACAACTCCCCACCTCTACCCGGTATAGAGGTTTATACCGATGGCTTCAAGATGGAAAGGGGAACAGGAGCGGGCGTCTACAGTGATACCCTCAACTTACGGATCTCGTACAAGCTAAGCGAAAATTGTAGCGTCTTCCAAGCCGAAATCTTTGTGGTCACGAAAAAGCAGAGTTGATAAAAAAGTAAAGGAACAAAGCTATTATACATCGTGCGTAAAATTGATGGGCTTATAGTACATTTACATATACAAAATCCACTCGATTTCAACTGTCAATTCATTTGTGTATACGTCAAATGAGAACGTATAAGCAATGGCATTGACAGTTGAAATCGAGTGTGTAATATTCGCATGAAATAAACAGTAAATTTTTTACATTTTCTTTTACTTTCATGTCAAAATTTCAGCGAAATTACAGTTAAGGTGAGAACACAATGGATTTTTGTTGCTTATTTTTTCGGCCTCGCTTCAAAGCGCAAAAGTGAAATTGTACTGTTTTCAATAGGAAAGGCCACAACGAAGCGAGGCTTCAGGCCACAAAGTTCAAAATTGTTGAACTTTAGAATTCTTCGCCTGGCTTCATTTTTGACATTTCGTTCCGACATTCAATTTGATATAAACACGTGTTCAATCTGAAAAATGGAATTTGAATGTAATTTTTATTCTCGGTACTAATTATTTACGAACAATTCATATTAAAAAATTGGATTTTATTTGATATATTGAAATAATTATGTTTATAGCGCCCATGTGTGATACGCTTCGATGTGTGATACCAAGAAATAAGCAGCATAGTGAAGAAAAGGCTAAGCAGGAAAATTAAGCTAAGAGCTGACAGTGTTCTCACCTTTAGTGTGGACCGGGACTTAATGGAGGAAGTGAGAAAACTCACGGAGAATTTACGTTCAGAAGTGTTTTTCCCCATGGTTTAATAAGAAAGGTTAGCTAAAGCTTTCTGTCAATTTAAATTTTTTTCTTTCGACTGTTCCTAAAACGTCAAAACAGTATACACAAACTGTGTATGTGTGTGTGCTGTTTGAATAATATGCCAAACAATTTTAAAAAGAATCGAATTCAATGATTTTTAAATTTATTTTAGGGGTCGATTATGCATTGCCACTAAACTTGAGTTGCGTTGTCAATTGTCAGCACAACTGAGATGAAATGTTGTATTATTGATGTCAACCCAACTGGGTTGTCGATAAACGTGTTATCGATCAGTTTTTTTTTTTTTTAACTTGTGAACTCTATATTAATGCAAGGGCACAATTCGCCAAAAAACCTATTTTAAAATGATAAGTTCAGTGGAATTATTTTTTGATGATGAAGAAAATGTACAGGACATGACATCTATTAGAAGAAATTTGAGGGACAAGTCGAATCCATTGGAATTGCCATCTGCACTGTAAGTTGAAGCCATGGTGGAATAATAAGGTGTTACATCGATAACAATAATCGGGCCATTTACCAGACCAAACGTCAAAATTTGCGAACAAATGTTGACGTTTGGTGTGGTAAATGGCCCGATTATTGTTATCGATGTAACACCTTCTTAATCCGCCATGGTTGAAGCTCATGTTGGAATGATCTGTATAATCAGTAAATTATTTTAGGTTTAAGGCGTATTTTCGATTGAAAAGGATCCCAGCAAAATGTTTGCCTCCAAAGATGCAGTTAAATGATATGTACAAGTGATCTGGATGTGCATCAAATTATGCATTTTCACTGATGATTTTTACAAGAGCGTGACTACTGAAAGATGCACTCCAAAGCACTGCATTTTAACTAACCCTTTGGCACTGCATTTTAACTGACCCTTTGGCATTGCATTTTAACTAACCCTTTTGCACTGCATTTTAACTGACCCTCTGGCACTGCATTTTAACTGACCCTTTGGCATTGCATTTTAACTAACCCTTTGGGGTAGAATAGGAGGCAGTCCAAAGCACGTGTTTGGTACAGGCATTCTGCGGAAATTGTGCAAGCCATTACAAAATATGCCAGAACAAATAAAATGCATTTATTATTTGTGCAAAACAAAAATATTAACAACTTTATTACATTAACACAAATTATGAAAATTCTCCATTGAATTTGTTACATACCGCCTGGTATCTGCTCTGGTGGTGGCCAGCATAGCTCGTGGAACTCTTCCCAGGGTCGGTTCCAACCCTACCACCAAGCACACGGGGATGTACAATTAATGGGGGGATGAGAAACAAACACAAATACAACACAAACACTACACACACATGTGACAAGGGAACTTGATGATGTTGTTCCCCCACTCTGCCCACCCAACCTTGACCCTTGGCTCCATCCATCATTATTTTAAGGGCCCCATTTACCACACACACTCACCTTATATCAACCTACCTCCCTATTTCCCTCCCTGTAGAACAAAACTAGCACATCATTTCTATATAATCAATCAAACATAAAAACATAATTAATTAACAAGTGTCATCACTTAATCCTAAGAATTAACAATGTCTGGAATAACATAGATATGGAATACTAACACCGATTTTTTTATTATGCTGTGAGTCACTACTCAGATTATCTCCTTTGTACGTATAAAGCTAAATCAAGAATTAAGGCAAATAGCCGTTTTTATTAGACCAAATTAAACATCCCTAAAAGAGCTCTCTTAAGTACGTGTGCTGAACTTTCACTACCAGTCCAAATAAAATACGTTTTTCTTTATAACTTCAAACTTTTCATACGCATAAGGGTAACCCTACACTCACATCTATCTTTGAGAAACGCGGCGTTAATTATCCTTACACAATTCAAACTTATAGATAACACAAAACTACAAACAACACAAATAAATTATAGGTTAATAGTAATAATAGATTATAAATTAATAATAGATTTAAAGTTAATCATTTTTAATTTCTTTTGTTTCTTTCCTTTTTTTGACGTTATAATTTTCATAATTTTTTTTTTTTTTTGTTTTAATATTTAATTTTTCTTTTAAAATTTTAAAATTCTTTTATAGATGCATGACTTTTGATGCGCGCCAGCGCGTTTTTTTGGTGATTCTCTCACAACTTTGATTCTTTAATGGTGTTCTTTTTATCTTTGGGGGATTTTTTTTTTTTTTTTTGTCTCGATACGTGATGATATTTTTTACAGTCAATTACCTGTCGACCTTTTTCTTAATAGTGTGTTTTCTTATCTTTCCAGATATTGTTTGGTGTGGGTGCGAGTTGCAGAAAATTCAAAAGGCCACAGTCTGTTACTGAAGAAGATGACAAATATGTTGGCAGCTGGATGTTTCCGGGATTCTAAGGCATACCAATTGCCATTCCAATTTTAATTGCAAAAATTTGGCTCTCCCCAATAAAAAATGTTGACCTCCTCCAGTTTGAACTTCGAGGAGGCCTAGTATTTTACTGCTTGTTTGACTGGCGATATCTTAAATAGAAAGAAACGAACAACAGATACATGTCATGCACTGCACACTATTTTTATGCTTAGCTCATAGCATTACCTGTATTTTCTATCGCGACACACATGAAAACAACCAGAAAAATATTCGATCAATAAAATTTTTTTTTGAAAGAAATTCAAATTTTGCACCGTTTTAATTTATTATTTTCAAACCGATATGTAGGTAGGTTGTACTTCTTATGACAGAACACCACTAAAAAGAAGCGTTTTTTCCTCTGCAGAAGCTTTTATACCCGGTAATGTGACGCCGTTTTTCCCTCTTTTCGCTGATTTTTCCTCATTTTCCTGCAATTCATTTGTTTTTCTTTGAATCCTGTTCTACTAAACCCTATACCCACACAGAGTTGTATTTTGCCGCCCGTCCATAATTGAGTCGGAACAACACTAAATACAACCCTGAACTTGGCATTATCTTTTTACCTCCAGACAAGCTACTAGCCGTTTCCGGGTTCATTTTGAAATCTGTGGCTGCTAGAGTGTAGACGTGCAAAAAAAAAGTGTTGAGGATTTCGTTTATATTTTTCCTAACGAGAAGAAAAAAATTAATTTGATAAGCCACGCAACAAAACTTCACCATTCTATAGTCTCGCGACAAGAATGGTGATGTGCGTGCTCTTTTGTTTGCCTATTAGCCTGATCTAACAAAAAGTACAGGGAATTCTACCACAAAAGTTGAATGGAAAAATTTTTCCATAAAAATGGACGCTCACGAAACATATTCATTAACCTATATTGCATTGTAAATATAATATCACAGAGTTATTGAGCCTGTTCTGTTGTCAAAGTTTTTTTAGAATTATAGAATCGGAGACAATACTCTCTGTATAATTGTTTTAAGTCGAAATAGATTAATAAAGGTGGACTTGGACGACACATATCTATTAATCTATATTGCACTATTATTATATTATCACAGAGTTATTGCACAGTTTCTACATTCTAATATCTTTGGCGTGATAATTCCCTAGAGGTCTCCCTTGAAGTGTTTCCAATTCATACATATTATTGCCTATCGGCTTTACAATTCGACACTTCAGGAATTTTTTACAAAATTTGCCGTTAACGTTATTCTTAAAATCTGAAAGCGTGTGGTTCCTTCGGTAGACCTCTTGCCCAGGTAGAAATTTTACTATTCTTGCTCGCTCGTTGTACCTTTTCGCGCTGTTATCATATGCATTGTGCATATTTGCTTTAATTCTTTCCCTCATTAGCTCTAGTTTATCGGTTTTATTCAGTTGTTCTATCTGATGGTCTGTTAGTGAACGAAGTTTCTTGGCCAGTTTATAATCTGTCCCACTGGTGAACATGTTGTAGCCGAAAAGGGCAAAGAAAGGATTTACTCCTGTCGCGGCATGGACGGATGTTCTCAGTGCTTGTTCTATCTCTTGCAGATACAGATCCCAATCGCGGTGATCCTTTTCTACATACGTCCTAATAGCCGCCAGTATCGACTGGTTAACACGCTCGGAGGCGTTCGATTGAGGGGAATAATACGCCGTTGTGAGATGATTAATTTTATAGTTTTTTATCATTTGCTCAAATGTTTTCGATAGAAATTGTTTCCCATTATCGCTATGGATAATTTCAGGTACTCCAAATGTATGGAATACTTGATTTTCCAAAAAGTTTACAACATTCTGTGCCGTAGCTTCCCTCATGGCATGTAAGAATGTGAATTTTGTAAAATGATCCATAACTATGAATATATAGGCATTGCCTTTCTTGGATCGTGGGTATTTACCCAGGAAATCAATGTAAAGCTTTTGAAATGGCCTCTCTGTTACCACTTCATTGCCTATAGGGGGTTGCATACGATGATTCGTGGGTTTTGTCTCCTTACACATTTGGCAATTTCTTATATATTGTCTGACTTGTGATGTCATTTTTGGCCAATAATAATAAGTTCTCAATCGACTTAGAGTTTTTGTAATACCATCGTGCACGGATCCATTATAAATGTGGGCTTTTTCTATAAGGGCATATTGTATGTCCTGAGGTATCCACAACTTCCACTCAAATTCTGTGATATCTCCATCGAAATTCTTGAGTCGTTTGTATATTTTGTCATTCTCTACCTTCACATCGGGCAACTGTTCTTGGTTTTGTTCGATTGTCTGTCGGAGTTCCACGTATTCCTCGCTCTCGAAAGCCGTTGTCTCAAAACCCAGAAGATCATCGTCGCTTAATTCCTCTGTGACTATATTTGCATCCACTGGCATACGTGATAACGTATCTGCCACAATGTTTTCAGAGCCTTTGCGGTGTTCAATGCGGAAATCGTAAGCCTGCAGCTGTAGCGACCATCTAGCTAAACGTCCACTCAAATCCTTAAGCGACATCAGCCACTTAAGGCTCGCATGATCTGTTATTATCGTGAAACTCATCAATTCAACATATGGCCTGAATCTTTTGACCGCTAAAACGGCAGCGAGGCATTCCTTTTCCGTCACTGAATAATTTTTTTGGCAGGCATTTAGTTTCTGTGAGTAGAATGCGATGGGATTTTCATCACCATCGTCATTCTTTTGGAAAAGGACCGCCCCTATGCCGTATTCACACGCATCGCATTGAATAAAGAATTCTTTTTTGAAGTCAGGGTGTTTAAGTACAGGCGCTGATGTTAATGCCTGTTTTAACTGCTTGTAGGATTCGATAGCTGCTGGGTTGATAACAAATTTTTGACCTTTTTTTAGGGTGTCGGTCAAAGCCGACGATATAGACGCAAAGTCCTTAATAAAGCGTCGGTACCACCCCGCGGTTCCGAGAAAGCTCCTTACTTCCCTAGGAGATTTTGGCAGAGGAATCTTTTGAATGGCGCTTACCTTTTCAGGATCAGTTTTTAAGCAGCCACTACCGATTATAAACCCAAGGTACTTGAGTTCCTTAAAGCAAAATAGAGACTTTTTGAGTCCTATTGTTAAGTTTGCTTTTCGCAAACAATCCGCAACTTCTTTTAACAAACGTAGGTGATTCTCAAAGTCATCCGAAATAATTAAAAGATCGTCTAAATAGATAAAGACGTTAGATTTTAATTTTCCGGGTATGACTTTATCCATTAATCTACAGAGCCTTTGCGCGGCGTTGCATAACCCGAATGGCATAACCCTAAATTGATATAGGGGTCTGCCAGGCACGGTAAAGGCGGTGTAGGGTTTTGCTTCCTCTTCCAGCTGGATTTGCCAGAATGCGTATTTAAGATCAACGCTACTAATGAAGTGCGTCTGGTCTATCCTGCTCAATATACCATCGATGTTTTGTAATGGGTAAGCGTCTTTGACCGTTAAGGCATTTAATTTACGCGCATCGAGGCAAAATCTGTTCTTCCCTGGTTTCCGGACAACTGTCGTCCTGTTACTCCAGGGTGAGTCGCTCTCTTCTATTACGTTTAAGGCAAGCATATTATCAATCTCTCTATATACTATCTCCTGCACAGCAGGGGACAAAGGATAATGCTTGTCTTTTACCGGATTCGCATTCTCAACTAATTTAATGGCATGTCTCTCTAAACTAGTGCAACCTAAACCTTGTTGTTCAAATGTAGGGAATTTTTGTATAACTTCATCTAATCTTTTCTTTTGATCCTCTGTCAGCTGATGCATTTTTGAATCATCACTGGACGAGTTACCATGTATTTTCTTTTGGAGTTCTATATTAATCTCTTCGGCCGTGAAGATTTCTGGAGCTATGTTGAATAGTCTCCAAAAATCTGCACCTAAGTAGAGGTTTTGTTCCAAATCGGGACATAAGTATAAAGTTATCGGTTTAATTTGCTCTTTATATTCTACATTGACTTCGATTTTTCCTAATATCCGATGTTTCTGCCCTGAAGCCGTATTTACATTAGAGATATAAGGACTGATTTCTACATCTAACTCCTCAACTACCTCTCTACACTGCTTCCCGAGAAGGCTGACCGTTGCCCCGGAATCTAACAGGCCTCTTATTTCTTTATTTTCTATTCTAATCGTTACATATGGTCTTGGATCCGTTCTTAATTGGCATCTTGAAATTGCTTCGCATATACTTTTCCTACACCTTTTATTTTCTTGTTGTCGTTGTCTTAATTTGAGTATTCTTTGTCTCCTTTTAATTATTTTATTGGGGATATTTTTCTCCTGATTCTTTTCCCCTTTATAGTCTTCATTAAAAATTTTGGATCTTACTAAATCATAATTCTGTTGTCTATCAGTAAGTGGTAGATAATGGCGAATGGAAGCATAATTGATATTTCCGTCATCCTCAATTACTGATTTTTTTGCGGGTTCGCTACCTGGGGAGTTTCGGAGGAACGGTGGTTCCCCGCGGCAACCACGTTCTTCCGGTAGTTTCCCGATCTACAATTTACACATTTGGGCGTAATGGTATTAGGGTTTCCACACTTAAAACAGAACACATTCCTCTGCGTAGCTGGACAATCTCTAAACCCATGCCCTGGATTTTGACAATTCCAACATGTGATTGGGTTGTTAATCGCTGCCACCTCTCCCAGTCCTTCACATTCTTCCGACGTGGTGAGGTTACCCATATCTTCATCATCCATTAGTTGGATGGAGTTAACACGCATTGGTCTGTTAATCATTGGTGGTTGTGGTGTTGATTCTTTGCGAAAGAATGTCCTTTCAACTTCGAGGCATTCAATGCGCAATTGTTCCAGTGAGGAAACATTCAACGAATAAACGATACTGGATAAATTCTTACGCAAATTTTTCTTCACTAGGGATATCATTTCTATTTCGGAAACAGGCCTTTCTAATCTCGATCTCATTAGGCTCACCTCTTGGAAAAAGGAATCAATGGATTCACCGGGCATCTGTTTCCTCTCCAATAAGTCGCGCATTTCTTCGAAACAGTTCCTTCTTGTTTTGAATCTTTCTAATAACGAGTGCTTTAAGTACTCCCAGGTTGGGATGCTATTGTATTTTTGTTGTAGCCAGAACCATTCATGGGCTGGTCCAGACAATAGAATGTGGAATTCTTTTAGTATATCTTCCCACAGTAACCCATAATGTTTCTGGAAATATTCCAACCTATATATAAAGTCCTCTACAGCCAAACTATTCGGCTTTCCCGAAAAATTTATCCCAAAACGCTCTACCCTTATTCCTTGATTTCCCCCGATGCCACTAATCGAAGGTAGGATATTATTTCTTCGGGCACTGTTAGGATTTTCTGCATTAAGATTTATACTGTTAGGATTTATTAACGGTGGTTGTCTTTGAGGTGGATTTTCTGCTGGCGGTAACTGAGCCGGCTGTGGCACATTGGGAACATTGTTTGATAGTTTGGACACTGTTTCGTTTAATTTGTTTATCATAGCATAAACCTTTTCCATTTCTCGACTAACACATTGTCCTACCACTGAATGTATATTCAACCTGGCATCGTCTAGACTTTCTTTCACCATATCTCGGACAATTTGATCTACCTCATCCGGTCGATTTGTTTGGTTTGGAACCTGGTTCTGAGCATCCATAGCTGCTCTGGCAGCCATGCTGGTGCTTGGATTAGGCATGTTAATTGTACTGGACAAATCCCTGATTGTGGAATCCATATTCATACCTGCTTCTTCCATTCTATATTCCCCACGCGTTTTCTTAATATTTGGTCTGGGGGTATGTACCGAGATCCTACTAATATCAAAGGCTAACGACCTATTTCTCTTGCTGCGTCTCTTTCCCGTCGTATAATAGCTCATTGGGTGTGGTTGGTAGCAATACAACACCAGAAGGTCATAAAGGATTGGATTTAAGCTATCCTTTAGATAACCAAAAAAATTGTAAACGTTTAGTTTTACAAATTTAGTTCAGATGAACACCAGTAGGATTTGTGGATTGAGAATAAGAATCAGAATTATAAAAAAAATATGATAGTAAGGCAAAAAGAGTACAGAAATATTCAATAAAACAATACGAACATAAAGATTCTACTAATATTTCGTCAACAAAAACTTTTCGGTATTTAATCTTATTACTGAGAGGTTATAGGGAGTGTTTTCAGTTGTATTGTAAGGTAAAGTGTGTGGATATTTTAATTGTCGGACATTCGTCCAATCATAGTTTAACTAAAAAAATAAAAATGGCCTAAAGGTTGTCACTGTGTGTTGATTAATGGACTTAACATTTACGAGAACAAACCTACAGAGGGTCAACATCACGGCAATTTTCCTAATATTTTAACAGAAAAAAGATCTCGTGTTCGAGTACTTTGGTACAACGCATTTTGCGAAGCCTCCATCGCAAAAGTCATTACACTTTTCCCCTATGTTATCCCTTCTAACTATTGACTGGAAACACACTAACAAAAAAAATTTAAACGTAAACAAAAAACAGGTCATAAAACAATACAATCATTGTTACAATAGACGAAACAAGAGATATTGCCCTGACACAGAAATATGGAACGCATATCCTAATCTTCTAATCCCTAAGACTACATATTGCACTTTTAACATTATTTCTATGTGAAATAATGGTTGCAACATTTGCAAGTCGCATTAGAAGATGCGATAAACGTTTATTATATATTGTTTTTCTATGGGTTATTGCTACGTGCTTAGGTTTTATTGCACTGATTACAAACATTTTAATTTTTCTGACATTACGACCATTTCGTTTGGGATTTTCAGCGTTCTATACGCTTTTGGAAGTTGGCTGTTGTTATTTTGCCTACGAATTATTGTCTATAATGCCTTATCTTTTCTTTGGGCGCCATATTGTTACATACCGCCTGGTATCTGCTCTGGTGGTGGCCAGCATAGCTCGTGGAACTCTTCCCAGGGTCGGTTCCAACCCTACCACCAAGCACACGGGGATGTACAATTAATGGGGGGATGAGAAACAAACACAAATACAACACAAACACTACACACACATGTGACAAGGGAACTTGATGATGTTGTTCCCCCACTCTGCCCACCCAACCTTGACCCTTGGCTCCATCCATCATTATTTTAAGGGCCCCATTTACCACACACACTCACCTTATATCAACCTACCTCCCTATTTCCCTCCCTGTAGAACAAAACTAGCACATCATTTCTATATAATCAATCAAACATAAAAACATAATTTATTAACAAGTGTCATCACTTAATCCTAAGAATTAACAATGTCTGGAATAACATAGATATGGAATACTAACACCGATTTTTTTATTATGCTGTGAGTCACTACTCAGATTATCTCCTTTGTACGTATAAAGCTAAATCAAGAATTAAGGCAAATAGCCGTTTTTATTAGACCAAATTAAACATCCCTAAAAGAGCTCTCTTAAGTACGTGTGCTGAACTTTCACTACCAGTCCAAATAAAATACGTTTTTCTTTATAACTTCAAACTTTTCATACGCATAAGGGTAACCCTACACTCACATCTATCTTTGAGAAACGCGGCGTTAATTATCCTTACACAATTCAAACTTATAGATAACACAAAACTACAAACAACACAAATAAATTATAGGTTAATAATAATAATAGATTATAAATTAATAATAGATTTAAAGTTAATCATTTTTAATTTCTTTTGTTTCTTTCCTTTTTTTGACGTTATAATTTTCATAATTTTTTTTTTTTTTTTTTTGTTTTAATATTTAATTTTTCTTTTAAAATTTTAAAATTCTTTTATAGATGCATGACTTTTGATGCGCGCCAGCGCGTTTTTTGGTGATTCTCTCACAACTTTGATTCTTTAATGGTGTTCTTTTTATCTTTGGGGGATTTTTTTTTTTTTTTTTTTGTCTCGATACGTGATGATATTTTTTACAGTCAATTACCTGTCGACCTTTTTCTTAATAGTGTGTTTTCTTATCTTTCCAGATATTGTTTGGTGTGGGTGCGAGTTGCAGAAAATTCAAAAGGCCACAGTCTGTTACTGAAGAAGATGACAAATATGTTGGCAGCTGGATGTTTCCGGGATTCTAAGGCATACCAATTGCCATTCCAATTTTAATTGCAAAAATTTGGCTCTCCCCAATAAAAAATGTTGACCTCCTCCAGTTTGAACTTCGAGGAGGCCTAGTATTTTACTGCTTGTTTGACTGGCGATATCTTAAATAGAAAGAAACGAACAACAGATACATGTCATGCACTGCACACTATTTTTATGCTTAGCTCATAGCATTACCTGTATTTTCTATCGCGACACACATGAAAACAACCAGAAAAATATTCGATCAATAAAATTTTTTTTGAAAGAAATTCAAATTTTGCACCGTGTTAATTTATTATTTTCAAACCGATATGTAGGTAGGTTGTACTTCTTATGACAGAACACCACTAAAAAGAAGCGTTTTTTCCTCTGCAGAAGCTTTTATACCCGGTAATGTGACGCCGTTTTTCCCTCTTTTCGCTGATTTTTCCTCATTTTCCTGCAATTCATTTGTTTTTCTTTGAATCCTGTTCTACTAAACCCTATACCCACACAGAGTTGTATTTTGCCGCCCGTCCATAATTGAGTCGGAACAACACTAAATACAACCCTGAACTTGGCATTATCTTTTTACCTCCAGACAAGCTACTAGCCGTTTCCGGGTTCATTTTGAAATCTGTGGCTGCTAGAGTGTAGACGTGCAAAAAAAAAGTGTTGAGGATTTCGTTTATATTTTTCCTAACGAGAAGAAAAAAATTAATTTGATAAGCCACGCAACAAATTCAATCGCAAACATGCGTGTTTCCTCCGCTTGCATTTGTTCCAAGCTGAACTGTTTTTGCTTCATTTGCTAAATGGGTTGTCTTCCCATCACCAGTTAAGATTTCGACACGTACTCAAACAGCACTCCATTCGGAAATTTTCTTCTGGTGAGTTGCCGGAAAAATGTTCACAAATTAAATATTATTTAAATATTAAATATTATTTAGTTTGTATTAACAAATGTTTGGACATGTTAACACGCTTATCTCTTTTTGGAAAATGAAAGCCGCTGCCTGTAGAGATGTACAATCTGATTTATGTACATATAGGGATCTCTAACAACTGCTAATAAAATGTAGCGAACGGAGTGCCTTTTTCACGACTCCGTTTGGACTGCATCCGGATGCTGTTAAATTGTGAGGAGTTGGAGTGCCTTTTTCACGACTCCGTTGAACTGCATCCGGTTGTTGTTAAAATGTGACAAGTGGATGTGATTCTTTGGATTGCATCCAAATGCGGTTAAAATGTGAGGACTGGAGTGCCTTTTTCACGACTCCAGTTGAACTGCATCAAAACATGCCGTGACAGAACTAGTCCACATTGCACTACTTCCAATTTATTTTGCTGGGATGCCGTAGTTTACATTGTGGAAACGTTAAAGGATGACTTCAAACTAAGTTACAGATCAACAGCAATACCCCCACTTTTAAAAGGGTGCGCTGCGTTGAGATTTTTTGCGGAGGGAAGTTTCCAAAAGTCTAATGACAATGATTACAACAATTGCATGACTCAATCTACATTGTCGAACGTATTGAAGGAAGTTGTCCACTTGATAGAGGACAAATTGGATAGTTTCGAAATTGTCGGAAGAGGAAGAAAGACAAAACAAAAATAATTTTTATTCAAAAATGAAATTCCCTGGTGTTTTCGGCTGTATAGATGGAACCCATGTGCACATTGGATTTGCACTCAATTTATCAATTAATATTTCAAACTGTTGTTTTATTGTTATTTTCACCATTTTTTGGTACACAAAATTAATTAATCATGCAAATAATCAACAGTTGTTAAGAAAATGTTTTTTTTTTCCTTTCAATTTTACTTCATGGTAGAATAAGAAAAGGTAGCAGCAATACACAGCTGACTGAACTGGGTTGTAACGTTAGTGTCAAATTTCATATGACATTTTATAAATTTATTTCTATTTCAATGTACATTAGGCACATCTATTTTTTGAGAAAAAAAAAATATATCATTCGGAAAAAACCATTTCCCAGAAAAACTTCTTCATATCAATGATATGTAACCTCCTCCAAGTTCGAACGATAAGCCGCGCAGTAAATCCCCGCTTGTAGAGGCGATACAACGTTTGTTAATATGTGAGGTATTTTGTTAAAATTTAAAAAAATAAATCCCTAATAAACATGTGCTTCTTTGATTTCTAAAACAAAACATTGAAACAGCTTCTCCTTTTTCTATGAATTTCCAGCGACCCCAAACTTTTCTGCAAGAATTCTACTTTCTGTAAGAATTTATGCATTTAGTGAAATGATGTGGAAACATAAAAATTGAAAAATTTAACGAATTTTCATTCATGTTTTCCAAAATATTGAACCAAATGTGAAAAATTATTAGTTTTTTAAATTCCAATAATTTATAGACATTTCCTTGTTTTGTTTACAAATACAACTGGCAGTAACGTTACAAACAAAAACAAATTCCTTTGTGGTTGTTATTCGAGTTGTATTTGTTGTAGTATTTACTTTACCTTATATTTGTTCTACCATGATTTTACTTCTTGTTTCTTCGAAAATGTTCACTGCAACTGAAAATAACTGGTTGCTGAAAAATAGCCGGTTCGTCAACTGAGATTCGCAACTTCAGTTGGAGGTTGCCATACATAAAGTAATTTTGACAACTCCACTCAACGATAATTGCTATCGATAATCGACCCCTTAGAACATTTGTCTGGAATAAATTCGTCAGCTTTGCATTGAAACAAACATTTTATCATATCCACAACTCGATTATGTGGAGAAACCTTGACACTTCATTCATTTTTCGCGTTTTTTATAAAATGCTCAAAAATGGTACTGTAAACAAGCCCACTTGTTGCTTTTGTGTTTACTAGTTTCGACGTTTTAGGAATTCAGGAAAAACAATGGTTCTATAGATTATTTTCATTTAAATCTACCACTATACTTATACCATGTCTTTACTTATACCATGTTGCTCCCAAAATGTCATGTCAAAATTTAAGTGAAATTACTCTAGTGTGGACCGGGGCTAAATTTACCTTGTGCAGTCCGTTTCAACTACTTTCATGACATCAAATATTTTGCTGGGATATATTCGAAGATCAGCTGGTATGTATTATTATTCAATGTCACAGATGATCTATTGTATTGCAGTAGAACTCCAAAACTCAATAGATTCGGATTTATTTTTTTACAACAATATTATAATTTCGTAAATAGATCCCATGAAATAGCTTTTGTTGTAAAGTTAAGTTTGCTGGTTTATGTAAAACTTTCATTAATTTCCCAACATGTCTAGAAGCAAAAAAGAATTGCACACTGAGTTGCGAAAGCTAATTGGAACCGATGTATATCCTTTGGTTAAAAGTATTACAATTGACACTTTGACCGAAGATCAGTTGATCGAGGAGTTAACAGAACGTCAAATAGTCGTGGAATATCCCATTGATCGTCGTTTATGTGAAAATTTGCTTAGAAATGCCGTAAAAGGAGACGAAGTCCTTTTAGTTGAAGTAGTGAAAATTGACACCTTAACAGTGAGTCAATTGGAAGAGGCGTTCAAGGAAGTGGCCAAATCAAGAAAAACTATACGTGAAATACAACAGGAAATGGCGGAAAATTGCGGCTATGGTGATTACATTGTTTGGGATCAGTAAGTAGAACCATAAGAATTTCCAAATGGGTATGTATGTACGTATATAGTGAATAATATATTGTTATTTGTCTTAGATTGAGCAAAGAAGATAACACGATTATAAAATCGAAAATTAAGCTTTTAATTCCAGATTGGGAAAATGATCAGAAAGACATTGATAAAAAGCGTGAAAAATTCGTCGAAAGTCTATGGGCTCAGAGTAGGTATCTACATTAATTTACATTTTATGTATTGCGTTAATTAATTATTATTATTGGTATGTTATTCTTATAGGAAAATACACAAATGGAAATACCCTAACGCAAGGTACACTTATAGAAGGTAGAAGTGACAATCAGCTGTATTCTTACTTTTTTTGTAAATTTAGTTTTCAAAATGTAATAGGGTCTACTCATGAAATTTGAAACTTCGAAATTTGCCTCCATAGAATACTGTTTTTTTTCCTAAACTTGTAGTAAAAATGACCTACGACAGTTCTGAATGCTTTATATTTGCATTGTCATTCAAATTTGTTCTATTTTGGGGGATTTTCAAAATGTATTTATGTTTTTCCTGAGGAAATTTTTGGAACGACCCTATTATTCAATATTTTCTTTGACAATTAATTTTCAATACCAACAATGTTGTTTTTGTAAATTTGTTAGTTGTTGTAATTCATGCACATACCTTCTATAAATTTACCTTGCCCTAACGTACATATTTTATGTAATGGTAACAGAAGATACTGATTTCAATACTGCACCTGATTCCATAAAATACACATGTCATCCGGTATTTCGTTGCAGAAAATGTGTGGGTAAGTTGTGCATTATTTCCAATTTTTTGGGTGATGAACATTAAATACTCAAATAAAATGTTCAATTAACCATATAAACTATTTGCACTTCTACATTAAATTTTTTATAAATTACCCAGTTGGTCGGGTAACTAGGGAATTACTAGCAATTTTGCTGGCTACTGGTAAACACAACTAATTACCAGCCAATCTACTTGCAATGCTATAGACCGTATTACCTGTAACCACACAATTTGATAGTCGCACTATTTTTTGAAATTTTTACCACAGGTAGGTCTCGTTGTCCTGCACACAAGAATATATCATCTCTGGGAAGTCCATACTTCCCGAGATTTAGGCCTATAAAGTTTTAAATTTTCTTTTGCAATAGCCGGCCTTCGATCGGGTATTTAAGGCTTTCTCCTATGGACAGGGGCAAATCTAGGGAACGGGAACAACATTTTTTTAAATTATAAATTGTTGTCTAATTAGCCGGCCTTTGGCCGGGGATTTCAGACTTTCTCATATGGACAGGTGCAAGTCTCGGGAACGGGCACAACATTTTTAAATTAAAATTTTTTTCTAAATAGCCGGCCTTCGGCTACATATTTTTGGAACTTTAAAGGCCTATATCACGGGAAGTATGGACTTCCCAGAGATGGTATATATACTTTTGTGTTCAGGACAACGAGACCTACCTGTGGTAAAAATGAGGTGTGCGCGTGTATTCCCGTCTTATGCCGCATTACCAGTAACCAGTTAATTCGGTAGTCGGTATTTTATTACATGGAGTGCAAAAATTTTACAAAGGACAATATAATCTTGTGTACATATGATAGGATTATCTTGATACTGGAACTTGTGTGTGACTACTTGATACAACTGCTTATGTTTATTTGGTCCTTGGAATGTTTTTCTCGTGTGTCCTTCAGATCATTCAAAAGTTCCTGAAATAAAATAAAGTTTAATGAAATGACACTATAATGAATTGTGTCAAGATATGTATCAATATTTATTGTTCTGTTCCAGAACCTGCAAGAAGCTACTACTTTTTACTACGATAGCATTTCTTCCTTTATGTTATCCGAAAAAATAGTAAAAATTAGTAGATTCTTGCAGTTCTGGAACAGACCTTATATTTATAATTAATTTTTAAATATGAATAAACAAAATGACGAAATTTAAATTGGTCTGTTCCAGAACTGCAAGAATCTACTAATTTCTACTATTTTTGCCGATAACATAAAGGAAAAAATGTTATCGTAGTAAAAATAGTAGCTTCTTGCAGGTTCTGGAACAGAGCAAATGTTGAAAATTGATTACAAAAGAGAAACATTTGCTCTGCATTTCTTACTAAGATAACATTTTTTCCTTTATGTTATCGGAAAAAATAGTAAAAATTAGTAGATTCTTGCAGTTCTGGAACAAACCAATTGTCGATTACACTATCCATCCGTAGTCTATAAAATAGTCAATTGCTCTGTTCCTAAACCTGCAAGAAGCTACTATTTTTTACTACGATAACCTTTTTTCATCTATGTTATCGAAAAAAGTAGTAAAAATTAGTAGATTCTTGCAATACTGGAACAGACCAAATATATTACACGGCGCATTACCCATAACTAGTGAATTGACATGATAGGCAGGGAAGCCCATTTCCATTGACAAAAGCAGGCTATAGGCTCTTTTGTCTGCTATTTTTGGGTGTAAAGTAACTAGGATAAATAAATAAATAGTTACATAACGATGACAAAGCATACAATTCCTATTTATTGAACAACTTATCAATTTCAGCCAATTGTAGTAGTCGAAAATGTTGTATGGTGTATGTTGATGAAACTGGGCGTGTTTATCAAAATTGGAAGTCCTTTGTTGAAGACAATGTTTTGCCTGCCGGCACTATGGTATCACCACGACGTGGAATTTATAATTTCGACAAGAATGGCAATGTCATTTTGGATGTCTATTGTACCCCAAATGCTACAACGGGAGCAAAAATTATGAATGTTGCAAAAACAAGTTCAACAGTATTGGGTGTTGGTGCAGCGTGTGTACTTGCTTTACCCGTTGCTGCGCCCGTAATGGCAACAGCTGGACTTGTCGGTTTGGGTGCTGGTGCATTTTCAGCCATAACTTCTGCCTTCAATTTAAGTAATCGCAAAAAACACGAACAATCAATCAGTGTAACGGATCGAGAAGCCATGTCCAGTTATTTTGGAATTGTGGGTGGAGTTTTTGGTATGGCAGCTACAGGTGCTAAACATGTTGTACATTCCGTGGCAGGTGTTGCAGGAAAAACGGTAAATTAAATAGAAAAATTTAAATTCAAAAGAGTTTTCTGTAGTTAAAATATTTGTTGTAGGGGGTTGGCCTATTTGTTAACGGTGGTAATAAGATATCTAATATCCTAGATTATGTCTGCAAAAGAAATGCTAATGGCGTTTTGGATATAATATTTGTAAGTTTATTTCTTTTCGCTCTTCGACAAAAATCGGGCTAATAAATTATTTTTTACAGAAATATAAAGACGAGGATACAATTTCTACAATGGATGTTCAACAGTTATCTGAGTCGTTGGTGCTATTTACACATTCAGTCCATAACTTGGAATTAGCATTACAACTTGAAAGCAAAGCTCGTATAAATTCCATAAAAGATTACAAGGAAACTTTAAGAAATCGTCAAAGGTGAGTTGGAATACCATTCTCTCGAATTATTTAGCGAAGTAAACCCGTATGGGTTTAGACCAGCTATGTACGAGTAACGCAGATCTGCATTAAAAATCTTCGTTAGGATTGTTAAACTCGGCTACGCAACATTTTGGAGTCTATTGACTTATTTATCCTGAGATATACATATATACATTTAAACTTCATTGGAACTGTTCATTCATGCTGTTCGAACCCGGCGATAAAAATCAGGATCCATGTTATTAAACTTATTAAATTCGTGCCGCACTCGTTAATATAAGAGTACATAGTGTCACCACCGCAATGGGCGAAATACATATATTTTTTATGTTCTGGTTATCGAGTTTTATAAGTTAAGAATGTCAATGTAAATACGATTTTTACCAACATTGTTTTTGTATTTTTCTTCTAGACGTGTGTTCGATAAAATGTCCATAGAAGCCAGACGTATTGGTGGTGATACTGAAGAAAAACATGACATAATACGCAATATTAATAAAATACCAGATCGTCAGTACCTGAAGGACTTATTTAACAAGAGTACACCGGAAACCAATGTAACTTCAGCTGATCCCAAATACGATGAAGATGTTTTGAATAGTGAAGTGCCTATTGACTCCACAGCAGCAACACGGGTTGCCAACAATAATCACCCAACTGTAGAACAATCACCTGCACGTCTATTGTTTAATAGACCAATTGATTTACTAAATTTGGACGAAATTTTGAATGACAAAGAAATCGCTGTATCCCCACTTAAAACAATGGAAATACTTAAAAGTTTAAGTATTCTCTTTCCAAGTGGTGAAATTATTAAGCTGATTCAATTTGGTGAGGCGTTTTTAACACAAATTACCGATGGAGAAAAATTTCGAAATATCTTAGAAACTATGGCTTCCACATTTCCCGAGGAAGTAGTTATTTTTCTTCTTGAATTGACACAATATTTTATAGAAGAGACAATGTGCAACATGTTTCGCCTTCTGCATTTTTATATATCTACAGAAACTATTATATTCAATATTCTTGAATATCTACAAACAGATCTTGAAAACATAACCTATGAATATATGGTCATGAAACGCCAGGAAATATTGGAACATTTGAGTGAATATTATCTCTCATTAAGTTCTAATAATCTTCAACCCAATTCAACAAAGTGTAGTGAATGCGATGGTTGGTATTATGTGTGTCAGTTGTAGATTGAAACAAAAAAATGTGATAAAATATCCACGACTCTTTAAATCTTTTTCGGTGCCTTATTTAGAAAAAAAAGTTTTGTAATATGACAGTATGGACTAATCAAACATATCCAAAACAGAGCTAAATTTAAAATTGTGTAATAAGTTTATGCAAAATAAATACAAAGTTATTGAAACAACTAAATTGTTCTCTTGCCTGCCTTGAAAATCGTTAATAACTTCGGTAAGTAACCGACCATTCAAAATCGATTTACCAGAAAAAGAAAGAGGATGCATTTCGAATACCCCTTGTGTAAAGTTCAAAAGAATTTCTACTGTCAATTCCATTGCTGATACTTCACATGAAATCCAATGGATTTAATACGGATTTTCATTTAACGTAGACTAGACTGGCTTGTGAAAATTCTCCTTTGGTCCCATACAAATTTGTGTAGGGCCAAAGGCGAATTTTAAAGAAATCACTCTACAAACCACATTTATTGTCCAATCGGAGAAAACAGTTAACCAGTTCTTTGTAGTGGCTAAACAAGTGGTCCTACAAAAAATTTGGAAAATCGGGTCAGATTTTAATTTTAGCTATATAAAGGGCCCATGGATACTTTGAGACCCCAGTGGTACGTGCTAACATATTCCGATTGAGCTCAAACTTTGGCAATCTTCATTTTTAACAAAACTAAACATTTTAGGAGGGTGCCGCATAAAAAAATCCGACATCGATTTTTTAAAACCACTCTAACGTATACGCAAAGGAATAGACAGTTGAAATCCACTCGATTTCGTAAATGTAAACGTACTATAAACCAAGTGTAATGCTTGGTTTACATTTACGAAATCCACTCGAAATCCATTGTATAAACATCAAATGAAATCCAATGGATTTAGAACTACAATTTATTTGACGTATATACTATGGAATTGACATTTGAAATCGAGTGGATTTATAAGTCTAAACGTACTATAACATAAGATATAACATTAACCCTTCATAAGTCCGTGTTTAGACACACGGGAAAGTAAATTCAGTTTTTAGGCAATAGGGGGTAGGAAAGAGTATTGAGGAGCTCTTTCCTCTCCGCTCTCTCCCAAAAACTCTATTTACTTTCCCGAGAAATTTGTGTGTCTAAACACAGACTAACTGAAGTGAATTTTATATTTTGCCCTATTTGGAACTTTTAACATAAACAGTGAAGTTCTAAATTTCATATGTTTTTGTAAAACCGACTAACTGTGCAGATACATCTATCCTTGTTATTGCTTCATGTCATTTGACGTTTTAAGCCATTGCTACAAAGTTGTATTTTTCAGAGATTTCCATACCATGGTAGATGCATCAGCCCATTTGATCGAAAAGAAGTTGTTGTAAATTGAATTCGTGAAGTTCCAAATTTCATATGTTTTTGTAAAACCGACTAACTGTGCAGATACATCTATCCTTGTTATTGCTTCATGTCATTTGACGTTTTAAGCCATTGCTACAAAGTTGTATTTTTCAGAGATTTCCATACCATGGTAGATGCATCAGCCCATTTGATCGAAAAGAAGTTGTTGTAAATTGAATTCGTCTCAAAAACATACGGCAAAATACAAATTTATTAGCTGTGTCTTTTTACGTGATAATTGGTAATAATTATTACTAATGTTACAGATTTTGACAGTTGTATAAAAGAAAAGATGCTGAAAAAATGTTTCAGCAACATTTAGTAAGGGGTAGTTTACACTAGGGGTGTCTTTTTACTTACTAAATGTTGCTGAAACATTTTTGTCAGCAACTTTTCCTTTATACAACTGTCAAAATCTGCAACATTAGTAATAATTATTACAAATTATCTCGTAAAAAGACACAGCTACTATATGTAAATGTCATATGACACGAAATAAAAACATTCCATATCAACTCAAAAGCAGCTGTTTTGTGAACTGTTAACATTCTAATCTGAATGTTTTATAGTATGTCCATTCCACACTCATTCTAAACATTATTTTTAGTTTTGCTTTAGTCTGATATCCTTGGACAACTTCTTCCAAAGAAACGTGCAGATTTTTCATTATTTTCAGAAAAATTGAACTTAAACTTGTTTGTTGTATATTATTTATACAGTATTCAGCCCAGTATAAATAATATAGAACAAACATTAATAACAACACTACGGTCATAATAATTATAAACTTAAACTTATTTTAATAGATAAATGATGATGCAAACAAATGAAACCAACTCAGGAACCTATTCAGATATGTCATTGAATGATGCTGGAGATTCATGGCAAGATTTATTAGGCATTACAGCAGATCCACCTCAAAGAAGAACTAAATGTGAATCCTGCAAGTAAGTTTAAGTTTTAAAATTTCAGTCAGCTTTCATTTGAAAGACCGATCCTAGATGTGCCCTTAAAGAGAATTAAGCCAAATCTTCGTTTCTCAATTTTATCATATTTTACATTTCTTCTTTTTCAGACGCCCCATAGTTGTTTGCTGGTGTTCTTCTCTTCCAAATCCTCCACTTGATATTGATAGCGCCATCGTTATTTTACAACATCCTGCCGAAGAAAAACGTACTCTACGAACAGCGTTAATGTTACAGCTCGGTTTGAAACCGGGAAAATGTGTGGTCTACAAAGGAAAGAAATTTCCAACACCAAAAAATCAATCAGAATTGGAACCCATACTCAAATCCCCCAATTCTTTATTACTCTATCCTAGTAAAAATTCAGTGCCTTTAGAAAATATACGACAACAAGTTGAACAGAGTGGTGGAGAGGGCGTCGGACCATTTACCCTCGTACTTATTGATGGTACATGGCCTCAAGCGAAAGCAATGTATGCCAGTAGTCCAATGCTGCACAATATGCGTCAAGTTAAACTTATTGCCGTCGGTACAAGTGATTATATTATACGTACCCAACCCACAGAGGGATGTCTTAGCACGCTGGAGACAGCAGCACAATCTTTAGCAGTTCTCGAAAATCGTCCAGAATTACGTTCACTATTGGTTCAACCATTACACACGCTGTGTAAATATCAATTGGATAATGGTGCCGTTGAACATCAATCGAAAGAGTTTCGCATAAAAAATAATCAATATCCCAAACAGATTGGAAAACGACTTAATCGCCTACTGAACTACAGTAACATATGTCGTCCGGAAGCCAAAGAATCGGAAACCAATATGGGCGATGAACAGCATTTAAATGAAATACGAAATTATACAACATCGGTAACAAATAGTTGAAATAGTTTTCAATGACAAAAAAAAAAAAAAAAAAAAAAAAAAAAACAATAGTAAATAATTATGATTTTTATTAGAATAATAAATCGAAAGTATATTTATAATTTGTGGGTTAAGTTTCATGTTGTCCATATAGAAATGCAAACGAATTAAGTTCAATGTCTTCAATCCAATGTAATCAAATGCTTGAACCACATTAGAGTGGTTGATTCCTTGCATCCACTAATGCCCGAAGGGTTAAGCATTTTGCTATGTCGTAGGCGCGTACACAGGGATTTGTCTCGTTAGCTGAAAAGAAACATCAACGCATTCTATTTTATTTTTATTAAAATATAATGCAATTTGTTGTTCTATGATCCCCCCTTCTTCAATATTATCACCCTTAATAGCCCGGGGAGTCATCTCCATAATTATGTTAAAGGAACATGGAATGCGTCAATTGGAAGAACAGGCGACAGTTGTGTCTATTAAGGCTGACAATCTCTGCAGCGTCCAAACACTTAATCACTGAATGAATTTAGGAGTTCTTTTTGAATTTACTTGCGTTTCCTAAGAGACTCGATGGTAAGGAAAATTATACCAACTTTGTCAGAGAATTAGAGTACATTTAAAATGTGGTGACATTCCCACGACAATTGAATCTACGCTCCGGAACCGAACAAGTTTCGGCCAAGGATTGTCAATGCGGCGCAGCTGTACAAACCGTGCATTTGTTTACAACTTCACCAAAATATGCCAACTCCCGCCAAGGATAATAATATAGGCACGGTGCGGGGCTCGAAGCCACAATGTCATTTACCCAATATTCTGGGAAACTTTGACCGGCCAAAGGTTATCTACGTAGTGATCTCCTACGACTTGGAGATCTCCTAAAGTCGGTGTTTCAAGGTTTGTTGTTAGGATATCAACTGTATTAGAACGGATCCTCGTTGATACCTAGGCATCTCAACGTGGTATAGACGTAGTAGTCAAGTCCTTGCCATGTAAAAAAAAAACAAATGTAGAAACTCAGCCCATGGTTGACGGGACTGTAGTTTCGAGAGGGGACGACATGGGGTACCCTATCGATGTTGTCAAGAATAGTATGGCTGGACAAAGTAGACAACTTCTAGCCGTGAGCCTCAGCCAGGGTAGTATTTTCTGGGGCCGAGGACGGGTTTAGCGGACGACGAAGCCACAACCGGCGAACGCATGGAAAGACCGACCATTGGCCGATGCCGATAGATCGTTTGACCAAAAAGAAGACGCGATGAGAGAGTGCAAACTAATCAGGATTAATCTCAAAGTGGTGGACAAGCTCGAAAGAGCTCACCCTAACTTGCCCAAGAGAAATCCTGAACTATATAAAGTGGCAAAATCTAGCTCAATGTCAACATCTACTGCTATACTCCCAACAGCCCATAAACGATTAACCTCTTTCGACCACAGCAATACCGCGGCAGGGGGTACTTTCGTACCGGATTGACCTGAAAACATAGTGTTACGGACAGCGGCTGCAAACCCAGCATCAAAACTATACATCTACGAAGGTTTCTATGCTGCTACAACAACAACAGCAACTGTATCCTCTTCAAATGGAGGCCTTGCCACCACTGAGACAGGAAAACCCTCAAAGTCGAAGAATGCTAAGTCAAAGGAAATAAATCATAAGGAGATTAAACCAGGAATGCAGGAAAGTCTGACACGGAACCGGTATCAGTACCGTGTAGTTCCTGCCAAAGCCAACCCTTCCTCCACAAATACCACTGTAAAGAGATTTAGGTCAACGAAGAAGCGACACCCCAAGGCTAAGAGACCTAATCCCAGCCAGGAATCCAAGCCTTCCAACTCCTCTTTCTATTACCAAAAGAATAAGAGCCCCACATGTTCCGACGGATCTGATCTTGATGGGAAGATTAGTGATAATCTATGGGTGCTTATCGAAGAACGTCTGCGTGACATTTTGTTCTCCGGCGAAGGGGAACCTCCTAAACACACACAATTTGATAGCACTGCCCCCAACAGAGGAGTGAAGGTAATCTGTTGTGAAAAAGGAATCCTTAGAATTTCTTACTTCCACAATAGATGGCCTTGGCGAACTCTGGTTAAGGTCAACTAGCGGTTGTTTCCCCTGTAGAAGGGTTTTGTCCGCATAGCTGCCACCTGTGCACTCTGCACGCATACTGACAATACTCGGTAGCACAAGCAAATCGGTTAGCCACAGTCCGGGGACAAGAATACCTAAGGACGCGCGAAGGCAAACAACGTTTTGGACTTTGATGGAAAAGGTTCTGTCTAGCACAAAAGCAGTGGAAGAACAGAAACCGCAACCACTTGGAATAATGCAGATTAATCTGCATCACTGCAAAGAAGCTGCTGCTGAACTTCTAGCCCTCAAGAAGTCTAAAGTTGGCATCGTCTTAATCCAGGAGCCATTTTTATAGGGGCCACTGCAGAATAAAATCAATGTCCTGCAATGGGAGATCTGCAGATGGGACTGCTGTAGGTTATACGAAGATGAAGCAGAAACAGAGACATTCGATTATGTCGCTGTTCAATGCTCACGACCCGGAATGACGGCGAATCATGAATGAACACACGATCCAATCCCTGACAACCTTCTGCTGCTTAGCCCACATTCTGATAACCCATACACATACATTACTCACCTCCCTCCATTTCGCATACTTCTATTGAGTCCCCAGTTGCAGGCCACATGTTTAAGCGAATTTTATTTTCATTCAATTTCCAGTTTTCCAATAGGCCAGATTTTTCATATAAGCAACGTAAAAAGCACTACAAGGAAAAAGGCTTTATTATGAACTCGATTATATAGTAGACCGCAACCTTACCATCCCCGTTTTATCAACAACATCCGGTAATGCAGCCGTAGTATTAAAGGTTCGGTAATAATCTGTAAAAAGAAGCGAGGGGAAGGTTTTAATGTGGATTAAAGAGTTTTATGTGTGTCAAGTTCATGATAGCTAAAATTGGTATGATCGTGTTCCTTGTCCAGGTGCAGAGTCAATCTAACACATGTAAAATTTAAGATCAAGGTTGAGAAGGGGTTGTGTCGAGGATCTGAATGACCGACAAGTGTGTAAAGAAGTCTGGTCGCATGTAACATCCCAGGGTACGGGCCGGCGGTACTTATTAGTAGCCTGGTTTTCGCAAACCGTTGCAGCGTACAATGGTCCATCCCCTTACGGCACACTCGTGGGAACAACATTTGCAGAAAAATACGAATAAAAAATTAAACCCCAACCCAAAACCCCTCGGTTGCAGTCTGGCAACTTCTCCAAGGATGATCTCTTAGCATTTAAGAACTGTTTCTAAGTGCAGTCAGCGCTGGAAACAGTTCTGACAGCAAAATACTAAAAATGCAAAATCGCCAAGTAATGGTACGGAGCACGAACAGAAAGAGGCGGAAAAGCACACTTACTCTAAAATTGTCGAGGATTACCAGAATGTAAAAATCTCTCAAAACGGCGATCATACATCTATGTACCTCCAAGCGAGAACGTTCTCGTGCAGAGGACATAAAATCTGATAAAAGGAAGAAACTAAAGCACAGCTCAACTGCCCCTCAACAATAAAATGTCCTTGAAACGAAGTCGTTAACCTGACAACCTGATGGTTGATATGGCTAATGACAAGAAGAAAAATCTATCCCCTATCACCACAGAAGAATAGGACAAATTAAAATTAAATTGTCTGAAAAAGTTATGGAACATGTTTTTACAAACGAAGATTCTCCAGTACCTAAGGCTAATCCCGGCCCAGGAAATCCCAATGAGACCTAGTGCCAGAGTTGGGTTGGCCAGAAATGTGAACTAGCCTGCCAAACCAACTCAACTAATTTCAGTAGCTTTGTAGTTACCTAAATATGTCTTCAATCGAGCGGCACCTTTATATAGGACCTGTATCAAATTGTGGACTATGTTGACAATTTTTGGTGGAGAAGTTTTTTGTAGCTAAAACCCAAAAATACGGGAGGCATCGTTATATAGGGGTTACACCAAAACATGGACCTAGATTGACAATTTCTTGTGGAGAAGTGTCGTCACCTCTAAGGACCTGAAATCTCGAATTACGCCTAGTTCGGTTAAAAATTATAGCAAAAATCTTCAAAATACCGAATATCGAGAGGTACTGTTATATGGGGGCTATGCCTAAACATTGATCTATGTTTACCATTATTGTTGGAGAATTGGTATGACCTCTAAGAACCTTAAATGTCTAATAACAGCTAGTTCGGTTAAAAATTTTAGCTAAAACCATGAAAATGCCGAAAATCGGGAGATATCGTTATATGGGGGCTATACCTGAACATTGACCTATGTTGACAATTTTTGGTGGAGAAGCGTTGTGACATCTAAGAACCTCAAACGAAAAATTACAGATAGTTCGCTTTAAAAAATGTAGCGAAAAACCTGAAAATACACAAAATCGGGAGGTACCGTCATATGGGGGTTATACCGAAACATGGCCCTAAGTTAACAATTTTTGGTGATGTAGTGTTGTGACAGCTAAGAAGTTCAAATGTCAGATTATAGATAGATCGGTTGAAAATTTTTAGCAAAAACCCAGAAAATCGGGAGTTGCCGTTGAATTTTTTTTTGTGGAAATGTCAAGCTATAGAATAATCTGTTAAAATTTATAGCTAAAATCCTGAAAGTAACGATACGCGGGAGTTACAGTTAAATGGCGGCTATACCTAAACATGGGCCTATGTTGACAATTTTTGGTGGAGAAGTGTTGTGACTTCCATGAGCCTGAAATGTGGAATTATGCCTAGTTCGGTTAAAAATTATAGCTAATATCTTCAAAATACCGAAAGTCGGGAGGTACAGTTATAAGGGGCTAAGGGCTGTACCTAAAGATGGACCTATGTTGACAATTTTTTGGTGGAGAAGTGTTGTGACCTCTAAGAACCTCAAATATCAAATTACAGATAGATCGGTTGAAAATTTTAGCTAATGGGGGCTATACCTAAACATGGACCTGTATGGTGTGACCTCTTAGGACCTCAAATGTCAAATTGCAGATAGATCGGTTCAAAATTTTAGCTATAACCCTGAAAATATCGAAAATCGAGAGATCTATGTTGACAATTTTTGTGGAGAAGTGTTGTGACCTCTGAGGACCTGAAATCTCG
Source organism: Musca autumnalis (assembly GCF_047663935.1). Lineage (NCBI taxonomy): Eukaryota > Metazoa > Arthropoda > Insecta > Diptera > Muscidae > Musca > Musca autumnalis. The sequence continues at coordinate 106,462,421 of NW_027411644.1, forward strand.
AATTACGCCTAGTTCGGTTAAAAATTATAGCAAAAATCTTCAAAATACCGAAAATCGGGAGTTACGGTTATATGGGGGCTTTACCTAAACATGGAACTATGTTGACAATTGTTGGTGAAGAAGTGTTGTGACCCCCAAGAACCTCAAGTAACAAATTACAGATAGATGGGTTGAAAATTTTAGCTAAAACCTTGAAAATACCGAAAATCGGGAGGTACAGTTATATGTGGGCTATACCAAAACATGGATCTATGTTGAACTTTTTGGTGGAAAATTGTTGTGACCTCCAAAAAATTAAATATTTAATTGCAGTTAGATTGGTTAAAAATTTTAGCTCAACTGCTAAAAATACCGAAAATCGGGAGGTACCGTTATATGGGGGCTATACCAAAACATGGACCTATGTTGACAATTTTTGTGGAGAAGTGGTGTGACTTCTAAGAACCTCAAATGACAAATTACAGATAGATCAGTTGAAAATTTTAGCTAAAAACCTGAAAATACCGAAAATCGGGAGGTACCGTTATATGGGGGCTATACCTGAATATAGACCTATGTTGACAATTTTTGGTGGAGAAGTGTTGTGACCTCTAAGAACCTCAAATATCAAATTACAGATAGATCGGTTGAAAATTTTAGCTAATGGGGGCTATACCTAAACATGGACCTGTGTTTACAATTTTTGGTGGAGAAGTGTTTGGACCTCTAATAACCTCAAATGCCAAATTACAGATAGATTGGTTGACAATTTTAGCTAGAATCCTGAAAATACCGAAAATCGGGAGGTACCGTTATATGAGGGCTTTACCAAAACATGGACCGATGTTGACAATTTTTCGTGGAGAAGTGTTTTGACCTCTTAGGACCTCAAATGTCAAATTACAGATAGATTGGTTCAAAATTTTAGCTAAAACCCTAAAAATATCTAAAATCGAGAGGTCTATGTTGACAATTTTTGTGGAGAAGTGTTGTGACCTCTAAGGACCTGAAATCTCGAATTACGCCTAGTTCGGTTAAAAATTATAGCTAAAATCTTCAATACGGTTATATGGGGGCTTTACCTAAACATGGAACTATGTTGACAGTTGTTGGTGAAGTAGTGTTGTGACCCCCAAGAACCTCAAGTAACAAATTACAGATAGATGGGTTGAAATTTTTAGCTAAAACCTTGAAAATACCGAAAATCGGGAGGTACAGTTATATGTGGGCTTTATGTTGAACTTTTTGGTGGAAAATTGTTGTGACCTCTAAGAAATTAAATATTAAATTGCAGTTAGATCGGTTAAAAATTTTAGCTCAACTGCTAAAAATACGGAAAATCGGGAGGTACCGTTATATGGGGGCTATACCAAAACATTGATCTAGGTTGACATTTTTTTGTGGAAAAGTGCTGTGAGTCCTAAGAACCTCAAATATCAAATTACAGATAGATCAGTTGAAAATTTTAGCTAATAACCTGAAAATACCGAAAATCGGGAGGTACCGTTATCATATCATATCATCAAACTACCTAAAGTCGGAAGGTACTGTTGTATGGGGGCTATACCAAAACATGGACCTATGTTGACAATTTTTGTGGAGAAGTGGTGTGACTTCTAAGAATCTGAATCTAATAGATCGGTTGAAAATTTTAGCTAAATCCGTGAAAATGCCGACAATCGGGAGGTGCCGTTATATGGGGGATATACCAAAACATGGACAATTTTTGGTGGAGAGGCGTTATGACTTCTAAGAACCTCAAATGACAAATTACAACTAGTTCGGTGTAAAATTTTGACTAAAACACTGAAAATACCGAAAAGCGGAAGGTTCCGCTATATGGTGGCTAGACCTAATCATGGGACTATATTGAAAAATTTTTGGTGGAGAAGTGTTGTGACTTTTTAGAACCTAAAATGTCAAATTACAGATAGATCGGTTGAAAATTTTAGCTTAAACCCTGAAAATACCAATATTGTATATGAACTTGACCTGCCCTGCCTATGGAAAAAAGATAGACGAGTGCAAATAGAAATTTTTTAGCTCAATTTTTGTAGACGCTAGATTGATTACAACAGACGAACAGATCAAGAATATATATTCTTTATAGGGTCGCAAATGACTTAATATACCCTCCATACTAAGGTGGAGGGTATAAAAATGAAGGCACAGGAGCATTAGGCGACTTTAGTGGCAGTCATTGGGAAGTTTGATTCTCAAGGTTGGATCAGTGAGGATCATCGGTTTCTGATGGAAAGTCGTAGGAGCAAGATCATAATCTCTGACGACCTTCCACCAGGACACAAGGAAGTTTGTATGCAGATAAGTACCCAGGGAAGTTTGTATGCAGTGGGAAATTTCTGCCTACGTTGTCAGATTTTATTAAAATTTTCTCGCTAGGCAGATTATGTTGAAGTGAATCTATCTAAATCAGAAATATTCATCAGGAAAAGAAATATTACTGACTTTGCGCTGTCAGTACTGGATGGTGTGCAGTTGAATCTCTCTACGGAGCCTAGTACCTTAATACGGTGTTTGGCCATCGATTAAGATGGAAAAGGAACACCGAGGAAAGAACGAAGTAGAACTTGATTGTGATATATGTATTCTGTAAGGAGTCTCTGGCCACATGTAATACACTGGTTCCTATTCAAGCAGTGTATTACATGTGGTCTGTCCTATCTCAACTTATGGATGTCTTGTCTGGTGGTGTGCCATGAGCAATAATTCTAACTTGTCCAGGCATCGGTTCTCATTACTGGAGCTCTACACTACATTTTCACATGTATTTCGAATAATTTCAGTTGTAATTCGTTGTAATTTGAGAATTCCAATTGAATTTCGAATTATTTCATTTGTAATTTGATTTTTTCATTTGTAATTCGAATTATTTAATTTGTAATTCGAATTTTTCCATTTGGAAGGAAGTCGTGAAGGGTCCGATCTTTTCATCAGCATTTGAACCCATGCAAAGGAAGTCGTGAAAGATCCGATCTTTCCATCAGCATTTGAACCCATTCCATCGATCCAATAGAGATAAATTTTGTGTTTTTATTTATACACATTTTTCTAAATATATAAGATTAATTATTTACAATAGGCTTGATGTTGTCGGAGACTCGCAATCACAACCAACGTTGTTAAAACTCTCGTCGTAATGATAATGTCATTGCAAAGGGTTGGTGAAAATGACATGCCAAAGCATTGGTGGAAATGACATGCCAAAGCATTGGCGAAAATGACATGTCAAAGCATTGGTGTAAATGACATGCTTTGGATCCAAAAATGAATAGCATCTTTTGGGGTCCACGCTCATATAAAATTCATCGATGAAGATGCTAAAAAGATGACATGCCAGATCACTTGCTCCCATGATTGAATGACATCGAACATTTTGCTGGGAATTTGAACATCCTTTTTCTTCATATTAGGTCTGTGCGATAACTCAAAAGTTGTACAAACAAATTTGTACAAACTTTTACAAAATGCTGTTCGATAAAAGAAAAATGTTCAGTAAAAGAGAAATGAGAAGCACTTGCAACTACCCAGCAAAATTTGACGGAAGGGGTTCTTTGCGATGACGTGATTTCATGTCATCTTTTGCACTGGTTCAAAGGAAGTCGTGAAAGATCCGATCTTTTCATTAGGATTTGAACCAATGCAAAGGAAGTCGTGAAAGATCCGATCTTTTCATCAGCATTTGTACCCATTCCATCGATCAAATAGAGATGATGTTTGTGTTTTTATTTACACACCTGTTTATTTTCATTTTGGTATGTTCCAGTACTGCAAAAATCTACTAATTTTAGAGATGATGTTTGTGTTTTTATTTACACACCTGTTTATTTTCATTTTGGTATGTTCCAGTACTGCAAAAATCTACTAATTTTTACTATTTTTTCCGATAACATAAAGGAAAAATTGTTATCGTAGTAAAAATAAGTAGATTCTTGCAGTTTCTGGAACTGACCAAAGTTGTTAGAACTGTCGGTGATGTTGTCTTACATTTCCTGCATATCAAACAACTAAAATTTCTAAACAATTGGTATTATATGAAGTCCCAACCATCGAGCTAAAAATAGAATCGGACTGCACACATTGCTATTTTAAAAGTTCCCTTGTCTGTTCTAAATCTGACATAGAATGAAATCAATCAAATCTCGCTTCTTGGAATTTGAAAAAAAGTCCGGAAAGAAAAGGAACAAGAATCTGAAAATAGAGAAGAAACTACTTTTGGAAAGAAACAATTAAAAATAAATTAATTAAGCATAAATGGTATTTTCCATAAAAAGTCTCTCCTCCCCGTTCGTTACATTTTGTTCTTAGAGATCCCTAAAGCAAGCCGGGTTGTAGATCCCTACATATTTCCGTCACTAAACAAAAGAGTATAAATTACCAAAATGTTGTTATAAAATAACAAAATTATAAAAAAAAGTAATTTACGAAATAAAAATACTTAAAGGAGTGCATTTGGAGTCCATGTCGAAATCTGAACTGGTGATGGGAAGATAATTGAAAAAACCTTTTGTAAGATGAAAGAATATCAGTTGCGGAGAACGGAGGAAGTAATATTTTGCGTTGCAGCGGTGGTGATTACATTGCAATTTTGGATGTAAACTTTTGAAAAACTAAACTGATAAATTAATTGTAGCTATTTCATGAATTCGTTTGAATTAATAAAGAGTTTTGTTTTTCATGAAAACCATATTTCAATACAGCATTTCCATTTTCCAAACAATACATGAAAATTTCATGCCAAGGGGTTGGTGAAAATGACATGTCAACGCATTGGTTAAAATGACATGCTTAGGATCCAGAAAAGAACGTCATCTTTTGGGGTCCACGCTCATATAAAATTCATCGATGAAGATGCTAAAAAGATGACATGCTAGATCACTTGCACCCATGATTGAATGTCATCTTTGGCATCGAACATTTTGCTGGGATAATTACGCTGTAGGGACTGAAACTGATTTAAAGTTAACTTAAAACTAGCTATTTTGTAAACATAACTGACTTTTTATCGACTATTTTCCCTTATGCCAACTGACTACTTTTACAAGGCGATGAGCGCCTAAGTAGTCAGTAATGTCCATCGCTAGATTACTTTTCAACTGATTATAATCTAACTTTTTTTAGCCTATTTGTAGTCAGTTTAAATGATAATGTGAAAATTTTTTGTTTTGTGTGTTTTTATGACTTTGACTTTTATCAACCAGTTGATAAAATGGTTGATAATAGCTTCGTTCCAGAACTAAAAAGTTTTTACACATTTAACACATTTTGAACATTTTTCCCCGAAATGCGTTCCCGTACACCAAAAAAGTTGCAAAATGTTCACTTCTCTTTGAACAAAAATGGCGCTGAATGGCTTTCTCTTTAGAAACTTTTTACACGACAAATTTGAGCGAGCAAAAATGTGCAACATGTTTGCCGGCTTCCGATTCGCTGACACGCCGACTTTGACATTTGTTCCAGATTTTTTGACGTTTCTGCCATTTTTCCGTTCCCGTACATTTTGGAAAAATGTGTGCGTTGAACTCATTTTTGACAGTTTTCTCTTTTAAACATTTTACCATTAAAAAGTACTGGAACGAAGCTAATAACAGCGTGTTTTTGTAAAAATGCTTTCCTGCCACACGAACCGTTCGTACTAAAACGTATACGTTCAAAATTTGGTTTTTGTAAAATTTTACGAACCATTCGTTTTTATCTAAAAGCTTTCGTCTATTTCATAAAAGCTTTTATATTTCAGGGTTTCCATGATACTTATTTTGTGAATTTTGCATAGGCATCTGCACGTAAAATGTGTTACTTGATGGCAACCCCGATAAACAGATGACAAACAAAAAATAAGAAAAAAAATTAATCAAATTTGTCAAAAAATAATTGTGATAATATGAAGAAACGGATGTACATATACGCGTGTGCATCTATGAAAATAAATAAAAGTGCATTCCCTTCCAGGTTTCGTGTGTTTTGTGCCATTTATTACTCAAATTATTTAATTTTCATTCAAAACGATGGGTCTTTTCCATTCGTTTATTTTTGACGTATTCGTTCGTCTGATTTTGTTACGAAAACCAAAAAAATTACGAAAATAAAAAGCTTTCATTTGTTTGTCACACGAATACAAACGTCAATCGCTATGAAAACCAAATTGTGTCTTCGTTCATGAAATCGACGAACGAATGGGCAAAAACTTTTTACAAAAACACACTGTAAAATGATTTTTTTTAAATGGACAATTGTCGAAATTTTTTATACCCTCCACCATGGTTTAATAAGAAAGGTTAGCTAAAGCTTCCTGTCAATTTAATTTTTTTCTTTCGACAGTTCCTAAAACGTCAACACAATATACACAATCTTTGTATGTGTGTGTTGTTTGAATAATATGCCAAACAATTTTAAAAGCAATCGAATTCAATGGTTTTTAAAATAGTTTTTAGAACATTTGTATGGAAGAAATTTGTCAGATTTTCATTGAAACAAACATTTTATCATATCCACAACTCGATTATGTGGAGAAACCTTGGCCATTCATTAATTTTTCGTGTTTTTATAAAATGCTCAACATTGGTATTGTAAACAAACCTACTTGTTGCTTTTGTGTTTACGAATTTTGATGTTTAGACGATGTTGTAGACGAAGAAAAACGAAACAAAACAGAATTTGCCAGTACAGAGGTGTGTGTACCCCCTCTTATTCCTCTCTACTCCCTCGCCCATAAACTCAATTTTCTTTCCCATCAACTTTCCCTGTATAAACAGGGACTTAGGAATTCAGGAAAAACAAGGGTTCTATAGATTTTTTCCATTTAAATCTACCTCTTTACTTATACCATGCCCTCCACCATAGGATGGGGGTATATTAAGTTTGTCACTACGTTTGTAACTACTCGAAATAATCATTGTAGATCCCACAAAGTATATATATTCTTGATCAGCGTGCAATTCTACATCGATATAGCCATGTCCGTCCGTCTGTCCGTCTGTGGAAATCACTCTAGGGTCCGAACGGATTGACGTAGGTTGATGAAATTTTGGAAAAATATGTTATATTTACGTAGGACTTTTGGTTTTGAAAGCGGGCTATGTAGGTCCACGCTTTCGTATAGCCCCCATACAAAATGACGCGTGACGCGTCGTCGTTTTAAGGAATTTTTAAGATATTTGGCCCATTTTACCACCGAATTGGTTGTAATTTGGTACTTTGTGTCTCCAGAGGCCAAAAAATATTCCTACCAAAGTTGGGTTATATAGGTCCACGTTTTGGTATAGCCCCCATATAAGGCCCCATATAAAGTACGCGTCATTTTAATATATTTTGGATGTATTAAACCCATTTGACCACAGAATTGGTTGTAATTTGGTATTTTGTGTCTTCAGAGGCCAGAAAACATTCCTACCAAAGTTGGGTTATATAGGTCCACGTTTTGGTATAGTCCCCACATAAGACCCCTTATAAAGTACGCGTCATTTTAATATATTTTGAATGTATTAGACCCATTTGACCAAAAAATCGGTTGTAACTTTGTATTTTGTGTTTCCAGAGGCTAAGAAACATTTCTACCATAAAATGTTTATATAGGTCCACGTGTTGATATAGTCCCCATAATACAATATCTCCCGATTTTCGATATTTTGAACGTTTTAGCCTCATTATCGCACCGATATGGCTGAAATTTGGTATTTAGTCTTCTTTAGGCGTATAAAACTTTCCCCCAGAAATTTGTAGGTATAGGTCCACGCCATCATATAGCCCCCATAGAACGGTACCTTCCGAATTTCGGTATTTTGAAGGTAGTGGCCACATTAATCCACCGAAATGGCTGAAATTTGTGGTGGAGGGTATAAAAAGTTCGAACCCGACCGAACTTAACGCTTTTCTTATTAGTTTCTGTTCAAAGTGGTTGATCTCTCAATAACTTTTCAACCAGCTTACAGTAAGTTTAAAAATAATCGATATATTATTATTCATCTTATCAATTGGTTGATAAAAGTCCGACAGGGTACATTAAAAAAATTAATGTGTTATCAAAACTTACCCATAGGAATTGAAAAGCTTGAATTGCACAAAGCGATAATTCCATCGAAATCAATGATATTCGCATCCTGTATAGGGGGTGAAGGTGTACGACTTGTAGATGCCCCGTCCGTAGTTACATATTCGTTTTCTAAAATAATTTGTTGATTAGGAGGAAATTTGTCTTCATTCACGACATAAATATCACCATTATCCTTGGCTTTATCAACTGTGGCCAGCGAATATTCAATTATTATGACACCAACAATAATGAATGCGAATTGATATAGTAGCATATTCAACTACTTCCTTAACACAGAGAGCGAACGATCTGATTTAAACTGAAATGAGATGATTATTGTGTAAGTGTTCGAATATTTATGGTTTCATATAGTTTTCCGGTTAGGATTGCCACTTTTCACTTTATTTTTATACCAAAAAATTCCAGTAGTGTGCTTTGCTTATTTCGAATGTGTTTAAATGCAAAATATACTCGATGATGACACTGGGTTGCTTTGATTCTAAAACAGTTGTAAATTTATGTCCAACGAGTTCCAAAGTTCTTTCGAGAGTAAAGGTTTTTCATGGACAGCCAAGGTTTGAGGTCATACTTTGCAGTTTTTTTCAGTATTTAAAGGAAGCAGCATAACTGTCCTGTATCGTTTTAACTGTTTCCCAGATCTTTTCTCTTTACAGATCTTAGCAAATGTCCACGGAAGGACATTACTGTATATTTGGCATATAAAAAGGTTAGTCGTGTTTTGGTGTGTTCTTCGATTTTTTACTATTCGAAAAATGGAACAGGTTTCGCTCACTGTTTTGTTCGACTGCAATGGCTTGGTCCATCAAGGTCGCAGGCCAAAAAGGAATTCTACCTTGAAGTTATGCGCCGTTTGTGCGAAGAAATTTGCCAGAAACGCACAGTATTGTGGAAAACCAATTAGGGATTTTGCACCATGATAACGCACCAGCTCACACATCGATGCTTGTGGGTGAGTTTTTGGCCAAAAACAAAACCGTTACCATGTTATCAACCACCGTATTCACCGGACTTGGCCTCCAAAGACTTTTTCCTCTTTCCAAAACTGAATTTAAAATAACGTTTTTTTGATCACACCCCGTAGATGGTCCACTGAAGACATGAGGAGGCATACTCTTATTCGCGGACCATACTGACCGACCTTTAGTGTTATATGTGGTCAAAACTGGTTTCTTTATCCGCACCACAAGAACTGCCGGCTAGGGACTTGAGGACCTTGTTCTCAGTAGGTATATGTGGCATGCGCGGTCGTCATGAACATGCTTTCGAATGTAACCCCTAGAATTTTGGAGTAGTAATTCTGCTGCCATCGACCATGACATTCAACTTAGTGCTATGTATACGTTACGATCTCAATGTCGTCGGGAGGGGGTGGAATACAGGAGAGGTAGAGGTTAAACAGTTCCGGAGATATCGACCCACCTTGCATAATTTCCTGTTTCACTATGCGGGGGTTGTACTTTTTGTTCCTGAATTCCACACATATAATTTATTATCCAACGTTTCAAACTTGGCCGAAGGGGGTCTGTTCGATGTCCTTAAACAGCATGGCGAACTTGGTCTTCAATGCTTTTGACAAGTAAAGCGCCACCATCACATCGAGATGTGTGGCTTGCAACGCTTTTGTCATTGACCTTGCAAAACTGCTCAGCCAGCACTATACCCGTCTGGTCGTTTCCGAGGACCGAATGCCACAACGCATGATGAGCATTAAAGCTGGTGGGCACGCTGTTGGTGGGGACTCATGTATTCAGATGACGACGACGACTCACTGGGGGCTGTGCAGCAACATAGTGCCTGAGATGCACCCACTTCCAGCATCTATTGCATCTCGCCGAAGTTAGAGTGTCGAAGAACCCGCCGCTTCATCATCTTTGTAGAAGAATCTGCCTGTACCATAGCTTTCAGTCTGGTGATTTAAACTCCGGCGTACGTACTAGGGTCCCATCGATCCACATGTCTCTCTCCGGTATTAAAACTTCACATAAAGTAGCTTCACTTGTGTCAGGTGTACGATCTGTTACAATATAATCTATTGACTCACCCGTTGTGACCATAGTATGTTTTGGTGGTCTACTTCGATCCACTCGCTCATTGACTTAAGTCTTATAGCTGCAATGGCTGCTTCATATGTTATCTGAATTTCTATGGGGAGGACAAAAAAATTGTCTGTAAAGCCATATTTGGTGTAGTTCTCTTTGCTCCGCCAATACTTAAGCAACACATTCTTTAGAGCTTTTGCAATATATTCACATTGCATTATTTGTCAATAGCTGTCCACCATACTACTGCTGCGCATGTTAGGATCGGTCTAATTAGGTTTCTGTATAACTATCCCTTATACAGGTGGACCAACATCTGTGGGATTTTTAGCCCTTTTCTGAACATGACATCTCCACTTAATTTTCCTATCCAGAATTCCTCTTAGGTATTTAACTTTTCTCGAAATATTAATTGAAGAAATGTCGTAATTGTCAGGAAAACTGACTACGCGAAAGTTTCCACGTTTGTTTTTTCTAGTGAATAGACATAATTTCGTTTTTTCCGGATTAACATTTAGACATCTCAGTCTGGCCCAGTTATAAACTATTTTAAGTGGGCCCTTCCACAAAGCAAATTTAGATTCGCTCCCCTTAGAGGTATTATAAAGGTGCCTGCGTAACAGATAGCTTCAAATACTTCTTCGGCTGAGGTCCTTAATAAACTATTTATGGTAGTAAGCCACAGTAGAGGTGATAAGAAATTGAAAATTCCGACCAGCTTGGACGAAATATAGTCCACTTCCCTCTGAAGTAGGGTCAGGAAGACATGTTCGGGCCAGCTGCTTTTTATGGTGAGGAACTCATTATAGCTTGTTTGATCATCGGATTGTCGATTTTTGGTGCTTCTTCTGATACGGAAAATGTTTCTTCATCAGAAGGCTTTAGGTTTCTTCGATTGTTATACAAAATAGTTTCCAGGATTTGTGTTTTGCGTTTCTCGTTATTTTGTTGTATTGCCTTAAATTTGTTTGGTAGTTGTCCCAGAATACATCTGATTTTTTGCGGTTTGCCTATTGTAAAGTCTTTGGGCCTTTTTGACCTTGTTACGAAGGGTTTTGGTATACAGATTTCTTTTCTACGAATGACTTAACTACTTTCTTAACATTTCTGTTCATATTCTTCGTTCGTATGACCTTGATGCTTTAAACCTAATATAGCCATGGTCATAGAAAGAGCGTTCATCTGATATACTCCACTCATGTACCACATTTATTAGATTCTCTGAACGTATTTATACATCATGCTCTCCATAAGTCTGTTAAAAAAGTTTGGGGTATTGCATTTTTAAAGGGTTAGTATTCAAGTAAACTAAGTGAGTATTAGTACTACCCCGCGAAATGTGTGACATAGCATCTCTACCTACCAGTACTTCGTTACCTTTTTGCTTCATCCTTCTCAGCAGATGCTGCATTGCCGACGACAGGTACATACATATATGTTTTAATTCCCTTGCTTTATTACTGTGGCGTCGTCAACTCTGGAAAGAAAAGGAAGCACACGTTTTTGTGGCATATAATACAGGGCCTAGATTAAGTATCCGTATTTGCGTAAACTATTGATAATTTATATGGTTCAGTCCGGAGACCTAGTTCTCTACGGTCCAAGGTTCTTGGATTAAACCAACATGTACCTTACTCTTATTTACATTCTCCATCAGAACTTGAGTTGCAGTTTCACTCCGATTATCGGGGTGACCTCATTCATAGATCCTCCAGTAAGCGAGCTTCTTTGAAGTAGCTGATGGTTTAGGCTAGTTTAACCTCGTGACTGTTTTATTGGGCATCATCCTTCTCTCCCCTCCAGTCCCATTACAAATAGAATGTCATGCTCTTTCTTCTCCCTCTGAAAGACTTCCCATGTCTTCACTTCTAAGGTCTCATTTTGTTTAGCAAAGAACTCGAGCATTCGCTCCGTCTCGAGTTTGCAGCCTTATGCCTTGACGTATATCGCCGCTTCGGTCAGGTGAGGTGTTTCTTCTTTCATCACCAGCTTCAATTTGCCATATTCCCAATGAGGTACTAAACTGCTGACTACCTCGCCGAGAGCGGCCGATTTCGAATGCGGACCCAAGTGGTCTCCCTTAAGCTCACTGCTGACTTTTTTTATTGCCCCACGTCAGAGAAGTGTGTGTTCCAGTAGTTCGTCATTCACCATATTTTCGATGGCCTCCTGATGATCTTTGGGAAGTCTGCCGGACCCAATACTAGTGTCGATTGGAAGGTCCTAGACTTCTTTTCTCAGTCCTCGATCATCCTAGATGATTTTGCGGTCGCGCTTACCCTCATCATGTTTGAGCTCACCTTGTCGCCCTCTGTCAAAGGATACTCTGGTCTATCTCCACCACATTGGACTTGTTTGCTCCGGACATTTGAAGGTGGGAAGCTCTTTCTCTTCTTACAAGTTTTAGCAGTGTTCTGTTCCTCAGGAGATCTTAACCCCTTCGCAGCTCCCGATGAAGTGGAGGAAGAATTCTTGAAATCTTTGGATCATCCAGCTGATCTTTATATAATCGGCTCTGGTGCTTTTTAAACTTTGAGGCCGTTGAGGTCCTGACCACTGCACCCTTTTTGTTTTAGTTCTGCGATACTCTCACTCATTTCTTCTACCATATTGTGGACGTCTACTTTATTGGGGGTTACCACAACGATGGTGTTTATTTTGCTATTGCTTTCGGATTCGAAGTCAGGGTCGCTCCCAGTTTGTGATGGTTGGGTTAAGCTAAATCTATTCTTAAGTTTCCATGTGAATATATAGACTAATACCCTAGACAGACGGCAGAGTTAATTTGCATTAAAAATTCCTTAATTTGAATTAACTTTTTACCCTGACAGACGATAGTTTCAGCATTTATGAAACAGCTGTTTGTGTTGTTTGTTCGTACCCAGCAGACCATTTCATAAAGTTTTACAAAAGTTCTCCAAAATATTCGAAACAAATATACTTTCTACCATTGAATTTTTCACCACGATAATGCAAAAATAAATTTAATTTATTCGCGATATTTTTGAGACTTTTTAATATTATAAAAATATTGCAAAATTTTAAAAAACATTGGTAGAAGATATAATTTTCGTTAGAATTGGTATGGTGGGTAATGAAAATTGTTGTGAAAATAAAAATTTTAAAATGAGATTTGTTAGAAGGCTTGAAAAACGATTAGCTGCTATTCTATTCGAAAAAGACCACTACATATTTGAAAGAAACGCGAAAATTTTTGATTTGTTTTCCTTTTTTATTTTCTTAAACATGGAAATTTGACAAAAGACAATTGATTTTCAATGCAAATTGTGTCTCAGAGCATGAATATGCTCTCTCTCCTACATGAATATGGGCTCTCTTTTACAGCATTGTCATATTGAAATACCTAAATTCAGTTTTAATTTCCTTTGATTTTGTGCATTAAGAATGTGGATAATGCACGAATTAATTTGAATTAAGGCAGTTAATGCAAATTAACGCTGCCGTCTGTCTAGGGTATAAAACGCCTGTTAGACTATACACTTATAACATGTTTAAGTGCATCTCGATTTATTTGACATATATTGTATGAAAATGACAACTTAAATCGACTGGATTTGCTAAATCCATCATAGTCTAAACGTACTATTATTTTTCTGTTTAAGATACATCCAATACCCAACTTATATCTCGTTTCATGGTTGTAAAGAAGTTATGTTTTTTGTGATTCTTTTGAAAAGTTTTGTATGCCCTTAAGACCGTCATGTCTTAAGCATTTTCCGAAAAATATTAGAACCAATAGATATATTGAAATAATACCCCATTTCGACCAAATTTCCTATAGGTTTTTATTGTGAAAATCTCAAAAGTGGCAACCTTAATGTATATCTATTAACTACACGCAATGAAATAAAAATCTGAGTTTTTTTGTTTACTTTTTTGTATATATTTTTTTATTGTATTGATAAATATACATAAATACTATATAATTGATAAAATAGTAACAATATTACGTTATATAATTGCTTGTTTTTTTCTTTCTTTTGAATACAAATATTACAGTTAGTTGTACGATTTGAAATGTATTTGTTACTATAATAGTTAACTATTTATTTAAACAAAACGGAACATAATTTAATTTGTGAATTTTTGTCTAAGTGTTAAAAAATGTATGAGGGAGGTTCGCATTGAGAATAAATTATAATACTAAATATGGAACAAAATTTAGAAATAGTTATAAGGTTTGAAAGTTTCGAAAGAGAGTAATCTAAAAAAGTAATTCAACTGAAAACTACTAACAAAACTCTAAATAATCAAAAAAACAATAATGATTTTTTATAGGTTGCACATTACGTTTTGACTATTTAGAGATAACCTGATATCAACGACAGCTGGAAACCACCGTACCAGCTGATTGTGACAATCAACATACAAGAGAGAGATAAATTGTTTGGTATTTAAGTTTTGTATTTCTACACGAAATATTAAAAATAGAGGCGCAACAGTGAACAGCAAAGCAGAGAGAAGTTATACGATTAATTGTGACGAAAAATTAAAACAAACGGTGAATTATCAAATGAAAGTTTAGTAGGGGATTTTGCTAAAGAAGATTCACAATCAATTTTTGTTCTCAATAAAATAATTAGTTACCAAATATTAAGCCTAAAGGTAAATACATATTTTTGTTTTTTGATATAATTTTATGATTTTTTTTTTGTGTTTTTGTTTGTTTCTTTTTATTAAACTACTCTATGCAGCGTCCATGTTGCATCCAATCGTCAAACTTTGGCACCCCATGCACGCTTAATCATGTATGCACCCTTTTCGGCAATCATAACAGCTGGTGCATGTGTATTACCAGCAGTTACTTTGGGCATAATACTTGTATCCATAACGCGAAGACCGCGTATACCATGTACCCGCAATTCATGATCGACAACAGCCATGGGATCATGGGCTGGACCCATTTTACACGAGCCAGCTTGATGATTTTCCGGACCAGTGTTTTGTCTCACTGCACATTCCCAATAAGCATCGCTTCCAAATGTTTCCGATTCACAACCCTTTACCACAGTACGATCTAAACGCATACCGTATTGTTTCATTGGAGTAGTTTGTGACAGTTTAATTGCGAATTTAATGCCTTCCACCAGAACTTTGACATCACGCTCGTCTGTCAAGTAATTGGCAAAAATTCGTGGTTTTGCCAATGGATCATTGGATGCCAGTGTTATGTAACCGCGTGATTTTGGATTTAAGACGGCTGGGAAAATTTGTATACTCCTGGAATTATTCGACAACAGTTCTCCAACTTGTCCGGTACGTGCACAACTTGCCAAATAACCACCAAAATAGAATTGCAGATCGGGTACACCGGGCCTGTCGGCAAAACGTGTAGCCATTTTTGCCGTAACATCGGACACACCAGTGCCAGACATCAGACCATCACGGAAAAGTAAATATTCCATAGCTGTAGCCCAGTTAAGCGGTGCAGTATCGGCGTCGTCGATGAAGAAATTCGTGAAATATGCCACATGATTGTGTAAATTTTTACCAACTCCAGGCAGATCGTGTATGGGGCGAACACCAACCTATGGGGAAATAGGAAGAGAAACATTAATCTTAGATTGAAGAAATTGAGTTATTTAAATACGGAAGAAAAGTCGACTTTTCGTTTTTCTCTATAACCAAAAATCGATTTCGAGTTGCAGATATTTTCCAAAAATGGAGGCCCAATCGACATATTGATGCTGAGAATTATCAACAGTTGTAGAATTTTCATTTGCCGTCGAACAGTTGCAGCATTGTGGCATTCAGACCAGATGTTGGAAATTGTTCAACTCCTTTCAAAATGGTGGTTATGAAGTTCACAATGTATAGGGAGAACGCGAACTACATAAGGGAGATTAGTACTTCGGATTGTGGTGGTTTAGGTTCCCCATTCCACAGTCACGTATGCGGCATGGTGCAAATAAATATTTATCATTGTAAAGCGGCGGATGCCGACTTCTAAACGATCCGACAAAAATAAGATTTATGTATTAAAAGATGGGCGATATTCCCTATTCTATTGGTGCAATGGGGAAAAAGGTAAGTACGAGCATGTATTGTAGGCTAAAAAGTCTAAATCTTATTGAACTCTACAATTACAGAATCCTGACCTCCAGACCAGTATTAGTAAAATTGTCAACTCCTTCCAAGATTGTGGAGGAACTGTGACGAAGCTGTGGTGAAGTTTACAATGGAGAGCGAGCGCCCGAACTACATATGAGATTTTAAGGAAGAGCTGCACTTGGGGATGAGGTGGCTTCGGTTTCGCTTACCGCAGTCACAGTGGAGAACGCAGGCAGCAATGTATGTGCGTGGTGCAAATAAACATGCACCATTGCAAATCGGCAGCAGCAGAACTTCTACTTTCCCACACAAGAACCGATGTGGACATCGCTTTAGTTCAGGAACCCTATTTATACAAAAATAATATTTGTGGGCTAAACGATCTGGCGATATTCCATATTCTATTGGTCCAATACGGGAAAAGTAAGAGCATTATATTGTAGCCCAGAAAAGTCGGTACATAAGCAGCATAATATTCTTGTTTAAGTCATTTCATTTCTGGTAAAAGAATAAAGAACGACCGAGCCATATTTGAATTCGGGTGAAATAATAGAAGCAAGAAACCCAGCAGCTTATGTTCCGAGGCCTTAAATGTTAGTAAGTGAAATTAATGTTGGCTCTTTAAGAGCCTCGGTTTTTACTACAGAGATGGATACGTGTCACAATCGTGACACTAAACATCAAAAACTAAGCACTTTAGTGACAACTACGTAACGCTTTAGTTGTTGTTTGGTGTCACGATCGTATCTCTAGTCTATATGTCTTGCGAATTATCTTATCCACCAAATCATTTGGTGCGCAAACTGGCAAATGAGACGACGAGTAGGTAATGGGCTGTCATGAAAATCTTCATCACTTCTACTGGGGATGCAGTAACATCAATGTTGGAGCTGAGTCCATATTCGATTTTATTTTAACTAATAGTCTGGTGCGCAGACGCTCAAATGAGACGTCGGGCTGTTGCAGCTTGACAATGGACTGTTATGCAAAAACTCACCACTTTCACTGAGGATGCAGTAACACCTATTCTTGAGTTGAGTTCATATTCGATTTCATTTTAAACTGTGAGTTTGGAATATGGAAAATACGGTCCCTTTCCAGAATAGGGTAAGAGTGGAGGTTATAGACCTTACTCTAATAAATGCAAAGGAAGGAACGGTCCTTCCCGGATGACAGTGCGATGTACTTTCAAGATTCTTGTAGATGTAAAAGTCATCCTAAAATTCTAGAACTTCACACAGCGAAGCATGTTGATAAGGAAGTAAATGCTCTCATTAGTGTTCTCTGGAGAAGAAGGGTATCGGAGGATTGCTCCCTCCCAGATCACAGAACGATAAACTTTCAAGTTTCGTATAGAAGTAAAAGGCAACCGCTTCACGGGAACCTTAGAAAGACCAATTAAGAGAAATTCCACTCTTTAGCTTCTTCTCGGCTGGTTGAAATTCCAGAATTTCGCACAGCGAAGGAAGTTTATAAGCAAGCGAATCATCCATTAGTGAGATCGGGGTTGCTATGAAAAGTCTTGCCCAATAACTTATGTTGGTGGGGAAGCTCACCAGTTTGTGGAACCTAGAAGTAGCTAATTTCAGAAAGGTTAGCAGGGGGCATATAAAAGGGCTACTAGAACTAAAATTAATACGGATTGTATCTTATACAGGGATATTTTCAATAAGTATAAGAGTTACATCTGGAAAGCTAAGAGGTATTTTTAGACAAGCTTCAGAATATTTCTTTCAAATATATCGCAAGGTGATCTCAAAGGATCACAAACCTATTTCCAGGTCGAAGACAGACCAATTCCGGATAGCCTAGACACTTCCACCGAAGGGTCGATGATAGAAGAAGGAACGGGAAGATAAGGAACTGGAGGCTATTGGAGGAGTGTTCCTTCACAGATCACAGAATTAAAAGCCTAACGCCTCATAGGAACCCTAGAAGGGCTAACTGGGAGAAATTAAACTTTTTAGCTTCTTCATGGCTGAGAGAAAATCCAAAACTTCTTACAGCGAGGGAGGTTGAGAAGCAAGTGAATGATCTCATTAGTGTTCTCCGGTTTTGATATGCGAAGTCTTGTCTATTATGTTATCCTGGTAGGATAGGTCAACCAGTTTGGTGGAATTTAGAACTAGCTAACCTCAGAAAGGATAGCAGAAGAGCATATAAAAAGGCCAGTAGGACTAATCTTTAAGTAGTGAGGTCAAGAAAGCTAAGAGGAATTCTTGGTTAAATTTCAGTTCGGCAACGAAAGGAGTAATGCAGCGGCAAGATATCGCAAAGAGATATCAAAGGATCCCAAACCTATTATTATTAGGAGCATAAAGCGAAGAGATGGCATGTGGACGAACGCTGCTCTTGAGATTGTACATCTTTGGCGAAAAACCACTTTCAAGACTGCAAGGACGCCAATTCTGATCTGCAGACTTATCAATTCGAACATTGTAAGGTAATCAGTTACCAGAGGTGCCCCACAGGGAGGAATTCTATGACCCTTACTGTGGCTTCGGGTGATGAATGAGATACTCAGGAAGCAGCCAAAAGCTAGTTGGTACTATTTACCAAGAAAATAAATATAGCTGGCTTCGTGCCGCGAAGTACCTTGGAGAGGTGCTAAATCATCGTTTTAGATGAAAAAGGGGTTCTCAGTCTTTTGATCTACAAGTGGAGAACTGTGCCAAACTCAACAAGTCCTACTTTGAGAAAGCCGTAAAGATCTGGCATGATGAACCTGGATGCAAGGTATCGAAGTCAATCGGAGCGATAAGCTCAGGAGGTAGGACTAATGTCGTAGTGTGAAGGACTAAGTGTCTGAGTTTAAGTTTCTTATATGTAAGCAAATGTTCTGTCATATCATTACTTATTTTTTCGAAGCTTGGTTTGACAAATGGAAAAATGTGAGAGTATGGGAAATGACAGAAGCCACCAAGGTGCAATGCTTAGCATGTCCACTTTGACTCGTTGGTAAGAGTAACGCTTTAGCGAATGCAGAATCAAAACAAAATATACATATAACTTCTTCTTACCTTTTTCAAATCCTCCTTGGGTCCAACACCACTCAAGAGCAAAATTTGTGGTGAATTGACAGCACCACCGCTAACGATGACTTCTTTCTTGACCAAAATTTTACGCATACTACCAAATTGATCGCTAACTTCAACACCCAATACCGTCTTAGTGCCAGGATGGATTAAAACCTTGGTGGCGGTTGTATTCAGGAGAATGTGGAAATTTGTGCGCATACGAGCTGGACGAACAAAAGCACGAGCCGAACTGTAACGTATACCATTACGTGATGTCATTTGGGCAATCATAAAACCAGTGGAATTGTAACCGTTCAAATCGTGGACAGAGAAGCCTGAATAAAAAAAAAACAAAACAATTAAAATGATGTTCCGCGATGGACTGATTATCTCCCTTAACTTACCCAATTCTTCGCCAGCTTTCAATATGGCATAGGATAGTGGTGGATTATAGGGGAATTTACCAACTGGAATTGGACCACCGGTACCATGCAAATCCGAACCAACTTCATCAATTTCCAAATTATTTTCAGATTTTTTGAAGAACGGCAACACTTCGTCATAACTCCAACCAGGATTACCCATGGCAGCCCAATCATCGTAGTCCTCCCGATTACCGCGAATATACATCATACCATTGAGAACTGATGTACCGCCTAAAACTTTACCACGAGGCCAGTAACAACGTTGTCCTTCCGATGACAGACATGCTGATGTCTCCGGTTCGGTATTATAGGCCCAATCAATATCACTGCCAATGAAATTTAAAAACATAGATGGAATTTGAGCTCCAACTGGTTCATCGCCACCTAGAAAATAGAAAGAGACAAGGGGAAATTATAATTTTTGTTTTACGGTTTTTTTAAGATTAACGGTATTAACATTAATTAAGGCTTCAAGAATTCCCTCAAGAGTTTCTTCATGAATTCCAATGTAAGCCCTGTTCTACGTATAATAAATAACGTCAAAAGAGCGCCGGAGGGTTTTTCAAATAAATCGTGCTAGAAAACTGCAAGTCCTATCAAAATGTGCCTGGAGAAAATAGTAGGTGTGAAAATTCTCTATAAGATTGATCCTTATGGTCTTCTTGGGGTTTATAATTTATGAGATATAGTAGTTCTAAATGTCAGGCCGCTTTGAACCCCTCCAGATCATGGAGATCTCTTCTGGTCGTGGTAGGGATGCTCACGGCGGCAACACCCAAGCAGGTCCTGCATCGACAACATCTTGTTGAGTTGGTGTCGAGCATGGTATAAGTAAAGAGGTAGATTTAAATGAAAACAATCTATAGAACCCTTGTTTTTCCTAAATTCCTAAAACTTCAAAATTAGTAAACACAAAAGCAACAAGTGGGTTTGTTTACAATACATTTTTTCGGCATGTTATACAAAACGCGAAAAATGAATTAAGTGTCAAAGTTTCTCCACATAATCGAATTGTGGATATGATAAAATTATTGTTTCAATGCAGAGCGGAAGAATTTCTTCCATACAAATGTTCTAAAAGCAATTTTAAAAATCATTGAATTCGATTGTTTTTAAAATTGTTTGGCATATTTTTCAAACAGCACACACACATACACAGATTGTGTATATAATTTTGAAGTTTTAGGAACACTCGAAAGAAAAAATTTAAAATGACAGATAGCTTTAGCTAACCTTTCTAATTAAACCATGGTGTCGAGGTAAAATCTTCGTCACCTCATGAAGATGGACCACTGGTGCCATGTATTCTGCCTGGTTTAAATATTCTTCCATTGGGTTGCGCTGACATTTGCATACCACACTGGCGCCGCATAGCTTACCACAGAACGGCCTATTGCTTTATAAAAGGTCCACAAGGTTTCTTTGTCAGTACAAAGACATAAATATTTATGTCTTTGGTCAGTACCTCAAGTTTTTCCGGCAAGCAACTTGAGAACTTTGTTCTTACTTCTGATCTTGTCGCAAATATCTGTTGTATGTTTACAAATTGAGTAGAGCTTCGAGCCAAATGTTGTTCTGCGATGGGCTTAATGGTTATGTAAACAATCAAAATTGTCTTCATACGGACAAAGAGCAACCCAAAAAGATTCAAGAGCTGCCACTTTATCTAGAAAGAACAACGGTTTGGTGAGGTTTTTGGGTGGGTGGAGTCATTAGTCCACATTTCTTCAAAAATGATGTCAGTGAGAACGTAACCGCCAACGGCGACCGTAATCGTGGCAATCCCACGGCAGCGGGTTCTTTCGTACCGGATTGACCCGGAACAACACAAAACCAATGTTCCGACCAGCGGCTGCCACCTCAGTGTGTACATGTTCGTATTTGTTTCGTTTTTCTGTATTGGGAGCAGCATATCCCGGAATGCCTGCTCCGAATTCTATTGGTCTGAGCCGGGACGGAGGAAAACCCAGGACCAATATATCTGTGCTCAGTTTGTCACAACCGCATCTTCACCCACCTTCGGTGAGATGCAATAGATGTCAGGAGTGGGTGCACCAAAGGGGTTGCTCTGGACTCGTCCACGTGAGGGACTACGACAGGGACTATGTTGCTGCATGCTGTGTGAACACAGTCCCCAGTGAGTCGTCGTCGGATTACGAGACTCCCTCGTCGTCTGATTACGAAACTCCCCCGCAGTCCCCTCGACAACAACCGCACACGCAGCCTTTAACACCAGCCGTTGTTATCCCAATCCCCGAAAATGCAGCCTTTTTGCAATTGAATTGCAATGGACTCCGAGGTAAGATCGAGGAGATAGTAGATGTTATGAGTCGGAAGAACATCAAGGTCGCGGCGGTGCAGGAAATCAAGCTGCACAACAACCACAGCTTAGAGCACTGTGATGGTTACAATGTTCTGAGGAAAGATCGCACCAGAAGTGGAGGTGGGGGATTGGCTTTTCTATTGCACCAGTCTGTCCAATACAGACGTATCTCGCTTGAGCCTGTCTCTAATGACCCGTACATGGAATGTATGGGGGTAGCAGTCAGGTGTGGAGCTGCCGAGATAGAGTTGCTGAATGTATACATCCCGCCGAGAAATAGCTGTAGGCCTGACATTAGCCCGCTCTTGCAAGGTTATAATCGTCTGGTCCTGGGGGATTTTAATGCGCATCATGAGATGTGGCATTCGGCCCTCGGAAACGACCAGAGAGGTACAGCGCTGGCTGAGCAGATTGATAGCTCTACGTTTTGCACGGTCAATGAGGACGCCCCTACCAGAATTAGAGGAGAGTGTCACATTTCGCCTGACATAACCATCGTGTCACCTGGTCTGACAAATGACGTTACCTGCCAACCCGTCATTTCCCTTGGATCAGACCATCTCCCCGTAATTGTCTCCATTAGCAGACCACCCGACTTTATCACCTCTGAACGCCGCACGTTCGTCAATCATAAAAAAGCTGATTGGCCGAGTTTCAGAGAGTTCACCAATCACCGCTTCAGAGAATTGCCCAATCCTTCTGATGTTCGGATAGCGGAAAGGACGTTCCGGGACATCATCACTGCTGCAGCCGCTTGCCATATCCCTGCTGGTCGAATACCCGAAGTAAGACCAAACTTCCCAGCAGAGGCGACGGGATTAGCACATAAGCGTGATGAGCTTCGTCGTATCAACCCCAATGACCCCAGAGTCAGGGAGCTGGCACTGGAAGTTAACAGGCTGGTCGGCGAGCATAAGCGGAACAAATGGTTAAATCATCTGAAGAGCTGCAACATTGGAGTCGGTATAGGTGAATTGTGGACAACGGTTAAGTCACTCTCGAACCCTGGAAGAAGGGAAGATAGGACCTCAGTCACGTTTGGCGACGTTACGTTGACTGACCCGAAGAGGTGTAATTTCAATCGACAGTTTGTCGAGCATCCCGAGATTGACAGGGCGAATAGAAGAGTATTACGTCGCATCAGATCTCTTCCTGCCGAGGATGAACCACCACAATTTACAATGGATGATGTTGCCAATGCCATCAGGAACGCTAAATCATCCAAAGCGTTGGGCCCTGATGGAATCTCCATGGTAATGTTGAAGCAGCTGGATGAGCCGGGAGTCGAGTATCTCACCAAAGTCTTCAACTTGTCGCTAGCCACCCTCGTTGTTCCCGAAATCTGGAAAATGGGCAGGGTGGTCCCACTACGGAAGCCAGGCAAGGATGCCAGCAAAAGTGAATCGTACAGACCGATTTCGCTTTTGTCGCCCGTAGCAAAGACACTTGAGGCCTTGCTCCTCCCCAGTATCAGAAATAGCTATCAAGTTGCCGATCATCAACATGGATTCCGTAAGCAGCACAGCACGACAACAGCGCAGCACGCCATTACCACATATATCGGTAAAGGATTCAACCAGAGACGGCCGTGTGATAGAACAGTGATGGTGGCTCTTGACTTATCAAAAGCCTTTGATACAGTCAGGCACTCCACGCTGTTTGAGGACATTGAGCAGACAACCCTCCGGCCAAGTTTGAAACGTTGGATAGTCAACTATATGTGTGGACGCCAGTCGTACGTGGAATTCAGGAATAAGAAGTCCAAACCCCGTAGAGTGAAACAGGGAGTTCCCCAAGGTGGGGTGATATCTCCGGAACTGTTTAACCTCTACCTCTCCTGTATTCCACCCCCTCCAGACGGCATTGAGATCGTGACGTATGCGGATGATTGCACATCCTGGCGTCGGGTACCTATCCTTATGACATCTGTGAGAGACTGAACAACTATTTAACCGATCTTACCACCTTTTTCCATTCGAGGAATATGCAGATTTCCCCCACAAAATCTACAGCCACTCTGTTCACCACATGGACAGCGCAGTTTGGACGTGAGTTGAATGTGGTGGTCAACGGTAGAAGAATTCCGACCACAAACTGCCCTCTGTGGTAAGCTATGCGGCTCCAGTCTGGTCCCCGAGATTGTGTGATTCGAACTGGAAAAAGATTCAAACTTGCCAGAATGCCGCCCTGAGAACAGCGACAGGGTGCCTCCTCAAATCTTCAGTGGACCATCTACATGAGGAGGCAAAACTTCTTCCTGTAAAGCAACACAATGAGATGCTTTCGTTGCAGTACCTGCTTGGATGTTATCGTGTGAGCCATCCCAATCACCATCTTGTGGGTAGGCCCTGCCCATTCAGGGAGATCAGGAAGGATATCCATGCTCTAGAGGGAGAGGTCCAACGATACAGGAGAGAACCCCTAGATCAACAAGCATATTAAGCAGGATTGAATAGCATTCACGGACGCAGTTGCCAAGGCCTTAAGCAATTATAAAGTGTGAATAAAGTACTCGGAGTACATCCTCCATCTATCGCAGCTGAGGAGCGTCAGCTGCCACGACAAACTAGAGTAGTTTTGGCTCAACTACGCTCGGGATATTGCAGTCGCCTAAATTCGTATTGGGCTGAAATCGATCGCGCCGTGCAAGACATATGCCCAGTATGCGGCATGGGCCCGCACGACACACAACACCTTTTTAACTGCCCCGCCAAACCTACCCATCTAACTCCAGTGGATCTGTGGCTACATCCCATCGAAGCAGCCACTTTTCTGGAACTGGAGATAGACCCAGAGCCAGATTGAACAGAGGAACGAACAAATAAACATAACAAAAACACTGTTACAACAACAACCGTAATCGTGCCATCATAACCAACTATTTGATGGCTGAAATTGAAGCTCGTGATCTCGGCGACATTTGGTTTTAACAAGGCGGCGCTACTTCCCACACATGACATCAATCAATGGATTTATTGAGAGAATACTTTGGTCTGTGGATTGGCCAGCGAGATCGTGTGATATCACACCGTTAGACTTTTTCCTGTGAGGATATGGTAACGGCTGAAGTCTCGCGAACAAATCGGCTTGTATTCGGGCCTTGGAGCGAAACAACACTCGTTCCATTCACCAGTCGAAATCTTCCAACGAGTCTTGGAAAATTGGACTCAACGGATGGACCATCTTAGACGTAGCCGTGAACAACATCTGATTGACATAATCTTAAAAAATGAATGCCAATGAATGTTATTTGAAATTATAATAAACATTCCCCACTTAATTTTAATTGTGTGTGTGAGTTTTTTTCGCTAAAAAAGTAGAAAGCCTCGAAATGGATCACTCTTTACTAGTAACAATGCTAACAGTGAGTCAGTAGTGATTTACTATCGATATTTCCTACAGGGTATGTATGGGTAGATGTTTCACAGATTTCTTAAAATCGAAGTTCTGATTACTGACGAATTTAAAGACTTTCTTATTTCACTTTGAATGTTCTGATCTGTCTTTGTCATATAGGTATGCATATCGGAATATGTGTTTATGTGCGTAATTAACCATGTGTTGTTATAAACACAAATTATGTTAATTTCATACATACATATATATGATATATATGTATGCACATACATAAATACATAGTTATGTTGCCTAAAGTTCTGATGTTAAGGCATCATGAATATTTATGCATTAAAATGTGTTTTATTGGGTCAATTTAACAATTTAACAAAAACGCAAACAACAGTTTGTGGGTGCTTTATAAACAAATGTGAAAGTTTGAAAATAGGCGATAAGTCAAATTAATGTTTTGTCTATTAAATAAAGCCACTATTGTTTCCTCTTTTACTTTCGAATTTTATAATATAATTTAACTATATTGGATTAGATATATCATTATGAAATACATACATTTATTTTTAACACATTTTAAATACAAATTAAATTACTGTGAAATTACTCCAATTAATATATTTAGCTCTCATTCATAACAATTTTATATGTATGTATTTTTAATCATAGCATTATAATTTGTTTCTTAATAACAAATTGTTCATGGTGATTAACATATTATAATGTGATATACATACCTAGATTGAAGTAAAATATTCGTCCCAAACTACAGATATTTTAAAATAATATACAGTCGAAATCGCTTATAACGTCGGTCAAGGACCGACCAAAATCGGACGCTATAAGCGATTGTCGTTATAAGCGATACTTATAAAAGAGGTTATATTATATTATGTATAGTGACTTTTGAGTATAAATGCGTTGTTTTATTACTTGTTCATCTATATGTATACAAACGTATGAATGACTTAAAAACAAAATAATAAAGAATAACGATATTAAATACATTCATCAGCAGATATTTTACGTAAATATGGGATATGGTTCACTTTAAAATAGTATGTTATTTTAGTTTGGGCTTTTGAATTCCAACAAAAGCTTCAAATTTAATTCAGATCTGAGTTTTGAAAGGGTCTTTTAAAACATATGGCCTGTTCCAGCACTTTATAAAGTGGTAAAAGTCGTAAAAGTTGTAAAAGTCGTAAACGATTTTCATATAAATTTTGTGTACGGGAACGCAACATGTGTAAAAGTGGTAAAAATTGTAAAAACTTTTTAGTTCTGGAACAGAGCTATATTCTTTACTTGTAACATCTTCTGAGTAAATAAAATTTTGAAGGGTTTCTACAGTTAGACACGCCTCTGAATTGACATTGGGTGGCAAAAATTCAAGCTTTACTGACTTGAGAGCGCCTCCATGTGAGTCGTAATTCAGTTGTCCAACCCCATCTTCGAATATGTTGCGCATTTTGTTGTTGTTTGAGTTTGAAAAAATATACATACAACAAAATATTGAGAGAAATTGTTCTTCTTCGTATGGTTCGACGTTATAACCGATAGCAAAATTCAAGTATTTCACAAAAAACCGACGTTACAACCGATATGACGTTATAAGCGACGACGTTATAAGCGGTATATATTTGTGTGGAATATAAAGGGCAGAAATTCGGGACTTTTGGATTTCGACGTTATACGCGATATGACGTTATAAACGACGACGTTATAAGCGATTTCGACTGTAATTCCTTTATACAATTTTAGATTCTTCTTCTTTTTAATATTTATATATATTATTCTTTTGTTTTTATACACTCCGCATTTCGGAAAAGTTCAGATTAGGCCCAGCTCTCGAATCGCTATGATTTTTGTTGTAAAATCTTATATTCACTGATCCCCATACAACGGTACAAATTTCATCAGGGGCAAGTCCATACTTCCTGAGAAAATAGCCTGAAAGGTGCAAAAAAACCCCTATGACACCGTGCGTAGTGGTGAAAATTTGTGCGCACAATAAATCTTGAAGGGAGTAACCGATTTGGACCATACTTAGCACATCGTGAAATTTTTACCAATATGGACTCAATCGATCCACTCCTTCGGGCACCTCCCACACAAAATTTCGGAATAGTTCAGCTTAGGACCTGCTCTCGAATCGCTTTGATTTTTTTTTGTAACAACTTGTATTTGTTGCCCCCATACGACGGTACGATTTTCATCAGAGGCAAGTCCATACTTCCTGAGAAAATAGCCTGAAATATGCAAAACACCCCCATGACACCGTGCGTAGTGGTCGGAGCGCAAGATAACTCTCGAACGTATCTGCCGATTCGGTCCAAAATTTGGCCTTCGTAATATTTTGTCCAAACTTACTTTAAGTTCGAAGATAAGCCATATCGGTCCACTCCTTCAGGTACCTCCCCCATAAAAGTTCAAAAATTTTCGGAAAAATTTTGCGCACGATATCTCTTCATGGGAGTGACCGATTTGGTCCATACTTTACACATCCTCACATATTTACCAGATATAGATCACATTCGAATATGGACAATATTTGTCCGCTCCTTCGCGTACCTCCCACACAAAGTTTCGGATAAGTTCACTTTAAGACCTGCTCTCGAATCACTTTGATTCAATTAAATAGGAGATTAATTTTTGTTGAAGCAACTTGCATTCGCTGCCTCAATTACGACGGTAAACGTTTTATCATGGGTAAACCCATACTTCTTGAGAAAATAGTCCAAAAGCTGTAAAAAACCCTATTACACCTATGTATGTAGTGACTGGTCTTCGTCATATTTTGTCCAAACTTAGTTTCATTTCGAAGATGGGCAATACGGGTCCACAAATTCCGGTACTTCCCCCCAATATTTAAAAAATTTCACTAAAATGGAATACACGATCTCTCTTGAACGAGGCAACCAATTCGGTCCAAACTTCGGATCTCCTAATATTTTGTTTAACTTCTAACATGGTACTCTCCTTAGGGTACCTCCCCCACAAAAGTTCAACATTTGTGTCTAAGTGCAGTTTAGGGTCTGTTCGAAGATCCTTTGGAAATGTATACCGATGATGTTCGTTGTGGTCCTGCTTACAGCGATATTATATTATCCGTGGACAAGTCCATGCTTCCTGCCATACTGGTCCAAAAGTTACACGATGACAAACTAAAATGACTAGTGGGCGATATCTATCGAAAAAACGTGACTCCCAAAATAAGATCCACTTCCATAATGGACCAATTTGATCCATTGCTTAAAGTACCTCCTTCGCAAAATTGTTGAACTTTATTCCTAATCCACATTTTTGTCGGCAAGTTCAAATGTCCAAAAAAGGGCCAAAAAATCAGAAAAGACCCTTAATACATTCGATCTGTCCGTAGATGACAGTTTCAATTCACATAGGCTGAGGGTACATCTCTGTCGGCAAAGCCGACTGATACTTTTTTGACTTGTTATTTTTATAGTTGTTAAACTTGATAACACCCCACATCATAAAAATACCACCAGAACTGGGTAAATGTAAAAGAAAAACTAAGTTAGACCATAATAATTATCTCTACATTATTTTATGTATGTATTTGTGTTAGGCAAAAAAAAAAACATTTTAAATCATGCAATTTTAATTTAATTGCAACCAACTTCGATGCTGGTGGTAAATTGGTGTTTCCCAACTGATATGGTTTTTTATGGGGCAACTTTAATCGGAAATATGTTACGGTTAAAAGGAAAAAAGTGAATTTTGTAAAATACGTCCGCATATATTTATTTGGAAATGTTCATAATGAAAACGAATGGGGTGAAATAGTGAAAACTAAACAGAAAATTGGAACAAACTTACAACGACAAGTAATATGATGGTTAAATTATATTATCACTTTTAAGATATATATGCAAATCATAAAAGAACAAGTGAAAAATAACATATCACCCCTATCTGTTAGTGCACCCTGATTCATATAAGCTGAATCATATGGGGCCTACTTTTATAGTCGACTCCGTACGGCGCACAATGGTTCAAGAAACGATTTTCCTGGCCAAAAATCAAAATTTTGTTTTGTCACAGATATTTAATTTCTATATGGGATTCGATAGTAAACATATTGAAACTAAGGAAACCAAAAAATTAGGTCAAAATATTGGAAGGTGCGGACGTGGGGTGCCCCTAAAAACGATAATTTTTTCCCATGTTTGAGAAGTACGTAATTTTTGAAAACTTCTGGAGAAAGAAATATCTATTTCTCGGAAACTATAACATATATTGCGTTCGCTGTTTTTTGTTAGGTAGGTAGGATTGAGGCCTTTAAAAATAAATTAAACAAATTACCGTAGCGTTTACACAACATGTGCTATTTTATTTTTCCTCAGGTACTAAATTTTATGAAATTCCAAATTTAGCGGACTAGAACTTTTGTGGAACAACATGGAACAATGTTCTGTTGCCACAGAAATATGCCCAAGAGTCTTCTCTTTCAGCCCATATATACTTTTGTTACCGTCCCGTCCGTTTAACACTTTTTTAAATTTATTGAAATTACATGGGTAAAAATGTGTGTGTTTTCCATACCATTTCCCATATGAATTACAGCTTTTTTACACAAATTAACTTTTTTTTGGAGTATATGAGTTTTTATATGAGTTATATAAGTTTTATGAAAACCCAAGGAGCATTTTATTTTAATTAAAAAAAAAAAAATTAAATTTTTTGTATTTTTTTGTGAAAAAAAATTTTCAAATTTTTTTCGAAATTTTCTTTTAATTTTTTTTTTGCTGTTTTTATAGTTTACTTATTGGCGTTTGACCATCTTTAATATATAAGAAGATATAAAAAATACAAAAACACTGATATTTTGATGAAAAATAGTAAAAAATTCAAAAGTTTAATTTTGACATTGAATTCTTCTGCAACTACCGGACCGAATTTGACCTCTTATAATTCACCGGAAAGCTGATTGTGTTATCTGTCTAACAAAAAAAAAAAAAAAAAAAAAAGAATTGTGAAAATATCTCTATCCGTTCAAAAGTTACAGATGCTGAACCACTGTGCGGCGTATCATAGGACACCACTTGTAGATAAGTTTTATACGGCTGATAATCTCAGGAAATATCGCCCACATTACCCTGAGTGGCGTATGTGCCATTGATGAAAATGTGAAATTTTAGGACCTTAGAATCGAACCCGGGGGTGACGTAGGGGATGGAAGATACCAAGGAACGGTCCTGACCGGTTTTAACATGGCAAAGCCCAGGATTTATCTTGGTCCCTCTTTCATCTCAAGTGGACACTGACCTCCCCGTGGTGTCACCTGGGGAACTACCTTTAACACCCGTTAAAGGTAGTGAGCTAACATGTGCCGCGCGTTCACCCATAAGAACGTTAAAAACTTGGGTTTGGGCGTCGGGTTAGTAACGCTCCCCTAGAAAAAAACAGCCTACTATGAAAAAACGAAAGAAAAGAAAAACAAACCCCTCTGAAGTTGACGAACCCCGCAAACGTTTTAAGGACCATGATCTGCGAATCTGCACCTGGAATGTTCGCACTCTTTATAGAGAAGGTGCAGTCTTCGCATTGGCAGACGTACTTGGAAAGTACAAAGCCGATATTACTGCCATACAGGAAATACGATGGATTGAGAAAGGCGTCACAACAACACCTAAAGGTGACGCACTGTATTATAGCTGCCATGACACAAAGCATGAGTTTGGTTGCGGTTTTGTAGTTGGTCGGAGGTTAAAACATCTGGTCTCCAGCTTCACCCCAGTGAATGAAAGACTTGCTACAATTCGATTTAAAGCAAAATTCTTCAACATCAGCTTTATCTGCGCTCATGCCCCAACCGAAGACAAGGACGAACAGACCAAAGATATATTCTACGAGAGCTTAGAAGAAACATATGACCGTTGTCCTGCCCATGACATTAAAATTGTTCTAGGCGATTTTAATGCCAAAATTGGAAAGGAGAATATCTTTGGACAAACAGTTGGGAAATTCAGTCTACATAGTGAAACATCAGACAATGGAATGAGGCTGATAGACTTCGCAGCGGCAAAAAAACATGGTAGTTAGCAGTACCAGATTTAAGCATCTCGATATTCATAAGGGCACTTGGCTGTCTCCAGACCAAAGAACAATAAATCAAATTGATCACGTTGTGATAGATGGAAGACATTCATCGAGCGTGTTGGATGTACGATCGTTCCGAGGAGCAAACATAGATTCGGACCATTACCTCGTTGCAGCAAAGGTACGTACCCGTCTAAACGTTGCAAATAAAGCACGGACAGACACAACACGAATGTTGGACATCGCCAAGCTGCAAACACAACAGATAGCCACAGCATATTCCACTCAACTGACCCAATTTCTTAATGATAGCGCTTCTCGTCCCGATAACATATCAGCACAATGGCAAAATATTGCCCACTCCATGCAAACAGCCGCAAAATCAGTACTTGGATATCAGAGACCTCCACCAAAGAATCCGTGGTATGACCAGGAGTGCCGTGCTGCTACCGAAGAAAAAAATGCGGCATATAGGGCTACTTTACAATCAGTAGCAACGCGTAGCGCACGAGAGAGGTATCGGGAGAAAAGGAGAGAGGAGAAACGTCTTTTCCGCAGGAAAAAGAGAGAAATGGAAAAGAGGGAGTGTGAACAAATGGAGATGTACAGGAGACAGAACGAAGTCCGAAAATTCTACCAAAGAGTGAAGCATCAAACTGATGGCTTTGGTACAGGAATATCCTCCTGTAGAGATCAACAAGGTAATTTGGTAACTGATACAGATAGTGTGCTCAGGATATGGAAAGAACATTTTTCCAAACTGTTGGTATCCGATAGCAGTGAAGACGGCGAAGATACCACAGATCCAATCCCAGATGATGGTATTGAATGTATACCGCCCAGCCAAGATGAGGTAAGGACAGCAATAAACCGGCTGAAGAATAATAAGGCGGCAGGAGCAGATGGCCTACCAGCCGAGCTGTTCAAAACCGGAGGCGACACGCTGATAAGGTGTATGCATCAGCTAGTTAGCACCATCTGGCAGGAAGAACGCGTACCCGACGATTGGAACGTGAGCATCCTATGTCCAGTCCACAAGAAGGGTGATAAGACTGTGTGCTCCAATTATAGGGGCATAAGTCTGCTCCCTATTGCATATAAGATAGTATCTGGCATATTGTGTGAGAGACTAAAGCCTATGGTCAATGAAATTATTGGACCCTATCAGTGCGGCTTTAGACCTGGCAAATCCACCATTGACCAGATATTTACCTTGAGACAAATCCTGGAAAAGACCCAAGAAATGCAGATCGACACCTTCCATCTTTTCGTCGATTATAAAGCAGCATTCGACAGCCCTATACGTTCAAAGGTGTTCCAAGCCATGTCTGATTTTGGTATTCCTGCAAAGCTCATTCGACTTTGTAGAATGACATTAACTGAGACGACATCCTCAGTTAAAATTGGAAAGAACCTCTCCGAAGAGTTTACTACCAAAAGAGGTTTCAGACAAGGAGACGGCCTGTCGTGTGATCTATTCAACATCCTGCTGGAAAAGGTCATTCGAGACGCGAAGGTCAAAAGAAATGGAACGATATACACGAACAGCCACATGTTACTGGCTTATGCCGACGACATTGACATCATGGGTCGATCGGTAAAGGAAGTAACTGACACCTTTGCAAAAGTCGAAAGAGAATCTGCTAAAGTTGGTCTGGCAGTAAACGGCGTAAAAACCAAGTTGATGGTATCGACGCGTAATATGTCCATAAACACCGCACCATCTGTGAATGTTGGTACCTATAATTTTGAGGTAGTAAAGGACTTCGTCTACCTCGGCACCGCCATAAACACAACAAATAACATCAGTTGTGAAATATGAAGAAGAATAGTGTTGGCTAATAGATGCTACTTTGGGCTGAGTAAGCAGTTTAGGAATAAAGCCACCTCTCGTCAAACAAAAATAACTCTGTACAAAACACTGATACTACCCGTGCTAATGTATGGTTCCGAAGCATGGGTACTTGCTCAAGCAGATAAGGCAGTGCTTTGTGTGTTTGAGAGAAAAATTCTTCGAAAGATCTACGTGCCAATCTGTGTTGACGGCGAATATCGGCGTCGTATGAACAACGAGCTGTACCAACTATACAATGACATCAATGTAGTTGAACAAATCGAGATACAACGATTGCGATGGCTAGGCCATGTTATAAGAATGAGTGATGATGAACCCGCTAAAAAGGCGTATAAATACGGGCCGCATGGAGGTTCTCGCAGATCTGGAAGGCCAAAGCTTCGTTGGAGCGAACAAGTGAAACGAGATATCACAAAGCTACATATCCCAGATTGGGAAAATACAGCAGCAAACAGAGAGGATTGGAGATTTTTTCTTAGTTCGGCTTATGGAACAAATGTTCTGTAAAAGGCCAGCTAAGTAAGTAAGTAAGAATCGAACCCGGGCATTCAGTGTGTAAGGCGGGTTTTCTTACTATTGCACCACGGTGACATAATGTGTTCAATGTGTTCAAACTAGATAGAAGACACCTTTATAAAAATCTACGGTATTTTAATAGGAAAGGATGCGGGAGTAGATCAAATATCTGTTCAGTTATTATTAGACAGCGGAATCCTATGCAAATGCATATATGGTTAGGTAGGTCGTAGAGAAATCTGGTTAGACAGAAACTCGTTTTATCACAAAATAAAACGAATTTGGCTTTCCACCGGAAATTTGTCGGTATAGGTCCACGTCTTCAAGTAGCCCCCATAGAACGGTAGCTCTCGGATCGTTTTGAAATTTTTTGCAGAAGGTTCTTTTCACGGTGTCTATTACGTCGATAAAAGCTGAAGACACCAACTAAAACGGCAAATCCGCAAGATAACTCTTGCAGGAATTTTCTGATTGGTCCAAACTGTGTACATCGTATTATTTCACCCGGTCATGTAACAGCTTGAAATATGGACTATATTGGCCTACTCCGTCGGGTACCTCCCACACAAAATCCGGAAAAAGTGACCGGATCGTTTTGAATTTTTTGCAGTAAGCTTTCCTAGAGACCCGCTTTACACCGGTACATTTTTTCCGGACTCCAAGCTCCAAAATCCCTGCCGGCACATACTAAAATGGCCAGTGCGAAAGATAAAATCTTCCAAACTTAGTTTAACGTAAATTAATATTTAAAAATGTTTTAATATATGTCAATGATATGGTAAATCCCCTACCCTACCTACAAATTCTACGTAATTTGAAGCAAACTCGTGATATAAAATCGATATATTATAAATGCGGCATAATTATTGTGTTTGTTTCTGTTTTTTTTTTTGTCAGGTGCTGATGTTATATCTGAGTAAGCACAGCTGACTGATACTTTCTTACTTGATTTATTGAAATGTTGGGTTAGTATTAGACAGCGGAATTTTATGCAACCTCTATTTTTGATCCGATTTATGTCAAATTTTGAGACTGGCCATATTTTTGGATTCTGATTACATTGCAATCGAAACATATGACATATGCAAAACTATGCAAAATGCATACATTTTTGCATATGTAAAATTTATGCATTTTACATATTTTCTTTTGCAACAAATATTTCAATAATAGGTACAAAAATGTTTGTGGGTACAATTTTTCTGTTTTAAATTCTCTTCAAACAAGTCAATAAAATAGAGAAATCTATAATCACAGCCACAACCTTCAATATACCGACAGTCGGGAGGTATCGAGGTATCAAATTTAAGGTGAAAAGTTTTTTACCCCCAAGGAAGACTTAATACCAAATTTCAGCCATTTCGGAGGGATATTGATGACACAACCTTCAAAATACCGAAAATTGGGAGGTACCATTCTATGGGGGCTATATGAAGACGTGGACCTATACCTATAAATTTCAGGTGGAAAGTTTTATACCCACAACGAAGACAAAATGCCACATTTCAGTCATTTCGGTGTGATATTGAGGCCACAACCTTCAAAATACCGAAAATTGGGAGGTACCATTCTATGGGGGCTATATGAAGACGTGGACCTATACAGATAAATTTCAGTTGGAAAGTTTTATACCCCCAACGAAGACCTAATACTAAATTGCAGCCATTTCGGAGGGATATTGAGGGCACAACCTTCAAAATACCAGAAATCCGGAGGTACCGTTCTATGGGGGCTATATGAAGACGTGGACCTATACCGACAAATTTCAGGTGGAAAGTTTTATAGCCACAACGAAGACAAAAATGCCAAATTTCAGTCATTTCGGTGGGATATTGAGGCCACAACCTTCAAAATAACGAAAATCGGGAGGTACCATTCTATGGGGGCTATATGAAGACGTGGACCTATACAGATAAATTTCAGTTGGAAAGTTTTATACCCCCAACGAAGACCTAATACTAAATTTCAGCCATTTCGGAGGGATATTGAGGGCACAACCTTCAAAATACCAGAAATCCGGAGGTACCGTTCTATGGGGGCTATATGAAGACGTGGACCTATGCCGACAAATTTCATGTGGAATGTTTTATACCTCCAACGAAGACTAAATACCAATTTTCAGTCATTTCGGTGGGATATTGAGGCTACAACTTTCAAAATACCGAATATCGGTAGGTACCGTTCTATGGGGGCTATATGAAGTCGTGGTCCTATGCGGACAGATTTCAGTTGTAAAGTTGCACACCCCTAACGAAGACTTAATACTAAATTTCAGCCATTTCGGTGGGGTATTTAGACCACAAATCCTTGAATATATTTTTGTGTAGAGGCCTTTATTCGAGAGTAGACCATGTATAGTAGGCCGGGGCGATTTGAAAACCTTAATGGGCCCTTCGCGTTTCTGATTCCTGGGATTGAACTGAGCAAAAAAGTCTACTGGACCATATGTCTACCGCGAAAATCGAGCCTCCCGATTTTGACTTTAAGTTTTTTATTGACGTTTTTTGGATATTTTGGCATATATAGCAGCCAAACCATTGAGATTTGCGACCCAACACGAAGGCCAAAATTGTAGCCAACACAATAATTAAGAACTTTCTAGTACATCGCGAAATTATTGGAATGCTCCTTCAGGCAGTTTTGGCCTTGATAAAGTGTACATTTGTCGGCAAATATCGATAAATGACATTGTGCTACAAAAGTTGACCATAAAAATATTCAAGCGTTCTGATGCAAAATTATATCGTGTTGGGATCCATGGACAACGACAATGCCTGTAGTTTGTTTGGGTCACTTTGTTTTATTTTTTTATAACGGTAAAAGTAGTGAAAATCTGGGTTTCTTACATTTTCAAATTTAAACGGACATATCTTCTTTTTTTACAACGGATTTCTAGTTATCCTTCTTCCTTTTAAAGGGGCGAATAATATCTTTCGAACTAGTTATTATTTTTTAAATCGGTTAACAAATGGCTAAGTTATAGTGGTTTAAGTCTGAAAACCCCCACAAAAAAAAAAACTATAACTGAATTTCTCATAATTTTCAAAAATATAATGTTTTTTGTTATGTTCAATATTTATTTTGAAAATTGTGAGAAATTCAGTTATAGTTTTTTTGTGGGGGTTTTCAGACTTAAACCACTATAACTTAGCCATTTGTTAAACAAAAAACAAAAAACATTGTTCCACAACATCCCATACGGGACAACCGATTTAAAAAATAATAACTAGTTCGAAAGATATTATTCGCCCCTTTAAAAGGAAGAAGGATCACTAGAAATCCGTTGTGAAAAAAAGAAGATACATATGTCCGTTTAAATTTGAAAATGTAAGAAACCCAGATTTTCACTACTTTTAGTATTATAAAATAATAAAACGGAGTTACCCAATCGAAATAAATGCATTTTCGTCGTTCATCGATCCCAACACGATAGAATTTTGTATCAGAACGCTTGAATAATTTTCCGGTCAAATTTTGTAGCACAATGTCATTTATCGACATTTTCCGAAAAGTTTGCACATTCTTAAGGCCAAAACTGCCTGAAGGAGCGTTCCAATGCTTTTGCGATGTATTAAAGAGTTTTCAATTACTGTCTTGGCTACAATTTTTGTCTTTGTGTTGGATCGAAAATCTCAATGGTTTGGCTGTTATATGCCAAAATATCCAAAAAACGTCAACAAAAAACTTAACGTCAAAATCGGGAGGCTCGATTTTCACGGTAGATATATGGTCCAGTGGACTTTTTTGCTCAGTTCAATCGCAGGAATCAGAAACGCGAAGGGCTCATTAAGGTTTTTTTCCTTCCACACAAATCGCCCCACCCTAATGTATAGTCAGTCCAGGCCCAAATCTATATTTGAGAGAAATATTATGATGTACAAAATTTTGTATCAAATCGGTTGGATGGTTGGTTTGCTTACTTGGTGTCTATGATCTTCCTAGCATCAATTAGTATGTTATAATTGTTCCGCAGACATCCCATGCGGGACAAGGGAGACTTCTCTCATATCAATGAGTGCACCCCGATTCATATTAGCTCAATGATACGGGACCTACTGTTTATTGCCGAGTCCGAACGGCGTGTCTTAAGACACCACTTGTAGAGAAGTTTTACATGGCTGAAATACTCAGGAAATGTCGCCAACATTACTGAGGGGTATTTTTCCACCGTTGAAATGTTTGATGTTGGGAATCGAACCCACGACCTTCAATGTGCAAGGCGGGTGTGCATACCATTGCTTCACGGTGTGGTGTTAAAACTGTCTTTTGTAGTCTTAAGGTCTGTATTCATACTATTCAAATTAACATCCTAGAGGCGGAGGTAGAGCTGGCAAACCATCGATGGAAATATCGATATTATCGATACTTAATTTTTTACGCCAATATCGACGAATAGTTTTTTATATCGATATTATCGGTCATTGTTATATCCTCAGCCCTTAGGCTGACGAGGACATATACCAAAAATGTACCTCATCGAAATAAAGGTTTTAGACCTCAAGTATTTTTGACTATTTGGAGTCGAATTAACATTTAAGAGTCCGTCCGTCTGTCTGTCGGACTGTCTGGCTGGTGATCACGATTTCGTAATATTTTGCTCAAGCTTAGTATAAGTTCGAATATGGACCATATCGGTGCACTTCTTCGAGTACCTACCCCACAAAAGTTCAATTTTTTCTGCAAAATGGTGTGAACGATAACTATCGAAGAGATCAATCGATGTGGTCCAAACTTTGCACGTCGTATTCATCCTTCCAGATATAGATGGGCTTCGAATATGGATTATATCGGCTTACTCCTTCGGGTAGATCCCACAGAAAATTTGGAACAAGTGATGTTTAAGAGGTCCTCTCGGACCTGCATTTTCTTCTGTTTCTTCTGCATTTTCTTATAAACGTGTTTTAAATAACCGCGGCCGTATTTTTTTGAAATTTCTTGCACCGATCAACACGGGATCCGACGAGAAAAACCCCATTTTTGGCGCCAAGTGTTCATGCAATATCAAATGTTAGTTGGTGGAATAAACGCCCAAGGATGCCTCTATCTCACGGTACATAACATAGCGATCTTGCATTATTCGTTCACGCATGGCTTAATTTTTTCTGGCACCACGACCGTTTTTGGGCGACCTTCAAGAACTTGGTTTTTTTCCGAATATCGGCCACGATTGAATTCATTAAACCAGTTTTTCATAGTTCTATAGGATGGTCTTTTATTGACATACAAAGATTTTATTTGATCGATGCACTCTTTCCGTGATTATCCACGTCGAAATTTGTGAAAAATTATTGGTCGAAAATGTTCACAAGTAAATTCCAATTTGTTTTGCAAAGTGATTTTTCAAGTCACTGTAAACAACACAACGCATGGTTGTATGTTAAACTGTCCTGAGTACGCTTAGGCTAAAAACTGTCAAACTTTAAAAAAAAATGTCAGATGACGACTGCCGACACTGCGTGTTGCCTAGGCTGCGAAATGTAAACAAAACACATTTGTCGGCCATTTTGGATTCTAAATAAGTAGGAGTACGAAATCTACGATAGTATCGATTTTATCGATATTTTGAAACGGAAATATCGAAAAAATCGAATGCGGCCGATATCGATTGTTTGCCAGCTCTAGGCGGAGGTTGTAGATCAGGCTGTCGACTGTTAATTACTGCATGGGCAATCTACATCGTTGCTGTTATTTAAAACAAATTTGTTTGACAATATTTAATACAAGGTGCATCCTTTAAACCAGATATAGCCCTATAAACGTCATAGGGACTTGTGATCTCAGTCCGCAACTCTATTTTTGACCGAGTTCCGAAGAAACACCCTCTTTTTCAGTAAATTACACCGAAGTAAAACCCTCCGAAGTAAACCGTCCAGCATCGGTAGAGCGAAAGGATAAATTTTCCTCTTTTGTAAAGAGAACCAGCTGTGTCTTTGGGTCCAAACGTAGATATTACATCCCATAAACTGGCGCAGCTGCCAATACTGAATAATATCGAAGAACTGAATGCCAATAAAATAACTTGCCTTTGCTGTTTAAGCAAAAGATAACAAAATGTTTTATTAAATAATTTGATAATAAATTGTGTGTATTAGAGGTGGCAAACTTATCGATAGTCCGACTATCGTTTTGATTGCTGTCATAAAATAAAGGTTACATCGGCCACCAAAATATGCTGTTTGGGTTATCTGTCGCGAATTATTGGAAAAACAATTGTTTTGGAGTCCGAAATAAGGAATGCTTTACGACAGCGATCTTAAAGATAGTCGGACTATCGATAGTTTGCCAGCTCTAGTGTGTATTTTATTATTAGCATTAATTACTGCTAGTGCTACTGTCTTTTGATGACGTATTGATAACAGACAAAAAACCCTCGGTTTGTTTGGTATCCGTCGATGCTGTGAATTTTTGGGGTTAACAAGTTTATTGGCCGCATAAAAAAAAAGTTGTCACACAACTCCACCATTTGAGTCACACAATAGACGATAGTTAAACAAATTATACACAAAACTAATAATGTTTTATGTCAAATAGTTTGTTTTTGTTTTATTAATTATTATAATTTACCAACTAACTCATTTATAATTGGACGTTTAAAATTATGAGAATTTTTGTCTATTCTGCAGCTATTAATCTCCGAATAAAGTAATTTGTTTTGTCTAAGTTTGTGTCTTAAATCTTTTGTTTGTTAATTTAATTATGGCATTTATAGTTGACAAATGATTTCAATTGCAATACTAATCATGTTCTTTTCATGCATAGATCATGTGACAGACAAGAAAATAATGATAAATGTATTGAAAACAAGAAATGGGAATTAAAAATATTTTTAGAAAAATAACCTGAGGACTGTAGATATAAATAAGATTTCCAAAACAGGGGACTTTTTTTAAATTATGTATAATAATTTGTTGTATTAATATACCCGTCAGGTAACCACAGCTGAGTGCTACCAGATGCCTTCACATACTAAGTTACATAAGAAAATAATAATTCATACATACTATGTATGTATATATTATGTTGGACCTCTTTTTTCTAGATCATGAAGATTCCTCCTAACATGCCTGAGGCCCTCCGTCTTATCCTCCATATTAGAAAGATTCTCACGATAACACCCAAGTAAGCACGTTGCCGTAATGGAAGAATCTGACATGAAGAGTTGGAGTTCTGACAGGTTTGAATATTATTCCATTGCATGGCACATATGTATATTTGCGGACCACATAGCTTACCACAGACCGACCTATCGCATTATATGTGGTCAAAAAGGTTTTTCCAGGTTTACATCTCAGCTTATCGCAAATAACTGTGGCATGCACGGACGTCGTGAACATATTCTCGATTGTGACTCTCAGAATATTGGAGTAATTAGTGTCTTAAATTCTGCTACCGTCGAGCAGGACATTCAGTTCAGTCCTAAACTCCGCAATACAGGTTGAGAACTCAGTGGCCATAGATTAAGTAGCGAATTTTTGCATATTCCTCGCGCAAAAAAGGTGCGCAGATCGCTTAAACAGGAGTCCAGCATTTCACAACAAATGACATTAGGAAGAGGTTAAACAGTTTCGGAAATATCAACTCACCTTGTTGTTGTTGTAGGAACGCAAATATATTCGTTCGTATATTTTATTCAAATATCTGGTACCGGTTCCTCTGTTTCCAGATTCAAAAACCTGGACAGGCTGCTTCCATAAAGAATCAGGACAGGTAAGTGCGGTTAGCTGGGCATCTAACGAAATGCAACTTCTACATGGGTATCGTGGCATTAATTTGGGCCTAATATGAATTGTGTCGTTGGGAAAATTACTGGTCTAAAACCACTCGTGTTTGTCTTGGCAACTGACGTTCTTCTGCTGCGATGAATGTGGGGATGGTTTCCGAGTACGAGATTCACACTGTACCTTTATACTGCCTGCATAACTGCATCTGTATGAATACTATTTAAGCTTGCCTGATAGGCTCGTTGATCTAGAGGTTTTCGTTTATACCGTTGGACCTATGCAGTTCAGTTCATGAAAATCTTTCCTGATGTGCCTGGGTGGGGGAAATCTGTCTACTAGATCGTTGCAGTAACTCCCAAGCAGGTATTGCATCAAAAACATCTTGCTGTGTTATTGTACCGGTAAAAAACTTCTCCGCATGAAGATGGTTCACTGGTTTCATGAGGAGCACCCTGTTGCAGTCCTGATGGCGGCATTATGGCAGGATTGAATATTCTTTCTCTGCGTACCGTTAAAATTTGTATGTCACACTGGCCCCACGTAGCTTACCACAGACCTGCCTATTACTTGATAATATGTCAACAAGGTTTCTATTTCAGCACCTCAAGTGCTGCCGGCCAGCAACTTGATCGACCATGTTTTTGCGCGGACGTCTTAAACATGCAGTCGAACATTACATCCAACATCTTGGGGTAGTTAGTTGTTGTTGTAACATTGTTTATTATTGTGTGTTTTCGTGTTCGTTCTTCTGCTCAATATGGCTCTGGAATCCAGAATCCAGAGTCTGGATCTATCTCCAGTTCAAGGAAAGTGGCTGCTTTGATGGGATGTAACCACATATCTAATGAATAGTTAGTAGTAGGTTTGGCAGGTGCAGTGTATTATCCGGCCTGTGGCGCATGCTGATGTTTGCACGGCGCGACCACTATCCGCCTATTAAGAATTTAGGCTACTGCAATATCCCAAGCGTAGTTGAGCCAAAACTACTGTGGTCTGTCGTAGAAGCTGACGCTCCTCAGCTGCGATAGATGGGGGATGTACTCCAAGGACTTTATTTACACTGTATTTGCCTATGGCCTTAACAACTGTGTCCGTGTGAATGCTATTCACAACTGCCTGATATGCCTGTTGATCTAGGGGTTCTCTCCTCCATCCTCCAGATGGTGATTGGGATAGCTCTCACGGTAACACCCAAGCAAGTACTGCAACGAAAGCATATCATTGTGTTCCTGTATCTTTGCTACCTCGTGTAGATGGTCCACTGAAGACTTGAGGAGGCACCTGTTGCTGTTCTCAGGGCGGCATTCTGACAAGTTTGAATCTTTTTCCAATGCATATCAACTAAATTCGGGAACCAAACTGGCGCCGCATAGCTTACCACAGACCGACCTATCGCATTTTATGTGGTCAACAAGGTTTCTTTATCTGAGCCTCAAGTACTGCCGGCTAGGGACTTGAGGACCTTGTTTCTGCATTTCAGTTTTTTCGCAGATAGCTGCGGCATGAGCGGACGACGTGAACGAAGTGTCGAATGTGGTCCCAAGAATTTTGTGCCTGACAGTATCAAAGGCTTTTGATAAGTCAAGCGCTACCATCACCGTTCTTTCACACGGCCTATCCTGATTGAGTCCTCGACAAATATGTATATGTGGAGATGGCGTGCAGCGCTGTTGTCGTGCTGTGCTGCTTACGGAATTCATGCTGATGATCGGCAACTAGATAGCTATTTATGACGCTGAACATGTACATGGGGTAGTTAGTAGTCGGGATCAGGGGGAGTCTTATTTCAGCAGTCCAGGTGGTGAAAAGTGGATTTAGCGGCCGATATTTTTATATTTCTAGGAGGGAAGAACTGCACTAAGTCAGCAATGTAGACATTTAACCTATTAAATATGTCATCTACGATAGGATCCGACGCCAAAAACGTA
This sequence comes from Musca autumnalis, assembly GCF_047663935.1. Taxonomy (NCBI): domain Eukaryota; kingdom Metazoa; phylum Arthropoda; class Insecta; order Diptera; family Muscidae; genus Musca; species Musca autumnalis. Next base: position 106,505,772 of record NW_027411644.1, read on the forward strand.
CAATCAGAAAGATAAATGCTAAATAGTTCCAGAGATATCACCCCGCCCTCGACAACACTGGCTAGAGGGAAGTCTTCTATATATTCTTGAACAGCTTGGCATGCTTAATTGTATCGAAAGGTTTTGATAGGTTAAGGGCCACCATAACTGTTCGGTCGCACGGCCTGCACTGTAATGCTGTTGTTATGTATTTTCCGAAACCCATGCTGATGCTGGACAACTGGGAAACCACTTCTCATCATGGGGAGAAGTAATGTCTCTAGAATCTTGGCTACTGGCGACAAGATTGGAGATCGGCCTGTACCATTCACCTCTGCTGACATCCTTATTGTTGTTGTAGCAGCATGAACCTACGTAGAAGTATAGGTTTGATGCTGGGTTTGGCTGGCCGCAATACTATGGTTTCGGGTCAATCCGCTACGAAAGAAACAGCTGCCGTGGGATTGTTGACATCCATGCTGCTGTTGTGCTGTGCATTTTCCGGAATCCATGCTGATGTTTGGCAGCTGGGAAACTGCTTCTCATCATGGAGAAGAGTATTTGGCTCTAAAATCTTTGCTACTGGTGACAAAAGGGAGATCGGCCAGTACGATTCACCTCTACTGGCATCCTTGCCTGGCTTCAGAATCGGGACCACCCGCCAACTTTCCGGGCTTCTGTTACAATAAGTGTGGCTAACGATAGATTGAGGGCACTTGTTAAATACTCCGGCCATTGTTAGTTTTGGTGGTATCCCGAAGGCTTTTCTTATACGGCGTTTCCACACTCCTCTACGCCCTATCATACTCGGAGTGCTCTATAAACTGCCGGTATAAGTAGCACTCTTACCTCTTCGCACCTGTTACTGTCACGCAGTTGAAAGTAACAGCTATTCTATCATCTTTTTTTCGACCAGAAGGTAGGTAGTGAGCGGCTGCAGCAGTGATCATGTCCCGGAAAGTTCTCTTACCTACCCAAGGATCTGAGGGAATGGATAGCTCTCTAATGCGATGGTTCAGAAAAGTACGGCGATCAAAGGTTATGAAGTCGGGTGGTCTGTTTACGGAGACGATGATCGGAAGATGGTCTGATCCAAGGGGAATGACGGGTTGGCAGGACACGTCATTTACCACAATGGTGATGTCTGGCGAACTGTGATAGTCTTTTCTTATCCTCTTAGGAGCGTCTTCTTTCAGCGTGTAAAATATGGAGCTACCATTTTGCTCGGCCAGCGTTGTGCCCCTCTGGCCATAGCCTAGGACGGATTGCCAAAGCTCATGATGGTCATTAAGTCTCCTAGCACCCATTCCCACACTTTACTGCTAACCTTATATATTTCTGCGGGATGGTTTCGACCGCACGCATCATTCGATCAGCAATCAATCAATTTCCCTCAACATCATTAAACGATCGGTTTCTCTGGATGACAACGGGCTACGAGAGATAGCATTCGCCGCTGCGTTAAGCCTCCCTTTACGATATTCAAAGCCGAAATTGAAAGCCCAGCGCGTTTAGTAGGGAGTGTAGCCTTTTCAGCGAGTCGTGGTCCGTTATGACCGTAAATCGGTAGCACTTAAGGTATGGTCGCATCATTCTGATTCTTTCCGGTCGTCGAATACTTTATCTCCAATTCTGTAAGCGTTCTGCTCGCGTGAGCTATGACACATTCGTTGTCCCCGTGTTGTTGGAATAAAACGGCAACTAATCCTTCAAGCGTCGGTTTGAAGGAAGAAAGGGTGGTCAAAATCCGGACAGCGTAAAACGGGAGCCTCGGTTAGCACTTGCTTCAACTGGTCGAACACCATTTCCTGCTTTGAGGTTCAAGTCTATTTTACGCCCTTCTTCAGAAACCGGTTTAGTGGTCCGACTAGACTCGAGAAATTCGGTACAAAACGTCTGTACCACGATGCAATACCCAGTATTCGACGAAGCTCCTTTAGATTGCTGGGAGCGGGTAAGCTTCTCATAGCCTCCACCTTCTCCGCGTCCGTTCGTATTCCCTTCGATGTCACCAGGTGTCCTAGGTAACGGATACAGGTTCGCACAAAGTCACACTTCTCGAAATTCACCCACATTTCCGCTCTTTCCGGTCTCCGGAACACCTTCTCTAGAGTGTACAGATGCCCGTCAAACGTTCGACCTAGATCAATTATCTCGACCAGATATACGAAAACTAGGGGATGCAAATCGGGGCCAATAATAACATCGAGTGCTCTCTGGAACGAGGCTGGCGCAGAATACAGCCCGACCGTCATCATCATCCATTGGAACGGTGAAAACGGTGTATGGGCCCGGGACGGTGAAAGCGGTGTATGGGCGCAACGTTTTCCCTAGAGGTATTTGCCAATAGCAGCTCTTGAGATCCAACGACGAGATAAATGCTCTTTCAACTGGTCCAGGATCGCATTGATCTAAGGCAGATGATACGCGTCTCGTTGGCTGGCGGCGTTTAGTTGGGATAATCTATGCACAACCGCCATCCTCCAAGTTTCTTTCGTGCCAGCACAATGAGGGAACTGTAAGGACTATGCGATACCCCAATCCGGTTCTCAGCAAGAAGTGCATCAACTTCTTCATTTATAATTGCCATCATCACCGTATAACGAGGCATATATTGCTATTTGATAGGGTTATGGTGTCGAAGCTTAATGTGATGTTGGGCCATGGCGCACAATCCTTTACATTTCCCGAACGTGTCTTAGTGAAATTGTAACAGGGCATTCTGCCGATGGTTCTCATCGGGAGACAGGAAATCCCTCTCAGTTAGATAGTGCAAGTAGTGTATGCTGGATCGGTTGCAAATTCTTGCCCGTGAGACGACGTTTCCATCTATCCCTAGTACCAGGGGCTCGGCCCGTGTCGACAGGACCGTCGGCTTGGGTTACCTTGTCTTATGATTGGATATAGACCACGGGATATACTTTGCCGCACGTAGCCATATGCTGGTCGGCTAGTTCCACCTCGCGGATAGTAGCAATTGCAACCACTCCATTGAGCTCCAAGAATTTTCCTACCGAGCTGTCGATGTAAGTGAGGGATGCTCCGGTATCCACGAGAGCCCATAGTCTCCGGCCATAGATGTCTATCCATATGTATGTAGTATCGTCCATGACGATCAACGTCCATATCTTTTCTGTTTCGGCATTCGCAATTCATGGAGAGGACCCCGTCTTAGCCGCAGTATGAGCAAAATATGCTCCCTTCGTTTCTACATTCGAATCGCCTATGTCCGCCTAGTTTGTTGCGGAGACCGTTGCAATTGAATTGCAGGGATGATGCATTTCCATTTGTTTCTTAATTCCAAATTCGACTGAAGTTTACATAAATGTATATCAGATTATCCAATGTCCTGCGACACCAACACTGTCCGATCGCATGGCTTGTTCTGGTTAAGTCCTCGACTAATATGTGTGGAGATTGCCATCACTGTTTTTATAATAAAACTAAAATGATGATTTCTGACAGAAAAGTGAATGCAATAAATGTCCCTACACATGTAACCAACCGCTTAAAATGTCTACATATATCAAGGAATGCTTGTTGCTGAATCCCGTCAGATGCGTGCTGAAACTCATGTAAATCACAACTTAATTGCAATATTTTTGACATTATAAATAAAAAAAATATAATTGGTGGCGGGATGGTGTAACACTTCTACTTTCTCTATTTGTTGGATTGTGTAATGCCAATTTTGTTTTGTTGGCTTGGCTAGTTTTCTTATCTTGCGGTGTAGAAGTTGATCAATTAAAATGACTTTTGTTTAAATTGTCATTTATAATAAAAAATTGTTGTGGCCACAGTTAACTAAAACCTTAAATGGTCTTGAAAACCAACGATGACATCTTCTGAAAGATTGTCCATTAGATGATGAGCTATGTATGGTGTTTTTTGCTTAGCTTAGCTTCTGATGAATAGGTGACATTTTACACTGATGATGTTGCCGATAATGTCGTTTAAAATGTGATGTTTCTTTATTTAATAACAGAAGAAGAAGAAAAAAAACTTGGCAACAATTTATGTGGTAACCACATTAACATTGTAGAGAGCCGGCTCAGCAGCTCAGCTAACAAGCTAGTTAGAAATCCGCTAAGTGATAGCCAAGCTGTCTTTTTTTTTTGCTGCCTAAGCCGACAAATTGTGTTCACATTTAGTTTTGGCTTAGCATGGCTCAAGTAGAAAAATGTCTTGAATAACGTGACACTTGTTGGCATCACTTGACCATATAAATAGATATATGTATGTATAGATGTATGTATGTTTCGTATTGTGCGGTTTCTGTTATGCGTTTTTTCCATCTGCTCTAACAAATGTTTGTTTCGCTCGATTAATTCTTACTTTATTTATTAGATGAAGATGTACTGTGGTGTGGCCTTCGAAATTATCACAACCACACTATACGAATATTTCTTACCAACATATCTATGGTTGCAGATAGATACCATATTTACCTCAACAATATGAGACTTTATTTTTTATCGCAGTGTCCTTACAGTTTGACGAAAATAAAGAAGTTTATGCATAACCATTGTGGAAATGTTGAATTTTCGATATAGCGGATTCCTGATCTGCTCAATATAGTTGCCCGAGAGATCCTAATAACCTATATGTAAATCGTCTACACTCGACTAGTAGAGTTTTGGAGGATCTAGAGGGAACCACGTTTGTGGATTTTTATACCGTCCACCATAATATGGAGGGTATATTTAAATTTGTCATTACGTTTGTAACACATCGAAATATGCATCGGAGACCCTGTAAAGTATATATATTCTTGATCAGGGTACAATTCTAAGTCGATATAACCATATCCGTCTGTCCGTTCGTCTATTTGTTGAAATCAAGATACAGCTCGCAATTTTTATGATAGAGCTTTGTGATTTGGTATAGAAGTTTCGATCACTCCTAGGATGTTTGGTATTGTAAATGGACTATATCGGTTCACGTTTTGATATAGCCCTCCATAGAACGGTACCTCCCGAATTTCGGTATTTTTAAGGTTTTAGCTTCCTTATCTCAGCGAAATGGCTGAAATTTCGTACATAGTCTTCGTTGGAGGTATAAAACTTACCCGCAGAATCTTGTCGGTATAGGCCTACGCCTTCATATAGCCCCCATAGAACGGTACCTCCCGAGTTTCGGTATTTTGAAGGTTTTAGCTTCATTATCTTACAGAAATGGCAGAAATTTGGTACTTAGTCTTCGTTGGGGGTATAAAACTTTCCCCCAGAATTTTGTGTGTATAGGTCGACATATACATATAGCCCCCATAGAACGGTACCTCCCGACTTTCGGTATTTCGAAGGTTTTAGCTTCTTCATTCTCTATAAACTGCCTCTTTGGTCCGCTCTGTTACTAGTCTCGTCACATCTGCTGGGGCATTTGGTCTAATTTAGGGTATTCGACCAGGAGATATGTAGCGAGCGGCTGCAGCTGCGATGATGTACCGGACAATTTTCTACACGAGCATTTAAGGGAATGGGCAGATTTCTATTGCGGTGATCAGTAAATTATCTAAACTCTTGCCGATCACTTTTTCTATAATTCTTAAAAACACGACGTTCAGAGGTTTTGAAGTCGGGTAGTCTGTTAACGGAAATGATAATATGAAGTTTGTCTGATTCAAGCAAAATGCCGGGTTGTAAAGACACGTTATTTATCAGACCGGGTGCCACAATGGCAGTCTCCTCTTATTTTCGTAGAACCGTCTTCTTTTACCATGCAAAATGTAGAGCTGTCAATTTGCTCGGACGCCACTGTATCCCTAAGGTCATTGCTTAAGACGGAGTGGCAAAGCTCATGATGAGCATTGAAGTTACCTAGTGACAGTCGGTTATTGTTCTCCAAAAGCGAACTAATGTCAGGCATATCATGTATAAGCGCCTCTACCTCGGCAGTCTCATACTAAACTGCTAATCCCATACATTCCATTGATGGGTCACAGGAATCAAGCTCAAGAGAGATAGGTCTGTACTGAAAAAACTGGTATATAAGGAAGGGAAATCCTCCTCCCCCTGTTTCTTTTAGAATCCTTCCGAAAAACGTTGTAATCTTTCTCTGACCATAATGCTTCTCCGACTAATAAAATCTACATATACATATAATGCCCCCCAAAGTTTCAGGAAAGATAAAATTCCGGACAACATTTGGGATAATTTATTATTGACGGAGAGGAGAGAGAGTTTTGTCCATACAATAGTGATACATGTTTTCACCACCTCCAGTCAAAATACTTCGCCGACAATTGGTAATGTAGAATCTTCCATCAAAAAGACGGATGGTTTGCTGGTATCTCTGACATCCAAAAATGCCAAAGCAAAAGTAGCAATGAACAAAAAAGTGTACCGAAAGATAGGTGCAGGCGGTACAATAAAAAGGATCCAAAAATCATCAGTGAAAGGGAATTTCAGCTGATACGAACGCTTCTCACGTTTGTGAGAAAGTAAGAGTGAACTTACTATCAGCAAAATTGCCACACCAAGTGCAGTAGTGACACCTGTGGAGATTCTTATTGTTTGGTGACAGTACGATTTGTCAAATCCTCAACCTAGGAAGGCTGATAAAGTGTCAAGGCCGTTTCTTAATCCAAAGGTGATAACTCTGGTGGTTGAGAAGGTGTTGAAACCTTTAGATCCTGGTCTCAATGCAAATGATAAGTCTTCAATCAAAGGGGGCTAAGTTACCGTCTCCCAAGAACACTGTGAAAAAGGCGAAGAGTGCATCTGCATCTGGCCTCTTCAGGTGCATCACGTTCAAACCCCATACCAGAGTGATGGAGGTGGGACAAAGGTGATGGGTCTGTGACAGCCTCGACCACTTCGAAGGCTGCTAGTCCACAGTCGACCGACCCGAAACTACGAATAATGGTCGTGAAGAGGGTGAGGTCGTCTGATGAACATCTGCCTGTCGCGAAGAAGTCATCACCGGTCCATATAGTGAGAGAATCACTACTGAAGAGCCAAAAATCCCTTCATTCGGTGAATATTCGTAGGAACCCTGTACGTATGGGAAGGCAAGCAAGGTTAGTCCGAACCTTGCTCGGTTGGTCCCGAATGATCTCAGGGTTGCGATAATTGACACGACTTATCGCAATGGATGTATCAGTGATAGTCATTGGTAGCTAATCAATCGGAAGACAAGAACGTACGGGTCAGTCCTGTACAAAGGATTCAAGGCGATTAACTGCAAGAATAAGGAACTAATCGGTTGCTTTTCTTATGTAAACAGTTAATGGTATTGGCTCACTTGGTGAAGGCAGTAATCTGTCGGCCGTACCTGTTGCTGCGGTCCCATGATAACGGTGACAATAACTTCAGTGTATGTGCCTTCTACTTTGATGGAGTAACTGAAGTTTGTCGTATACCAGAACTTCGGTCCTCAGATAGGAAGTTGGAGATTTATAAATTCCTTTCATGTCATTTTATTCGGTCATAGTAGGTTGTTTAAGAATTTATGGGGCATTAAGTAGGGAAGCATGGACTTGTCCACAAAAAAATATATAACTTTAATACGGACCACTAGGACAACCTTCGTTGAAAATATAAATTACAATCCACAAACAGCCCTTAAATTTCGAAATTTGTGAACTTTTGTGGGGAAGGTACCCGAAGCAGTTGTACGATGTAAACCTTCTTGGAATTTGAGGTACGCTGAGAAACAATATTACGATTTGCAAAGTTTCGGATACTCAATTCTAAGTTACCGTGCTCATCAATCATTTTAGTTAATACCGGCAGGGGTTTTAGAACTATCGAGACATTATGTCGGGAAGCATGCACTTGCCAACAAAAAATATATATGTAACTGTAATCAGGATCACAAGTATTATCATCGGTAAAACATCTAAAATGATTCTCGAACAGCTCGTAAATTGAATTCTGAGGGACAGACCCGAAGAACAACTATAAGCATTGCCAGTCAAGGAAATGTTCAATCCCACGGCAGCGGGCTCTTTCGTACCGGGGTGGTACAAAAATCATCGGTAGAAAGTTGAAAGGTTTGTGGTGGATCGATGGGAAAATAATCAGCAATATTGAACGATTTTTGACTGATTCAAGGGGACAATTGTCTTGGATATTAAAAGGTTCGAGAGGACAATAAAAATCGATTTTGAAAGAATTCGTGGTGGTTCGAGAGGAAAGGGTGTTAAATCTCGTCTCGAGGAGACGATAATCATCGATTTTGAAAGGATTTTGGGTGGCTCGATTGAACATTTGCTTTCAATATCAACAATATCCCCTCAAACCACACAATATCCTTTCAGAGTCGATAATTTGTGCAAGTCGTGGAGTTTTAAGGGTTTTCGGGTGGCTTAAGGGGTCAATAACCTTTTAAAGACTTTTGGGTTGCACAAGGGGAAAATAATTATAGATTTTAAAAGTATTTCGAGTGACTCTAGTGGACATTGGTCGTCTATTTTGAAAGGTTTTTGTGTGGCTCGGATGATATTAGTCGTGCCAAGGCAAGTTCATCTTTACACCAGCTACCACAAAGGGTATGTTCTGATGGCCCATTCTTAAAAATCCCCGCATCTAAACTGTTAAAATTAAAAATCTGTATACGGAGATCAGTTCAGAAAGGATAGCTAGTTCCCTCATATCAGAGAGTGTAGCCTGATCATTTTCTTTTAGGTCAATGATATGGGATCTTCCTATTGTCGTGGCTTTAATCCACATTGAAAAATATGATGTTGTCTTGTCGGAGACTTGAAATTGTCATCTTTCCAACACAATGTGTGTCTGAATTCCTTGTATAATGTTAGCACAGATTTGATAAACCCTAAAAAAACATTTCTAAAAAATTGGAAAAAATTAAATTTTAAAAGATAACCCATCGAACAAATTTTCCCCAAACACCACTGTTCAATGCGTTAGAGACCGCAATTGCGGTTAATTTTTGTGTTGTTTATGTTGTTGTTGCAAAAACAATTTAACTCACATGTTTTTATGTGGTAACACATAAATTTGTAGAAAAAAATCTGATAGCACTAACAACGAAAAAACCAGTCTTGTTGCAAACTGTTTTTTTCTGCTGGATTTCGTCTGGCCATCATTAGTGTCATATTCGGAAAATACCCACTGCGTATGAGCAGAAAAAAAACTAACTGGGAAACAGAAAAAGAAAAACCATACACACTTACCGGCTTCAATTAACAGCACCTTCCATTGGGCTACTTCGGATAAACGTGAGGCAACCACAGAACCGGCTGAGCCGCCACCAATCACAACGAAATCATATTCATAATCGGGTTCGGAGCGAAACTGTAAGCATGGGAGAAGAGATAAAAGGAAAAATTGATAATTATTGAAATGAATACATAAATGAAGGTGTAGTTTGAGAGGCATGGGAGAAAAAAGCACATGACTTCTCCCACTACTCCAATTGTTTCAGGTGTTTTTGTTTTTTCTCTTTTTTCACTTACCCTTGAACTAGCTCGACCACAAGGATCCTCAAGATCACATTGCGACCGCACAAAGACCTCCAGCAATCCCATAAATAACATAAAAGCACTGCCACCGCATGTTGCTGCCAATGTAGGTCCGGTAGGCACCCCCACCAGACAATCACACGAATTGCTGGCCATTTTTATTCAACCTCAAAAGTTACCTTTCGTTTTCAATTTGAAAAAAAAAAACTCTGTCAGTAGAGTGAGTGGTCGGTCGGTTATATGTTTTTTTTTTGTTGCTGTTGTAGATTTTTGAGGTTAACACCTAACGGTTGCTGTAATAAAAATTTAAACAAAAATTAATACATAAAAATTATTGTAATTATGTTGTTAATATTGTTGTTGTTGTTTTTCACGATGTTTAGTATATTGTGTCCTATATGTCACAAGGATCTGCATTTTCGTGGAGATTCTAATAAGAATCGTAGGATGGCTGAGGTCAATGTTTAAATAGTTTGGGTTTAAATGCGTGTTATAGATTAGGTTGAAAAGAGTGGCGATGAATAATCGCCACTTGTCCTCCATACGGACATAAACTTAAGCCAGGGTAGGCCTGTTGTGCGCTACTACTTTTTTCTGGAGGAGGTTATATTAAAATTTTGTATTAATTTATCTTTGGAAATTCTGTGGCCTTTACAAAATCCCTTAACATTTTTTTAATTTCTGTGCCCTGATTTGGTTAAGTTCCTGAATTGTGTCGTTTCTTTGTTCTGAGGTTTGTCAAGTTGGGAATGACAGAGAAAAGCTTTGTTCCTTTACTTTTTTAATGGTAAAAGTGGTAAAGGAGAAAACTGTAAAAAATGCTCTCTTATGAACAGTTTTACCAGAAAAGTAAAAAAATGGTAGATCTGGTAGCTATGTTAAAAAAGAAACATACAAATTCAATTTTCTTATTTTATTTCACAGTTTTAAATTTTGTTTTTTCAACGTTCGCCTTTTTCTTCTGTTTTTGTTCATTTTTTCTTCATTGTCAAATAATCGTCAAACAAATGTCGAAACATCTGTTCTACAATTTTTTACCTGAAGAAATTTGTCTGGTAGCCTGTGGTAGAAGAGAAAGGCATTTTTGTTATCTCTCCTCTCTCACTCTCTTAAAAATTGCTTCCAGTTTAACACTTTTTGGGGTTTAGGGATGCTTTGCAGGTTAAAAATGGTAAAAATGGTAACCTCAGGTAAGTAAAGGAATACAACTAAAGTGTTTCAAAATTTCTTTATTTTATCCGCATGCCCTGAATCCGTTATTTTCTGTACAACCCATTTTGACATGGTATATATTCTATGCATCGGATTGATCGGAGGAATTTTCCTTGTATAGCAGAATACCTGCTCCCAGAATGCCCTTGATCTGTGTCAGGGTAGAAAATAACCCCAGGCCATTAATCTGTCTCAATTGCCAGATCCGAATTCACCACATTGCCAAAATCGCTAAATTATAGTGGATTCGTATTAGAAGCATCTCCTCTATGACCCTATTTCCAGAGTGCAGATATAGGTGTTATAATGCACTCATCTAAAATTGTTTCCAGTTTTATCGTCTGGTTCAATGACGTCAGAATATGAGACATCGCGGAGCCTGTTCAACAGCAACAAACATAGTAGCTTACATCTAACGGTGTTGTTTAACGCTTTGGAAATGCATCATTCCTGCAATTGTGTACTTTTCTGATTAATAAAAACATCAAGGTGGCTGTGATCTGGGGAACTAATCTCACCGATACCTGTAGCTCGCAACGTTTTGATGGTTACAATGCATTACAGAAGAATGAAAATCAGTCCTGAACAGACTGTCCTCACTTTAGCTAGACTCTCTTCACTGATAACTGATACATGAATTGTATGGGGGTAGTAGAAAAGTGTGGAACTGACATGGTAGAAGTGCTTAATGTGTATACGAGTATATCGCGATGAATAGTCCTGGCATACTTTAAATGCCTGATTTCGCTTTTTTTGGAGGGCAATAACCAACTACTTCTAGGGCTTCTTTTGACCAGAGATATACAGCGCTCACAGTTTAAACTGATAGCTTTATACTTTCACGCAAACGAAGACGCAGTTACGAGGATAAGGGATGATTGCCATATCGCCTTTGTGGGATCCGGTCTAATGATTGACGTGGCTTGACACCACTAATGCTACCTCGAGCCACCCAAAACCTTTCAAATTCCACTATAATTGTCCCTTCCTGCCATCCAAAATTATTTCAAGATCCACGATAAATGTCCCCTCGAACCATTCAGAAACCTTTCAATCATTTAAGCCCCACGACTAATGTCCAATCGAACCATCAACATATCTTTTAAAATCCACAACTACTGTCCCTTCGGGTCACCAACAAACCTCAAAATCGATAAATGCCCAAAATTGCTAATGTCCGCTCGACTCGCTCACAAACCTTCATCTACTCAAAAGCCTTTCAGATTCACGACTACTGTCTCCTCGCCCATCCCAAAAAGTTTTAAAAAACCCGTCCTTTGTTCAAAATCGATGATTATTTTCACCTCAACCCATCCAAAAACCTATCAAAAGTGATGATCCACAGATTACTGTCCTCTCCAATTACCCAAAAACCTTTCAAAATCTCCGGCTTTAGTTCCCTCGAGCCGCCTCTCTATCCACACAAAAACCTTTCAAAATCGATTATTATCATCTCCTCGACCCATCCAAAAACATGTCAAAATCGATGATGAATGATATCTCGAGCCATCCACAGCCCTTTCAAAATTCACGATTAATGTCCACCAGAGCCACCCATAAACCTTTCAAAATCCACGACTAATGTCCCCTTGAGCCGCCGAAAAATCGTTTAAACCCCACGACTAATGACCAATCGAACCACAAACACATCTTTTAAAATCCACAAATACTGTCCCTCAAAATCGATTGCTAATGTCCACTCGAACCACTCGCAAACCTTCAGCTGCTTAAAAGCCTTCCAAATCCACGACCACTGTCTCCTCAACCACCCAAAACCTTCTAAAATCGACTAATGGGGAGCCAACGTGGCACAATGCTGGTCCGCTTTGCACTTTATATGCCCGGGTTCGATTCCCAGGCCGGGCAAAATACCCCTCAGCTTAATATAGGCGACATTTTCTGAGTATTCCAGCCATGTACAACTTCTCTATAAGTGGTATTATAAGTAGACAGCGGAATCCTATGCAAATGCATATATGGTTAGGATGGTCGTAGAGAAAATCTGATTAGACAGAAACTCGTTTTATTACGAAATAAAACGAATTAGGCCCAGAAATTTTTGCATATTTTGCATATTCTGCATGTCGTGCATATTTTGACATATTTGTACATGTCTGCATAAAATTAGCATATGCAAAAATATATTCAAGGATTTGTGGTCTAAATATCCCACCAAAATGGCGGAAATTTTGTATTAAGTCTTCGTTAGGGGTATGCAACTTTACAACTGAAATCTGTCGGCATAGGTCCACGTCTTCATATAGCCCCCATAGAACGGTACCTACCGATATTCGGTATTTTGAAAGTTGTAGCCTCAATATCCCACCGAAATGACTGAAAATTGGTATTTAGTCTTCGTTGGAGGTATAAAACTTTCCACCTGAAATTTCTCGATATAGGTCCACGTCTTCATATAGCCCCCATAGAATGGTACCTCCCGATTTTCGGTATTTTGAAGGTTGTCGCCTCAATATCATACCGAAATGACTGAAATTTTGCATTTTGTCTTCGCTGTGGGTACAAAACTTTCCACCTGAAATTTGTCGGCATAGATCCATGTATTCATATAGCCCCCATAGAACGGTATCTCCGGAGTTGTGGTATTTGGAAGGCTGTGCCCTCAATATCCCTCCGAAATGGCTGAAATTTGGTACTTAGTCTTCGTTGGGGGTATAAAACTTTCCACCTGAAATTTATTGGTATAGGTCCACGTCTTCATATAGCCCCCATAGAACGGTACCTACCGATATTCGGTATTTTGAAAGTTGTAGCCTCAATATCCCACCGAAATGACTGAAAATTGGTATTTAGTCTTCGTTGGAGGTATAAAACTTTCCACCTGAAATTTCTCGATATCGGTCCACGTCTTCATATAGCCCCCATAGAATGGTACCTCCCGATTTTCGGTATTTTGAAGGTTGTGGCCTCAATATCATACCGAAATGACTGAAATTTTGCATTTTGTCTTCGCTGTGGGTACAAAACTTTCCACCTGAAATTTGTCGGCATAGATCCATGTATTCATATAGCCCCCATAGAACGGTATCTCCGGAGTTGTGGTATTTTGAAGTCTGTGCCCTCAATATCCCTCCGAAATGGCTGAAATTTGGTACTTAGTCTTCGTTGGGGGTATAAAACTTTCCACCTGAAATTTATTGGTATAGGTCCACGTCTTCATATAGCCCCCATAGAATGGTACCTTCCGATTTTCGGTATTTTGAAGGTTGTGGCCTCAATATCACACCGAAATAACTGAAATTTGGCATTTTGTCTTCGATGTGGATATAAAACATTCCACCTGAATTTTGTCGGTATAGGTCCACGTCTTCATGTAGCCCCCATAGAACTGTACCTCCAGATTTCCGGTATTTTGAAGGTTGTGCCTGTGGTTATACATTTCTCTATTTTATTGACTTGTCTGAAGAGAATTTTAAACAGAAAAATTGTACACACAAACATGTTTGTACCTATTATTGAAATATTTGTTGCATAAGAAAATATGTAAAATGCATAAATTTTGCATATGCAAAAATTTATGCATTTTGCATATGTCATATGTTTCGATTGCAATGTAATCAGAAGCCAAAAATATGCCTAGTCTCAAAATTTGACATGAATCGGACCAAAAATAGGGGTTGCATAAAATTCCGCTGTCTAATTATAAGACACGCCGTTCGGACTCGGCGATAAAAAGTAGGTCCCACATAATTGGGCTAATATGAATCGGCGTGCACTCATTGATATGAGAGAAGTCTCCTTTGTCCCTTCAGGGATGTGTATGGGAACATACATATATATAATGGATACCTCAGACCAACTCTCTATGATTGACATCAAAATTTTTGACCGCTGTAATTTTCTGAACAATGCGAAAGCTTGTATCTTAGACGCTTCATATCGTCTCGGTAACTGGTACTCGTTTGTTAAGTCTCGGATCCTGAGCTTAGGGTGGTTCTTAGCAAGAATCCTGCGCTTAGTACTCTTTATGCATCAAACAAGCTTCCTGCGCCTAACACCTTTCACGATCTTAGCAAGCTTCCTGTAAATGACACGATTCAAGCTCTAAAAAGTTCTCAGCGCTTAGTACGCTCACCGCTCTTACCTAGCTCCCTGCGCATAGTACGCTCTTGGAAAGTTCACAGCGCTTAGCAAGCTCCTGCCTGTCCGCTCCTACTAATCGAACTTTATCCCGACAGCAACTGGAGTACTTGCGAGCCGACTAACTCCGGCCACACCAACCCGAATACTTTTGAGACAACATCAATGCAATTATTTCCGAGCCGTGTGTAAACCATTCAATTACCTCCGAGAAAATATCAATTCGAACACTTCAGAGCTAATACCAACGCAGGAGCTTCTGAGTCGAGCAATAACGACAGCAAAAACCGACAGACAATGTGTACATCAGTATGAACTTCAAAATAATTTTCGTGTGTAAGCCATTCTATTATCTCCGTGATAATATCAATGCGAATATTTCAGAGCCGATACCAACACAGCAGCTTCCGAGTCGAGCCATAACGACAGCAAAACCCGACTGAAATTGTGTACCTCAGCATGAACTTCAAAATAATGTCCATTAAGCCGAACCAGCATTACGAACAAATCAAACTCTAGCGCGAAAAGAGACCATGTTTCTTCGCACACAGTGAATTAGAAGACGCAATTTCCAATGAAACACCACTGAAAGCTCATGGACGGCATATCCATGGTGATGCTAAAACACCTCCGCCTAGTAGCATTAGAATATCTCTCACAACTTCTAACACTCTAGATTAAAAAAATAATTGTACTAGATGTTTGGAAAGCTGCGAGAGTTATTCCGCTTCAAAAATCCGCTTCATAAACCGGCTAATGCAGGAGAAAGCTACCGCCCAATCTCCATACTGACGTCAATTGTCTGTCAAAGGTCTGGAAGTACTGATGTTTCCTAACCTGTCTCGACCATATACATCTGGCGAGCCAACAACATGGATTTAGGAAAGCAGATAGCACTACGACGGATTTAAATGACATTTATATTTAAATTTCGAATGGCCTCAACCTGATTCGACAGCCAGTGCACATTGCGATCGCTGTCGTAGACCTTTCAAATGTATTAGATACGATGGATCACTCGATTTTAATCAATATCCAAACTTTTTACTCCCTGAACATGTAAATTGTGGACAGAACTGGGCAATATAATCCAATTAAGTACAATAACGATCTCCCGTGGATCTTAAGTGTTGTGTGCGATAATCTCCTTAATTTAATTTTATATATGCGGCATATACAAAGAAGGAAAGTCCAATCGAAGAACAAAATCCTGAAAGCGTTAACTAGGTTCCTGGGGTAAGGACAAACATACACTAACAGCGACATACAAGCTCCATATTGAATTACGCAGCATCAATGTGGACATCTATTTTTAGAGACACCCAATGGCGAAATTTACTAGTGTTTCAGAACCCGAAATAACACTAATGATGTGACTAGAAAATGGCGTTGATGAGATTCCTCGTTGTAATCCTGAGAGTCCAAGAGTTTGGGAATTTTTTCTTGAAGCCAACGGACGAGAACAGACGGATAAATACATATGTTAGACAAGACAAAGACATGTGCATGTACGGGGTCTTATAGCAGATCCGAAGAGGTAAGCATGATATTTCAACCGCCAGTTATAGAGCACCTCGAGAGTGACCGGGCGAAAAGGAATGTGCTATATCATATATGAGTCCTTCCAACCAACGAGGTAGCACCAAGATTATGATGGGAGATGTTGTAGAAATTATCTGAAACCCAAACTCGTTGAAAGCTTTTAGTCCACAAGGAATCCAGAGCATAAAATCTAAAATTTTTCCATAATCAATCGTTAGCTAGGTTTGGCAGGGTGCAATTTAATTCTGTAACGAAGATTCTTCAGACACTAATTCTTCCCGATATGAGAACGGATTCTCTGTTGCCAAACAATAACATGGATTGTGGAAAATGTACGGTACAAATACAGCATTATAATTCACTATATCCGCACATATGAGTCGAGGAATGAATCAAAAAGTCCGTTCGACCGAAAAGTCGTGAAGAAGTTTCGTGACCGCTGAAATTCTCAAGTGTCAAAGTAGGTGTAATTTCGGCTAAAAACTGTAGCTAAAATCCTCAAAATACAGAAAATCGGGGGTTACCGTTATATGGGGGCTATTTCAAAACATGGACCTATGTTAACTATTTTTGGTGCAGAAGTTTCGTGATCACTAAAAACCTCATGTGTTAAATTACAGCCAGTTCGGTTAGTAGCTAAAGTCCTCAAAATACCGAAAATCGGGGGGTACCGTTATATGGGGGCTATTCCAAAACATGGACCTCTATTGACCAGTTTTGGTGGAGGATTTTCGGGACCACTGAGAACCTCAAATGTCTAATTATAGCTAGTTAGGTCAAAGAATTTAGCTAAAATTCCCAAAATACCTTAAATCGGGAGGAACCGTTATATGGGGGCTATACCAAGACGTGGATTTATCTTTATAATTTTTGTAGATAAGTTTTTTGGTCATTGGGAACATTAAATGTCAAATTTCAGTTTTTTTTTTGTTTCAAGTCAAATTGTAGTAGTATAACTTCTTCTTAATTGATTTAATATTTTCTTTCAAAATTTACAATTCAATTATAAAATATTTGTAGCATCAATTAAGGAAGTATTATATATTTGCGACAATGTTAAAGAGAACGTCTGTCAGTTAACTCGGTCAGAAAATTTAGGTAAAAGCCATGGAATACCTTAAATATTAAGTGGACCTACATATGTTCAAAAATTTTAGAGGAAAAATTTCTTAGCCATTGGGAATCTCAAATGTCAAATTTCAGCTAGTTCGGTCAAAAAATGTAGCTGAAATCCTCGAAATACCTTTAAATCGGGTGGTACCGTTATATGGGGTCTATACCGAAACGTGGATCTATTAGCCCATCTTCGAAATTGACCTGCCTATGGAAAAAGATCCTCGGGTGCAAAATTGGTGCATTCTATCTCAATTATTGCGAAAGCTAGAGTGATTACAAATGGCTAGATCGTCTTATAATTTTATCCTGATCAAGAATATATATGCTTTATATGATTAGTTCGATGCGTTACAAACATAACAAGTAAGAACGACGTTAAGTTCGGCCAGGCCGAAATTGTTATACCCTACACCGCGAGTTGTATTGAAGTAAAATGGAACATTTAGTTTAGAAGAAGACTAGATACCAAATTTTAAGCAAGTTCAGTAAAACAATGTGGCTAACCTTCAAAATACCGAAATTCGGGAGGTACCGTTCCATGGGGGCTATATCTAAACGTCGATCTATACCTACACATTTCTGGCGGAAAGTTTTTAGACTCAAAGAAGACTAAAACCAAATTTTCGATATTTCGGTAAAACCTTCAAAATACCGAAAATCAAGAGGTACGCTTCTATGGGGGATATAGGAACCCGCGGACCTATACTGGTAATTCCCTTCTGTAATATTTGATAACCCCATGGAAAACTAAATAACAAATTTCAGTCTTTCGGTGGGATATTGATGTGACAACCTTCAGTATTACGAAAATCGGAAGGTACCGTTCTATGGGGGCTGTATCGAAACGTGGACCTATACCGATGAATTTCATTCAGAAAATCTTTTAACTCCAACAAAGACTAAATATCAAATTTCAGCCATTACGGTGGATTGCTTTGGCTACAACCTTCAAAATACTGAAAATCGGGAGGTACTGTTCTATGGAGACTATACGAAGGCGTGGACTTATAATGACAAATTTATGGGAGAAATTTTTATACCCCTAACTAAATACCAAATTTCAGGTGTAATAGTGAGGCTAAAACCTTCAAAATACCGACATTAACCTTAATTTGCAACCTTAATTTACAAATTTCCGGATTGAACATTTGTACCTCCTGAGATCGGCAATACCAATGGAATGACTGAGTTAGTATACCCTCTATCTTATGAGGGAAATATGCTTTATTATAATTGTTCCACAAACATCCCATACGGGACAAGGGAGACTTCTCTCATACCAATGAGTGCACCCCGATTCATATTAGCTCAATGATAAGGGACCTACTGTTTATTGCCGAGTCCGAACGGCGTGTCCTAAGACACCACTTGTAGAGAAGTTTTACATGGCTGAAATACTCAGAAAATGTCGCCAACATTACTGAGGGGTATTTTGCCACCGTTGAAATTTTTGATGTTGCCTGGCCGGGGAATCGAACCCACGACCTTTAGTGTGCAAGGCGGGTGTGCATACCATTGCACCACGGTGGCACCCAATATGCTTTATTAAATATACCTTATTTACTCTCAAACCTTTCACTAGTCTGGTGTCTTAAATATTTTCAGTTAACTTCAATTTAATTGACATGCTGCCGCTCGATCTCCGTCAGACACATTTTAATCATCAATTTATGTTTTGTTTTGTAACTGAAATGCCATAATGCCACAAAAATTTCTTCTATTGCAACATATTTATCATTTCCTTCACATGAAACCAAGCTACAAGTGAAATGAAACAAGTTTATCCGAAGAAAAGTGTCGTAACATTATGAGAAACATGCTGTTAGAGAGTGCTACTGTAACTCAGTCTCAGATATTAGTTTGTTTGACTTGCAATGACAATTTGAACATAATTTACATACTTCATATAAATGTTTGTGTATGTATGAAGAAATATGTTTGATTTGTGTAGCACTCTATTATACAACTATAATGTAAACTGCACATATTAGCTGGTAATCATTAACTTATAAATTTGCTATGTATTTCTAATATTTATCAACTAAATCAATCAAACTAAATTATCCAATTTATATTTGAGTTATGAGTTATTGTTGTTGTAGCAAATATGTTCGTTCGTTTATTATTTCAGTTATGCTGGTTCCTCTGCAACCTGATTCAAAAATTCTACAACAAGGACTGGCCGCGCTCATAAAGCATCAGGAGACAGGTGAGTGGGGTTAGCTGGGCAGCTAAGCAAATACAGCGAGCCGTGTGGTCCCAATCCGCATGCAGGGTATGTGTTGGGTATCGGGGCATCAATTTGGGCCCAAAATGAATTCAGGCGACTGCATCGTCTACATCTTAACTGGACTAAAGCCACTCGTGTTTGCTTTGGAAGCTGGCGTTCTTTTGCTGCGATGGATGGGGGATGGTCTCCGAGTAAAAGTATTCACATTGTACCTTTGTACTGCCTCCGCAACTGCAACAGTATGAATTCTCTTCAAGCTTGCCTGATAAGTTCGTTGATCTAGAGGTTCTTGTTTATGCCTTTGGACCTCTCCCTCTCTCCAGATCATGAATATCTCAGTCGACACTCTGCCAGGTTTGAATATTTTTCCGTTGCGTAGTGCTAACATTTGTGTACCACTCTGGCTCCGCATAGCTTAGCGCAGACCGGTCAATTGCTTGACAAGCGGTCAACAAGGTTTCTTTGTCATCACCCCAAGCGACTTGAGGACCAAGTTCCTACTTATAATCTTATCGCAAAATTTCAAATATTGCCAAATTTCAGCCTTTTCGGTGAGAAAATGTGTCTAAAACCTTCAGAATACTAAAAATCGGGAGCTATAGTTCCATAGGGGCCGATATAAAAACGTGGACCTATACTGACAAATTTCATGGGGAAAGTTTTGTAGCCCCAAAGAAGACTAAATGCCAAATTTCGTACCGTTGTATCAAATCAAATCGTGAACCGATATAGTCCATTTTCAATACCAAACAGCCTAGGATACTTCTGTACCAAATTATAAAGCTTTATTATACCCTCAACTTTTATGCTAACGAGGGTATATGCACTTTCCTGTGCCTCATCGAAATAATGAAATCGTCTGTCCGTCTGTCTGCCTGGCTGGTGCGCACGATAACTATCGAACGGATCAACCGATTCTGTCCAAAATTTGGCCTTCGTAATATTTTGTCCAAACTTAGTTTAACTTCGAAGATGGGTTGTATCCGCCCATTGCTTCCGGTACCTCTCCCACAAATGTTCGAAAATGTTCGGAAAATTTGTGCTCACGATAACTCTTGAAGGGAGTAAACGATTTGGTCCATACTTTGCACATCGTGAAATTTCTACCAGACTTAGATAAGTTTCCAATATGGACTTAATCGGTCCACTCCTTCGGGTACCTCCCACACAAAATGTCGGCTCTCGAATCGCTTTGATTTTTGTTGTAGCAAATTATATTCACTGCAAGTCCATACTTCCTGAGAAAATAGCCTTAAAGGTGCAAAAAACCCCTAAGACACCGTGTGTAGTGATTGAAGCGCAAGATAACTCTTGATTCGGCCCAAAATTTGGCCTTCGTAATATTTTGTCCAAACTTAGTTTAAGTTCGAAGATAAGTCATATCGGTCCACTCCTTCAGGTACCTCCCCCACAAAAGTTCAAAAATGTTTGGAAAAATTGTTCGGACCGATGTGGTCCATACTTTACACATCCTAATATATCTACCAGATTTAGATCAGGTTCAAATATGGACTATATTTGTCCACTCCTTCGGGTACCTCCCAAAGAAAATTTCGGATAAGTTCACTTTAAGACCTGATCTCGAATCTCTTTGATTTTTGTTGGAGTAAATTGCATTCGCTGCCTCCATCCCAAAATTTTTTTCAGGGGCAAGTCCATACTTCTTGAGAAAACAGCCCGAAGGTATTTTGTCTAAACTTCCGGTGCTTCACCCTAATATTAAAAAATGTCGCTTAAATGGTATGCACGATATCTCTTGAACAGGGCAACCCATTTGGTCCAAACTTTGGATCTCCTAATATCGAGTCCAAATTTAGTTTAACTTCTAAAATGACCTATATCGGTCCTCTCCTTAGGGTACCTCCCCCACAAAAATTCAACATTTGTGTTTAAGTGCTGTTTGGGGTCTGTTCGAGGATCCTTAGCAAATGTATACCGATGATGTTCATTGTGGTCCTGTTTACAGAGATATTAATATTTTTCGTGGGTAACCTTCATATTATGGTGGAGAGTATAAAAGGTTTGAGTAAAGTTTCAGGTCATTTCTGGTAAAAGAATAAAATACAAATGACAACAAAGAGCGAATTTAAATTTATTCTTTTACCAAAAATAAAGCAAAGCTTTACACAATCACTTTACAATCAGTAGCAACGCGTACCGCACGAGAGAGATATCGGGAGAAAAGGAGAGAAGAGAAACGTCTTTTCCGCAAGAAAAAGAGAGAAATGGAAAAGCGGGAGTGTGAAAAAATCGAGATGTACAGGAGCCAGAATGAAGTCTGAAAATTCTACCAAAGAGTGAAACATCAAACAGATGGCTTTGGTACAGGCACATCCTCCTGTAGAGACCAGCAAGGTAATCTGGTAACAGATACAGATAGCGTGCTCAGGATATGGAAGGAACATTTCTCCAATTTGCTGGTATCCAATAGTAGCGAAGACGATGATACCACAGATCCAATCCCAGAAGATGGTATAGAATGTATACCGCCCGGCCAAGATGAGGTAAAAACAGCAATCAACCGGCTGAAGAATAATAAAGCAGCAGGAGCCGATGGCTTACCAGCCGAGCTGTTTAAAACCGGAGGCGATGCGCTGATAAGGTGTATGCATCAGCTAGTTAGCACCATCTGGCAGGAAGAACGCGTACCCGACGATTGGAACCTGAGCATCCTATGTCCCGTCCACAAGAAAGGAGATAAGAATGTATGCTCCAACTATAGGGGCATAAGTCTTCTCCCTATTGCCTATAAGATAGTGTCAGGGATATTGTGCGAACAACTAAAGCCAATGGTCAACGAAATAATTGGACCATACCAATGTGGCTTTAGACCTGGCAAGTCCACCATTGACCAGATATTTACCCTGCGGCAAATCCTAGAGAAGACCCAAGATACACATTTCACCTTTTTGTCGATTATAAAGCAGCATTCGACAGTCCCCTCCGATCAAAGGTATTCCACGCAATGTCTGAATTTGGTATCCCCGCAAAGCTCATCCGGCTTTGTAAGATGACTTTAACTGATACTAGGTCCTCAGTTAAAATTGGAAAGAACCTCTCCGAAGAATTTTGTAACAAAAGAGGTTTCAGACAAGGAGACAGCCTTTCGTTTCAAAAGAAATGGCACAATTTACACCAATAGCCACATGTTACTTGCCTATGCTGATGACATAGACATCATGGGACGATCAGTAAAGGAAGTAACTGATACCTTTAAGAAGGTCGAAGCAGAATCTGCGAAAGTGGGTCTGGCGGTAAACGGCAAAAAGTCCAAATTGATGGTGTCGACGCGCAAAGCGTCCATAGAGCTCGTAGTTTTGAGGTAGTTAAAGACTTCGTCTACCTCGGCACTGCCATAAACACAACAAACAAAATCATTTGGGAAATAAGAAGAATTGTATTGGCCAACAGATGCTACTATGGTTTAAGTAAGCAATTTAAAAACAAAGCCACATCTCGTCAAACAAAAATAACACTATACAAAACGCTGATACTACCCGTGCTAATGTATGGCTCCGAAGCATGAGTACTTGCGCAAGCAGATAAGGCAGTGTTTGGTGTGTTTGAGAGGAAAATTCTTCGAAAGATCTACGGGCCGATTTGCGTTGACGGTGAATATTGACGTCGTATGAACCACGAGCTATATAAGCTATACAAAGACATGAATATAGTTAAACGTATCGAGATGCAACGATTGCGTTGGCTAGGCCATATCATGAGAATGAGCGATGATGAACCCGCTAAAAAGGCGTATGAATACATGCCACATGGCGGTGCACGCAGAATCGGCAGGCCTAAGCATACAGCATACAAGTGGATGAAGAAATGAAAAGGCGCGGTATTCCAAAAAGTCAAGCGGAAAACAGAGAGGAATGGAGATCTTTTCTTAGTTCGGTCTATGGAACAAATGTTCTGTAATGGACCAACTAAGTAAGTAAGTTACACAATCATTTATTGTGTTTTTGGTCTGAGGGTATTAAGATGTGGGCAAACCCGACTGAATTTTTTCTTTTTTTCTTGTAAAACGTGAAATGGCTTTCTAACCACATCCGCATCGAATCATCTTCAATATAATTTAATTTTAATGATAAAATCAATAAAAAGGGAAATTCCAAAATAAAATAAAATATTGAATGCAATGTCACGAAATCATTACCACAAATTATCCAATATTATATTTAATTTGTTTACTGGAAACAGTTAACTATAGATTTGACAATTTAAGTAGCTATCGATTTGACAGATGATCATGTTTCTTATTTTTAGAATGTGTTCTATTCCAAGGTTAAGTAGTTAAAAATCAGAAATTTGTTTCGATCATTAATCACAAAGGGATGTAAAAAAGTCCAATAAAATGGTAAGTAGCTGCAATAACTGCAATTGCAACAATAATAACAAAAACAAATAAAAAACAAAAAAAAAACGTTACCTAGACCTCTAAACAAAAAACATTGCATTAGGCAATCAAACAATAAACATTATAACAAACTAAATGAACAAAACAACTACAACAAAAAAATCACTGAATAAATAACAATAACAATAAAACTTATTAATGATAATGAAATGCATTTATTTGTGAGCCGGTGTGTGCGTCTGTGTTTTTGTATGATTATTCCAGCAGCGTGTTAAAACGTTAACACTTCAAAATGAACAGCAAACTAGTGAGAAAAGGCTATAGTCGGTACGGGACCGACTATGTGATACCCTACACCACTACCCCTGTGCATAATCTTTTCACTCGAAAACATTTCTTTTACGGAGGCGAACTAAACCAAAATAATTAATATTTAGGTTTATATTTGACTACGCTCGACATAACCAACATCAATAGGCTTCTATCTCGGTGAGAAAATTTCGTGATGATCCGATCAAAATTCCGACCAGTAGTGTGATTGCAGAAAAAGTGGAAAAAAGTATGCATTATCGACTATTGCGATATCTCTATTATTTGACCACCCACGCCAACCTAATTTGCATAATATTAAAGATGGGATTTTCTACTTTCTTAGTCAGACTTTGCTTTTCGAAGGTCCCCAAACAAAGGTGTGACATCCGTCATTATTATTAAAATCGCAAAAATGAAAAGTTGGGTTCTATTAGCGACTATTGCGATATCTTCGTTATGTGTCCATCTATGACAACCTACGTTACATCGTTTCAAAGGTGATATTTTCTACTTTCATTGCCAGGTTTTGCTTTTTATATACCCCTTATATACGCTGAGATATTTGCTTTGGAATAAAATGTAGACTTTTTCTCCAAATAACTTTTTTGCTCATTCCGACCCCTAATTATTATCCGACCAACACCAAAATCAATAGGCTTCTTCCCCTCCGGTTCTTTGAATATCAGGTTCATTTTTTGGAATACACCTAAAATAAAAACATATATATACCACGCAATTTGGTATATTTGATAATTGGGAAAATTGCGAGTTTATTGAAGATCTATCGTCCAAAATTGTGCACACATATGCTTCGAAAATAGTTTATTATGGGCATATATTGTGATATCTAAATAAAATATATTTTATACCGGTAGAAATAACTAACAATGAATAGAAATTCAAAAATTTTGCATGCAAACAAATTTATAAATCCCAAAATTATTCATATTCAATTATACAGCAAAGAAGATAGTAAAAGTCAGCTGCGCTAACGGTGATATACCTTCAGCCTCTAAAAATATATTTATTTTGTAACACGAGTTTGCTTCAAAATACGTGGAATCAGTAGGTATCGTAATATGGGGCTATACCAAATCAATTTTAGTAAGCTAAATTCTGAGTTTTGGAAATATTTGAGAATTACTTTTTCAGATTTGTAATTTTAGTTGGAGCCGGCAGGGGTTTTTGGAACTTCTGGACTATTATCTTTGGAAGTATGACTTACCCCGGCAAAGGGACCAGAATAGGGACCGTAAAAAGAACCTTCTTCAAAAAAAAAAAAAAAAAAAATAAAATAAAAGGACGGACCGATATAGTCCATATTCCGACCGCACACATGACTGGATGAAATAATACGATGTGTAAAGTTTCGACCAATCAGAAAATCCCCTTGAGAGTTAACTTGCGGCTTTGCGGCTCAAGTACAATCTGCTGAAAAAAATTCAAAACGATTCGAGAGGAACCTTAAATTTCACTTTTCCGAATTTTGTGTGGGAGGTATCCTAAGGACCGATCTAGTCTTATCCGATCTATATCTAGAAGGAATAATAATATATCTAAAGTTTGGAGCAAATCGATTGCTCACTTCGCCAGTTATCGTTCACACAATTTGTCGAAAAAATATGGAACTTTTTTGTGGGAGGTGTGGACCGACATAGCCTATATTCGAACTTAAACAAATTTTGGGCAAAATATTACGTTGTATAAAATTTGGTTCTAATCGGTAGATACGTTCGAGAATTATCGTGCGCACCAGCCAGCTAGACCTTAAGAGAGACAGATGACCCCAAGTATATTTGGACGAAACCAATTTCGACCAAATATACTTGGGGTCTAAAACCAATATTTCGATGAGACACATATTTGGTCGTATTTTGTTTGTATTCGCTTTACCCTAAATCCTGAGGTATAAAATAGGTGGCGAGGCGACCCCATGTTGCAATATTTGTATAAAAATCCAATTTGACAACTGAACTGAAAATTTCTCTGTCATGATAGAGACAATTTGTAGCATGGGAGGAAATTGTGGTTCTCTACACAAAACACATTATATAACAGGCAGTAGGTGCGTTATCTAGCAGACACATTATTGCAATTTGCATCAGGGGAAATATCAGTAGTTATTTTGCCATATGTAGGCTACTTTGCCGGTATATGCCCCCCAGGAATGAAAATATGGACCAAAAATAAATTTTGTATATTTTTCATACAAAAGTAACGGTCTATGTCAACCGCTAAATAATATCAGATTATCATGCAGAATTATAGGCATTTTCTTCAACGTAAACTCTTACCTCGTGCAAAATTTCGTGACTATTGAGCTATAATTGCGACTTCTAGCGGGTTTATAATTACACTACAAACAAAAAATAATATTATTAGGCTGTAACTCTGTTATCTGATCACGTACATCAACGTAATCGACATCAGAGCAAAGCTCAAGAGATCGTCTTCCAAATATAACTCACGAGGGAAGAATGTGTCTTTCAGGAACAAAGATATAAGCTGTTTATTAAAATTTTTCACAATTTTCACACAAAAGTTGTGGTCCATTTAACCCTCTAAATATTATCTGATTGCCATCTCGACTTGCAAGCTTCTTTGTCATATACTCTTACCTTATTTAAAATTTCGAGGCGATCGGACTATTATTGCGACCTACAGAGCAGCTACAAAATATGATAAAAATTATGTTTTTGGTCCATTTCACACGCTAAATATTTCACGATCATCACCAATCAAAATAGCGATCTATTCTGATGTGAAGCCGACCTCCATACCAAATTTCGTGACGATCGGTCCATAATTGCGGCCTGGAGTTTGATTACAATTTATAATGGACAGACGGACACACGGACGGACGGACGGACACACATCTCAAAATCGCTTTATCTCGCCGAGATATGAAGATTGGTATACCACATTGGGGGTCTCCGACGAATATTTCGCGGTGTTACATGAATTTTTCCCAAAACAAACTTATAATACCCTTTCCACATAGTGGTGTAGGGTATAAAAATCGAAATATATTATTTTAGAAATTAGCCAAAAAGTCAATAATGCCAATGCAGCCAATGCAGCCAACAGCAATAACAACCATAAAAATTGGTCTAATATTGTTCAAATTGTTCCGTTAAACTTCATCATCACCTTTTTTGTGGTGTTGGAAGTTCATTTATTAAAACACGCAAAGTTGTTTTTCGTATTATTCGTATTTTTTCGTTTTGAGGGCAATAATTTTTGATAACCCACAACTGCCGCTCTTATTGTTGTTTATCAATGAAAATGTTGTTAATAAAAGAAAATCTGTTTTTTGGTAAAGAAATGGGTTACATTGCGGTCGCTGAAAGAGTTTTTTTCAATAGAGCGTGAATAATTGAATTTGTTGTGCCTTTTTGTATAAAAATTATTTTTTACGATTTACTTTTAATAACATTGGGTGTAAAAGATTTATTTTTCCTCAATTTGCGGGAGACAAATTTGAAGTTATCTAACAGTTATTGAATGAGCTGTGTTTTCAATTACTTTCAATTTCATTAAAGAAGATGTTCATGTCTTAAGTCTTTTGTTTGGTTTTTTGTGGATTTAATATTATGTGTCTGTGGGAAATATTTGTACAACACTTTAGTTACAATTTTTGTAAATAACTATTGCTAATACATTGGTAGTATTTCGTAACTAATCCTAGGGAACAGCCTGTGTCAAAAAGTGTTCCATATGAAAAGAGTTTGTAAGTTTAATAAGCCATTTCTAACATGGGGTGTCACACAGAAGTGACATCAACAGGCACTACCGCCAATTGTTAATTTTTTTTTAACTGTCATATTGAACCCATCTGTATTACGACTCCAGAGTTGAACTATCTTTGACAAAGACTCCAACAACTAATGCACATTCACAATTTCCGAAAGTGAAAAATAGCAACTCAATGATTTTGCCCGCCATTATCGACAAGTTCTGGGAAAAGGGTAGTTCTTCTAATGGGATATAGAAAGGTTTAATAATAACAACAAGTATGAAAGTGTTATGTTCGGTCTGGCCGAACATTCTATTCTCTCCAACCTGAAGATTTCTGAACGCTAGGAATTCTAATGACCAATTACAGCAAAATTGAGCCGAAAATGTATATTGAAACTTTGAAATACATGAAAACAGGCGGTGTGAAATCGAGAGGTGCTGTTGTAGCTGGACATATGTCCACAATTTTTGGTGCAGACGTTTTTGGATCAGTGGGAACCCAAGTTTCAAAATACAGCCAATTTAGACGGAAAATATTGATACAAACACAATAAGCGATGGAGATGCTTTTGGACACTGGGATCACAAATTGCAGCCACTAAAAAAGTCGATAATAACTTCAAAATACCCTGATTCAAAAATGTGGACCTATGTATGTCCACAATTTCCACAAATGTCAAATTACAGGTAGTTCGGTTAAAAGTTAAAGCTTTAATCCTAACAAGTAAGAACGGCGTTAAGTTTGGCCGGGCCGAACTTGTTATACCCTCCACCACATGTTATATTGAAGTAAAATGGAACAATTAGAGTTTTCGTTTATGAAGAAGACTAATTACCAAATTTCGTCGATCTATACCGGCAAATTCATGCGGAAAGTTTTTAGAATCAAAGAAGACTAATTACAAATTTCCGATATTTCGGTAAGATAATGTGGATAAAACCTAAAAAATACCAAAAATTAAGAGGTATGGGGGATAAAGGAAGACGTGGACATATACTAATAATTACTTTCAGGAATACTTTATAGCCCCCCTGGAAGACTAAATAACAAAATCCAGTCATTTCGGTGGGATATTGACGTCACAACCTTTAGAATTACGAAAATCGGAGCTACCGTTCTATGGGGGATATACAAAGACGTGGACCTATACCGAAAAATTTTATATGGAAAGTTTTATACCTCAAATGAAGACTTAATACCAAATTTCATCCATTTCGGAGGAATATTGAGGCCACAACCTTCAAAATACCGAAAATCGGGAGGTACCGTTCTATGGGGGCTATATGAAGGCGTGGACCTATACCGAAAAAATTCCGGAGGGAATGTTTTATACCCCCAGCGAAGCCTAAGTACCAAAGTGTAGCCATTTCGGAGGAATATTGAGGCCACAACCTTCAAAATACCGAAAATCGGGAGGTACCGTTCTATGGGGGCTATATGAAGGCTTGGGTCTATACCAACAAAATTCTGGGGAAAGTTTTATACCCCCAGCGAAGACTAAATACCAAATTTCAGTCATTTTGTTGTGATAATGAAGCTAAAACCTTAAAAATACCGAAAATCGGGTGGTACCGTTATATGCGGGTTAAATCAAAACGTGGACCGATATAGACCATTTACAATACCAAACATATTAGGAGTAATAGAAACTTCTATACCAAATTACAAAGCTTTATCATAAAAATTGGGAGCTGCATCTTGATTTCAACAGACGGACGGACGGACAGACGGACATGGTTATATCCTGATCCAGAATATATATACCTTATAGGGTGTCCGATGAATATTTCGATGTGTTACAAACGAAATAAAAAATTTTCGTACGGAGGTACGAAAACAGGGTCCTATATTGACAATTTTTAGTGAAGAAGTTTTGTGACTACTGGAAATCTCAAATCTAAAATACAGCTAGTTGGGTTGAAAATTGTAGATAAAATCATCAAAATTCCGAAAATCGGGAGGTACTATTATATGGGGGCTATACCAAAACATCGATCTATGTTGACAATTTTTGGTGGAGAAGTTTTGTTACCCCTGGAGACCTCAAATATCAAATTACAGATAGTTCGGACAACAAATGTAGCTAAGACCCTCAAAATATCGAAATTCGAGAGGTACCCTTATATCGGGATATACCTAAACATATACTGACAATGTTTATTGGAGATGTCTTGGGACTACTATGAACATAAAATGTCAAATTATAACTAGTTCGGTTAAAAATTGTGGCTTAAGTCCTCGAAATACTGAAAATCAGGAGGTACCGTTATATATATAGTTTATTAAAGAATATTTTTACTTTGCCCTTCAAGGTGTGGATTTATTAAAGAATATTTTTACTTGTGAAGAAGTTTTGTGGCCACTGGCATTCTCAAATACCAAATTATATGTAGTTCAGTAAAAAAGTTAGCTAAAATTCTCAAAATACCGAAAGTCGGTAACCGTACCTACATATATGGTTTGGTTGAGCAGTGTTGTGACTCCCCGAGAACCTCAAATGTCAAACTACAGCTAGTTCGATTAAAAATTCTAGCTAGAATCCACAAAATATCGAAAATCGGGAGGTACATTTATATGGGGGCTATAGCAAAACATGAACCTATATAGAACATTTTTGGTGTAGAAATGTTGTGAACCATAAGAACCTCAAATGTCGAATTACAGTCAGATCTGTTAAAATTTGTAGCTAAAATCCTCAAAATATCGAAAATCGGGAGGTACAGTTATATGGGGGATATATCACAACGTGCGCCGATATAGCCCATCATCGAAAATGATCTGTCTATGGAAAAAATACACTCGGATGCAAAAATATAGCGTTCTAGTTCAATTATTGCGGAAGCTAGAGCGGTTACAAGAGATTAGATCGACTCAGAATTTTGTGTCCATCCGTTGTGCGTTGTGCCGTGTGATTGCTCATCATGAGTTGTTGCATTCGATCCTTGGAAACGACCAGAGGGATATAGTGCTCGCTGAGCAGATTGCTTGTTCTACGTTTTGCACGGTCAATTCGGATGCCCCTACCAGAAATAGCGTACAGTGTCAAAGTTCACCAGACATAACCATCGTGTCACCTGGTCTGACAAATTACGTCACCTGACAATCTGTCGTTTGTCTTGGATCTGATAATCACTCCATAATTATATCCATCGGTAGACCGCCCGCCGTACTTTCGTTAATCATGGGAAAGCTAATTGGCCGAATTTCAGAGAGTTCACTAATCACCGCTTCAGGGATCTGCCCAACCCTTCGATTTTCGGTATTTTGTAGGTTGTGGCCACAACAACCCACCAAAATGTCTGAAATGTGGTATTTAGTCTTTCCGACTGAAATTCGTCTGCATAGGTCCACGTTTCGATATAGCCCCCGTAGAACGATAACTCCTGATTTTCGTAATTGTGAATGTTGTGACGTCAGTCTGAAAGACTGAAATTTGTTATTTAGTTATAAAATATTCCAGAATAGAATTATCAGTATAGGTCCGCTGGTTCCTATATCTCCCATAGAAGCGTACCTCTTGATTTTCGGTATTTTGAAGGTTTTACCAAAATATCGGAATATTCTTTGAGTCTAACAACTTTTCGCCAGAAATTTTTAGGTATAGTTTGACGATTCGATATAGCCCCCATGGAACGGTACCTCCTGAATTTCGGTATTTTGATAGCCACATTGTTTTGCCGAACTTGCGGATATTTGGTATTTAGTCTTCTTCATAAACGAAAGGAAACTAATTGTTAAATTTTACTTCGGTCTGGCCGAACTTAACGCCGTTTTTACTTGTAACGCTCACTCAATCTACGGCTACTCTGTTCACCACATGGACTCCAAAAGTGAGCACTGAGTTGAATGTCAGGATCGATGGTAAGAGAATTCAGACACCGAACTACACGCAGAGAAAAAATATTTTTCGCTTTTGTTGGAACAAAAATATTTGTTTTGGTTCCAAAAATGTATTTGTTTTGTTCAAACATTGTAATCCAAATCCAAAAATACCATCTTTTGTTCCAAACATAGAAAACAAAAACAACTTTCGAATTTCCCCAATATTGTAAAAATCGTTAACAATACCGATTGTAGGAACTATCATAATCTAATTATACCCTATACCACAATGTGGAAAAGGGTATTATAAGTTTGTTTTGGTAAAAATTCATGTAACACCGCGAAATATTCGTCGGAGACCCCCAATGTGGTATACCATTCTTCATATCTCGACGAGATAAAGCGATTTTGAGATGTGTGTCCGTCCGTCAGTCCGTCCGTCCGTCTGTCCATTATAAATTGTAAACACGCTCCAGGCCGCAATTATGGACCGATCGTCACGAAATTTTGTATGGAGGTCGGGTTCAGATCAGAATAGATCCCTATTCTTATTGGTGATGATCGTGAAATATTTAGCGGGTCAAATGGACCAAAAACATAATATTTATCCAATTTTGTTGCGGCTCTGTAGGTCGCAATAATAGTCCGATCAACGCGAAATTTTAAATAAGTTAAGGGTATACGACGAAGAAGAAGCTTGCAATCTGAGATGATGATCAGATAATATTTAGAGGGTTAAATGGACCAAAACTTTTGTGTGAAAATTGTGAAAATTTTTAATAAACAGCTTATATCTTAATTCCTAGAAGCGACATTCCGGACAAGTGAGATATACTTGAAAGTGGAACGCTTGACCTTTCAATTGATGACAATTATGTTGGTGTGCATGAACAGATAACAGAGTTACAGAATAATATATTCCGTTATTTGTTTGTAGTGTAATAATAAACTCGCTAGATGTCGCAATTAGACATCAATAGTCACGAAATTTTGCACCGAGTAAGAGTATAGGTCGAAAAAGATGCCTACAATTTTGAATGATGATCTGATATTCTTTAGCGGGTGAAATAGACCATTACGTTTGTATGAAAAATATAAAAATTTTATTTTTGGTCGATATTTTAATTCCTTGAGGACATATATATTTCGCAAAGTAGCCTACATATGGGAAAAAACTACTGACCTTTCCTCTAATGCAATAAAGTGTTTGCAAGATAACGGCCCTACTGCCTAATATATAATGGGTTCTGTGTAGAGAATCACATTTTTATCCCATGCTACATATTGTCTCTCCAAAAGTTTATGTAACACCACGAAATATTCGTCCTAGACCCCTTATTTGGTATGCCGAAATTCATATTTCGACGAGATAAAGCGATTTAGCGATGTGTGTCCGTCCATTAAAACTTGTAAACAAGCTTAAGGCCGCAATTATGGACCGATTGTAACAAATTTTTTAAGGAGATTGGGATCGTGCCAGTATAAAAATGATTAGTTTTTGGTGATGATCGTGAAATGTTCAGGGGATGAAATGGACCAAAAACAAAATTTTAACCAATTTTGTAGCGGCTCTGTAGGTCAAAATAATAGCCCGCAAAATTTTAAACAAAATTTGAGTTTAAGATGAAGAAGAACCGTACAAACCAACGTGAAGATCAGATAATACTTAGCGGGTTAAATGGACTGAAACTTTTGTGTGAAATTGGTAAAAATTTCAATAACGTAGCGGTTAAACAACGGAAGTAGTAGCATAAGTGGGTTTCATTACATTTTAGTTTGTGTGAACTAAATTTTCCTTTCCTGCTACAAAAATGTCTTTGTCATGCTAGATAACTTTTTGGTTTTGGTCATAAGTATTATACATTACATCTCTGATATTTGATAATGAAATTTTCACAATCATTGCAAAGAAGTTCCGTGGAGAGCGTTTGTCAAGGGATAGTGGTATAGGGTATCCCTTGGTCGGCTCCGTCCGACTATAGACTTTTCTTACTTGTTTTGTTTACAAAAAGTATTGTCAACCCAGAAAACCAGCCCAGAAATTTTTGATTTGAGTGTATATACTTCTCATATACACTTTTCACATAACTTGGATATAAATGTCCCGTATAGTATTGCATTCATTGATGAACACAATACATGGTTTGCCGCATTGGCTGACAACAAAGACAAACAAAAAGCCACAAGCACCCACCACAACATAAGGAGTAATTAAACACCATAACAAACTCCGGTATAACACCAAACCTCAAAGCACAATGAAGATAGAAGAATGAAACAAAACAGAAACAAATAAAAACAAGAGTCTCATTGTTGGTATACATACACACAAAAACAAAGATAAAGGCATCATGTCATACAAACAAAACTCACCATAATTGTTTTTTTCAACACGTCATCGAATAGCGAGAGAAGAGAAACAATTGTCGAGGAAAAGAGAGAACTACTGTCCAGTTGACAAAAACTATTTTTGGATTTAACAAAACCCAATTGTTGGAATCACAATACTACATTTGGAATTTAACAATATCTTTACAATACATATTTTGCTCTTCGAATATTGTTGGATCAATCATATTTTTTTCTCTGCGTGTACCCCAAAACTCTATGAGTCACATCCGACATCAAGCCGTCCGCGGATGCCCTAGCTATCTGAGACGAACTGAGATGTAGGAACATTGTCCCCAAATCCCTAGCCGGCAGCACTTGCAGTGCAGACAATGTAACCTTGTTGATCACATATAACACGATAGTACGGTCTGTGGTAAGCTATGCTAATATAAGTGCAACGCGATGGAAAATATTCACACATGTCAGTGAATCATCTACATGAGGAGCCAAAGATTCTTCCAGTACAGTACAACAAAATGGAATCTTTTCGCTGCAGTACTTCATCGGGTGCTGCCGTAAGAGCCTTCCTAATCACCATATGGTGGATGGACCCCTACCCAGGCACGTCGAGAGGTACCTTCATTACAATAGAGAACCCATAAATCAGCAAGCCGAACAAGCAGGTTTGACTAGCATGCACCCAGATGCAGTCCCAGATGTCATAGACTACTATCGTGTGAATGCGGTCCTCGATTACATCCTCCATCTATCGCAGCTGAAGAGAGCCAGCCAGGTGACACGACAAACTAGAGTAGTTTTGGCTCAACTACGGATTGTTGCAGCCGTCTAAATTCCTATATGGCACGGATAGAAGACACCGTGTAAAACATCTTATTAAAATCTAGTTCGTTTGAGAGACCTAGTTCACTATATAGTTTAGTGAACACCGGTCGTTTGAATAAACGAACTGCTGCGAATGAGCTATATTAACTCTTTGTTTTTATGAAATAACTCATACACAAACGAACTATGGTACTGAACTAGTTAAATAGAATTTAACAACTCAACTCACTCCAGAAGCTTTGTGCTTACAATCCATCAAAGCAGTACCATTCCTAGACATGGAGATATATCCAGATTAAGCAGAAAATATGTTATGCTGAGAGCTTTAACCATACAATTCTTGTTGTTATTTTTATTATTCTTCCGACATTTGATTAGGCCCTATACCTTCAATACCATCGCATGTGATTGGTTCTAAGCCATCTTTGTTGTTGATACTACTAAATATCCGCACCAGTACTTTTTGCATTCGTTATCTGTGTCATTGTCAGATTCCCTTACTCTTTCATGCTCGTGTTATTTCAGTTCTCCTTTTTCTGGTGCAAAGGACTTTCCTTCTCTCTCTCTGGATGCCTTTTTATAAAGATGTGTAAAAAATCTCTTCGGCATTTTTCCCTCTTAACAATTTCCACCTACATAGGATTTTTATAATAGCATATTAATCTCTTCATGCTAACATGGTTTTTCATTTTCGCTTCATTTATCGTCATTGGATTAACACCGATTTCAAAATAAAGAAAACTATTTAAACACATGTACTTTAATGCCTGTCTACCTTTATCATCTACCATTGTTACTAAACATAATAAATTACTGATCTTCCTCATCATTATAATCATTATTATCTTCCTCATTGCTAACATTGTTTTTAATAATTTTTCTTCTAAGTTTTAATTAAATTTTTTTATTTCTGCAGTTATTGTTTGTGTGGTGTGTGTGTGTGTCAATTTTTAGAGTTTGTTATTGGTACAATGTTGTTATTGTTGTTGCTTTTGTGGTGTTTAAGGTCATGTGAATTTCACAGAATGTCTTTATTAAAAGCAATAATAACTTAGAAACAATAACAAAAGCAAAAACAAGACACTACGCAATCCATGAAGTACGATTTCATTTTTTTCATCTTTATCTTCTGTTTCTTCTTCTTGATGTGAAGTATAAGCAGACACAAGTATGGCGTATAACCATAGCTATGTAACTTATGATGAGGTTATTTGGATTTTCCGCTTTAGGGGAAGCCTCCACCGAGAAGAAAACACTATTTAAGTAGCTATGGCAACAAAAGAAGATATCTCAATTTATGGCCCTGTGGAGGGAGATTGCCTAAAGGCATAAAAACTCACCTACCGTTTGTTTTTTTTTCCTATGATTCATAGCATTTGCATAATGGAGGGTGGTATAATAAGGTGTGCCATCTTCTAAAATTCATTTAAAAATCCACGCCTATGGAGCTGTTTGAAGCCTCTAAAATTCATTTAAAAATCCACGCCTATGGAGCTGTTTGAAGCCTCTAAAATTCATTTAAAAATCCACGCCTAAAGAGCTGTTGGAAGCCTCTAAAATTCATTTAAAAATCCACGCCTAAAGAGCTGTTGGAAGCCTCTAAAATTCATTTAAAAATCCACGCCTAAAGAGCTGTTGGAAGCCTCTAAAATTCATTTAAAAATCCACGCCTAAAGAGCTGTTGGAAGCCTCTAAAATTCATTTAAAAATCCACGCCTATGAAGCTGTTGGAAGCCTCTAAAATTCATTTAAAAATCCACGCCTAAAGAGCTGTTGGAAGCCTCTAAAATTCATTTAAAAATACACGCCTAAAGAGCTGTTGGAAGCCTCTAAAATTCATTTAAAAATCCACGCCTAAAGAGCTGTTGGAAGCCTCTAAAATTCATTTAAAAATCCACGCCTAAAGAGCTGTTGGAAGCCTCTAAAATTCATTTAAAAATCCACGCCTAAAGAGCTGTTGGAAGCCTCTAAAATTCATTTAAAAATCCACGCCTAAAGAGCTGTTGGAAGCCTCTAAAATTCATTTAAAAATCCACGCCTAAAGAGCTGTTGGAAGCCTCTAAAATTCATTTAAAAATCCACGCCTAAAGAGCTGTTGGAAGCCTCTAAAATTCATTTAAAAATCCACGCCTAAAGAGCTGTTGGAAGCCTCTAAAATTCATTTAAAAATCCACGCCTAAAGAGCTGTTGGAAGCCTCTAAAATTCATTTAAAAATCCACGCCTAAAGAGCTGTTGGAAGCCTCTAAAATTCATTTAAAAATCCACGCCTAAAGAGCTGTTGGAAGCCTCTAAAATTCATTTAAACATCCACGCCTAAAGAGCTGTTGGAAGCCTCTAAAATTCATTTAAAAATCCACGCCTAAAGAGCTGTTGGAAGCCTCTAAAATTCATTTAAAAATCCACGCCTAAAGAGCTGTTGGAAGCCTCTAAAATTCATTTAAAAATCCACGCCTAAAGAGCTGTTGGAAGCCTCTAAAATTCATTTAAAAATCCACGCCTAAAGAGCTGTTGGAAGCCTCTAAAATTCATTTAAAAATCCACGCCTAAAGAGCTGTTGGAAGCCTCTAAAATTCATTTAAAAATCCACGCCTAAAGAGCTGTTGGAAGCCTCTAAAATTCATTTAAAAATCCACGCCTAAAGAGCTGTTGGAAGCCTCTAAAATTCATTTAAAAATCCACGCCTAAAGAGCTGTTGGAAGCCTCTAAAATTCATTTAAAAATCCACGCCTAAAGAGCTGTTGGAAGCCTCTAAAATTCATTTAAAAATCCACGCCTAAAGAGCTGTTGGAAGCCTCTAAAATTCATTTAAAAATCCACGCCTAAAGAGCTGTTGGAAGCCTCTAAAATTCATTTAAAAATCCACGCCTAAAGAGCTGTTGGAAGCCTCTAAAATTCATTTAAAAATCCACGCCTAAAGAGCTGTTGGAAGCCTCTAAAATTCATTTAAAAATCCACGCCTAAAGAGCTGTTGGAAGCCTCTAAAATTCATTTAAAAATCCACGCCTAAAGAGCTGTTGGAAGCCTCTAAAATTCATTTAAAAATCCACGCCTAAAGAGCTGTTGGAAGCCTCTAAAATTCATTTAAAAATCCACGCCTAAAGAGCTGTTGGAAGCCTCTAAAATTCATTTAAAAATCCACGCCTAAAGAGCTGTTGGAAGCCTCTAAAATTCATTTAAAAATCCACGCCTAAAGAGCTGTTGGAAGCCTCTAAAATTCATTTAAAAATCCACGCCTAAAGAGCTGTTGGAAGCCTCTAAAATTCATTTAAAAATCCACGCCTAAAGAGCTGTTGGAAGCCTCTAAAATTCATTTAAAAATCCACGCCTAAAGAGCTGTTGGAAGCCTCTAAAATTCATTTAAAAATCCACGCCTAAAGAGCTGTTGGAAGCCTCTAAAATTCATTTAAAAATCCACGCCTAAAGAGCTGTTGGAAGCCTCTAAAATTCATTTAAAAATCCACGCCTAAAGAGCTGTTGGAAGCCTCTAAAATTCATTTAAAAATCCACGCCTAAAGAGCTGTTGGAAGCCTCTAAAATTCATTTAAAAATCCACGCCTAAAGAGCTTTTGGAAGCCTCTAAAATTCATTTAAAAATCCACGCCTAAAGAGCTGTTGGAAGCCTCTAAAATTCATTTAAAAATCCACGCCTAAAGAGCTGTTGGAAGCCTCTAAAATTCATTTAAAAATCCACGCCTAAAGAGCTGTTGGAAGCCTCTAAAATTCATTTAAAAATCCACGCCTAAAGAGCTGTTGGAAGCCTCTAAAATTCATTTAAAAATCCACGCCTAAAGAGCTGTTGGAAGCCTCTAAAATTCATTTACAAATCCACGCCTATAGGGCTGTTTGGAAGGCTCTAAATATCAATTAAAAACCCACGCCTATGGGGCTGTTTTGAAGCCTCTAAAATTCATTTAAAATCCCACGCCTATAGGGCCTGTTTGGAAACTTCTAAAATTCATTAAAAAATCCGTGCTGATGTACCCAAGCTTTAACTCTTTTCCCAACAATTTTTTTTACCTTGCCTCTTTTCAAAAATTCCATCAAAGTTCTTCTAATCTGTTTGTGTGTATTTTATTTTTTTGCGTCACAGTTTTTTTGACGTTTCTTCATGTTTTGTTGTTTGGTTGCTTCATGTTTCATCTTGTATTACTTGGTTTTGCGAAACCCCCACCCAAAAAGGTCGTTATTAATTGTCGATTCATGGTATTTTTAATGATATTTTTTTTTGTTTTTAGTTTTTTCTCATTTTGAATCAACATCATCTTCTTTATTTTTGTAACATTTTTTTTGGTGTGGAAAACCTTAAGAAGACAAATCTCAAAGATCATAGGTTAAATGTGAAGAATTTTTCAATTTAAACAAATATTCTTTTCTGTTTCAATGAAACGTTTACGCGTCGTAATTTGAATTTTCCTTGTAGCTGTTTCCTCTGTCGTGTTTCTGTGATATTCTATTTTTGGTTGTTTGTTGTTTATGTTAAATTAATTTTGTTATTTGTTGTTCGCATCATTGTTTGTTGTTGGCAGTTGTTATTGTTGTAAGAAATTTGTAGTTTGTTAAAAAGCTTTGATATTTGCGTCTCTCTGTGTGGACGTTTGTGTCTTAAGTCTTTTGTTTATTCAGATATTTTTCAATTCACACTCTTCTAGACTGATGTTCATAAAATGAAGTGCTGAAGGTCGCCACAATTCTATTGGCATAGGTCATGGAAGTTTTTCAGTAAAATATGTTGATGGCTATTTGTTAACGACAATTAAAAATTTCCCAGCGTAAATTTTATTCTTCGTTCAGGAAGGGGGAGGTGTTATATGTCAGAAAATTTTGAATTCGCAGCATATCAACAAATGTTGAAGGTTATCTTTAAGAATGTGCTGTTGTCTGGCCTGATGTCTGTGGATCAAAATATACTATTAGATCCGTTATTTAAAGTAGAAATAACATTTTCGTATTAAGAGCCGTTAAAGATAGTGAGCTAACATGTTCCTCGCGTTCACCTATAAGTAGCCATGTATCGTATTTCGATCATATAAATAGAATATTGGTTGGATATGTGGGACCTAGCAGATATCACTCTTTCAATACAAAATCCACAGGTCACGATAGCTCAATAAATTCATTTTAATAAAACCCTTAAAAGTTGACGACCTGTGCCAACGTTTTAAGCACTATGATCTGTGAATCCGCCCCTGGTATGTTCGTACTCTTTATAGAGAAGGTACCGTTTACAAGGCCGATATTACCGTCAAACAGGCAATACGATGGCTTGTCACGTCACAACCACAACTAGAGGTTACGGATTGGATTATAGCTGCAAAGATATAAAATACGAGTTTCTTTGGGTATTTGAAATTTGTCAAAGCTTAAAACATCTCCAGTATCAGCCGCGTAAAAGACTTATTACAATTCTAATAATAGCTAATTTCTTCAACTTGAGTCTTATCTGACAGTCTGGCCCCATCGAAGACAATTACGAGCACTCCACGACATTAAAATTACCGAAGAGAAGAATGCGGCTCATAGGGCTACGTGGTAGTTAGTAGTAACACGTACATAGTCTACCAGAGAGGTATCGTGGAAGACGAGAAACGTATTTTTCCACAGGAAAAATAGAGAAATTAAAAAAAAAACAAGTAAAAAAGTATCAGTCGGCTTGGCCGACAGAGATATACCCTCAGCCTGTGTATATTGAAACAATTTTTTCCCAAAAAACTTATCTATTTAGAGGGTTTTGAAAATTTTGGGCGTATGAACCGACATAAATGTTGATTAGGATTAAAGATCAAAAGTTTTGCGGAGGAGATACTTAAAGGAATGGATCGACATTGACCATTATGGAAGTGGATCTCCAGCCACTACATATGGTGTCATAGGGGGTTTTTACACCCTTCGGGCTGTTTGCTCAAGAAGTGTGGATTTGCCCCTGAAAAAACTTTTAATTGAAGCAGCGAATGCAAGTTGCTTCAACAAAAATCAAAGTAATTCGACAGCAGGTCTTAAAATGAACTTTTGTTTGGGAGGTACTGGATGAAGTGGACAAATATAGTCCATATTTGAACCCGATCTTCAAAGTTACCGCACGAACACTTTTTCCTAACATTTTTGAAATTTTGTGGGGGAGGTACCAGAAGGAGTGGACCGATATGGCTTATCTTCGAACTTAAACTATGTTTGGACAAAATATCGGCAGATCCGTTCGAAAATTATCTTGCACTCCAACCACCTCACACGGTGTCATAGGGGTTTCGTGCAACTTTCAGGCTATTTTCTCAGGAAGTATGGACTTGCTCCTGATGAAACTTGTACCGTCTTATGGGGGGTAGTGAATACATGTTGAACTTTTTTTGAACTTTTGTGGGGGAGGTACCGGAAGGAGTGGGCCGATATAGCCCATCTTCGAACTTAAACTAAGTTTGGAAAAAATATTACGAAAGCCAAAGTTTGGATAGAATCGGTTGTTCCGTTCGAGAGTTATCGTGCGCACCAGACAGCCAGACAGACGGACGGACATTGCTCAATCGACTCTAAATTGTCTGAAACACATTTCGTCCAAACATACTTGGGGTCTAAAACCATTATTTCGATGAGGCACATTTTGCCGTATGAAAGTGTATATACCCTCGTTAGCATAAATGCTGAGGGTATAACGAGAGTGTGAAAATTAGAAATGTACGGGAGGCAGAATCAAGTCCGAACATTATACCAAGGAGTGAAACTTCAAACTGATGGCTTCGGTAGGGGCCCATCGCCTTATAGAGACGAACAAGGTAATTTGGCAACAGATACCGGTGCGTGCTCAGATTATAGGATGAGCATTTGCCCAAATTTTTGGCATCCAAGATGAATATAACAAAGATATACCACTTCCAATCCCAGAAGATGCTATTGCCTGTATATTACGGCAATAAACTGGCTGATAATATATCTTCGTTCCGATAACATATCAGCTCAATGGCAAAATTTCGTCTACTAAATGCTCAAGGTCGCAAAATACATACTTCGATACCTGAAACTTCCACCAAGGACCCTATCGTATGACCAGGTATGTCGCGTTGCTACCGAAGAGAAAAATGCAACATAAAGGGCTACTCTGCAACCAGTATCGGTAGAAAAGGAGAGAAAAGAAGTGTCTTTTAAATAGAAAAAAAAAAATTGAATGGAGTCTGAAAATTCTACCAAAAAGTGTTCCTTTTGCAGAGGCGAGCAAGGTAATCTGGTAACAGATACAGAAAAGAGAATTTTCCAAACTATTATTATACCATACTAACGAAGGGGAAGTTACCACAGATAAAATCCCGACAGATGGCATTGAGTCTATACCGCCCCAACAGCATTGTTTAAGTTAGAAACTCTCTATTGGTATTTTCACTACAAATCTCCAGGGAGCCTTTGTTCGCCTAGTTCGGATCGCAGAGAGGCCTCCCTTCCTTAAGTGTTCTCTACAAACCCTCTGAGAAACTATGTTCGCTTACGGCGGACCGTAGGGTGATATTTCCAATCATTGCCCTACAAATCTTCTCAGAGACTATGTTCGCTCAGCGCGGATCGTAGAGAGTACTCTCTTGGTAGTGGAATTTCTCTGCAATTTCTCCCTGGAACTGTATTCGCTCAGTTCGGATCGTAGTGAGAACTTTCCAATAAGCAGTGATTGCCTCAGCCTTGATTCACTTTCGGTTTTTATACACAAAACACTTATAAGTCATCTCTTCACCAGTACGGAAGTACTTCTCGGTTTACTCGCGAATTGTAACGCGTCTCACCCCACACCAGCTAAACATTTGGTCCAGTCGAGCCAGATAAGTTCCTTTGGATTTTGTTGTTGTCCACTAAAACATTTCATCCAATCGAGACGGATCAGTGGATAATTTACACGGTGTTGTTTGTGCTAATCGGAGTTTGTGTTCTCTTCTTCACCACACAAAAGATTCCCCAATCACCCCTCACCACCATCCCCATCATCTAAACATCATAAAACCACCATCACCAACAACACATATTCCACCAAAAACAT
This sequence comes from Musca autumnalis, assembly GCF_047663935.1. Taxonomy (NCBI): domain Eukaryota; kingdom Metazoa; phylum Arthropoda; class Insecta; order Diptera; family Muscidae; genus Musca; species Musca autumnalis. Next base: position 106,548,786 of record NW_027411644.1, read on the forward strand.
ACCAGGTATGTAAATTCAGTGTTTTCCATAAGTGAGCAAATCGCGAGTGTTAAATTTTTATCTCTTTTCGCATAAACAATATTTCGGTTATTGATCGACTTTTATTCGCCCTATCGCTCGGTAATTACAATAAAATACGGTTAAAATCTTCATACAGTCCACACACTAAATCATTTAATAAAAGTTCTCACCAAAATACGGTTGAAATATTAGCAAAATATCTTTTATTTTGCGAATTTAATAAATCTAATATACGGCATACTGTGTTTCTTAATTATTCACCAACAAGTGTAGTGATCGCCAATACGTGTTGTTGTTTTATTTAGTTCGGTTTTTTCTCACTATCCCTACGTCCATAATTCCAAAGGGAGAGCCCTTTAGTGAGAATTGCAACAACAAACGTATTGCAAATTACCCGCCTTTTTGCATTTCTTCTAGCGTCACTTATAAAACGAAAAAAACCTACGAACAACAAGCCAATACGTTGTGGTCTCTCTACCTGCTTACCTACTAGTACATACCAGCATACGTCTACTGCGACGCTAGTTGTGTTTTATTTCGTTTTGTTTTACACATTCGTTATTACTACGGTTACAGTGGGTCGCAGGTGAAAAAATTATTTTTTATATAAATTATTTTTTAATATTTTTTCGGAAAAATAAATATTTGCATATTTTCGAAAAATAATCGGTATTCGGTATAAACGGTTTTTTGGACATCGTACACCCTACAATCGGCATTATATATTTATATTTTTAGTAAATATAACATATATATTTATTCAAATATTCAATATAAATTTATATTTTTGTACTAAAATCACCTTTTTTATTAACATATTTGAATTTTCGGTTGCGGTTTTTTGCTTTTTTGGTTGTTCTAAAGTAGTGCACCCTACATTCGGTCCCTGTGGAATTTAAAATTTTCATTTTTCACAAGAAAAATTCCCAATTTATTCGGTTTTCGATATTTTTGCCATTTGTTTCCCCTTTCACACAAAATAAATCGGTTTTGTACATTCAGGCATTGATTCACCCTACACATAGTTGCTAAAACAATAAATTCAATTGATTTTTTGCAGCTTTTTGAAAATTGTTGCCTTCTTTGCAATTTTTTGAACGGATTCTCTGGAATTTATTTATTTTTTCGGACATTTGGTTTATTTGTGTTTCCTCTTCACCTAAATAAATTTGTTTTGGAACTTTTAGTCCTTGATTCACCCTACACCTCGTGCAAAAATAATAAATTCTATTGAATTTTTGCAACTGTTTGTTCATTTTTGTGAATTATTCCAAAAAATTCGTGGAAACTTGTCTAATTTTTCGGAACAAAGAAATTCTCTACAATGCCGGTCACACCTTTAGATCTCTTTATCAGAGCATCGGATGCTTTGATCAAATTCGATTCCCATTTCAACCAAATGCGAGATGATCAGTTAGATCAGTACGACTTAGAGTTTCGTAGCACAGAATTGGACAAGCTGTGGTCAAAGGTCCAATTAACATTCGATCGTTGCCTCGATTATTTAATGTCGGCGGTAGATTCAAAAAAGGATGACATAGATTCGTTAGATAGTAAATACGAAGTGTGTCATCAGACTTACATTACTTGTAGGTCAACTATGAATCGCAAATTGGGCAAAATTATTCAATCCTCCAAATCTTCACATCACACCTCAATAAATAGTTCAGACTTCTCGGCAGAAGAATTTCAGAGCGACCATGCAAATAACTTGAGCACTTCGACACAGGCGTCGCGGGAAATCGGTACTCAGGTGGATCATCCAGTCCCTTCATTAGTTCAAAACAGTTTTCAAACTCGAGAATCCTTCTTTTCACCAAATCCGGATAGTGTACACAATCTTGTACTTCCTCCATGCGATATAGAAACTTTTCATGGTGATTTCTTGTCGTGGCCGACATTCCGAGACCTTTTCACCGCGATATATGTAAATAATTCTGGTCTTAGTGACATTGAGAGACTCTGTCATTTAGTTAGAAAGACAGACGGCGAAGCTAAAGAAATTGTATCTAAGTTCCCACTAACTCACCGTAGCTTCGTCTTAGCATGGACAGCTCTCAAAAATCGGTTTGACAATAAACGGGTTATTGTCAATAGTCACTTGAAGCTTCTCTTTGATCTTCCATACATCGATCGTGAAACTAGTTCGGGATTGAAAACCCTTCAGCGCGGAATAAATAGTGTTTTATCTGCTATGGCCGTATATGATATCACCACAGTACATTGGGATCCTATCATAGTCTTCATTTGTATTCAGCGTTTACCGCGAATAACTGTCGCTCTATGGGAACAGAGTGTTAGAGACAAATCGGCTTTGTCTTCTTGGGAAGACTTGGATTCATTTATTTCTGAAAGAATTCAGACTCTTGACTGTTTGCGGGATATCAAAGGCCCTGAACTCAATAAAAAGTCTACTTCGAAAGAATTTAAATCACCAATCACCAACAATTCGGTTTATAAAAAATTCAAATCACCAGCCACGATAACTTGTCTTCTATGTCCTACGGAAATTCATTCTTTGCGATCTTGTCCAAAGTTTAAACAATTGCCTTTTGACCAAAAATCTTCTACGGTGAAGAAACAAGGCAGTTGTTGGAATTGTCTTTCACGGGGTCATACAATTAAAACTTGTACTAGCGCCCATAATTGCAATATGTGTCGTGGAAGACATCACACCCTCCTCCACCGTTCTAATAATTCACCTCCCTCAACTCCTTCATCGAATTCTACACCTTCTTCTTCTCGCCATTCTGTACTTCGCCACAATGACAATATAGCTTCCACCTCCACCGGTGCCAATCCAACTATAGCAAATCAACAAGTTTTCCATACATTACAGAATCGTAATGTTCTTCTGGGAACTGCTATAGTGAATCTAATCCATAACGGTAAAGATTATCCAGTTAGAGCTCTGATCGATCCAGCATCAGAGGGATCTTTTATCTCAGATACCACAAGAAAACGGTTAAATTTGCCCACTCGCTCTTCTCTAGCTCGTATTTCAGGCGTAAACGGAACGGTATCAGCTAATACTCAGAAAAGTTGTTCTCTGAAAATCGGTTCAAGAATCAATTCTTCTTTTGTACTTCAAACGGAAGCATGTGTTCTCCCTCGGATATCGGATGACCTTCCATCGGTCTCAATGGATCCCGATATAACACATTGTTTGCCAAACATTCGGTTAGCTGAGCCACTCTTCTTTGATAGTAGACCTGTAGATCTATTGATCGGAGCTGACTTATATCCAAAAATATTAAAAGTCGGAACTCAGCAAAATATACTCGGCTCATTACTTGCACAAAATACGGTATTTGGATGGATTCTAACTGGTCCAATGTCCTCTTCACCTAGTAAATCCAGTGAATAAAATTCAAAGTGCAGCACCAACAGACAACCAAAATTCCTCGCATCTAAACTATTTTCACCAGGAAGAATTTCCATTCGGTTCTCACCACGTATTCAAATATACATTATCTAACTGGTAATTCTAAAAAATGTTTTACAATTAAGTCGTCATCGGGATGATTCTAACGTCATATAATTATTTTTCGCTTCTCCAGTTGTATTAGTTACCCAACATATAGAATTAAAATGCAATCATCGGAAAAGCTCACCTACTCTGAATTTACATACTTGAATTCCTAGTTGTAAGTTACTTTAAGTTCACCCATTTTATGTTGAAACACCCCTATGTGTTTCAAGGCTGGCGGCTAATGTTTAAGTTAGAAACTCTCTATTGGTATTTTCACTACAAATCTCCAGGGAGCCTTTGTTCGCCTAGTTCGGATCGCAGAGAGGCCTCCCTTCCTTAAGTGTTCTCTACAAACCCTCTGAGAAACTATGTTCGCTTACGGCGGACCGTAGGGTGATATTTCCAATCATTGCCCTACAAATCTTCTCAGAGACTATGTTCGCTCAGCGCGGATCGTAGAGAGTACTCTCTTGGTAGTGGAATTTCTCTGCAATTTCTCCCTGGAACTGTATTCGCTCAGTTCGGATCGTAGTGAGAACTTTCCAATAAGCAGTGATTGCCTCAGCCTTGATTCACTTTCGGTTTTTATACACAAAACACTTATAAGTCATCTCTTCACCAGTACGGAAGTACTTCTCGGTTTACTCGCGAATTGTAACGCGTCTCACCCCACACCAGCTAAACAAGCATTAAATTGGCTGAAAAATAATAAGCCCGTATGAGCCGATGGTTTACTAGCCGAGCTGTTCAAGACTGGAGGCGACACTCTGATTAAGTGTATGCATCAGCTAGTTAACACCATCTGGCAGGAAGATCGTGTACACGGCGATTGGAATCTGAGCATCATGTGTCCCGTCCATAGAAAAGAGATAAATCTGTATGCTCTAACTAAAGGGACATACGTTTTCTCCCTATTACCTACAAGATAATATCAGAGATATTGTGCGAACGAATAAAGCCTATGGTCCACGAAATAATCAGATAATAGCAATAGGACTTCAGACATGGCCTATTTACGATTGACCAGACATTAACCCTGCGGCAAATACTGGAAAAGATCCAAGAGATGCAGATCGACAGTTACCATATTTTTGTCCATTATAGAACACCCTTTGACAGTCCCTTACGTTCAAAGTTATTTCACGCCATGTCTGAATTTGGTATCCCCGCAAAGCTCATTCGGCTTTGTAGGATGACCTTAACTGATACTAGGTCCTAAGTTAAAATAGGAAAGAACCTGTGCCAGGAGGAGTAGGGTACTATTATTGGAACGTGAGTTTTCTAATATCTACAAATTTGAGGTGGTTGAAGACTTCATTTACCTCGGCACTGCCATAAATACAACCAAGAACATTAGTTGTGAAATAACAAGAAGAAAAATATTGGCCAACAGATACTACTTTGGACTAAGAAAGCAGTTCGAAAAATAAGTAATTTCTCTTCAAACAAAAATCCCACTTCACAAAATACTACCCGTGATAACACCGTTCGACAATTTCCAAAAATTGCAAATAAATGTAAATAAATATTTTTTAAAAAATAACTTACAACGCTAGGATATTGAAATGTCGGGAAGTGTTGCACTACATAAAGGATATTAACATATATACTTTTTGAAAAAATTGCAGGATGTTTTCAAAGGAGTTTTTAGTATTTAATTTTTCAAGGACGTTTTTGATGTCCTTGTTACCCTTGAATGCAATAAATGGAAATTATTTTATAAAGCCAATATTCTCCTCTTTAATATGACTCCAACACAAACATCGGGCGATGAGTACAAGCATGGTAAAATCATTACAAGGTAGTACATAGGAAACAGCTGATTACAATTTGTTTTATTGGTTTGCTTATTCTCTCAAATCATTATACAGAATTTGTATATGTATGTACTAGCAAATGCCCGCTACTTCGTATGCGGAAAGGAAACGAAATATATATAAACAATATTTAATACGGGAATGGTGAATACTGGAGATTTTGTTGTACTAAGACCTATTTTTATTACCAATATTTTTTCGATTGTAGTCAGAATTTAAAACAAAATTGCCGTATCGCATCCCTACACAGCTACCATATTTTTTATTTCGAATTTCCAAAACTACGTATCATATTGCAAATTTCAGATTTGACTCCTGGTTTTACCCCTTCACTAACACAGCATTCTCTTCCAGTACGAATTTCCAAACACTAAACTTTATCTCACCCCTTCACAACAAAAATCACGCACATTCACAATTCAAGGTTCTAGCTTTAGCGGTTTCGCCCAGAACCCGAATAGGTCCGTTAAATTTTCGGCCACGTTTTCGTATATCCCCATATAACGGTACCTCTCGACTTAGTGTATTTTTAAAGAAGAACAAATGTATATTGTCCAATTTTCTTTAAATTTGGACCTTGAATACTCAGAGGATATAGAAGTTTAATTTAAAAAATCTCCACTTCAATCCACGTTTATTAGAAGAGATATTTTGAAGATTTAGAGTATTTTGAAGATCTTCTGCACATTTTCCAACCGAAATTCGGAATTTGTGGCACGAAAGGTTAGAAAACTTCTTTACAAAAAATTGTACTTAATGTGCACCGGTATGTCAACAGTATATAACGGAAAATTTTTTGAAGGCATTTCAACATAGGATTTTTTAATATCAGGGGTAAATACCTTCTAGTTAACAAAATTGTCGCATTGGACCACGTTTTCAAATTTACATACCAAAGCGGTCAGAACAAAAAACATTTTTTGAAAAGATGCTTCACATTTGACTACTTAATTTCAGTACATTATTTAGAAACTCCTTGGCGTTAACATCAAATCAATGGGGCAATATTCAGCACAATTTTTCAAACTCAGAACTTTGTCTCAAACTTTAGAGCGATCTTCATAACAAATATTTTTCAATTTCGTATTTTTGTACAAATAGCGTATTTTTAAATTATATAATCCCAGCTTTGTTCCTACACCCAACACCAAATTTAGTACCTTAACTATTTAAAATGGTTTTGGTATCAACATGTTACCCAACTTTTCCTACACATAGGTAAACGTTTCAAAAATTACTTCCTTATATTCAACATATATCCTAACCCCAATTCAGTTTTCCAGTTCCCCCGAAACCCATTTGAGGACTATTTAGTAGTTTTTGTATAAATAAGTACGAATTTTCAAAACCTTCTCCCTACCTCCACTCTAAACACCAACTGCTAATCTAATACCGAATTTCAAAATTCCAGTTCTACCCTTTACAAAATTACAAATTGTACAAAATTCTTTACCATATAGCAAATACCAAAAGGTACCAAATTTTGTACCATTTAGCACTTTTCGTACACGATTTTCCAAAATGTACTTTCATATCTCAGCTCTATCCGTTCACCTAAACCCAAATTATAGCCAATGTAGTTCCATTTAGCACTTTTCCACAAGTACGAATTTCCAAAACTACCTCAATCCTACACTCCAACAATAATCTTTTCACGCAAATACAAATTATAGCGAATTTCGTACCATTTAGTACTACTTCGTGCACATTAGTACGATTTTCCAAAGCTACCTCCATATCTCAATTCTATATTCCAACAGTAATCTTAATTCCAAATTTCAGGATTCCAGCTCTTCAAATCCAAATCATACTAAACTCACTACCATTTAGGACTTTTCGACCTTTGGTACATCTTTCTTACTCTTCATCAGTGACCCCCATTCCAAATTTCAGGATTCCGGCCCTATTCGTTAACCCATACCCAAATTGTACTACATTTAGTACCATTTTGTATTTTTCGTATAATTTTAATTCGAATTTCCAAAAACCTTTCTTTTTTACTCTCCATCAGCGACCTTCATTCCAAATTTCAAGGTTCCAGCTCTATCCGTTCACCCAAACCCAAATTGTACTAAATTTACTACCATTTATTACTTTTCGTATACTTATAGTTCGAATTCCAAAAACCTTTCATTTTTACTCTTCATCAGTGATCCTCATTCCAAATTTCAGGATTCCAGCTCTATCCGTTCACCCAAATCCAAATTGTACTAAATTTAGTACCATTTAGTACTTTTCGTGCACTTTTAGTTCTAATTTCTAAAAACCTTTCTTTGTTACTCTCCATCAGTGACCCTCATTACACATTTCAGGATTCCAGCTCAATCCGTTCACCCAAATCCAAATTGTACTAAATTTAGTACCATTTAGAACTTTTCGTGCACTTATAATTCGAATTTCCAAAAACCTTTCTTTCTTACTCTCCACCAGTGACCCTAATTTAAAATTTCAGGATTCTAGCTCCATCCGTTCACCCAAACCCAAATTGTACTAAATTTAGTACCATTTAGTACTTTTCGTACCTTTATAGTTCAAATTTACAAAAACCTTTCATTGTTACTCTTCATCAGTGACCCTCATTCCAAATGTCTGTATTCCAGCTCAATCCGTTCTCCCAAATCAAAATTGTACTAAATTTAGTACCATTTAGTACTTTCCGTGCCCTTACAGTTCGAATTTCCAAAAACTTTCATTATTACTCTTCATCAGAGACCCTCATTCCAAATGCCTGTATTCCAGCTCTATCCGTTCACCCAAATCCAAATTGTACTAAATTTAGTACTATTTAGTACTATTCGTGTACTTATAGTTCGAATTTCCAAAAACCTTTCTTTGTTACTCTCCACAAGTTACCCTAATTTCAAATTTCAGGATTCCAGCTCTATCCGTTCACACAAATCCAAATTGTACTAAATTTAGTACCATTTAGTATTTTCGTACCCTTGTAGTTCGAATTTCCAAAAACCCGTTGGTACATCTTTCTAGCTCTCCATCAGTTACCCTCATTCCAAATTTCAGAATTCTAGCTCTTACCGTTTGCCTAATACAAAGGGTACCATATTTAGTACCTTTTAGTACTTTTCGTACACTTCTAGGTCGAATTTCCAAAAACGCAGCCTTATCTCACCCCTACACACCAACAGCAACCTACACCCAAAATTTCAACTTTCTAGCTTAAGCGGTTTCGTCTGGGCGCTGATGAATCAGTCAGTCAATCAGTCAGTCAGTCAGTCAGTCACTCACCTCACTACTCTTGTATATATATAGATATTGTTTTCAAAAATAATGCAAAAATTTTTTTTGAACATATTAAAATTCAGTCGGAATGAAAATTGTTACTACAACATTTATTGAAATGAAATTCATCAACATTGTGATGAAATAAACTTTCGAACATATACAGATGCTGAATCTGTAATGAAAACTTGGCCTGACATTCATTTTTCGCGTTTTTAGTTATTGATCCAACAAATCAAATAAAGAGTACAACCTGTTGCATATTCATTTATTGTAATTCTGACAGATTAAGCAAATACACCCAGGCCTTGTTTTTCACAATTTTTACGAACCTGACCTACGTTCTCGATTATTGTACCATGAGTACAAGTACTTAAAATATTTTTTTGAAAAATTTTGTCCTTTGAAATTTTTGTTCCTTTAAAAGGTCAAGAGGAAACGAAAAATCTTAAGGGCCATTTTACTCCAATTTTCCTATAGTTTCACACGTATATAGTTCTGTTCATATTTAATTTTGATTGTCGGACGGTGTAATGCATGTTTCCGAAGATTATGTATGTACTTGGGCAAGCATATAATGTAATGCTTGGTGTGTGTGTGGAGAGAAAAATTCTTCGAAAGATCAACGTATGAACCACGATGGTATAGGATGAATGCACTAAAAAGCGTATGTATACGTGGTGGAACACGCAGAACGTGAAGTCCAAGGATCTGATGGATTAAACAAGTTGGAGGAAAGTTAAAAATTATGATATTCAAAATTGGGAAAGAAAAACAACAAATGGAGAGGAGTGGAAATATGTTCTCAGTCAGAATATGGTCGGGTAGGATCAGAAGAATATGTCAACTTCATACTTCACTTTGAAGACCTTTATCGATATAGAGGTGGGCTTCAATAATGTAAAGCTTGAATATATCCATAACGATCTTAGCAACACAGGAATTTCCTCCATCCTAGTGGCATGGATTGATGAGATACTGAAAAGCTCAAATATCAATTCCCTCATAGAAGCGAGTTCCATGAGGTAAACTGTTCTCTCACTCCTTCTATGCCCTCTGGTAATAAACGTAATGTTTGTATGTTTCGACCAGCTAAGGTGGTGTGCTTTACGCTGATGATGAAGTAGGGTTTAAATTAATTTTTATCAACCTTGTCTGACCTTTTGCAAGATGCTCTGGTACAATTGTCTGACTGGCCTAGATATTGGCAAAAGTTGTGGGCTCAGACCACATCTTAACCTACTGTCCAAACTATCAAGCTGCTATGAACGTGATCCTGTATCTCCAACCTCTGGATATCATGGTACAGTTACAAGCGGCGAGAATTACTTTTCGACGTCGAGAGTCAGGAACGTCACGGGTTTTACATGTTAGACATTCGAAGTTCATAAAGATAATTGATAGTAAGCTTGAATCGGTAGCGGTAGGGTCATTCAAGCTGAGCTTCTTGCTATCAAAAAACAACAGAGTGTTACAGGACCTGTGACTATATACATATGTCCATAGGCTCTCAAGTCATGGACCATAAACTCACGAGCTATCCTTGACTAGAGAAAGGCCCTGTAGATATTGCATGGTTAAACGTTGCTGAGTACCAAGACATTGTAATAAATGGGAAACCAAATATCAGGTAAACAAGATCGTGGTGTCACTATGTCGATCAATTCGCAAATTGAAGAATCTGTTAAGTCACAGATGTGCTACTAACTCGTGGAACTTCTGACATATATACCTTGGGGAGGATCGCCGCATATGGTTTATGGAACCTGAAACCTGTGTATCCAAAACAGTCTAGCCTGCGATCTCCCAACGTAGAACCATTTCCCTTCTCTCGCTCCATAAGTTGGCGATGGAGATTGCGGCAGGGCTTATTACGGGTCACTGTAGAGTTAGGTCTCCAACTTAATAATACAATAATACACCGAATACTGGGTAGATAAGAGCTAGGTACTCTCTTGTAAGACTAGATCAGACTAAATTTGCCAAAATCGTATTATGGCTTGGCAAAAACACCTAACTTCTTTTATCTATTCGTCGTCGGAATACGAAACGCCCCCGCAGTCTTCCCAACAACAACGTACCGCCGATGAATAGCTGTGCCTGGCGTTATATGCCCAATATTAGTTCGCTTTTAGAGGGCAATAACCGTCTGGTGCTAGGGGATTTCAATGCTCATCACGAGTTTTGCCATTCCGTCCTAGGTAATGACCAGAGGGGTACAGCGCTGGCCGAGCAAATTGATAGCTCCACGTTTTGCACGGTGAACAAAGACGCTCCTACGAGGATTAGAGGAGACTGCCACAGATCGCCAGATATCACCATTGTGGCAACAGGTCTGATAAATGACGTATCCTGGCAATCAGTCATTTCCCTTAACTCAGACCACCTCCCTATCATCGTCTCCGTGAACAGACCACCCGATTTCATAACCTCTGAACGCCGTACTTTCCTGAACCATGGGAAAGCCGATTGGCAAGGGTTCAGAGAATTTACGCTTCAGAGAATTGCTCACTCACTCAGATGCTGAGGTAGCTGAGAAAACTTTCCGGGACATCATCACTGCAGCAGCCGCTCGTTACATACCTACCGTTCTAAGTAAGTAATAATATATTATTTTGGTGCTATTCCCAGTGCGTCGCATTTCCTTCCAGTATGTATTGATGACTTTTTTCTCAAAATTAATCTCCTGTTGCATGAATGAATGGTCTTTTGCCTATTAAGGTATAAAATTCAGTTTAAATATTAAAAACCCCTCCGCACAAAACACTTTGAAATGATTTTTATATTTATACCTTCCACCATAATATGGAGGGTATAATTAAATTTGTCATTCTGTTTGTGACACATCGAAATATTCGTCGGAGACCCTATTAAGTATATATTATGCCTGTTCCAGAACCTGCAAGAATCTACAATTTCTTACTACGATAACACATTTTCCTTTATGTTATCGAAAACAAGTAAAAACGTATCAGTTGGTTTTGCCGACAGAGATATACCCTCAGCCTATGTGAATTGAAACTTTCTTCCCGGATAGATCGAATGTATTTAAGGTCTTTTCAGAATTTTGTGGCCCTTTTGGGAATTGTGATTAAAGTTCAAAAATTTTGCGAAGGGGGTACTTAAAGGAATAAACCGACATAGTCCATTACGGATGTGTATCTTATTTTGAGAGTCATATCTTTTCGATAGATATCGCGCCCAATAGTCATTTCAGTGGGTTGTTCGTATAACTTTTGGACCTGTATGCCAGGAAGCATGGACTTGTCCACGTAAAATATAATATTGCTGTAGATACGACCACAACGAACAGCATCGGTATAAAAAGGATCTTCGTACAAAACCTAAACAGCACTTAGACACAAATGTTGAACTTTTGTGGGGGAGGTTCCCTATGGAGAGACCCGATATGGGCCATTTTAGAAGTTAAACTAAATTTGGACAAAATATTAGGAGATCCAAAGTTTGGACCAAATTGGTTGCCCCGTTCAAGGGACATCGTGCATACCATTTTAGTGAGATTTTTTAAATATTGGGGGAAGTACCGGAAGTTGTGGACTGGCATTGTCAATCTCCGAACTGAAACTAGGTTTGGACAAAATATGACGAAGCCCAAATTTTGGACCAAATCGGTTGATCAGTTCGAGAGTTATCGTGCTCTCCAGCCACTATATATGGAGCCATAAGGGTTTTGTAACACCTTTCGGGTTTTTTCTCAAGAAGTATGGGCTTGCACCTGAAAAAAAAAAAACGTATACCGTCGTAATGGAGGCAGCGAATGCAAGTTGCTTCAACAAAAATCAAAGTGATTCGAGAGCAGGTCTTAAACTGAACCTTTCCGAAATTTTGTGTGGGAGGTACCCGAAGGAATGGACCGGTAGAGTCCATATTGAAACCTCATCTATGTCTGATAGAAATTTCACGATGTGTAAAGTATGGACCAAATCGGTTACTACCTTTAAGAGTTATCTTTCGCACAACCTCCTAGATTAAGGAGACTAGAACACTCTAGGTAGCAGCGGGCACACATAAATACGGGATAGTAACGGCTGGGAGTCTGAGTAGTTATAAATCATTCCGCGAGTTAGGTCTTCAGTGTAATGTAAAGAGTAAAGAAGTAACCAGAATAGAGTAAAGCTGTGTGCTTACTAGTTACTAGAGATAAGCTTTGCGCCAGTAGAGAGTTAAAGTCCTGCGTGAATAACTGAAGTGATTAATGTCAATAAAGCATTGTAGAATCATAATCCAAAACGAACACTGTTGGTACAAATCGTATCGGGGTATAGAACTGGATTAAGTTAACCCATAATTCCGTAATAATATATTCTTGATCAGCATAAAATTTTAAGTTGATATAACCATGATCCGTCCGTCCGTCTGCTGACATCAAGATACAGATCGCAATATTTGAGATAGGACTTGATAATTTGGTATAGAAGTTTCTATTGCTCCTAGGATATTTGTTTCTGAAAATGGGCTATATTGGTCCACGTTTTGATATAGCCCCCTTAGAACGGAACTTCCCGATTTTCTGTATTGTAAAGCTTTTGGCCTCAATATCCCACCGAAAAGAATAAAATTTGGTATTTGGTCTTCGTTGGGGGTAAAGAACTTTCAAGCAGAAACTTGTCGGCATAGGTCAACGTCTTCATATAGCCCCGTAGAACGGTACCTTCCGATTTTCGGTATTTTAAAGGTTGTGTCCATACTATCGCACCGACATGGCTGAAATTTGCCATTTAGTCTTGGTTGGGAGTTTAAAACTTTCCATCTGAAATTTGTCGCTATAGGTCAACGTTTTCATATAGCCCCCACAGAACGGTCCCGCTCGATTTTCGGTATTTTAAAGGTTGTGACCTCACTATTGCTCCGAAACAGATGAAATTTGGTATTTAGTCTTCGTCGGTAGTATAAAACATTTCACCTTAAATTTGTCGGTATAACTTCACGTCTTCATATAGCCCCCATAGAACGGTACCTCCCGATTTTTGGCTGAGATTTGATATTTCTTCTTCACCTTTCGTTTCACCTGAAAATTCTCGATATAGCTTCACGTCTTCATGTAGCCTCCATAGGACGGTACCTCCCAATTTTTGGTATTGTGAAGGCTGTGACCTCACTATAGCTCCGAAATGGCTGAAATTTTTTATTTGGTTGGAGTATAAATCTTTCCACCTGAAATTTTGTCAGTATAGGTCCACTTCTTGATATAGGCCCCATTGAACGCTACCCGATTTTCGGTAGTTTAAAGGTTGTAGCCTCATTAGGCTTTTAGTCTTCGCTAGGATTACAAAAAATTTAAGAAGTACAAAACGTCACTTGCAAAAATCAGGTCAGATCAGGTCAGGTTTGAGTCAAACCCCTATGAACCGGTGTTGCTCAATTTTATGTATTTCGAAGGTTTTTTTGCTATATTTACGAACTGAGAAAGATTCCATGTTTTGGAAATAACAACCATGACGCCCCATGTGAGCTTTTTTTAAAAGGTTTTGCTATATCTCCTCCTGAAATGGATTTAACTACGTATTTTGGAATCTCATTGGGGGTTAGGCAGAAATATAAAGGGATTTTCCAAGGAACGAGCATTAAGGTGCAGTAAGAGCTTAGTACATTAATAAACGAAATTAAATTAATTATTTCTATTCACTTCAATATAGTTCGTTGTGGAGGGCATAACAAGTTCACGCCGGCCGAATTTAACGCCGTTCTTACTTGTTGCCTTTTTCTTCATCACGGATGCTTTTACGCTAAACTCGTAGTTTATGATAAATAATAAATTTCATTTTCTAAAGACAGGTTTCTGGAGGTACGTATGAGTGACCATGATAATTTACGCACATATTTCGTAGCCAAAACGCATTTCCTCCCCACCACATCGCATCACATAACATACATATCTTGTTGCCTAATTTAAAACTTAACGGGAAGATAGTTTTAATGGGTCTGTCTGTCAAACAGCTCCACTTCCAACAAACGGCAGCATTACAATTTGCATTGGCAATATACCAAGCAAGGAAAAAAGAAAATACCAGCTAACACAGAAATATAAACATACATAGCAATTTACATACATATGTACATGCCTACATACATACATATATTAAAATTTGCTTCCGATGCATACGAAATTATCAAAACAAAACTAAAACAAAAAAGCAAAACTACTAATGCCGGTAAAACATATAACGATATCTAAAGAAGAAGAAAAACAAAACAACAGCTACAACGAACAGCCGAATCAAAACAGAAAATCTTTTTTAACAAAACATAAATCGTTAGCATTTTGTGAGGTGTTTTTTCTTTTTTCTTAACATTTATTTGTTGGCTGTTGTTGCTGTATGTCTTAGTTCCTCTCAAATGTGTCTATAGGCCATTAATAAGGCAGAGGAGTGTTGAATCATCTGCTGACAATGGCTGGTAGCCGCTGTGCCACATTGGTATGCATGCCACAAGGAGCAATACTAGTGTTAGCTGATGGAATCAAGACAGTCACATTAGGCCAAGCATGCCATTTATGAAGTACATGGAGAAAATAGGGTAGATTGGAAAATATTGAAAACTCAGGGTAATTTTTTTTTAAATGTGTAGGTGTGTGAAACAACCCAATAAAAAACTCATTACAAATCGAATTACTAACCCATTATTTTAACAAGGACATCTAACCAGAAATAAGTAGTTATTAGTCATATCATGGGTTCCTTTTTGGAGGCCTCTGGTATCCAAGTATGGATCTTCCGCCTGTTTGCATGGACAACGTGATTTCAAGATTCTTAAAGGTGGTCCTGAAAAACCACATTGTTTTAACTAATTTATTATTTTCTCTACGTGCACCTAAACATAATCTTTTTACTATATAATGTAATGTTTTCTATATTTCTCTATTCCCCACAAGTGTATGAATGAATATATATTCATGTATAGCTGCCTGTGTCATTTGTACTGACTTCCTATTTTCACTTTCAGCCGCCAAAAAAAGCCACCACCAATTGTTGACGTTTGTTTTGTTTTCATTTTCATTACGTTTTACAGTTATTGACACAAATTGTCCGTGGCTAGATGACGGTCACAGTGACAATAAAATTGATAAGGAATCCAAGCGATGCAGCCAACAAACAAAAACATTTTCAAACTGCAAGAAACACTAACGTCAATTATCTCATATCTAACACTGCAACATTTTGGGCGTTACTGTCTTCGCGGACAGGTTAAAGTTAGAGTTCGAGGCTAAATTGCACAGATCTTTCATAGCTAGCTCTATGGCAGAGGTAGGTAGTAAAGTAAGTCATTACAATGTTCATTTCAACATTGTTTTTGGTAGAATAATGAAAGACCAATTAAATACCCAAAACCAATGCTTTTATTTAAGATTTTTATACGAATGTAGGAAGTTATACCGTGCTAATGCCAATAAAACTAGTTAATAGAAATACACATTTTTTAAGGGGGAGTATAACTTACCTCAGATGATGAAAGTTGTTAAAATATATTGATAAGAAGATCACCTGAAAATAAGAAAGAAACATTCGTCATGAATTTGATAATAGAAAAATTTAGCAGACTCATATACCCTACGCCATTACGTGAGTAAAGTATTATAAGTTGTTTTTTATACCCTCAGTCTTTAGACTAATTAGGGTATATACATTAGAGTGACCCAAAAAAACATATTTTTTGGATTTCCTACCCTCTACCCCCTATTTTTTCATTTAATCCAAAAACCTTATATATGAAATTTTATGGGGATCGGTTAAGGTTAACCCGTGCCAACCTAGGGATTTGTGTTTCCAGAGTAATATGTATGGGGCCAAAGGTGCATTTTAACGAAAATTCTATATAATGGTCATATCGATAAAAAATTTTAAAAATCGAATCCTACAAAAAATTTTGAAAATCGGATCAGATTTTGGTATAGCTATATAGAAAACAAAAATCGCTAGATTGGCACCGTTTAATTTACAATATACAAAAAGAGAATTTTTGTGTTTTTTTGGTCGCTCTAATATATACGACCAAAATGTGCCTCATCGAAATGATGGTTCTAGACCACAAGCATGTTTGGACAAACTCCTTTCAGACAATTTGTAGCCGATTTAGCCATGTCCGTCCATCTGTGTGTCTGTCTGGCTAGCTGGAGCGCACTATAACTCTCGAACGGATCAACCGATTCGGTCCAAAATTTGGTTTTCGTAATATTTTTTCCAAATTTAGTACTTCGCCCACAAAAGTTCAAAACTTACCGCAAAAATGTTGCACATGATAACTCTCGAAGACAGTTATCAATCGAGCCCTTACTTTGCACGTCATTATATTTCTTCGAGAGATAGATTTGGTTTGAATATGGGCTATATCGGTCCATTCCTTCGGGTGCCTCCCACACAAGATTTCGGAAGAGTGCAGTTTAAGGCCTGCTCTCCAATCGCTTTGATTCTTTTTGTAACTATGTACTTGTATTCGATGTCCCATTTAGGACAGTAAAATTTTTTTTCAGGAGCAAGTCCATGTAATAAGCACAAACATCCCAGAAGGGACAAATGAGATTTCTCTCATATCAATGAGTGCACCACGATTCATATTAGCTCAATGATATGGGACCTACTGTTTATCGCCGAGTCCGAACGGCGTGTCTTATGACACCAGTTGTAGAGAAGTTCTACATGACTGAAATACTCAGGATATGCCGGCAAAATTACTGATACTCCTCAGTTGCCACCGTTGAAAATTTTTGATGTTGCCTGGACAGGGATCGAACCCACGACCTTCAGCGTGCAAGGCGGGTGTGCATACCGTTGCACCACGGTGGCATCCAAGTAGCAAGTCCATACTTTGTGGAAAAATAGTCAGAAAGCTGTAAAAACCCACCACGGTGCTCTTGAATCAAATTTAAATGGAAGGTGCTTACACCTGGGAAATTTTTGCGGATTCTGAAACTACAATGTTCATAGATGAGAAAAATCAAAAAACTAAAAAAATCGCCGGATCGCTTTTTAAATAAATCGCGATTCAAGTTGAGATTTTTAGGGGTTGTTTAGGTTTTTGCGATTTTGCTTGGAAACCGCAAGTCCTATCAAAATGGGAATAAAGAAAATGTTGTAGCTATCAAAATTCTTTACAAAAATTGGTCTTAATGATATTTTCGTAGGTTTTACAACTTTTGAGATATACAAGTTGAAATTGGGACAATTCAAATACAATTAAATTCTGTATCGTCTCCTTATAAAACAATGTCATGACTGCAATTTCCCAACTTCAACTTATATATCTAAAAAATGGTACAACCTAGGAAAAATTACATAAGCCAGTCTTGTAGAGAATTTTCACAGCTATAAGGTTTTCTAAGGTCCCATGCCGGTAGGACTTGCCGTATTCAAGCAAAATCGCGAAACCCTAACAAAAAAATCTAAAAATGTAAACTGAGCTTCTTTATCTCAAAAATGGTACAGCCTGAGAACAAATCATAAACGTCAATCCTGTAGGGAATTTTCACAGCAACAACATTTTCTTTAGCTCCATATCGATTGGACTTGCGGTTTACAAGCAAAATCGTGAAAATCTAAAAAACACCTAAAATGTGAATTTTGACCGCGATTCATTTAAAAATCCCCACAGCGATTTTTTCTTGTTTTTGGATTTTTCTCATCTATGAACATTGCTGTTTCAGAACTCAGAAAAACTTCCCCTGTGTAAGCGGTTTTCATTAAAAGTTAGTTAAGGCGCACTCTTCATGATATTGTTTTATAAGGGGGCGATACAGTCAGTGTATTGTCCCAATTTGAACTTCAATATCTCAAAATGGTAAAACCTACGATATTACCGTAAAGGTCATTCTTGTATAGCATTTTCATAGCTACATCATTATCTTCAGTCTCATTTTGATAGAACTTGCGGTTTCTAAGCAAAATCGTAAAAACCTAAACAACCCCTAAAAATGTAAACTTGAATCGCGATTTATTTAAAAAGCGCTCCGGCGATTTTTTTAGTTCTTTGATTGATCTATGAACATTGTAGTTTCAGAATCCGCAAAAACTTCCCAGGTGTAAGCACCTTCCATTTAAATTTGATTCAAGAGCACCGTGCCACATGAGCACGATACTTTCGAACGGAATAACCGGTTGGATCAACATTTTGAATATACTAATATCTTAACAAAACTTAGTAGGAATAAAACTTACCGTAGTATTTGTGAACATTGAAAAAATGGGATTACCAAGCAAGACTATAGGAAAAGTTTGGAGTTTCAATTAACTGACATAATTTCGCATATACATTTATCTAATGAAGTGCGATATATATATACTAGTTTCCAAGCTTTGCCTTCGTCTGCCACAACAACAACATCCTAATACACCTGAAGATCGGCTTTACCACCCGTGAAACGTAGTGTAATGGTTGGATGCGTGGGACTTCGGTAGACTCCTAATTTTTCAATGTATCTCTAAAGGCCTTACAGCTCAACTCGAAAGAGAATCAATTAAATATCACTATAAATGGCCTTCGCCTTAATAAGGCAAAAATAAAAAATAATTTCAGCATGAGCCAGGCTGGGATTCGAACCTGGGTCTCCGACAACTGAGTGTCAAGGTTGCCGGCGTCTTAGCGTTCTAAGCCACCATCAACTTGTCAAAACTTTAGTAGACAATAATTGATGATCAAATCAAAAAATAAAATCTTCTGATATAGAAGAGCAATTACTAATGATGTAGGAATAAAACTTACCGTAGTATTTGTGAACATTGAAAAAATGGGATTACCAAGCAAGACTATAGGAAAAGTTTGGAGTTTCAATTAACTGACATAATTTCGCATATACATTTATCTAATGAAGTGCGATATATATACTAGTTTCCAAGCTTTGCCTTCGTCTGCCACAACAACAACATCCTAATACACCTGAAGATCGGCTTTACCATCCGTGAAACGTAGTGTAATGGTTGGATGCGTGGCACTTCGGTAGACTCCTAATTTTTCAATGTATATCTAAAGGCCTTACAGCTCAACTCGAAAGAGAATTAATTAAATATCACTATAAATGGCCTTCGCCTTAATAAGGCAAAAATAATAAAAAAAAAACTTAGTTTATGTTCGAAGATGGGCTATATGGTTTCACTCCTTCGGGTACCTTCCCCACAAAAAGTAAAAAATCTTAGCTTAAATGGTGCGTAAGATATCTCATGAAGGGAATAACCAATATGGTCCGTCGTAATTTGGATGGCTGTCCAAAAATCGTTTTGAAATTTTTACCTAAGCTATCCCTGGTAATTTTTATGGAAGGAACCCTTGGATATCGGTATGCCCATATATGTCTCAATTTATACAGGCTGAGAGTATATCTCTTTTTGTGTCTTAATTGACAATATTAACCTATGTCGGTCATTCCCTTCCAGAGTTGTTATGCGAATCATTATGCGAACCGCTATGACCCATGTTCGAACATGATCTAATTACAACTTAGTTATATGGGTGGAATATCTAAACATGAATGTATATTATCGGCCTCATACTAACAAAAGTCAGTACCCCTGGGCCAACCTGGCTAAGGAGAATAACAAAAACCGTGGAAGTTGACAGCATCAGATTTATACCAATACACAAGAACAGGCCAATTCACGACAAACCGATCATATTATGATATATGGCAAGCATTTATCAAATGTTGTGGAGCTATCAACCATCGATTTGTAAAGATAACATTGGATCATAACTTTGTTGCACCAAAGTTTCTCAACCGATTGAACGTTACGATTAAAATTCGAACTTCGAATTCTTCGATCCGATAACATATCAGCCGCAAAATTGATACTTGAACCAGAAACATCTATCAACGAGAAGAATTCGGCATATAAGAAGGAGAGAGGAGAAACGTCTTTTCCGCAAGAAAAAAAAAGTGAAATGGAAAAGCGGAAGTGTGAAAAATCAATATGTACAGGAGCCAGGATGATGTCCGAAAATTCTACCAAAGAGTGAAAGATCAAGCAGGTACATTCCCAGAAGATGGTATTTAATGTGTATTGGAAATTATGCCGATTCTTTCATATTCCATTTCAAAAAAAAAAAAAAATAAATTTTTCTTTTCACGCTATATCAATGAGTTTTGGTACATAGTGTAAGAAGAAGTTCCACAGTACAAATCCGCTCGCGAGCAAATTTTTGGTTGTTGCGGAGAAAAGTTATCGCGGTTTTACTTCTGCTTTTGAGAAAAAATTATTAAAAAAACGCTAAACATTTTAATGGGCACAATTGTCAATAAAAAGTTATCGCGAAGGGACGTCATTGAGTAGATTGCATAATATTTGTAAAATGTTATTCAACATTCGCGGAATTTACAAAAAATGACAACATTTTAAATACAATCCTACTTTTTTTTAAAAAACATACGTCCATGTACCTGTCAAAAATTACAAAAAAAAAATTAGATTTTAATCTGAACTTCACGGGAAGCCAAATGAGACCAAAATTATAATGATCGGGATAACAGTTAGGATGTTATAGCCAAAATAAGCATATGGCGAAAAACAAAAATTTTTTACAATCGATGAATCCGAGTTTCACCCATTCAGAATTCGCGAACTGTTAACATATTCTATATAGTATGATATACATTCTTTAAACTGAAGTGTTTTAGGAGGATTCCCATAAGGTCGACCATTAAAATTAATTTACGTGGAAGCTGTGTTGGCATCAATGTAGAAAAATAGGTAAAAATGGGTTGAAGCCAACAAGTTTTTTTATGCTCCCTTCCGATTTTAGGCTTAACCTTACATTTTATAGACATATGCCCAAAGAAAGACTCAAAGAATACTTCATGGGCAATATGATACTAGTGCATCATTTTTCGATATATCCACTGCATCCACCTAAAATTGATGCTGACATTTTGAAGCCGGAATTTCGGGGTTTTTTGAATTATTTTAATAATTCGGACGCGCAACAAGATAATATTCAAAACTCACATTAGGATTATAAAACTCGTGATTCTACGTCGTTTAATGCATATCTCATGAGTGTGCTCCTTACAGCATCCTAGTAATTGGAGTCTAAAGGCCAATATTTGATGCGTGATTTTTTTTAAAAATCATATTTTTTGCGTTTAAAATTTACAAGTGGCATTCAATTTCCTTTGTACCCCGCGTGAATTTAGTTTTTTTACGCGACGGATCTAATGAGACCTTCCGCGATCGAATCCATCCACTAAAACCGCGGATATAGATACCCTGAAAATAGGAAAAGCAGCAAAAAATTATTTCGACAAATCCGCGTACTAAACCGCGATTTTCTTGAAATTTTTTACGTAAATGGAATCCTTTATACGCGATTATAATATTTGCGAAAACGCGTGTCATAAATTACAGAGATTCGCGTGTAATATGGGTTTTTCACCAAAAATAGAATGTGGTGGCACATCCGCGGTTCTTGAAGAATCTAATTAAAATTGGTATATTTGGACGTATTTTTGATAGGCGCTGACGAAACCGGATGCGCATCAAAATCGTATGCACATTGCGCGACTTTTACCAACTTTAAGGTTTTTTGCAGTGTATGATGCAATTGGCGGCACACAATGGCCCCTGAGTGTAACATCGAAATATGCATAAATTTTGAAAGAGATTGATTCGCTGTATCCAAAAACGGATGCGCATCAACCGACTTTAACTAATTCGCGAATTACAGGCTTTTTAATTATAATATTAATTAAATGATTGTAATTTCAATATTACTCTTAATTTCCTACCCTTATAAGTTATCACAGTAATCAGTTAAACTCTCGCGATGGTAAACCATATTTTTTGATGAAGTTTTAACAGTATACATTCATTATTCTATGGGATTTTAGCAAAATAGTTGGAGAACTCCCAAATATTTTTTTCTAATTTTTAGAATCAAAACAAAAAAATATTTGCAACAATATTTTCCAACAATAAGTTTTTCTCTTTTGTTGTTGCTATAATATGCAATTTATGTACCCAATCTCTATAAATTTGGTATCATATTTTTCTACGCATTGTCTAGATTCCGCATATATTCTTTAATTTATTTTTTGAGGGTTTGTACGGATTCTGGGACAGGATAATTTGGATTTACTTCAAAATTTTTTTTTATTATTTGTTGACTTTCCGCGAAAATAATAATAAATTTAATAACTATTTAAACATCTACGAATAGATATGGACTGCTGTTAACGATTTATGCATACATTTTCTCATAACAACAAAAAAGATATTTTTAAATATTTTTTCTTTATATGAGAATAAAAACCGCTATAACTTTTGCGCGCATTGGCCAATTTCGTGAACGCGAGCAGATTTGAAACCGGTTTTTTTCCTTTACCTCTGTACCAAAAATCGTAGATGTGCTCGTAAAAAAATTTTTTAATTTTTTTCAAATGGAATTGTAAAGGAATTTTGTTATTCGCCATATATGTATGTGGGTAACGAAAAATAAATTTTGGTTTGATAAATCGTTTTCACATGAATTCTAGAGTTGAACGTATTGGAAAAACTCTGTAGGAGTACTTCTTTTATTTTTCTTGAAACTCCCAAGAAAATGGGCGGATTTTGCTTTATCTCATACATTCACATAGAAGGTTTCCCATTGAGGAAAGTTAGCGGACTACTGAATTTGAATATAGTCGGATAATATTCAGGGGTCAAAATGGGCAAAAAACATATGTGGGGAAAAATACAATGTTTTATTCTTATGTGAATGTATTCGCTTCTAGTAGGGGTATTCCAAAAGCAAACCCTGTCAATGAATGAATAGAATATCACCTTTACATTGATGCAAAGTAGGTTGGCGTAGATGGTCGAACAACGGAGATATCACAATAGTCGCTGATCCAACCCAAGTCTTCATGTTTGGGATTTCAATTGTAATGACGAATATCTCAGCTTTGGCTGGTGGCCTTCTAAAACCAAAGCCTTACAATGAAAGTAGGAAATCTCACCTTCACGATGATATAAAGTAGGTTGGCGTATGTGGTCAAACAAAGGAAATATCGCAATAGTCGGTAATGCATTCCATTTTCCATTTTTTGTAATCATGTTACGGATCGCAATTTTGATCATATCGTCACGAAATGGGGTGTTGATAAGGGTCGCAGAGGGGAAGAGGCCTATTGATTTTGTTGATGGTCGGAACCGGACTATATACTTCTGAAACTATAGGAAAAATTTAGTAAAATGGCCCTTAAAATTTTTCCTTTTCTCATCCTGCTGACCTTTTAAAGGGCATTCAAATGTCAAAGGAAAAAATTTTTCAAAAAAAATATTTTAAATGCTTGTACTCATCGCGCGATACTGTTGTTGGTGTTATATTAACGAGGAGAATATTGTCTTTATATAATAATATTCATTTCTTACATTTAAGGATAACAAGGAATTTAAAAACGCCCTTGAAAAATTAAATACTAACAAATCCTTTGAAAACATCATGCAATTTTTTCAAAAAAATATATGTTAATATTCTTTATACCCTCAGCCTTTAGGCTATGAAGGGTATATCACGAATATTGTCAATTATTTCATATTCCATTTCAGAAAAAAAGGATAAATTTTTTTCGCGCTACATCAACGATTTTTGATATGTAGGTTAAGAAAAAATTCCCAGTACGAATCTGGTCGCGAGCCAATTTTTGGTTGTTGCGGACAAAAGTTATGGCGCTTTTATTTCGCTTTTTAAGAAAGAAAATATTATAAAAACGCTAATTATTTTAATGAGCACAATTGTTACAAAAAGGTTCTCTCGAAGTGACTTCAGCGAGTAGATTGAATAATGCCTGCAAAATGTTACACAGAATTCGCGGAATGTACATAAAATTGATAAATTATTGAATATATTTCAACTTTTTTCAAAATTAAGGCCCATTTAGTGGTCATAAAATTACATAAAAATTGTTGTGGATCAAAACTTCACGGCGAATCAAATGAGACTACAATCATAGAGATTGGTGTTATAGTTTCGATGTTACAGCCAAAATAAGCACATATTTTGGTCAAAAAATATTTTTTTGTTTGAAAAAATATTTTTTCACATGCATTATATAGTAGAAAATATTGTAAAAATCTATAGGAATACTTCCTTCATTTTGTTAAATCTCCCAATAAAATAGACGGATTTTGCTTTATTGACATTCATATTAAAGCTTTCCCATTAGGGAAGGTAATTGGGTTGATGAGGATATATCTCAAAGCTTCTGAAATGGAAATAGAGGTCAAATAACCCATTTTAATTTATATGCATTTTAAAATCCGTGTAAATCGCGTAATTATCAAAATCATTTTGTCCGCATGTGATTTTCATGTACAGCAAGACCATATCTATTAAATTGTATATATTTTTAATAATAAAATAATTTCGACTCTAAGATGTAGCATCGGCTGTATCTTAGCATTAAAAAACCTATAAAATATCGCTAATTTGCGCAAAGTGCATACAATTTTTGTCCGCATCCGATTTCAGTGTCCACCATGAAAATCTACATCGATATATGTATATCTATTTGAGGGCGATCAATCAAGAACCGTGGATGTAGCATCACACACTATTTTTTGGGATAAAATGAATGTAGCTTCCTTATCAGTGAAGTTTTCAAATCTCTGTTTCCGCTAAAACGAAGATGCTGCGCTTGTTTTTTCATTGCAGTGGAAACGATCCGCAGAAAACGCGATAAAATACGCGATATTTTCAAAAACAATTTTAGGTGATTTTTCTACTTTGGAATTTCTCGTAACTCGCGTTTTAGTAGATGGATTTTCACGAGGAATGATTTATTGGATCCGGAACGTAAAAAACTAAAATGTGCAATGGAGTACGAGGTATTCTAGGGACAATTGCAAATATTAGACCCTAAAAATATGATTTTTAGAAAAATGTTCACACAAAATTTCCGCATTTGGATGCAGATTTCTATGAAGCTGTGCAGACTACATTCACAATATACGTATCAAATAACTCAGAATCGCAAGTACTACAATCCTATATATCATTTTTTGAAAAACATGTTTGCGGAATGAAATTAGAAGAACATTTCAAAAAACACTGTAAATCTGGCTTCAAAATGTCAGCATCATTTAATGGTAGAAGCAGTTCAAAT
Organism: Musca autumnalis; assembly: GCF_047663935.1. Taxonomy (NCBI): domain Eukaryota; kingdom Metazoa; phylum Arthropoda; class Insecta; order Diptera; family Muscidae; genus Musca; species Musca autumnalis. Next base: position 106,574,419 of record NW_027411644.1, read on the forward strand.
GTTGAAAAGTAATACATTAGTGAGATGATCCTTATTTAGTTTTTTGCTTCTACTTTTACTTTAACAGGTAAATCGAGAGAAGTGTGGTTTACTCAGAAATCGAGAGAAAACAAAAAAAGACATGGTGGCTTCAACCCATTTTTACCCATTTTTTAACATAAATATAGCCACAGCTTCCACGCAAATTATCTTTTAATGCCAATATTTTTTGCCACGTCCAAAAACATTTCATTTTATCCAAAAATATTTAATTTGTTTAATATACAATCACTAGTCGCGTTTTCTAAAAGGGTAAACCTTGGCTTCAGCTATGTTAAATTTTCAAAAATATTGGTGATATACACTTTCATACGGGCAAAATGTGCCTCATCGAAATAATGGTTTTAGACCCCAAGTATGTTTGGACAAAATTTGTTTCAGACAATTTGGAGTCGATTGAGCAATGTCCGTCCGTCTGTCTGTCTGTCTGGCTGGCTGGAGCGCACGATAACTCTCGAACGGATAAACTGATTCGGTTCAAATTTTGGCTTTCGTAATATTTTACCCAAATTTAGTTTAAGTTCGAAGATGGGCTATATCGGTCCACTCCTTCCGGTACCTCCCCCACAAAAGTTCGAAAATGTTCGGAAAATTTGTGCGCACGATAACTCTTGAAGGGAGTAACCGATTTGGTCCATACTTTGCCCATCGTGGAGCGTGTACCAGACTTAGATAAGGTTTCAATATGGACTCAATCGGCCCACTCCTTGGGGTACCTCCCACACAAAATTTCGGAAAAGTTCAGTTTAGGGCCAGCTCTCGAATCGCTTTGATTTTTGTTTTAGCAGCTTGTATTCACTGCCCTCCATACGACGGTACAAGTTTCAGCAGGGGCAAAACCATACTTCCCGAGAGAATAGCCTGAAAGTTGCAAAAAAACCCTATGACACCGTGTGAGGTGGTTGAAGCGCAAGATAACTCTCGAACGGAACTGCCGATTCGGTCCAAAATTTGGCCTTAGTAATATTTTGTCCAAACATAGTTTAAGTTTGAAGATAAGCCATATCGGTCCACTCTTTCAGGTACCTCCCCCACAACAGTTCAAAAATGTTCGGAAAAATTGTTCGTACGGTAACTCTTGAAGGTAGTTGCCAAATTGGTCTATACTTTACACATCCTAATACATCTACCAGATATAGATCATGTTCAAATATGGACTATATTTGTCCACTCCATCCCGTACCTCCCACACAAAATTTCGGATAAGTTCACTTTAAGACCTGCTATGGAATCACTTTGATTTTTGTTGAGACAACTTGCATTCGTTGCCTCAATTACGATGGTAAAAGTTTTTTTAGGGGCAAGTCCATACTTCTTGAGCCAACAGCCTGAAGAGTGTAAAAACATCCTAAGGCACCATATCGTCGGTGTCATGCTTAAGTGTTCCATACGCCATTTGCCCGTTTTGAGATAATCGCATTTTAATGTTTTGCGTCACAACTGTGTGGAGCTGACTAAAGCAAATATTTATATCTTTGACTTGAAGTATTAATAATAGTATATAGAAGATATTTGCAAAAATTTCGAGGAACATGTATTAGAATATAAAAGTTATAGAGATTTTTTTAAAAAAAGAATTTTTGTCGATTTGTTCCATATCCGCACTTATGACACAAATGTGAGTATTGTAAATCACATGAAACAAAGTGACAAAAAAATTTTCCATCGTTGCCTCCATAAATTAAATACTTCTAAATCGAAAAATAAAATTCTTCTTGAAATGTGTTTTTCAACTTGTAAGTTTTTAAAATATTAATTTCATAACTGAAAAAATTTATGCTTTTCCGTCGAGGCGTGGATATCTCGGAAAGTAGAGTAGATAGGAGAAAGCCGACTAGAAATTCAGAAAGAGCATACCGGAAAACCCTAGAAACCAGCTGTATCTCAAAAAGTCAAAAATGGCGTATGGAACACTTAAGTATGACACCGACGATATGTTGTGGCTGGAGATCCACTTCCATAACGGTCAATGTCGATCCATTCCTTTTAGTATCTCCTCCGCAAAACTTTTGAACTTTAATCCTAATAAACATTGTTGTCGGTTCAAATATCCAAAATGTTTAAAACCCCCTAAATGCGTATTTTAAAATTTTTTTTTTCAATATACACAGGCTGAGGGTATATCTCTGTCGGCAAAGCCGACTGATACTTTTTTACTTGTTATGTAGTGCAACACTTACCGATATTTCAATATCCTAGCCTTGTAACTTATTTTTCAATAAAAATTCTTCAAAGAAAACAAAACATTTTATTCTATATCAATTTGGGACACGAACAAACCGTATTCTGACACAGCAGCATGATAGAAGACCAAAAATAAGATTACACGTGTCCCGGCGTTTTTCCACATCACTACCACTTTCACGGTTATGGGCCCCCAAAGGTTTGAGGCCTTGTTGTCAAAAGGGATTATTTTGCCAGGCTCATTTCTTCAAAACCGCTAAGACTTTTAATTTGCTCTCGGAGGCAAAGTTGTAGCTCTTGCCTTAAAGAACTTATTCTGAACACATAAAACTCCCCCAAACCACATCTTTCAAAACTAAAGTCTACTGGCTGGTGATCAGCGTATAATATTCAGAAGTCAGAATTGGCAAAAAGCCATGGTACAATCATTACAAGGTAGGCCATAGCAAACAGCTGATTACAATTTGTTTTATTGGTTTGCTTATTCTTTCAACCCAGATAGCATTTAGAAGACTGTTTTTTCAAAAATCACATTGAGGAGTCTTTTTAGAGTCCTTTTGGTGATCAAAAATTGATTAAGTCGCTTGTGTGATTAGAAAGGGACTCGAAAGTGACTCCCTGTAATGATTAAAAAGAGTTCAATTTAAAATACAACAACAAATGTGTAGCAATCACAAATAAATCATTGAGGTGTTTAAAATGTGACAATTTTTTGTTATTTATTGTCACATTTTGATCATCTGGAAGATTGAAAAAAAAGGGTCATACAGGTGTTTGAAAAGTGATTATAATTATGTATACTCTGATCATATTTTGAACAGTTAGGTGATTAAAAACTGATTGCTTTGTTTTATTTTTATTTGGTTGTAAATAAAAAAATAAAATTCTCATATACACTTTCTACAAAATTTTGATATAAATGTAACGTATAATATTAAAGGTACAGACAAACACAACACAACAGGTTTTGCCAAGTGAAATGAAGAAGCAGTATACTAACCACCAAGCAACATAAAGGATAATTAAAAGACATAACAAAGCAGAAAAGACTATAAAACAAAGGAAAGAAACAAAGAAGAATAAAAAGAAAATTTTTTTAATTTATTTCGTCTAACAAAAAGACTCATAAATGACTCCCTAAAGACTCATAAATGATTATAAACATGACTCTAAAAAGACTCGAAAAAGGGTCCGAAATTAATCAACAAAACACCAATAAATGATTGAAATACGACTCGAAAAAGACTCATTTGTGATTTGTTTAGAAGAATCGCCTGGGGTTATGTTTTCCTACCGACAAAGGAGTCATTTATGATCAGAAAATGGGCTCATATTCTAGCTTTTTAATCGTGCAGTCGGATCAAAAAAGACTCGAATTTGATTAAAATTTTCAAAAAATGCTGACTGGGTTAAAATTCAGTCGGAATGAAAATTGTTATTACAGCATTTATTGAAATGAAATTCATCAACATTGTGATGAAGCAAACTTTTGAACATATACAGATGCTGACTCTGTAATATAAACTTGGCCTGACATTCATTTTTCGCGTTATTAGTTAATGATCCAACAAATCAAATAAACAGTACAACCTGTTGCATATTCATTTCTTGTAATTCTGACAGAATAAGCAAATACACCCAGGCCTTGTTTTCACAATTTTTACGAACCTGACCTACCTTCTAGATTATTGTACCATGGGAAAAAACCGTACATATGTGGGGTATTCCAAATAATAGGGGTAATAGGGGTATTCCAAAAACAAATCCTATCAATGGAGGAAGAAAATATCACCTTTACAATGATGCCAAGTAGGTTGGTGGACTATTTTTTTACTTGATTTGTATTGGCAAATATCCGAGCTTTGTTGGGTACATTTCAAAAAAAGTGACCTATAATAATTAAGACATTTTGAGGTTTAAATTGATCTCAATTGCGTTACCAAAAGTTGTCAAATGCTAAAGATATAGAAAAAGACGCTCAGATATACCAATTTCCAATTTGTGGGACAGCCCGATAGTAAGTAAAACTGGAACATTAAAATTAATACCAAATGTGTTGTCATTGATGGCAAAATATCAGAGTTATTGTAAAATGCGCTACGCTATCAAATTTTTATTATTTTTAAATTTTTTATTTTAATTAAAAAAACTCAGCTTCTCTTCTGCAAACCTTGCAATAAGTAGATTGTCGACAATGGTTAAATATAAAATTTTTTATTATTTTGGTTCAGTTAGCTCTAAGTCATTTTGCCAGGGTGGGTGAAAACTTTGGCACAGGTGTAGTGGTGTAGGTTATCACATAGTCGGCACCGTCTCGACTATAGGCTTTGCTTACTTGTTTTTGGGATAAAGTGAATGTAGCTCCCTTATCACTGAAGTTTTTATACCCTCCACCATAAGATGGGGGTTATATTAAGTTTGCCATTCTGTTTGTAACTACTCGAAATAATGATTGTAGACCCCACAAACTATATATGTATATTCTTGATCAGCGTCCAATTCTACATCGATATAGCCATGTCCGTCCGTCGGTCCGCCTGTCCGTCTTTGTAAATCATTCTAGCGTCCGAACGGATTGAAGTAGGTGGATGAAATTTTGGTAGAATCTATTATATGTATTTAGGACTTTTGGTATTGAAAGCGGGCTATGTAGCTCCACGTTTTCGTATAGCTCCCATACAAAGTGACGCGTGACGCGTCGTCGTTTTAAGGAACTTTAAAGATATTTGTCCCATTTTACCACCGAATTGGTTGTAATGTGGTATTTTGTGTCTCCAGAGGCTAAAAAACATTTCTACCACAGTTTGTTTATATAGGTCCACGTTTTGGTATAGCCCCCATATAAAGTACGCGTCACTTTAAGATATTTTGAATGTTTTAGTCTCATTTGACCACAGAATCGGTTGTAACTTTGTATTTTGTGTGTTCCAGGGGCAAAGAAACATTTCTACCATAAAATGTTTATATAGGTCCACGTTTTGATATAGCCCCCATAGGACGATATCTCCCGATTTTCGGTATTTTGAAGGTTTTAGCCTCATTATCACACCGAAATGGCTGAAATTTGGTATTTAGTCTTCTTTGGGTGTATAAATCTTTCACCCAGATATAGGTCCACGCCTTCATATAGCCCACATAGAACGGTTCCTACCGATTTTCGGTATTTTGAAGGTTGTGGCCACATTAATCCACCGAAATGGCTGAAATTTGGTATTTGGTTTTCATTTGGGGTACTAAACGTTCCATATGAAATTTGTTATATAACCCCAAAGAACTTACCTCCCGATTTTCGGTGCTTTGAAAACTATAACTGAATTTCTCATAATTTTGAAAATAATTATTGAACAAAACAAAAAAACATTATATTTTTGAAAATTATGAGATATTCAGTTATAGTTTTTTTAAGGGGGTTTTCAGACTTAAACCACTATAACATAGCCATTTGTTAACCGATTTAAACAAATAATAACTTGTTCTAAAGATATTATTTACCCCTTTAAAAAGGAAGAAGGATCACTAGAAATCCGTTGTTAAAAAAAGAAGATATGTCCGTTTAAATTTGAAAATGTAAGAAACCCAGATTTTCACTACTTTTACCGTTATAAAAAAATAAAACGAAGTGACCCCAACGAACTAAAGGCATTGTCGTTGTCCATGGATCCCAACACGATATGATTTTGCATCAGAACACTTGAATATTTTTCTGGTCAACTTTTGTAGCACAGTGTCATTTATCGACATTTTTCGAAAAGTTTGCACCTTCTCAAGGCCAAAACTGCCTGAAGGAGCATTCCAATGCTTTCGCGATGTATTAGAGAGTTCTTAATTACTGTCTTGGCTACAATTTGTGTATTTGTGTTGGATCGAAAATCTCAATGGTTTGTCTGTTATATGCCAAAATATCCAAAAAACGTCAATAAAAAACTTAAAGTCAAAATCGGGAGGCTCGATTTTTCACGGTAGATATATGGTCCAGTGGACTTTTTGCTCAGTTCAATCCAAGGAATCAGAAACGCGAAGGGCTCATTAAGGTTTTCAAATCGCCCCGGCCTAACCCCTATAGAACGGTACATCCGAATTTTCGGTATATTGAAGGTTTTAGCCTCAATATAACACCGAATTAGCTGTAAGTTGGCACTTAGTCTTCGCTGAAAGTATAAAACTTTCCACCTGCAATTTTTCGGTATAGGTCCATGTCTTCATATAGCCCCCATAGAACGGTACCTCCCGATTTTCGGCATTTTGAAGGTTGCTGCTCAATATCCCATCGAAATGACTGACATTTGGTACCCGAAATGTGCCGGTATAGGTCGACGTCCTCAAATAGCCCCCATAGGACCGTACATGCCCATTTAAGGGATTTTGAAAGTTGTGGACTCAATATACCACCGAAAGAAAGGTACCTCCCAATTTTTCGGTATTTTTAAAGTTTTAGCCACATTATTCAACGGGAATAACTGAAATTTGGTATTTAGTCTTCGCTGGTGTTACGAAACTTTCCTCCAGAAATTTATCGGTACAGGTCAACGTTTTATACAGCCTCCATAGAACGGTGCTCCCGGAAAGAATATCCAGGTTTAGGTCTAGTCGGTATTGCCCAATTTTATGTATTTGGCTCAATTCGGAAAATTGTAAATATTGGGGTCCATGGTTTGGAAAAATATCGCCCCATATGAGCTGTTTTGAAGAGAGCATTATCAGCTGAGATATACATATGTACTACTCCTGCAATAAAACGACATTAAACCAATTGTTCCTATTCACTTCAATACAGTTCGTGGTGGAGGGTATAAAAAGTTCGGACCGGCCGAACTTAATGCTTTTCTTACTTGTTAAATCTCTGTTTCCGCAAAAACGAAGATGCTGTGCTAGTTGTTTCATTGCAGTGGAAACGAACCGCATAAAACGCAATAAATACGCGATATTTTCAAAAACAATTTTAGGTGATTTTCCCACTTGGAATTTCTCAAATCTCGCGTTTTTTGTAGATGGATGTTCACGAGTAATAATTTATTAGATGCGGAACGTAAAAATCAAAAATTGGCAATAAAGTACGAGGAAATAGAATGGCAATTTTAAAAAGTAGGCCCGAAATATATGATTTTTAGAAAAATGTTCGCACAAAATTTCCGTATTTGGATACAGGCAGCGTACGTAAAAATACTTTAAATAACATTTCCAATCGTTTCGTTTCGTATTTTCCATAGGAACAATACAAAACGAAACATAACCCACGTTGGCCGAGCTCGCTGTTTAGTTTTGTTTACATTCGTGAGTGCGAACAAAACGAAAAGCGAAAAGTACACAACTCCACAAGAGCAGATAGAAAACGGAATAGTACTAAACACATGTGAATAAATCAAACACGTTTGGTGGTTGATAAAATTCACTGTGGCGTGCTGTTGCTAACTTATAGGGTTGTTAAGCAATCACATGTGTGCGTGTGTGTGTCTGTCTGAGTGTGTCATTGACAATACGCACGGCAAACGTTTCCCAAAAATACTTTTTGTTTCGGTGGTGAATGAAACAACTCGGCAAAGCATAGCCGAAGTTACATTTCAGCAATCGTACGGTTTCCATCTTTTTACATTGAAAAGTTTGTGTTTTTGTTTTGGTTGTGAGAATGAAACAATTCAGAGAAGCTGAAAAGTTTGTGGCTTTGTGTGATTGGTACGGGAATCGTTTTGTTTGTTTCTGTTCATTGGATACAGGTTGTGAAGCTACATTACTACATTAACGAGAAATATATCAAATAACTCCGAATCCTATCCTATACATGATTTTTTGAAAAATAACCTGTTTTGCGGAAGGAAATTAGAAGAAAATTTCAAAAAATACTTCAAATCTGGCTTCAAAATGTCAGATCGAATTTTGAAAAGTTATACATTGGTGAAATAATCATTTGCGGCACTATGAAGTATTTTGGCATCCCCTTGTGTATTTTTTCCATAGGCTTCGGTACCGGCTTTCGGTATTTTGAGTATTTTAGCAACAACCGTAGCTTTAACCGAACAAGCTGTAATTTGGCATTTGAGGTTCTTAGTAGTCCCAACACTTCTCCAATACACATTGTCAATATAGGTCCATGTTTTTGTATAACCTACATACGGTACTTCCCGATTTTCGGTATTTTGAGAATTTTTGCTACATTTTTTTCGTACTACCTGTAATTTGAAATCTGTCGTTCCCAGTGGTCACAAAACTTCTTCATAGGTCCACGTTTTTGTATAGCCGTCAGATTTTAGCTAAATTTTGAGTAAATTGCCATTTGGGTTTCCTAGTGTTCCAAGGACTACTTCGCCAGAAATCGTGGACATAGATCCACATGTTTGAATGGACCCTATATGGCGGTATAACCCGATTTCAAGTATTTTGAACTTGGGTTCCCAATGGCAAAAAAAACTTCTCCAGTTCTAATTGTGTTTGTATCAATATTTCTGACCCAAAAACTACTAGTTCTTTTTTTTTGAAAAATAATAGCTTTAGCCAAAGCTCAAGGCCTCTAAAAGTGTACTTTAATACATGTACGAATATGTATGCATTTATTAAACCACATCGTCTGATTCATATTTGATTTATAATAACTATGTTCCGGTTCTGGTACACTTGATTTTAGACTATTTTTATATATTTGTAATTGTATCAAAAAACGTAATGGTTATTTTTAGTTCAATGAAAACTTGCGTTGCTAGTGTAGCTTCTTATTTAAGTAATATATTTGAAAAATGTCAAATGTTGAAAAGAGCATCAATTGTTTTAAGATTGAAATTTCCCAAATTGTAACTCAATTCAATGTAAGTAGTTTAGTAGTTTCGTTTGCTTTAAATCTAAATCTGATTTGAATTTGAAATGTTTATGACAGCCATTTTCATCGGATCATTGAGGCAGGGTTTTTTGCATTTTGTGAAACTTTTTTTTTTCACAGGCAAATGCCTTAGTCATTGCCTTCTTTTTGAATGCAGCTCGATGACATTTAAATTAAAGTTCATAGAATCGGCAATCAAAACTGTGCAAAAGGTAGTTTACCTCGTTGTTTATGTTTAAGAAATATCCACAAAAACCAACAAACAAACCAACACACATATAAATATATGGGCCACAATGTGTCTGCTATATTTTTTTGCGCCAAATACACAGCGCTTTAGTTAAATCGTAGGTTTTAGTTTACCTGGAAAACTGGTTCGCTTAACTAAAAATAAATACTTTGGCATATTATCGTTTTTACTACAACTAAACAAGAACTACCATTTTAGCTTGAAATGTGAATTGCATTGCAGACATCGACTTATGAATGAAATTGAAGAAAAAACTCCAGTAATTTATAAAACAAACAAAAAAGTTTCGTCTGTCTGTAAGTCTGTCCGGCTGTTGGGACAGACATAAATACCATTATGTGTTTCAATTTAAGAAAAAAATAATGATCCAGAAAAAGCAAATATTTTGGAGTTTTTTGTTTGTTTTGATCGTAAAGATATAATTAGCAACCGGCTTGATGCCTAATCAGAAGTGAAAAACATTCAACATGTACAGATTATGAGATTTCACATAAACAAATCATAATAGAAAAATTAACAGTGTGTAAAAAATATAAAAATACTAGCAGACCCGAGTCCGCGTTGCTGGCCCGTCGTTTTGTTTTTTAATGACAATTATTTATTCCTTTTATACTTTACAATTAAACAATAGGTATTTTGTACCTCATTTCATCGGGTCTACTGCCGGACAGAGTATTCATTGAGGATTTTTAATTTATCAACAGATTTTATCTCTAACTGACTATGTCGGATTTGTCTGCCCAATGATGCGTCTTAGGAATGATAATTGTTCCTGTTCCCTACCTTTATCCTAACGCGATCTATTTATAAAAGTAAAAAAAAAACAGATGTTAAGTTGAATTATTAATGCTAATAGATATTTCTAAGCTTTTGGTACCCTTTAACCTCACCATTGAAGGCATTTTGTAAAAACATACTTTTTCTTGTCACCTCCGAAATTCAAGCCTAAGTGTACCACGGCACATTCCAAAAAAATTCATGAACATCGGTTCGTTAGTTTTCGGGATACAACTTATTTTAAAATAAGGCCGTGTTCGAGACTTCGTGCCCCAACTAAAAACATTTGATCCGGGTCGCAACCACCGTTGTCTCGCAAATTAATTTTATCAAATATAGTGATTCTAAAAGAATAGGCCCTCCGAAATTTATTAACAAATGCATAGCCTTTTTTCAACTCCACGGGACATTGCTGAATATTTTTTGAAAATTTCATGAAATTAGGTTAAGTAGTTTTGTAAGTATAATGTATTTAAAAGAGTGGGCGTGGTCATCAGTTTTCAAGATATAACATAATTAAAGAAAGTGGGCTTGGTCGGGTATTTTGTCTCCAAATATATACTTAGGCTCAGAGTTACAAACCCATTGTCTCTTAAAATCAATGCTCAAACCGCTATGGTTATATGTTTTGCATAAAAAGCATTTACAAAAAAGGACGAAATTCATAAAAATATACATTGCCGCTAAAAATTGCTGCAAATTTCTTGAAAAACGTTTCAGTATTTTTGTAGATAAAACATATTTTAAAAAAGTATACGTGCTCTTTTATCCTCAAAGAAGAACCTACATTCTAAACTGCAACCAGCATTTTTTCGCAAGGCGCTATGTCCAAAAATCTTCCAAAAACCTGTAAGGAAAAGTCGGATGGGGCCGACTACATGATACCTCACCACCACGATTTCAATATAATTTGTCGAAGTTTTTTTGACCAAATTTCATCAAATTGTTGTCCAATTTTGGTGCGTTGAATACATGAAATAGGGGGAATATATATGGGAGGTATATCCGAATCTGAACCGACTCTTACAAAAAAAGATTTTATGCCAATTTTCATGCGATTCGGACAATAAATGCGACCTGTACATTATTTACAAAAATACATAGACAAAAAGTCAGACGGGCAGACGGACATGCATAAATATACTAGGATTGTTATTCTATGTATACTCCCAAAATGAACTATGGGCCTACAGACTAAAGCACAAAGACATAATACCCCTAATCATAGTGTGATGTAGGTATAAATAGGGCACAGGGATGAACCACGTTTTTATATATCCCGCATAAAACGGTACCTTCCGATTTTCGGCATTTTAAAGGCCTCACTATCGTACCGAAGCGGCTGAAATTCGGTGGTTGGTCTTCCTTAGGACTACAAAATAATCCCCCAGTTATTTGTCAGTTCATGCCCAATAGAACGGTACCACACAATTTTCCGTATTTTGGTCTTAGCTTTATTATCACACTGGAATGTCTGAAATTTGATACTTAGACTTCCTTTGGGGCTACAAAACTTTCCCTAGATGTTTGTCAGTACAGGTATACTTTTTGACGGTATCTCCCGATTTTCGGTATGTTAAAGGTTTTAAGCTTATTATCACACCGAAGTAGCTGGTATTTGCTCTTCCCTGAGACTATAGAAAACTTTTTCAGTAGCGGTTCAAGTTTTCATATAGCTCTCATAGAACGATACCTCCCAAATTTCGGTATTTTTATGGTTGTGGCCTCAATATTCCACCTAAGTGAGTGAAATTGAGTTTTAGTCTTCATTATCGGTATAAAACTTTCCGCCTGAAATTTGTCAACGTCTTCATATAGCCCCATAGAATGGTATTCCCCGATTTTCGGTATTTTTTCGGCCTCAATATCACACCAAAATTACTTTTAGTCTTTATTGTGGGTATAAAACTTTCCCATAGAACGGTACCTCCCGATTTTCGGTATTTCGTCGGTCCTGGCCTCAATATCCCAACGAAATTTGTCAGTCGTACGGTACCTCGGATTTTTGATATTTTGAATATTTTAGCTTCATTATCACATTGAAATGGCTGAAAATTGGTATTTGCTATTCCTTGGAACTACAAAACTTTTCTTTTCAGTAGCTGTCCACGTTTTCATATAGCCCCCATAGAACGTTACCTCCCAATTTTCAGTATTTTAAAGGTTTTAGCCAAATTATCACAACTAAATGACTGAAATTTGGAATTTAACCTTTTTTGAGACCCAAAAACTTTCCCCCTAGAAATTTGTCAGTATAAGTCCACGTTTTGATATAGCCCCCATAGAACGGTACCTCCTAATTTTCGGTATTTTGGAGTTTTTAGCCCCATTATCCGAACGAAATGGCTGAAATTTGGTTTTTAGTCTTCGTTGAATGTATAGATCTTTCGACCTGGAATTGGACGGAATAGGTCCACGTCTTCTTATAGCCCCCATAAAACAGTACTTCCGATGTTTGGTATTTTGAAGGTTGTGGCCTCAATATCCCACCGAAATTCTTCTATTTATTCTTCGTTGGGGGCATAAAACTTTCCACTTGAAATTTGTCGGTATAGATCCGCGTCTTCATATTTTCGGTATTTTGAGGTTATGGTCTCAATATTCCACCGAAATGGCTGAAATTTGGTATTTTGTCTTCCATGGGGTATAACATATTCCATAAGAGAATTATCAGTATAGGGCCACGTCGTCATATATCCCCCATAGAAACGAACCTCCCAATTTTCGAGTTTTTGAAGGTTGTGGCCAGAGTATAAGACCGAAGTGGCTGAAATTTGGTGTTTAGTTTAGCAGAAATTTGCCGGTATAGGTCCTAGAACGGCACCCTCCCGATGTTCGGTATTTTGAAGGCTTCAACGTCATTATCATACCGATATGGATGAAATGTAGTACTCAGTCTTCGATGGTGGCATAAAAGAAAATTATTAGAGTATGTCGAGAGGAGAATTGTCGGTGTGGGTCCACGTCTTTGTATAGCCTCCATAGAGCCGTACCTCCTATTTTCGGTATTTTGAAGGCTTTAAAGTCAGTATCATACCAAAATGAATGAAATTTGGTACTTAGTCTTCTAGTCCAGAAAAGTATTATCAGTATAGGGTCATATAGCTCCTATAGGACGATACCTCACGATTTTTGGAATTTTGACGGTTTTTACCTCAATATCCCACCGAAGTGGCTGAAATTAGGCATTTAATCTTCGTTGGGTGTATTAAACATTCTACCTGAAATTTGTGAGTATAGGTCCACGTCTTCAGGTAGCCCTTACGAACGGTATTTTTGGCTTTAGCGTCATTATCAATCCAAAATGGCTGACATTTGTTATTTAGTTTTCGATGTCGGTATAAAACATTCCAGAAGAGAACTGTTAGCATAGGTCCACGTTTTATAAAGCCCGCTTATAACGGTATCTCCGATTTTCAGTATTTTAGCCACATTATTCAACTAAAATTTAGTATTGTGTCTTCACTAGGGGTACACAACATTATAACATTTACAAAACGTCCCTTACAAAAATCAGACAGTATAGGACCACGTTTTGGTATAGCCCCCATATAATGGTACCACCCAATTTAAGCCTTTTTTTAAGATTTTTGTCACATTTTTCTACCGAATTAGTTGTTAATTCGGTTTTGTGTTCCCAAAGGATAGAAATACTTACTAGTCCCCATGAACCGGTATTTCCCAATTTCATATGTTTCGAGGGTTTTTTTATGTCATATGTTCGACCAGAGATTGCTGTTATTTGGTATTGCGTCTTGTCAGAGGATACAAAAGCTCAATTCGGAAAATTGTAAATTTTTGTGGCTTCTTTTAAGGGTTTTGCTACATTTTCCATCTAAAGTGGATGTAACTTGGTGTTCTGGACTCTTAATGGGAAACCACCCTGCAGAAAATTATTAATACGAAGTGATTATACTTCCGAAAGGAATTAGTCTTAACGTGGAGGGACAGTTTGGTACTTTCCTAAACGAAAGAAAACTATGTAATTGCTTCCATTTACTTCAATACAGTTCGTGGTGGAACTTAAGGCCGTTCCTTTTTTGCTTAAGAATATTTTTCAAAGTCCAACAAGCGTGTATGTTTGAAGAACTTATATTCAACGCCGTGGATATTTTAATAACATGTTTTAGAAGCAGGCCAGCAGACCTCTTCTCTAAAGCGTTGATTTGTAAATCTACATGCAGTTAATGGAGATGGGAACGGGTTAAGCTTTTATTTACACTTTATGTAAGCAATCCTGCTTTCAAACTTGTAGGAAAAATCCTAAGACATATAATAAGTTTAACCAAATCCACAACGTTTAGATATAATCACACGGTTTATATATTGCACATACATCACGTAATATTATCCTTAGCGGTTTTTTGTTTACTTTCAGTGAAAATTAATCAGATATTTGCATAATTTATTACAGACGTACAGACATCTGTGGAAAATATGCTTTTCACTTAGCTCAGTGTTGCTCGAATAAAAACCAGATACAAGGAAAAAAATCAATTAGAAAATACTGGTTTTTCTTTAACACCTTGTACACGTAATCGGCCTGTTCACAAGAGCTGCTGCACTTGTTATGCGTCATAACGCATTAAAATTTGCTCCAATAATTATTAACAAGTTGTATCTGTTCGGTAATAATTAATACAAGTTTACGATCTTAATATATATTTACCGTTGAAACGCGTTCACGTACACATACATATATATAAGACAACTATTGCAATTATATTTTGACACTTATGTGAATTTAAATGCAAATAAGTGTACAGTACAAAAATTATGCGTTATATTTTTTGAATGCCATAGAAACAAGTGCAGAATGTAATATTGATATACGAAAACTACGCCGGAGGAATTTACTACAACTCTGCAGCATCTGTTCGAAATTTGGCGGCTGCAAAAAGTTAAGTGGAGTATTTTGATGATTTTAGCTATTTTTGACCTAACTACCTGTAATTTGACAGTTGAGGTTCCAAGTGATCACAAAACATCTCCACCAAAAACTGTCATAATAGGTCCATGTTCTTGTATAGACCCCCCTAAATAAATTGCCTACATAGGCACATGTTTTGTTGTAGCTCCCATATAACGGCGCCTCCTCCACACTTTAATTTAGCCCCATATAAGGTTCCCGACAGATTGAATACATTTTTTATGATTTTTATACCCTCCACCATAGTATGGAGGGTATATTAAGTTTGTCATTCCGTTTGTAACACATCGAACTAATCATTTGCGACCCTATAAAGTATATATTCTTGATCAGGATAAAATTCTAAGACGATCTAGCCATGTCCGTCGGTCCGTCCGTCTGTTGTAATCACTCTAGCGTCCGCAATAATTGAGATAGAGTGCTGATTTTGCACCCGAGGGTCTTTTTTCCATAGGCAGGTCAAGTTCGAAGATGGGCTATATCGGTCCACTCTTTGGTATAGCCCCCATATAACGGTACCTCCAGATTTGAGGTATTTTGACGTTATTCGCCACATTTGAAGACCAAACTAGCTATAATTTGGCACTTAGGGTTCCTAGTGATTAACAAACTTATATCCCAAAGGATATGGGCATAGGTCCATGTTTTGGTATAGTCCCCATATCACGGTACCTCCCGATTTTCGGTATTTTGAGAATTTTAGCCACAATTTTTAACCGAACTATCTGCAATTTGACATTTAAGGTTCTCAGTGGTCATGAAATATCTCCACCAAACATCGTCAACATAGGTCCATATTTTGGTATAGCCCCCATATATCGGTACCTCCCGATTTTCCGTATTTTGAGAATTTTAGCTACAATTTTTAGCCGAGCTAGCTGTAATTTGCCATTTGAGGTTCTAAGTGGTCATGAAATATCTCCACCAAACATCGTCAACATAGGTCCATGTTTTGGTATAGCCCCCATATAACGGTACCTCCCGATTTTCGGTATTTTGAGAATTATAGCCACAATTTGTAACCGAACTATCTGCAAGTTGACATTTGAGGTTCTCAGTGGTCATGAAACATCTCTACCAAACATCGTCAACATAGGTCCATGTTTTGGTATGGCCCCCTTAAAACCGTACCTCCCGATTTTCGGTATTTTGAGCATTTTAGTTACAATTTTTAACCGAGCTAGCTGTAATTTGCCATTTGAAGTTCTCAGTGGTCATGAAATATCTCCACGAAGCATCGTCAACATAGGTCCATGTTTTGGTATAGCCCCCATATAGCGGTACCTCCCGATTTTCGGTATTTTGAGAATTTTAGCTACAGTTTTTAACCGAAATAGCTGTAATTTGACATTTGAAGTTCTCAGTGGTCATAAAACATCTCCAACGAAACATCGTCAACATAGGTCCATGTTTTGGTATAGCCCCCATATATCGGTACCTCCCGATTTTCGGTATTTTGAGAATTTTAGTTGCAATTTTTAACCGAACTGTAATGATCGGTATTTTGAGAATTTTAGCTACAATTTTGTCTATTCAAAAATAATCGTCAATATACATAGGTCCATGTTTTGGTATATCCCCCCATATAACTGTACCTCCCGATTTTCGGGAATTTTCAGTGGTCACGAAATTTCTTCACTAAAATTCGTCAACATAGGTCCATTTTTGAGGGTCTACATTGTTTTGATGAAACTACCCTCAATTTGACTCTTAAAGTTCCCTGCAGCTATAAAAATTTTCCGCCAAAAAATTTAAAGACAGGTTGACTCTTTGATATAGCCCCGTATGTGGTACCTTTCACCTAGCTGAACCCATTTTTTTAGATTAGATTAGATAACACTGTGCAACAAAATTGAGGTGAAAGTCTGGGGCACGGAAAATTCCTCTTGGGGAAGAAAGACCTTGGTGAGTATATTATAAACCCCGAAGGACAGATGCGCCGTGAGTCGAACTTCCGCGTTATGGCGTGATGAAATTTTTGTTAGAGACCCTGTGGGCCATCAGGAATTAGCGTTATATCTTTTTTCACTGTTGCTTAAGTGTTCTACAAAAACAACAAACAAAGATATACTGCTAATTCATGATGGCTTACAGGGTCTCTTGCAAAAACTTCATCACGCCATAACGCGGAAGTTCGACTCACGGCGCATCTGTCCTTCGGAGTTTTTATCTCTGCCCCAACATTTGTGTTCACAGTGTAATTTAAGCAATATTGGGAGGCAGTAGGAGTCCATCCATTGTCGAAAAGTTGTTCCACCTAAAATTGTGAAAGGACCCTAATTATTCCATTTTAATTAAGACTATTTTATGGTGGAGGGTATAAAAAGTTCGGCCCGGCCAAACTTAACGACTTTTTACTTGTTTTACCTTATTTAGGTATCAGTGGTCACAAAATATCTCCGCCTAAAATTGTGGACAGGAAAGAAAATAATTATTCCGTTTTACTTCAGAATATTTTATGGTGGAGGGTATAAAAAGTTCGGCCCGGCCGCACTTAACATTTTTACTTGTTAAAATTAGTTTACCCTGATTCGGCCGGCCGAACTTAACATTTTTACTTGTTAAAATTAGTTTACCCTGATTTTATTAAGAGCCTGAATGACACAAAACATAATTTCGTATTGATCATTATAACTCCCTATTGTAAATTAGATTTGCTAAAGTTGTCTTCCGCTTGCTTCCAAATTGTCTAAACACTTCATTGTTATTTTACAATTCTTTCCTATTTCTCTGTTTTTATGATTGTGTAAAATCCAAACGAAACAATCTTAAATATTGCCTAAAGATTTGTTTCATACCAAACGAAAAAACCCCCCTCCAGATTGCAGATGAATGTAAACGCAGCGAAGCTCTAAAGACATTTCAAAGATGGCAAAGAAGCTGAACGGATTAACTTACGGGCATTGGGCAAAATGTTATTTTAATATAAGGCAACAACAGCAATAACAACAAATGGTAGCAAATGTTACTGCAATTGTCTGAAACTGCTATCAGAAATTTTGTGAAAAGAGAAACAACAAAACAGCACAGCAATGAAATGAACCAACATTTGTTTTGGTAGCTGCTCAATTCCTCTGGCATAATACAAAGTTAACTTAAGTGGTGGTGGTGTTGATTACAGCTAACCAACTGCTGCATCTTGGTGATATTCGAGATTTACACAATAGAATTTAAATGATATTTAATGATAACGAAAAATAATTTCAACTTTAATTAGTAATTTAGGCAAAGAAATTACTATGATTATGTTTTAAATAATACCAAGTTGTATTAAATATTTTTCGTTTGTTGAAATAATGCCACCATATGCCACATTAAGAATTGAGACATAGCTGCTCCAAATCATCTAATACTGCATGTGGAACGTTTGGCTATGTTTTGTTTGTGTCCTAAGTCTTTCGTTTTGTAGGGTTTATATAAATAAATAAATCTTTATAAATAAAAATCAAATGTATTTATTTGTTGACCAAGGTTGATATTGTTATAGATGTTTTTTGGGCTTTTTTGGCCAGGTTAATTGAATGAGAATATACGAATTTATTTCATGTTTTGCTCGACGTTTCGTTGGTGGGTTTCCAACTTTTTCAAGAGCTTCTTTCATTTAATTCTGGTAACAAATGAGAATTTTAATCAGGTTTAAGTTGTGTGAAATAATTTTTACTTAAATTTAACTTGCCCTCTTTTACGCCCACTTTTTTCAATTTTAATCTTTTCTACAACAACTACTGAACTGATTTTCCTGAAATTGTCGGGGAATGTACAGCGATGGCCCGGATGAAAATAGGCAACATATTTTGTTGAATTTCGGAAGGGGCGGGATACTTCCCCTATACCCTATTTCTTTAAAAGTGCTATATCTTCATACATAAATAAAAATCAAATGTCGTTCGTTGGTATTGGCATCAGTTGAGAACGGCTGGACCGATTTAGACAATTCTTTTTTTTAAAATGTTCGTCATAACCCAACTTAGGTTTTTATGCAAAGAAAATTTGACCACGCCCACTTTGTTCAATTTTTAACTTTAATATTTTCTACAAAAACTACTGAACTGATTTTTCTGAAATTGTCAGGGAATGTACTGGGATGGCACCAGGTGAAAATATGCTAAAGATTTTGTTCAATTTCGGAAGGGACGGGGTACTTTCCCTATACCCTATTTTTTTTTTTAATTCTATATTCACAATAATTACGAATGTATCGGTTTGTAAATTAATTTGCGAGACAATTGTGGTTGTGACTCCGACCTTATCTACTTTTTTTAGGACCCAAAGATGTTACATCTACAAAACTACAGAATCGATTTTCCTGAAATTTTCAGGGAATGTAGAGGGATGACCCCCGGTGGAAATAGGATGCATATTTTCTTGAATTTCAAAGTAGGCGGGGTACTTCACTTTGCAATATTTAAAAAACCTTAGGTTTTCAAGTAAACAAAATTTTACCACGCCCACTTTTTTCAATTTAAATTTTTTCTGCAAAAACTACGAAACCGATTTTCCTGAGATTGGAATGCACAGTGATGGCCACGAGAACAGGCTACATATTTTATTGATTGATTTACAATTATGAATGTATCGGTTTAAAAATTTACGGATTAATCTACAATCTAGGTACTACTTTGGGGCCTCCAGACCCGTCAATGCCTGTTTTTATACCCTCCACCATATGGAGGGTATAATTTAATTTGTCATTTCGTTTGTAACACATCGAAATATTCGTCGGAGACCCTATAAAGTATATATATTATTGATCAGCATTAAATTCTATGTCGATTTGACCATGTCCGTCTGTCCGTCCGTCCGTCTG
This sequence comes from Musca autumnalis, assembly GCF_047663935.1. Lineage (NCBI taxonomy): Eukaryota > Metazoa > Arthropoda > Insecta > Diptera > Muscidae > Musca > Musca autumnalis. The sequence goes on from NW_027411644.1 coordinate 106,594,211, forward strand.
TCTGTTGAAATCAAGATACAGCTCGCAATTTTAAAGATAGAGAGTCAAAATTTGGTACAGAAGTTTTTATTATTTGCAGAATGGCTGGTATTGAAAATGGGATATATCGGTCCACGTTTTGATATAGCCCCCATAGAACGGTACCTCCCGATTTTCGGTATTTTTAAGGTTTTAGCTTCATTATCCTACCAAAGTGGCTGAAATTTGGTACTTAGTCTACGTTGGTGGTATAAAACTTTCCCCCAGAACTTTGTCGGTATCGGTCCATGCCTTCATATAGCTCCCATAGAACGGTACCTCCCGATTTTCGGTATTTTGAACGTTGTGGCCTTTCCATCGAAATGGCTGAAATTTGGTATTTAGACTTCGTTGGGGGTACTCAAACTTCCCCTTTAAATTTGTAGGTATAGGTCCACGCCTTCATATAGCCCCCATGGAAAGGTACCTCCAGATTTTTCGTATTTTGAAGGTTGTGTCTTCAATACTCCACCAAAATGGCTTAAATTTGGTATTTAGTCTTCAATGTGATATAAAACTGTTCGCCAGGTCCACGATTTCATATTGCCCCATTTCTGACTAAAATTCGTCGGTATAGGTCCACGTTTCGATATAGCACCCATAGAACGGTACCTCCCGATTTTCGTAATACTGAATATTGTGACGTCAATATCCAACCGAAATGGCTGAAATTCGTTATTTCGTCTTCCAAGAGTTATAAAATATTCCAGAAGAGTATTATCGGTATAGGTCCACGTCTTCCTATATCCCTATAGAAGCGTACTTCTTGATTTTCGGTATTTTTCTAGTTTTAGCCACATTCTCTTACCGAAATATAGGAAATTTGGTATTTAGTCTACTTTGAGCCTAAAAACTTTCCGTCAGAAATTTGTCGGTATAGATCGACGTTTTGAAATAGCCCCCATAGAATGGTGCCTCACATTGTTTTACCGAAATTGCTGAAATTTAGTATTAAGTCTTCTTCATACGCGAAAGGAAACTAATTATTCCATTTTACTTCAATACAACTTGTGGTGGAGGGTATAACAAGTTCGGTCCGGCCGAACTTAACGCCGTTCTTACTTTTTTTAAAATATGTTATATCTCCAATACTACTGAACCGATTTCCATCAAATTTGCAGCAAAAGCTCCATGTTTGCCGGTGTTATGTATATTTTATGAATTTCGGAGGAGGTGGGGACCTTCCCCACGCCTTTCTTTTAAACGCTATATGTATAAGCCAAACTTATGATTATATAGGTTAGGTTAGGTTGAAAAGAGGGGTGATGTAGGATCACCACATGTCCATGTGGACATACACATAAGCCAAAAAGTAGGCACGTTGTGCGCTCTAATTTGCGGTCAGGATGAGGTTGTAAATTTAGTGTGTGAATTAGTTAAAATTCCAGATTATTCTACTGACGTTAGTCTAATATTTCTGTCATATTGACATAGTCTCTTAATGTTTTGAGCTCGATTGTCCTGATGTGATTGAGTCCTTGTATTATGTCGCTCCCTAGTAGCTGTTTTCTCGGGTTTGTGAAAGCCTGGCAATGACATAGGTAGTGTTCCAACGTTTCGTCGTCCTCTCTGCATGCCCTGCATTCACTGCTTCCTGCACAGCCTAGTTTGTGTAGGTGCGTTTGTAGACCTGCAAGGATACCCGTCAGTCTACTAATGTCTTTTTTACTTAGTAAAAGTAGTCCCTTTGTTTTGTCCTCGTCTGGGTTCCCCCATAGGATTTTTGTGTTTTTTTCCTTGTCTTCTCTATTCCAGAGGGGTATATGTATGTGCATCTTTTGCACATGCCTTTAGCTCTATGCGCGTCGCCTTTAAGGGCTTGGCTGACTGTAGGTTGCTCCCTTGCTTGTTTTGCTAAGGAGTTTGCTATTTTATTACCCCTAATCCCAATATGCCCTGGTACCCATATAATGTTTACCGTACCATGTTGGGTGTAGTTGTTAATAGACTGTATGCATTCCAAGACAGTTCTAGATTTCACTGTCTTGGCCGTTATAGCCGTGATGACTGCTTTGCTGTCCGTAAGGATGTTCGCAGTGGTAGGCTTTGTGTGAGTGTCAAAGCAGTTCAGACACTCTGTTATCGCTCGGACTTGCGCCTGAAGAATCTTATTATGATCCGGCAGTCGGAGGGAGATTTTCGTTTCCGGTTTCATTATATATAGACCCAGTCCGTAAACCCGCAGCTTCCAGCGGGAATCTGTGCTAGAGTTCCATCGATCCACATGTCTCTGTCTGGTATTGAAACTTCACACAAAACTACTTCACTAGTTTCAGGTATGCGGTCTGATACTATTTGGTTCATAGATTCATCCGTTGTGACCTTTAGTATGTTTTGGTGGTATGTTTGGTGGTCTCTACTGATCCACTCGCTCATCGACTTTAGCCTTGTAGCTGCGATGGCTGCCTCATACCTTACCTGAATTTCTATTGGGTGTATAAACAAAATTGTTTCTATTGCCCTAGTCGGTGTGGTCCTCATTGCCCCGCTAATGCTTAGGCAACATATTCTTTGGACTTTTTGCAATATCTTCACATTGCTGTCCACCATACAATAGACGCTTACATTAAGATTGGTCTAATTACGCCTCTGTATAGCCAGTGTGTCATCCTAGGATTGAAGCCCCATTTTGAGCCTATTGCCCCTCTACATGTTGACCAACATATTTGTGCCTTGTCGGCCCTTCCTTGAATATGGTTTTTCCAATTTAGTTTCCTATCCAGAATTACTCCTAGGTTTTTAAATGTGCGGGAAATATTTATTGTCCTATTTAGGAAAACTGGTTCCTCGAAGTTAGCCACTTTCGTCTTCCTCGTAAATAGACATATTTCCTCGTAAATAGACATATTCCGTTTCCGGGTTAACGTTCAGACCTCTCGGTCTGGCCCAGTTGTATGCAATTTTGAGAGCCGTTTCTGCTCTTCTGCAAAGTATATTCGGATTCTTTCCCCTTAGAAGTATTATAATGTCGTCTGCGTAGCAGACTGAGTCAAATCCTTCTTCGGTTAAGGTCCTTAAGAGACTGTTTATGGTGGTAACCCACAAAAGAGGTGATAGCATCCCTCCCTGTGGTGTTCCTTGTCCGACTTTGTCTCTTATTTTGACGTCATATAGCCCGCAGCTTATCCATCTGTTCCTTAGCATATGGTTGATCCAGTTCCTTAAGGCCCTGTCCACCTGAAACATACAGCAAGAGTATACATCTTCATTTCAAAGGTTCTCTCTATATGGTGTACTACCTCGTGCAACGCGGTTTCCACTGATCTGCCTTTAACGTATGCGTGTTGTTTGAATTTGAGCATATCGTTAGGAATTCTACTCTTTACCATGGTGTCGACCGTCCGTTCCATTGACTTGAGTAAGAATGAAGTTAAACTTATGGGGCGATAAGATTTTGGTATTGCGTAGCTTGCCTTGCCATATTTAGGGATAAAAACTACTCTTGCCTCTTGCCAGGCTAGCGGTGTGTAAGCCAGGGACGAGCTTCTTTGCTTAGATCGTATAGTGAGGGCGCCCACTGAGTTGTTTTTGCATTTGCTTCTCTCTCTCACGTACAGTGTAAATGAACGAAAACAAACAAAAACATAATGTGGTTGTTGCGTTTTTCACTCTTACGTTCATACATGTCTTCGCTTTGGTTGTATTTCTGTGGTCGTCGCTGGTGTAAGCAAATTTTAGACAATCGTTGAAGATCCCGACCAGTTTAGACGCAATAAGGTCCACTTCCCGCTGTAATAGGGCCGGGAAGATCTGCTCTGGTCCCACTGATTTGTATGGTGAAAAGCTCGTGATGGCCTGTTTGACCATCGAGCTATCATTTTTTGGTGCATCTCCTGATGAGTAACCCGACTCAATCGATGCCTCGGCGCTGGCCGTGGTGTTCGACGGAAAGTGCGTTTTCATCAGGAGGCCTAGGGTTTCTTCTGTTGTTTCCGTCCTTTTCCCATTTCCGTCGACCATTTGCTCGGTCTGTGTGTGGGTTTTGGACATAAACTTCTTAATTTTCGAAACGTCGTTAAACGCTATCCACCTGTTCGCAGAATATCTTCCAGGAGTTACTTTTGGCGTTCCTTGAAATTTTGTTGTATTCCTTCAATTTTGCCTGGTAGTTGTCCCAGAATACAGCTGCTTTTTTACGTTTTTCAAAAAGCTGAAAAGCCAATTGGTAATTCCCTTCGCCGGGATGAAATCATGATATTGGTAGCTATCAGTAAAATTTTGCAACACTGTCAATTCGTTTTGAAAAACATTACTCTCTGTAACAGAAAGTAATGATGAAGTTTAAGCCATTGGGGAAATACTCCAGACTTAAAAACAATAAATAATAAAATTACATTTATTTCGACCAAACAGTAAATTTATTCCCTTGTGAAAAAAAAATTTACGAAACCATTTATATTTATTACTTTTATATTCTGTTATATACAAAACTTGTTCTAAACAATGTTGCTACAATTATATTCTATTGCATCTACACACGTTTAGGCATTTCTTTAATTTATATTCTTATACTCGAATTCCTGTCTAGACGTTATTGACCTGTAGGCGTTCTCATTTATTATTCATCCAAGAATTAGTATCGCAGGTTTCTCGTATTGCCTAGTACGTCATTTGATGTGAAAGAATTCTTTTTTATTATTCTTTATAATAAATATTAATCAATAAAATATTGTGGTAGGTATTAAATTGAAGAATAAATGGAATATGAATTCTATAATTATTCTATAATAATTCCTTATTTAAAGGGAATTCATACAAGATTGGTAATTACAATCAAGTCGTGTGGCGAAGTAGGCTAGACGTTTCATTAACTTGTTTCTGCTTAGATGATTTATTTGAGAATGGTTCGCAGAGGTAGAACATTGTGTTTGGGTTTCATGGTTTGCATTTTGTCCAGATGAGGTCCAATTTGAACGAAATAAAAGAATTAAAAACGAGTTAAGTTTGGCCGGGCCGAACTTTTTATACCCTCCACCACGAGTTGTATTGAAGCTTATGAAAGTGCTAACAATTTTAAAAATTTTCCGAATAAAAAAAACCCACGAAATACAAAAGATTGGGTGGTACCGTTACATGGGGCTATATTAAATCGTGGATCTATATCTAAAATTCGGGGGAAAGTTCGCGCCCTCAACGAAGATCTAATACGAAATTTAAGCTATTTTGAAAATTAGGAGGTATGCTATATTAAAAAAAAAGTGGAACGCTCCCAACGAAAACTAATTACAAAACTTCAGCCATTTTGGTGTGATAACACTGTGACACAAAATGGAGCTCAAAGTCTGGGGGGTGGAAAATTTCATTTAGAGATGAAAGCCCTTGATGAGTATACTAAGAACCCAAAAGGAAATTTTCGCCATAGGTCAAGTTTCTGAGATATCGCGCGATGAAGTTTTTGATTTTTTTTATAATACTTGGGAAAATAGCCCCATATCTCTGTTTGGCGTTATTGTAGCTACGTTATGAGGTGACATGTCTTCAGTCAAATCGATTGGCGAATCTTTTTGTAGAACATTTAATTCGTCTAACTCAATGCCTTTCATGTCCTTTTCGTCCTTTATTTCTTGAACCGCAGTGAGAGTACCACAAGATGAGATTTTTCAGCATCCAAAAATTCTACAAAAATGTTGCTCAGAATATTTTAGGTACGGTTCTCTTTGACAACTAATCGATTTTGTCCCGTTTTCATTGTCATTTTTGACATTTATTCGGACTTGGTTCAGAATTAAACTATGTTTTGTTTTTCTGTATACATACCCCTTAGAAAATCGAGTCTTCGAAGACATATTCGTGCACGATTCGTTAACGAAATTTCCGAAATTGTCATGAACGACAAGTTGAATGACAATGTCTTGCAGTGTGTCTTGGCAAAGAACCCAAGAAATTTTTCAAAAAAGCCACTTTTAAATTTATTACGACTTTTATGACGAATAGGTGACAATTTGCAAGACATTGTCTTGCAATGTGTCGTGTAAAACAAAAAAAAAACGATACCAATTCAAAACTGTATGAAAGCAGCAAGCTATGCAATATTAATATAAAATTAAAACTATTTTTTGTTTTGTTATTTTCAATTCGGTTCTTGCCTTCAAATAAGCTATTGAATATAAATATTAAACATATTAAACGTGTGTTTATATAAATAAAAGTGAATAAATATACAGATTATAAAAGAACGTAAGTAAAACTAAATAATATTTACAACATTTCATTATGTCATCTAAAAGATCTTTGCGGCGAGAAATTTCTCGAAAAAGTCTGGATTATTTGAAAAGACTTCGAGGAAAACAATTTAATCAAAAAGACTTCTATCAGGCAGAGGACAATAATAATGTTGAAGTTTTGCCAGTTTACAACGAAAATTCCTAGTTTGAACCATTCCTTGAAGATTTGCCTGTTTGTGACGAAAGTTCCCAATTCCAGCCAACACTGCGTGATAAATTGAGGGATGTTTTTTTGAAGCACAACGTATCTAGAAGTTTGGGAGATGATATATTGGCAATTCTGAGGGAAGAAAACTTAAATGTTCCCAGCACTTCCATCCAACTTTTAAATTACGATAAACAGAAAACAAAAATTGAAAAATATTTCCAATTTTATAATTATTACAATTTGTTTTAAGTTTTATTATAACTATGTTATCATTTTAATTATTTATAATTATATACTCTTTGAAAAATACAATGTTTGAATTTACTTTATTTACTTTAATTATATATGCATTATTATATATTCAAAAAAATTGTTTCTTTTCTTTTTAAATGGGGTTATTGGAGGAACTGCGGTTATTTATCACTGAAGAGAAAATAGATGGCATTGTAAGGCATTATGTCGTCAACGACTCATTGCATGACAGTGTCTTTAAAACTGTCGTCAACGACTTATTGCAAGACAGTGTCTGTAAAGTTGTCATCAACGACTATCTGCAAGACAGTGTCTTTAAAACTGTCATCAACGACTATCTGCAAGACAGTGTCATGTACATTGTCACCGACGACAACTTCGCTTACCCTGTCGCCCAAGTTGTCGTGCATGAATAGGCGGACACTTGTGTGAAAATGTCGTCAACAATCCCAAAGGGCTGTCTGCAAAGAGTCGTGAACGAATTGGGTATGTCGTGCACGATTCATCAATGTTGTCTCGAAGACACTTTCTATTGGGTATTCGTTATTGGTTATGTATAGGTACGAGTATGTAGACATAACAATTGGTTATTGCTTTTGTAGACATATGGGGTGGTTCTGAAATATTTACGACAAATATCTCTTGTAATGACGAACACTTTAATAACAAATTTTCTTGGAGGATAGATCCGGTTATCTCAATTTTTGAACCGGATATTCCGACATTAAAACCGATTTTTGAACCGGTTTTAAGTAACCGATTAAACTTATATGTATTATATAAGGGATATAAGAAGACGTGGACCTATACTGATAATACTCTTCTGGAATATTTTATAACTCTTGGAAGACGAAATAACGAATTTCAGCCATTTCGGTTGGATATTGACGTCACAATCATCAGTATTACGAAAATCGGGAGGTACCGTTCTATGGGGGCTATATCGAAACGTGGACCTATACAGACGAATTTTAGTCAGAAATGGGGCAATATGAAATCGTAGACCTGTACAGACATATTTCTGGCGAACAGTTTTATATCACATTGAAGACTAAATACCAAATTTAAGCCATTTTGGTGGAGTATTGAAGACACAACCTTCAAAATACGAAAAATCTGGAGGTACCTTTCCATGGGGGCTATATGAAGGCGTGGACCTATACCGACAAATTTAAAGGGGAAGTTTGAGTACCCCCAACGAAGTCTAAATACCAAATTTCAGCCATTTCGGTGGAAAGGCCACAACGTTCAAAATACCGAAAATCGGGAGGTACCGTTCTATGGGAGCTATATGAAGGCATGGACCGATACCGACAAAGTTCTGGGGGAAAGTTTTATACCACCAACTATGTACCAAATTTCAGCCATTTCGGTGTGATAATGAAGCTAAAACCTTCAAAATACCGAAAATCGGGAGGTACCGTTATATGGGGGCTATATGAAGGTGTGGACCGATACCGACAAAATTCTGGGGTAAAGTTTTATACCCCTAAAGAAGACTACGTACCAAATTTCAGCCATTTTGGTAGGATAATGAAGCTAAAACCTTCAAAATACCGAAAATCGGGAGGTACCGTTATATGGGGGCTATATGAAGGTGTGGACCGATACCGACAAAATTCTGGGGGAAAGTTTTGTACTCCTACAATGAAGCTAAAACCTTAAAAATACCGAAAATCGGGAGGTACCGTTCTATGGGATCTATATCAAAACGTGGACCGATATATCCCATTTTCAATACCAACCATCCTGCAAGTAATAAAAACATCTGCACCAAATTGTGACTCTCTATCTTTAAAATTGCGAGCTGTATCTTGATTTCAACAGACAGACAGACGGACGGACTGACAGACGGACATGGTCAAATCGACATAGAATTTTATGCTGATCAATAATATATATACTTTATAGGGTCTCCGACGAATATTTCGATTATAAACGGAATGACAAATTTAATTATACCCTTCATATGGTGGAGGGTATAAAAACGGTTTCTTAAACCGTTTTTAAGGAAAAATATCAGTACGCGCAAATATGGAGATCAAAGGCTGGGGGGGGTGAAAAATTCTTTTTGGCGATGAATGTCGATAAAGATAATATGACGAACCTGATAGGACCCCCCAAAAATGCTGCTGCACAGTGTAATAAGACTAAAACCTTGAAAATATTCAAAATCGGGAGGCATCGTTCTATGGGGGGCTATATTAAAACGTGAACCGATATATCCCATTTTCAATACCAAATATCCTATTAGTAATATAAACTCCTGTACCCAATTATAAAGCTCTATCTTAAATATTGCGAGCTGTATCTTGATTTCAACAGACAGACGGACAGACTGAAAGACGAACATGGTTATATCGACTTAGAATTTTACCCTGATCAAGAATCTATATATACTTTATAGGGTATCCGATGAATATTTCAATGTGTTGCAAATGGAATGACCAATTTAATTATACCCTCCATATTATGGTGGAGGGTACAAAAACTTGAAACATGGGGCCACACTAAAACGTGGACTTCTGACCTCAATTTTTGGTGTGTAAGTTTTTTAAGCCACTGTGAACCCTTAATTCCAAACGACATCCAAGTATCGTAAATCAGGAGTGGACATATGTCCAAAATTTTTAATGGAGAAGTTTGTTGACCACTGTGGATCCTAAATGAAAAAATTTAGCTAATTCGGTCTGAAAACGTAGCTAGACACGGTGCTCTTGAATCAAATTTAAATGAAAGGTGCTTACACCTGGGAAGTTTTTGCGGATTCTGAAACTACAATGTTCATAGATGAGAAAAATCAAAAAAAACAAAAAAATCGCCGGAGCGCTTTTTAAATAAATCGCGATTCAAGTTGACATTTTTAGGGGTGTTTAGGTTTCCACGATTTTGCTTAGAAACCGCAAGTCCTGTCTAAATGAGACTGAAGAAGATGTTGTAGCTATAAAAATTCTCTACAAGATTGACATTCACGTTATTTTCGTAGGTTTTACCATTTTTGAGATATTGAAGTTCAAATTGGGACAATGCACTGACTGTATCGCCCCCTTATAAAACAATGTAATGAAGGGGGCGCCTTAACTAAGTTTTAATGAAAACCGCTTACACAGGGGAAGTTTTTGTGAATTCTGAAACAGCAATGTTAATAGATGAGAAAAATCCAAAAACAAGAAAAAATCGCTGTAGGGATTTTTAAATAAATCGCGGTCAAAATTCACATTTTTAGGTGTTTTTTAGGTTTTCACGATTTTGCTTGGAAACCGCAAGTCTAATCGAAATGGAGCTAAGGAAAATTTTGTAGTTGTGAAAATTCTCTACAGGATTGACGCTTACGATCTGTTCTCAGGCTGTGCCATTTTTGAGATAAAGAAGCTTAGTTTACATTTTTAGGTTTTGTTTGTTAGGGTTTCGCGATTTTGCTTGAATACGGCAAGTCTTATCGGCATGGGACCTGAGAAAATCTTATAGCTGTGAAAATTCTCTACAAGACTGGCTTATGTAATTTTTCCTAGGTTGTACCATTTTTTTAGATATACAAGTTTAAGTTGGGAAATTGCAGTCATGACATTGTTTTGTAAGGAGACGATACAGAATTGAATTGAAATTGTATTGTCCCAATTTCAACTTCTATATCTCAAAAGTTGTAAAACCTACGAAAATATCATTATGGTCAATCTTGTAGAGAATTTTGACAGCTACAACATTTTCTTTATTCCCATTTTGATGGGACTTGCGGTTTCCAAGCAAAATCGAAAAAACCTAAACAACCCCTAAAAATGTCAACTTGAATCGCGATTTATTTAAAAAGCGCTCCGGTGATTTTTTTTGTTTTTTGATTTTTCTCATCTATGAACATTGTAGTTTCAGAATCCGCGAAAATTTCCCAGGTGTAAGCACCTTCCATTTAAATTTGATTCAAGAGCACCGTGTAGAAACATCAGAATACCTGAAATCGGGTGTTATGTCCATAATTTTTGGTGGAGAAGTTTCTGTAGCACTGGGAACCCTAACTGCCAAATTGTAGCTAATTTGGTTTGAAAATGTAGCTGAAAATGTCAAAATACCTGAAATAAATGTTAAATTGCAGCGTCCTATCTCAATTTTTGTCGATGGTAGAGTCGGATATACGGACGGACATGGTCCATGTTATCTTCTTCCGCTCTTGAAAAACTCATATGCTGAGTACTTAGTTTAGAGGAGAGGTCAATGAAAGATCTAATAGCACAGCACCACAGCATTAACACAATTTTCCTACAAACATCACAAAAAGGAACAAGGGACGACTTCTCTCATATCAATCATATCATAATGACCTCGAACCTCTAAAGACTCCTGCGGCCATTAACCAAAATTACTGATAAGCGGATGAACGTACTGTGTTTGGATCGTATGAGAAGTAGGAAACAAAAATATATATTTTTGCCAGCTCTAATACGAAGTGGAGGTATAGATTTACTGCGTAGCACAGACCTATCTCGCTTGAGCTTGATTCTAGTAACTCATACTTTGAGAGTGTGGGTGTAGTAGTGGTCAAGTGTTGAACCATCGAGGTAGAACTGCTGAATGCTTATATTCCATCGGTTAATAGCTGTGTCCTGCGTTATTCGCCTGGCATCAGGTCTCTGTTGGAAGGCGATAACAGGCTGGTCCTAGAAGATTTTAAGGCGGATCATGAGCTATGGCTGAGCAAATAGATAGCTTCACATTTTGCACTGTGAACTGTGAACGAAAGAACGCTTCCACCAGGATTAGAGAAAAATGTCATAGTTAGTTTGGCCGGGCAAACCGTCAATTCGCTTGGGTTGGGTCATCTCCCTATTCTCGTCTCCATCAATAGACTACCCTACTTCATAACTTTTAAACGCCTTACTTTCATTATCATTTGGCAAAGATTTAGAAAATTTACTAATCAACACTATTAAGAATTGTCCAATTCCTCTGATGTTCCGGTAATAGACATAAATTTCCGAGACATAATCACATATAGTCGAACCAAAACAGGCTTGACTCCGAAACCCTGTCTGAAACTATAAATTTCTCAATAAATTAGCTGTGACCATCTGCGAAGTCGAGGTATAGAACCCCTATTACGGCACCACCAGATTTTATGTATTTTTTTAATTTTGAAGCAAAAGTGAGATTTATCACAGGACGGAAGCTTGATGTTGGTACATGTTCTGAACTACAAGTGGAATAATTAGTTTCCTCAAAATTCCTAAAATCGGGAGATACGGTGATATGGCTATGGCGGCCAAAATATGGACCTACGTTGACAATTTTTGGTGGCAAAGTTTCGTGACTGCAGGGAACTTAAAATGTGAAATAACCGCTAGTTCGGTCAAAATATGTAGTTAAAATCCTCAAAATATTTTAAATCGGGAGGTACGGTTATATGGGGGCTGTTCCAAAACATAGATTTATGTTGAACATTTTTGGTGGAAAAGTTTCACGACTGCAGGGAATTTCAAATATAAAGTTATGGGGTAGTTCAGTCAAAAAAAAAAAAAAAAATAAAAAAAAGTAGCTAAAACCCTAAAGATTCCGCAAATGGGGAGGGAGGAATCGTCATATAGGGGCTATACCTAAACATGGAATTTGTGACAAGAACCTCAAATTCGGTTAAAAATTTTAGCTAAAATCCTCAAAATACCGATCGGGAAGTACCGTTATATGAAAGCTATACGAAAGCATGGACCGATGCCTATGGAAAAAATTATACTCGGGTACAAAAATATAGCGCTTTAGCTTAATTTGGTGTACGCTGGAGTGATTACAACAGACGAGCATGGGTAGATCAACTCAGAAATTTATCCTGATCAAACGTTACAAATGGAAAAATAAACATTACATACCCACATACTTTGGTGCAGGGTATAAAATTGGAATGTATTACCAACTACAGGTGATATTTTCTTCCATTGACAGGCTTTGCTTTTGGATTAACCTTATAGGAGAGAAGATATTCGCATTAAAATAAAACTTTGATTTTTTCTCCAAATATTTTTTAGCCCATTCCGACCCCTTAATATTTTCCGACCATCACCAATATCAATAGGCTTCTTTCCCCACGGAAACAACACCCAACATGTGGTAACGATCCGATCAAAATTGCGACCTGTAGAGAGATTACAAAGTTTAGATGGACAGACGCAAGAACGGACACACATAGCCAGATCGAATCAGTTCGTCGAGACATTCATTATATCCTCAGTCTTTAGACTAACAAGGGTATATGCACTTTCATACGGAAAAAATATGCCTCATCGAAAAAATGGTGTGTAGTGGCTGGATCGCATCTGATCACGCGATTTGGTCCAAAATATGGGCTTCGTAATATGTTGTCTAAACTTAGTTTAAGTTCGAAGATGAGCCACACCTTCCGGTATCTCCCTGTCAAAAGTGCAAAAATTTCACTAAAATGGTACGCCCGATTATTAACGGAGCAACCTATTTGGTCCAAACTTTGAATATCCAAATATTTTGTCCAAATTCAGTTTAACTTCCCAGCAAAATTTTATGGAAGTGGTTCCATGAGATGCCATGATTTCACTGGATCTTTTGCATTGGTTCAAAGGAAGTCGTGATAGATCCGATCTTTTCCTTAGCATTTGAACATGCTCTATCGATCCAATAGAGATGAATTTTGTGTTTTTATTTTTACACATGTACATAAGTATGTATATATTCTTTCATTTATCTAAATATGTACGTTTAAAGCGATGTAAGATTTATTATGATAGGAAGTCCCAATCATTGAGCTAAAAGTAGTGTCGGACTGCACTCTTTGGTATTAGTCGTGTTCCTTTACGTGCCTGAGGTTACCAGTTTTTACCCGCAAAGTGTTTCCTTACTTTTAAAAGCATACAATTTATATGAGAGCAGTTCACCACTTTTACCATTTTTGCAACAATTAACATTTTTAAAAGTAAAGGAACAGACCAATTATAAAAGTTTCCTTGCCTGCTCTAGGGAACCCTGCTCAACAAGTCGATTTGTAGATCCCTACAAAACGACAAACATTTCCAAAACGTTGTAAAATAAAATTCACGAAATAGTAATCTGCAGTTGGAGTCAATGTCGAAATCTGCATTGCACTGATGGGAAGAAAAATCCTTTTGTAAGATGAATCAAAACCTGTTGCGGAGGAAGTAAACTTTGTTGCGTGCAGCGGTGTTTAGACTGCAACAGCTGAGACGTCCGGAAGTCAAGTTTCTTACTTAAATTTACAACCTGTCGCTTGCCAAACACGTCGTTCCCGAAGTCTGGAAAATAGGCCAGCTACTGAAGCCCGAAAAGGATGCCAGCAAAGGTGAATCTTACAAACCGATTTCGCTTTTGTCGCCCGTAGCAAGGACCCTTGTGGCTATAGTTCTTCCAGCATCAGAAATAACTTTCCAGTTGCCGATCAATAGTATAGGATCCGTAAGCAGCACAACAACTGCCATCTCCATATTAGCAGAGTGCTCACTCAGAGCAAGCCGTGCTCATAATCTAGAAAGAGAAGTCTAACGTTGCAAGAGAGAACCTCTAGATCAACAAGCCTTTCAACCAGGTTTAAGTAGCATTCACACGAATGCAGTCGCAGATGCAGTAAACAGTTTTCGTGTGAATGCGGTCCTTGGAGAACATCCACCATCTATCGCAGCTGAGAAGCGCCAGCTGTCAAGACAAACCAGAGTAGTTTTGGGTCAATACGCTCGGGATGGTGCAGCCGTCAAAATTCCTATAGGGCAAGTACTGATGACACCGTGGAAAACATCTGCCCAGCATACAGCACAGGCCCCCACGACACACTGCTCCTTTTCAATTGCCCTACCAATCTTGATAAGAAACTTAAGTTTGCAGCTTTGTGGTAACAAACCATATAAATAGCGAAATAGCCACATTCTTACGACTGATAGACCCAGAGTCAGATTAAGCAGAAAAATGAGAATACAAACATATTAACTACTGTTACAACAACGAGAACAAACTGCAATTATAGATGTAAACTTTATGATGATAAATAAATTATAGTTATTTCATTAATTCCTTTGAATTAATAAAATAAAAAAAATGAAAATCATTTTTCAATACAGCATTTTCCATTTTCCGAACAAGACGTGAAAATTACATGCCAAAGGGTTGATGAAAATGACATGCCAAAGATTAGTGAAAATGCTATTCTTGGGAATTGGTTAAGATGGCATGCCAAAGGATTGGTATAGATGCCATGCCAAAGAATTGTTGAAGATGCCATTCCATCGAGTTAGTAAAGATGACATGCTTAGGATCTGAAAATGGATTGCATCTTTTGGGGGTCACGCTCTTGTAAAAAGAATGAGTGAAGATGCTGAAAAAATGACATTCCATTTCACTTGCACCCATTCTTGAATAGCATCTTTGGCATCGAACATTTTGCTGGGTTCGAAAATTGTCCGAATCGGTCTTCTCCCTTATACTGTTGTTTCTCCGTGTGGCCATTGCGCGATATGTGTGCGCGATATCTATCGAAAAGAAATTACACCAAAAATAAGATCAGAACCACTTCCAAAATGGACTATACATGCTCCGCAACACATTTGAGCTTAAATCCAAATTTGTATATTTTTGTTAGCAAGTTCATAAAAGTTCAAAAAGGGGCCACGAAATATGAAAATCCTCTAAGACATAATTAATGGGGATTGGAGGATTTCGGTTGCGTAGACGGTATTCGATTCGATATTGTTATTGGATGAATGCTTCAATTCACACAGGCTTCAATTCGCTCAGAGATATGCCCTGCCCAGGGCACAAAATTTGAACTTTTGTAAGTAAAATGTCTAAAAAATTATCATTTCGTGGGTATGCGCCCAGCGTTGCCGACAGTTTTTATCGGAAATCGTCAACAAAGATGTTCCAAAACTAGGGTTGGTTTACGATTAATGCGATTTTTCGATGGTAGTTATGTCAATGAGACTGACAACATAAGATATAAAACCCACAGCAATAAATCTAACCCAATCTCTCTTAAATAACGTTATAAAAAAGATTTCACAATATGAGAGTTTTCCTTATGGTTATCGAGTTTGCGGTATTGCAGCAAGCTAAAACTGTGTACACCTTGTCACTTTTGAATGACAGCTTTGGTGACAGTGTGACAGTCCACCAGACACCGAAACTACCCGCACTTATGTGTGGATCTGAAGCATGGGTACTTGCGAAAGCAGATGAGGCAGAATTTGGTGTGAGAAAAATTCTCCTAAAGATTTATGGACCAAACATGCGATTGCGTTACCTAGGATGAAGAAAAACGCAAACCCTAGAAAGGCATATTAATACGAGCTTTCGAAGGTCAAAACTCCGAAGGAAAGGCCAAAACTCCGATATAAAGACCAAATTGTTGCTAATATAACAAAACATGACATCCAAAACTGGAGACGTAAAGTAGAAGATCAGCACGTTTGGAATATTTATTCTTAGTTCGGTTTATGGAACATAACGTTCTGTGTAAGACAGTCGAAAATAGATAAAAACTGTCATTCAAACCTGACTGACTTTACTGACCGCTTAAAAAGGACATTAGTAGGAAGTTAAGAAAGCTGGAAGTATACATTTTCTAAAACAGTGAAAAATTTTTAAGCAAGATATACATCCATTAACAATCCTAAAAGAAAATTTTCATTTGATATAATGCGAAGGTGAGGCAAAAACCATCAAAAATACCTGTATATGTAACATAAATATAGCCAATCTTGCTGACAATTGCTACGAACATTAAAAAGCTCACAAAATCGAGTTAGGATATTGTTTTCCTTAAAGTTTTTCGAGAAATTTTGGTCAAAATGTAGTTTTATTTCATGCAATTTTGACTTAAGTGAAAAATCGTCATTTTAGACCGTAAAATCGTCATTTTTCAATTTTGCCATTAAATCGCCAAAATGACGATACACTGTCAAGTTCGGCAACACTGTATGCGCCCCCTTATGCCCCCTCTGGTTATGTCGGTGTATTCAATTTATCGTAATCGTGTAATAGCATGATTTTTTATCAGAGTGTATATGTATGTCAAATATCATTTAACTAATTTGAATCAGGGTGCACTCATTGATATGAGAGAAGTCTCCCTTGTCCCCCTGGAATGTTTGTGGAACAATTATATATATTTATATGTATGTATGTCGTTTAGCATGCCGGAAACTAATACAAATTGGATGTGATAAGAAATAATTAATTGGTAATTAATTATTTCTTCAATCTTATATTAAATCAAAATTATATCTGCAATAGGGAAGCAAGTGTGAAATAGTTTTAATGAACAACAATTCATATGCAAATTTCTTACTATTATCTACATCATTACCATCGCTATTTATCAATTAATAAAACAAATAAAATTAAAACAAAAAAATAGTTCGCTTTTTTATCGCCAATTGTGAAAAATCTCTCACATTAATCTTCAATATGTCGATATTCAATGCTGGTGATGTTGGTTCGATTGCATCGTTTCCCATGTTTTATAGTTTTTTTTGCAATATTTATCAACATAACAAGATGATGATCATGATGATGATGATAGAGTTGATGCTGTTGCTTTCAATTCATCGAATAAATCTCTGTGGAGTGTGTGTTTCTTCCTCTTCTATGGTACGTTATGTGTGTTTCTCTACTATTTTCATGCTTATTGTTGTTGTTGATTTCACGCAAAAATAACGATGCAAATTAACTGTTATCTGATAAAATGGCAATAATAAACACTTCCACTACTCAAAGCTATCAAAGCGAAATGAAGTGTATTTCGTTCAGTTTCACATGAAATGCAAGAAATGGGAACTAAAGAAAAATTGATTGATTTCTTATGCAAATTTCATTAGTTTTGGTTGAATTGTTGTGGTTATCAAGAATTGCAGCAATTGTTTGTTTTTTTATTGAGGTGAGGGTGGAACTCAATGTTCCGGATATCTTGGGGCAAAATATCATAGTGAGAAAAAAAAACTATTTCCCACGAGAGTGTTGACCTTTTCTGGTTGAAGCTAAATGATTTGGGACCTCATTATTACCCATGTATCACGTGTCAATATAATATAAAATAAATAATTGAAATACTCTGGAAATGCAAGCCAATTTTACGCTGCAGGTTTTGCTCATAATTGAAAGTTGTAATGTTGTCTTTCAGGAGGCTCGATGTCACAAATCAGTATACAATGTATTATCGTAATCATGAAGCGATAAATAAACTATGTGCTGCTAATCGGCTTAGAATGGCGGCCGAGAAAAAATCTTGCTCTGATATATAAATTTTATTCATTCAGCAACCTACCCCATTGTACTTATGATATAAGTACCGCAAAACCTGACACTGGAACCGTAGTCAATTTTACAGAAATACCAAATTCAACTCAAGGCACCATTGTACTCGTCGAATAGTTTGACTAAAATAAGAAAGACTCCCTTCAACTCGTCTACAAAGACTCCCTTCAGTTCGTCTATAAAGACTCCCTTCACTTCGTCTATAAAGACTCACTTCAGCTCGTCTATAAACACACCCTTCAGTTCATCTATAAGAAGTCCATTCAGCTCGTCCATAGTGACTTATTTCAGCTCTTCAATAAGGACTCCCTCTAGCTCGTCTATAAAGATTCACTTCAGCTCGTCTATAAAGACACCCAGATGCTCGTCTATAAAGACTCCCAGCAGCTCGTCTATAAAGAATCCCAGCAGCTCGTCTATAAAGACTCCCAGCAGCTCGTCTATAAAGACTCCTTCCAACTCGCCTATAAAGACTCCCTTCAGCTCGTCTATAAAGGGTACTTTCCGATAGTATATTAAGTCTCCCTTCAGCTCGTCTATAAAGACTCCCTTCAGCTCGTCTATAAAGACTCCCTTCAGCTCGTCTATAAATACTCCCTTCAGCTCGTCTATAAATACTCCCTTCAGCTCGTCTATGAATACTCCCTTCAGCTCGTCTATAAAGACTCCCTTCAGCTCGTCTATAAAGACTCCCTTCAGCTCGTCTACAAAGACTCCCTTCAGCTCGTCTACAAAGACTCCCTTCAGCTCGTCTACAAAGACTCCCTTCAACTCGTCTATAAAGACTGCCTTCAGCTCGTCTATAAAGACTGCCTTCAGCTCGTCTATAAAGACTGCCTTCAGCTCGTCTATAAAGACTCCCTTCAGCTCGTCTATAAAGACTCCCTTCAGCTCGTCTATAAAGACTCCCTTCAGCTCGTCTATAAAGACTCCCGTCAGCTCGTCTATAAAGACTCCCTTCAGCTCGTCTATAAAGACTCCCTTCAGCTCGTCTATAAAGACTCCCGTCAGCTCGTCTATAAAGACTCCCTTCAGCTCGTCTATAAAGACTCCCTTCAGCTCGTCTATAAAGACTCCCTTCAGCTCGTCTATAAAGACTCCCTTCAGCTCGTCTATAAAGACTCCCTTCAGCTCGTCTATAAAGACTCCCTTCAGCTCGTCTATAAAGACTCCCTTCAGCTCGTCTATAAAGACTCCCTTCAGCTCGTCTATAAAGACTCCCTTCAGCTCGTCTATAAAGACTCCCTTCAGCTCGTCTATAAAGACTCCCCTCAGCTAGTCTATAAAGACTCCCTTTAGCTCGTCTATAAAGACTCCTTTCAGCTCGTCTATAAAGACACCCGTCAGCTCGTCTATAAAGACTCCCGTCAGCTCGTCTATAAAGACTCCCTTCAGCTCGTCTATAAAGACTCCCTTCAGCTCGTCTATAAAGACTCCCTTCAGCTCGTCTATAAAGACTCCCTTCAGCTCGTCTATAAAGACTCCTTTCAGCTCGTCTATAAAGACTGCCTTCAGCTCGTCTATAAAGACTGCCTTCAGCTCGTCTATAAAGACTGCCTTCAGCTCGTCTATAAAGACTCCCTTCAGCTCGTCTATAAAGACTCCCTTCAGCTCGTCTATAAAGACTCCCTTCAGCTCGTCTATAAAGACTCCCTTCAGCTCGTCTATAAAGACTCCCTTCAGCTCGTCTATAAAGACTCCCTTCAGCTCGTCTATAACGACTCCCTTCAGCTCGTCTATAAAGACACCCGTCAGCTCGTCTATAAAGACTCCCGTCAGCTCGTCTATAAAGACTCCCTTCAGCTCGTCTATAAAGACTCCCTTCAGCTCGTCTATAAAGACTCCCTTCAGCTCGTCTATAAAGACTCCCTTCAGCTCGTCTATAAAGACTCCCTTCAGCTCGTCTATAAAGACTCCCTTCAGCTCGTCTATAAAGACTCCCTTCAGCTCGTCTATAAAGACTCCCTTCAGCTCGTCTATAAAGACTCCCTTCAGCTCGTCTATAAAGACTCCCTTCAGCTCGTCTATAAAGACTCCCTTCAGCTCGTCTATAAAGACTCCCTTCAGCTCGTCTATAAAGACTCCCTTCAGCTCGTCTATAAAGACTCCCTTCAGCTCGTCTATAAAGACTCCCTTCAGCTCGTCTATAAAGACTCCCTTCAGCTCGTCTATAAAGACTCCCTTCAGCTCGTCTATAAAGACTCCCGTCAGCTCGTCTATAAAGACTCCCGTCAGCTCGTCTATAAAGACTCCCTTCAGCTCGTCTATAAAGACTCCCGTCAGCTCGTCTATAAAGACTCCCTTCAGCTCGTCTATAAAGACTCCCTTCAGCTCGTCTATAAAGACTCCCTTCAGCTCGTCTATAAAGACTCCCTTCAGCTCGTCTATAAAGACTCCCTTCAGCTCGTCTATAAAGACTCCCCTCAGCTAGTCTATAAAGACTCCCTTTAGCTCGTCTATAAAGACTCCCTTCAGCTCGTCTATAAAGACTCCCTTCAGCTCGTCTATAAAGACTCCCTTCAGCTCGTCTATAAAGACTCCCTTCCGCTCGTCTATAAAGACTGCCTTCCGCTCGTCTATAAAGACTGCCTTCCGCTCGTCTATAAAGACTGCCTTCCGCTCGTCTATAAATACTGCCTTCCGCTCGTCTATAAAGACATCCTTCAGCTCGTCTATAAAGACACCCTTCAGCTCGTCTATAAAGACTCCCTTCAGCTCGTCTATAAAGACTCCCTTCAGCTCGTCTATAAAGACTCCCTTCAGCTCGTCTATAAAGACTCCCTTCAGCTCGTCTATAAAGACTGCCTTCCGCTCGTCTATAAAGACTGCCTTCCGCTCGTCTATAAAGACTGCCTTCCGCTCGTCTATAAAGACTGCCTTCCGCTCGTCTATAAAGACTGCCTTCCGCTCGTCTATAAAGACTCCCTTCAGCTCGTCTATAAAGACTCCCTTCAGCTCGTCTATAAAGACTCCCTTCAGCTCGTCTATAAAGACTGCCTTCCGCTCGTCTATAAAGACTGCCTTCCGCTCGTCTATAAAGACTGCCTTCCGCTCGTCTATAAAGACTGCCTTCCGCTCGTCTATAAAGACTCCCTTCAGCTCGTCTATAAAGACTCCCTTCAGCTCGTCTATAAAGACTCCCTTCAGCTCGTCTATAAAGACTCCCTTCAGCTCGTCTATAAAGACTCCCTTCAGCTTCTTTATAAAGACTCACTTCAGCTCGTCTATAAAGCCTCCCTTCAGCTCGTCTAAAAAGGCTCCCTTCAGCTCGTCTATAGAGACTCCCTTCAGCTCATTTATAAAGACACACTTCAGTTCGTCTATAAATACACCCTTCAGCTCGTCCATAAAGACTCCCTGCAGCTCATTTATAAAGACTCCCTTCGGCTGGTCTATAATTTATATTAAAGGAATTTTCCTCCGGTTTCAATATGAAGCATTGACCCGCAAACTTACCGTTCAATAAAGATATTATTTTTCTGGAGATAAAAATCTGAAAGGAAGAAACAAATGTAAATTTATTGAATGATTAAATTAAAGTTATTAATGATTAATTGAATTAAAACATTATTGCTTATAGATATTTAAAATAATAAAAAATAATGTGTAGGAATGAAGATAATGTCGGTGTGTGTATCCAACAATTAGTCCCGCTTAATATTAGACGGTAAAGAATATTGAGAAAATAAAAATTGAAATCTTTTAAATCTGTAAATCAAATTTTGCTTTTTTTTAAGCTGCGTTTTCTGTTGTTAGCTAATAATTTAACAAGCATCCAACATCTCCCCCTCAGTAACAAACGTATAAAATGCCAACTTAAAGGGCTTATTTGTAAGAAAAATATTTTCGTAATTGGGAAATTTTGGACGATTCCATTGAAAAGAAAAAAAACAAAAAACTCCTCTGATTATGACCGACAATGAGATACAAACAATGCAATTGACTTTAGCATCTCTATTTTGCATAACATTTAATATTCGGGGCTTTTTTTTGTGCTGTTGTAAAAGTCGGTAGGTATTTGTTGTTGCAATTTCGTTTGTCAAAAGATATCTAATAATTCACGAAAAATCGTGTCTTTAGTTTAATGATTTCTGTGGAACAGAAGTTGTTTTTGGTTTTCTGGGAAGCGAAGACAATAAGGGTGTAAGTGGATGGATGGATGGATGGATGCTGGAGAACTAAAAATGAATGAAGAGTTGTTGTAAATAGAAACATGTTTCAACACTAAATATGAATGTATATTTATTTTTAAAATATTTCTCTAAAAAGAAACTGTCTATACAAAAGTAGATGTTAGAAACACGGAGAAGGTAATGCCACATAACCGCTTGGAAAGATCAAATATTACCTTAAGATGCTTTATGATTAAAAGCTCATAACATGTGGTCTTAGGCGCTACAGTTTTCAACAGTTATGAATACATTTCTTATGTGATTAGAAGTGTATCCCCTATTGCAATTTGACACGAACAAAAATGAAAAAGCTGGGCATTTGTAAAAAATGTTTTCTAAGTTCGACTACTGGAACAACTGTTTTGCAATCACCAATTTAGTAACTAAGTGACCTAAGGAAATAATAAATAATTTATAAAATGTCTTTGTTGAAAAATTGTAAATTTCAGTTTGTCGCTCTTTTTTCTCCGCTTCTTTATCCATTCTCCCTCTTTCTTCAAGCCCAAATCAATATTAGACAGTTTTTTTTGCAAAAAAAAAAAACTTTTTTCCCGGTTGTTATCTAAACGTTATTGTAACTTGAAAAACAATTAGCTAACTAAGTTGGTAAGCTATTCATTATAATGTAGTTTGTTGTTGTTGTCGTTTTGCTTTGAAGACGCGAACTATACCTCCCCCATTGGACACGTTTCCATTGTTAGTTACATGGCATAGTGGCACCTATGATAAGGTCTGATTCAATGTCTTTTGCACACTACCCTATAATTACACAGAGGGTTCGTTTGCTTCCATGAAATGAATAACAAACACAAAGACCTACACTTTAAATTGTTATTTTTTTGGCAAATAACAGCAAACAACGAGGGGCAGCATATGGAATTGCAGGATGAGGTTTCTTAATTATTATCAGATGGAAGATAATCTTATAATTATGGAATGAAAAAATATCTTAGGAGGGAAACAACTTATGTAAAATATGTGAGGAATTTTAAAAAATAATAAATTGTATGCCGTCTAATAAGAGTTTTTTTCAGATGAAGTGGTGTGAATCTTTATAGACGAGCTAAAGCGAGCTAAAGGGAGTCTTTAAAGACGAGCTGAAGGAAGTTCATATAGATGAGCTGAAGGGAGTGTGTATAGACGAAGGAAATATAGATGAAGGGATTCATTATAGACGAGCTGAAAGGAGCATTTATAAATGAGCTGGGGAGAGTCTTTACTGATGAGCTGAAGTGGCATTTTATAAAGGAGCTGAAGTGAGTCTTTATAGACGAGTTGACGTGATTTTGAATAGAGGAGGTGAAGAGAGCCTTTATGGACGAGCTCATTGGAGTCTTTATAGACGAGCTGAAGGGAGTCCTTATTGACCAGCTGAGGGGAGTTTTTATAGACGAGCTGAAGGGAGTCTTTATAGACGAGCGAAAGGGAGTCTTTATAAACGAGCAGAAGCGAGCTGGAGGGAGTCTTTAAAGACGAGCTGAAGGGAGTCTTTATAGACGAGCTGAAGGGAGTCTTTATAGACGAGCTGAAGGGAGTCTTCATAGACGAGCTGAAGGGAGTCTTTATAGATGAGCTAGAAAAGGTGAAGGGAGTCTTTATAGACAAGCTGAAGGGAGACTTTATAGACGAGCTGAAGCGAGTTGAATGGAGTCTTTTTAGACGAGCTGAAGGGAGTCTTCATAGACGAGCTAGACGAGGTGAAGGGAGTCTTTATAGACGAGCTAGACGAGGTGAAGGGAGTCTTTATAGACGAGCTGAATGGAGTTTTTATAGACGAGCTGAATGGAGTCTTTATAGACGAGCTGAAGGGAGTTCTTATAAACGAGCTGAAGGGAGTCCTTATAGACGAGCTGAAGGGAGTCTTTATAGACGAGCTGAAGCGAGCTGGTGGGAGTCTTTAAAGACGAGCTGAAGGGAGGCTTTATAGACGAGCTGAAGGGAGGCTTTATAGACGAGCTGAAGGGAGTCTTCACAGACGAGCTAGACGAGGTGAAGGGAGTCTTTATAGACGAGCTAGACGAGGTGAAGGGAGTCTTTATAGACGAGCTGAAAGGAGTCTTTATAGAATAGCTGAAAGGAGTCCTAATAGACGATCTGAAGGGAGTTTTTATAGAATAGCTGAGGGGAGTCTATGAAGAGCTAAGGGAAGTCTTTATAGAAAAGCTGAGTGGAGTCTTATAGACGAGCTGAAGGCAGTCTTTATAGACAAACTTAAGGGATGCTTTATAGGCGAGCTGAACGGGGTCTTGTATAGACAAGCTAAAGGGAGTCCTTACAGTCGAGTTGAGAAGTCTTTATAGATGAGGTTAAGGCAGTCGGTATAGATGATGACTCCCCTTTATAGATGAGCTAAAGGTAGTTTTATAGGCAAGGTGAAGGGAGTCGTTAAAGACAAACTGAAGGGAGTCCTTATGGAAAAGCAGAAAGGACGATTTATGGACGAGTCTTTATAGACAAGCTGAAGGGAGGCTTTATAGACGAGCTGAATGGAGTCTCTATGGACGAGCAGTGCTTATAGGCGAGCTAAAGGGAGTGTTTATAGGGGAGCTAAATGGAGCCTTTGTAGACGAGTTAAAATCTCTATAGACGAGCTGAAGGGGGTCTCTATAGATGAGCTGAAGGGAATCTCTATGGATGATCTGAATGGTTGTAGTCTTTATAGACCAGCTGAAAGGAGGCTTTATAGACATGCTAAAGGGAGTCTTTATAGACGGGCTTAAGACCGTCTTTATAGACGAACCGAAATTTGTCTTTATAAAGACAAACCGATTGAGGTCACTGTAGACGAACCGAAGCAATTTTTACAGATCCTCTAATCCGTTCTTGATAAATAAGTTGAGGAATCTTTAAAAAAGAACCGGTAAAAGTCCTTGTTAATGATTTATTTAAAGACGGGCCATAAGGAGATGGCCTAAAAAATGGATTACAGGCGAGCCAAAGAATCAAAAGATGTTAAGCCACTTTGGGGTTACTCATGACGAAATGTTAGCTGTATGTTCTTTGGGTAGTCTGCGGGACCGTGTACTGGTGTCGATCAGCATGTAGAACTGCCAGTCCGGCTCTGATGCGGTTCTGATCCGGTCTCCGCTGAGATCTTTCTGACCTGGAAGGTCCTGCGCTTCTTTTCTGAGTCCCCGGTCATTCCAGAAGATTCTGCAGTCGCGCTCACCCTCTTCATGTCCGAGCTCACGCTGTTGGCATTTGAAGGTGGGAACCTCTTTTTCTTCTTACACGGTTTAACGGTGTTCTGTTCCTCAGGATATTTTATCCTCTTGGCAGCTTTCGAGAAAATGGAGAGAGTATTGTTGATTTCCTTTGGAGCATCCAGCTGTTCTCTTTAGTCTGGTCTTGGTGAAGTTTGCTAGGGGCTTCTGAAGGTTGGAAGCTGTATGTTTCTTACACGGTCTTACGGTGTTCTGCCCCTCTTCACCGCTTCAGAGGAATTGGAGAGAATATTTTTTATATCCATTGGAACATCCCGCTGTTCTCTATTTAGCTGCGTTTGGTTCTTCTAAAACTTCCGTCGTTGAGCCCCTGTCCATCGCACTCCTTAGTTGTAAGCTTTGCGATGCTATCGCTTACTTTTTCTACCATTTTGTGGACCTCCTCTTCATTGAGGGTTTCCACACCGGTGGTGTTTATTTTACTGCTGTAGTATTCGGAGTCTGTTATGGTTGTGTCAAGTTAAGTCTCTCCTTAACCTTTCCTGTCTCCTCTTCCCTTTTTTCTTTAGGTTGTGTGTTTAGCCGCAACTTTGACCACAGATGCCAAGACATCCACATCTGTGGGTAATGTTTGCTCACGATCGCTTGATGGCGACGAGGCATCACTAGCAGCAGATCACTGGTCCCTGCCGGTACTGGGTTATTAAGGCCCTGCACCATAACATTTATTTCCTTTTCTTCTTCCATTTTCCGTATTTGTTTTTTTGTTTTAGGGGACTACGGGGGTAGTCAGTTTTTTGTCCGCTGGAAACTCAAGGTTTCCAGAGGTATGTGATACTACCACTCTACTCCAGACTGGTCATGCCGCAAGACTGCATCACTACTTTCCCAAAAGACGTCTGACGTGAAATAAACTGTAGGAGCTGTAAAATTAGATCTATGTGTTCTTAATGCAAAAGAGGGGAGTTTGCTGATTACTATAGGCTATGCAAAGATGGAGAAGAAAAAGAGACAATCGAGAATATTTATGTATATACCGTCCATGTGGATGAATTTTTGTCCCCTAGGGCAATTGTCTTTGATATTTCTTTATTTGTGGTCCTTAGCAGAAAATCTATGATTTTATAAATCATAATAGAAGACAATTAATCAAATCCAATTCAAAACGCTACAAATCCCCTCCCTTATAAATATGACACTAAAACAAAAGACTTAAGACCCAAACATCACTTAATTGGAATTCTTAGAGAAAGCTTGTTAAACAAAATATTATTCCCAAATTAATTAAACTACTCCTCATAATGAATGCCATACAAGACCACAGCAAGACCACCATGTGATAGTTCCACCATCAATAACAACAACATCACCACATGGTGTTTATGGTATAACATTACGTTTGGTGTTAATGTTTCGTTTGTTGTCTATAACGCCACAGCAAGCCGACGACAATTTGTGGCGGCGGCTGCTGCTGCTGATGTTGCTGGTCTTGCCAATTACGCTTCTGATGTTGTTGATATGCGCCCATAGGGATTGTTATCTATTTCTTTTCATACAGATGGAAACGAAAATCAGCAATGATCAATTGAGATTACGTGGAGGCTATTACTTTTTTAGTATTTCTTTTAAATTGTTTTCTTTTTTGGGTTTTTGCTTTCGCCCTCGCATAGCACTGAAACAGCATGAATGAATGTTAAGCAGAAAATTAATGTTGAGGGTCTATATTTTTTCTTCTTCTTTGGATCCTCTTAAGTTCCAGCATAAATATTTCCTGTGATATTATGTTAACATTGTTGCAGTCAAAAGAAATTTTCCTCTTCTTTTTCTTTTTTGCATTTCACGACACTGAATAAAAGACCGATTAAAATTGTTTACTTTCTCACGTTGCAATCGCATTGTTCGCATAATCAGTGTTGGTGAGCGGAAAAAATCTTTTAGCTTTTTGTTTATCTTTTAAGGGAAGATTATAGAGTGCAAAAAGGTGGTTTAAGTGAGTACTTCTTATTTTGGGTCAAATTCCTGAGGTCAGTTTTTTTGTTTGAAATGCGGTAAAACAAAGTGAGACATTTGGTTAGATTGGGAGGAAAAACAAAGAAGGGATGGAAGAAAAAAAATGACGTGGTAATTGAATAATTTTCTCAATTGAGATTTAAATTAAGTAGGAGATTTTAAGTAGGAAGTGTACGCAAATATTTGACATAAAGAGGATAGAATTATTTATTAGACACAAAATACACACCTCAGTCATTTCAAACAGTATCGAAGTAATAATTAATGAGTTCTTTAGAAATTTCTAGGTGTAAGAGAGAAATTATCGTTTTGAGAGAAGTAATCTTTTTGAATATACTTAAAGCCGTGCAACATAAATATTAATTCCAAAAAAATCGGGAGGATTGTGAACAGTGGGGAAACATAGAATAGACATGTATAGTAAGGCTAAACAAAAAAAAAAAAACCCTAAGGAGAATATTGCCATAAAGAGGATATTGCATGATAACAACATTGTGTCTTTTAAATATGTATTATTACAACAACATTTTCACTGTCAACATTTCCATATTAAATATTGTTTAATCGCTTTTTATTCCCTTTCCGCATACGAAGTAGCGGGCATTTTCCTAGTTCCTTTATAATTTATCTTAGTCGGGGTAGCGAAGCGCACCGGGGTTTGCTAGTATACATATAAAAATTATTTTTCAAACTATTATGTGGATGGTATGTTAAGTGTGTAATGTGACTTTTGAGGCATTCACGAAACTTCTACACCAAAAATGTTCAACATAGGTCCATGTTTTGGTATAGCCCTCATATAAAGGTACCTCTCGATTTTAAGTATTTTGAAGATTTAAGTTTAATTTTTTGACCGAACGACCTCTTAAACTTCTGAACTTTTTTTTATTTAAATACAATTTTTTTCAAATGTATAAAAAAATTAGAAAAATAATAATATAAGTTCATATACAATTTTCATTTCATAATATAATTTATAATTGATTTAAAATGTTTAAGAAAATTAAGTACAAAATAAGTTGTAGCCAATACAAATCGAATTTTATTCAAAATTTACCTTCAAAACTATTTTTAATGAAAAATTCTGCTTGCAGGCAAATAAAAAGTAAGAAAATAAAATGTTTTTGTTTATATTTGGAAATACTTTCTGAAAAACAAAATGCGAAAATATCTTTAAAAAATCGAGCGATTTTTTACCAAAATATTTTCACAATTTAAGAAGATAAACCAGTGAGGAAAGGATCATAGTCGGGCGGGGCCGACTTATGATACCCTACACTAATGTGAATATGTAAAATATAGGAGATATATATCAATTCGAACTGATTTTTATATAATATGGTACACTTTTTAGTAGACAAAATTCCGTCACACATTCCAAATTTTATCAAAATTGGACAGATCGGCCGAAAATATATATGGGAGCTATATCCAAATCTGAACCGATTTCGATGTTATTTGGCACATTTATTTTTAGACCGATTTCAGTCACACATTCCAAATTTCATCAACATCGGACGTATGTAGTGTGTTTGGTGCAGCAGATACGTCAAATCGGCCGAAAATATATATTGGAGCTAAATCAAAATCTGAACCGATTTTCACGAAAAGCAATAGCGTTCTATGGCTAAAAAAATATATTACCCAATTTTCAGCTGAATCGGACAAAAAATGCGACCTGTACGTTGCGAACAAAACAACATGGACACACGGATGGACGGATGGACGGACATGCATAAATCGACTCAGAAAGTGATTATATGTATATTCCCAAAATGAACTATGTGTCTATATACTACCTACACCACTGTGAATATGTAAAATATATATGGGAGCTAAATCCAAATCAAAACAAATTTCGATATAATTTTTAACACTTATTTCTAGGCCAAATCCCGGCAAACATTCCAAATTTAATTGAAATCGGACATATTTAGCTCGTTTCGCGCATCAAATACCTAAAATCGGCCGAGAATATATATGGGAGCTATATCCAAGTCTGAACCGGTTTCTATATAATTTAGCACACTTATTTCTAGGCCAAATCCCGGTAAACATTTCAAATTTTATTGAAATCGTACATATATATAGCGCGTTTCGTGTACCAAATGCCTTAAATCGGGCGAAAATATATATGGGGGCTATATCCAAATCTGAACCTATTTTTACCAAAATAAATAGCGTTCGTCCTTTGGTCAAAAAAACTATCTTCCCCAATTTTCATGCGAATCGGACAATAAATGCGACCTTTACTTTGTTTACAAAAATACATGGACAGACGGACAGACAGACGGACATGCGTAAATCGACTCAGAAAGTGATTCTATGTATATCCCTAAAAGGAACTATGGGCCTATCTTGTTTCGTTTTTCATGTTACAAACTAATGCACAAAGACATAATACCCCTTACCACAAGGTGGTATAGGGTATAACAACGAATAGCGCCGCAGCCGAAAATATTTTTCCAATTTGAGAAGATGAAAAGTTTTTCTAAGAATATTGTAATACTTTTTGAAAAACGAAAAGCACGGCAGGCGAAAATACTTTCGAAAAAATCCCGCGATTTTTTACTAAAATATTTTCACATTTTAAGATAAAAAATATTTAAATACTTTTTGAAAAACGAATAGCGCCACAGGCAAAAGTAATAAAACATCGCGCGATTATCTTAATAAATACATATTTTAATAACTGAAGAAAATTCAAAAAATGTATATGACGAAAAGTCAAAAAAATTTAACATTGATGAAGCCAAGGTTTGCACTGTTATAATTCGCGAAATATTGCAGTGTACCACGAAATATGACCATAGCTGGATCAAACGAAGTGTTTTTACACAAAGCTCAAAAATGTGGCTAAAAAAGTTTATTTGTGCAGAAGCTATGACCGCGTAAATGAATAAAAATAGGTAAAAACACGTTGAAGCAAACAAGTTTTTTTACGTTGTTATCCGATTAGCGGTTAAACCGTTTAAATTACGGATATCTGCCCAAAGTAAAAGTAGAAGAATACAAAATAAAGATTACACTTCTAATGTATCACATTTCAAAATCTCCACTATATCCACCTTTTATGGATGCTGACATTTTGAAGCCAGAATTTAGGTGTTTGATCTAACTGCGACGCGCATTCGTGTATTTCAAAAAGCATATAATAGAATCAAAGTACTCGCGATTACGCATAATTTGATATATATTGTCTATGTACCCCAGACAGCATCACAGTAATCCAAAAAAGCCAAAATTTAGTGCGATATTTTTTCGAAAAACCCTATTTTTTGGGTACAGTATTTACAATATCCTTTTGATTGTGCTGGGACCA
The DNA here is from genome assembly GCF_047663935.1 of Musca autumnalis. Taxonomy (NCBI): domain Eukaryota; kingdom Metazoa; phylum Arthropoda; class Insecta; order Diptera; family Muscidae; genus Musca; species Musca autumnalis. Next base: position 106,624,789 of record NW_027411644.1, read on the forward strand.
ACAGCAACTGCAAAAACCGAAAAATGTGCGTAAAATATCGCGGATTTAATCGCGCTTTGACCGTTTCCTTTTCAATGAAGAAACTGACACATCACTCGCGTTTTTGCGAAAACAGCGGTTTAAAAAATTTAGTGGTATGGGAGCTGTATCCGATTTATCCCAAAAATAGTGTGTGATGCTACATCCACGGTTCTTGATGGATTTTATCGATGTAGGTTTAGATCGATGTATTTTATCATGAATGATAGTGAAATCGGATGCGCATAAAAAGTGTATGAACTTTGTGCAAATTATAAGCGTTATAAAGTTTATTGCACACTAAACTGCAGACGATGCTACATCTTAGCGGCCAAAATAAATCCTGGCAAATGTGTACAAATTAAAAGAGAATAATTCGCTGTGTTGGTAAACCGCATGCGCATCAAATGATTTTGAGGATTTCGCGATTTACACGCATTTCAAAATGAACATTACCCGATACAGTTTTATTTCAAAATTATACCCCATTTAAAGGAACCCAAATTTATTTGAACGATACCCATATCTTCTGCTAGATGTTGACGTGTATTCGAGAAGTGATTAGAATAAAAAATTTGATTTTTTGCGTGAAATTTAACTAAAATAGAAGAATAACACCGACCTATTTTAGCTAAATTTTCTTCAAGTAACTCACAAAATAAATTTTAATAAATATTTTCTCTTACAAAAGTTTTATAAATTTCCTCGATATATTTTTTGCTTTCGCTATAATATGCAAACCACTAAACGGATTTGTATAGTTTTGGTATCATTTGAATCTTCGCGATGTTTAGATTACGTACATATTTTTTATATACATTTTTCAGATGCGTAAATAGCTTGAATTTTATTAAAGCAAGTTGCAAACTACCAATTGTTTTGAATTATTATTTCCGCGAAAATTTACAACTTTTTCACTAAAGTTATGGGACCTCAATAAACATATAGTATGTAGGAAGCCATAAATTAACAATGTTTCTCGATATAATGAATAGAGTTTTTATAAGATTTTTTCTGATAATCAGAATTGAAACCCCCATAACTTTTGCGCGCAATATCCAAAATTAGTATCTCGAACAGATTTGAGAATGAGAATTTTTTCTTAATCCATGTACCAAAAATCTTTTATGTAGCTTCAAAAAAAAATTAATTTTTTTCAAATGGAATATTAAAAAATTTTGACTTTTCCTCATATATACTTTGAAATTTGCTAAATTAAGAAAAAATTATATTTACATGTCTATACATATATGTAGATGGGATTATACCCGGTATTTACCCAAAACATGGGTAAATACCAGGTAAATACCCGATAAATTTCTTTTCTGGGTGTTTATTTGGGTAAATAAAATTTTATTTTGAAATCGAAATTTTGTTTTTCTGTCAGACAGAAAATCAAAAAGAATACCAGTAGGCCTATTCTGTAACTTTTATCGATTAAAAAGTTCTTAACCCCCAGTTTATGTATTTCGAAACGAAAATGTGTGCGCATGAAAGACACCCAAACTTTAGTTTTTGAAATATTATTTAATTTGCTTTTGCTTCAAAACAAAAAACAAATTTGAAATACACACTCAAATTTGGTAGTTTTTCTTCCGCATTCGTTTTCTTATCGACATACATAAACAGGCCCTCAATTTTTGTTTGTTTTTATAACAACTACAAAACAAACACTTTTTACATGTCAAATCGGTCGTTGGAGTTGCTTGTGCGAAAAAGTTGACGAAGAGTGCAAAAATAATAGCTTTGTTGAGGAGGTCTTAAATCTCAAGATTATCCACTGAAATCGTGGTATAATCCATCTGATATATGATAAAGTTTGATCCACCATTTACATATGTTTTTCTGCATGGAGAACTACAAAAAACCGCTTCAAAAACTCCCAAATATCAATATTATGCTGTCACAATATATAAGAGATTTACCAAAATATGGACCAAAATTGGTCATATTTACCATTTGGGTATTTACCCATTACCCATCTCTATTTATACATAATAATCATGTATATAAAAGGTCTTCGTCAAATGCCGTAGTATGTTAAAACTGCTCCGAACTGCTTCTAGCATACATATGTAATTTCGGGCATAATTTCTTTTTTAAATAATTTTATGAAGTCAGGAGTATTTTCTGGATAATTTGGCATTGGTTGGCACTTAGGCCTTCTCAAATGTACAATTCCGCTTACATTCTAACTTCTACTCTAAAATGTATAACAATTTATATAATTATAAATTTCAAAATTAGAAAAGCAAAGCAGACATAACCTCCAAAATCATTTTATGAGTTATGTACGGGAACCATATAAGGGGGTAGACTCCGATTTTCGGTGTTTTTTGGTCAACAAATTTCTACACCAAAAATTGTCAACATACATACGTCCATATTTTAGAATATCCCTCATATAACGGGACCTGCCGATGTTCGGTATTTTGAGGTATTATATGACACCTAAAATTGTGGACAGGAAAGGGAACTAATTTTTCCACTTTAGTTCTGAATATTTTATGGCGGAGGGTATAAAAAGTACGGCTCGATCGATCATAATGGTATTTTACTTGATCATTTTAAAACCAGAAAAGAATGGATCAAAGTCGGACCGGGCCGGGCCGACTATATGATACTATAAACCACCAAGATTTTATATTTTTGGGAATTATTTCACGGTGCGCCTTAACCTGGGAAGTTTTTGCGGATTCTGAAACTGCAATGTTCATAGATGAGAAAAACCAAAAAAATCGCCAGCTATGGTAAAAGATGAGAAAAATCGAGAAACAACAAAAAATTGCTGTAGGGATTTTCACATTTTTAGGTTTTCAGGATTTTGGTAAAACCTAGTAAAAAACCTACGATAATATCATAAGGGCCAATTTTGTGGAGAATTTTCGCCTCTACAACATTTTCTTTAGTCACATTTCAAAAGGACTTTGCGTTTCCAAGCAAAATCTTTAAAAACTAAAAAAACCCTAAAAATTAGAATTTTTATCGCGATTTATTTAAAAATCCCTCCGGCGATTATTTTGGTATTTTGATTTTTCTCATCTATGTACATTGTAGTTTCAGAATCCGCTAAAACTTTCCAGGTGTAAGCACCTTCCATTTAAAGTTAGTTAAGGCACGCCATGATTTCTGTACTATATTGTGTCACATTTTCAAAAATTCCGTTTAATGGTGTGTTAGGTGCATCAAATACATGAAATCGGCCTAAAATATATGTATATGGAAGCTATATTCAAATCTGAATCGATTCTCTCCAAAAGCAATAGCGCGCGTCCTTTGGACAATTACAAAAATACATGGACAGGCGGACGGACGGACATGAATAAATCGGATCCGAAATTGATTCTATGTATTTCGCTAAATGGAACTATGGATCTATCTCGCTTCCTTATGAATGTTACATACAAATGCATAAAGACATAATACCCTTTACCACACATAGAAATTACATATGTATCTCATTTGTTTAAATCGTCACATTTTCTGCATTCGATGACTGTTTTCAGATATGGATGCAGAAGACATTTTTAATTTATTCATGTGATATAATTGGTCAGTAGTACTGTACAGGTGACAAAGTCATAAGTAAGTCAGTAGAGACATTTATTGACATTTCCTACAGGGTAGTTACAAGGATTACGTTTGTTAGGATATGCAAGGATTATGAAGCTACGATGGAAAGTGGAACATGATATGTTCTAAATTGAAGAATCAGGGTTAAATATTTAACTTTAAGGTATCTATTCGTACATCATCTCACAATAAGTTTGTACTGTTGGTTATTACCTTAATAAACTTATCTGTCTTTGTTTATAGATAGATCAGTTTATTATGGGAATAAACCTTAGTAGAAACATAAACTTATGGAACATATGTTTCGTATATTTTCAAGGGTCACCAGAGCAATAATGGCTTAAAATACAATTAAAGCTTCGCTCACCTCAAGGAACTAATGTTTGATGATAAATTAATTTTGCGAATGTCATTAATAATGACATAATTTTCTACATATAACATTCATTATACAGTCTTCATGATATTGCATATATCAATATACATAAGCGATCATCTATGCCAGTTATTTGCAGTTGTGTAAAAAACAAACAAATATAAATAAAAACAAGTAAAAAAGAATTAAGTTCGGCGGGGCCGAACTTTTCATACCCTCCACCATAAAATATTCTGAACTAAAATGGAATAATTACTTTTCATTCCTGTCCCCAACTTTAAGTGGGTACGTTAAAATGTCAGATAATGTTTATTTACATTTATGCTTCATTCGGGAGGCCCTTTTTATGGTGCCTATATCTAATTATGTATGTTGACAATTTTTGGTGGGCTAGAAATTGGGAGGTACTGTTATATAGGGGTTATAATAAAACATGGGCCTATGTTGACAGTTTTTGATGGGAGCCTTTAATGTCAAATAACTCCTAATTTGGTTAAAAAATTTAGCTAGAATCTTCAAAATATCGAAAATCGGTACATACCGTGGGAACTTCAAATGTCATTAACAGCTAGTTCGGAGGTATCTGGGCTATACGAAAATATGAACTTAAATGAACCGTTATATGGGGGCTATACCAAAACGTGGACCTATGTCCACAAGTTTTGTCATATAAGTTTATTGACATTTAAGAACTTTAAATGTCAAATTATAGCTACATCGGTCTGAAAATGTAGCTACAAACGTCAAAACACCGCAAATCGGGGGTACCGTTATATGGGGGCTATACCAAATCGTGGACCTATGACCACAAGTTTTGTTATATAAGTTTATTGACACTTAAGAACCCTAAGTGTCAAAATATAGCTAAATCGGTCTGAAAATGTAGCTAAAACTGTCAAAATACCGTAAATCGGGGGTACCGTTATATGGGGGCTATACCGAAACGTAGACCTATGTCCACAACTTTTGTTATATAAGTTTATTGACATTTAAGAACCCTAAATGTTAAATTATAGCTACATCGGTCTGAAAATGTAGCTAAAAACGTCCAAATACCGCAAATCGGAGTGTACCGTTATATGGGGGCTATACCAAAACGTGGACCTATGTCCAAAACTTTTGCTATATAAGTTTATTGACACTTAAGAACCCTAAATGTCAAATTATAGCTATATCGGTCTGAAGATGTAGCTAAAAACATCAAAATACCGCAAATCGGGGGGTACCGTTATATGGGGGCTATACCAAAACGTGGACCTATGTCCACAATTTTTGTTATATATGTTAATTGACACTTAAGAACCCTAAATGTCAAATTATAGCCAAATCGGTCTGAAAATATAGCTGAAAACGTCAAAATACCGTAAATCGGGGGGTACCGTTATATGGGGGCTATACCAAAACGTGGACCGATATATCCCATGTTCGAACTTGATCTTCCGACGGCTAAAAAAATGGTTTTCCCCAATTTTCAGTGAAATCGGTCAACAAATGCGACCTGTATGTTGCGAACGGACGGACGGACATGCATAAATCGACTCAGAAAGTGATTCTATGTATATCCCTAGAAGGAACTATGGGTCTATCTCGCTTCCTTTTGTATGTTACATACAAATGCACTAACACATAATACCCCCTACCACATAGTGGTGTAGGGTATAAATACGCACATATTTATATGTATGTATATATGTTTGTACCTTACAAAGTATCTCGTCTAATGGCATAAAGTCCATTACAATACTAAGATTATTAAAAATGGGTTCAACATACTCTCTGTTATATATTCAATTATTGTATTATCTCACATGTGAAATGAGTAATGGATTTTTGTTTTTTTTTTTTTTGCATCAAATACTGTCTTAAACAATTAACGCAACTGGTTAAACAATTGCTAAGTAACGGCGCACCCAATGGTGCCTCAAAAGCCTGGCACCATGAATGTCTCTACCATCATCGCCACCATCACATATAATAATGGACCGGCCGACCCCAAAAAGAAATGTAACAAGTCATATGGAAAACAAAAAAACTTTAATATGAAAAATAAACGCAAATGATCCGTTGCCAAAAAAGACAAGCCACACAATTATGATGACCCTTAAAAGGTATTCGGAATTGAAAGAAAAGATAAAGACATTTGCCAACAATTGTGGGTTTTATGTCTTAAGGCAACATTGTGGAGTTCATTTTTTACTTTGCCAAATAATGATGCTTGAGTTCAGGCCCCAGGAAATTTCAAACTCATGATGATTCGTTGGCAACGAAATTAGGCACGCACGTTTACGACAATGATCTGTGAAAGAAGATTGATCTTCAATTTGGTTGTGGTTTCGCCGCAAAATTTTTATGGTGTCGCTAAAATTATGTTTTTGTTATTTTTTGTTTGTTTTCAAAGCCTTTAGGTAAAAGAATGACAACTTACTTTTATGGTTTGTTCACAAAGCTATTTCAGCTAGTATTTATTTATTTATTCCCCAAAGAAGGAAAGAAAGAAATTTTTGTGGTTTGACTTTCTCACAATTTATCTTAATCAGTTCGATATATTCACACTCCCACCATATTTAAAAAAAAAGAAATATTCAAAATGATATAGAAATCGAATACCCATTAAAGTGTAGCAGAACTTGTTTTTTTAATTTGTTTTTTTATTGCTATGCGTTCATTCTTTTGTCGGCCAAAGAAAGTCTCTTAGTTTGGGGAGGAGATATACTATAAACATTCATATAAGTCTTTTTAAAACAATTAACATTGTCATTAACATTTAATACAATGTTTAAATAAAAGAAAAATAACATGATTTTTTATTTTGAAATTGTGTGGGGTAAAATATGTTAATTTTGAACCAAAAGTTTGTAAAAGATGTAAATGTTGATCTTATGCTTGTTAATTTATAATCGGATTAACTTCATATAAAATCATTATGAAAAATGGTATCACAAACGTTTACCAGATGCCATTACCAGTAGCTACGAACACACTGACTGTCCACCTTATTTTTCAGAGGCACTCCAGAATTTATTGAAATATGGGATAGAAATTTGGTCAAAGCTCTTATGCACTTTAAAAGTAAACTGGTTACAAACAAGTAAAAAAAGTTTCAGTCGGCTTTGCCAACAAAGATATGCCCTCAGCCTGTGTGAGTTTAAACCTTCTTCTATTGGTAATATCGAATCCAATACCGGCTACGCAACCAAAATCCGTTTCACCAATAATTATGTATTTATTTTAGGGCTCTTTTTGGACGTATGAACTTGCCGACAAAAAATATACAAACGGAGAGACATTACGGATAATCGATTTTCCCGGATAATGGAGTAACACTGTTTCTCACATATCTGTAAAAAATGGAAATATTTATAAAAAGGAGCAATTATGAATTAAATTTTAAACTTTAAAATATTGAAACTGTTCTAAAATAATTTATTTGCGCATTGTTGTTGTCCATTGATCGAATGAATTATATTTGGTTGAATGAATTATAATCCCGGATCATAAAGATTTTTACGAATAATAACGGTTTAAAATGAACAACAAATTCTGCTTTTTCCTTTCCCGGATAGTGAAGATTTACAGATAATCAATTCCCGGATAATCGAGTTTCGACTGTGTTTGGATTGAAGCACAAAAGTGTTGCGGAAGAGGTACTACACAAAAAAAGTAATGTTAGGGGATCCAAAGTTTGGACAAAATCGGAGGCGTAACATTTTTGTGACATTTTTATTAACTTTTGGGGAGAGGTATCGGAAAGTGTGATCCGATCGTGCTCATCATTGAACTTAAACTATGTTTGGACAAAATATTACGAATGTCAAATTTTGGACCAAATTGGCTGATCCGATTGAGAGTTATTGTGTTCTCCAACAACTACACATTGTGTCATAGGGGTTTTTTAGAGTTGGGAAACCTAGTTCCCGGAGCGAATCGATCTTTCTAGTTCCTTTCCACAAAAAGAACTAGTTCCTTACAATAGTTACTTAGTTCCAAATAGTTCCGAGACAGATATAGTTTGACGAATCTTTCTCTTAGTCCATATTTACATTAGACAAATTTCCTTGTGGCAATTTTCAGTTTGTCGGTGATAGACAAAGGGTTACCATATGCCTCACCTCTCCCTCCCGCAAACATATATATGGACTTTCATCGTTCTTTTCATTCCAAATAGTTCTGCGATCAAAATAGTTCAACTAATCTTTCTCTTTCGTCGTTCTTTTAGTTTCTTTCATTCCAAATAGTTCCGAGACCGGAATTACATAAAAATAAATAAATCGCTGCGAATAAACAGCAACGAAAAATGATCGAAGTAGGCGTTAAATTATATGAACTAAAGGAACTACAAAAATGCAAGAGCTGGATATAGTTGCAATAGTTCCGTGTACGGAATAGTTCCTTGGAATTAGTTCGTTCCGGAACAACATACCTCTAGTTTTTTTTACAACTTTCGGGTTATTTTCTCAGAAAGTATGGACTTGCTCCTGAAAAAACGTATACTGCCGTAATGGGGACAGCGAATACAAGTTGTTACAAAAAAGGTAGAAAAAAAGGAATTTGAGAACAGCTCATAAACTGCCCTTTCCCTCCTTCAAGATTTATCGTGACCACAATATTTTCGAACATTTTTGAACTTTTGTGAGGTAGATAACTGATGGAGTGAAGCGAACTCCAAGCAAACTCGAACTTAAACTAAGTTTGGATAAAATATTACGAATGCCAAATTTTGGACCGAATCCGACCGAGAATAGCAGTGTGGGAAACGATGCATAGGGACCCCAGATAAAATAACAAACTATATCACAGGTTTTTTGTCAGTTCGCCTATCGGGCACGTTCTCATCTGCGGTCAAGGGGTTCTAGACGTTGTTCAAATTTGCCCAGTATGCAAACACTGCCGCTCTGGAGAATATTGTCAACAGTATAATACCTCCCTCGGAAAGCGGCAAACTTAAGCTGGTGAGGAAAGACCAACATCCTCAACATACAAGGTTGTATGTTTACTGGAGGGCATATGATCAAGGTTAAAAAACACATTGTTCCACAACATCCCATATGGGACAAGAGAGACTTCTCTCATATCAATGAAATATCAATACAGTCGAAATCGCTTATAACGTCGGTCAAGGGACCGACGGAATTTGTCGCTATAACCGATATGTCGTTATAAGCGATAGGGCTAAAAAGGGCCCCAGAGATTTGGGATTTTTGGATATCGTCGCTATAACCGATATGACGTTATAAACGACGACGTTATAAGCGATTTCGACTGTATTTAGCTCAATGACATGGGACCTACTGTTTATGGCCGAGTCCGAACGGCGTGTCTTAAGACACCACTTGTGGAGAAGTTTTTCAAGGCTGAAATACTCAGGAAATGTCGCCAACATTACTGAGGGGTATTTTGCCACCGTTGAAAAATCAAGGTTATCAATATAAAAAACCATCGGAGTGATAAGCCAGCCATGGCTCTGGTGGAGCAATTTAACTGTCAAACTGTTATGCAAATAAGAGGGCTCAGCAGAGAACCTCCTAATACCCCCAAAAATGTATGTTTATACTCTCAGCCTTTAGGCTATACACTTTTCACGGTGCTCTTGAACCAACTTAAAATGGAAGGTGCTTACACCTGGGAAGTTTTTGCGGAATTGGAAACTACAATATTAATAGATGAGGAAAATAAAAAAAAAATCTCCGCATATTTTTAAGAAAAAAAAAAATCCGAAAAGTCCGTAAGAGAAAAGAAAGGCTACAGACAAAATCTGTTGATTAATTTAACATATTCAATGAATAACTCGGTTTGACAATGAATCCGAAGAAATGAGAGAAAATACCTATTTTTAATTATAAAGCATAAACTTCATAAAAAGTTGTCCGCTTTGCTGGCTTTTCGTATTAAGTTTTATACGAAAAGCCAGCAAAGCGGACCCGGGTCCGCTATAAAATAAATTACGTGGAAAACCAATGCCCAAGTCATGTGGTGTAGGGTATCGCATGGTCGGCCCCGTCCGACTATAGCCCCTCTTACTTGTTAAAACTTCTTTTGTCATTTAATCCAATTTCATTTTAATATTAGGTCTGTTCATAGGACACTTAAATCTACCACTTTTGTTATTGTTCTTTTTTACATTTTGTTGCTTGTTTTATTTGAAGAGTTGCCTATTGGCATGTCTAACAGTACCATTTGACGTATGTTTCAGATTTTCAGAAATTCGACTAGTAACTATTTATCTGCAGTGGACAAATATGTCTTAAAAATTCAAATTTTAATTAACTGGAGCTAAGACCATTTTATTGTTACAAATATTCTAATTTGTTAAAAAACAAATTGTTACTGGTTTCATTTGAGCACTCGAAAATTTAACTTATCTAAAACTGGCATGCAAAATTGTAAGCATGTTTTCTCGACATTTTTATAACCATTTCCATTCAATTCAAACAATAACAAAAACAAACACAAACAAAGCCAACAATAGTAACAGTGAAAAAATCGTAATTGTTACGGATTTCTTACATTTATTCTACGGGTTTTTGCCTCAATAAGAGGGATTACAAATTTCTTGTTTGCAGTGGTAACAGCTGTTGAAAATACACACACATATATGTACTAATGTTTATGTTAGTATGTACGAATGTTCAATTAGATATGTAATTATATGTACAAGTTGGCTGCATTTTATAGCCTTAAAGTTCAAGTATAACCAACCATTTGAAGTGTAAGATCTTATTTGCTCTGACCATTCCATTCTATGCGAATGGATATCTCGCCAGCCAGGTATGTGTGTTGTGACCAAAAATTTGCAATGGTTGTTAGTTTTGTCATGTTATTGCACGTTTTTATGAGTTCTGTTTTTTTGCGGTGAGTCGTTGTTAGTGTCAGAAATAGTTTGATAAATAGATTTGATTTTACATTTTTGATTCGTGCGTTTGTCTAAATGAAATCTACGCATGTTGTTTTGAGTTTCTTGATTGAGAACAAAAGATTCAATAGTACATGTACATACATACATACATGTATGTACATACATACCTTGCCAAACATTAACCTAATTAGCATGTTAATTTTTTATTTTTTTATTGATAACATTTCCAAATTGCAAAAAAGAATGGTCATTGCTTTGGAAGCAATTTCAAGAATGGCATCATAAAAAACTTTGTAGAAATAAAAACTACATGTTTTGTTAAAACTTATAAGAATGTTCTGCTCCAGCAAAAAATGTTTTCTATTTTTGATTTTCTTCTTTATTTGTTGAAATTCTTGTGAAAGAGAGAAAATAATTATGACAGGTTATAAGTAGTTATTGAAGTTAATAAATTTTTATTAATGTTTTAAAAACACCTATCTCTGGACTTTTTCCAAAACATTAACGAATCTATTTCGAAGCATAGCTGAATAAGCCTCGCTATCAGAAAGAGTGGAACCATTTATTCCACTTTGAGTTGGCTGTGGAATCAGTCGGGTTTGCCGACAACTAAATGCAGTCAGCCTATGGCTAATTTTAAAACAAGTAAGAGAGGTCTATAGTCGGACGGGGCCGTCCATGTAATACCCTACACCATTTCCTCTGGGCAGTGTTTTCCACGGAATTTATTTTATATGATTGCGACACGTTTTGTCTTTGATATAATTAAATGTTATATTTGCACTATTTATAATTAATATAACTAGCAGACCGGGTCCGCGTTGCTGGCCAGTCGTACTGAGTTTTAATGACAACTTTTTATGAACTTTATTACTTTACAATTTAAAAATAGGTATTTTTTACCTCATGTCTTCGAGTTATTCATTGAGGATTCTAAATTTATCAACAGATTTTGTCTGTAACCTTTGTTTTCTCTTACAGACTTTGTTGGGTTTTTTCGCTCATTGATGCAGGTTAGGATTTATTATCGCCCATGTCCTTTATCTTCATCCTAAAGCCATCTAATTATAAAAGTTAAAAAAATGGTTAAGTCGAATTTTACGGCTTATTGAGACCAATGCGTTTTTAGTTTTTCATGGCGGTTAGACTACTGTACTTCATAATTTAAGGAAATTTGTAAATATATCGTTTTTCTTAATAGGGGAGATACCGTGCCACCTTCCAAATTCATGCCTACATGTACCACGGCACATTCCACAAAATTTCATAAAAATCGCTTCGTTAGTTTTCGAGATATAACATACTTAAAAACTGGCCATGGTCGGGACTTCGGACACCAAGATAGAACATTTGATCGGTACCGCAACCACAGCCGATGCATTCATAAGAGTAGCAAATATAGGGATTTGAAAGTTATAGGTCCCCGAAATTCAGCAACAAATATATATCATTTTAGACCATATTCCTGAACATTTTCTGAAAATTTAATGAAATTAGGTTCAGTAGTTTTGAAGCAATAATATATTGAGAAGAGTGGGCGTGGTCATAAGTTTTCAAGATATAACATATTTAAAAAAGAGGGCGTGGTCCGGTATTTTTGCACCAAATATGTACCTATGGCCAGAGACAAAACCCCATTGTATCCCAAAATTAATGCTGAAACCGATATAATCATAAGTTTGACATATACATATATGGTTTCAAAGAAGGCCTGGAAAAGAATCCCACCTCCTCTGAAATTCAACAACATAGGTAGCCTATTTTCACTGGGTGCCATCCCTGTACATTCCCCAGCAAACTTTGAAGGAAGGGGTTCCATGCGATGACGTGATTTCATGGCATCTTTTGCATTGGTTCAAACGAAGTCGTGAAATATCCGATCTTTTAATTAGCATTTGAACAATTGCAACTGAAGTCGTGAGAGATTCGATCTTTTCATCAGCATTTGAACGCATGCAGAGGAAGGCGTGAAAGTTCCGATCTTTTCATCCGTATTTGAACCCATTCCATCGATCCAATAGATATGAATTTTGTGTTTTTATTTATACACATTTTTCTAAATATATAAGATTATTTATTTGTAATAGGCTTGATGTTGTCGGAGATTCGAAATCACAACAAACGTTGTTAAAACTGTCGTCGTAATGATAATGTCATTGCAAAGGGTTGGTGATAATGACATGCCAAAGCATAGGTAGAAATGACATGCTAAAGCATTGGTGTAAATGACATGCTTTGGATCCAAAAATGAATAGCATCTTTTGGGGTCCACGCTCATATAAAATTCATCGATGAAGATGCTAAAAAGATGACATGCCAGATCACTTGCACCCATGATTGAATGGCATCTTTGGCATCGAACATTTAGCTGGGTTCCTCACAATTTCAGGAAAATCGGTTCAGTAGTTTTTGTAGAAAAGATTAAAATTGAAAATTAAATAAAGTGGGCGTGGTTAAATTTTGTTTGCATAAAAACCTAAGTTGGGTTACGACGAACATTTCAAAAAATAATTAGCCAAATCGGCCCAGCCGTTCTGAACTGATCCCACTACCAACCAACGACATTTGATTTTTATTTATAAAGATTTACATAAAAGGAGAAGTCAAGATTTGGTTTTCAAGTTTCGTATTCGTAATTTGTCGGAATATGGCCCCAGAATACAGTTGGGTAATTTAGTTCCTACCCAGCAAAATTTGAAGGAAGGGGTTTCATGCGATGACGTGATTTCATGGCATGTTTTGCATTGGTTCAAACGAAGTCGTGAAAGATCCGATTTTTCCATTAGCATTTGAACCAATGCAAAGGAAGTCGTGAAAGATCCGATCTTTTCATCAGCATTTGAACCCATGCAAAGGAAGTCGTGAAAAATCCGATCTTTTCATCAGCATCGATCCAATAGAGATGAATTTTGTGTTTTTAGTTATAGAAAATTTTCTAAACATATAAGATTAATTATTTACAATAGGCTTGATGTTGTCGGAGACTCGAAATCACAACCAACGTTGTTAAAACTCTCGCCGTAATGATAACGTCATTGCAAGGGGTTGGTGAAAATGACATGCCAAAGCATTGATGGAAAAGACATGCCAAAGCATTGGTGAAAATTACATGTCAAAGCATTGGTGTAAATGACATGCTTTGGATCCAAAAATGAATAGCATCTTTTGGGGTCCACGCTCATATAAAATTCATCGATGAAGATGCTAAAAAGATGACATGCCAGGTCACTTGCACCCATGATTGAATGGCATCTTTGGCATCGAACATTTTGCTGGGTAGTTCACTGTACCAGTTCCAAAACGTATGAGTAACATCATGAAATCTAACGTGTGATATTACGTATACGCAGTTTGTTCACGCGGGAGTAACATATCTACCAGGAATAAAATATAGTCATTATATTAAAAATTTTACCAATTTTCACACAAAAGTTTTGACCCTTTCAACCAGCTAAATATTATCTGATCATCATGTTAAATTGCGACAAAATCGGATAAAAATTCTTTTTTGTTCCATTTCATCTCCTAAGTATTTCACAATCACCACCAAACACTAATCGTTGCTATTCTGGTGACAACCTGACCTACATACAAAATTTCGTAACTATTGGTCCATAACACAAGGTGACACATCTCAAAATTTCTTATCTCTACGACGAATATTTCGGGGTATTACATGAATTTTCGCAAAAAAAGAAACTTATAATACGAGGGCTGCATGATAAATATCTGGCCTAACAATGAAAACGCGAATATTTACCATCAAGCATAGTTTTATTGTTTTCATAAGTAGTCTCCAGGATGATTTATACACCTTTTCATGCGCTCAAACCATGGTTTTTGAACGCATTTACAGCATATTCTGGCGACGAAAATCGTTGACCACTTTTTTACTTGATATGCTGGAATCAAATGAAGTCATTATATTCCCAGTCATGGCTGTACGGCGGACGACCCATCAATTCCACGTTTTGTCCGGTCCAACAGGCGCTGGTTTGAATCGAGAGCTCGCACTGTCATGATGCAGAATGATTCGTCTTTTCTTGTTCGTTTTTCAAATTTCTCAGGAGACTCCAGATTGCGTTTTATGTGTTCAACCTGTGGGGATAAATTGTGATGATTTTTGTCGATACAACAAACGTGAATACCAGCTAAATGACAGGTTCGCTGCAGCAAATGTTCAAAAAGGAAGGCCACACCACCCCAAGATCATTAGTTGCCAGCACCATGTGCTGGATCTCATTGTCATGGAAGATGAGCTTCATATTTCGTCTAAATCACCAAACATCGATTACAATGGTAAAACTGAGATTAAGGAAACAGGCGGCTGCAGAGGCGGCACGAAGTTTTTCTTCCGCCACTTCACTGAGAGGAGTGGGATTCATTTTGTAAGGTTTAAACAGATTCCAGACATCTGCTTTGCACATTGAAAGTTATATGACATTATAGCCCTCCTGGCATTTCTTCTGATACTTGAAACCTAGAACAGGTTGCGTAAAATCTGTTCATTCATTTCGTACTCATGGGCTGAGCATTGGTACAGTAATCAATTGTTCCCCGCTTAATGTTTTCAAGGACTCTCTGCAGCTCTGAGTGACTACCCAATAGTTTTCAAATGCTTGAAGATCCACTGGAAAAAAGGTGCAATCTGCACTGCCGGAACCAACCAGTACTGTGAAAAAGGTAACCGTAGGTGTTTGGAAGAAATTTTACGTTGTGCAAAGCTACAGCCAGATTGGAAGCTCAATTTGTTAGTTATCCTGCTCAACAGCCGTTTAGTTGGCGCCGGCAGAGTTTTTATAGCTTTTGATCCCTTACCTCAGAAAATAAGTACTTGCTCTTGAAAAAAGTGTACAGTCGTAACGGGACCGTAAGGAAACTCTGTTGCAAAAACTTTCAACACGATCCAAGACATGCTCTTAGAGTGCACTTTTGCGAAATTTTGTGTGGAATGCAATCAAAGTTGTGGACCGACGATGCGTCATGGTGCTTTTGTGTGAA
This sequence comes from Musca autumnalis, assembly GCF_047663935.1. NCBI lineage: Eukaryota > Metazoa > Arthropoda > Insecta > Diptera > Muscidae > Musca > Musca autumnalis. The sequence goes on from NW_027411644.1 coordinate 106,640,610, forward strand.
CAATTGTTCGAAACATCTACGGGCTAATCTCTGTAGACGGAAAACGCTGACTACATTAAGAAAAACAATATAAACACCAGCCTAATGTAAGTTTGTACACAGGTAGAATGTCAGACCTTCTAGTTTGACTTATGAAACAAATATTTTCGGGCACCTCACTAAGAAATACCTTCACGTAGCACAGTGAACCAAATAAAAAACGCACTGATCAATGATCATTTTGATGATCACCTTTTATTTACAAATAAGATGTCCATAACGTTTTGATTATGTAGATAATCAGCTGGTTGCATTAATGATGATGTTTCTTATGGGAAAACGCACACACATATTAGGATGGCAAAAATGCAATATTTCCATTTAAGTCTGTCTCAGCCAAAAGTGGAAGACAAACATGATAACATTTCGAAAAACGCGATAGATAGATGCCTCTGACTATTTGCTATAGTTTATGAAGTCTTCAATGACGATGTTGGTCTTTGTTGCAACAAGTTTGTGGCTTAAGTCTTTCGTTTTTCTTTTAACAAACACTAGACACAGCACACAATCTTCATTCATTTCTGTTAGGAAAATCTTTAAACAGTGGCAATGCGTCAACCATATAAACACACATACATACATACATATCAACATGAGGTTACTCCAAGTGAAGGTTTCCAGTTAAGTGACCAGCTGATTGCAACGACGACGACGGCACACAACAAAACCAGAATTGGATCAAGAAAACATAAAAAGACGTAAACAAATTCAAAACATTTGTGGTGTTTCAAAATTGAAAAAAGCAGCATGAAAACGTGGTAAGTAGTATTCAAAGTCAACATTTAAGAGACATATTAAATGCAAATACAGCAGAAAAATGATACCAAAGAGGAATTGAGAAAAAATAAACATAAATAAAATTTCAGAATGAAAATCCGCAAACATCAAATGATATTACAAAAGGTAGTGACGTTTATTTTTTCGTTGTGTTTGTTTCATTTTGAAAGCTGCCTTTTAAAGGTTTTGTAATAAACCAAAACAAAAATCGTGCAGTTTAGTTTTAGTTTGTTCTTTTTTGCCTGTTTTGATCTAAAAATGGGGACAAAAAAAGTAAAAAAAAAGAATTTAAATAAAGTCCGTTGGAAACAAGAAATCAACGGTACTAGATTGTGTTTAGTTATTGAAATAATTATGAAAATATCAATTAAGTTTGAACTAATTGTTATTATAGAGAATTTGTTTAAATCTCCCATAAGTTGCAATGCAAGTAAGTACAGCTGTGTATTCTTTAGGTTAAGTGCTTCGTGATGTATCGTTTTGGTGCGGATAAGTACCTAGGTCTCAGGGCAGGGCTCTTATCTAAGCCTAAAAACTCTTGATAAGTTGCTGCTGGACTATAAATGGGGTAATTATAAATGGGGTAATTAGATTAATCTGCAACTGAGGACCGACATAATCGTATTAGGCTCCATTCGGCCATAAGAACGATTTATAGAATCGTGAATTTAACAACAGGATACCTAATTGAAAAAATATAATTTTCTTAGATTACAAAACTAATTTTGGAAGTGTTTCCAAATTTCATATTAACTCAATGCACAGTGGATCCAGTTGTATGGAGAAAGCGGCGAAAAATATTGCCCGTGTAAATATCAAGCTAATACCCTAGACAGACGGCAGCGTTAATTTGCAATAAGAACTGTATTTAATTTTTCCCTGACAGACGACAGTTTCTGCATTTACGAAACAGCTGATTCCTGTTTTGTTGTTTTTTGCACTGTACGTTTTTGATTTCCTTGTGTCGCAGAGCATGAACATGTCCTCTCCCTCATATGAATATAGGCTCTCTTTTACGGTATTGCCATATTGAAATACCTAAATGCTTTTTAAATTCAGTTTGATTTTGTGCATTAAGAATGAGGATAATGCACGAATTAATTTGAATTAAGGCAGTTAACGCAAATTAACGCTGCCGCCTGTCTAGGTTATAATTCGCTGGGTACAGCTTTGTGTTGCTGCTAAGTTTGTTATACGAAACCATGAGCGTAGCATTCCCCCCTTTTTCCCCTCTGGAGGGGGTGTATTGTATGAATTGTTTTATGCTGTTAATATAAAATGTCTTGAACAGATTAACGATTATCTTATAATGCAAAAATAGGCATGGGGAACAGCCAAGATCACCCATATACGTTAACGTGACTACAACAACAACATTCGTACTCATTATTCTCATCTGTCGTGGGTTAGCAAAGGAAAGACTATCTCAGAGAGACTAATGTACAAAATATTTTGAGCACCACCGATGGGGAAGCAAAACAATCTGCAAAACAACATAAAAACCAACCAACTTAGCAAGTTCAATAGGCCAAAATTCTTGTCTAAATATTGGTAAAATTTTTAATTTTTAATATTGGTAAAATTGGTAAAATTTAAAAAAGAGCAAAATAATATGAGAAGCTTTAATCTTTAATCTCCTAGAATGTCCTAATTTTTTTTAGAGAAGATACAGCTTGCAAATTAAATGACGTGTACTACCACCTTACGAGAGTGCATTAAGACTTCGCCCATGTTTCGATCAAAGACAATGACGAACAGTCTGATTTATTTCTTTTTTCTCAATGATGTGAGACCTCCTTTTATCGTCGACTGCGAATAGCGTGTCGGAATTCTCAGAAAATTTATTTTTCCATGGGTTTCTGCAAAAAAAGGCAATATGCACTGGCCTGCGGCTCGGACTCGAGTATTTAGTGTATAAGGCGGGTAAGCGGCGCTAACCAAGGACGTCAAGACTGAGTAAATATTATACTAGCTCTCTGACGGCTGCACTGATCTTCATGATCACTACAAATTAAAATTTTTCTATAAGGTTTTAATGCTAAAATTAGAAAGAAATTGATGAAAGTGAGGAAAGATGTAGCCTTCACAAAGCAACTTCCGAAAACGGGATGAAAACATAGTAGTTCGCATAGCCAGATTTACACACCTCCACATAAATAATGCCACATGGATGTGATCGAAACTTGATTACTTGTTGCAGCAAAGGTTAGCATCCATTTAGGGATGTAGACAGTGAAACCTTTCTACACCATTTCGGGGTGTGCTAATGGACAACAAGTAAAAAAGTATCAGATATATCCTCAGCTTGTGTATATTGAAACAATTTTTTCCCAAAATACGTATGTATTCAGGGGGTTTTAACAATTTTGGGCGTTTGAACCGACAAAACTGTTGATTAGGATTAAATATCAAAAGTTTTGCGGAGGAGATACTAAAAGGAACGGATCGACATTGACCGTTATGGAAGTGGATCTCCAGGCACAACATATGGTGCCATAGGGAGTTTTTACACTGTTCGGGCTGTTTGGACTTGCCCCTAAAAAAACTAAAACAAAAAACAAAGTGATTCGATATCAGGTCATAAAGTGAACTTATCCGAAATTTTGTGTGGGAGGTACTGGATGGAGTGGACAAATATAGTCCATATTTGAACCTGATCTATATCTGGTAGATATATTAGGATGTGTAAACTATAGACCAATTCGGCCACTCCCTTCAAGAGTTACCGTACAAACAATTTTTCCGAACATTTGTGGGGGAGGTACCTGAAGGAGTGGACCGATGTGGCTTATCTTCAAACTTAAACTCTGTTTGGACAAAATATTACTTAGGACAAATTTTGGACCGAATCGGCAGATCCGTTCGAGAGTTATCTTGCGCTCCAACCAACTCACACGGTGTCATAGGGGTTTTTTTGTAACTTTCAGGCTATTTTCTCGGGAAGTATGGACTTGCCCCTGATGAAACTTGTACCGTCGTATGGAGGGCAGTGAATACTAGTTGCCAAAACAAAAATTAAAGCGATTCGAGAAATGGCCCTAAACTGAACTTTTCCGAAATTTTGTGTGGGAGGTACCCGAAGGAGTGGACCGATTGAGTCCATATTGAAACCTTATTTAAGTCTGGTACACATTTCATGATGGGCAAAGTATGGACCAAATCGGTTACTCCCTTCAAGAGTTATCGTGCGCACAAATTTTCCGAACATTTTCGAACTTTTGTGGGGGAGGTACCGGAAGGAGTGGACCGATATAGCCCATCTTCGAACTTAAACTAAGTTTGGGTAAAATATTACGAAAGCCAAAATTTGAACCGAATCGGTTTATCCGTTCGAGAGTTATCGTGCGCTCCAGCCAGCCAGACAGACAGACAGACGGACGGACAGTGCTCAATCGACTCCAAATTGTCTGAAACACATTTCGTCCAAACATACTTGGGGTCTAAAACCATTATTTCGATGAGGCACATTTTTGTATATACCCTTTCTAGCCTAAAGGCTTAGGGTATAAAAAATATCTACAATTTGTCATTTCCTCAAAATATTCAAAATCGGGGGGTGACGTTATATGGGGGCTACCAAAATATGGACCTATGTTGACATTTTTGATGGAGAAGTTTTGTTACCACTGACAACCTCAAATGTCAAATTACGGATAGTTCGGTCAAAAATGTTAGTACCAGGATGGGAGCTATACCAAAACGTGTACCGAAATTGGCAATTATTAGTGAAGTTTTGTGACCACTGGAATCCTCAAATATCAAATAACTGCTAGTTCGGACAAAATATGTAGCTAATATCCGCAAAATATCTAAAAATGGGATGTACCATTATATGGGGTCATTGCCTAAATATGGACCGATGTTGGAGAAGTTTCGTGACTGCAGTTAACCTCAAAGGTCAAATATCGACTCAGAATTTAATCCTGATGAAGAATATATACATATATACTTCATTGGGTCGCAAATGATGATTTCAATGCGTTACAAACGAAAAAATAAGCTCAATATACCCCCGGCTAATATCGATTAATTTTTAAAAATTCAATATCGATAGATAGTTTTATCTATCGATATTATCGGATTAAAAGTCCCTAAGATAAAATCTATTGAAATGAATAGAAATTACGCGACTTTTCGGTTTTGTAGATGTGAAAAGTGAGTCCGTAGTCACACGTACAAATTTTTCGGAAAATTAAATTTTATTTTTGCGTCTTTTTATTATGGTATAAAAGCTATTGTTTTTCTCCTTTAAATTTTTAAAAAATACTCCACTCAAGCAATCGAAAAAAAAATTTAAAAAATATCGAAAATATCTAAAGTAGGCAAAATCGATAGTTTGGCAGCTCTAGGTATAACCCATCAGCCATTGCAAGACGTTTTCTTATAAGCTGAAAGCTGTCGTCCCGTAAAGCAGTAACGATGAACCACTGGATTTCCGCTGATGGCATAGAAATCCCAACCCCATGTCAGTCAGGAATCCATAAGGCTTCCTTGTAAATGTGCTCGGGAGAATAAGTACTTGGTAAACACGCGTTATCTGCAGAAGTGGAGCATGACAAACACCTTGAGAGCAGTGAATATCAGACCGAGGTCCTGAAGAATGAATCTATAGAAATTAAGTTAGCTACAGAAGGGCTCCAGAATGTGTTAAATATCTTCAAGCTGTGGGAATAAATAGTGATGATTGTGGCCGATACAACAAGCCTGAATACCACCCTACACAGTTCAGTATCATGTGTTGCAAGGTGTTTTTCGCGTTGTCATTGAAGATGAGATACACATCCTGCCACAACAACAAAGAATAACTCCCACTGAGATTTCTTGCGTGTTTGAGGGTCCTATGTAACGTTATTTTGAAATTTCGTGAGTTATGTATGTTCTATTTTCGCATTTTTTTTCTGTTATGTAATACCAGTCATTTTGGATTGTTAGTTTGTTTTTGACAGATAAAAAGGTTAGTCGGGTTTTGGTGTGATCTTCAATTTTTTACTATTCGAAAAAAATGGGATTAAAGAAACTGTATTAAGTTTTATGTAAAAAATGAAATTAAATGCGCAAGGACATTTGAAATGGTGACTGTCGGGTTGGGATAGTCTACTACGAGCAGAACACAAGTTCAATTGTGGTATAACCGGTTTAAAGAAGGCCGAGAACATGACCGAAAAAAGCACGTCAAGTTCGGTCAAATGTGAAGATTTTGCTCACTGTTTTCTTCGACTGCAATGGCGCGGTGCATCATGTAATCTTGCCAGAAGGTCATACGGTCAATAAGGAATACTACCTTGAAGTTATGCGCCGTTTGTGAGAAGAAATTCGTCAGAAACGCGCAGAATTGTGGATGTTGCACCACCAAAAAGCACCACATCACATATCGATGCTTGTGCGTGAGTTTTTGGCCAAAAACCAACCCGTTATCATGTCTCAACCACCGTATTCCCCAGACATGGCCGCCTGCTTACTTTATCCTCTTCTTCCCAAAACTGAAGACAGCAATGAAAGGAAAGTGTTTTGCTGCGATTGAGATAACAGGAGCTGTTGGCATTACCAAAAAGCGCGTTTCTATTTCTAACCTCAACAACAACATTTGTCTTAAATCACAATATTTATTCCACAATTTCTTAAAAAAAAATATAACAAGTAAAAAAGCGTTAAGTTCGGCCGGGCCGAACTTTTCATACCCTCCACCATAAAATATTCTGAACTAAAATGGAATAATTAGTTTTCATTCCTGTCCCCAACTTTAAGTGGGTACGTTAAAATGTCAGATAATGTACATAAAATGTTTCATTTGGTGGGTCCTTTTTTATGGTGCCTAAATCTAACTATGTATGTTGACAATTTTTGGTGGGCTAGAAATTGGGGTACCGTTATATAGGGGTTATAATAAAACATGGACCTATGTTGACAGTTTTTAATGGGAGCCTTTAAAATAACTCCTAATTCGGTTAAAAATTGTAGCTAGAATCCTCAAAATACCGAAAATCGGTACATAACGTGGGAACCTCAAATGTCATTAACAGCTAGTTCGGAGGTATGTGGGCTATACGAAAATATGAACTTAAATGAACAATTTTTGTTGGCTTTTAAAATTCAAATTACAGAAAGTTCGTCCAAAAAATAAAGCTATAGTACGGAAAATCGGGAGGTTTGTTTTGGGGCTATATCAAAACATGGACCTACGTTCGGTTAAACATTTAAAGTAAAATCCTCAAAGTACCGAAAATCGGGAAGTATCGTTATATTGGGGCTATCTTGAAAGTTTTTGATGCAGATGTGTTGTTACCACTACAACCTTCAAATGTCAAATTACAGTTAGTTCGGTTAAAAATTTTAGCTAAAATTGCCAATTACTGAAAATTGGGAGGTACCGTTATATGGGAGCTATATCCGAACATGGACCTATGTTGACAATTTTTTATGACTAAGAACTTCAAATGTCAAATTACTGCTAGTTCGGTTTAATATTGTAGTTAAAGTCATCAAATTACTGAAAATCGGGAGGTACTTTTATATGGGAGCTTTATCAATACATCGACCTTTCTTATATGGGGTCTATACCAAGTTTATTGACATTTAAGAACCCTAAATGTCAAATTATAGCTAAATCGGTCTGAAAATGTAGCTAAAAACGTCAAAATACCGTAAATCGGGGGTACCGATATATGGGGGCTATACCAAAACGTGGACCTATGTCCACAATCGGGGATTCCGTTATATGGGGGCTATACGAAAACGTGGACCGATATAGCCCATCACCGAACTTGACCTGCCCGCAAACAAAAGACGCATTTTCCCAAAATTTCAGACAATTTTGGTGGAGAGGTGCGGTGACCACTAAGAACTTCAAGTGTCAAATGTTCAAATTACAGCTAATTCGGTTAAAACTTGTAGGTAAAAATCTCAAAATACGGAAAATCAGGAGGTAACGTTATATGGGGCTATACCAAAACATGTTCCTATGTTCATAATTTTTTCGAATATAAGTTTTTTGGTCACTAAGAGCCCTAAATACACTGTGAACCGAAATTTTGGGGGGTGGAAAATTCCAATTGGAGATCAAAGCCCTTAGTGAGTATATACAGAACCCCGAAGGACAGATTCGCCGTGAGTCGAACTTTCGCGATATGGCGTGATGAAGTTTTTGCTAGAGACCCTGTAAGCCATCAGGAATTAGCGTTATATTTTTGTTCACTGTTGCTTTAGCTTATTTTTTAGATGACATGTCTTCAGTCAAATCGAATGAGGATTATTTTCGTAGAGCACTTCGACCTTCTAACTCGCTTCCTTCAATGTCCTTTTCGTCCTTTATTTTAAGAGCCGCTATAAAAGTACCACAAGATGACGTTTTTCAGCTTCGAAATGTTCTGCAAAAATGTCGGCCAGAACATTTTAGGTACGGCTCTCATTGACAACAAATCGATTTTGTCGAGTCTTCGTGGTCGTTTTGTGCATTAAAACGTCAAAATACCGTAAATCGGGGGGTACCGTTATATGGGGGCTATACCAAAACGTGGACCGATATAGCCCCCCAATTTCAGCGTCCTATCTCCATTTTTGTGGATGCTAGAGTGATTACCACAGACGGACGGACGTGCACAGATCGACTCAGAATTTTACCCTGATCAAGAATATATATACTTTATAGGGTCGCAAATGAGTATTTCAATGCGTTACAAACGGAAAAACAAACTTAATATACCCTCCATACTATGGTGGAGGGTATAAAAATGAGTAACACTGTGAACCGAAATTTTGGGGCAGAGATAATTCCTTTTGGGTATGAAAGCCCTTGGTGAGTATATTAAGAATCCCGAAGGACAGATACGCCGTGAGTCGAACTTTCGAGTTAGGCGTGATGAAGTCTCTGCTGAAGACTCTGTAAGGCATCTGAAATTAGCGTTATATCTTTGTTAACTGTTGTTTTAGCTTATTTATGAGATGACATGTCTTCAGTCAAATAGAATGAGAATTATTTTTGTAGAGCATTTCCACCTTCTAACTCGCTTCCTTCAATATCCTTTTCGTCCCTTATTTTAAGAACCGCTATAAAAGTACCACAAGATGACGTTTTTCAGCTTCGAAATGTTCTACAAAAATGTCGCTTAGAAAATTTAAGGTACGGCTCTCATTCACAACTAATCGATTTTGTCTCGTTTTCATGGTCCTTTTGTGCATTTACAGTTCGACTCACGACGTATCTGTCCTTTGGGATTCTTAATATACTTACCAAGGGCTTTCATCCCCAAAAGGAATTGACTCTGCTACAGCTTTTCACATCCATTTTGTGTCACAGCTGCTACTGACCAGAATTTCGGAAAAGTTGTAAACTTTTTTTCTTATTTCCTCTGTTTGACATATAAGTTCTACTACTTAAGGGCTACAATATTGCTGAAGATTGTCTTATAAAGACATGATCAGTGGAAAAAAGGCTAATTTTAGCCTGGTTTAGATGAGGTCATAAAATCCAATCCCGATCTAACAAAACAGAACCTAACTAAGGTTTTTGTAGTCCCAATATGTACTTTCAGAAAATGCCTACTGGAAGATGTTTGCATTTCCAGTGTTGAACAGTGTACTTCTACGATTTTTTTTTGGATTTTTGGTCTGTCCGAGTACAAGTTCAAAATTCATAAGATTTTGCTGAGCTGTTTTATAAGTTCATTTTATCCCGACAGACTTAGCGTGTAGGGTTATTCGTCTATAATAACATTTTGTTGGATACAGGATTTCAATGCTAAAACGGTTTAATTTCGGTTTTTTTATGTTCCAATATTTCCATTGGCATTTTCAATTAAAGCCGGATACTTAATGAAAGTAATAAAGTGATAAATACACCTTTATGGCCATCCGTTAACCCAGTTTCGAAAAATATTAAAAACAAATCATTAATTGTATTCTTATAACAAATGCATAATCGAAAACTTGTAAAGTTTATAATTTTCATTGTTTTTTTTTTTGCAACGTCTATCACCAAAAACTTGTAATTTCCATTTTTTTGTAATTCACCATGTCATAAACATTTCTTTCAATAAAAATTAATTTGTTATAAAAGGCTCTGTTGGAATTTGATGCACTTGTATCTTCTTTTGATAACATCGATAACATGCATATTGTCAATATGTAGTTATGGAGAAAAAAAATCACTTTTTAATTAATTAAAACTTGTAAATATTTTCCATATTTGTTTGATAAAAATGCATTCACTTAAATGTTTAAATAACAACTATTATTAAAGGAAAAAAAAACTTACTTGTACTTTATAAACTTGAACTGTCCTTTATAGACTGTTTTTTTCACTAATGTATTTTTAATTGCAATATTTTTCTATTGTACCACTTACTATATTAAAATTAATTTACACGAATATTTTTTTTTGCTCTTTTTTCAATTTTATTTCATTTTTGTTGCTTCCGTTAAATGTTCGACCAATGTGTCCAATGCGCCCCAGTGAAAAACTAAATACACGGTAAAAAAATCGAAACGTCAGTTACAATACCAAAATTCACACAACACAGCGCCAATAGCTAACAATTGCCGTTGTCCGATCAACTCCAACTTCTGTTTGATTTCAATACTCCTCACTTAAGCGCGTACCGTACACGACTAATTGCTTGCACCGTTTGCTCTTAACTTTTAAATTCTTTTTTTCTCCGTTGTGTCTTTTGTCGACATCAACTTCGCCTGCGATGAACTGCAATAGCAGCGGCACTACCAAACAACAACCTAAACGTTACGAGCCAAACAAACGAACCAACCAGCCAGACAGCTAAAGCCAAAAGACCCCTACAACCGAAGCGAAACACTAAGAAGAAAACCGAATCTTGTTTGTGTGTGTGAATGCGCGTTGCTTCTTCGTTTGTTGGCCGTCAAAGAGTTTTTTAATTGGATGTTGCCAGATGTTGTTGGAGCTTTGTTTTTATGAAATTAACTTAGAAATTGGATTATTTGAGTTTTTGTCAAATTAACTTGGACTACAATGGCGTTTCATTTCAATTAAATATTACTATTATGTAATATTGTAAGGAATCTGTAGCATAAATTGTGGACGTTCCGAATAAATGTAGTCCTTTGTTAATAAATTTGATGGGTATATTTCCTGTCCATAGGCAACTCGATATGCCAAATTACAAGTAATTCGATCACAAAACATTGACCAATAATAACAATATTTTGAGAAGAATTTTGTGCCCACTGAAAACTCGACGGAAGTTAATTACAAAACCCTCAAATGTGAAATCAAAATGTAATGTTACATAGGGCCTACACCATATAATCTATATGGTAAACAATGCCAACCATTAAAAATAATCTACGTGGAAGCTGTGTTGGCATCAATGTAGGAAAATGGGTAAAAATTAGAGTTGGGTAATCTAGTTCCTAGTTCCTTGTACTAGTTCCAAAACGTATGAGTAACATCATGAAGTGTAACGTGTGATATTAAGTATACGCAGTTTGTTAAAAAAAATTGTGGGCCATTAAAACTGCGAAGTGAAGTAGATAGTTCCATATTGTTCCTTTGGCACAACTCTAGTAAAAATGGGTTGAAACCAACAAGTTTTTTAGGCTCCCTTCCGATTTCTGGCTTAACCTTACATTGTATAGACCTATGCCCAAAAAAAAAAGACTCAAAGAATACTCCATGGACAACATGATACAGTCGAGATCGCTTATAACATCGGTCAAGGGACCGGCCAAAATCGGACGCTATAATCGATAGTCGTTATAAACGATATTAATAAAAGTGGTGAAATCATATTATTTTTAGTGAATTTTGGGTATAAATACTTTGTTTTATTAAGTAAACTAGCCGGCCCGGTCCGCGTTGCTGGCCCTTGAAACAGTTTTATGTTACCTTTTCTTAATTAAATTATATTTTTCTTGCATCGCAAATTAGTCGGGAACTGCAAGTGACTATAAAAAAACATCTTCGGAAATGTTGGTGTCTATATGAAATTTTGTTAACTGATGACTTGAGGCATGAATTTATTTCATCTGCTGGAATAGTATAACTGAAAGTGTTTGTCGGAAATATAAGGGTGCATTGCTCTTAACCCTTTCGGCCCCAACGTTGCTTATAAGCAACTTCAATTTTTAGCATCGTTTAATTTGAAACTAACGGGATTTTCTCATCAAAACTCGCATTGGTTTGGTAATTTACAGTTCTTAGAATAAAAAACAACAACACAAATATCAGTTATGTGACGATCAATATATTTATTTTGCATTATTCTCTTTGAAGTCTAACAAATCGCGCGTGCTCAAAAAAATAGTGCATAAAATAAAGTTAAAATAAAAATATTTATAAATATTAATTTAAAAATACAAATACGCAGTGTTATTACTAACAGGTGTAGTTATAAAACAAACAAAAAAAAAAAAAAAATTGAAAAAAGTGATATTGTTTCGTCACAATATTTTTTTCTTTTTTGAAGTTGCTTATAAGCAACTTTGGTCCACGGTGATAGCAAAAACCATTGAAATCGAAAACATGAACAAACCACCCAAAGGGCTTTGTGAAACAGATATAAAAGCCATTCTGGAGTTCGACTGGAACAAATCTTCTGATGAAGAGTGGGAAGATGAAGAGGAAGAGTTTGTGCAGTATGGTTTGAATGAACTTTTGGAGAGAAGTGAAGAAATCGAGAACAATTTGCTAGATGACATCACCATTGAACAACGTGTTGAAGAGTATCCAGAGAGAGTCGAGCGTCATGATGTCGAAAAGGTAGATTTGTCTACATTAAAATGGAGAAAAAAAAAAACCCTTTGATATAAGAGAAGTGCAATGGGAAAAGCCTTCAGAAGACGTTCGAATAGTGAATACCCCTATACAATACTTTAATTCTTTTTTTGACGATGGAATGATTGAGTGGATTGTAAAGGAGACGAATCTATATGCACTTCAAGACAGCGGCTCTGAACTCAAATGTACTAAGGATGAAATTTGTCGTTACTTTGGGGTTTTGCTATATTTGGGTGTGTTTAAGCTTCCGAGTTACAAAATGGCATGGTCCCAAAACCTAAAGTTGACTGCAGTCACCGATTCAATGTCTCGCCAAAAATTTGAAAAAATTACAAAATTCCTTCATTTCTCTGACAAATTGAAGCAACCTAAAAATGGAGATGCTAACTACGATAAGCTTTATAAAATACGTGCAATTTTATCGATGCTCAAAGACAAATTAAACAGTCTTCCTCAAGAAGAACACGAAAGTGTTGATGAGCAAATTATAGCATACAAAGGTAATTTCAAACTTTCACGATATACCAATAATATTGTTGACTCTTGTACGTTACATTTTTAGGAAGATCAGTATTCAAACAATATAATCCCGCTAAGCCCCATAAATGGGGAATGAAGATGTTTACTCGTGCAGGTTCATCGGGAATTGTATATGACTTCGCGCTCTATGTTGGCGAAGGAACTTGTCCCTCATATGGGCTTGGGATATCATCTGACATCGTCTTATATTTGGCATCGTCGATCCCAAAATTCAAAAACTTCAAGCTGTATTTCGATAACTGGTTTACATCGGTCAGTCTTCTCGTATCTCTGAAAGAAATGGGTATATTTTGCATTGGTACTGTGAGGAAAAACCGAATGGGCAATTGCGAATTGAAATCCGAATCTGATTTAAAAAAGCTTGGCAGAGGATCGTACGATATGAAGTGTGAAGTAAACCATGGAATTGCAGCAGTTCGTTGGTTGGACAATAAAGCGGTGCAGTTGCTATCAACATTTGTTGGAGATGAACCAATTGGAACATGTCGTCGCTGGAGCTCAAAGGAAAAACAATTTATCGATGTTCCCAGACCAGCTATTGTATCAGAATACAACAAGCACATGGGAGGAGTTGATCTCTCTGACATGCTTATGGAGCTTTATAAAATTAATCATCGCTCTCCTAAATGGTACATGCGAATATTTCACTGGTGTTTGGGAACGGCAGTAATAAATTCTTGGCTTTTGTATCGTAAGCATCTCAAAGTTGTCGAGCCAAACACAAAACATATGCCGTTAATTAAATTTCAAATGGAAATAGCATACGAGTTGCTAAATGCTGCGCCATCCACCTCGTGCTCTGGTCAAAGGAAAAGAGGACGACCCAGTTCAAATATTTTACAACACGAGGATACTGCTTCAAGTTCCAGTTCCAAGCGCCGTAAAGTTACTTACGATCCGCCAAATACAAAGAGATATGACGAGAGTGGCCATTGGGTGGTATGGGGAGAAAAGGGTCGATGTCGTTTTTGCAAGACGGGAACACCTTTGTCAAAATGTTTGAAATGTGGTGTTCATCTATGTTCCAATCAGAGGTCCGCAAAATGCCACTCGCTTTTTATGCATATTCGCGTTTTCGTGCCTTTTTTATTGCTTGCTATTGACATCAGACTTTATTGCTATTGCTTGTTGTGTCTTTTCTTTCGTGAGAGTGTGCAATTGGCACATTCACTCGAAATGATAGCAGTGACAGTCACCACACTAAAAGAGCTCATTGCCTTTTTTGTTTTGATAATGCATTCGCAGAAGCACGCTGCAGTAAAATAAGCAGTAATTATTTCTAGTAGGATTTAGAGGTTAATATACAAATAGAAATTAATATTGAGGCAGTAAAAACAAATGTTAGCGATGGTGTTTATCGTATTGTTAAACAAACTAAAAAAAGAAGCTAAATTTGGAAAATATACACGGTGCGCCTTAACTAATTTTAGTTTTTGCAGATTCTGAAACTACTATGCTCATTGATGAGAAATATCAAGAAACAAAAAAATCGCCGGAGGGATTTTCAAATAAATCGTGATTTAAGTTCACATTTTTATGGGTTCTTTAGGTTTTCACGATTTTGCTTGGAAACCGCTAGTCCTAAGTAAATGAGCCTAATGAAAGTGTTGTAGCTGTGAAAATTCTCCACAAGATTGGCCTTTATGATACTTTCGTAGAATTTTCACAGCTTCAACATTTTCTTTAATTCAATTTTGATATGACTTGCGGTTTCCAAGCAAAATCTTGAAGACTTAAGATAGAAACCTAAAAATTTAAACTGAACCTCTATATCTCAAAAATGGTAAAAAATACGAAAAAACCTAAGGGTCAGTCGTGTAGAGAATTTTCACATCTACAACATTTTCTTTACACTCATTTTGATACGACTTGCGGTTTCCAAGCAAAATCGTGAAAACCTAAAAACCCTAAAATTGTGAATTTTGATCGCGATTTATTTAAAAATCACTCCGGCGATTTTTTCTGTTTTCTTTATTTTTCTTATCTATGAACATTGCTGTTTCAGAACCCGCGAAATCTTCCCATGTGAAAGCGGTTTTCATCAAAAGTTAGTTAAGGCGCACTGAGTCAGTGCATTGCAAATAGGTTTCCATCAGGAAATTTTTGGCCAAAACCCTATTTTTGAAGTTGCAAAATTTTAATTTGTTTTTGCGCAGAATAATAAAAAACACATCAAGTCAACCGAAAATAATTAGTTTTTGTAAATACCGTTAGTTTCCTTTGATTGGCGTAGTACCAAAGTTGATACTTTTTTATGTAAAAATAAAACAGACTTTGTGCTGTAAAATATACAATTTGTGTTGTATTGCGTCGCTGCATAAATGTACAGGAGTGAGACCAAAGTTATTATGAATCGGGAAGCTGTTAGTGAACACTTTCATAATATTTACAAAAAGAATGAAGAAATTTGTAAACTTAGCGTAATAAACGCAATGTTTTTATATATATTGAAAATTATTTTTTACAAATATTTTTGAAATATATTTAAACTTTTAAAAAAATGTCCAAATTTGTCCACCTCCAAATCGAATTTGGAAGCTAGCAGGGGGTCTGTACAAATAAATTCAGAAGTCAAATCTTGCTCAAATTTGCCACAGTTAAAATAAAGTGGATTTTTCTATTTTAAGATGGGTGATTTTTTCGTAAATACCTGTTGTGACTGTTCGTAGATATATATAAGATATAGAAGTTTAAGTTTTGGAATTACAGTCATGACATTGCTTTTTAAGGAGACGATACAGTCAATGAATTGTCTCAATTTGAACTTCTATATCTTAAAAACGGTAAAACCTATTAAAATGTCATAACGGCAAATCTTGTGGCGAAATTTCACAGGTACAATATTTTCTTTAGGCCCATTGAAAACCTAAAGAACTCCTAAAAATGTGAACTTAAATCGATATTTATTTGAAAATCCCTCCGGCGATTTTTTTTGTTTCTTGATATTGTTCATCTATCAACATTGTAGTTTCAGAATCTGCAAAAACTTCCCAGGTGTAAGCACCTTCCATTTAAATTTGGTTAAGGCGCACCGAGTATATTAATTTATTTAAACAGAAAATGATAAAATAATTGAAAATGTTGTTATTTGTGTACAATGTAAACGTATTTTAAAATATAATGGCAGGCAGACATTAAACCTAGTTCGCCACAAATGCTACGTTCGACAACAACGAAATACTCCTTTAAATGTCGGTAGCAACGAAGATAAAGAAATATTCTTGGTGGCATGTTCGCAATGGGTTATTGAGGATTGTCGTCCGTTTTCAGTTGTTGACTTATAAAATGTTTATATTTAAAGTATTCAGTTTTCAATAATTTTGAATAAAATTGTTTTCCTTGGCACAATTTATTTGATTTGATGTTTTAACTAATTAAAAAATGAAACAAAAACATGTGTCAACGCATTTAATTTGTTTAATTTATCATTTTATGATGGCCAGCAGAGCGGCCAGTCATCTGTGCTGCTCGCGCGTTTGTGGTGGTGGTTTTGGTTTTTTTGGGTGACGCTAATTTGGAAAACAGTACTGTGCATACTGCATTTGCGAATCATGCGAATACAAATGTAAAAGCAAGCACTGCACGCACTAAAGCAGTGAATCTTTTTTAGGGGTGAATCTGCTTTTTGGCACAATCATATTTTTATAGACAAGGCACTGCACTATTCGCTATTTGGAAAAAGCATGAGAGTGTGCCTTTTATATGCATTTTGCAGATCTCTGGTTCCAATACAAGTAAAAACTGTTTTCTTTCTTATCATACTTAAGTTTTATATTATCAAAAAGATTATTAAAGAATAAATAACAAGTCATTCGTAAGTTCTTATAAACTTGTTTTAATTTTTTAATGCCATGAAATACTACCTCAACGGACCGAAGTTGCTTATAAGCAACTTCCAATATCTGGTTACCCAACAACCCCCGAAGTTTGAAATCTTCAAAAATCCTTAATTTGGAGCTAACAAACATTGCTATCACGAAAAAAATTTTTTAAGACATCCGGTTCAGGAGCGGGGCCGAAAGGGTTAAATCCTTCAAGAATCGTTCTAAAGCTTCTTGGGAATTTTTATGTGCCATCGTACATAGGTTCCAGATGATAACTTCTATTTAATATTGCATGTGTTCAATTCAATCAAAATAATGTCCAGTGGAAACTTAAGGTCGACTGGGTCGTCCTTGTACCTTCTTATAATGTATACATGATAAAGCTATAGCTATCGATATGTTGCCTTCTAATTTAAAGACTTGCTTTCCAATAAGATCACAGCTTCGTTATGCATAACATCTGGTATTTCCATTAATTTGTAACATATTTCAGAAATTGGGAGTGATCGGGTCTTAATGCTAAAATATGTAACACGGGTTGGGTAAACGGGAGTGCTAAAAGTGTTTTAAAATAAGGAGGGCATGGGGGAGGTACCCCGTCCCCTCCGATTCAAAAAAATTCAATTCAAGAAAATATATAGCCTATTTTCACCACGGGTGTTCATGGTGGGCCATCGCTGTACATTCTCGGAAATTTTAAAGAAAATCGGCTCAGTACTTTCAAAGATATAACATACTTAACCATGTGGGCATAGTCGGGTCTTTAAGCCCTAAATAAGTACCTAGGGTGGGAGATTCAACCACCGTTGTCTCGCAAATTTATTTTCTAAGCCATACGTTAGTACGTTTTGCAAAGACAGAGTTTTAATAAAATAGGGCAAAGGGGAGGTACCCCGCCCCCTCAGAAATTCAATAAAATATATAGCCTATTTTTACCAAGGGTCATCACTATCTCCTCTCTGAAATTTTCAAGAAAATCGGTTTAGTAGTTTAGTAGATATTTAAAAAGTGGGCGTGGTCTGGTTCGAAATGAGTACATAGGGTCGGAGACACAACCACCATTGTCCCCAAACTTTTTTTCTCTCCGATACGTTCATAAGTTTTGTTAAAATATCGTTTTCAAAGAAATATGGCTTGGGGAGGTTCATCTCACAGTTTTCAGTTCATCTCCTCAGTTTTGCGTTTTCAAAAAATAGGGCATAGGGGAGGTACCCCGCCCCCTCCGAAATGCAAAAAATATATAGCCTATTTTCACCACAGGTGTTCCCTGTACATTCTTTGAAATTTTCAAGAAAATCGGTTCAGCCGTTTTTGAGTCTATACGGAACATACAAACACACAAACATACTAACATACAAACATACTAACATACACACATTGTCTTTTATATATAAGAAAGAAGAAGAAGAAGATTAATAAATTCAATTCAATTTTTATTTTTATACCCTCCACCATAGTAACTACTCGAAATAATCATTGTAGACCCCACAAACTATATATATTCTTAATCAGCGTGCAATTCTACATCGATATAGCCATGTCCGTCCGTCTATCCGTCTGTGGAAATCACTCTAGCTTCCGAACGGATTGAAGTAGGTGGATGAAATTTTGGTAAAATCTATTATATCGACGCAATAGTATGCTAAGTCGACTTAGCATGTTTTCAAGTTCTTTACATTTTTATATTTAACGTCCTTTTACTTAAATTCTGTCAAATTTTGGTAATGATCGGACAATCCGAACAGAAGTTATAAACAAATATTTCCTCAGTATAGTACTGAAGGTCAAAGAAATTTCCAAACTTTAAGAGCTTGTCCTGCAAAACTCGCTTTTCAGAATTAGCAAACTATTATTTGGAGGTGTCGAACGTCCTTTAACTTAAATTCTGTCTAATTTTGGTAATGATCGGTCAATCCGAACAGAAGTTATAAACAAATATTGACTTAGCATAGTACTGAAGTTCAAAAAAATTTCCAAACTTTGAGAGCTTCTCCTGCAAAACTCACTTTTTAGACTTAGCATACTATTATTTGGAGGTGTCGATATGTATGTAGGCCTTTTGGTATTGAAAGCGGGCTATGTATAGCCCCCATATAACGCCCCATATATAGTACGCGTCATTTTAAGATATTTTGAATGTATTAGTCCCATTTGACCACAGAATCGGTTGTAACTTTGGATTTTGCGTTTCAAGAGGCTAAGAAACATATCTACCATAAAATGTTTACATAGGTCCACCTTTTGGTATAGGCCCTATATAACGCCCCATATATAGTACGCGTCATTTTAAGATATTTTGAATGTATTAGTCCCATTTGACCACTGAATCGGCTGTAAATTTGTATTTTGTGTTTCCACAGGCTATGAAATATTTCTACCATAAAATCTTTATATAGGTCCAGGTTTTGATATAGACCCCATAGGACGATATCTCCCGATTTTTGGTATTTTGAAGGTTTTAGCCTCATTATCGCAGCGAAATGTCTGTAATTTGGTGTGTTGGGTGTATAAAACTTTCCCCCGGAATTTTGTAGGTATAGGCCCACGCCTTCATATAACCCCCATTGGGCGGTACCTCCCGATTTTCGATATTTTGAAGGTTGTGGCCTCAATATTCCACCAAAATGGCTGAAATTTGGTGGTTAGTCTTCATTTGGGGTTTAAAATATTCCATATGAAATTTGTCGGTATAGGTCACACGCCCTCATTTAGCCCCCATAGAACGGTGCCTCCCGATTTTCGGTATTTTGAAGGTTGTGGCCTTAATATTCCACCGAAATGGCATAAATTTGGTGGTTAGTCTTCACTTGGGGTATTAAACATTCCATATGAAATTTGTCGGTATAGGTCACACGCCCTCATATAGTCCCCATAGGACGATATCTCCCAATTTTCGATATCTTTGAAGGTTTTAGCTATACTATACTAACAAAATGCCTGAAATTTGATATTTCGTCCTCTTTTGGGATGCAAAACTTTCTCCCAGAAATTTATCTGTATCGGTCCACGCTTAAATGTACACCCCATGGAACGGTATATGCCAATTTTCGGTGTTTTGAAGGGTTTAGCCTCATTATAACACCGAAATGGCTAAAATTTGGTACATAGTCTTCGTTGTGGGTATAACACTTTCCACCTGAAATTCGGCGGTCTTCATATAGCTCCCATAGAACAGCACCGCTCGATTTTCATTATTTTGAAGGTTTTAGCCCTATTATTCCACCGAAGTGGCTGAAATTTGGTATTTAGTCTTTTTCAGGGCTGCAAAAATTTCCTTAAAAAAATTGTCGGTATACGTGCATGTTTTTGGGGTATATCCCAATTTTCGGTATATTGAAGGTTTTAGCCTCATTATAACACGGAAATGGCTGCAAGATGGTACTTAGTCTTCGTTGAGGGTATACAACTTTGCACCTGGTATAGGTCCATGTCTTCTTATAGCCCCAATAGAACGGTACCTCCCGATTTTCTACATATAGCTCGTTCTCCACCAAAATAGCTGATATTTGGTATTAAGTTTTTGATAGAGGTATGAAACATTCCAGCCGAAATGTGCCGGTATAGGTCGACGTCCTCAAATACCCCCATAGGACCGTACCTTCCGATTTCCGGTATTTTTTGAAAGTTGTGGCCTCAATATACCACCGATATGACTGAAATTTTATATTTAAATTGCCATGGGTGTATAAAATATTGCAGAAGCGAATTATCAGTTTAAGCCCTTTTCTAATAACCCCATAGAAGCGTACTTTCCGATTGCGGTATTTTAAGGCTGTGTCATCAATATCCCATCGAAAGGGATGAAATTTAATATTTAATCTCCGTTGGTGGTATAAAACTTCCCACCTGAAAATTTCCTGTATTGTTCCATTTTTTTTATATACTAACTGGAGTTACGTAACTTTCCACCAGCAATTTATCGGTACAGGTTAACGTTTTATATGTATTTCGCTCTATTCGGAAAATTGTAAATATTGGTCCATGTTTTGGAAAGAACAAAAATGTCGCCCCATATTAACTGTTTTGAAGGGAGTATTATTAGTTGAGATATATGTACTACTCCTGCAGTAAAAGGAAGAGTTTAGAACTTAACGCTTTTTTTTCTTGTTTGATTTTATATACATACGCATAAATGTCTTAAAAGAAAAATAATAAAAAATAACGATATTAAACTCATTCTTCCGCAGATATATTACGTTAATATAGAAAATTGTTATATTTAAAATAGTCCTAGTTTGCATTACATCATAATAGTACGGTTACATTAGAGTTTTTTTGCCGTGTTAAACCACTTCATGAGGATTTATTTGACGGTTGCTCTATGGAATTGATATTTGAAGCCGGTTAAGTGTAACCGGGGTATACGTTTTAAATTTAAATCAGATCTTAGTTTTTAAAGGGTTTCCAAAACACATTCTTTTCATATAATATCTTCTGAATAAATTAATGTTTTAGAGTTTCTACAGCTAGACAAGCCTCTGACACTGACGGTAATTGAAATTCTGGTTCTGTAGTATCCTCAATTTCTTCGTTAGGATGGTCTTCATCTACAATTTCTAATATTATGTCATTATACATGACAGATGTAAAAACAACAGGTCTGTATGATTACTCAAATTTTTACATAAACACATTTAATTTGGTACTTTGATCCTTTTCTATTCCTGCTAGAATATTGGATATTTGCCTGTGACATTGGGTAGCGAAAATTCAAGCTAAATTGACTTGAGACCGCCCACATGTGAGTCGCAATTCAGTTGTCCAACCCCATGGCTCGACGTTATAACCAGGGTTTCGGAGTCGGAGTCGAGCAATTTTGCTGGAGTCGGAGTCTGAGTCGAAAAAAATAACTCGACTCCGACTCCGGGCAAATTTTTTTCCACGTTATAGAAATATAACATCAAATTTGGAACAAGATTTTTTAAAAATCATTAATTATTTTAAAAGAAAGGTATAAGAAAATATATATGCAAATTACATATTATACTAAGTTAAAGACAATTCACAGGATATTTACTATCCTCTGACAATCGATATAAGATTGGACCTTTAACCTCTTTCGTCAGAAGTCTTACTGGTCTTCTCACAAAGGTCTATTGGTATTCTCATCTTCTTTTTTGAGAAGTCATCCTTGTCTTCTAATAAATACCGGATTAAATAACCGGAACTGTCCGCCAGGAACAGATATAGTTCATGTGTATCCGAGTTTTCTACACTATTAATTGTGTATTCGAAATTCAATGAAATAAACAATCATAGAGTTTTCATGAGAAAGTACCCAATCGGTTAAAAGTGATAAAGGACAATGCAAACATGACAATGTCGATTTCTTGTCCTAGTGGACCGACGCTACATAAAATTTTCTTAGCAACATTTTTGTAGAATATTTTCATGCACAAAGTCTCATCGTTTGCTCATTTTTCAGTTCCAAAAAACATCCATCTGCCTACGTGCTGATTTCAATAAAATTGTCCACCCCACACCAAAGTTCAAAATGTGAGCGCTGAATTTTAGTTTAATGGGTGATCCCTATTTATAAATTTCAGAAAAAAGTAGAAAGTATAAATAGCATAGAATGTGTGGTCAAATTTTTAAGTCGATCGGAACAATAATGCCTCAGAATGAGCGTTGTATGCAACTGTGTTTTTCTCGAAATCGGCCACAAAAATATATGGCAATTGGTTTATTAGTTTTCGCACCGCAAAATTCTTTAATAAAAACAGGGTTTCGTAGACGGCCTCAAAACTTCGTAATATTTTTCTCTTTCAGATGAAGAAAAAAAATCTGCCAAAAAAGATACGTAGTTTTCTCAAAAAAAAAAAAAAAAAAAAATCATGAAATATGGCTTTCATTGAGCTTTGCAACTGGGGGTCTCCTTTTAAGGCTAAGCACACTAAAATGTTGGCTTACATCCAGTTTGAAAATTGGTCGTGAATTGCTTAACGTTTTTTATTGCATGTAGTCCTTATTGCCCTTTCTAATAAATATGTAAGGAAAAACTAACACATTAGCCTATATAGGCCAAAATATAGGAAAAAGTTAAAAATTTGTGCACATTTTATTCATTTTTAGTGGTATAAGAATTCACTCTCGGAGTCGACCCGGAGTCGGAGCCGGAGTCGTGAAAAAAACTCCTCTGGAGTCGGAGTCGGAGTCGAGCCAAAAATACCTCGACTCCGAAACCCTGGTTATAACCGATAGCAAAATTCAACTATTTCGCAAAAAAACCCACGTTATAACCGATGACGTTATAAGCGATATTTATTTGTGTGGAAGATGAAGTCCGTGTTTAGACACACAAATTTTTCGGGAAAGTAAATTCAGTTTTTAGGCAATAGGGGGTAGGAAAGAGTATTGAGGAGCTCTTTCCTCTCCGCTCTCTCCTAAAAATTTGTATGTCTAAACACAGACAAAGGGCAGAAATTCGGGACTTTTGGATTTAGCCGTTATAAGTGATATGACGTTATAAACGACGACATTATAAACGATTTCGACTGTACTAGTGTATGATTTTTCGATATAACCACTCTATCCACTTAAAATTGATGCTGATATTTTGAAGCCGGAATTTTGGGTTTTTTGATTTTTTTTAATAATCTGGACGCGCATCATTGTCATATTCAAAACTCGTAATAGGATTATAGAAATCGTGATTTTACTTCGTTTAATGTATATCTCATGAGTGTGGTCTGTACAGCATCCTAGTAATTGGAATCCAAAAGCCAAAATTTGATGCGCAAATTTTCTTTAAAAACCTATTTTTTGCGTGTAAAATTTACAAGTGTCATTCTATTTCCTTTGAACCCCGCGTGAATTTAGTTATTTTTACGCTACGGATCTAATGAGCCCTTTAGCGTTCGCATCAATCCACTAATACGGTGGATATCGATACCTTAATAATAGGAAAATCTGTAAAAATATATTTTGAGAAATCCGCGTACCAGCCGCGATTTTCTTTAAAATTTTGTACATATGTGGAATCCTTTATGCGCGATTATAATATTTGAGAAAAAGCATGTCATAAATTACATAGATGCGCGAGTTATATGGGTCTTTCACCAAAAATAGAATGTGGAGGCTTATCAGCGGTTCTTGAAGAACGTATTTAAAATAGGATACGCATCAAAATCGTATGCATATTGCGCAACTTTTAATCACTTTAAGGTTTTTGCATTGTGTGATGCAACTGACGGCACACTTTGGCCGCTGAGTGAAACATCGAAATATGCATAAATATTGAAAGAGATTGATTCGCTGTATCCAAAAACGGATGATTTTAACTAATTCGCGAATAACAGTCTTTTTAATTTTCATATTTGTTTAATGATTGTAAGTTGGATATTACCCTTAATTTTCCATCCTTATAAGTTATCACAGTAAGCATTTAAGCTTTCGCGATGGTTTTAGCAGTATTGAGGTTTTAGCAGTATACATTAATAATTTGTATGGGATTTTAGCGAAATAGTTGGAGAACTCCCAAATATTTTTTCTAATTTTTCTAATTGAACCAAAAAATATATTTGGAATAATATTTTAGCAATATTTTTTTTCTTTTTTTGTTGTTGCTATAATATGCAATTTATACATATACCTAATCTCTATAAATTCGGGTTCACATTTTTCTATGCATTGTCTAGATTCAGCAAATATTTTTAATTTATTTTTTAGAGGCTTGTACGGACTCTGGGGCAGGATAATTTTGATGTACTTCAAGATTTTTTTTTATCTATATATAAACATCTACGAATAGATATGGAATGCTGTTAGCGTTTTATGAATGAATTTTTTCATAGAAATAAATAAGACATTTTTAAATATGTTTTCTTTAAGTGAGAGTTAAAATCGCTATAACTTTTGCGCGCCCCGGCCAATTTTGTGAACGCAAACAGATTTGAAACCAATTTTTTTCTTAACCAAAAACAGTAGATTTTTCAAATGGAATTTCAAATGAAATTCTTCGATACTGCCATAATTTTTTTAAGAAAACGCGAAATTAGACAACGCTATGGTAATTACTGTCTTGACCCCGAATGGTCGTCGCGCAAGTGAAATACCGCTGTCATCCCAAAATTTTCAAAAATGTATTATTTCAGATAGTATACATAATTTTTGTAAGCGTGACTACAAAAACGCTATAAACTTTGGCCTTAATAAGTGGGATAGCGCGATCAACTCCACAATTTAGAATACAGTAAAATCGCCATAACTTCAAATGTCACTAGATTGAAATTCTGGAAAAATCGATTGGGAAATCAGACTAACCCAGCAAAATGTTCGATGCCAAAGATGCTATTCAATAATGGGTGCAAGTGAAATGGAATGCCATTTTTTAGCATCTTCACTCATTCTTTTTACAAGAGCGCGACCCCCAAAGATGCAATTCATTTTCAGATCCTAAGCATTTCATCTTCGCCAACTCGGTGGAATGTCATCTTCAACAATTCTTTGTCATCGAATCTATACCAATCCTTTGGCTTGTCATCTTAACCGATTCCCTAGAACAGCATTTTCACTAATCTTTGGCATGCCATTTTCACCAACCCTTTGGCATGAAATTTTCACGTCTTGTTCGGAAAATGGAAAATGCTGTATTGAAATACGATTTTCATGATTTCTTTATTAATTCAAAGGAATTTATGAAATAACTATAATTTAATTATCATCAAAAAGTATGCATCGACAATTGCAGTTTGTTGTTGTTGTAACATTAGTTTATATGTTTGTATGTTCATTTTTCTGCTTAATCTGACTCTGGGTCTATCAGTTGTAAGAATGTGGCTATTTCGATAGTTTGTAACCATACTTATACTTTAGTTTGTTAGTAGGTTTGGTAAGGCAGTTAAAAAGGTGCAGTGGGTCGTGCGGGCCTGTGCCGAATGCTGTTGTGCACGGTGTCATCAATCCTTGTCCTATAAGAATTTAGACGGCTGCACCATCCCAAGCGCATTGAACCAAAACTACTCTGCTTTGTATCTCACTAAAGTCGCCTACCAAACCCTGTCGCTTGCCAAACACATCGTTCCCGAAGCCTGGCAAGGATGCCAGCCAAGGTGAATCGTACAGACCGATTTCGCTTTTGTCGCCCGTAGCAAAGACGCTCCTCATCTGCTATAGATGGTGGATGTTCTCCGAGGACCGCATTCACACGATAGTTGTTTATTGCATCTCCTACAGCATTCATGTAAATGCTACTTAAACCTGTTTAATAGGCTTGTTGATCTAGGGGTTAGCTCTTGTAAAGTTGGACGTCTCTTTCTAAATCATGAAGATCCCCCTGGCCTACCTGGGTCTGTGATCTGAATTCTGCTACCATCGACCATGACATTCAACTGTATTGTTCTCAACGTCGCCGCCCTGGTAGTGAACAGAGTGGCCGTAGATTTATTGGACGATATTTGTATATTCCTCGCGTGGAAAAAGTGGTAAGATCAGACAAAAAGGAGTTCAGCCATTCACAATTGTGATCAGGGAAGGCCAAGATCGTACAATCATCTGCATACGTTACGATCTCAATGCCATCTGCAGCGGTTGGAATTCACGAGAGGTATAGGTTAGACAGTTCCGGCAATATCACCACCTTGGACAACTCCATGTTTCACTCTACGGTTCTTGGACTTCTTGATCCTAAATACTACGTACGACTGGCGTCCACACTTATAATTTATTATCCAACGTTTCAAACTTGGCCGGAGCGTAGTCTGCTCGATGACCTAAAACAGTGTGGAGTGCTTGACAGTATCAAAGAGTTTTGATAAATCAAGCGCCACTATCACCGTTCTATCGCACGACTTACTCTGATTGAGTCCTCGACTAATATGTGTGGAGATGGCGTGCAGCGCAGTTGTTATGCTGCTTACGGATCCTATGCTATTGATCGGCAACTAGACAGTTATTTCTGATGCTGGGGAGGACTAAAGCCCCAAGGGTCTTTGCTACGGGCGACAAAAGCGAAATCGGTCTGTACGATTCACCTTGGCTTCGAGAACGATGTGTTTGGCAAGCGACGGGTTTGGCAAGCGACTTTAGTGAGATACTCGACACCCGGCACATCCAGCTGTTGTAGTTTTAGCACCGCCGCTGATCGAAACAGAGTTTACTTCCTCCGCAACTGATTTTGATTCATCTTACAAAAGGTTTTTTACTTCCCATCACCAGTGCAGATTTTGACATGGACTCCTACTGCAAATTACTATTTCGTGAATTTTATTTTACAACATGTTGGAAATGTATACTCTTTTGTTTTCTAGGGATCTACAAATCGACTTGTAGAGCAGGGTTCTCTAGAACAGGCAAGGACACTTTTATACATAATACCAAAGAGTGGAGTCCGACTCTATCTCAGGTCTAAAATAGCAGCTTATAATACAATGGTAATTGTGGGTTATATCATTATTGGAATCAAAATACCGTGATCGTGTCCGTCTTTTGGAGATGAAAGCCCTTGATGAGTATACTAAGAAGCCAAAAGGAAATTTTCGCTATAGGTCAAGTTTCTGAGATATCGCGCGATGAAGTTTTTGATTTTTTCCCTATAGTACTTGGGAAAATTGCTCCGTATCTCTGTTTGGCGTTGTTGTAGCTTCGTTTTGAGGTGGCATGTCTTCAGTAAAATCGATTGGCGAATCTTTTTGTAGAACATTTCATTCTTCTAATTCAATGGATTGCATTTTTATTGCATCCTTGAACTGAATAAAACACATTCTAAATAGTGCCTTTAAATTCACATACTCCATAGAAGCAGCATCAAAACACGTGCTTTGGATGCAAATTTGACTGCATACTATTCTACCCTAAAGGGTTAGTTTAAATGCAATACCAAAGGATTAGTTAAAATGCTGTGCTAATGGAGTGCATCTTTCAGTTGTTGTTGTTGTAACAGTCTTTTTTATTATGTTTGTATGTTCGTTCCTCTGTTCAATCTGGCTCTGGATCTATCTCCAGTTCCAGAAAAATGGATGCTTCGATGGGATGTAGCCACAGATCCACTGGGGTTAGATGGGTTGGTTTGGCGGGGCAGTTGAAAAGGTGTTCTGTGTCGTGCGGGCCCATGCCGCATACTGGGCAGATGTCTTGCACGGCGCGATCGATTTCCGCCCAATAAGAATTTAGGCGACTGCAATATCCCGAGCGTAGTTGAGCCAAAACTACTCTGGTTTGTCGTGGCAGCTGACGCTCCTCAGCTGCGATAGATGGGGGACGTACTCCGAGTACTTTATTGACACTATAACTGCTTAAGGCCTTGGCAACTGCGTCCGTGTGAATGCTATTCAAACCTGCCAGATATGCTTGTTGATCTAGGGGTTCTCTCCTGTATCGTTGGACCTCTCCCTCTAGAGCATGGATATCCTTCCTGATCTGCCTGAATGTGTCGGGCCTACCCACAAGATGGTGATTGGAATGGCTCACACGGTAACATCCAAGCAGGTACTGCAACGAAAGCATCTCATTGTGTTGCTTTACTGGAAGAAACTTTGCCTACTCATGTAGATGGTCCTCTGAAGATTTGAGGAGGCACCCTGTTGCTGTTCTCAGGGCGGCATTCTGGCAAGTTTGAATCTTTTTCCAATTCGTATCACATAATCTCGGGGACCAGACTGGAGCCGCATAGCTTACCACAGACCGACCTATCGCGTTATATGTGGTCAATAAGGTTTCTTTATCTGCAACCCAAGTGCTGCCGGCTAGGGACTTGAGGACCTTGTTCCAACTTTTCAGCTTGTCGCAGATAGCTGTGGCGTGTGCGCACGACGTGAATGTAGTGCCGAATGTGACCCCTAAAATTTTAGAGCAGTTTGTGGTCGGAATTCTGCTACCGTCGACCACGACATTCAACTCACGTCGAAACTGCGCTGTCCATGTGGTGAACAGAGTTGCTGTAGATTTTGTGGCGGAAATCTGCATATTCCTCGAATGGAAAAAGGTGGTAAGATCGGTTAAATAGTTGTTCAGTCTCTCACTGATTTCATTAGGAAAGGTACCCGACGCCATGATCGTGCAATCATCCGCATACGTTACGATCTCGATGCCGTCTGTAGGGGGCGGAATACAGGAGAGGTAGAGGTTAAACAGTTCCGGAGATGTCACCCCACCTTGGGGGACTCCCTGTTTCACTCTACGTGGTTTGGACTTCTTATTCCTGAATTCCACGTACGACTGGCGTCCACACATATAGTTGACTACACTATGCAACATTGAAAATGCAAACAACTTCTAGTAGGCATTTTTTGAAAGTACATATTTAGACTACATAAACCCTAG
Organism: Musca autumnalis; assembly: GCF_047663935.1. NCBI lineage: Eukaryota > Metazoa > Arthropoda > Insecta > Diptera > Muscidae > Musca > Musca autumnalis. The sequence goes on from NW_027411644.1 coordinate 106,669,791, forward strand.
TAGGGTTTTGTCATGTCAGATCCAGTTCGGATTTTATGGCCTCATCTTAACCGGGCTAAATCTACACTTTTTTGCATTTATCAGGCCTTTATCTCAGAAACGAATAGGAATTTGGCCTTGCTGTCTTTAGCAATATTGTAGCCCTAAACTAGGAGAACTTATCTTTTGAAAAAACCACTTAAGAAAAACTCCATCTAGGGCATCAAAATCTATAAAATATAGAAAATTTTACATAATTGCTGGAATTCTGGTCAGTATCGGCTAAACTATTAGGAATTGAACCAAGTAACCTGCAAAAATCTTCCAAATAAAGTTCTCACCAATTCTTTTGAACATTCTGAAACTGTAAAATGCTTACTTCATGTTGTTTCAGCGGTATTTTTACAACACGTATTTCAAACACAGTTCACACCAACAGTTTATTCTCGCATTTCGGATTTCACTACATTTTTGACATTTTTATTAAATTGTCGTTGAAAAATGTACTGAAAACAACGGCATAGAGGCGTTTTACAACAATGAAATGTTCTGAAGAGTTACATTCCAGGGAATATTTTTCCAAAAGAAAATGTTCAGAAAAAAATTAACGGTTTTGAGCATTTAGAGTTTGAACATACGGTGCGAAATGTATAAAAATTGTGGAATTTTTGCATATATTTTGAAGTTTGAGGCAATAAATGTAGTTTTTCGAGTTCATTATTTCTCCAAATATTTTATTCTTGTCCTTACCTACAAATTTGCTTCAGAGGTCAGAAGAAGATTCGCATTGGTTTCAGACATATAGCCCCGAATTTCTTTAAAAACTCAATATTTAACCATGTTTAGATGCGGTCATAAAATCCGAGCTGGATCTGACGCAACAAAACCCAACTAGGGTTTTTGTCGTTTGGGTCTGTACTTTCAAAAAATACTCAGTTCGAATTGTTTGCACAAGATCACCTTCAAAATGTTGCACAGTGCTATCCAACGTTTCAAGCTTGGCCGGAGTGTTGTCTGCTCAATGTCCTCAAACAGCGTGAAGTGCCTGACTGTATCAAAGGCTTTTGATAAGTCAAGCGCCACCATCACTGTTCTATCGCACGGTCGTCTCTAGTTGAGTCCTTGACAGATATATGTGGTAATGGCGTGCAGCGCTGTTGTCGTGCTGTGCTGCTTACGGAATCCATGCTGATGATCGGCAACTTGATAGCTATTTCTGATACTGGGGAGGAGTAAGGCCTCAAGTGTCTTTGGTACGGGCGACAAAGGCGAAATCGGCCTGTACGATTCACTTTTGCTGGCATCCGTAGTGGGACCACCCTGCCCATTTTCCAGACTTCGGGAACAATGAGGGTGGCTAGCGACAAGTTGAGAACTTTAGTGAGATACTCCACTCCCGGCTCACCCAGCTGCTTCAGCATTACCATGGAGATTCCATCAGGGCCCAACGCTTTGGATGATTTAGCGTTTTTGATGGCATTGTCAACATCATTCATTGTAAATTGTGGTGGTTCATCCTCGACAGGAAGAGATCTGATGCGACGTAATACTCTTCTCTTCGCCCTGTCACTCTCGGAGTGCTCGACAAACTGTCGATTGAAATTACTTGCGCACCTCTTCGCGTCAGTCAACGTAACGTCGCCAAACGTGACTGAGGTCCTATCTTCCTTTCTTGCACGATTCCAGAGTGACTTAACCGTTGCCCACAATTCACATCTTCAGATGATTTAACCATTTGTTCCGCTTATGCGCGCCGACCAGCCTGTAAACTTCCAGTGTCAGCTCCCTGACTCTGGGGTCATTGGGGTTGGCACGACGAAGCTCATCACGCTCATTTGCTAATCCCGTCGCCTCTGCTGGAAATTTTGGTCTTACTTCGGGTATTCGACCAGCAGGGATATGGCGAGCGGTGCAGCAGTGATGATGTCTCGGAACGTCCTTTCCGCTACCCGAACATCAGAAGGAAACTCGGCCAATCAACTTTCTTATGATTGACGGCGTTTAGAGGTGATGAAGTCGGGTGGTCTGCTAATGGAGACAATTATGGGGAGATGGTCTGATCCAAGGGAAATTACGGGTTGCCAGGTAACGTCATTTGTCAGACCAGGTGACACGATGGTTATGTCTGGCGTACTGTGACACTCTCCTCTAATTCTGGTAGGGGCGTCCTCATTGACCGTGCAAAACGTAGAGATATCAATCTGCTCAGCCAGCGCTGTACCTCTCTGGCGTTTCCGAGGACCGAATGCCACATCTCATGATGCGCATTAAAGTCCCCCAGGACCAGACGAGTATGACCTTCCAAGAGCGGGCTAATGTCAGGCCTATAATCTGAGATATAGCTATTTCTCGGCGGAATGTATACGTTCAGCAACTCTATCTCGGCAGTTTCACACCTGACTGCTACCCCCATACATTCCATGTACGGGTCATTAGAGACAGGCTCAAGCGAGATAGGTCTGTATTGGATAGACTGGTGCAATAGGAAAGCTAATCCCCCACCTCCACTTCTGGGGCGATCTTTCCTTAGTCGTTCAGCTTGGTTTCTTGCACCACCGCGACCTTGATGTTCTTCCGACTCATGAAATCTACTATTTCCTCGATCTTACCTCGTAGTCCATTGCAATTAAAGTGCAAAAACGATGCATTCTCTGGGATTGGGACAACATCGGCTGGTGTTAAAGGCTGGGTGTGCGGTTGTTGTCGAGGGGACTGCGGGGGAGTTTCGTAGTCAGACGACGAGGGAGTTTCGTAATCCGACGACGAGGGAGTTTCGTAATCAGTAGTCACGCTCTTGTAAAAATCATGAGTAAAAATGCATAATTTGATGCATTTCCAAATCACTTGTACATATGATTTAACTGCATCTTTGGGGGCAAACTTTTTGCTGGGTATTATTAAATATTTATTTAAATTAAAACCAGATTTCAGCCATTTCGGTAGTATAATGAAGTTAAATCCTCCAAAATAGCGAAAACCAGTAGGCACCGTTCTATGGGAGCTATATCAAAACCTGCACCTTTACTGACAATTCTCTCCAGGAATGTTTAGAACCTCCGACGGTTATCAACTACCAAATTTTAGCCATTTCGGTGAGATAATTAGGCTAAACCCAATGGGCTAATGGGAGCTATATAAATGCGTGAACCTATAACGACAAATCTCTGCAGCAATATTTACGACCCCCCAACCGAGACAAACAAATTAAATTATAGCCATTTTAATTGAATAACATGGCTAAAACCTTCAAAATGACGGGACGCACCGTTCTATGGAGGCTATATCAAAACCTGGACGTATACCAACCATTCTATTTGGGTCAAACAGTTAATTAAACTGCCCATTTATGGTGGAGGATATAATTAAAGAGATTTTCTATTTTAAATTTGGAGAGACCATTACATGAGGGTTGTGCTAAAACATTGATTTATATTATGAAGTTTCTAGAGGAATGCCTAATTATGGCGGTATCTATACTATATAGATAAATATATATGTACATTACTAAGGTTTATACGGAGAACCCAAACAACGAGCCAGCAACGCGGACCGCGTCAGCTAGTAAATTAAAAATTTTAACAGTAAACAGATCATAACCTGTACTTAAGCCAAAATGTTTGAACATTTGTGGAGGAAGTGTCGAAAGGAGTTGGCCGATAGAGCCCATCTTCGAATTAGATTAGAACTATTACCATGCGGAAAATTGGACAAAATTGTGTATGCCTTAGTTTGCGTTTTTTTACTGATTTGGGACTATCTGCCGTAAACATTTTAAAACGATCCGAATAGTAGACTAATCTCTAGGATTTATCCAAAATAGTGGACAGATATAGTCTATATTCGAATTTGATCAATATTTAGAAGAAATGTTACTAGGTGTAAAGTTTGGATAAAATCGATATTGTGCCCACCAGCCAGACAGACAGAGTAGAAGGGCTAAATCCACCCCAAATTGTCGGAAACGGATTTCTGTCCAAAATCGGTATTTCGGTGCAGCACGTTTTTGATATCATATTTCGATGAGTTTTTGTATTAAGATTAGCTAAAATAGAAAGCTAAATATTCACGTTGTCCTTGTCGCGACAGGCGTTGTATGAGTCTTGCATAATCTTGATCTCACCCTCACAGCACTGCTTGCTTCAGGTAGGGTTGACTAGAGATTCAACAATTTTCCAGTGGGTCCTGAAGAAGTTTCGATTATTCGTTTTTCTTCTAAAACTTAAAACTCGATTTTCGACTAATCGATTTTTAAGAGTGTTCCAAAAGTCGACCTTCGATTTTTCATTAACAACCGAAACCCGTTATAATCGACCGTTTCCTTTCGTGCGATCCGTGATATACATATGTATATGAAAGTACCGTTCTCTGTTTTCCAACATAATTTCTATTTGTATGTCGAAGCGGTTTTAGCACATCCTGGCTGGCGAGTGGCCACCTTCGCATGTGACGCCGGTTGACTATTCGACTGGCGTTCCACCATCGCCTTTACACATGCCTGTTGTGAAAACGTTGTCCTCTGACCTTTAGCCGGTTTTGATGCTGATGGACCGTCATTCTTATTAGCCGCCCGACGTCCAGCAGCACCATCATCATATGTTTGAACGGATTTCAGACAATTTGGAGTTGATTTAGTCATGTCCGTTCGTCTGTCTGGCTGGAGCGCACTATAACTCTCGAACGGATCAACCGATTCGGTCCAAAATTTGGCTTTCGTAATATTTGACCAAACTTAGTTTAAGTTCGAGGATGGGTTATATCGGTCCACTCATTCCAGTACCTCCCCCATAAAAGTTCAAAAATGTTCGTAAAATGTTTGCGCACGACAACTCCTGAAGGGAGTAATTGATTTGGTCCATACTTTGCACATCGTGAAATTTCTACCAGACTTAGAAGAGTTTCCAATATGGACTGAATCGATCCACTCCTTTGGATAATTTCCACACAACATTTCGGAAGAGTTTAGTTTAGGCCCTGCTCTCGAATCGCTTTGATTTTTGCTGTAGCAACTAGTATTCACAGCCCGCATAACGATACTTCCTGAGAAAATAGCCTGAAAGTTGCAAAAAAACCTACCAGATATAGATCAGGTTCGAATATGGACTATAGTTGTCCACACCTTCTGGTACCAATCACAAACAATTTCGGATAAGTTCACTTTAATACTTGTTCTCGAATCACTTTAATTTTTTGTTGTTGCAACTTGTATTCACTGCCTTAATTACGACGGTAAAAGTTTTTTTCAGGGCAAGTCCATACTTCTTGAGAAAACAGCCCGAAAAGCATAACAGCACCCTATGGCGCCATATGTAGTGGCTCGAGAGCACGATAACTCTCGAACTGATCAACCGATTTGGTCCTTTGTCAATTTGGGCTTCGTCATATTTTGTCCAAACTTAGTTTCAGTTCGAAATGTTACTAAGATGGTATGCACGATATCTATTGTACGAGGCAACCAATGTGGTCCAAACTTTGGATCTCCTAATATTGTGTCCAAATTTAAATTAAATTCTAAAATGGCCTACATCGGTCTTCTCCTTAGGGCACCTCCCCCACAAAAGTTCAACATTTGTGTCTAAGTGGTGTTTAGGGTCTGATCGAAGATCCTTTGGAAATATATACCGATGCTGTTCGTTGTGGTCCTGTTTACAGAGACATTATGTTTTCCGTGGACAAGTCCATGCTTCCTGGCATACTGGCCCAAACGTTATACGATGACCCACTGAAATGACTATTGGGCGCGATGTCTATCGAAAAGATATGACTCTCAAAATAAGATCCACTTCCGTAATGCACTATGTCGGTCCATTCCCTCCTCCGCAACACTTTTGAACTTTAATCCTAATCCACATTTTTGTCGTCAATTTCAAATTTCCAAAAAGGGTCACAAAATTCTGAAAAGACCCTAATACATTCGATCTGTCCGTAGATGAAAGTTTCAATTCACAAAGCAAAGCCGACTGATACTTTTTACTTGTTTACTTGTTTATACATATATTCATCACGGATCGCATCAAAGGAAATGGTCGATTATATTCGATTATAATGGGTTTTCGGCAGTTAACGCATAATCGAAAGTCGACTTTTAGAACACTCTCAAATGTTTTTCACGAAAACCGAATAATCGAAAACTCTATTATTGCATTTCACTGCGTATCCCTATTATAGGGTCTCCGACGAATATTTCGATGTATTCGATGCATGAAAAATGCTTTAAAAATTGCTACATGGAACGTACTCATGGTGTAAGAAATAAGTAAGCTTAATCAACTCAGACGTCAAATGATGCGCTACAAAATTGACTTGTTGGCCGTACAAGAAACAAGGTGGACATGACAAGATGAGTTGATAAATGAAAACACTGTCTTTCTTTACTCCTATCGACCAGAAGGGAAGCACATAGTAGAGGTGTTGGGCTGTTGATGACCAAAAATATGGACAAGTCCGTGGTAACATGGTGCCCTATTAATGAGAGACTGATGGGACTTTACTTACTTAGTTGGCCCATTGCAGAACATTTGTTCCATAGACCGAACTATGAAAAGATCTCCATTCGCTTTCGCTTGACTTTTTGGAATACCGCGCCTTTTCATTTCTTCATCCACTTGTATGCTCCATCGAAGCTTAGGCCTGCCGATTCTGCGTGCACCGCCATGTGGCATGTACTCATACCCCTTTTTAGCGGGTTCATCATCGCTCATTCTTATGATATGGCCTAGCCAACGCAATCGTTGCATCTCGATACGTTTAACTATATTCATGTCTTTGTATAGCTTATATGGCTCGTGGTTCATACGACGTCGATATTCACCGTCAACGCAAATAGGCCCGTAGATCTTTCGAAGAAGTTTCCTCTCAAACACACCAAGCACTGCCTTATCTGCTTGCGCAAGTACCCATGCTTCTGAGCCATACATTAGCACGGGTAGTATCAGCGTTTTGTATAGTGTTATTTTTGTTTGACGAGATGTGGCTTTGTTTTTAAATTGCTTACTTTAACCATAGTAGCATCTGTTGGCCAATACAATTCTTCTTCTTATTTCATAACTGATGTTGTTTGTTGTGTTTATTGCAGTGCCGAGGTAGACGAAGTCTTTAACTACCTCAAAATTGTAGATACCAACTTCCACAGTTGGTCCGAGCTCTATGGACACTTTGCGCGTCGACACCATCAATTTGGTCTTTTCGCCGTTTACCGCCAGAACCACTTTCGCAGATTCTGCTTCGACCTTCCTAAAGGTATCAGTTACTGCCTTTACTGATCGTCCCATGATGCCTATGTCATCAGCATAAGCAAGTAACATGTGGCTATTGGTGTAAATTGTGCCATTTCTTTTGACATTTGCATCTCGTATTACCTTTTCCAGCAAAATGTTGAATAGGTCACACGAAAGGCTGTCTCCTTGTGTGAAACCTCTTTCCAATTTTAACTGAGGACCTAGTATCCGTTAAAGTCATCTTACAAAGCCGGATGAGCTTTGCGGGGATACCAAATTCAGACATTGCATGGAATACCTTTGATCGGAAGGGGACTGTCGAATGCTGCTTTATAATCGACAAAAAGGTGATATGTGTCGATCTGCATCTCCTAGGTCTTCTCTATGATTTGCCGCAGGGTAAATATCTGGTCAATGGTGGACTTGCCAGGTCTAAAGCCACATTGGTATGGTCCAATTATTTCGTTGACCATTGGCTTTAGTCGTTCGCACAATATCCCTGACACCATCTTATAGGCAATAGGGAGAAGACTTATACCCCTATAGTTGGAACATACAGTCTTATCTTCTTTCTTGTGGACGGGACATAGGATGCTCAGGTTCCAATCGTCGGGTACGCGTTCTTCCTGCCAGATGGTGCTAACTAGCTGATGCATACACCTTATCAGCGCGTCGCCTCCGGTTTAAACAGCTCGGCTGGTAAGCCATCGGCTCCTGCTGCTTTATTATTCTTCAGCCGCTTGATTGCTGTTTTTACCTCATCTTGGCTGGGCGGTATACATTCTATACCATCTTCTGGGATTGGAGCAGCAGATTGGAGAAAAGTTCCTTCCATATCCTGAGCACGCTATCTGTATCTGTTACCAGATTACCTTGCTGGTCTCTACAGGAGGATGTGCCTGTACCAAAGCCATCTGTTTGATGTTTCACTCTTTGGTAGAATTTTCGGACTTCATTCTGGCTCCTGTACATCTCGATTTTTTCACACTCCCGCTTTTCCATTTCTCTCTTTTGCTTGCAGAAAAGACGTTTCTCTTCTCTCCTTTTCTCCCGATATCTCTCTCGTGCGCTACGTGTTGCTACTGATTGTAAAGTAGCTCTATATGCCGCATTTTTTTCTTCGGTAGCAGCACGACACTCCTGGTCATACCATGAATTCCTTTGTGGAGGTCTCTGGAATCCAAGTATGGATTTTGCGGCTGTTTGCATGGAGTGGGCAATATTTTGCCATTGTGTAGTTATGTTATCGGGACAAGGAGTGCTCGCTTTAAGCAATTGGGCTAGTTGAGTGGAATATGCTGTGGCTATCTGTTGTGTTTGCAGCCTATCGATGTCCAACTTCCGCGATGTGTCTGTTCGTGCTTTATTTGCAACGTTTAGACGGGTACGTACCTTTGCTGCAACAAGGTAGTGGTCCGAATCAATGTTTGCGCCTCGGAACGATTGTACATCCAACACGCTGGATGAATGTCTTCCATCTATCACAACATGATCAATTCGATTTCTTGTTCTTTGATCTGGAGACAGTCAGGTGCCCTTATGAATATCGAGATGATTAAATCTGGTACTGCTAACTACCATGTTTCTTGCAGCTGCAAAGTCTATCAGCGTCATACCATTGTCAGATGTTTCGCTGTGGAGACTGAATTTCCCGACTGTTGGGCCAAAGATATTCTCCTTCCCAATTTTGGCATTAAAATCGCCTAGATGATTTTAATGTCATGGGCAGGGCAACGGTCATATGTTTCTTCTAAGCGCTCGTAAAATATATCTTTGGTCAAATCAATATCAAATAAAGCTGATGTTGAAGATTTTAGCTTTTATTCGAATTGCAGCAAGTCTTTCATTCACTGGGGTGAAGCTTGATACCAGATGTTTTAGTCTCCGACAAACTTCGAATCCGCAACCAAACTCATGCTTCGTGTCATGGCAGCTATAATACAGGGCGTCACCTTTAGGTGTTGTTGTGACGCCTTTTCCAATCCATCGTATTTCCTGTATGGCAGTAATATCGGCCTTTTACTTTTCAAGTACGTCTGCCAATGCAAAGACTGCACCTTCTCTATAAAGAGTGCGAACATTCCAGGTGCAGATTCGCAGATCATAGCCCCTTTGCGGGGTTCGTCAACTTTAGAGGGGTTTGTTTTTCCTTTCTTTCGTTTTTTCATATTAGGCTGTTTTTTCTAGGGGAAGGTTACTAACCCGACGCCCAAACCCAAGTTTTTAACGTTCTTATGGCTGAACGCGCGGCACATGTTAGCTCACTACCTTTAACGGATGTTAAAGGCAGTTCCCCAGGTGACACCACGGGGAGGTCAGTGTCCACTTGAGATGAAAGAGGGACCAAGATAAATCCTGGGCTTTGCCATGTTAAAACCGATCAGGACCGTTCCTTGGTATCTTCCATTCCCTACGTCACCCCTGATGGGAGTGAAATTATAATTGCCTACACGCAGAAAAATTTATGTTAGAAATATGTTTGGATCCAAACAAATATATGTTTGGGACCGGTTGCAAACAAATATATATTTGCAACATTTTGTAACATATCTCAATTTGATATGTTTGGGTAAAACATATTTTTTTATGTTAGAACATTTTTTTCATGGGTGGAGAGAGGATGTTTGTCAACGAGAGTAATAACAGTGCTCTCGCGGCTGTGGAATGCTGTTTTATAATGAAGAGTTGTGTGTATTGTAGAAGACGTAGAAGCGAAGAAGGGGGCTTTGGTGGCATGTATGCGTCAAACTCGTGTGTTTCTTGTTTTGTTGTTGTTAACCAACTTAGCAGGAGAAAAAGAAAAGAAGAAATGATATGAATTATATTTTTTTCTTTCTTCAGTGTTTTAGATCAGGAGGAGGCATTGTGACTCACAAGAGAGCCCATGTGCTCTAAGTGAGCGTAAATTTGTTATCGCTCACAGCCTGTGTAGATGCTAAAACGTTGTGAACAACAACAAATTTACGCTCATTGAGAGCACAAGAGAGACCCAAAATTTTTCTCTGCCTCACTCTGTTTTAGATGCCTTTGTAGAGTCAAGACGGTAAAGTGAGTGAATAAATCAGTGGTTTGTGTTTTCTTAAAGAAATTGTGCTTTTTAGTAAATTAAATGCCCAATACATTTTATAATTGAATCGGAAAGTTGAAAGGAATTATTTTATTGGACAAGGAAGAAATCGCATTTAATATTGGTAATTACATACATACTTATGTATATTTGAAATATGGCATATCCATATTTATTTATTACATTACATAATCATTTGATTCTAGATGCCAATTCCCCGCTGATGATTTCAACTATGAGGACAATTTGTTTTATTTCACAACTAAGGAGAAGCGTTCAACTACGTTTCTATATATTTTTCCTTTTTAAAAGTGTGACTATTTACAAACTATTTCAATCAGTTTTTCTTTTATTAAAGTGTGTTATGTATTTCTTTGGAATTTTGTATGTACCTATGTATGTGTTTGTTGTTCTTTTGCCTTTTAATAAACAACCTCAACATTTGTGTGTATACTATAGAGCAGAGTGAGGCAGAGAACATTTTTGGGTCTCTCTTGTGCTCTCAATGAGCGTAAATTTGTTGTTGTTCACAACGTGTTAGCATCTACACAGGCTGTGAGCGATAACAAATTTACGCTCACTTAGAGCAAATGGGCTCTCTTGTGAGTCACAATGCCTCCTCCTGCTATAGAGATAGCCAGTGAGTTCTTACTGAGAGCAAGTGAGCACACATTTCAAAGTGTTTTACATTGAATTTTACGCTCCCTTGCTCTCAGTAAGCGCCCACTGGTGCATGTGTTTGTTTTTTTTTGTTTTTGGTGCCTTTTGGGTTTGTATTTTTTTGCACCCAAACATATAAAATGTTTACACCCAAACATAAAATTGTTTCCACCCAAACATATCTTTGTTTGCACCCAAACATATATTTGTTTCCACCCAAACATATATTTGTTTGCAGACCCAAACATATATTATGTTTGGGACTGTTGCAAACATATATATGTTTGCTGCAAAACATGTTTGGGACATATGTTAGAGAGGCCGTTTTTTTGCGTGTACGCTCCTACGCAAAGAAAGCATAGGAGAAATAAAACTTCTATGACGCACTTAGCAGTTGGATGAACAGAAATACTCACCATTGCGACATAACAGTCTTACTCGTCGACTTCAACGCTAAAGTTGGCACAGATAACATTGAACGCTACATGGAAAAACATGGCACCGGGCTAAGAAACGACGATGGATGCACGCAGAATAATATATGTTAGAAATATGTTTGGATCCAAACAAATATTTGTTTGGGACTGATTGCAAACAAATATATGATTGGATCCAAACATAATTTGTTTGTGTCCAAACAAATATTAATATGTTTGGGAACCAACATATGTTTTATGTTAAAACATATTTTTTATGGGTGGAGAGGATTTTGGTCTAAGAGATTAACAACAGAGCTCTCGCAGCTGCGGAATGCTGGTTTATAATAAAGAGCTGTGCATTGTTCCGATTTCGTTACGATGTCGGAACGATTGGTTTGCTGGGCTGTTATTCCCTACATTGACAATGTATCAACAAACCACAACACAACCCCCACCATCGTCTCACGATAACATTGAGACTTTATCAACAAACCACACACACAACAACTACCGCTGTCGCAACAATTGTTGTTAGTTAACTGACAAACCAAACAACTACAGTGCGTTTGGTGTCGAAAAAACAAAGTTCGTATAGTCAAATACTTCGCAACTACAAATTTGTAATTTCTTTAATATAAAGGCAACATCTAATATCTCAACCTAGCGCTGATAGACTCAACATGTATGTACATATGATTCATATTGTTCTCTGCTATGCTTACAAGACGATAACAACTACAGTGAAAATCTTTAGAAGAAACGGTAAGTTACAATATTACAAAAGATATTAAATATTAAATTAAAAAAGAAACTAATAAATAAAAAGCAGCAAAATTTATCTCTGCTTTGTTTGGTGGTGTGTGTGGTGGTTGTTAGTCAATAAAAACAAAAACTCGCCAAAATTGTTTTTTTTTAATCTCTCAGAAAAACCAGTATATTTGTTTGCTTTATGAAAGGCGTTGTTATGTTTGGGACTGCTTGCAAACAAATATATGTTCGCTGCAAAATATGTTTGGGACATGTGTTATAGAGGCCATTTTTTTCTGTGTGCATTTAAATATTGAAATAGGTCCCGCATAAACCACTTTTAATTTTTATGATATATGAAATAAACTTATATATAATAAAAATGATATATATGTATGTAATAATACGATGATAAAATTAATGAGAAACAAACGGTTAAGTAATTTTGGTTATGTCGTGTGCCCCTTCAAAAAATTTTCAAAAGTTCTGAAAAATAAAAGCTTTAAAAACTTTTTGTGCGGAAGCTTTTTTGATCGAATCACTTTATAATTAAGATTTTATGTAATTTTAGGTAAAAACACATAAAAATATCATATAGGGGATACGATGTTGTAAAAATGCCATACCCTAGTAATAATACGAAGATAAAATTAATGAGAAACAATCGGTTAAGTAATTTTGATTATGTCGTGTGCCCCTATACCTTGTTTTCAGTTAAATATCTGCTTACAGTGACTTCAAAAAATTGTCTAAAGTTCTAAAAAATAAAAGCTTTAAAAGCTTATTGTGCGGAAGCTTTTTTAATCGAATCATGTATGTAATTTTGGGCAAAAACTCTTCAAAATATCATACAGGGATACGAGTTTTTAAAAAGTCATAACCCTAGTATACAAATTAAGCCACATCCCAGCAAAAATCCTCATTACAAACCTCCTTTCCCACCCATTATTTTAACAAGGGCATGTCGCGCGAAATATCTGGTTATTTTGTAACCACTGAACAAAGTAGATTGTAACCACTGAAATAAGTAGATACTGAGTAGATTCTGACTACTTATTTCAGTGGTTGCAAAATAACCAGATACTTCGAGCGACATGCCCTTGTTAAAATAATGGATGGGAATGGAGGTTTGTAATGAGGATTTTTGCTGGGATAATTAGTTGGCATTATCTTAGGAACCTTAACAAAAGTGTTTAATATCCTCACTTAAGTAAACCACGTTCTCGACGAATGTATTTTACGACGGAAAGTATGTATGGAGACTTTTCATTTAGTCACTTATTTCATAGATTATAACTGGATTGCCATTTGTTTACATTCACAATGACACTTGAAGTTGTAATGTCAACAAATACTATTCACCACACACAACTGTCAAAATGTCAATCAATAACGAAACATTCTCGAAATTCAAAAGTAAAACAGGGTTGATAAAATCCGTAATTTGGAATTTACAACATTGTAATTGTAACGGTAAGTAATGTTAGGCTTCACTAGGGGTGGATTGCCACAGCGCATGTGTCAAAATAACGATTTACGTTGGTGGTGATTATAGCGCTGGCACTGACACATACGCACCACTCATTCTGGCCATAAGCGAAAGTAATGGCAGAGACGAAACTATTGCGAGTTATTCTCATGTAATGTAAAACAACGCAGCGGAGTATTATAGAAGAAAAAAGTGAAGATAATCAAAGAAAAAAGTATATACCAAGAAATTATAAAATTCAATTAAAATTGGATAACCATTGAAAATAAAAAAACAAAGAAAATAACTGAAAAGTTTTAAACATTTAAAAGAAAATGTAATACAAAACGTAATAAATTAGTTACTTTTGAAAAAAGGATATATGCATTTTCAAGTACTAAAAAATAAGAAAAAAAAACTAGGCAAAGAAGACCTACGACACATATGTGAAAAATAAAACTTCAAGTGTTACAAAAAAAGAATAATCCGTAATATTTTAATAAATAAAAAAATAAAAAAAGTTTTGAGAAGAAAACGAAATTATAAAAAGAATTGTTGTTGTGAACAAGAACAAATTATTTTTCTTGCAATGAACTTGAAATTGTGACATCTCAATGGAAAAAAATATGATTTTCTCCCATTGCGAATACAAGAAAATTTTAGTTTTTCCCTTTACTATTCGTATTAATCATCGTTAGAAACCCCACGAAAATCTACACACACACTTAAAGACACACACAAAACTGTTTGGTGGGGGACAAGAGGGCAAAAAACGGAAAACAACAAACCCAAAGAATGATTCATACTTGACGCACACGAAGGCGACAGTACGACACATCAGAAACAGCAGCAGCAGACAAACAGCACCAGCAGAAGGATACAATAATGTATACAAAAATTGTATATTAGCTAGCAGTCCTTTGATTAATACAAGAGAAACAAGAAAAACGAGAGAGGGGGATGGGGTAAGGGGAAGTTAGAAATAGAATAAGAAGCCTTAAAGAAGACAAACAATCACATAAATATTCTGTACGACATTCGTACATACGTCCTTTAGTGCATTTACTACAGTCTAGTGCAAAATAAGGATTATCAAATAGAAATTATCTACATACGAGCCTTATAAAATATGGAATTTTCAGAATTGTTTTTTATAACTTTAAATCAAAAAACGTATTGATATTATAACAAAACACTTAGCCTTTAACAACAATAGTTGTGGTGACTAATAGAGTTTTTAAACGATTTGGGAGGGGCCTAAGAAGAGTGCGATTACCTTCTTCGTTACTGTTACCTTTCGAAAAAAATATTATATAAAAAACTAAATTTATGATTACTTTCCAAATCGGGAAAATTAAAAAAAATAAATGATAATGAATTTCCGGAGGCAAAACAAGGGGACATCAATAAATATAATTCATAGTTTTAAACTCGCGTTGGTATTACCGCAATATTTCGTTGATCATTGGCTTTAGACACTAATAGTTCTGAAATTGGTTGGCACATATAGTCTTATCTCATTTTTAGTTTTACGGGACACAGTAAGCCAAGGTTCCATCATTGGATATGAGTTCTTCTAGCCAAAATGTGCTAATCAGCTGCATCATACTCCTCTTCATCAGCATGTCACCGGAAATCTTAAGTATTCAATCGAACAAACTAAATCATTGATGTATTTATTGTTTTTATTTCCCAATTTCGGATATCATTATTGTTTAATCTCGTCTTCCACTTCTTACTCCATGGGAACCTTGGACTATATACCGCCTTTTCTGTATTCATCATCGACAGTTCTCTTGACTAGCTTCCAACCTTTCCAATCATAGCCCAGGGTACGAACAATAAATTGATACAATACAAAAGAAATAACAACAATAACACTAATACCATTTTCAACAGAGGCTTGTCGGAAACGCCCCCACACTTGCCTGTCCATCAATGATCCTTGTTATCCCCTCTTCTCCGCTGTTGTACTGCTCGCTGCTAAACAATCGACTTCTGCGGCTTTATTATGTATTTTTTAACCGGTTTATTGTTGCACAAATTTAAGTCAAGTTCTAAAATGGGCCATATCGGTCCATTCCCTTGGGTACCTTGTCCACAAAAGTTCAACACTTTTAATTAAAATGGTGCGCACCATAACCCTCGAAGGCAGTAACCGATTTGGTTATACTTTGCACATCGTGATATTTCTATGGACTATATATGTCAACCCCTTCGGGTAGCTCCCACACAAAATTTCGGAAAAGTGCAGTTCAGGACCTTCTCTCGAATCGTTTTGGTTTTTCTTGCAACATGTTGAACTCAAGGCCCCTATTACGATGGTGCAAGTTTTGTGTGGCAAGTCCATACTTCTTGAGAAAATTAACCGAAAGCTGTAAAAAACCCCGTACAGCCAGCAAGAGTAGTAGTGGCTGGAGCGCACGACACCTTTCAAACCGAATACTGTGTTGGTCCACACTTTGAATATCGTCATATTTTTGTCGAATATTAGATGAAATTCGAATGTGGTGCTTATAGGTCCACTCCTTCCGGTACCTCCCCCCACAAAATGTCCAAAATAATAGCTGAAATAATAAGAGCGAGGCGATATCATAAACGGAGCAACCGGTTTGTTCTGAGCTTTGGATCTCGAAATATTTTGTCCAAACTCAATTTATGTTCAAAAGTGGGCCCTATCGGTCCATTATTTTTGTTTAAGTGCGGTTAAGGGTCTCTTCGAGGATCCTTTGGAAATTTTTACCGAATGTACTCCCAGTATAGGGCTACTACAGCTTATTACAGCTATAATAAGTTTTTCGTGGGCAAGTCCATGTTTCCTGGTCCAAAAGCTCTATATTATATGGCGACTAACTGACCAGTGGGCGCGATATCTATTGAGAGCAATGACTCAAAAAATAAGACACTTCATTCTTTCAGTAGTGGGATTCTCTAACCCATTTTTTGGTTACCGACAAAAATCGGTCAAATAAAAATGCCTTTAATTTTGATAATTAACAAAATATATCGGTAAGTTAGCGACCAAAATAAAGTTGTCGCAAAGTCCTACCGATAGCAACAGTGTTGTCAACTTTTAATGTTACTTTACACTCATAATTTTGCGTTTCATTTTTACCGATTTTTGTCGGTAAGCAGATATGTCTTAGAACACCTTCGATTTTATTTAGGTCGCAAAAGCGGTAGTCGTCGAATGGTTGCAAAGTATTGATTCTTTGTTTTAGATTCTTAACAAGCCACTTGCCACGTCTAAAACCATTAGTTGTTCGTTCACTCAATACGTTCGATAATATTTTGTGTGGGAGGAGACTACTAGCATTATTTTCGTTCAATAATCCTGTCGTTTTTCTTGTTACCAGGACATAGTAAGATGAGGATTCAATGGACACCGGTAATTTCTTTGACAAAACTGCGTATACTTAATTTCACACGTTGGTTTTTATGATGTTCCTCATTCGTCTTTGAACGAGGACAATTATCAGGATCGTTCAATTGAACGAGATTGTCCAACTCTAACCTCTAGCAGATTTTTGCTAATAGACTCATACATACCCTCTATCACAATTCCACTATCTGTCTTAAATGGTTCGATTGCTAGCCCATTACTTCTCGTTGCATTTTATTATTTTATTCCTCACATTAGCTATGTGATCTGCACTCCATACCACTGTCTGAAATTGATTCTGTGGAATATTCTTAGCCGTCAATATTTGATCCAATTAATTGAAAACGCATTTTGTCTTTCAACTATTTCAATTAAATGTCTTGATAAGCTGCTCATTGTCTTAATGATGACCTATTTTCAATGCAATTCTCAATTAAGTGAATTTCTGAAGAATAAATAATGAACGTGTCCACTCGAATTGTTGATAACCAATTAATACTTTATTGTTTGATGCGAACTTAGATTAGATGAAGAAATACTTCCTATACATTTTTACTCAGAAGAGAGTAAATATACCGGTAAATGGTATGTTTTAATGATAGGCCAATTATGTTAGTTAAGTTGGATAAATCATTCCGTTGTTATAAAACAAAAACTTTAACTTTTTTCAACAGGAATTTCATTGTCTAAAATAAAATTGGGACATGTTTAGTTTATTAAGGAAATTTAACAATTGAGTTCTACGTTGTGAGATCGCAGACTAGGTTGACCTAAACATGCTGAATCCAGATCCAAGTTGTCATGTGTCGTCGGCATTTTCGGAATATACCCAATGAGTCTATGATAGACTAATCGATCAATTGGTCGACTCACTGAGAACCATATCGAGCTAGTTCGTCAGTTTTTCCTCAATGTTGCTCTATCTGAGGACCCAACGAAATTTTTAATAACCATTCAGCTCTCGTCCTAATAATTAATGACTTGAGGGATTATCGACATATGTACATATAGGCATTTCTGATATGTATTGATATGAATCAACCACTATAACATAGCCATTTATTAACCGATTTGAACAAATAATAGCTTATTCACCCTTTTAAAAGGAAAAGGGATCAATAGAAATCCGTTGTGAAAAAAAAGAAGATATGCCCGTTTAAATCTGAAAATTTAAGAAACCCAGATTTTTCACTACTTTTACCGTTATAAAATAATAAAACGAACTGCACCAAAAAAAACGAAGGTATTTTCGGACCCCAGCACGATAGAATTTTGTAGGAGAACGCTTGAATATTTTTCTGGTCAACTTTTGTACTACAGTGTCATTTATCAATATTTTCCGAAAAATGGGCACTTTCTCAAGGCCAAAACTGCCTGAAGGAGCATTCCAATGTTTTTGCGATGTACTAGAGAGTTCTTAATTATTGTGTTGGCTACAATTTTGGTCTTTGTGTTGGATCGCAAATCTCAATGTTTTGGCTGTTATATGCCAAAATATCCAAAAAAACGTCAATAAAAAACTTCAACTCAAAATCGGCAGGCTCGATTTTCATCGTAGACATAAGGTCCAGCGGATTTTTTTGTTCAGTTCAATCCCAGGAATCAGAAACGCGAAGGGCCTATTAAGGTTTTCAAATCGCCCCGGCTTAGTCTGGATGCAATTTTCGAGATTTAATATTTAAAATCAATTTTTATCAATGATTGTACTGTTCGATTTTCTTGAATTTTTTGTATTACAACAAATTTAATTTTAATTTTTAATTTGTCAATACAATTTTTTTCCTTATAGCAGTGCGAAACATTTTTATTTTAACAAAAATATAACTTTTTTAACATTTGTGTTGTTTTATTTAGGAATCCTAAACTTAAACATCTTAAAAAGTGCGTCATTTTTCGATTTTGAAAATGGATTAGCAATTATTGTACCAGTCGGACAAAAAACTAACTAAATTGATGATCAGATAACTACAGCTCGGGAATTATGTGACTGGGCATCCGAATAGTCTTCCAAATAACAAAGTGATATTTTCTCCAGAATATGATTATTACGAAGAAGGACTTGAATTTGAGATATTAAATGGCTTATTTTATCTCGGACACAAAAAACTTCATTCAGTAATACCCACAAATCTTGGCAAAAAAATTGCAAAACATTATCAAATTCGCGAAATGAAGATGTTTTTGAGATGTTTAATATAAATTCCTGAATAAAACAACAAAACAAATGCTAATAAATGCAACAACTATTGTTTTTTTATAAAATAAAAAATTTTGCACAAAACATTTCTCGAAAAAATTTAAAAAAAATTAGAAAAAAATTTAAATTATTTGAATTAGGATTTAAAATTTAAATTTAATTAATCGTAGTTTAATACAGCAAAATTTTTAAGAAAATCGAAGAGTACAATCATTTTAAAAATTCGATTTTATATATTAAAGCGCGAAAATTGCATCCAAGCCCAATGTGCAAAAAAATTATTATGTTTTTTATTAGATAGCTTAAGCGTTTTTTTCTGTTTTGACCAATATTAAAGAAATTATGGGCATTTCTTTACATATAGTTTTTACTGGAACCGTTAGTCAAAAAAATTCGAAAATATCTAAATGTTTTGCTGAGGAACGGCATCAACACAACAAAAACACAAAATAAAGGAAATCAAGAACCACTTTTTGAAACCGTGTCCGATTTCACTCAGAAAATCCATATACATATGTATATGTACGTTTTTCTATACAAGACTCGTTGAAAAATGGCTCTGATAGGTTCCTTTCCATCTTCAACTGGATACCAAATTCTATTATTTTATATATTATTGTCCATATGTTTTAGTCATTCAACACTATAGAGATATATAGTTTGCAAATAAGTTTTGTCTTTGTTTAGGCATTCTCCTACCAAATTGTAACAATAAATTGAGGCATACTTAAGGCCTGCGTACATAACCTGCCTTGCCTGGTTGCCTTGATTTTCTGCTTCATTTCTGACATAATAAAAATAAAAGAATAAAGAAGGCCGAGCAAATTTCGAACTGGGTAGGCCTTTTCTTTTTTATTCTTTTATCAGAAGCAAGCAAGGTAAGCAGGCGATGCAGCTTATGTACGCAGGCCTTTAGATCTTATAAAAAGGGTGCGCAGTAACTATATAGGAAAACTAACAACCACGGATACAAAGTTTCTGGTACACTTGGTTCGCCAACATCTAGAAATTATCATTTAATTGTCAAGACCCTCGCAAAAATCGCGTCTGCTACGCCCTATTTGACATCTTTATTTTACACACTTTGATATACAATATGTTCGTCCTGATGACGTAATTAGGGTTTAAAGTACTTAAAATACGCAATTTTTACAAAGTCCGATATGGGTCTTCTATATTTTCCCTCTTATATTTACGACGAATATAGCAAACCTGTTTGAATCGATCACACAACATCTTCTTAATAAACTCATGTTTACGAACACCGAAAAAATGTTTCTATTGGCCAAAGATAACGAAAATTTGGGTAAAAATCTTCAAATACGGTCATGAGCTATATCTCGAAAGCAAAAGATGATAGAGAAAAATTGCTTTCGGATTTGAAAATAACACGACAATTTGAGTTCGAAAAAAAAGTAAAAAGCTTTAATTTCGGCCGAACTTTTTATATAGCCTCCACCATAAAATATTCTGAACTAAAACGGAATAATTATTTTCTTTCCTGTCCACAATTGTAGGTAAGCATAAACAAGTAAAAAAGTATCTGTCGGCTTTACCGACAGAGATATACCCTCAGCCTGTGTATATATATACATACGTATTTTGGGAGTTTTAAAAATTTTGGGCGTTTGAACCGACAAAAATGTTGATTTGGATTAGAGATCAAAAGTTTTGCGGAGGAGATACTAAAATGAACGGATAGACATTGACCGTTATGGAAGTGGATCTCCAGCCACAAAATATGGTGCCATAGGGGGTTTTTACACTTTTCGGGCAGTTTTTCGGTAATTTTACCATCGTAATTGAGGCAGCGAATGCAAGTTGCTTCAAAAAAAAAAAAAAAAAAAAAAATCAAAGTGATTCGATATCAAGTCTTAAAGTGAACTTATCCGAAATTTTGTGCGGGAGGTACCGGATGGAGTGGACAAATATAGTCTATATTTCAACCTGATCTATATCTGGTAGATATATTAGGATGTGTAAAGTATAGAAAAATTCGGCCACTCCCTTTAAGAGTTACCGCACGTACAATTTTTCCGAACATCTTTGAACTTTTGTGCGGGAGGTACCTGAAGGAACGGACCGATATGGCTTATCTTCAAATTTAAACTATGTTTGGACAAAATATTACTAAGGCCAAATTTTGGACCGCTAAAACAAAGGAGTGGACCGATATAACCCATCTTCAAACTTAAACTAACCTTGAACAAAATATTACGAAAGCCAAATTTTGAAGAGAATCGCTTCATCCGTTCGAGAGTTATCGTGCGCTCCAGCCAGCAAGACAGACGGACGGACATGGCTAAATCAACTCCAAATTGTCTGAAACACATTTCGTCCAAACATACTTGGGGTCTAAAACTATTATTTCGATGAGGCGCATTTTGCCCGTATGAAAGTGTATATACCCTCGTTAGCATAAATGCTGAGGGTATAAAAGCATAAAAAATGTATTCAATCGGTCGGGAACCTTATGTGGGGCTATATCAAAGTGTGGACCTGTGTTTTTGGTGGAGAAGTTTTGTGGCCACTGTGAACCTCAAATGTTCAATTGCAGGTAGTTTGGTCGAAAATGTAGTTAAAATCCACAAAATGCCGAAAATCGGGAGGTACCGTTATATGGGAGCTATACAAAAACATGGACCTATGTTGACAGTTTTAGGTGGGGGTGTTTTGTGACCACTGTGTGGTCCGATATAGCCCATGTTCGAACTTGACCTGCCTATGGAAAAAATACACTAGGGTGCAAAAATATAGCGCTCTAGCTCAATTATAGCAAACGCTTGAGTGATTACAACAGACGGACAGACGGACATGACTAGATCGTCTTAGAATTTTATCCTGATCAAGAATATATATACTTTATATGGTCGCATATGATTAGTTCGATGTGTTACAAACAGAAAGACAAACATAATATACCCTCCATACTGTGGTGGAGGGTACAAAAAAAGGATGAAACAAAAGTGGTATTGACCAGTATTATCACTGCCATTCAGGTGGATTCAGAGGGGAAACTTCACCGTACTTCATAGAGTATCCCTCCCCCTACATTATTAGTTTTAGTATTACTAGAGAGAAGTCTCCCTTGTCCCGTCTGAGATATTTGTGGAACAATTAAAAAATTACTAGAATTAGTATGTAGCAATATATAACATAATCGTGGATCAAACATAGCAACCAGTATAACGAGAAACGGGTACATCTTCTCTTTGAATATTTCAATGCGTAACAGTTGTAACGAACAAAGAAAGTATGACGCAGTTTGCCATTATGTTCAACTTTGTAACATTCATTTTGGAATCAGACTGTGGTACAATTCATGGACAAAGCTACAAACAATATACCCCCATAGAACAAAACAAAAACAAATGACAAATGTAATGTAGGGAAATAACACAAACAAAAAACCCAAAAACGAAACTTGATTAAACGAAATAAAACGAAACGGTGAAATCCTTTCAAAGTCATATTTTTCACTGTTGTGTGACTTTGTGCGGTGTAAAAAAGTGCTACTCGATAAAAACCCTCCCCCGCAGTTAAGAGCATAAAAACAAACAAAAAAACAACAACAAATATCCAATAACGGTATTTTGCCAGGGGAAATGAGTCAAGTGTGTTGTGTGTTCGTGTGTTAAGAGGAGTGTTAAGTGTGTGAAAATATGAAAGAGATGGCTAGAGTGTACATTGGAAAAAAGCTTTTCTGCTACAAGTGAAAATGAATAAACCTTAGCATACTTTTAGGCTGTTGCCAAAGTGTATGGAAGTGAATAATAAAGTGCGGAGTTGCTTTTATGACCAATTTTAATGCTGTTATCTTCATCTTATTCTTTTTTTGCCTGTTTTCCATTAGATAAAGCTTTTCGGCAACGACGATAACTTTATTTTTGCGAATAGAGGAAAGTTTGGAGGTTTTCCTTTAGTTACCGAAAACACAAAAACATTTATTACAATTTACTCAAATTATTATTAACTGCAAAAAACGAAAACGCTACGAACCGAAACAATAAAATATTTTAATAATAAAGAGAAAATAAAATAAAACCTACAAAATGGGTGACGAATACACCAGTAATCCCGATATAAGCGCAATGACAACCAGTAAGTATTCATCATTTAAATGTTTGCTATACATATTAAAAAAATATATTTTATATTTTTTTATGTTTTGTTTTACTAATTAAAAAATTCAATTTATTTTAAGTAATGTATACAGGTTTTTCTTTCATATCGTTCGTTACTGTTGTTGTGTTTGCAAATTCTCATTTTGACAGTATTCAATAATACACGAAGATGATGATGATGTAGGGATGAGTTTCTATTTTTGCTGGGGGTTGTTTTGATTTCTATTTCTTTGTGCTTTTTTACCTTTTGACACCAATTTCAATATTTAACACACAAAAACCCCGTTTTGGACAAATAAAAATATTACATTTTTAAATGATGTTTGTTTATTCAAACTTCTGTACATCCATATTTAAAGTGTAATGAATGGTCTATGAATCACCTGCAGTAAATAGCTGATTATAGCTGATGGCCTAAGCTGCTAATGCTATTCTCCAAATTTATCTTATATTTATATAAGATAAATTATATAAATAAATAAATAAATAAATATTTTAAGAATCATGTTGAGGAGAAAAACAACATATTCCATTACCACTTCTCTAAATATTGAAATTGAGGAACATTTTTTCAAAGATGCTATTAGTATGTTTACATTGTAGCTATTTGTCCGATTACACATAGGTTTCAATCAGGAAATTTTTGGCCAAAACCCTATTTTTGAAGTTTCGAAATTTTAACTTTTTTTTGCACAGAATAATAAAAAACACCTCAAGTCATCTGAAAATAATTAGTTTTTGTAAATAACGTTAGTATTCGTTGATTGGCGCAGTACCAAAGTTGACACTTTTTTATGAAAAAATAAAACAGACTTTGTGCTGCAAAATATACAATTTTTGTTGTATTGCGTCGCTACATAAATATACAGAAGTGAGACCAAAGTTATTATGAATCGGGAAGCTGTTAATGAGTACTTTCATAATATTTACAAAAAGGGCGATGCAATTTGTAAAATTAGCGTAATAAAATCAATTTTTATATATATATTAAAAATTATTTTTTACAAATATTTTTAAAATATATTTAAACTTTTAAAAAAATGTCCAAGTTTGTCCACCTCCAAATTGATTTTAGAAGATTTTTGGCCAAAACCCTATTTTTGAAGTTTCGAAATTTTAACTTTTTTTTGCACAGAATAATAAAAAACACCTCAAGTCATCTGAAAATAATTAGTTTTTGTAAATAACGTTAGTATTCGTTGATTGGCGCAGTACCAAAGTTGACACTTTTTTATGAAAAAATAAAACAGACTTTGTGCTGCAAAATATACAATTTTTGTTGTATTGCGTCGCTACATAAATATACAGAAGTGAGACCAAAGTTATTATGAATCGGGAAGCTGTTAATGAGTACTTTCATAATATTTACAAAAAGGGCGATGCAATTTGTAAAATTAGCGTAATAAAATCAATTTTTATATATATATATTAAAAATTATTTTTTACAAATATTTTTAAAATATATTTAAACTTTTAAAAAAATGTCCAAGTTTGTCCACCTCCAAATTGATTTTAGAAGATAGCTGGGGGTCTGAACCAATAAATTGAGAAATAAATTCTTGCTCAAATTTGCCACAGTTAAAATAAAGTGGATTTTTCTATTTTAAGATGGGAGAATTTTTTGTAAATACCTGTTGTGACTGTACATAGTATCCAATTGAAATAGAACTGTAATACCTACATCTATCAAGCGATTTTTCTTAAAATTCATATTTAAGGGTTTCAGAGTGTAGAAAACAAGTACGTGTAAGTTTTTTGAAAAAAGGTCCATTTTTTGTCATAGCCCCCACATAAAAGTACCGTCCGATTTTAGATATTTTGTGAATTTTAGCGACAGTTTATGACCGATTCGGCTGAAATTTGGTATTTCGACCTCTTGGAAGATATGAATCCTTCGTACCAAAAATTGTTAACATAGGTCAATGTTTTGGTTTAGACCCCACACAACGGGACCACCCTGTTCAACAAATGTTGGCAGTTTTTGGTCATTTTGGTCGATAAAACGTAAGAATTGCTGTTTGTACACATTTACTATAAATAATAATTAATTTCAATACAAAATGGACGTTGAAATAGTTTTGGCCAGAAAATTTGGATTTGGGAACATTGTGGATTATCCTGTTTTTTGTTGTTTTATTTGACGTACAACAAAAATTATTTTTACACCCTCAGCCTTTTGGGTGAAAGAGGGTATATACTTTTCATACTCGTACGACCATAATATGTCTAATCGAAAAATTGGTTTTAGACTCCAAGTATATTTGGACGAAATGCGTTTCAAAAAATTTGCAGTCGATTTAGCAGACGTCTGTCTGGCTGGAGCGTATCAACCGATTCTGTTCAAAATGTGGCGTTCAGGGCGAGTCCATACTTTTAGAGAAAATTGCTCAAACGAAAATGCCTTTACGGTCATCAAGTGTAGTGGCTGGTACTCACGACAACTTTCGAAACTGGATCATACTTTTCATATCGTAATATTTCTACGAATCTTAGATTAAGTTTGAAAATTCACATCGGTGCACTCATTCGGATACCGTTCCCTCTAAAATTCAAAATATTTCGGGGCAGTGCAGTGATTTTTATTTCCACAGCCTTTAGGCATATACACTTTGGAATGAGAATATAGTTTTAGAGTTCATATCAGTCTCAGACAATTGGGAGCGGATTTAGCACTTTGTGCACGATGACTATTGGGTCCAAATTTTATACATTCTAATATTTTCACATCATACATCCTATTGGGTACCACCGTGGTGCAATGGTATGCACACCCGCCTTGCACGCTGAAGATCGTGGGTTCGGTTCCCCGGCCAGGCAACATCAACAAATTTTCAACGGTGGCAAAATACCCCTCAGTAATGTTGGCGACATTTCCTGAGTATTCAGCCATGTAAAACTTCTCTACAAGTGGTGTCTTAGGACACGCCGTTCGGACTCGGCGATAAACTGTAGGTCCCTTATCATTGAGCTAATATGAATCGGGGTGCACTCATTGATATGAGAGAAGTCTCCCTTGCCCCGTCTGGGATGTTTGTGGAACAATTATTATTATTATATAATATTTTCACCAAACCTAGTTTAAGTTCGAAGATGACCCATGTCGGCCCGCTTCTTCGGGTACCTCCCCTACAAAAGTTAACATTTCTTAGTTAAAATGGTGCGTAAGATACCTCTCCTAGGGTGTAACCGATTTTGTCCAATCTCTGCACATGGAAACATTTCTTAAAGGATGGAATACGGACTATATCGTCCCATTCCTTCAGATACCTCTCACAAAACATTCATATTACAACGGCAAAGTTTTTTTCCGGGTTGTATGGGGGCTATATGAAAACATGGACCTATATAGATAAATTTTAGGTGGGAATTAAGTATCAAATCTCAGCCATTTCGGTGGGATATTGATGCTAAAACCTTGAAAATACCTAAAATCGGGAAATACCCTTCTACGAATGATATATGCAGATCTGAACCTATACCGAAAAATTTTAGGTTGATAGCATAAATGCTGAGAGTATACGTGGGTCAATACTAAATTTCAGCCGTTTCGGCGTGATACTGAGGCCACAACCTTCAAAATACCGAAAATCGGGAGGCAACGTTCTATGGGGGCTATCTAAGACGTAGACTTATACCGACAAATTTCAGGTGGAAAGTTGTATACCACCAATGAAGACTAAATAACAAATTTCAGCCATTTCAATGGGATGTTGAGGCTAAAACCTTGGAAATACCTAAAATCGGGAGGTACCGTTCTATGTGAGCTATATGAAGACGTGGACCTATACTGACAAGTTTCTGGTGGAAAGTTTAATATCGAAACGAAGACCAAGTACCCAATTTTAGCCATTTCGGTGGGATATTGAGGCCACAAACTTCAAAATACTGAAAATCGGAGGTACCGTTCTATGGGGGCCATATGAAGGCGTTGTCCTACACCGACAACTTTCAAATGGAAAGTTGTATGCCACCAACGAAGACTATAGACAAAATTTCAGCTACTTCGGTTGGATATTGAGGCACAACCTTCAAAATACCGAAAATCGGGAGGTACGGTTCTATGGGAGATATATGAAAAACATGGACCTATACCTACAAGTTTAAGATGGACATTTTGATACCCACAACAAAAACAAATACCAAATTTCAGCCATTTCGGTGTTATATATAATGTGGCTAAAACCTTCAAAATACCAAAAATCGGGAGGTTCGTTCTATGAGGGCCATATCAAAACGTGGACCGATATAGCCCATTTTCAATGCCAATCATCCTAGGAGTAATAGAAGCTTCCATACAAAATTTTAAATCTCTATTTTAAAAAGTGCGACCTGAATTTTTATTTCAGCAGACGGGCGGACGGATTGGCGGACATGGCTATTTCGACTTAGAATTTTATGCTGACGAATATTTCGATGTGTTACAAACGGAGTGACAAATTCTAATTATAACCTCAATTTTTATGGTGGAGGTGATGACAATGACACGAAACTGGCTTAAAGTGCAACAGTTTTGAACTTTTACGTAGGAGGTACATGAAGGAATGGAGCGATATAGTCCATCTTAAAACTGGATCTAACTATGGTAGCCACTCAGTTTGGTTGGTCACCGTAGGATTTTTAGAGATTTTTGGGTCATTATGTCGGGAAGAATTGATTTACCAACCAAGAAAGGACAAAATTTGAAACGATCTTGAAACAGTCATAAAAAACACCGGGAGGAATTGTCGTTCATTTCATTTCAGTTTTAGAGAAATTTACAATGCAAATATTGGACCAAAACCAGTCAAATCGTCCCTTAGTTATCGTGCCCACCAGTCTTTTTAGTTAGTCACAGCAGATTGTCTTAGAGGTTTTGGATCATTATCTCAGGAAGCTTGGACTTGCCCACGAATAACATTAAATGGCTGTAAACAGGACTACAATAACTACCTCTGGTAAAATTTTCAATTCCACCCTCCTTAAAGCATTTAAACTGCGCTTAAGCGATGGTATTTTCCGATTCTTGGAACTTGACGTACGTTTAGAAGAAATATTACGATGTGCAAAGTTTCGGTCAAATTCGATAATCAATTTGTGGGTCATTATCACAGTATGGACTTGCCTCCAAACAAATTGTACTTTAGTAAAAACGGACAACGCAATCTTCTTAATGTTGTAGACAAAGGGGGATCTGAAGTGGTCCTTATTATGGGAGTCATTACTTTCAATATATCGCGCCTACCAGCCTTTTTTGTTGGTTACCGTATAATATAGAGCTTTTGGACCATTCCCAGCAAAATACTCATTACAAACTCCCTACTAACCCATTATTTTAACAAGTAACTACGACTTTTAGTAACTACTTATTTATGTAAACAAAAAATAACTAATTATTTCGAGCGACATGCCTTTGTTAAAGTAATGTGTTAGCAAGGGGTTTTGTAATTAGTATTTTTGCTGGGTTGTATCAGGAAGCATAGACTAACCCACGAAAACATAATATCGCTTCAGTAAACATTTCCAAAGGATCTTCGAACAGACCTTCAGCTGTACTTAAACAAACATGTTAAACTTTTGTGAGGGAAGTAGCCTAAGGTTCATTTTCGAACTTAAATCAAGCTTGGACAAAATATGTCGAGATCCTACGTTTGGACCAAATCGGTTGATCCGTTTAAGAGACATCGAATATTTTCTAACTTCTGTGGAGGAGGTACTCGTGGGAGTGGACCGATATTGCCCATCTTCAAACTAATGTCTAAGTTTGGACAAAATATTTCGACAGCCAAATTTTGGAACAAATCGGTTGATCCGTTCGAAGGTTAACGTGCGCACCAGCCACTACACATGGTGGCCGTAGGGGTGTTTACAGCTTTAGGGTCATTTACTCAGCAAGTATGGACTTGCTCCTGAAAAAACTTGTACCATCGTAATAGGCGACACGAGGACAAATTGTTGGAAAAAAATCAAAACTATTCTTGATGAGGTCTCAAAGTGCACTTTTCACAAATTTTGTGTGGGAGCTAACCGAAGGAGTGGTTCGATATAGTCCATATTCGAACCTGATATGTCTGCTAGGTCTCAAAGTGCACTTTTCACAAATTTTGTGTGGGAGCTAACCGAAGGAGTGGTCCGATTTAGTCCATATTCGAACCTGATATGCCGGGTAGAAATATTACGATGTGAGTTATAGTGCTCACCATTTTAGCGAAAACTTTTGAACTTTTGAGGGGGAGGTACCCGAAGGAATGGACCGATATGAAACGAATTTCTTCCAAACATAATTGGGGCCTAAAGCTATTATTTCGATCGTATCAAAGTGTATATACCCTCTTTCTGAAAGAAAGGGTGCTTCTATAGACCCTTTCTGAAAGAAATGGTGCTTGTATAGATCCTTTCTCAAAGAAAGGTGCTTATATAAACCCTTTCTGAAAGAAATGGTGCTTCTATAGATCATTTCTGTAAGAAATGGTGTTTCTATAGACCCTTTCTGAAACAAATGGTGCTTCTATAGAAAGGGTGCTTCCATAGACCCTTTCTCAAAGAAATGGTGCTTCTATAGATCCTTTCTGAAAGAAAGGGTGCTTCTATAGACCCTCTCTGAAAAAGGGTGCTTCTATAGACCCTCTCTGAAAAAGGGTGCTTCTATAGACCCTCTCTGAAAAAGGGTGTTTCTATAGACCCTTTCTAAAAGAAATGGTGCTTCTATAGATCCTTTCTGAAAGAAAGGGTTCTTCTATAGACCCTCTCTGAAAAAGGGTGTTTCTATAGATCCTTTCTGAAAGAAAGGGTGCTTCTATAGACCCTCTCTGAAAAAGGGTGCTTCTATAGACCCTCTCTGAAAAAGTGTGTTTCTATAGACCCTTTCTAAAAGAAATGGTGCTTCTATAGATCCTTTCTCAAAGAAAGGGTGCTTCTGTAGACCCTTTTTAAAAGAAAGGGTGCTTCTGTAGACCCTTTTTAAAAGAAATTGTGCTTCTATAGATCATTTCTGTCAGAATTGGTGCTTCTATAGACCCTTTCTGAAAGAAAGTGTGCTTCTATAGACCCATTTCTGAAAGAAAGGTTGCTTCTTTAGAAAGGCTGCTTCTATAGACCCTTTCTCAAAGAAATGGTGCTTCTAAAGTCCCTTTTTGAAAGAAATGGTGCTTCTATAGATCCTTTCTGAACGAAAGGGTGCTTCTATAGACCCTCTCTGAAAAAGGGTGCTGCCATAGACCCTCTCTGAAAAAGGGTGCTTCTATAGACCCTTTCTGAAAGAAATGGTGCTTCTATAGACCCTTTCTGAAACAAATGGTGCTTCTATAGACACTTTCTGAATAAAGGGTGATTCTATAGACCCTTTCTGAATGAAAGCGTGCTTCTATAGACCCTTTCTGAAAGAAATGGCGTTTCTATAGATCCTTTCTGAAAGAAAGGGTGCTTCTATAGACCCTTTCTGAAAGAAATGGTGCTTCTATAGACCCTTTCTGAAAGAAATGGTGCTTCTATAGACCCTTTCTGAAAGAAATGGTGCTTCTATAGACCCTTTCTGAAAAAATGGTGCTTCTATAGATCCTTTCTAAAAGAAAGGGTGCTTCTATAGACCCTTTCTGAAAGAAATGGTGCTTCTGTAGATCTTTTCTGAAAGAAAGGGTGCTTCTATAGACCCTTTCTTAAAGAAATGGTGCTTCTATAGATCCTTTCTGAAAGAAAGGGTGCTTCTATAGAAAGGCTGCTTCTATAGACCCATTTCTGAAGAAAGGCTGCTTCTATAGACCCTTTCTCAAAGAAAGGGTGCTTCTACAGAAAGGCTGCTTCTATAGACCCATTTCTGAAGAAAGGCTGCTTCTATAGACCCTTTCTCAAAGAAATGGTGCTTCTATAGACCCTTTCTGAAAGAAATGGTGCTTCTATAGATCCCTTCTGAAAGAAATTGTGCTTCTATAGACCCTTTCAGAAAAAATGGTGCTTCTATAGACCATTTCTGAACGAAATTGTGCTTCTATGGACCCTTTCAGAAGGAAAGGGTGCTTCTATATATCTTTTCTGAAAGAAAGGGTGCTTTGGGGGTGACCTAAAGGCCACATGTAAAGTCCAGAAAAGGCCACATGTAAAGTCCAGAAAAGGCCACATGTAAAGTCCAGAAAAGACCATTTTTTCATAAATTTCTCCACGAAAATTACCAATCTTTTGAAAGAGCACATCTTAATATAGTGTCTGATTTTTTTTTTTTGTGTTGAAAAATATTATGTGGTTTTGTGGCAAATGACCGTCCACCGTGCCAACTCTAGCTCGAAAACGAATAAACCGATCGTCTTATATTTTTATGAGCTTATTCAAAACATAAAGACGTTGTCATTCATCGATCGATTTTTTAAAAGTCAAAATTTAATTTTGAGCAAAAAATATTAAGAATAAGGTCGATAGGTGAAGGACTAGATTTGGATGTCCTTGATAACAGCACAAAATTGTACGACAATCGATTCATTAGCTTTCGAGCTAGAGTTGGCACCGATTTCAAAATGTCATTTGAAGAAAAACACGTTTTTAGTTTCTATGTTGCGTACAAAACACAATAAATGTTTCCGTTTCAAAGCTCATATCTCAGGCAATATTGTTCCTATCGACTTGAATCACATATTCTATGCTACTTCTACTTTAAAATAACACAATAAAAAATATTTTGATTTTCTAAAATTTACAAGTGTGGGTCACCCAACCTAAATGAATGTCTCGACGAGCTGAGTCGATCTGGCTGTGTGTCCATCCGTCCATCTAGACCTTGTAATCACGCTACAGTTCGCAATTTTGATCGGATTTGGATTTTCATGATTTAGAAAATGTATATGGGAATTATGTAGATTCAATCAAGCTCAACAAAAGAGCCAGATGATGTTTGTTTGCATTTCAACATTGGTTTTCGATGGGGTTGTGTTTGTTTGGTTTGTTACATGAATTAAAAAAAACTTATTTACATTCTGTTTTCAGAAATAATTATCAATTTGAATACTTATTCCTTTTATTCTTTATTTACAGTTCTTCCTGCTATATTGGGCCTTGTGTCGGCTGGTGCCCTATGGGCGGTAGCCTGCATATGTGCCCGACAGATGAGGGCACGTAATCGTAAACAAAATCAACACGATGCCACATTTCCCTTTCAACCGACACGACGTCCGACAGCTGTTCGTTCGCCTAGTGGCCAGCCACCACATTATCTGAAGAAATCACCATCACCAACGGGTACCAAAAACTTGGGTATTCTACAACCAATGTCTGAGCAGAACGCTTCATCGCCAATATCACCACAGACTGTAAAATATATGGAAGAGGATGAGATTAAACCCAAACTGGCAAAATATAATGGCGGTGGCAGTGAGAAACATTCTCCGGTAGAGGCTAAGAGTCCAAGTGGTGGCGGTAGTGGCTCTAACAATGGTGTTAACGGTAGTGGTGCTGGAAGATCCAGCCAAATGGGTGTCATGCAAGAATCCATGATTAGTAATGCCAGCACCGATCTACACTTGGAACAATATGGCAAATTGGGTTCAATATTTTTTAAGTTGCGTTATTTGGCCGAACGTAATGCCCTGATGGTTTCGATTATACGTTGCCGTGGTTTACCCTCAAAGAGTAGTGGAGGCGGCAATTCAAACAATCCCTCGACCAGCAACAACCAGAATGATATTCCAGCCGGCATGAATGGTCGTACACAGGCAGCAACCGATCCCTATGTTAAGCTACAACTTTTACCCGACAAACAGCACAAAGTTAAGACCCGTGTTGTACGCAACACCAGGAATCCTGTCTATGATGAAGATTTTACCTTCTATGGCTTGAACATTAACGATTTACAGAATATGTCATTGCATTTTGTTATCCTGAGCTTTGATCGTTATTCGCGAGATGATGTTATTGGTGAGGTTGTCTGTCCATTGTCGAGCATTGAAATCGGTGACATTTCCAAGGAGGCTTTGTCCATTAGCAAGGAAATTCAACCACGTAGCTTGAAGATACGTGCCCAGGGACGAGGTGAACTTTTGATTTCTTTGTGTTGGCAACCAGCTGCTGGACGTTTGACTGTGGTTTTGTTGAAAGCTCGCAATTTACCACGCATGGATGTGACCGGTTTGGCTGACCCCTATGTTAAAATCTATTTATTGTATAATGGTCAGCGTATTGCCAAGAAGAAGACACATGTCAAGAAGCGCACACTGAGTCCTGTTTTCAATGAAAGTTTTGCTTTTGATATACCCGCAGCTGAGGTGAGTTGTGAGGAGCCTGTGTGGGATTTGGTGGTGATATAAAGTTAAATTGTGTATTTTATTTTTCAGGGAACGGGTGCGACTTTGGAAGGAGTGTCACTTGAATTGATGCTGTTAGACTGGGATCGCGTTACCAAAAATGAGGTAAATTTTATGTTAGAGAATTTTCAGAGGATTGCAGGTTTACCAGGCCAACAAAGAATCGATTCAATTGACATAATGATTACTAAATTATTTTACTTTTTTTAACAACAATGGTTTATTTTAAGTTTCAATTTAATTTTTCTTATTGAAAATTGTAGTGTTTCAAAACTAACTTTACCCTCTTTTATAGGTTATTGGACGACTTGAATTGGGTGGACCCAACTCAAATGGTACAGCCTTAAACCACTGGAATGAAGTGTGCAATTCACCACGAAGACAAATTGCCGAATGGCATAAATTAAATGAGTAAATTTAAAACGAACGAAGATGAATGGCCAGCTTAGAAGGCTCTGGAAAGCCACAATCTTTACAGAATTTCAAAAAACTGACAGAAACACACACAAATTAATAGAAAAAAGAAGAAACAAACGCTAGGCAAAAATATATACATTATATATAAGTGAAATATTATATACATAAATTTAAGCAAAAAAAAAACCAAAAACTCAAATACGAACAGCATATAACAACAACCAAAATACCGATCATAGAATGAAAACGATTCAAAAAAGAATTAAACAAATCAATAGATTTTTCACAAATCACTCCAAAACAAAAAAACAACAACAAACAGATAAAAACAAGAATATTAACACCAGAAACACAAAAACAATGCAAACATGACAGAACAGGACATATGCTAATATCCTGTATAATATTAATATTGTATGTAAAATAAAAAACAAATATATAAATATTGAAAAGCTATAAGAAAACGAGTTAAGGAAACACAAAAAGGATATATAAAATTTAAAGAAAACAACAACAACAATATATATCATGATATTATGACAAAAAGTATATATACATACTTCTTATATATTTATGAAAAAAAATAATGACACAGATTAATACATAAACACAAACACTCAAACAAAATGCTATAACAACAAATCTTATATACAATAATAAGAATGAGTTTTAAGTTATTCATGATATTTTATCATAAGTTCGAAGAAGAAGAAAAAAAAATAAAAAATTTGGATTAAATGCAGTTTAGCTTCAACTCTTCGAGTTCGTGGGAGAAAACTTTTATTAGAGATGGATATAGAACAGAGTAAGATATTATTAGGTCTGTTTTATAACCCAAAAATTTTACAAATTTTTAATGAAATTTGTTCGATAGATCTTGTGACAATTTGTCCCACAAAAATTTTTAACTTTGTCCCGCTAACTACCCTTTATTAAGGTGTCGAATGCTAACAACTTAAAACTCAAACATTTTAAGTTAAAATTTCATAATTTTAAATATTTAAAAATTTAGAGCATTCCGAATTGCATTATAACTTTTAATACCTAAAGCAGCGTTCGGCAAGACAGCAGACGCGTGCTCTCAGTTAACTCTCTCTCTCCACAAACACAATTAAACTGATTGAAAAAGCATGCACTCACACAATGACACCCCTTAAAGTATGCAATATAAAAGTTTGGTGCCTATCGCTGGTATAAATTACCGAAAAACATCGGCACCGCCGATGTTCTTTGCTTGCGTAATCTGTCTCTATCTCCAAGTCTAGGAATGTAGCTGCTTCGATGGGTTGTAACTACAAAGCTACTAGAGTAAGTTGATTTGGTTTGGCAGGACAGTTGAGAAGGTGCAGTGTGTTGTGTGGGCCTATATCGCATGCTTGGCAGATATGTTGTACGATCCCGAACGTAGTTGTGGCAAAATTACTCTTGTTTGTCGTGACGCTCTTTAGCTGCAATATATGAGGGATGTACGAGTATATCGAGGACCGCATTTACACGATAGCTATTTATGGCGTATGTGTGAATGCTATTCAAACCTGCTTGATGTGTTTCCTGATGTAGGGGTTCTCTTTTATAACGGATGGGGGATCCTGTCCACCATATTGTGAGTGGGATGAATCTCACGGTAACACCCGAGCAAGTACAGCAACTAGAGCTTGCCATTAGGGTCTTGAGGACATTGTTTCTACACGTGGTCCATGTGGTAAACAGAGATGTCGTAGTGGCAAATATTTGCATATTCCACCAGCGGAAAAATGCCTTAAGATTGAAAGAGTTCAGCCTATCACAAATTATATTAGATGAGGTACCCGACACCAAGATCGTACAATTATACGCGTACGTAGCGTAACGAATTCAGGAAAGGAAGAGGTGAAGCATTTCCGGAGATATCATCCCTCCTTAGGGAACACCCTGTTTCTCACAATCGGGCTTGAACTTCTTGTTCCTGAATTCCACATACAACTACCGTCCACATACATATACAAATGGCTTTCCAACTTTTCAAACCAGAGCGGAGGGTAATCTGCTCGATGTGCTGAACTTTATCAAAGGCTTTTGGTAAGTCGATCGTCACCAACACTGTCTTATCTTACAGCTTGTTCTATAGTGCTCGACTAATATGTGTGGAATTGACCTTCAGCGCTGTCGACAACTATTTCTGACGCTGAGGAGGATTAAAGCCTCAAGAGTCTTTGCTATGGGTGACAAACGGCGAAATCGGTCCAAACTGTGAAACATGCCACTTTCCTCAATCTCGACGACTGAAAGCCGTACTTGCTGCTTGAAAATGGACCACGCTATCCAAAGGTTGTAGGTCCAGGACACGTGATTGCTTTGGATAGTACGGCCTTATTCTGAAGTATATGCAACAACACAATTCCATCACAGTTTAAGACGAGCAGAACTACGGTTATATATAACCGGTGTATGATTTGTGTTCTGAATCCCCAACTTTTGCCAAATAAGTTTTGCAGGAGTAGCGTGCAATAAGAGCT
Organism: Musca autumnalis; assembly: GCF_047663935.1. Lineage (NCBI taxonomy): Eukaryota > Metazoa > Arthropoda > Insecta > Diptera > Muscidae > Musca > Musca autumnalis. Next base: position 106,706,219 of record NW_027411644.1, read on the forward strand.
TTTGTACGTTCCCTATACTTCTTTTCCAAGTTGTTCAGTGATGTAGGATTGTACCGAGAGATAGTCCTAATGCAATTCCATCCAGAACTGACCGCTGGAAATCGGAAAGTTTGCTCTTCCTGGTGAATAGTGCATGTTCAGTCTTCTCTGTGTTCACTCCAAGACCATTGTCATGGGCCCCTCCTAACATTTGTACCAGAATACCTGGCATACCACAAAATCATCAGCATAAGCCACGACCTTAGTTTTCAGCTGGTCGATCCGCACAAGAATTTTATTTATTACCAGAAACCAGAGTATGGGTGATGGAGCTCCCCCTACGGTGTACCTTTGCAAACAGTTTTCTTCAGTAGGCCACTTTTTACTCTTTCCATAGAGCAACTATGCACGATAAAATCCGTGTCAGGATTGCTAGAACCGGCGCCGCTGCGTTTTGATACATGACTGGCACCCGGATATTTGTAAGGCAGAATGCTGTTAATTAGGATTAGTATCCATGAAACCGGGTAAGTGAAGTCTGATAACAGATCCAGAGTCTCTAGTCGAGTGTTAGGGTACGTACCTTCGTTCCGCTTAATATTTTATTTGGCATCTTTAGATAATATCTTGCGAAAAATGACCACTTTGTTTACTCCCCCTATAGATATACTGAAGTTGACCCAAGACTATTGCTTATCTTTGTTGATTTCACTATTGTGCTTATTGAAATTAATTAATCTGTACTGAGTTCTATTTTACGGGTTTTGTTATCATTATATCCTATATGATCTCCTAGCTGCTTTAAGCGTAGTAGCAAACTGTTGGGATTTTCTATCCAGGTAGATGATGTCAGGAGAGATCAACTTCAGAAACTTACAATATCTTAAAGACGAACAAATGAGTTTTGACAGGTATTATTAAATATTTATTTCTGATTCCCCATCCACCAAAGACTAAAACAATTGTCGAATAAAATTTTTTTATTGTTAAAAAATGCATAAATGCTCAAACAAAGGTAAACATACTTCTGGGCACCAAAATATTCAGGAATCTATAAATTGTAACAAAACACTTAAACTATGTTTAATTGGTGTAAAAACCTATGCTAAATACAAGACATAGTACTTAAGTGAAAAACGGCCATGCCGTGAAGAATGTCAAGGTCAACGTATATTTTACAGTAGTTGGAATAAATATATATTTAGGCATACAACCTCTTGTCATTACAAAAATAAAATTTAATTCAGGTGTCCAAAAATTTACTAAATGAGGATGACGGAATGGTACTTACCTGAGAATATTAAATAGATGTGCATACTTCTGGGTGCCCATGTATTACGAAATATCAAACAAGACTAATGTAGGAGTACCGTTTTAAAGTTTATTGTGAAGCATGCCTAAAGACAAACCAAAGTCCTAGTTAAGGTGTATTTTATGACACGTTGTATTAAGAGTACCTCCTATCATGCTAAATAGCCTTACTATTTACTTTAAATAAGATTCGATATGTCCAACCAGAACCCATGAAAATAAAAAACATTTTGAAAAGGGTGAGGAAAGACGCTTTTCGAAGCACAAAACTACACTTTAAGCCACAAAAGTGGAAATAAAACACCTTCGTTGTTATTCAGAAAATGTCCAAAACCATTGGCAAACTGTAAACCAGGTGTCGACATTCCCTTTACTCGCAAAGAGAGTTTCTCTCTCCACTCACCCAATTCAACCCATTGAAAAACCACACAATGACACTCTTTAAAGTATGCAATAAAAGTTGGATGCATGTGCATACTTTTGGGCGCCAACAATTTTAGGGAATATATAAATAGTAATGAACGAAGTGCTACCAGGTATATTAAAGGGATTTAATACCCCGGTTACACTTAACCGGTTTAACCCAGTAAGTTTGGGTTTCAAATGTCAATTGAATAGCGCAAACGTCAAATAAACCCTCATGAAGTGGGTTAACCCGACAAAAAACGCTAATGTAACCGTACTATAAGAAAAGTCCAATCTTAAATTCCCATATAGAAATTATGGTTACTTTCAGACAATTCCATGTGGTTTCTAACAATACGAGAGGCTCTAAAACGCCTTCTGGCCTAGGCAACACGCAGTGTCGCCAGGCGTCATTTGACATTTTTTTTGGAAAGTTTGTAAGTTTGTAGCCTCAGTGTACTCAGGGCAGTTTGATATACGACCATGTTTTGTGTTGTTTACAGTGACATGAAAAAAATCACTTTGCAAAAAAAAAGTGAATTTACTTGTGAACATTTTCGTCAGATAATTTTTCACAACTTTCGACATGGATAATCACGGCTAGAGTGCATCGATCATTATGAAAAACTGGTTTAATGAATTCAGTCGTGATCGACACTCGCAAAAAAAAATACGATGGTCGTGAGGGTCGCCCAAAATCGGCCGTTATGCCAGAAAAAAATTAAGCCGTGGTCGGGAAGGTCGCCCAAAATCGGACGTTATGCCAGAAAAAAATTAAGCCGTGCGTGAACGAATAATGTAAGATCTCCATGTTATATACCTTGAGATATAGGCATCCTTGGGCATTTCTTCCACCAACTAACATTTGATATTGCATGAACTGGATCCAGCAAAATTGGTCAATCGCTCAAAAAAAGGCTCTTGTGGATTTGTGCAAAGAAATTGTGAAGAAACACAATCGCGGTGCTTCAAACGACATTTATAAGATTGTCACAGACGACGAATCTTGGATTCATGCTTAGGAGGTATTCGAAAGCGAGCCAAATCCAATGAAAGTTGTTCATGGAAGAAGACCTTCGAAGCAAATGGTCGCCTGTAGGCTTGAGAAATGTAGGACGGTTAATTCTGAGTGTTACACTACAATTTGTTTGTCTGAGGAATTCGAAAAACGAACAAGAGCAGACGAATCGTTCTGCATCATTTCAATGCGAGCTCTCACACATCGATTCAAACCAGCGCCTGTTTGACCGGACAAAACGTGGAATTGATGGGTCATGAGCCGTACAGCCCTGACTGGGGATCCAATGACTTCAAATGATTACTTACTTACTTACTTAGTTGGCCCATTACAGAACATTTGTTCCATAGACCGAACTAAGAAAAGATCTCCATTCCTCTCTGTTTTTCGCTTGACTTTTTGGAATACCGCGCCTTTCCATTTCTTCATCCACTTGTGTGCTCCATCGAAGCTTAGGCCTGCCTATTCTGCGTGCACCGCCATGTGGCATGTATTCATACGCCTTTTTAGCGGGTTCATCATCGCTCTTTGTATAGCTTATATAGCTCGTGGTTCATACGACGTCGATATTCACCGTCAACGCAAATCGGCCCGTAGATCTTTCGAAGAATTTTCCTCTCAAACACACCAAGCACTGCCTTATCTGCTTGCGCAAGTACACATGCTTCGGAGCCATACATTAGCGCGGGTAGTATCAGCGTTTTGTATAGTGTTATTTTTGTTTGACGAGATGTGGCTTTGTTTTTAAATTGCTTACTTAATCCATAGTAGCATCTGTTGGCCAATACAATTCTTCTTCTTATTTCACAACTGATGTTGTTTGTTGTGTTTATGGCAGTGCCGAGGTAGACGAAGTCTTTAACTACCTCAAAATTATAGGTACCAACTTCTACGGTTGGTCCGAGCTCTATGGACGCTTTGCGCGTCGACACCATGATTGCAGCACATAAAGGCGTGGTGAACGATTTTCGTCGCCAGAAGATGCTGTAAATGTGTTCCAAAACCATATTTTGGAGGTGTCTCAATCAAGCAACTGAAAACAACCCAACACATGGTCGCAAGTCAAACTGTCCTGAGTACGCATAGGCTAAAAACTGTCAAATTTTCCAATAAAACTGTCAAATAAAGCCTGGCGACACTGCGTGTGGCCTAGGCCAGAAGGGTTTTAGTGCCCCTCGTATGCATTTTTTATAAGGATATTTACATCTTAACGAATCTTTTTCTAATAACCAAATATCCAAATCATTAAAAATTCAGTGACTGACAAAAATTCTAATTTAATTTAGAGATAGTTGAAGTTAGACTATATTTAATAACAATAAAAAATCGAATCTGTAGTGTTTGAATGTAAGAAGCTTTTAAATAAAAATAAAAAAATATTTATAAACAAAAATAAGCTTTTCATCAAATATTTTCTAATACAAAAACTCAAGGAAAATACTTAGCATGAAGAGCAGCACATGAATGATATTTTTGTAGAATGTGTTTTTTGTTTGTTGTGTTTAGTTTAAGTTTTAACATTATTTTATTCGTTTAAGTAGGTGAATATGATGATGATGATGATGAGGATAATGAACACAAATAAGTATTAATAAAATACAAATTTTTCGGTTAGGTGTTTTAAAAGTAAGTATTCATTTTGAAAATGTAATGTAATTTGCAAAAACAAAAAATAAAATTAAAAATAAAACAAAAAGAATATATCTGTAATGTATAAAAAACTTGTATAAGGCTTACCAAACTATTTTCTTGCCCTATCCCTCAGAGTGCAGTGGTTCAGAGACAGCAAAAAATTGGAAATATTTGTCAGTCTCTGCTTGTGATGGCTTTTCCAATGGTTACGGTTAATGTCACAAATATTTGGATTGTGATAAGATATTTTGAAATTAGTTACTTTTTAAATTTTAAATGTAATTACCCTTGTGAGAGCCCAGAAAATATTTCCAATTTTTTTCTTTGAGTTTCGACATACTGTACAACGGCTGATTAAATAAATGTTTAACTAAATGCGTATAGTAAATGTGTTGTTTATGTTTTCTCATTTTAATTAACCCTCCAAAAAAAGCTGCAACTCCAAAAAATTGTTTTTATCCACTAAAGCCATAATTATTTCCATTTAATGTTAATAACAAAAAGACGATGTAATCCCTTTCCTCCATGCTATAAAAACCCAATAAAAAGTACGTAATTGTATTAGTATAACATATACATACATATACATTTATGCAATTAGTTATAAGATACAATAAAAACCAGCAACAACATTACATCACATAGCTCAGCAGCTCACACAACAACTACAACTACTAATCTTAACTAAATTCCTGTAAAACACGGCAGCAACTTTGTTCTTCTTCTCCATGTTTGTACACCCACCCCACCCACAACAACCCTATAATGAGACGGCGGCGTATGCAGCACACCTGAGCTAGTAACAAAACAAAAACACAGAACATTACGATGTCATATCATAATTGGCCGACTAAAAATTGTCTACTAAATCACCCATCACCCCAAAAAAAATCAAGAACAGCAACAACAACAATCATACCAAATATTTTATTATTATTAATTTCAATTAGAATTTTTGTTTCAATTGAAAATCCAACAACAACAAAAGAAAATTAATACAATAAATTTGAAATTTTGTTTTGTTAAAAAAATCTTTTGCATTTTTTTATAAAGAGTTAACAAAAAAGAAAACAAAAACTATTTCTCACGAACATACCCGAACGGACAAGAAATTAAAAAATACAACTATGTATATTATATTATTTTCTTCTAGTATTGTGAGTTCAAATTCCGAGCTAAAATTACTTACTAAACAGGCCAGGCTTTTTTCCCTTAAGCCAAAGTAGTTTCCAATTTCTTTGATAATTTGCTTTGTCTTTTCAATTTTAAATACGATATTTTCCATATACAGTATCGGCCAAAACTAAAGCACCCCCTCAGTAAATTTTTTTGAAATGATAATTTTTTTATGAAAACTAAATTATACATTTATTTTTTATTTTTCTTTTTATTTATTTATATCTTTATAATTGAAAAATACAAAAATAAGGAGATCAGAATTTAATAAACAAAAGTTAAAATTCAAAAAACATTTTAGGTCGCAAATATAAGCGGACAAAACTAAAGCACCCCCCATTTGAGGTACAGCAAAAACTATTGAAATCAATATTTCGTTGCTTATCCTCTATTCTGGATGACACAATCACATCTTTTAGGCATAAAGGATACTAAATTATTAATTATTGCAGGCGAAATAATAGGTTTTCGGAATATTTAGCTTAAATCCTCAATATACTGAAAATCGGAAGGCACCGTTATATGGAGGCTATACCCAAACGTGGACCCAGGTCCACGATTTTTGGTGGATATGTTTTGTGACCACTAAGAACCCTAAGTACCAAATTACAGCTAATTTAGTAGGAAATGTGGCTTAAATATCCGAAATACCGAAGATAGGAAGGTACCGCTATAAGGGGGCTATACCAAAACATTAGCCGATATCGTTCATATTCATCCAAAAATGATGCTACAGCATTCTCTGGTCAAATACTAAATCCCTTAGGTTTAAAAATTAGCAAAAGAACGAATTGCAAAAGAACGGTAGATGCCGGCTTATTCAGTCGACGACCAGCAAAAAACCTTCCGCCTCCATGTTTTACAGCGTCTTTGCAATATTTAGGATTTAACGGTTGCCCATTTGGTCCAAGCCTTTTACCATCTGAATACTTTAAATTAAACATAGATTCATCGGAAAACAGTTCAAATGGGTCTTGGCGAATGCCAGTCTGGCTCCTTCATTTTTAGTCGATATGAAAGGTTTTTTTTGCTGGTCGTCGACTGAATAAGCCGGCGTCTATCATTCTTCTGCAATTCGTTCTTTTGCTAATTTTTAAACGTTAGCGAATTGTATTTGACTAGTGGATGCTGTAGCATCATTTTTGGATGAATATGAACGATATCGGCTAATGTTTTGGTATAGCCCCCTTATAGCGGTACCTTCCTATCTTCGGTATTTCGGATATTTAAGCCACATTTCCTACTAAATTAGCTGTAATTTGGTACTTAGGGTTCTTAGTGGTCACAAAACATATCCACCAAAAATCGTGGACCTGGGTCCACGTTTGGGTATAGCCTCCATATAACGGTGCCTTCCGATTTTCAGTATTTTGAGGATTTAAGCTAAATATTCCGAAAACCTATTATTTCGCCTGCAATAATTAATAATTTAGTATCCTTTATGCCTAAAAGATGTGATTGTGTCATCCAGAATAGAGGATAAGCAACGAAATATTGATTTCAATAGTTTTTGCTGTACCTCAAATGGGGGGTGCTTTAGTTTTGTCCGCTTATATTTGCGACCTAAAATGTTTTTTGAATTTTAACTTTTGTTTATTAAATTCTGATCTCCTTATTTTTGTATTTTTCAATTATAAAGATATAAATAAATAAAAAGAAAAATAAAAAGTAAATTTATAATTTAGTTTTCATAAAAAAATTATCATTTCAAAAAAAATTACTGAGGGGGTGCTTTAGTTTTGGCCGATACTGTATATACGATATAATACGATATATGCAGCGCCAAGAGTCCCGAGGAATCGGTGTCTTTTATGGCGTATTTCTTGGAAGCTACTTTTTATACCCTACCAGTAGACGTTGTTCTATTTCCCGATACGATTTGTACCAAATAAAACAGGGTTCGTTTTGGATTATGATTCTACAATGCTTTATTGACGTTAATCACTTCTGTTATTGACGCAGGACTTTATCTCTCTACTAGCACAACGCTTATCTCTAGTAACTAGTAAGCACACAGCTTTACTCTATTCTGGTTACTTATTTACTCTTTTCATTACACTGACGATTTAACTCGCGGAATGATTTATAACTACTCAGACTCCCAGCCGTCCCTTTCCCGTATTTATATGTGCCCGCTGCTACATAGACTGTTCTAGTCTCCTTAATTTAAGAGGTTCTACAATGATCAGGCGAAATGCTAACGATTGGCAAATACACACATGTACGCACATACAAACAGACCGTTGAGTATAAACACTAATGGGGCTGTGGTAGTAAATAAGGGAAAGGAGAAGGGGTTACAGTGCCACAACGCAGAAGCATAATTGAATAGTCACAATAAATAGAAAGAAAAAGTACAACAACAATAGCTAAGTAAACAGTGTAAATTAAGACTAAGCGACAATTTTATAATTGCAGTAAATTCCAAACAGTTGTTGCGAAATTGAAAGAGAGAAATAGAGAACTGAAAGCGCACAACAATAACAATAGCTAAACAAACATAGAAAAGTAGTGATTGGAATTCTATAAAATAATTGCTGTTGTAAATTTGATTTAAATTTACTAAATGCTCAAAGAAAATCCACGCTACAATTCAAATACTCAAATTAACAGAAATTCATCCAAATTTACTCAAGTCTACCAGTTACATTCGTAACAATTGGTCTGTTCCAGAACTGCAATGATCTACACATTTTTACTATTTTTAAAGCCTCAGCATTTACGCTAACGAGGGTATATACACAATCATACGGGCAAAATGTACCTAATCGAAATAATGGGTATGTTTGGACGGAATCAGTTTCAGACAATTTGGAGTCGATTTAGCAATGTCCGTCCGTCTGTCTGGCTGGTGCGCACGATAATTATCGAACGGATAGACCAATTCGAACAAAATTTTGTACTTCGTAATATTTTTCCAAACTTAGATTAAGTTCGCAGATGGGCCATATCGGTCCACTCCTACGGGTACCTCCCCCACTGAAGTTTAAAATTTTTATGTAATATGTTGTAAACAATAACTCTTGAAGTAACCGATTTGGTCAATACTTTGCACATCGTAATATTTCTACCAGATATAGATCAGGTTCGATTATGCACTATATCGGTCCACTCCTTCGGGTACCTCTCACACAAAATTTCGGAAAAGTGCACCTTAAGACCCCCTCGCGTATCGTGTTTTTGCAATAACTTGTATTCGCTGCCCCCATTAGGATGGTACAAGTTTTTTCAGGGGCAAGTTCATACTTCCTCAGAAAATGGCCCGAAAGCTGTAAAAAACCCCTATGGCACCATGTATAGTGGCTGGAACGCACGATAACTATAGGACAGATTAGCCGATTTGGTCCAAAATTTAGCCTTCGTAATATTTTGTCCAAACTTAGATTAAGTTCCAAGACGAGCCAGAGCCATATCGGTCCACTCCTTCAGGTACCTCCCCCCCAAAAGTTCGAAAACGTTCGGAAAAGCTGTGCGCACGATTACTCTTAACAGGAGTAACCGGTTTGGTCCATTCTGAAATTTCTACAAGCCATAGATGAGATTCCAATATGGACTCTATCGCTGCACTCCTTCGGTTACCTCCCACACAAAATTTCGGAAAAGTTCAGTTTAGGACTTGCTTTCGAATCGCTTAGATTTTTGTTGTAACGACTTGTATTCGCTGCCCCCATTACGATGGTACAAGTTTTATCAGGGCCAAGTCCATACTTCCTTAGAAAATAGTCCGAAAGGTTTATAAAACCCTTATGGCACCATATGTAGTGGCTGGAACGCGGGAACGGTCTCGAACGGTCTAGTCGATTCGGCCCAAAATTTCGCCTTCGTAATATTTTGTCTAAACTTATTTTAAGTTCGAAGATGGCACTATCGTTGTGAACCCTAAGGTATCTACTCCCCAAAAGTTAAAAAAGTCACAACTTTGGATCTCCTAATATTTAGTCCAACTGGAGTTTTAATTCAGAAATGGTCCATACTTCAACAAAACTTCAACATTTTTGTTTAAGTGTCCTTTAGGATATGTTCGAAGGACCTTTGGAAAATTTACCGATGCTATGGGCAAATCCATGCTTCCTGACATACGGGGACCAACTAAAATGACTGTTGGGCACAATATCTATCGAAGGGAATGACTACCAAAATAAGATCCGCTTCCAAAATGGACTATGTCGGTCCATTCCTTCAAGTTCATCCTCCAACAACAACAACACTTTTGAGTTTCAAACCAAAAAAGAGCCACAAAATCTGCCACAAATCAGCCTGTATTAGATTGATGATTGAAAGTTTCAATTCACACAGGCTGATGGCATAGCCGACTGACACTTTTTTACTTGTTTTATGCTAATGTTAATCCACGATTACACGAAAGGCTGTCTTCTTGTCCAAAATTTCGTTCGGTACTGATTTGTTCAGAAAGATTATTTCCCATTTTAACAAAGCTTGTAGTTTCAGGTGAACTTTGCGGAGATACCCAAATTTGGATATGTCTTAGATCACGTAAATGGCTTGAACGTCAGGGGGTTGTCGAAACCAGCCTTATGGACGTCGAACAATTGGTAAGTATTATTAGGTTAGGTTGTGGGTTGCGCAACTGCCGTTGATGCAGGCAGCCATTTCACTTGAAGGCAAGTGTTCCATTGTGCTCATCCCGGCAAAGAGAAAAAATAAGAGGAAGAAGACAAAGGTAGGAAAAGAAAAAAGGTAGGAAGAGAGTGGATAGAACAGACGAGGAAGGAACGTTTTTGCTGTTTGCAGGAGTGACTAAGAAGGAAACTTAGTTTCTTTATTGTAAATTCTATTCATATGACATTACAAATTCAATAATTAGACTAGTTGTCTGCGGTCTTGGGCAACTTTGATAGTCTCCGGGAACTTTCGAAGTGTTCTTCGTTTTCTTCCGCCTCTCTAATACCACTCTCGGACCTCAGAATTATTTTACTTTAATTTACACATAATTTAAAAAAAAAAAAAAAACACTCACTGGCATTTCTTCTTTGGTTCCGGGTAATTTCCACTCACTCTAGTCTCCTGCGATGCCGCTATGGCGATAAAAGCATACGCTGCATTTCACTGCCAGCTTACCAGCTGCTTTACTATTTCTACTTTACCCTTCCCATGGGGGAAAAATGATTGATAAAACTAGTCATTTAAGGTTCCTGCAATATCTTAACGATACCGAAGGATTTATGGAAGAAAACTAAGAGAGAGATGCAATTTCTCTGGCACCAAATAGCTTGTGTCATTTATTTGTCAGACCAGGACACCGACGGAGAAGGTGATCCATTGTTTCAGATTCTATCACATCTTCACATTACCTGCAGTACTCAATATTGTTGTCCTGTCACTTACTTGTCATAGTTCTTATGTGTGTTGCAATGACCAGTACTGACCTACACAGCAATTCTGATCTCTATTTTGCGAAGTGAAACAGTGGATGCAGTTTTACATCCTGAGATTATCGGTTAGATTGATTTCGATACCTTGCACCAAGGCACATCCTCTCAGATCTTTATGGTTTTCTCCAAGTGGAAAAATCAAAGCTGTAGCTTGACACAGCCTTTACCCTGTATGTAAGAGGAGCGGGAACTCGTCTTGTTAATTCATTAACTGTCTACCCAAAGTTTTTATGATAAACCTATAATTGAACAGTCTTAGATTTAATAGAGAGGGGCCCTAATGCCTTTAGATCAGCTTGGTTATCCACAGGCTAAAGCCGGTCATCCTATCGTCGACCTCTCAGAAGGTATGTCCTAACTAGCAACCAATGATCCTGCCTTCAGGATAAGACTTATCACCATCGTCTTGGTGCCTGACTATGGATCCGTAGAAGGTCTTACCCTCTTCTGTCTTGAGGTTGATGGTCCTTCAATTGCTTCAGCCATCTACTTCTCGCTACACCATCCTCTCTCCCCTTCCAGCTCCACTTTCCCACAAGGGCTAAGGAAGAACCAGGCCTATGCAAGTTCGAGGTTTCGTGAACACTTCTCCCTTCTTCTTCTATCAGCTATAGACTGGATAAAGCTTTGTGTGGCTGGTTCGTCTACGTCTGACCCTTTTGTTTCTCTTACTTCGAGAATGGAGGCACCTTGGTAGACGTGACGTTGCTTCGGGCCGCTCGAAAGAAATCGCTTCTCAACGTGAGGATATTTCTTCTTCGAATCTTAAATCTGATTCACGGTATCCCCATGGATGCTGAAGTGCCAGCTGGTCGATTGAGATGGGGTAACTGTTGTATCCATCTCATCATCTGACAAAGAGATGTCATCCCCGGTGGGAACTCTCCTGACTCAGACTAAGAATTACGCCTTCCTTCAGGAGATTGACTGACAGTATATATTGTCGTCCCCGCCAAATTTACGTATATTATACACCAGATGATAGTGAGATCAATGACCTCAGTCATATCATAAAGTTATCCGCGCTTGAAAATACAAAAGTTGGGTTAGTACTTGTATTCTATCTACGAAATCTAAGACTGACTCACCACTGTTACAACGCAGCCAATGATTATAGTGTTGTGAGCTTCTCTCGAATGGGCTATTTAGCAAGAGGTAATAAGGAACTGCTTACCATTCTCCAGTTCCACTCTAGGTACAGTGCAATCCGCTGTGCTAAACTGGGGACATAAGAATGAGTTTATGGTGTTTTTGACAATTAGACACGATCTAGGCTTACCGTTATCCTTCATGTATATGGTTTTGTAGTCTTTACTTTGTTTTCGTAAGCGTGATATTCTTGTATGATGGCTTTTTCTATATCCTCCTCGATCAGAAGGATACACAGTTTATCTGAAACGACTTCGGAGTACCGATCTACACCATTATAGGCATAATTGTTGTGGGCAATAATGTGGGTGGCCGCTCCAAATGCATGTTGTCCGGCAACTTTTAGACATCATCGACTTCATCTACGTAGTCCTTTCCATTTGGGCGTAAGCTGTTAACTTTGGCCTCCCTTATAATAAGGAATAGTTTGTTTCCCAGTCTCTCCAGTGCACACTGGTCGAAACCACTGATCTAGCGGCGCAAAAGTCAAAAAATCGAACTATAAAATTGCGAAATATTTTCCATTGTATCGATTACAGACACTTCGCAGACAAAGATTTTGTTTTTTAATTTTTGTTGTTGTAAATATTCACTCAGTTATTCACTATCAAATGCAAGAGTTTTTGTTGCATCAGATTTTAAAAAATTGTTGCAAAAAAATTAACTTCATATTTGTTTAAATGTTAAATGCATTCGTAATGAAACTGGACAAGATTTATATTCAATTAATAGCAGAGGGTGATATTTAAATTATAAAAATTAGTTTGGGGTCTGGAGGTACTTAGTTATATAGCAATAAATTTTCAAAAAATTCAATTTTTTGTGTTTTTATGGGTTGTACGCGCTTGTTCCATAGAGTGCATCTTGTAAACTTAGCCGAACTTAGGTTCGATTATTTTTTGGGGAAAGAAATTGGACTCTCTGGATACGGAATAACCACATTTGGGCTGCAAATATTTGCAAATCTTTTGATGACTGCACTTTTAAAAAAAGGATTTTGCATGAAATTCATACAAATTTAGCTGTGCATTTGTATGGGAGCTAAATCAAAATATGGACCTATCTTGAGAAATGTTTGCAAGGAGGATTTCTACCCTCGGAGACACTATAATACCATATTATAGCTAAATATGTTATTTAATATGGGATAAGAAGTGAAAATTCATCGAATCGGGGGTACCATAAAAGGGGCTATATCGAAACATAAATCCGTGTTGAAAATGTTTTGTAAGAAGATTTTATACGCAGTGAGAACACGGAATGCAATATTACAGCCAAGTCGGTTTAAAACTGTGGTCATGATATTCAAAATACCTTAAATTGGGAGGTACGGTTACAAGGGGGCTATATCAAAACGTGCACCTATGTCCATAATTTGTGGTGAAATTATTTTTTGACCACTAGGAACCCTAAGTACCAAATTACAGGTAATTTGCTACGAAATTGTGGCTTAAATCCTCAAAATACCGAAAATCTTAAGGTACCGTTATATGGGGGCTATACCAAAACATCAGCCGATATTGTTCATATTTGGCCCATTATTACCCACAGTTACAAGCTGAGTTTGTGCCAAATTTCAGTGACGTATCTCAATACGTTTGCAAGTTATTAATTTCGCGCCGCTAGATCAGTGGTTTCGACCAGTGTGCAGTGGCTCCACTCCAGCTTCTATTATCGAGAGAACTAGTCCCATGCTGTTGTTGTTGGGTTGTTCAGTGGCGATTACGAATCACTCGTCCATTGGAACATCCTACTTCATTTTCGCCAGATATTTCATTGGTCGATGTCGTCCTAAGCATCGCTAAAGATAAATATGCTTTTTTCTAGAAATTCCCTAGAGAATTCGTCCGTAAATTTCATGACCCTGTAATGACAATGTACATCTTTAGAGTCGAAATGAGGCAGTGGGGAAACTTCGTTTGTAAAAACATTTTACATAACTTGTTCGTAGTTTCTACGTTACCCTATTCCGCTGTTACCACATTCTCTTCCTGTATTTGGCACACGGCAACCATCAGGTTAGAGATAGTATTTACCGGGTGGTGGGTAAATAACCATTTGTGGGTATTTATTTGGGTATTTACTATATTGAATCGCCAATACAACATCTTACACCCAATTCCTGGGTTTAGGTTGTGAAATCGTTTCAAAATGGATAGTTTTACAATACTTTAAACAAGTGGGTAAATACTTGGGTAAATACCCGAGTATTTACCCAAATGTTGGGTGAAAACTCTTTAACTGCAGAACCACTTGACGTAGGCTGACAAAATTTGGCTCAAATCTTTCTTATGTCAACTGAACATCTAGTATTGAAAATGGGTCCATGTTTTGATATAGCCCCCATATAACCATACCTCCCGATTTAAGGTGTTTTTTATCTACAAGCCACATTTTACAATCTTTTTGGCTGTAATTTGGCACACTGAGTTCTCAATGTGTATAAAATATCATTGCAAAAATTAATCAACGTAGGGCCACGTTTTTTTTTAGCTCCCAAGTATTGGTTAAAAACTATTTATCTGCCGAACCAATTGACGTAGGCTGCCAAAATTTTGCTCAAATCTTTCTTATGTCAACTGAACTTCTAGTATTGAAAATGGGGTCTTTGGGTCCATGCTTTGATATAGCCCCCATATAACCATACCTCCCGATTTAAGGTGTTTTTATCTACAAGCCACATTTTACAATCTTTTGGCTGTAATTTGGCACACTGAGTTCTCAATGTGTATAAAATATCATTGCAAATATTAATCAATGTAGGGCCACGTTTTTTTAGCTCCCAAGTATTGGGTAAAAAGTATTTATCTGCCGAACCAATTGACGTAGGCTGACAAAATTTTGCTCAAATCTTTCTTATGTCAACTGAACTTCTAGTATTGAAAATGGCGGCTATATCAAAATATGGAGGCTATATCAAAACATGGACCCAAAGACCCCATTTTCAGTTGATATAAGATATAAGAAAGATTTGAGCCAAATTTTGACACAATACGTCAATTGGTTCAACAGATAAATAGTTTTTACCCAATACTGGGGAAAATACTCGAAATCGGGGTAGCTTATATGGGGGCTATAAGAAAACTTGGACCTACGTTGAAAAATTTTTGCAAGGATATTTTATACACGTTGAGAACTCTCTGTGCCAATTTACAGCCAATAAGATTGGAAATTGTGGCTAATAGATAAAATTCACCTTAAATCGGGAGGTACGGTAATATAGGGGCTATATCAAAACATGGACCCAGAGACTCCATTTTCAGTTCCAGAAGTTTTGTTGATATAGAAAGGAAGTGAGTCAAATTTTGGCGCCCTACGTCAAGTGGTTTGGCAAATTAATAGTTTTTACCCAATATTTGGGTAAATACTCGAAATTGGGGTACCTTATATGGGGGCTACAAGAAAACGTGGACCTACGTTGACAAATTTTTGCAAGGATATTTTATACACATTGAGAACTCACTGTACCAAATTACAGCCAATAATATTGTAAAATACGGCTAATAGATAAAAAAAAACACCTTAAATCGGGAGGTACGGTTATATGGGGGCTATATCAAAACATGGACCCAGAGACTCCATTTTCAGTTCCAGAAGTTTTGTTGATATAGAAAGGAAGTGAGTCAAATTTTGGCGCCCTACGTCAAGTGGTTCGGCATTTAAAGAGTTTTTACACAACATTTGGCTAAATACTCGGGTATTTCCCCAAGTATTTGCCCACATGATTAAAGTATTGTTAAACTCTCTATTTTGAAACGATTTCACAACCTAAACCCTGGAATTGGTTGTAAGAAGTTGTATTGACGATTCAATATAGTAAATACCCAAACAAATACCCACAAATGAGTATTTACCCAATTTACCGGGTATTGACCCACTGTCCATCTCTAGTCCTTTCGTCTGTTGTAGTCACTCTAGCATTCACAAAACATAGACATAGGACGCTCAAATTTTAGAAAGCTGCGTCGTTGCAGTCAGCTCAAGTTCGAAGATGGGCTACATCGGTACACGTCCTGCCGACATATTTGAGGTATTTTGACGTTTTTAGCCATATTCTCTGACCAAATTAAACCTTATTTACCAAAAAATAATGGACACAGGTCCGGTTGTTTGTAATAGCCCCCTTATAACGGTATCGCCGGTTTGGGACATTTTGAAATTTTTAGCCACATTTTCAGACCGAGTTAGCTATAATTTTGCATTTAGGGTTCTTAGTGGTCACAATTCTTATCTACCATAGGTCCATATTTTGGTATTGTCCCCATATAATAGTAGCTGCTGATTTTAGATTTTAAGTAACATTAGGTATTTGGGGTCAGAAAAAAGTGGCCATTGGTACTTTTGTAACAGAATGAAAACTTATTATTCGATAATAGTTCAGAATATTTTATGGTAGATTGTATAAAAAGTTCGGACTGGCCGATCTTAACGCTTTTTTACTTTTTTTTTTTCATCCGTATGTTGTCCATCTTTCGGGACGAACAGAGTCGTTGCTTGTTTTTGGGTTTTGCTGATGAAGTGTGTTAGAACTGTTTCCAGTGCTGACTGTACGTAGGTGGCTAGCTACCAGCTCCTGGATAGATGCTAAAAGGTCATCCTCGGAAGAATTAATTGATGTGTTTTGTTTTGGGGTTTGAATTGTTCATTTATATTTTCTCCATATGTTGTTGCTACGAGTATGCCGTAAAGGGATGGACCATGTGACGCAGTGATGGCTTGCGGAGCTCCTCCACCTTTCACAACTGGGCATGGGCATAGAAAAAACAATGTTTAGACGACGGAATGCTCTCACGAATTGAGTGTGGTGACCAAGAAACTCAATATAAAATACCAAAAAAATACAAGTAAATCAATATTTTGTTCTGACAAAAGAAAAAAATATTGGGGTAAGTTTTTGATGGGAACTTTATTCTCAGATAAAAATATCCAAGAAAATATTGTCATTTTCCCCCAAAAACGTCTTCGAATTTTTTTGAGTTTTTGGATTTCAGTGATTTGACCGCGGAAAAATTGAGTAATCCTTCGTCTATATCTTCATTAGTCTATCGCATGGGACCGTCTTTGGCGCAGTTGCACCATAACATAAGTCGTAGAGAACCCATACCTCACGTTTAATCCATAAAACATTGCAGCTACACTGGCTTACCCACTATACCAAAATGTTATAAGTAATAAACTTGTTGTAGGAAGATAAAAAATAAGCTTTTGATTTCATTTTGTGTTCAAACTACAATAGCAAAGCTCATCGGAATTTAACAACAAAATTAAAAGTGTTTAAAAATTAAAAGTTTATAAAAAGAAAAACCTGAGAAGACAAAATAACAAAAAAAAAAAACAAATGAGTGTATAAGAAAAAAATTTTTGAAAGAAAGAAACATATTGATCCCTCCAAAAAATCAACAAAAATATTATAATAATTAAAAAAGTATATATGTATATGAAAACTTATTTACAATAGAACTAGACATTTTTTCAGAGCTTCGATATAATATTTTGTCATAAATATTAAATTTTTTTATTTACTTTCGTATTTAAAAGAAAATATACATAGATATATTAGTAGATGTTCTCAAGAGATTTTCACAATTTTAGAGTAGAGAAACCAAAAGCGACAAATATAAGGCGTAATTAGTAACACTTGTATTATAGATTTATATACTGAACTGAATAAAAACTTAAAACAAAAAAAGAAAAATATACTTATATATAAAAACACAAAGCATTCATATATTAAAGCCACCTAATCACATACTGACTTCTAATTATTATTTATGAAAAAATATATATTTAAATAAGTTTAAAAATAATTTATGTTGTTAAATTGCTTAAAAGGAATGTCAATTGTTTTTAAGGAAAGGATAAATAACCTAAATACAAAAATTGGAAAGTGTTTTCACATGGGATTTTTATTTTCTATCAAACTCATCAATCGAATATGCCACAAAAGCAACACTTTTACAATCATCATAAACTGAAACATTTATCACAGCAACATAAACATCCACGATTCAAAATATAACCCGCCCTCCCTTTACCTTAAAACCTTACAAACATAAATACAAAAATTCTCTATATGAAGGAATTACAGTGATAAATATCAGTTGACTTAGATACAGAATAATGGAACACATTTCGAATTAGACTCTTTTTTGGTAATCACAACGATAACTTATGCTCCGTATGCCCCTATCCCTCCCTCACACAGGGCATTCTATACAAGAAATACATTTAATGTTAAACGATAGGATTGATGAAAAGAAAAAGGTAAAATAATGCTGAGAATAAAATAATAAAACACTTTAATGAAGTATATAACCAGATCAAGGATCCAGATCCCATAAAACATTCTACATATATAAGAAACTTGTAATTGAAATACAAATTAATTTCAATAAAAACTATATAAAAAGCTATAATAATTTTGTTTTTTTTTATTAAATGTGGAAGAATAGATAATTATTCAATTACAACCAATTTGAGGTGAAAAGACGTGAAGTTCGGCCGGGCCGAATTTTTTATACCCACCAACTGTATTGA
Organism: Musca autumnalis; assembly: GCF_047663935.1. Classification (NCBI taxonomy): domain Eukaryota; kingdom Metazoa; phylum Arthropoda; class Insecta; order Diptera; family Muscidae; genus Musca; species Musca autumnalis. The sequence continues at coordinate 106,724,819 of NW_027411644.1, forward strand.
AGCATATAGGAATAATTCCTTGGAGGAAGAGAATATCTTAACTGATGATAATCACTTTGATAATTTTCTGTATGGAGGATTTCATCCATTGAGATTCCATAATACCAAGTTCCATCCAATTCAGAGGGAATTGCTACATTTTATTTTTAAAAGAGCTCGCATGTGGCGCCATCGTTGTACTTTCCAAAACATGGACCAATATTTACAATTTTCCGAATTGAGCTTAAGTTATCTCTGACAACACACAATACCGAATTACAGCAATCTTGGTTCGTAAATTAGACAAAACCCCTCGCAATACATAAGAAACCCTCGAAATCAGAACCGTTCTATGGGGGATATATTAAGACGTTGACCTACACCGGCATATTTTTAATGAAACGTTTAATACACCCAGGAAGACTAAATTTCTGTAGGCTTATTCTGTAACTTTTTAACAACTTTGGTTGAACTATTGTTGACCTTTGGACTTTATTAACTTTTGATTTTGTTTGGCTTTAGGTCAGAAAGAAAAACAATAAGATTTTGTTTTTTATTTTGGTTTTATTATTCCAATATTTCGACCCTCTCCGAAGGTCATCATCAGGGAAATTGACTTTAAAAGAAACAATTAACAATTATTTTATAAATATTAAACAAAAATATTTTTAACAATAATTACATTTTGTTTTCTTAGTGACTGTCAAATATGCACATCTTGTATTATGCACGAGTATTTTACAACTAAACTAAAGCTTTTTTATGTTTCTCTATTGCATTCCTATAAATTTGTGCACAGTGTTCCGTATCCATTTTGTAGTTTATACGATTTTCCACTGGCACATTTATGATGTGAAGCATCTCTAGCATATATCGTCGTTTATAGTTTCTTTCCTGTGCTAATATTTCAACGTCTTTAAAATTAGGCGTGTGCCCTGTGGTTGCACAGTGTGCTGCAAGAGCAGTTTTTTGTTCTGGTGGTTTGCCTTTATTCTTCTGGTCCGACTTGTGACCACTTATTCTAGTCTTCAGCTTATTTTTTGTTGTGCCAACATATACCTGAGGGCATATGTTGGACGAGTCCCCGTTGCATTTTATTTTATATACCACATTTGATATTTCGTCCTTTGGAACCTTCGTTTTGGTCCGGCTAAAGAAATTATTGTTTGTGTTGTGGCTTTTTAAGGCTAATTGGTATTGTTTGTTGTTGTATAGGTTTGAGTGAGAGAATCTCTCTGAAAAACCAGGCACATAAGTGAATCTCTTATATATTTTGGCTTCTTTTTGGTCTTTGCTCTCATTTCTTGTGTTTGTTACATGTTTCATTAGTTCGTGGATCGTGTTGGGAGGGAAATCATTCATTTTTAAGATGTTTTTAATCTTGGTTTTGTTTTTGGCATGAAATTGTTGGTCGCTTATGTTCAAAACTCTTCTTATAAAGTTTGTTGCAGTATTGATTTTTATCCCTCGGGGGTGTTTAGAGTGGTAATTTATAAGTCTGCCCGAGGCTGTTGGCTTCTGATACCAATCTAGGAAAAGCGTGTTACCTTTTCTATGTACAATGGAATCCAGGTATGGTAAGCAATTGTCAGTTTCACTCTCCATTGTGAACTGTATTTGTTTGTTATATATGTTTAATATATTCAGTGTATTATTAACTTGGTCCTTGTTAATAATGCAAAATATATCATCGACATATTTTGTTACAATCCTTGGTTTTACCTCTAGTTTTGCCATCGTTTCATCTAAGAGCTTTTCCATGACGATGTCTGCTATAATTGGGGATATGGGGGAGCCCATTGGCATTCCTTTCAACTGTTCAAATATTTTATCTTCATAAGTAAAGTATCTGGAGTCCTTAATGCACATAGTCAGAATGTCTATGAAAATGTTTTGTGGGATTTTTGTGTGCTCTTCTATGATGTTCCACTTTTCTTTTATGGTTTGTATAGCCAGGTTTACTGGAACACTGGGAAACAGAGACACTACATCAAACGATATCAGCATCTCAGAATCCTCAATGGGTTGGTTGTTAATTCTGGATCTAAATTCAACTGCATCCTTTATGTTGTATTTGGAGTCTAGTGTTAATACTTTTAGTATTGATGCTACGTATTTGGAGAGTTCATAAGTCGGTGAATTGACAAAGGAGCATATCGGTCTTAAAGGAATGGCTTCCTTATGGATCTTAGGAAGTCCATATATTTTTGGTGGTAACGAGGTTTTATTTATTAATCTATTTTTCTCTAGATCATTGATTATGTTCAGCTCAAACAATTTTATAATTAATTTATTACATTTATCTTGTAATGCCATTGTAGGATCTTTTCTCAGACGTCTGTAGGTGCACATATCTGTAAGGATATGGTGCATTTTTGTTTCATAGTCTTGTTTCATCATAGCCACTGTCTTCCCACCTTTATCCGCGTTGAGTATTAAAATATCCTTATTTTCCTTTAAGAACCTATTTGTTTGCCCCACTGTAGTTAAAATTACTATTCTGCAAACTCAACTCTCAAAACACAAAGCAACACACATAAACAAGCTAAACGCACTCAAACAACAACAACACCGAGAACTCAAAGCACAACATAACAAAGAGTGGTTTGTTAACACCACAAATACTCACGTACCCACAGATGTAGAATGGTTGCTCTCACTCGGACCGAAATTCTCACTACCAACAACAAGAACAACCTTTCCCCTCTTTAACATCATATCAGAGGGAGAGGATTGTATACAAACTTTAGAGAGCAAAGAACAACAAGAGATCTCTCGTTTCAACCTAATAACTCTCTTAAATGACCATATGAGAAACAATGTGTTGGGAAAAAGAGATCGCTTAATTTTAACTACAGTGGGGCAAACAAATAGGTTCTTAAAGGAAAATAAGGATATTTTAATACTCAACGCGGATAAAGGTGGGAAGACAGTGGCTATGATGAAACAAGACTATGAAACAAAAATGCACCATATCCTTACAGATATGTGCACCTACAGACGTCTGAGAAAAGATCCTACAATGGCATTACAAGATAAATGTAATAAATTAATTATAAAATTGTTTAAGCTGAACATAATCAATGATCTAGAGAAAAATAGATTAATAAATAAAACCTCGTTACCACCAAAAATATATGGACTTCCTAAGATCCATAAGGAAGCCATTCCTTTAAGACCGATATGCTCCTTTGTCAATTCACCGACTTATGAACTCTCCAAATACGTAGCATCAATACTAAAAGTATTAACACTAGACTCCAAATACAACATAAAGGATGCAGTTGAATTTAGATCCAGAATTAACAACCAACCCATTGAGGATTCTGAGATGCTGATATCGTTTGATGTAGTGTCTCTGTTTCCCAGTGTTCCAGTAAACCTGGCTATACAAACCATAAAAGAAAAGTGGAACATCATAGAAGAGCACACAAAAATCCCACAAAACATTTTCATAGACATTCTGACTATGTGCATTAAGGACTCCAGATACTTTACTTATGAAGATAAAATATTTGAACAGTTGAAAGGAATGCCAATGGGCTCCCCCATATCCCCAATTATAGCAGACATCGTCATGGAAAAGCTCTTAGATGAAACGATGGCAAAACTAGAGGTAAAACCAAGGATTGTAACAAAATATGTCGATGATATATTTTGCATTATTAACAAGGACCAAGTTAATAATACACTGAATATATTAAACATATATAACAAACAAATACAGTTCACAATGGAGAGTGAAACTGACAATTGCTTACCATACCTGGATTCCATTGTACATAGAAAAGGTAACACGCTTTTCCTAGATTGGTATCAGAAGCCAACAGCCTCGGGCAGACTTATAAATTACCACTCTAAACACCCCCGAGGGATAAAAATCAATACTGCAACAAACTTTATAAGAAGAGTTTTGAACATAAGCGACCAACAATTTCATGCCAAAAACAAAACCAAGATTAAAAACATCTTAAAAATGAATGATTTCCCTCCCAACACGATCCACGAACTAATGAAACATGTAACAAACACAAGAAATGAGAGCAAAGACCAAAAAGAAGCCAAAATATATAAGAGATTCACTTATGTGCCTGGTTTTTCAGAGAGATTCTCTCACTCAAACCTATACAACAACAAACAATACCAATTAGCCTTAAAAAGCCACAACACAAACAATAATTTCTTTAGCCGGACCAAAACGAAGGTTCCAAAGGACGAAATATCAAATGTGGTATATAAAATAAAATGCAACGGGGACTCGTCCAACATATGCCCTCAGGTATATGTTGGCACAACAAAAAATAAGCTGAAGACTAGAATAAGTGGTCACAAGTCGGACCAGAAGAATAAAGGCAAACCACCAGAACAAAAAACTGCTCTTGCAGCACACTGTGCAACCACAGGGCACACGCCTAATTTTAAAGACGTTGAAATATTAGCACAGGAAAGAAACTATAAACGACGATATATGCTAGAGATGCTTCACATCATAAATGTGCCAGTGGAAAATCGTATAAACTACAAAATGGATACGGAACACTGTGCACAAATTTATAGGAATGCAATAGAGAAACATAAAAAAGCTTTAGTTTAGTTGTAAAATACTCGTGCATAATACAAGATGTGCATATTTGACAGTCACTAAGAAAACAAAATGTAATTATTGTTAAAAATATTTTTGTTTAATATTTATAAAATAATTGTTAATTGTTTCTTTTAAAGTCAATTTCCCTGATGATGACCTTCGGAGAGGGTCGAAATATTGGAATAATAAAACCAAAATAAAAAACAAAATCTTATTGTTTTTCTTTCTGACCTAAAGCCAAACAAAATCAAAAGTTAACTTTTTAACAACTTTACTCATTGTTTGTTTTACAACAATTTGATTTGTTTGTTTTGTAGTTGTTACAAAAACAAAAGAAATTTTAACAACTTTTAAAGCGATAAAAGTTACAGAATTCCTACACAGGTGGAAAGTTTTATGCCCACAACGAATATTAAATGCCAAATATCAGCAAGTTAGGTTACATATTGAGGTCACAACCTTCGAAATATCTGAAATCGGGAGGTAACCTTCTATGGGGGCTACATTAAATGCCTCGACACATTAGAAGCATGGCATTCTTGCTGAAGTCATATCTGATAAAAGGCTAAAGACCAAGTTCGACCTAATAAAAAGATTTCAGAATCACATTTGAATTAGGCCGAACTTCGTCTTTAGTCATTTACCAGATATGACTTAAGCAAGAATGCCATGATTTTTATGTGTCGAGGCCTTAAGTCGTAGACCTATACCGAAATATTTATAATGGAAAGTTGTATACACCCAATGAAGGCAGAACACAAAATTTCAACCATTTGGTTGGGATATTGTGGTTCCAATCTTCAAAATACCGAAAATCGGGTGGTACCGTTCTATGGGGACTATATGAAGACGTGGACATATACCAACAAATTTCTGGGGGAAAGTTTTAGAGCCACAACGAAGAGTGAATGCCAAATATCAGAATGCCAAATTCCGAAAATCGGGAGGTACCGTTCTATGGGGGTTGCATGATGACGTGGACCTACACCGACTATTTTCTAATAGAAAGTTTTATACACCTAGGGAAGACAAAATCCAAAATTTCAGACATTTCACTGGGATATTGAGCACAAAAAATTCAAAATACCGCAAATCGGGAGATCTGTACTGATAATTGTCTTCTGGGATATTTTATACCCCCCACCAAAGACAAATTACCAATTTGCATCTATTTCTGTTTGATAATGACGATGAAACCTTCAAAATACCGACAAATCGTGAGGTACCGTTCTATGAAGAATACGCGTCTGTTCCTTTACTTCTAAAAATGGTAAAACCGGCAAAAGTAGTAAATGTTGTAAACTGCTCCCATATGAATTGTGTTATGTCTGAAGTAAAGGAACGCATTTCGAGTAAAAAGTAGTAAAACTTGAAGATTCTTGAACGTAAAGGAACAGAGCTAATATGAAAACGTTAGAGTTGGGCAATCTCGTTCAAATGAAGGATCCGGATCACTGTCCTCGTTCAAAGACGAATGAGTAACCAAGTAAACCAAGTAAAAACCAACGTGTGCAATTAAGTATACGCAGTTTTGTCAAAGAAATTACCGGTGTCCATTGAACGAGATAGTGATCCGGTTCGTTCAATTGAACGAGATTGCCCCACTCTAGATAACGTGGACCTATACTATACTCCACATTATGAGTATACTCCTCTAGTGCTGACGATCTTCGCTATCGCTTTGAGGACAATTTTTACGTACAAAGTATGAGGCCGACATTGCCGCCATAAATTATGTCCATGGGAACGGAATAGTATACGCAGAAAAATATATGTTAGAAATATGTTTGAATCCAAACAAATATTTGTTTGGGACTTGTTGCAAAAAATATATGTTTGGATCCAAACAAATGTATGTCTGCTACATTTTGTAGCATATCTCAATTTTATTTGTTTGGGTACCAACATAGTTTTATGTTAGAACATATTTTTTATTGGTGGAGAGAGGATTTTTTTGTCAAAGAGCGTACCAATAGGGCTCTCACTAGTATTATAATAACCCAGCAAAATGTTCGATGCCAAAGATGCCATTCAATCATGGGTTCAAGTGATTTGGCATGTCATCTTTTTAGCATCTTCATCGATGAATTTTATATGAGCGTAGACCCCAAAAGATGCTATTCATGTTTGGATCCAAAGTATGTAATTTACACCAATGCTTTGACATGTCATTTTCACCAATGCTTTGGCATGTCATTTCCACCAATGCTTTGGCATGTCATTTTCACCAACCCTTTGCAATGACATTATCATTACGACGAGAGTTTAAACAACGTTGGTTCTAATTTCGAGTCTTCGACAACATCAAACCTATTTTAAATAATTAATCTTATATATTTAGAAAAATGTGTATAAATAAAAACACAAAATTCATCTCTATTGGATCGATGGAATGGGTTCAAATGCTGATGAAAAGATCGGATCTTTCACGGCTTCCTTTCTATGGGTTCAAATGCTAATGAAAAGATCGGATCTTTCATGACTTCGTTTGAACCAATGCAAAAGATGCCATGAAATCACGTCATCGCATGGAACCCCTTCCTTCAAATTTTGCTGGGTAAAGAGCTGTTTGTATGGTGCAATAGAAAACGCAGAAGCGGCGACGGGAGGGTGAGAACCCTGTTTTTGCTTTGGCGGTGTGTATGCGGCCAAACGCTAGTGTTTCGTTCTGTGTTGTTGTTGCGATTTATTCGTCAGCAGGCATTTTTTCTGTAGCTCACAGCCAAAGCGAAGAGAAAAAGAAAATATGTAATGGGTTATTATCTGTTGTTCTGTTTGGTCGTTATTGCGAGAAAGGCAAATTGATTTATTTTGGCAGTTTCTTCTGAACTATCTGTCAGTGTGGGTCGCTCTAGTCGGTAAAGTGAATAAATAAATCAGTGTTTTGTGTTTTCTTAAAGTAAAACTGCTTTTTAGTAAATTAAAACCCAATACATATTATAATTGGAAATTTTATAATTGAATTCACAAAGGTGAATGGAAATATGCTGTGAGAAAAAGAAGAAATCGTATTTAATATTGCAAATAACATCAATACATTTTTCATATACAAACATATATATATATATATTTGAAATATGGATGTACCTATTTATCTTCTTCTTATATATAAAAGACAATGTGTGTATGTTAGTATGTTTGTGTGTTTGTATGTTCCGTATAGACTTAAAAACGGCTCAACTGATTTTCTTGAAAATTTCAGAGAATGTACAGGGAACACCGTTGGTGAAAATAGGCTATATATTTTTTGTGTATTTCGGAGGGGGCGGGGAACCTCCCCTATGCCTTATTTTTTAAAAACGTTATTTTAGCAAAACTGAAGAACGTATAGGAGAGAAAATTAATTTGCGAAACAACGGTTGTTGTGTCTCTGATCCTAGGTACTAATTTGGGGCCTAATGACCCGACCACGCCCACTTTTTTAAATAGCTTATATATCAAAAACTGCTTAACCGATTTTCTTGAAAATTTCAGAGAATCTACTGGGAGGACCCGTGGTGAAATGAGGGGGTTAATGGGGTTATTATTTCATTATCTCTAGGCGTTGCAAGCTTCATTTCCAACAGCATTATGGTGTATTATGGGGTTGTTCGCAGCTTTTATTTCAGCATAGTACTTGCACAAATTTAAAATGAAATGTTCTCGTCATGTGATTGGTAGCACCACTGTCAATATACCATTCCTACGTTGAAGATTCCACTCTAAAAGCTGCAAACATTTTACTTTCCTTTGTTAGGTTTAAGAATGCACAGTTTTTATAATGGCTCGGAGACCCTGAGGTCCATTGTGATGAAGGTGTTGGGTAAAAAATATTTATGATTTCCGGCCCATTGCACTGTTGGTGTTGCTCTGAGGATGTTGAAATTAAAGGTGATTAACAGCGTATTGTGTGATGGCGACGGTTGGTTTATCCGGCTATGAAGAAAGAAGAGAAATTAAAAATACTACCCAGCAGTAGTACAATGTAGACTAGTTCTTTTACGGCATGTTTTGATGCAGTTCAAACGGAGTCGTGAAAGAGGCACTCCATTCCTTACATTTTAACCGCATTCGGATGCGATCCAATGAATAACATCCTTTCCTCACATTTTAACAGCATCTGGATGCAGTTCAATCGGAGTCGTGAAAGAGGCACTCCAGTTCCTTACATTTTTACAGGATTCGGATGCGATCCAACGATCACATTTAAATTGCATCCGGATGCAGTTCAAGGGAGTCGTGAAAAAGGCACTCCGTTCAATACATTTTACAAGCAGTTGCTTAGTGTTCCCTAGCTACAACTTAGATACCTACAACTGCAGAATTTTTTCAAAGATAGAAAAAGTGTGCATCAATTTCTAACATTTTTATATAAAACTAGCTGAACCCGGTGCGCTTTGCTGCCCCGACTACGATAAAATATAATGGAATGCCATAATTATATTAACGTTTTTAATATTTTAACGAATAAATATAGGAGATATGAAGGCGTTATATACCTATTCAGGATTGTTATGGAGCTACTATGGTATTTTTGTATGTTTCAGGAGGTAACACTCCTCCGAAAGCAGTTCCGCCTATAAGTATTCCTAATGATTTAGATATATCATAATAAAACATAAATCTTAAGAAGTCTATCGAAGATATGATACTTAATAGCTATAGCTTTGATCAATTCCTTCCCAACTATAAGTACTTGTGTGACTTCTACTGACTGCTAAGTCTTTAAAATTTCATTAAAATTGAACATACGTAACAAAAACATGAAATCGACCGAAAATATATATGGGAGCTATATTCCCATATGAACCGATCTCGATATAATTTGTCAAATTTATTTTTAGACCAAATCCCGTTTCACATTCCAAATTTCATCGAAATTGAACATATATAGCGTGTTTTGTGCATAAAATACAGAAAATTAGCCGAAAATATATGGGAGCTAAAGGGTGTTTTTTTTAAGTCCGATAGAACTTGAAATTGTAAAAAATAACACAAAAAATTAAATTGTAATCAAAAAAATTTTTTTTATTCGAATGATCAATACGTGACATTAACATTTGAAAATGATTTCGGGCATATGGGCACCTCGGCTCTTCTTGACGAAGTGCATTCTGGACGTCCAATTTTTGGCCACTTTTTCGAGCACTACTGGCCGTATGTCACGAATAACACGAACAATCCTGGCCTCCAAGGCATCAATTGTTGCTGGTTTATCAGCATAAACCAGTGACTTCACGTAGCCCCACAATAAATAATCGAGAGGTGTCAAATCGCACGACCTTGGAGGCCAATTGACAGGTCCACTTCTCGAAATCAACTTATCGCCAAATTTTGATTTCAATAAGTCGTTGGTTGCGTTCGCCGTATAGTACGTAGCGCCATCCTGTTGAAACCACATCTCCTCCGGATCAATGTCATCCATATTTTCAAACAAAAAATCATTGATCATGGTGCGGTAACGATCTCCATTGACCGTAACGCGAGCTCCGGCCTCATTTTTGAAGAAATAAGGTCCGATGATGCCACCAGCGTGAAAACCGCACCATACGGTGCATTTTTCTGGATGTAATGGAGTCTGTAGGGTCTCTTGTGGATTGGTCTCACTCCATATGCGGCAATTTTGCTTATTAACAAACCCGTTAAGCCAAAAATGCGCCTCATCGCTGAAAACAATTTTGCGATACAACAACGGGTCATTTGCCAACTGCTCTAGAGCGAATCGACGACTGATTTTCAAAGTAAATTTGGATAATTTCGTAGCGTTGTTCAAGCGTGAGTCTATTCATGATGATTTGTCAGAGTATACTGAAACAAATAGAAAAAAAAGTTTCATCAAAATTTAATTTTTTGTGTTACTTTTTACAATTTAAAGTTCTATCTAGCTTAAAAAAACACCCTATATATTCAAATCTGAACCGATTTCGATATTATTTGTCCCATTTATTTCTAGAAGGAATTTCGTCACGCTTTCCAAATTTCAGTGAAATTGGACATACATATATAGTGTGTCCAAATCTGAACCGGTCTCAATATAATTTGGCACAATTATTTTTCGCACAAATTCCGTCAGACATCCCAAATTTCAACGACATTCCACACATATAGCGTGTTTAGAGCATCAAATACAGACAATCGGCCTAAAATATAGATAGGAGCAATATCCAAATCGGAACCGATTTCGATAACATTTGGCACATTTATGTCTAGACCAAATCCCGTTACGCATTCCAAATTTCAGCGAAATTGGACATATATATCGAGTTTGGTGCATAAAATACAGGAAATCGGCCGAAAATATATACAGGAGCTATATCCAAATCTGAACCGATTTCGATATAATTTGGCACATTTATTTCTAGACCAAGTTCTGTAACACATTCCAAATTTCAGCGAAATTGGACATAGGAGTATATAAAGTGCTTGTTGCATAAAATACAGGAAATCGGCCGAAAATATATATGGGATCTATATTCAAATCTGAACCGATCTCGATATAATTTGGCACATTTATTTCTAGAACAAATTCCGTCAGAACCTCTAAATTTCAGCGAAATTAAACATATATAGCATGTTTGGGGCATCAAATGTGGAAAATCGGCCGCAAATATATATTGGAGCTATATCCAAATCTGAACCGATTTCCATATAACTCGGCACATTTATGTCTAGACCAAATTCCGTTACACATTCCAAATTTTAGCGAAATTGGACATATATAGCGTGTTTGGTGCATCAAGTGCGGAAAATCGGCCGAAAATATATATGGGAGCTATATCCAAATCTGAACCGATTTCGATATAATTTGGTTCATTTATTTCTAGACCAAGTTCTGTAACAAATTCTAAATTTCAGCGAATTTGGAAATATATATCGTGTTTGGTGCATCAAATTTGGAAAATCGGCCGAAAATATATATGGGAGCTACATCCAAATCTGAACCTATTTCGATATAATTTAGCACATGTATTTCTAGACCATGTTCAGTCACACGTTTCAAATTTTATTGAAATTGGATATAAATACATGAAATCGGCAGAAAATATATATAGGAGCTATATCCAAATCTGAACCGATTTCGATATAAATTGGCACATATATTTACATAAAATAAGGAAATCGGCCGAAAATATATGTATGTGGGAGCTATATCCAAATCTCAACCGATTTGAATATAATTGTGTAAATTAGTTTCTACATAAAATTCCGTCACACATACAAAATTTGGAGATTGTGTCTGTAATAGTTCTAAAGATATTTGCATACAAAATCTAAATTTTTGGAGGTACCTCCGATTTTGATGCTATATCTCCAGATCAACGCTAAATTTCAAAAAATGATATAGCCTATTTTCATTCCAGGCCATGCAGCAATGTACCCTAAAAATTTCAGTAAGATCTGTTCAGCGGTTTTCGAGTCTATAAGACACAAACAAACAGACAAACAAATTTCAATTTTATATATATAGATATGTATATGTAGATAAAAAAATACAACCAAAAGTTGGGAACATTTTTACGTTAACTCACGAGAAGACAATTTTCTAATGAAGTGCTGTTGGAGTACTTGTCATAATCACAACTGGTGATGGGAAGACAATACAAGAACATCTTTAGCAGATGAATCAAAAACATTTCAGCTTGGATTAAATCGAGAGCGGACGAAACAAACTCAGTTGCGAGTGGATTGAATGAAGAAATTTCATTATCTGTGTTAATGTAATAAAGTTCTTATTATTCTTGTTTTACACAAACAATTCATTATACCCTATTCCACAATGTGGAAAAGGGTATTATAAGTTTGTTTTGGTAAAAATTCATGTAACACCGCGAAATATTCGTCGGAGACCCCCAATGTGGTATACCATTTTTCATATCTCGACGAGATAAAGCGATTTTGAGATGTGTGTCCGTCCGTCCGTCCGTCCGTCTGTCCATTATAAATTGTAAACACGCTCCAGGCCGCAATTATGGACCGATCGTCACCAAATTTTTATGGAGGTCGATGTCAGATCAGAATAGATCCCTATTCTTATTGGTGATGATCGTGAAATATTTAGCGGGTGAAATGGACCAAAAACATAATATATATCCAATTTTGTAGCGGCTCTGTAGGTCTCAATAATAGTCCGATATACGCGTAATTTTAAATAAGGTAAGAGTATATCACAAAGGAGAAGCTTGCAATTTGAGACGGCGATCGGATAATATTTAGAGGGTTAAATGGACCAAAACTTTTGTGTGAAAATTGTGAAAATTTTTAATATACAGCTTATATCTTAATTCCTGGAAGTGACATTCCGGACAAGTGAGATATACTCGAAAGTGGAATGCTTGACCTTTCAATTGATGCCAATTATGTTGGTGTGCATGATCAGATAACAGAGTTACAGCCTAATATATCCCGTTATTTGTTTGTAGTGTAATAATAAACTCGCTAGAAGTCGCAATTATACATCAATAGTCACGAAATTTTGCACCGGGTAAGAGTATAGGTCGAAAAAGATGCCTACAATTTTGAATTATGATCTGATATTCTTTAGCGGGTGAAATGGACCATTACTTTTGTATGAAAACAAGCAAAAAAGTATCAGTCGGCTTTGCCGACAGAGATATACCCTCAGCCTGTGCAAATTGAAACACTTTTTTTTCACAAAAAACTTATGTATTTAGGGGGTTTCAAAATTTTGGTCTCATATGAACCGACAAAAATGTTAATTAGGATTAAAGTTCAAAAATTTTGCTGAAAAGGTACTTAAAGGAATGGACCGACATAGACCATGGGGGTGCCATAGGGGGTTTTTACACACTTCGGGCTGTTTTCTCAAGAAGTATTGACTTGCCCCTGAAACAAATTTTACCATCGTAATTGAGGCAGCGGTTGTAAGTTGCTTCAACAAAAATCAAAGTGATTCAATAGCAGGTCTTAAAGTGAACTTATCCAAAATTTTGTGTGGGATGGAGTGGATAAATATAGTCCATATTCGAACCTGATCTATTTCTGGTAGATATATTAGGATGTGTGGGTGCCACCGTGGTGCAATGGTATGCACACCCGCCTTGCACACATAAGGTCGTGGGTTCGACTCCCCGGCCAGGCAACATAAAAACACTTTTCAACGGTGGCAAAATACCCCTCAGTAATGTTGGCGACATTTCCTGAGTATTTCAGCCATGAAAAACTTCTCTATAAAAGTGGTGTCTTAGACACGCCGTTCGGACTCGGCGATAAACTGTAGGTCCCATATCATTGAGCTAATATGAATCGGGGTGCACTCATTGATATGAGAGAAGTCTCCCTTGTCCCTTATGGGGATGTTTGTGGAACAATTATTATTATATTAGGATGTGTAAAGTATGGACCAAATCGGTCACTCCCATCAAGAGTTATCGTGCCCACAATTTTTCCGAATATTTTTGAACTTTTGTGGGGTAGGTACCTGAAGGAGTGGACCGATATGGCTTATCTACGAACTTAAACATAGTTTGGAAACAATATTACGAAGGCCAAATCTTGGCCGGAACCGGCATTTCCGATCGAGAATTATCTTGCGCTTCCACCCATAAACATGGTGTCATAGGGTTTGTTTTTCAACTTTCAGGCTATTTGTCAGGAAGTATGGACTTGCCCCTGAGGAAACTTGTACCTTCGTATAGGGGACAGTGAATACAAGATGGTACAACAAAAATCAAGGCGATTCGAGAGCAGGTCCTAAACTGAACTTTTCCGAAATTTTGTGTGGGAGGTACTCGAAGGAGTTTACCGATTGAGTCCATATTGGAACCTCATCTAAGTCTGGTAGAAATTTCATAATGTGCAAAGTATGTACCAAATCGGTTACTCCCTTCAAGAGTTATCGTACGCACAAATTTTCCGAACATTTTCGAACTTCTGTGGTGGAGGTACCGGAAGGAGTGGACCGATATAATCCATCTTTGAACTTGAACTAAGTTTGGACAAAATATTACGAAAGACAAATTTTGGACCGAATCGGCAGATCCGTTCAAGAGTTATCTTGCGCTCCAACCACTACACACGGTGTCATAGGGTTTTTTGTAACTTTCAGGCTATTTTCTCAGGAAGTATGGACTTGCCCCTAATGAAACTTACAGCGTCGTATAGAGGACAGCGCATACAACTTGCGTAAACAAAAATCAAAGCGATTCGAGACCAGTAGTGCGATTCTCTAACACATTTTTTTAGTTACCGACAAATATCGGTAAAATTAAAATGCTTACAAATTCGGTAATTAACGATATTTTTCGGTAAGTTAGCGACCAAAAGAAAGTAGTCGTAAAGTTCTACCGAAAGCAACAGTGTTGTCAACTTTTATTTGAACTTTTCATTCATAATTTTGCGTTTTAATTTTACCGACATTTGTCGGTAACTCAAAAAATGTGTTGGAGAATCGCACTACAGGTCCTAAACTGAACTTTTCCGAAATTTTGTGTGGGAGGTACCCGAAGGAGTGGACCGATTGAGTCCATATTGGAACCTAATCTAAGTTTGGTAGAAATTACACGATGTGCAAAGTATGGACCAAATCGGTTATTCCCTACAAGAGTTATCGTGCGCACAAGTTTTGCGACAATTTTTGAACATTTGTGGGGGAGGTACCTGAAGGAGTGGACCTATATGGCCCATCTTCGAACTTAAATCGAATCTGGACAAAATATTTCGATACCCAAAATTTGAACCGAATCGATTGATCCGTTCGAGAGTTATCGTGCGCACCAGCCAGCCAGACAGACAGACCGACAGACAGACAGACGGACGGACATTGCTAGATCTACTCAAAATTGTCTGAAACGGATATCGTACAAACATACTTGGGGTCTAAAACCATTATTTCGATGAGGCACATTTTTGGTCGTATCAAAGTGTAAATACCCTCTTTAGCCTAAAGGCTGAGGGTATAAATATAAAAATTTTATTTTTGGTCGATATTTTAATTCCTTGAGGACATATATATTTCGCAAAGTAGCCTACATATGGAAAAAAACTACTGACCTTTCATCTGATGTAAATTGCAATAAAGTGTTTGCTACATAATGGGCCTACTGCCTAATATATATTGGGTTCTGTGTAGAGAACCACATTTTTATACCATGCTACATATTGTCTCTCCAATAGTTTATGTAACATCACGAAATATTGAAAATGAATTTTGGCATACCAAATAAGGGGTCTATATTTGGTATGCCAAAATTCATATCTCAACGAGATAAAGCGATTTAGCGGCGTGTGTCCATCCATTAAAAATTGTAAACAAGCTTAAGGCAATTTGAACTTCAACAACAAACTTTCTAAGGAGATTGTGTTCGGGCCAGAATAGAAATGATTAGTTTTTGGTGATGATCGTGAAATGTTCAGGGGATGAAATGGACCAAAAACAAAATTTTAACCAATTTTGTAGCGGCTCTGTAGGTCAAAATAATAACCCTCAAAAGTTTAAACAAAGTTTGAGTTTATGATGAAGAAGAAGCGTACAAACCAACGTGAAGATCAGATAATACTTAGCGGGTTAAATGGACTGAAAC
The DNA here is from genome assembly GCF_047663935.1 of Musca autumnalis. Classification (NCBI taxonomy): domain Eukaryota; kingdom Metazoa; phylum Arthropoda; class Insecta; order Diptera; family Muscidae; genus Musca; species Musca autumnalis. The sequence goes on from NW_027411644.1 coordinate 106,740,902, forward strand.
TTTTGTGTGAAATTGGTAAAAATTTCAATAACGTAGCGCTTAAACAACGGAAATAGTAGTACTACATAAGTGGGTTTCATTACATTTTAGTTTGTGTGAACTAAATTTTCCTTTTCTGATACAAAAATGTCTTTGTCATGCTAGATAACTTTTTGGTTTTTGGTCATAAGTATTATACATTACATCTCTGATATTTGATAATTAAATTTTTACAATCATTGAAGAGAAGTTCCGTGGAGAGCGATTGTCCAGGGATAGTGGTATAGGGTATCCCATGGTCGGCTCCGTCCGACTATAGACTTTTCTTACTTGTTTTTTATTAATTTGGGATAGTTTGCAATGGTTTGCATTTTTATTGCATCTTTGAACTGCATAAAAACACATTCCGAAGAGTGCCTTTAAATTCAATCCAAAGCACTGCATCAAAACACGTGCTTTGGTGCATCCTATTCTACCCTAAAGGGTTAGTTAAAATGCGATTCCAAAAGGATAGTTAAAATGAAGTGCCGAAGAGTTAGTTAAAATGCAGTGCTAATGGAGTGCATCTTTCAGAAGTCACGCTCTTGTAAAAATCATGAGTGAAAATGCATAATTTGATCACTTCCAGATCACTTGTACATATGATTTAACTGCATCTTTGGAGGCAAACATTTTGCTGGGAAGATATGTATGCCTAGTCCTTTGCAAATTGATATATGGTGATGGGATCCATGTCTGAAAAAAGGTAAGAGTATTTGTCTCAAAGCTATAAAGGAATCGGTATATCTTCGTGTGAAGCGAGGTGACCTACATGGTAAATGTTCGATCGTCTCTGTCTCTTCTGCTTCTTCGCATAGTCTTGTGTAATAGACTATACTATTATCCCACATTATCACAGCGGTTCTAATACCCAACCTATTTAGTGAAAACAGCGAATTCGTTCTACGTGGAGATTTACCTTGGATACACTGCTACTAAGTTCCATTTGTTATCTTCGGTCTGCTCAGGTTCTTGCCAAACGTGGTGAATTTTCAATGCATTTGGCGACTCTACGGGCAAAATGTGCTTCATCGAAGTAATGGTTTTAGAGCCCAAGTATGTTTGGACGAAATCCGTGTCAGACAATTTGGAGTTGATTTAGCCATGTCCGTCCGTCTGTCTGGCTGACTGGAGCGCACGATAACTCACGAACGGTTCAACCGATTCATTCCACTATTTGGCTTTCGTAATATTTTGTTCAAACTTAGTTTAAGGTCGAAGATGGGCAATACTGGTCCACAACTTCCGGTACTTCCCAAAATATATAAAAAATGACACTAAAATGGTATGCACAATATCTATTGAACGGGGCAGCCAGTGTGGTCCAAACTTTGGATCTCCTAATATTTTGTCCAAATTTATTTTAACTTCTAAAATGGCCCAAATCGTTACCTCCCCCACAAATGTTCAACATATCTGTCTATGTGCAGGTTAGGGTCTGTTCGAAGATCTTTTGGAAATGTATACCGATGCTGGCGTTGTGGCAAGTCCATGATTATTGGCATACTGGTCCAAAAGTAGTACGATGACCCACTGAAATGACTAGTGGGCGCGATATCTATCGAAAAGATATGACTCCCAAAACAAGATCCACTTCCATAATAGACTATGTCGATCCATTCCTTTAAGTACCTCCTCCACTACATATATGAACTTTAATCCCAATCCACATTTTTGTCGGCAAGTTCAAATGTCCAAAAAGGGCCACAAAATTCTAAAAAGACCCTAAATACATTCGATCTGTTCGTAGATGAACGTTTCAATTGGCAAAGTCTGAGGGTACATCTCTTTTGGCAAAGCCGACTGTTTCGGCTTGTGTTCGGCATCAACTGCTGTTCCATTACTTAAAGGTCTATTCATGGAAACGTATCCTACAGTTCGAGTTGCGTTCTCATGACGAGCAGTTTACGGTGCCGACCTGTTTTTCCATTTGTTGAATTGCACTAAGCAGATTCATTACGGCACAAATTTGTGTATGTATGTCCCCGATTCATTTATGGCCTGGGTCCATAACCTTTTAGTATAGCAAAAACACATCTGTTCAGTTGAAAGATTTTAAAGTAAATGCTATTTAATATTAATTGACAAAAGTTGCGAAGAAGAAAAACAAGTAAAAAAGTATCAGTCGGCTTTGCCGAAAAAAAAACTTATGGGGGGTTTTCAAAATTTTGGGCGTATGAACCGACAAAGTGTGGATAGGATTAAAGCTCAAAAATTTGCAGGGACATCGATAGATAGAGCTTTTTCTCACACTAGCTTACGAAAAACATAATATCGCTGTAAACAGGGCCACTAGGAAACCCTTCGGTAAAAATGTCCAAAGGACCCTCGAACAGTCCCGTAAACACACAAAAATGTTGAACATTTATGTGGGTGGTACCACAAGGATTGGACAGACAGGGCCCAAATTTGGACATAAACTAAGTTTCGACAATATTTAGAGATCCAACGTTTGGACCAAATCGGTTGCTACGTCTATGAGAAATCGCGCGTACCATTTTAGAGAATATTTTCGAACTTTTGTGGGGTAGATATTTTAGGATGTGTAAAGTATGGGCCAAATCGGTCATTCCCATCAAGAGTTATCGTGCGCACAATTTTTCCGAACATTTTTGAGATTTTGTGGGGCAAGGTACCTGCCAAAGGAGTGGACCGATATGGCTTATCTTCGAACTTAAACTAAATTTGCACAAAATATTACGAAGGCCAAATTTTGAACCGAATCGGCAGATACGTTCGAGAGTTATCTTGCGCTCCAACCACTACACACGGTGTCATAGGGGTTTGTTGTACCTTTCAGGCTATTTTCTCAGGAAGTATGGACTTGCCAGGGGGGCAGTGAATACAAGTTGCTACAACAAAAATCAAAGCGATTCGAGAGCACGTCCTAAACTGAACTTTTCCGAAATTTTGTGTAGGAGATACCCAAAGGAGTGGACCGATTGAGTCCATATTGGAACCTCATTTAAGTCTGGTAGAAATTTCACGATGTGCAAAGTATGGACCAAATCGTTTAAGAGTTATCGTGCGCACAAAATTTCCGAGCATTTCCGAACTTTTGTGGGGGAGGTACCGGAAGGAGTGGACCGATATAACCCATCTTCGATCTTAAGCTAAGTTTGGACAAAATATTACGAAATTTTGGACCGAATCGGTTGATCCGTTCGAGAGTTATCGTGCGCTCCAGCCAGCCAGACAGACAGACGGACATGGATAAATCAACTCCAAATTGTCTGAAACACATTTCGTCAAAAAATACTTGGGGTCTAAAACCATTATTTCGATGAGGCACATTTTGCCCGTATGAAAGTGTATATGTATACCCTCGTTAGCATAAATGCTGAGGCTATAATGAAGACAAACAAATGCATTCTCATGGCGCACATGTTTTGTTCGCACTAGTATATTTTATAAACAGTTTATTTCAACACTTATATTTTTGTCAAGTTCATATTCATCTAAACGTTCATCCCTATATTGCACAGTTCAATTTAATTCTGAGACACTCTTGACCATTTGTTCTCGGCTGAGATTGCGTTTTTGTTTTAACTCAGTGTTCTACGGATACCTCAAACCAGCGGTTGAATGCACGGATGTTGTTTTAAGGTCGGATATTCGTTTGTGGTGTAGCAAATGTTCAAACAAGAACAGCAAAACATTTGCAAAAAGAAAACAAAATATAAGCGAACGACGGGAAATACCGGTTGTTATGCTTGTGCTGATAATTAAATTATAATTTTGGAAAATAAATTTCTTTCAATGAAAATGGTCAAAATTGAAATAAATATCGGATTAATATTTGTGATTTTATGCAAAATCCAGAGCGGTGAGTGTTCGAAATGCAAAAAATAAAGATGCAGATATACTATAAATAAACTACAATGAAATTTTCTGAGAATTGAAACGTTTTGTTTACAACAAACCAACTCGAAATGCAGTGGATAAAGGTTTCTTTAAAAAAAATAATTAAAAAGAAAGTTTTTGTATTATTATTAAAATTACACAGAAATTGATAAGTTATCAAGGAGACATGGGAAATCCCGTGGGTGCAATTTTTGTTTTTGTCTTCAGATTGATAAGCGTCTTTGGATTGATTACTGAACGATGTGGTTATGAATACAGCGTCATTAAAAAAAGCTCAAAAACCGGCATCGGTGTTCGTACAGTTTATTAAACTGTGAGAGAGTGAGAGAAGAGAATCAATAAATTTGTTTTGATTATTTTGCTCAATTATAAACAAACTGATAACAATGAGAGGATGCATGGTTTTGAGAAAGAGTAAAAGAGGGGATTACAATAAAGCGTTCATATCAAGGCACATTGAATAAGGTAGCCGATTCACGCCAGCTGATTGATCATGAAATGTCAAAAAAGTTGTTGTAAACAACATACAACAACAATTCTTCATACTAAAACATAACAAATGTTGACATTTAAATTGTACAACAAGAGGTTTTTTGTTGTTGCTATTTGTCGAATCGGCTACCTTATTCAATGTGCCTTGGTTCATATAGTACCAGGTCAGGCAATGTGCGCTTGCTGAGAGCAAGTGAGCATACATTTCAATGCATTTTACATTGAAGTTTTCGCTCACTTGCTCTCAGCAAGCGCACACTGCCTGACCTGGATATAGTAGTATTGTGAATATGAACATTAGGGTGAACCAACAAAAAAAAAAACTTAAAGGCCTACCACCTATTTTTACAGTGTTTTATTTAACTTGCTTTGGTGTGTGTTTAGTTCAAATCTGGTAACTCATTTTTAACACGGTTGCAGTTCTTTTCCATTTGATCCAAAAACCTTAAATATGAAGTTTTATGGCAATTACGACGTTAAACCTATTATTACGACGAGCAATCTTTGTTTCCATAATAAGTTTTATGAGACCAAATGTGAATTTTAGATGAACAATTTTACCAATTTATTGTTGTGGATAAAAAACGAATTCTACAAAAATGTGTGAAAATCGGATCTGTTTTGTCCGATATTGGGTCATATATAGCTATATCAATATCCGATCCGATTATCATCAATTTTTGTAAGATTCGTTTTTTAGCCACAATGATGAACTGTTAAAGTTTTTTCATCGATTGGACATTTCATGAAAATTTACTTTTGGTCCGAACAAATTATTATGGAAACAAAGATCGCTCGGTGGCACGGGTAACGTTAACCGAAAAACTTCCTATATAAGGTTTTTGGATCAAATGGAAAAAAATTTAAGGGTAGGCAATTCAAAATAAAAAAAATTGTTTTTGGGACACCTTAATGTACATACACATGATTTTAGGGGATTTTTTTTGTTGACAAAAAATAATTTAATTCCTGGTATTATTATTATTCTTAACAGGTTTTGTTTTTGTTAAAATCTGAATATTGTTACTTCAACCACACAAATATGTCTTCTTTTTTAGAGACTAATAATCCAAACCATTTAAAGGCCTGGGTACATAAGCTGCCTCGCCTGTTCGCCTTGCTTTCCTGCTTCATTTCTGACATAACAAAAATAAAAGAATAAAGAAGGCTGAACCAATTTCGAACTAGGTTGCCCTTTTCTTTTTTATTCCAAAGATGTCAATATTATAAGATTTATTCCAAAGACGTATAGCAATAAAGACCCGAACAAATGCATTTTCCAAAAATATATGCTAATAGTTCCACATTTTGGTTACAGATGGCTACACAACTCACTGGAATTGATAACAGCAATGCCAATCGTTTTTGATTTCCATTTCTCGCGGCAGAAAACATTAACGTCGTGTTTTGTGGCTAAAATTTGTTTCTTCACTATTTTTTATTTTTTATTTAATAAAAAAACAAAAGTCAACGCCGTAAAATTTGAGTTTTAATGTTTTTCTTGTCAATATTCCAATGAGTAACAGTTTTCGTTTAACAGAATGTTGCTATGATATCGTAGCAACAGAGGTTAACTCCACCTACAGTTAATTTTTAACAATTGACTTTTCCTATCTTATAATATTGACATCTTTGTTTATTCCAAAGATATAAATACATTAAGATTGGAAAACTCAATTGTTAACATTTGTCAATAGATCGAGTTAAGCTTTGTTGTTATGATATCATAACAACATTCTGTTAAGTAGTTAACCATTTCAGGCGTTTTTAACCGCCAAGTTCATATTCAATGGACTGGAAACTGATATGGAATACAATCCTGAGTCCAAATCTTTGCTTTCCTACAATTTGCATAAGCCGAATTGCGCTTTAATAGGGTTTTTATCATTAACATACCCCTGTTGTTGGTAAAATGTTTATATACTTAGTTTCATAAACATTTGTGCATTATGCATCTTTTCCAGTCTTTACAGTTCTATGTCTTTGTTTATTCTTTTATCAGAAGCAAGCAAGGTAAGCAGGCGAGGCAGCTTATGTACCCAAGCCTTAATTGTTATGTTATTTATATACCACCTTGTAGTAAAGGGTATTACGTCTTTATGCATTTATATATAACATGCATAAGGAAACTTGATAGACCCATAGTTAACTTTAGATATAGAATCACTTTTTGAGTTGATTTATACAGGTCCGTCCGTCCGTTCGCAAGGTACAGGTCGCATTTATTTGGATATATATTTTGGAAGATCACTGCTTTAGGCATAGGAAGAACGCTAATGCTTTTCTTGAGAATCGGTTTAGATTTGGATATATGTATGTAGCTTCCAGATATATTTTCGTCCGATTTCGGAAAATTTGAAAAATTATATTGGATTTGGATATAGCTCCCATATATATTTTCGAACGATTTGAGACATTTGATACACCAAACTTGCTATATCTGTCCGATTCCGATGAAACTGGAAATGAACGACTGAAGTTGGTTCAGAAATAAAATTTACAAGTTATATTGAAATCGGCCGAGATTTGGTTGTAGCTCCTATATGCATATATATTTTTCGCCGTATATAGTGAATGCACCACACACGCTATATCAGCCCAATTTTGATGAATTTCAATGTGAATTCCCTAGTCTAGAAATAATTTAGCCAATTTCGGACTAGATTTCTTGAGCGGGTTGTGGACTCTTTATCCCACAGAAATGCCTGACTTTTCGTATTTAGGGCATAAAATGTTCCATCTGAAATTTGTCAGTATTGCTCCACGTCTTCATATAGCCCACAGAGAAAGGCCCCTTCCGAAATAACTGAAATTTGGTATTTAGACTTCTTTGGGGGTATACAATTTTCCACCAGAAATTTGTCGGTATAGGCCGACGTTTTTATATAGCCCCCATAGAAAAGTACCGCCGATTTGAAGTATTTTGAAACCTTTACTCATATTATTCAACCGAAATGACAGAAAATTGTTATTTATTCTTTGTTGGAGTTACAACATTTTCCTCCAGAAATTTATCGGTACAGGTCAACATTTTATGCAGCTTCAATAGAATGATACTTTCGATTTTCGTTATTTTCAAAGCTTTAGCCACATTATTCAACCGGAATGACTGAACTTTGGTATTTAGTCTTTGCTAAAGCTTCAAAACATCCCTTGCAAAAAATCATACAGTATAGGATTACGTTTTGGTATAGCCCCCAATCAAAAAAAAAAAAAATATTAAATCAGGGCTGCCCTTACATCATTTAAGATTTTTCTTGAAGATTTAAGTTACATTTCTCTACCGAATTTTGTGTTCGCAAAACCTATCCACATAAATCCAGGTTTAAGTGTAGCCGATATTGCCCAATTTTATGTATTTCGAGGGTTTTTGTCAAATTTTCGAATCGAAATTGCCGTAATTTAATATTGTGTGATGCCAGAGGACGGACACAAAAGCTCAATTCCGGAAGTTATAAATATTGCTCCATGTTTTGGAAAGAACAACGATGACACCCCATGTGAGCTGTTTTAAAGGGTTTTGCAAGATGTTCCTTCTGAAGTGGATGTAACTTGATATTTAATGGACCTTGTTTTGATATAGTTCCCATAGAACGGTACCTCCCCATGTTCGGAATTTTGAAGGTTTTAGCCCCATTATCCCACTGAAATGGCTGAAATTAGGTATTTAGTCTTCGTTGGGGGCATAAAGCTGTCCACATGAAATGAAATTTGTCGTTATAAGTCCACGTCTTCATATAGCCCCTATAGAACGGTATTTCCCGATTTTTTATTTTGAAACTTGTCGCCACCGTTTTGGTATAGCTCTCATATAAGGTTGCCCCATTTAAGATTTTTATACCCTCAGCATTTATGCTAACGAGGGTATATATACTTTCATACGGGCAAAATGTGCCTCATCGAAATAATGGTTTTAGACCCCAAGTATGTTTGGACGAAATGTGTTTCAGACAATTTGGAGTCGATTTAGCAATGTCCGTCCGTCCGTATGTCTGTCTGGCTGGTGCGCACGATAACTCTCGAACGGATGAGCCGATTGGGTCGTAATATTTTGTCCAAACTTAGTTTAAGTTCGAAGATGGGTTATATAGGTCCACTCCTTCCGGTACCTCCCCCGCAAAAGTTCGAAAATGTTCGGAAAATTTGTGTGCACGATAACTCTTGAAGGAAGTAACCGATATGGTCCATACTTTGCACATCGTGAAATTTCTACCACACTTAGATGAGGTTCTAATAAAGACTCAATCGGTCCGCTCCTTCGGGAACCTCCCACACAAAATTTCGGAAAAGTTCAGTTTAGGACCAGCTCTCGAATCGCTTCTGTTTTTATTGTAGCATCTTGTATTCACCATCCCCACATACGACGGTACACGTTTTATCTGGGGCAAATCCATACTTCCTGAGAAAATAGCCTGAAAAGTACAAAAACCCCCTATAACACCGTGTATTTTGGTTGGAGCGCAAGATAACTCTCGAACGGTTTTGCCGATTTGGTCCAAAATTTGACCTTCGTCATATTTTGCCCAAACTTAGCTTAAGTTCGAAGATTAGCAATATCGGTACACTCCTTCAGGTACCTCCTCCACAAAAGTTCAAAAATGTTCGGAAAAATTGTGCGCATGATAATTGAAGGGAGTGACCGATGTGGTCCATACATTACACACCCTAATATATCTACCAGATGTATATCAGTTTTTAATATGGATTATATTTGTCCACTCCTTTGCGTACCTCCCACACAAAATTTCGGATAAGTTCACTTTAAGACCTGCTATCGAATCACTTTTATTTCTGTTGAAGCAACATGCATTCGCTGCCTCAATTACGACGGTAGAAGCTTTTTCAGGGGAAGTTCTCGAACTGATCAACCGATATCGTCATATTTTGTCCAAACTTAGTTCGAAGATGGGCAACAACTTCCGGTACTTCCCCCTCAATATTTAAAACATTTCAGTAAAAATGCAAAATGGAATGCACGATGTGTCTTGAACGGGGCAACCAATTTGTCCAAACTTTGGATCTCCTAATATTGCCCAAATTTAGTTTAACTTCCAAAATTACCGATATCGATTTTCTGGTCCAAATGACTAGTGGGCGCGATATCTATCAAAAATAAGATCAACTTTCGTAATGGACTATGTCGGTTCATTCCTTTAAGTATCTCCTCCGCAACACTTTTGATCTTTAATCCTAATCCACATTTTTGTCGGCAAGTTCAAATGTCCAAAAAGGGCCACAAAATACGGAAAAGACCCTAAATACATTCGATCTGTCCGTAGACGATAGTTTAAATTAGGATAGGCTGAGGGTATATCTCTGTCGGCAAAGCCGACGGATACTATTTTACTTGTTCAGGCGTGGTCAACGATTTCCGTAGTCAGAAGATGCTATAAAAGCGTTCAAAAACCATGTTTTGAAGTGTCTTAATCGGAGTGGAAAAACGGATTCAACAATTGGTTTGAGCGCATTAAAAAGGGTATAAATCATGCTGGAGGCTACTTACGAAAACAATAAAGCTATTTTTGATGGTAAATAATCGCGTTTTCATTATTAGGCCAGATAGTTATCGTTCAGCCCTCGTACTTATTTTTGGTTATTTTTCCATTTATACAATTAATTGTTTGTGTTATTTTTATACCCTACACCACAATATGGAAGGGGTATTATAAGGGTAGAGTCCCATGTGGTATACTCGCTCGAATTCCACTCACGAGTGAAACTCTTGTCGAAGTCGAGCAAGTTTAGGGGGGTAACTTGCCCCCTCCCCCCACCAAACAAAAACATACGCAACTTGCCCCACTCCCACCACAAATTGCACCCAAAAAATTACCACACTTTTCACTCTCGAGTAAATCGGAGATCTGGTTATACCAAAATTAATATCTCGACGAAGTTAAGCGATTTTGAGATGTGTGTACGCCGATCCCTTAAAAATTGTAATCAAACTCAAGGCCGCAGTTATGGATCGATCGTGACAAAATCTTGTATGGAGGTTAGCTTCAGACCAGAATAGACACCTATTGTTACTGGTGATGATCGTGAAATATTTAGGGGGTGAAATGGATCAAAAACTAAATGTTTATCCGATTTTGTAGCTGCTCTGTAGATTGCAATAATAGTCCCATCAGCACAATTTTTTAATAAGGTTTGAATTTATGACAGAGCAGGAGCTTGCAACTCGACCTTTCCATAGATGCCAATATGTTGATATACGTACTCAGATAACAGATTTACAGCCTAGTATATACCGGGATACCACAGTTTTAATTGAGTGTAGTGTTAAGTTAGAATTTATAGTTTAATACTGACAAATTTTTGCACGAGGTAAGAATTTTGGTGAATGAAGGTGCCAATATTTTGGACAATAGTAGGATGGTATTTAGCGGGTGAAATTGTTCCTAACATTGTGGGAAACGCATCCAAATTTTAGTTTTGTTCAATATTTTATTTCTAGGGGACATATTCTGGCAAATTGCGAAAGCGAAACTTTAAACCCAGCTCTTGACCTCTCCGTTGATGTAAATTACATTAGTGTAGCGTTTAGATAACTGAACTACATTCTAATATATAAGAGGGTTTTTTTGTATAGAACTACATTTACGTTCCCTGCTACAAAATGTCATAATAATGATAGAAAAGTTTTCAAATCATGATAGAAAAATTCCCATGGTAGCCATACAGATTGAGAGGAGATTCTCCTCAGGAGAAATCTCCACCACCGTAAAAACAAATTGCATTTGAAAGAGAAAAATTTCGATGAAAGAGACGCTACTCCACAGCCGATATGTCTGACGAGCCGCTACCTACGGCGCAACCGGTCACATAATGGTTATTGTGTGATTTCGAATCTTCGGTTCGAATGCATATCAACTTATGTATGTATGACCGGACGGCTGAAATATGTCGCAATCATATAAAATATATTCCGTGGAAACTAGTGCCCAGGGTTAGTGGAGTAGGGTATCACATGGTCGGTCCTGTTTGACTATAATCCTCTCTTACTTGTTTATTCTTCGGTTTTTTTATATCTCTACACGCAAAAAAAACGGCCTCTCTAACATATGTCCCAAACATATTTTGCAGCAAACATATATATGTTTGCAACAGTCCCAAACATAATATATGTTTGGGTCTGCAAACAAATATATGTTTGGGTGCAAACATATATATATGTTTGGGTGCAAACATATATATGTTTGGGTGCAAACAAAGATATGTTTGGGTGGAAACAATTTTATGTTTGGGTGCAAACATTTTGCAAAAAAAAGTACAAACCCAAAAGGCACAAAAAAAACAAACACATGCACCAGTGGGCGCATACTGAGAGCAAGGGAGGGTAAAATTCAATGTAAAACACTTTGAAATGTGTGCTCATTTGCTCTCAGTAAGAACTCACTGACTATCTCTATAGTATACACACAAATGTTGAGGTGGTTTATTGAAAGGGAAAAGAACAACAAACACATACATAGGTACATACAAAATTCCAAAGAAATACATGACACACTTTAATAAAAGAAAAACTGATTGAAATAATTTGTAAATAGTCACACTTTTAAAAAGGAAAAATATATAGAAACGTAGTTGAACGCTTCTCCTTAGTTGTGAAATAAAACAAATTGTCCTCATAGTTGAAATCATCAGCGGGGAATCGGCATCTAGAATCAAATGATTATGTAATGTATTAAATAAATATGGATATGCCATATTTCAAATATACATAAGTATGTATGTAATTACCAATATTAAATGCGATTTCTTCCTTGTCCAATAAAATAATTCCATTCAACTTTCCGATTCAATTATAAAATGTATTGGGCATTTAATTTACTAAAAACACAATTTCTTTAAGAAAACACAAAACACTGATTAATTCACTCACTTTACCGTCTTGACGCTACGCTGGCAACTAAAACACTGAAGGAAGAAAAAACAAAATAATGCATACCATTTCTTCTTATCCTCTTCGCACACTGCGTTGGTTAACAACAACAAAACAAGAAACACACGAGTGTGACGCATACACGCAATCAAAGCACGAAAGCCCCCTTCTTCGCTTCTACGTCTTCTATTATACAATACACACAACTCTTCATTATAAAACAGCATTCCACAGCCGCGAGAGCATTGTTATTACTCTCGTTGACAAACATTCTCTCTCCACCCATGAAAAAAATGTTCGAACATAAAAAAATATGTTTTACCCAAACATATCAAATTGAGATATGTTACAAAATGATGCAAACATATATTTGTTTGGACCCAAACATATTATGTTTGGATCTAAACATATAATTGTTTGCAACCGGTCCCAAACATATATTTGTTTGGATCCAAACATATTTCTAACATAAACTTTTCTGCGTGTAGAGTCTAGAGTCTAGACGAAGTCACCTTTCAAATTGTCAGAGAACCAATGAGAAGAGAAGAATGTGAATACTGAGTTTCAAGGCGTCGATAGAAGGCAGGCAGTACCATCACACGTCAATAAGGGCAAGTGTATGTATGTACCCCCATATCAATTTGTAAGCTATAAAATGCCTTTATTTTTGTCTAGAGAAAGTATAACTTTTGGGTAAACAAGAAATCTTCTTATAACACATGCATTTCGAATAACATTTAAGTTCGATTCTCAGGTATTTCATTGGAAACAAGTGGTAAAGTCTGCGTGAAACCAACAATTTGTCTCTTGTTGCTAATTGCCATTAAGGATTGGCTGATTGCGACGACGGGAAGTGGGCATGTGATAATGGCGACTGTATACCAATTGAAAAAAGATGTGATGGCCCGGTGGAATGTGCAGATCGTTCCGATGAAATTGCCGAAAATTGTATACATTTGGCAGGCGAATGCCCTTTGTATGGGTTTGTTTGTACTTATGGAGCTTGCATTGCCGGTATTGGTCGATGTGATAATATTACCGAATGTGCCGATGGATCCGATGAATTTGTGTGCAAAAATGGAGATCCACTACATCATCGTGGTACTTGCGGGTAAGTTAATGCAACCATCAGGCGCATAGTTGCTGAAATTTTGTGCTCTGTGTTTCTAGATCTCATGAAATGCAATGTTTAAATACCAAGGAATGCATTAACCGTGATGACATGTGCGATGGCATCAAAAACTGTCGCGATGGTACGGATGAAACGGTGGAAGTGTGTGCTGGTTTCGATTGTTCAATTGGTTTCCAATGTGGTTATGGTGGCTGTATTGCTGGTAATGGAAAATGTAATAAAATTCAAGACTGCATTGATGGATCTGACGAAGCCTGGGAATTATGTGGCACACCAAGAAAGTTGAGGCGGCCAGTATTAGTTGTTAATACGACAATACAACCATTTACAACATCACCACCAACACAAGTTGACGTTTTAAGGTGTCAAATACCAACGGAACTCAATGGTGTCATTGTAAGACAACACACAAAGAATAATGCAACCCTGAACCCTGGAGATTTTGTTGACAGTTTTGACGTTGTTCACTTGGAGTGTTTAAAAAATAACAAAGCCATTCATTTAGCCAGTCCATTATGTTTGGAGGGTGAATTCGATCAGCCATTTCCTAAATGTAAAGGTAGGTATCAAGTAAGTGCTCTTTAGTAGATTAACTAATTGAATAAATTAACGTTGGCCAATGTATCGGGTATATACCCTCTGTGGGCATAATGTCGAGGGCATGTAAATGGAAACTTCCACATGTCTGCTTTAGGCTTGAAGGCTGATGGAAATATCATTATTTATTTTTTTTATTATTTGTTTATTTATTTATTTATTTGTTTGTTATTTTTTATTATTTACTATTATTTATTTTTTTATTTATACCACAGCCATTTGTGAGCCAAAAGTTTTGGAAGGACTATCAACCATCTATAATGTGTATTCTGCGGACGGCCAATTTTTGGAAAAAGCGTTTCTGCTTAGACATGGTATTCCCGTGGGTAGTAGAATTGAAATTACTTGTGCCCCGGGTTTTATGATTCCCGCCGGTAAATGGTATGAAGGTGGACCCAAATATCGACAAATATTGACATGCCTACAAAATGGCACATTTGACAGAGAACGAGAAAAATGCGTACTGGATTGTGGTCGACCGTTGGTCAGCGCGGTTGACTTGACCAAGGGTGGTGTTCCAATCGAACCCAATAAAGTTCCATGGCATGTGGCGATATATCAAATCGAGAATGGTGCTTGGGTTTATATTTGTGTCGGTTCAATAATAACACCTAGACTTATTTTATCAGGTAAGTCATATTTATGGCTTTATGGACTAATTTTAAAAATCCGTTTTCTCTTTCTTTCTCTTGTTATAGCTGCTCATTGTTTTTATCAAAGTGGAAAGAGACGATTGGTAAGCCGTGATCAGTTCACATTTATTGCTGGCAAGCATCAAAGAGAATATAACAATCTCCAGCCGGATGAAGCTCAAATTAGAAATGCCTCGGTGATTAGCATTTCTCAGGAGTAAGTACAGTTCTTATATTTTTTCTTACAATAATTTTTCCCTCAGAGTGCAGTTTAGCACCAGCGCTCGCATCATTTTGAAATGCTTTGGAAAGTTTTATACCGCCAACGAAGACTAAATGCCAAATTGAAACCATTTCGGTTGGATACTGTGGCCACAGTCTGACAATTATCTTCTGTAATATTGTATAGCCGCATCTAAGACTAAATTCCAGATTTAATTCATTTCGATTTGATAATGATGCTGAAAACTTCAAATTTCCAAATAGTTTCCGTTCTAAGGGGGCTATATGAAGACGTGAACCTAAAGCGACAAATTTCAGATGAAAAGTTTGGTACCGACAGCGAAGACTAAATGACAAATTTCAGCCATTTCGGTTGCATACGGTGACTACAATCTTTAATACCGAAAATCGGTAGGTACCCTTTTATGGGAGCTATATGAAAACTTGGACTATTTTGTACCCCCATCGAAGCCTATATTCCAGATTTCATTCATTTCGGGACTATATGAAGACATCGACCTATACCGATAATATTCTGTTGGAAAATTTTTTACCTATAGCGAAGACTAAGTACCAGCCATTTCGGTGAAGACGTGGAATTATACCGAAATTTTTACCGTCGTAATTGAGACAGCGATTGAAAGTTGCTTCAACAGAAATAAAAGTTAGTCAAGAGCAGGTCTTAAAGTGAACTTATCCGATATTTTGTGTGGGAGGTACCCGAAGGAATGGACAAATATAGTCCATATTCAAGCCTGATCTATATCTGGTAGATAAATTAGGATTCGTAAAGTATGGACCAAATCGGTCCATCCCTTCAAGAGTTATCGTGCGCACAATTTTTCCCAACATTTTTTAACTTTTGTGGGGGAGGGTACCTGAAGGAGTGAAACGATATGGCTTATCTTCGAACTTAAACTAAGTTTGGACAAAATATTATGAAGGCCAAATTTTAGATCGAATCGGCAGATCCGTTCGGGAATTATCTTGCTCTCCAACCACTATACACTGTCATAGGGGTTTTGTGAACCTTTCAGGTTATTTTCTCAGGAAGTATGCTTTTGCCCCTGATTAAACTTGTACCACCGTATGGGGAGCCGTGAATACAAGTTGTTACAACAAAAATCAAAACGATTCGAGAGCAGGTCCTAAACTCAAATTTTCCGTAATTTTGTGTGATAGGTACCCGAAGGCGTAGATCGATTGAGTCCATATTGGAACCCTATCACGATGTGCAAAGTATGGACCAAATCGGTTACTCCCTTCAAGAGTTATCGTGCGCACAAATTTTCCGAACATTTTCGAACTTTTGTGGGGGAGGTACCGGATGGAGTGGACCGATATAACCCATCTTAGAACTTAAATTAAGTTTGGACAAAATATTGCGAAAGCCAAATTTTGAACCAAATCGGTTTATCCGTTCGAGAGTTATCGTGCGCACCAGTCAGCCAGACATACGGATGACTCCAAATTGTCTGAAACACATTTCGTCCAAACATACTTGGGATCTAAAACCATTATTTCGATGAGGCACATTTTGCCCGTATGAAAGTGTATATGTATACCCTCGTTAGCATAAATGCTGAGGGTATAACAAGTAAGAGTGGGTCGACCATGTGATTCCCTACTCCACTACACCTACTACACTACACCATAATCGGAAGAAACATCCAAGTTCCAAGTAAATCTGGCTTCAAAATGTCAGCATCATTAATTGGTAGGAGCAGACGAAATTTTGAAAAGTAATACATTAGTGAGATGATCCTTATTTAGTTTGCTTCTGCTTTTACTTTGACATGAAACTCGAGGGAAGTGTGGTTTACTCACAAATCGAGAGATAACAAAAAAAGACATGGTGGCTTCAACCCATTTTCACCAATTTTTTAGCATAAATATAGCCACAGCTTCCACGCAAATTATCTTTTAAAGCCAATATTTTTTGCCACGTCCAAAAACATTTCATTTTATCCAAAAGTATTTAATTTGTACAATATACAATCACGAGTCGCGTGTTCTAAAAGGGTAAACCTTGGCTTCAGCTATGTTAAATTTTCAAAAATATTGGTGATATACCCTCGTTAGCATAAATGTATAAAAATCTCAGATGGAAAATTGTATACCCCAACGAAGACTAAACGTACAATTTCAGCCATTTAGGTTGGATATTAAGGTCACAACCTTCAAAATACAGAAAATCGGGAGGTATCCGTCTATGAGGACTATATGAAAACGTGGACCTATACTGATAATCATCTTCCGCAATGTGTTATAACCCCAACGAAGACAATATTCTGATGGAGAGTTTTATACCTTTAACGAAAACTAAATACCAAATTTTAGCCATTTCGGTGGGATACTGAGACCACAACCTTCAAAATACCGGAAATCGCAGGTTCCGTTCTCTGAGGGCTATATGAAGACGTGGAAATATACCGAAAAACCTGAGTTGGAAAATTGTATGCCCCCAAAAATTGCATACCTCTTTAACCTTCAAAATACCGAAAATGGGGAAGTATCGTTCTATGGAGGGTATATCAAAACGTTGACTTGCACCGACAAATTTTTGGAGAAAATTTTGTAGCAAAAGCGAAGACTAAATACAGACTTTTAGCCATTCCGATGGGATAATGAGGGTACTTACTTACTGAGTTGGCGCATTACAGAACATTTGTTTCATAAGCCGGACTATGAAAAGATCTTCATTTCTCTCTGTTTGTTGCTTCGTTTTTGGAATACTGCGTCTTTCTATCTCTTTTTCCACTTGTTTGCCCCATGGAAGCCTTGGCTTGCTAGTGCTGCGTGTACTGCCATGAGGGCCGTATTTATACGCCTTTTTAGCGGGTTCATTATAGGATCCAACTTCCACTGTTAGTCCGAGCTCCATGGACGCAGACCCACTTTTGCTGATTCTCCTTCGACCTCCTTTACTGATCGCCCCATGAAGTCCATGTCAGCAGCATAAGCAAGTAACATGTGGCTGTTGCTGTAGATTGTGACATTTCTTTTGACATTTGCATCTCATATAACCTTTTCCAGCCGGATATAGAACAGGTCGCACGAAAGGCTGTCTCCTTGCCTGAAACCTCTTTTGGTACTGAATTGTTTGGGGAGGATCTTTCCTATTTTAACTGAGGACCTAGTAACATATAAATTAATCTTACAAAGCCGAATGAGCTTTGCGGGGATACCAAATTCAGACATGGCTTGGAATACCTTTGGGCGTAGGGGGCTGTCGAAGATTGCCTTATAATCGACAAAAAGGTGGTAGGTGTCGATGTGCATCGCTCGGGTCTTCTCCAGGGTTTGCCGCAGTGTAAATATCCGGTCAATGGTGGACTTGCCAGGTCTAAAGCCGCATTGGTATGGTCCAATTATTCTATTTACCATAGGCTTTAGTCGTTCGCATAATATCCCTGACACTATCTTGTAGGCAATAGGGAGAAGACTTATGCCCCTATAGTTAGAGCATACAGTCTTATATGCTTTCTTGTGGGCTGGACACAGGATGCTCAGGTTTTAATCGTCTGGTACGCGTTTTTCGTGCTAGATGGTGCTAACTAGCTGATGCATAGACCTTATCAGCGTGTCGCCTCCAGTTTTGAACAGCTCGGCTGGTAAGCCATCGGCTCCTGCCCAGCAAAATAAATTGGAAGTAGTGCAATGTGGACTAGTTCTGTCACGACATGTTTTGATGCAGTTCAACCGGACTCGTGAAAAAGGCACTCCAGTCCTCACATTTTAACCGCATTTTGATGCAATCCAAAGAATCACATCCACTCGTCACATTTTAACAACACCCGGATGCAGTTTAGCGGAGTCGTGAAAAGGCACTCCAATTCCCCACAATTTAACAGCATCCGGATGCAGTCCAAACGGAGTCGTGAAAAAGGCACTCCGTTCGCTACATTTTATTAGCAGTTGTTAGAGATCCCTACATGTACATAAATCAGTTTGTAAATCTCTACAGGCAGCGGAATACATTTTCCAAAAAGAAATAAGCGTGTTAACATTTCCAAACATTTGTTAATACAAACTAAATAATACTTAATTTGTGAACATTTTCCGGTAACTCACGAGGAGAAAATTTCCGAATGGAGTGCTGTTGGAGTACATGTCGAAATGTTAACTGGTGATGGGAAGACAACCCATTTAGCAGATGAAGCAAAAACAGTTCAGCTTGGATTAAATGTAGAGCGGTGGAAACACGCATGTTTGCGATTGAATTCAATGGAGAATTTTCATAATTTGTGTTAATGTAATAAAGTTCTTAATATTTTTGTTTTACACAAATAATGCATTTTATTTGTTCTGGCATATTTTGTAATGGCTTGTACAATTTCCGCAGAATGCCTGTATCAAAACACGTGCTTTGGACTGCCTCCTATTCTACCCCAAAGGGTTAGTTAAAATGCAATGCCAAAGGGTCAGTTAAAATGCAGTGCCAGAGGGTCAGTTAAAATGCAGTGCCAAAGGGTCAGTTAAAATGCAGTGCAATGGAGTGCCTCTTTCCGTAGTCACGCTCTTGTAAAAATCATGAGTGAAAATGCATAATTTGATGCACTTCCAGATCACTTGTACATATCATTTAACTGCCTCTTTGGAGGCAAACTTTTTGCTGGGTGCTGCCTTATTATTCTTCAGCCGGTTTATTGGTGTCTTTACCTCATCTTGGCTGGGCGGTATACATTCAATACCATCTTCTGGGATTGGATCTGTGGTATCTTCGTCGTCTTCGCTGGATGCCAACAGGTTTGAAAAATGATCTTTCCATATCCTGAGCACACTATCTGTATCAGTTACGAAATTACCTTGCTGGTCTCTACAGGAGGATGTGCCCGTACCAAAGCCATCAGTTTAATGCTTCACTCTTTGGTAGAATTTTCGGACTTCGTTCTGGCTCCTGTACATCTCGATTTTTTCACACTCCAGCTTTTACATCTCTCTCTCTTTTTCCTGCGGAAAAGACGTTTCTCCTCTCTCCTTTTCTCCCGATATCTCTCTCGTGCGCTACGCGTTGTTACGGATTGTTCTCTTCGGTAGCAGCACGACACTCCTGATCATACCATGGATTCCTTGGTGGAAGTGTCTGGTATCCAAGTATGGATTTTGCGGTTGTTTGCATGGAGTGGGAAATATTTTGCCATGGTGCTGATATGTTATTGGGACGAGGAGTGCTTTGATTAAGCAATTGGGCTAGTTGAGTGGAATATGCTGTGGCTATCTGTTGTGATTGCAGCTTACCGATGTCTAACTTTCGTGTTGTGTCTGTTCGTACTTTGTTTGCTACGTTTAACCGGGTGCGTACCTTTGCTGCAACAAGGTAGTGGTCCAAGTCTATGTTTGCTCCTTGGAACGAACGTACATCCAACACGTTCGATGAATGTCTTCCATCTATCACAACATGGTAAATTTGATTTCTTGTTTTCTGATCTGGAGACAGCCAGGTGCCTTTATGAATGTGGATATGCTTAAATCTGGTGTTGCTAACTACCATGTTTTTTACCGCTGCAAAGTCTATCAGCCTCATACCGTTATCAGATGTTTCACTGTGGAGACTGAAATTCCCTACTGTTGGGCCAAAGATATTTTCCTTTCCGATTTTGGCATTTAAATCGTCTAGAATAATTTTAATGTCATGGACAGGAAAACGTTCCAGGTGCAGATTCGCAGATCATGGTCCTTAAAACGGCAACTTTAGAGGGGTTTGCTTTTCTTTTCTTTTATATCGTTTTTTAATAGTAGACTGCTTTTTCTAAAGGAGGGTTACTAACCCGACCCCCAAACCCAAGTTTTTGACGTTCTTATGGGCGAACGCGTTGCACGTGTTAGCTCACTACCTTTAATGGGTGTTGAAGGCAGTTCCCCAGGTGACACCACAGGGAGGTCAGTGTCCACTTGAGATGAAAGAGGGACGAAGATAAATCCAGGGCTTTGCCATGTTAAAGCCGGTCAGGACCGTTTCTTGATATTTTTCATCCCATACGACAATGAGGATAATGAGGGTAAACCCTCAAAAATACCGAAAATCGGAAGGTACCATTCTGTGGGGGCTATATCAAAAAATGGACCTGCACCGACAAATTTCTGGAGAAAAGTTTTGTAGCCCAAGCAAAGACCAAATAGCATCTTTCAGCCATTTCAATGAGGGTAAAATCTTAAAAATAAAAATAAATGTTATGTAAAGGGTCACTTAGTCTTATGCCAGACTATGAAAATTTTCATTCATTGCCATTTTCTTCCAAATTTTCATTGACGTCTACACACATATTTGAAATCATATGAAAATTTTGATATTTTCATTGCTTTGCATTGGTTTGAGAGTTACGAATATAAACAAAAAAAATAATTTCAGATTACAGAACCTTGTGTACAGAGTTTCACCGCCTTCACACCTCTTACCTATAAACTCGTTTTCACGTTAATGAAATTCACGTTAATGAAATAAGACTTAAGTAAGTAACTTAGCAATGTATGCAGTACGGTTTTTTTGGTGTATAAAGTTGCTCAATGATCCAGTATTTGTTTTTCGTTTAAGTCACGAATCGTCATAAGTCATATTTTAATATTAGCATAACACATACATATGTATATGTACAAACATTTTGTCGTTGTCTCCAAGAAGAATATTAGCTGTGTCTTTTTACGTGATAATTAGTAATAATTATTACTAATGTTGCAGATTTTGACAGTTGTATAAAGGAAAAGTTGCTGAAAAATATATTTCAGCAACATTTAGTAAGTAAAAAGACACACCTATTTAGTAAACAAATATCTCTCTAATTTATTTACAGATTCGTTGGTCAAGAGTCTAAAAACTTTGCCGATATTGCGCTCATCAAAGTTAATTCACCATTTATTTTTAATGAATTTGTGTCGGCGATATGTTACGAACCGCCCACTCACACCAACCGAGATGTTGTCTCCTCAAATGTTACGGGCACTGTAACCGGCTATAATGACGAAAATAACAAATTGGAACAGGTTATTATGACCACGGAGGGATACGATGAATGTAAAAATCACGACCACATAAAGCATACTCTTGCCGAGGATAAATTCTGCCTATACAATGGCGTTTACTCAGGTCTTTGCCGAGGCGATAGTGGTGGTGCTTTTGCCAAAGAAAAAAATGAAAGATTCAATATATTGGGCATCATCAGCTTAAGCCCATCAACTGAAAATGACTGCGCTCGCGAAGGTTATGTGGCTGTGACAAATGTCAAATACATGCGAAACGATTTATATACAATATTTACAAGGGAATGGCAAGATGATCATATGCGTTTTTAGCATAACAATACACCTAGAAATAAACATATGTAAATTTTTTATAGTACAATGTGCAATATTCGCTTATTAGAAACACTTAAGAACAAATCATATTAAGAACTGATGTGTACTCATGAAATTACTTTAAGTTTATATTAAAAACAATAAAATGAATTTATTTGTTTTATTTCTTCAAATTTTTAGTTTAGATTTTTAATGACTAACAGCGATTAAAAAAAAAATATTTTTCAAACGTATCGTTCCTACTCAAACGAATCCGTTTAAAATTTGGTTTTTATAAAAAAAATTAAAAGCATTCGTTTGATTCCGAAAAGCTTTGCATATCAGTGTTTCCTTTATGTTAATTTTTAACATTTATTGAATTGTTCTCATTGGAAAATATGTTTCTTGTGGCAATCAAAAAAAAAAAAAAAAAAATATATATATATATATATATATATATATATTCAATATACAGACAAATATTAGCTGTGTCTTTTTACGTGATAATGAAAAATTTGTTTCAGCAACTTTTCCTTTATACAACTGTAAAAATCTGCAACATTAGTAATAATTATTACTAATTATCACGTAAAAAGACACAGCCATTGAAAAAAATTTTCAAAAAATGTCAAAATACATTTTGGAAAGTAGGGATACGCAGTGAAATGCAATATTCGGTTTTTGATTATACGGTTTTCGTGAAAAACTTAAAACTCGATTTTCGGTTAGTCGATTATTTGAGAGAGTATTAATAGTCGACTTTCGATTATTCGTTAACCGCCGAAAACCGATTATAATCGAATGTAAACGACCATGATGTATATACATATGTATAAAAAGTACGGTCCATTACGCGGTTTTAGCACACCCAATAGTCAACTACGACTAATAGTCGTCCACGATTAATAATCGACAACGAATAATAATGGAATATGACTAATGCTCGACGAAGAATAGTTGATTCCGTCTTTCGAAAAGTCATTAAGAATAATCGATTATCCGGTTTTCGCACAGTCAATAGTCGTCTACGACTTTTAGAAATTTTACGGTTAATAATCGATTAGTCGATTAACCGAAATCGATTTTACGTATCCCTATTGGAAAGATGATGATATTTGGCCCGTATGTCGCATTTTTACATGTATGCGTATCTAAAAATTTCTCTAGATCAATTTCCCATCATATGCATGCGTTATAAGCGAAATTCTGTAACAAACAACAAAATTTCAGCTCAAAACGATGGGTCTCTTGCTATCGTCTTTTTCAGACGGTTTCTTTTGTATTTTTTGTTAGATAGAATAAGCCGAAACAGAAATACACAAAAAAGGTAAAAAATCTAACCTAGCCTAGTGCTATTTATACCCTATACCACAATGTGGAAAAGGGTATTATAAGTTTGTTTTGGTAAAAATTCATGTAACACCGCGAAATATTCGTCGGAGACCCCCAATGTGGTATACCAATCTTCATATCTCGACGAGATAAAGCGATTTTGAGATGTGTGTCCGTCCGTCAGTCCGTCCGTCCGTCCGTCTGTCCATTATAAATTGAAAACACGCTCCAGGCCGCAATTATGGACCGATCGTCACGAAATTTTGTATGGAGGTCGGGTTCAGATCAGAATAGATCCCTATTCTTATTGGTGATGATCGTGAAATATTTAGCGGGTGAAATGGACCAAAAACATAATATTTATCCAATTTTCTAGCGGCTCTGTAGATCTCAATAATAGTCCGATCAACGCGTAATTTTAAATAAGGTAAGAGTATATCAGAAAGGAGAAGCTTGCAATTTGAGATGGCGATCGGAAAATATTTAGAGGGTTTAATGAACCAAAACTTTTGTGTGAAAATTGTGAAAATTTTTAATATACAGCTTATATCTTAATTCCTGGAAGTAACATTCCAGACAAGTGAGATATACTTGAAAGTGGAACGCTTGACCTTTCAATTGGTGCCAATTATGTTGGTCTGCATGATCAGATAACAGAGTTACAGCCTAATATATTCCGTTATTTGTTTGTAGTGTAATAATAAACTCGCTAGAAGTCGCAATTATACGTCAATAGTCACGAAATTTTGCACCGGGTAAGAGTATAGGTCGAAAAAGATGCCTACAATTTTGAATGATGATCTGATATTCTTTAGCGGGTGAAATGGACTTTAACTTTTGTATGAAAAATATAAAAATTTTATTTTTGGTCGATATTTTAATTCCTTGAAGACATATATATTTCGCAAAGTAGCCTACATATGGAAAAAACTACTGACCTTTCCTCTGATGTAAATTGCAATAAAGTGTTTGCTAGATAACGGGCCTACTGCCTAATATATAATGGGTTCTGTGTAGAGAACCACATTTTTATCCCATGCTACATATTGTCTCTCCAAATGTTTATGTAACACCACGAAATATTATTATTACTAATTATTTGAGGAAGATATATTCAATGCGCTGAATGCTATTAAATCTCAGTCCTTGGGTATTGATGGAATACCAATTTCTTTTATAAAAATTATATATCCATATCTGTCAAATTTATTTCTACACTTTTATAACACAATATTTACAACATCAGTATTTCCTACTGCATGGAAGGTTGCCCGTGTAGTACCCATACCCAAAACTAAAGGTTGTTGCTCTGTTGACAACATGCGCCCAATAAGTATTCTCCCTTCACTTTCCAAGATTTGTGAGCATCTTATGAAAAAATGTTGAATTTTATTGAAAACCATAAATTACTAAATCCATTTCAATATGGTTTTAGGCGTGGGCATAGTACGGTTTCGCACTTATTGCATCTTACAGAGACAATTAGTGAAGCAGTAGATGTTGGTAATAGTGGTGTATTGATTTCGTTAGATTTGTCTAAAGCTTTTGACAGAGTAGACTATGCGACCCTTATCCAAAAATTGAGTAGGGATTTCTTCTTCAATAATACTGCTTGCAGACTTATTTTTTCTTATTTAAATAGTCGCTCTCAATTTGTTGATTATAATGGGTCTGAGTCTAGAGTACGTAGTGTTAGTAGAGGGGTTCCACAAGGTTCAGTTCTTGGTCCCCTGCTGTTTATTTTGTACATTAACGATTTCATTTATATATGCTGATGATATCCATTTATTTTTTCAGTCTGCTAATACTATTAGCTTGCCACCAACAATTAATACAACTTTAAATATAGTTGCTTCTTGGATGCAGGAAAATAATTTTGTAGTTAACGTTAGCAAGACAAAGTCGTTACCATTTGGTCCCGTTCGGCAGAGTAGCCATATGTTTACAATGAGTATGAATGGTAATGTGGTTGAAATTGTTGATAAAATAAAGTGTTTGGGTTGACTACAAACTTGATTTTAGTCCCCACATTGATACTTTATTTCCTAAAGTGATATCTATATTGCGTAAACTTCGTGGTACAAATTTTTATCTGCCACTTTTTGTAAGGAAACAGCTCGCGCATGCCTTATTGATCTCCACTATTACTTATGGTATTGAAGTTATATCTGGCACGAGTCAATTATGCTTAGATAGGATTTTGCGTATTATTAATATGGTAGTTCGTTTTGTTTATGGATTGAGATATCGTGATCATGTTTCGAACTATGTCATGGAGTTTTTGGGTGTCTCCTTTCAATCGTATGTTAATGCTCGTGTTATGAATTCTTTCTATAAAATTATAAAAAATGGAGCTCCTGAAATGCTTTGTGAGAAATTCTCTTTTTCTCGGTATATACGCAATCCACAAGTGCGGCTTCCTCGTTTTATATCTGTAATGTGTGATCGATCATTCGTCGTTAGAGTGGCTAGGGTGTGGAATTATCTTCCTCTCAATCTATCTATATATATAAAAGAGTAGTGAGGTGAGTGACTGACTGACTGACTGATTGACTGACTGATTCATCAGCGCCCAGACGAAACCGCTAAAGCTAGAAAGTTGAAATTTTGGGTGTAGGTTGCTGTTGGTGTGTAGGGGTGAGATAAGGCTGGGTTTTTGGAAATTCGACCTAGAAGTGTACGAAAAGTACTAAAAGGTACTAAATATGGTACCCTTTGTATTAGGCAAACGGTAAGAGCTAGAATTCTGAAATTTGGAATGAGGGTAACTGATGGAGAGCTAGAAATATGTACCAACGGGTTTTTGGAAATTCGAACTACAAGGGTACGAAAAGTACGAAATGGTACTAAATTTAGTACAATTTGGATTTGTGTGAACGGAAAGAGCTGGAATCCTGAAATTTGAAATTAGGGTAACTTGTGGAGAGTAACAAAGAAAGGTTTTTTGGAAATTCGAACTATAAGTGCACGAATAGTACTAAATGGTACTAAATTTAGTACAATTTGGATTTGGGTGAACGGATAGAGCTGGAATACAGGCATTTGGAATGAGGGTCACTGATGAAGAGTAATAATGAAAGGTTTTTGGAAATTCGAACTGTAAGGGTACGAAAAGTACTAAATTTAGTACAATTTTGATTTGGGTGAACGGATTGAGCTGGAATACAGACATTTGGAATGAGGGTCACTGATGAAGAGTAACAATGAAAGGTTTTTGTAAATTCGAACTATAAAGGTACGAAAAGTACTAAATGGTACTAAATTTAGTTCAATTTTGGTTCGGGTGAACGAATAGAGCTGGAATCCTGAAATTTGGAATGAAGGTCAATGATGGAGAGTAAAAAAGAAAGGTTTTTGGAAATTCGAACCATAAGTGCACGCAAAGTATTAAATGGTACTAAATTTAGTACAATTCGGATTTGGGTGAACGGATAGAGCTGGAATCCTGAAATTTGGAATGAGGATCACTGATGAAGAGTAAAAATGAAAGGTTTTTGAAATGCGAAATATAAGTATACGAAAAGTAATAAATGGTACTAAATTTAGTACAATTTGGGTTTGGGTGAACGAATAGAGCTGGAATCCTGAAATTTGGAATGAAGGTCACTGATGAAGAATAAAAAAGAAAGGTTTTTGTAAATTCGAATTACGAGGGTACGAAAAGTACTAAATGGTACTAAATTTAGTACAATTTTGATTTGGGTGAACGGATCGAGCTGGAATACAGACATTTGGAATGAGGGTCACTGATGAAGAGTAACAATGAAAGGTTTTTGGAAATTCGAACTATAAGGGTACGAAAAGTACTAAATGGTACTAAATTTAGTACAATTTGGAATTGGGAACGGATGGAGCTAGAATCCTCAAATTTTAAATTAGGGTCACTGGTGGAGAGTAAGAAAGAAAGGTTTTTGGAAATTCCAATTATAAGTGCACGAAAAGTTCTAAATGGTACCAAATTTAGTACAATTTGGATTTGGGTGAACGGATAGAGCTGGAATCCTGAAATTTGGAATGGGGGTCACTGATGAAGAGTAAGAAAGATGTACCAAAGGTCGAAAAGTCCTAAATGGTAGTGAGTTTAGTATGATTTGGATTTGAAGAGCTGGAATCCTGAAATTTGGAATTAAGATTACTGTTGGAATATAGAATTGAGATATGGAGGTAGCTTTGGAAAATCGTACTAATGTGCACGAAGTAGTACTAAATGGTACGAAATTCGCTATAATTTGTATTTGCGTGAACAGATTATTGTTGGAGTGTAGGATTGAGGTAGTTTTGGAAATTCGTACTTATGGAAAAGTGCTAAATGGAACTACATTGGCTATAATTTGGGTTTAGGTGAACGGATAGAGCTGAGATATGAAAGTACATTTTGGAAAATCGTGTACGAAAAGTGCTAAATGGTACAAAATTTGGTACCTTTTGGTATTTGCTATATGGTATAGAATTTTGTACAATTTGTGATTTTGTAAAGGGTAGAACTGGAATTTTGAAATTCGGTATTAGATTAGCAATTGGTGTTTAGAGTAGAGGTAGGGAGGAGGTTCTGAAAATTCGTACTTATTTATACAAAAACTACTAAATAGTCCTCAAATGGGTTTCAGGGGAACTGGTAAAACAGGGGTTAGGATATATGTTGAATATAAGATAGTAATTTTTAAAACGTTTACCTATGTGTAGGAAATGTTGGCTAACATGTTGATACCAAAACCATTTTAAATAGTTAAGGTACTAAATTTGGTGTTGGGTGTAGGTACAAAGCTGGGATTATATAATTTAAAAATACGCTATTTGTACAAAAAATACGAAATGGAAAAATATTTGTTATGAAGATCGCTCTAAAGTTTGAGACAAAGTTCTGAGTTTGAAAAATTGTACTGAATATTGTCCCATTGATTTGATGTTAACGCCAAGGAGCTTCTAAATAATGTACTGAAATTAAGTAGTCAAACGTGAAGTATCTTTTCAAAAAATGTTTTTTGTTCTGACCGCTTTGGTATGTAAATTTTAATTGTCCAATGCGACAATTTTGTTAACTAGAAGGTATTTACCCCTGATATTAAAAAATCCTAAATTGAAATGCCTTAAAAAAATTTTCCGTTATATACGGTTGACATACCGGTGCACATTAAGTAAAATTTTTTGTAAAGAAGTTTTCTAACCTTTCATGCCACAAATTCCGAATTTCGGTTGGGAAATGTGCAGAAGATCTTCCAAATACTCTAAATCTTCAAAATATCTCTTCTAATGAACGTGGAATGAAGTGGAGATTTTTTAAATTAAACTTCTATATCCTCTGAGTATTCAAGGTCCAAATTTAAAGAAAATTGGACAATATACATTTGTTCTTCTTTAAAAATACACTAAGTCGAGAGGTACTGTTATATGGGGATATACGAAAACGTGGCCGAAAATTTAACGGACCTATTCGGGTTCTGGGAGAAACCGCTAAAGCTAGAACATTGAATTGTGAATGTGCGTGATTGTTGTTGTGAAGGGGTGAGATAATGTTTAGTGTTTGAAAAGTCGTACTGGAAGAGAATGCTGTGTTAGTGAAGGGGTAAAACCAGGAGTCAAATCTGAAATTTGCAATATGATACGTAGTTTTGGAAATACGAAATAAAAAATATGGTAGCTGTGTAGGGTTGCGATACGGCAATTTTTTTTTTTTTAATTCTGACTACAATCGAAAAAATGTTGGTAATAAAAATAGGTCTTAGTACAACAGAATCTCCAGTATTCACCATTCCCGTATTAAATATTGTTTATATATATTTCGTTTCCTTTCCGCATACGAAGTAGCGGGCATTTGCTAGTATATATATATTTTTGATATTTTTATCTTAATTTTTTTTCCATGTACATATGCTGAATTTTTGTATTCTATGTAATGCTAAATTTGGTCTGAAAGACTTACTGGCATTATAATGTATGAATAATAAATGCAATGAAATGAAATATTCGTCCTAGACCCCTTATTTGGTATGCCAAAATTCATATCTCGACGAGATAAAGCGATTTAGCGTGTCCGACCATTAAAAATTGTAAACAAGCTTAAGGCCGCAATTATGGACCGATTGTAACGAATTTTTTAAGGAGGTTGGGTTCGGGCCAGAATAGAAATGATTAGTTTTTGGTGATGATCGTGAAATGTTCAGGGGATGAAATAGACCAAAAACAAAATTTTAACCAATTTTGTAGCGGCTCTGTAAGTCAAAATAATAACCCGCAAAATTTTAAACAAAGTTTGAGTTTATGATGAAGAAGAAGCGTACAAACCAACGTTTGTGTGAACTAAATTTTCCTTTCCTGCTACAAAAATGTCTATGTCATGCTAGATAACTTTTTGGTTTTGGTCATAAGTATTATACATTACATCTCTGATATTTGATAATTAAATTTTCACAATCATTGAAAAGAAGTTCCGTGGAGAGCGATTGTCCAGGGATAGTGGTATAGGGTATCCCATGGTCGGCTCCGTCCGACTATAGACTTTTCTTACTTGTTTTTACATAATTTTATTGTAAATTTTTGTTATAATAAAAATTTCAAATAAATAAATAAACAAAAGTGTAAAAACAAATATATTTTCTGCACCTGAAAATGGAATTAAACTTAAACCATAAGTGCCCAAACCGCAAAGTCTAACCAGTTTTGAAATCTACAGGCCCTTGGCTTCAATTTGGTACTAGTGGCGATTCTTGCATGTGCTTGGAAAGTAACTAAAACTCTAAGGAAATCCATACATCTGTATTCAATATTTTCATTTTGCCAATATTATAACCGGGAAAAATAGTAAAAGTAAGTTGAGATTTGAAAAATTTGGAATGTTTTGAAACGATTTGCATCTTTAAATTCTGATTTTTTTTGATTTTTCGGTGCATCCACATAGCTATGTGGGAGGGCATTATAAGTTGGTTTTGGCCAAAAAGTTTGTAACGCATCGAAACAGTGGTCGTAGACCCATACTTTTATATACAGTTTAACCTTTTAGTATTTTTAGGATTTCATATAAATTAACATAAAAATAAATTTTTAAAATATGTGTTAAGTCTTAAAGTAATTATGTAATGTTGTTTGTTTTTGTGCATGAATTCTTTTTGTGAGTAGATTAGTGTGTATTCGATGGACCTGCATTACATCTGGCTTGGAAATTTCTGGAATATTATTGGAACGTCTTCGTCTAAATTCTCTTCAGTCTCGTTTTCGTTACTTTGGTTACCCTTTTCTACCATGTCGGCATCAGATACAATGGCACAGGATGCGATATCATCATCGCATTCCATCCACTTTGAGAGGTCATTAATTGAACATCCAGGCGGCACTACAATGTTCAATTCTCATTTTCGTTATCTTGGGATAGTAGGTTGTTCCAAACATTACGAAGAACTTGTGGTGTTACATTGTCCCAAGATATAGCAGCTGTCCACAAAGCTGTCTTTATATTCAATGACTTAGTAAAGTCATGTCCTCTACCTGCAGCCAAAAGTTGTTGGACGATTAATTTACGATAATTGCACTTGAAGCTTCGGATTGCCCCTTGCTCCATAGGCTGAATTAAACATGTACAATTTGGTGGAAGAAATTTCACTGTTACCTTTTCAGATGTAAGAACATGTTCATCAGGATGTGCTGGACAATTATCTAGAAGCAAAAGTACTTTGCACTTCTTATCAAACCAATGTATTGTAGATGTTCTCTTTCTTCTGGCACAAAGTTATTTTTGAACTACTCGAGAAAAAGGTCATGTGTTAACGAGGCTCTCTTATTAGATTTATAAATTACTGGAAGGTTGCAAACATTATTTAATGCTCTTGGATTTGCGCTTTTTTCCTATAACCATCAATTTGCATTTGTGTGTCCGGGCTGCATTTGCACAAATCAAGGCTGTTATTCTCTCCTTGGATGTCATGTACCCTTCGATGCATAATTCTTTACCCGTAACTAGTGAAGTCTGTGGCAAACACTTCCAAATAGGCTTGTTTCGTCAGCGTTATAAACTTGTTCCGCTGACAGATTTTCAGTCTCAATATATTCGCGCAAGTTTTCTACAAACAGAGTGGCTGATTCATAATCAGCACATTCTTTTTTGCCTATTGCTTTCAGCCTGCGAATTCCATGTCTTTTTTCAACTTTTCTAGTCCACCACTTGTGTACTTGATTTCCGAATTTATGTTTAGTTTTTCATGAAAATATTTTGTCTTTTAAGTAATCATTTCGCCTGAAATTCATAATCGAATTTTATGCCAGGCCATAAAATCTTTAAATCGGTGTCAACTCACCTGAAATCGGAGTTCCCTTGAATCTTTTATGCCGAAACCATTCGTATGTTGCGAAATCAACTTTTGGATTTTCAGATTTTCTTAGCGTATGTCTTTTTTTTTCAAGCCATCCAACACCATATTTTTCTGATAACACAGTTCTAATTTTTCCTGAATTGAAAAAACTTTGCGTGCTCTTTTTGTCTTTTTTGTTGACCGAGCCATTTTGGAGCAAACACCCTTACTCATCAACTTCCAATCACAGACTGAATGTAATTTGATATTCAAAAGAAAAAGAGGAATCCCAGCATTTCACATCAAACAAACACGTTTGTTTAAATTGGTACTCACCCCTTTTCCTTCTCAATGAGCGAAAAGTACCCTAAAATGTACACTCACTGAGAACAAAAAGTGAACTTGGCATAGCGCTAACTTAAACTCAAAATAAAAAGGGGATTCCCTGAATTATATATAACGGTTAATAGAGGTAGCATTATTGAGGCACGGATAATAGAGATAAAGCACGGTTAATAGAGGTTCAAAATCAAAAACCCAGCATGCCGGTTAACGGATGTAACCGGATAATAGAGGCCCGGATAAAAGAGGTTCAACTGTACCAAAATGAATGACTCGACGAGCTGAGTCGATCTGGATCGTCACCAAAGGGGAAGAAGCCCGAAGGGGAAGAAGCCTATTTTGGTTATGGTCGGATAATATTTAGGGGGTAAAAAAACCTTATTTGGAGGAAAAGTCAACGTTTTTTTCCAAAGCGAATATCTCAGCTTCTATAAGGGGTATAACAAAAGCAAAACTTGACAATGAAAGTATAACGTATTACCTTTCTAACGATGTAAAGTAGGTTGTCGTAGGTGGTCAAACAACGAATATATCGCAACAGTCGCTAATGAAACTTTCATTTTTGCAATTTTAATTATAATGACGAATATCATAGCTTTGGTTTGGGACCTTCCAACAGTAAAGCCTGAGTATGAAAATACCATCTTTACAATGATACAAAGTAGGTTGGGGTAGGTGGCCAAATAACGGAGATATCACAAAAGTCGGTAATGCATCCCATTTTTCAATTTTTTTGTAACCACGCTACAGGTCGTCACGAAATGTTGGTAGTTAATAAAGCTCCCAGAGAAGAAGTAGCATATTGAGATTGGTGACGGTCGGATAATATTCAATAGTCATAATGAGCAAAAAGCATATGCACGCAAAAAAAAACGGCCTCTCTAACATATGTCCCAAACATATTTTGCAGCAAACATATATATGTTTGCAACAGTCCCAAACATAATATATGTTTGGGTCTGCAAACAAATATATGTTTGGGTGGAAACAAATATATGTTTGGGTGCAAACATGTATATGTTTGGGTGCAAAGATATATATGTTTGGGTGCAAACAAAGATATGTTTGGGTGGAAACAATTTTATGTTTGGGTGCAAACATTTTATATGTTTGGGTGCACAAAAATACAAACCCAAAAGGCACAAAAAAAAAAACAAACACATGCACCAGTGGGCGCTTACTGAGAGCAAGGGAGCGTAAAAATCAATGTAAAACACTTTAAAATGTGTGCTCACTTGCTCTCAGTAAGAACTCACTGGCTATCTCTATAGTATACACACAAATGTTGAGGTTGTTTACTGAAAGGCAAAAGAACAACAAACACATAGGTACATACAAAATTCCAAAGAAATACATAACACACTTCAATAAAAGAAAAACTGATTGAAATAATTGTAAATAGTCACACGCTTCTCCTTAGTTGTGAAATAAAACAAATTCTCCTCATAGTTGAAATCATCAGCGGGGAATCGGCATCTAAAATCAAATGATTATGTAATGTAATAAATAAATATGGATATGCCATATTTCAAATATACATAAGTATGTATGTAATTACCAATATTAAATGCGAGTCCTTCCTTGTCCAATAAAATATTTCCATTCACCTTATTGATTCAATAATAAAATTTTCAATTGTAAAATGTATTGGGCATTTAATTTACTAAAAACACAATCTCTTTAAGAAAACACAAAACACTGATTTATTCACTCACTTTACCGTCTTGACTCTACAAAGGCAACTAAAACACTGAAGAAAGAAAAAACAAAACAATTCATACCATTTCTTCTTATCCTCTTCGCCTGCTGTTAACAACAAGAAACACACGAGTTTGACGCATACACGCCATCAAAGCACCAAAGCCCCCTTCTTCGCTTCTACGTCTTCTATTATACAATACACACAACTCTTTGTTATAAAACAGCATTCCGAAGCCGCGAGAGCACTGTTATTACTCTCATTGACAAACATCCTCTCTCCACCCATGAAAAAAATGTTCTAACATTAAAAAATATGTTTTACCCAAACATATCAAATTGAAATATGTTACAAAATGTTGCAAACATATATTTGTTTGCAACCGGTCCCAAACATAAATTTGTTTGGATCCAAACATATTTCTAACATAAATTTTTCTGCGTGTGTGGACAAAAATTCAACGGTTTATTTTTATGCGAATATCTCCGCTTTTAGTAGTCGTATGCCAAAAGGAAAGCCCGTCAATGGATGAGGAAAATATCACATTTATTATGATGCAAAATAGGTTGTCGCATATGCCACTTACTAATTGTTTTATTTGAATTGTAATGACGAGTAGCTCAGCTTTGGTTGGATGCGCTTCAACAATGCGTTGGATGTGTTTTAATATTCTGAGCTGTAAAATGTTCCCAATTGCGTTACCAAAATTGGTGAAATGCTTGTAATGTAGATATTTCTCATGTCAGATATTTCTGCTTCTGTAAAATATATTCCAAGGAGATAGTTTGATAATGAAACTAAACCATCTGAGCTTTACATTCATACAAAATGTGGCATTTATGGTAAAATATCAGAGTTACTGCAAAAGGCGCTAAGCTATAACAATTTTAATATTTTGAAGTTTTTACTTTAATGACAAATACCTCTGCTTCTATTTGGTGTATTAAAGACATGTAAAATGCTAATCAAGAAGACCAGCAAAGCTTTCAATCAGTACCAAGTAGATGTCGACAGTAGTCAAATATAAAAATAAATATTAATTATTTTGGTTCAGTTAACCTTAAAGCTGAAAACACATCCTACGTTTGAGTATAGTTTTATGTTGGCCGTTGAGAAAAAAAAAACAACAGGCGACGCCGACACCAAAGTCGTTTTTTTTTTGGATCCTAAGCATGTCATATTAACTGATGCGTTGACATGTAATTTTCACCAAAGCTTTGACATGTCATTTTAACCAATCCAATCCACGACCAATCCAATCTAATGCACGATGGGGCCAATAGCAATTTTTTGAAGCAAAAAGTCATTTTTTCATGTCAGTGGTTGAAATCAAATAATAACGGAATTATATTCTTAACACTTTCAAACCTCCAAAACCAAAAAATTACGATCTGGCAACGGCGCACGGCGACGTGCCAAACTGTCACAGATGTCATAATTTTCATTCCGTTTATTTCAGACAGTCGTAATTAAACAATTTAGGTATTTTGGCGCCAAAACCTGATCTGTTTATATTTTATATATGTATTTTTTTAAGAATGAAAAGTACGGGTAATGATATGTAAATTAAGATTATTATTAAAAATGTAAATGTAATATTAGATGTGGCCAATAATTTGTTGTGTCATTAAGTGATGTGTTTTGATGTAGTCGTGGTATCGTCCATGTGTTGTTTGGAGAAGAACTTTCGGTATTGGGGCGTATTCTCGTAAATATATATATATATATATATATATATATTTGGTGAGAGGTGACGATATCAGCTAACAGTTTTCGAAAAGAAATTTTGCGTATACTTGCGAATTAAAAAGAAAACAACTTCCAGATTTCGTAAAACTAAAAATTTTGGATATTTTTAATTTTTTGGTTGGAAAACCAGCGAAAACCTAAACATGTTATAGACTGGATTTCTTCCAAGTTTAATAGAGGTGCCAAAGACAACTACATGACGGGAGTTAAAAAACAAATTAAAAACATTTGTGCACGCCTTAACCGAATAAAAATAAGTATAGGAAAAGACCAAAGTCGGATGGGGCCGACTATGTGACACCCTATCTTATCAACTTAACATTAAATAGGATGAAAATATATAAAAGGACTATAGTTAGCTCTGAATTGTATATAACAAAAATTTACCGACTCTTCTCGTGGCTGATTTCGGCCAGAAGTACCGAATTTAATCCGGATCGGACTTATTTTACGAATTTACTGTACAATAAACATCAAATCGAATGAAAAATGTATATGGGAGATATATTCAAATCTGAACCGTTTAAGATATAACTTGGCAAACTTATTTATTGTCCGAATTCCGCAACATTTCCCAATTTGCATCAAAATTAGACATAAATTTTGTGCACTGAATACCTCAAGACTTTGTCTTGTTGTGCAGGTATACACAAATATATAAATAAATAAATAAATAAAATAAATAAAAATAAATAAATACATATGGGAGCTACAGTGGCGGCCATATAATTAAGAACGACAACGTATTAAAAAGTATTTGACTTGCTACATTCCAAATATTTGAATATTTATATGGAATAAAATTTGTAAATAAAGTACACGGTAAGCACTTTAAAATAAAGCCAAAACATGTTTTAATTCCCCCTCGTTTATACGAAAGAAAACACGATTTATTAAAATAGTTATAAATCGACCTGGCCACATAATTAAGAACGATATAAGTAAAGGTTACTTAAAGGTTATTTTCATACACAATATGTGAATATATCGTTACGTATTTTAGAAATCGGTTACTTTGATTCATTTTTGGTATCAAATGTCCTTCAATGGTACATATTATTGAGTCTAAGTTTAATAATTAGGGCATACATAACGTTTTCAAAAATTTGCCCATAATTTGACGAATTTATTTTATTTTTGGGATCTAAAGCCACAGATTTGGCTTCCTCTCATCCCCTTTGATGACGCTCTAAACGATACCCTGTGATTGTTGTTCCATAGTCGACGCTTATTTACCCTTAAATTGGGGGTTACCCCACTTCTTTGAGTCCTTTACGAGGGAATTGTCTGGAAAATCATTTGAATGAGCCATTTCCACCTTATAAATCGGTAGGATTGTTGTCTGCAGGTAGTAGACAGGAAATAAAAAAATAATTTCGTTTTGGACAAAAAATTGGCCTAACGGTACACCGAACAGAAATGAAAGTTTTAATATTTTGAAAGCCTTCATTGCACAATGTCTTTGTGGGTGTGGTAGGCATAATTACAGTCTGTCGCAAAAGTTAGTATACACTGTTGAAACCAAAATGTATTAGGGATAAATATCACTATAACTTATTGAAAACAACAAACAAGTAGTTTTATTTGATAGACAAGAAGGTCGTCTTCCGTAATAACAATTAAAAGTGCGCAATATTTGCATACATTAGCAAATGTAGGGTTCGAATCCCAAAGAGACCAAAATTTATGTCGCAAAAGTTAGTATACAATGGAGAATCCTCGTGGAACTGTGTAAAAAATTCTTGATATTTTTGAACAAAATTAAACTAAATCTGTACTTAAGATCATAAAGAGTATATTAATTGGTTTTAATGGCAGTTATTGTACTTATAGTGACAAGTCCAATGTACACTGGATCGTAAAATCCACAAAAAATGGTCATCTACAAATACAACAACTGTAGTGACCAAATTCCGGGTGTTATGTCCTGTTTATGAATTCTAAAGCCATGAAATGCTCAGAAAAGCTTTAAATTTTCAATATGGTGTGATCTTAATCGAGTTTCGGCTTGTCCTGTTAGAAAAAACGAGAATTTCTTGAAGGAAACCCATACTTTTGAGGCCGTTGTCCTTTTGAAACGTGTAATAATCCTTAATCCTTACACATAAGGACTTTCTTTTTCAGTTAATTTTCTCACAAGTTATGCACCTTTTCACATACACACCAAAAACAAATAGTAGGAGAACCTCAAGTTCGGGTGTAAGTTCTACAGTGATACTCCACCACCACAGAAGGATATGATAGCTCATTAAAAATTTTAATACAGAGCTTTCTCTGCTGTTATAACGCATGGATTGTGCAACAACGTTCTGAAAAGCTGTGTTCGCTTCACTTAGGACCAAAATACAACTAAATGGATCAGTTAGAAGTACTTCATTAGACATTAGTAGTACATTAGACACTAGGGACATGAGAAGCATGTTAGATACTGCTAAAAGGCCGGTAGGACAGTTTAACTGTAGGGCTTAAAACGGAACTTGAGGTTCTCCTACTATTTACTTTTGGTGGGAATATGAAAAGGGGCAACATTTGTGAGAAAATTAACTCAAAAGGAAAGTCCTTATGTGTAAGGATTAAGGATTATTACATGTTTGAAAAGGACAACGACCTCAAAAGTATGGGTTTACTTCAAGAAATTCCCGTTTTTTCAAACAGGACAAGCCGAAACTCGATCAAGATCACCCCATATTAAAACTTTAGAGCTTTTCTGAGCATTTCATGGCTTTAGAATCCATAAACAGGACATAACACCCGGAATTTTGTCGCTACAGTTGTTGTATTTGTAGATGACCAATTTTTGTAGATTTTACGACCCAGTGTACGTTGGACTTGTCACTATAAGTACTATAACTGTCATTAAAACCAATTAATATACTCTTTATGATCTTAAGTACAGATTTAGTTTCATTTTGTTCAAAAATATCAAGAATTTTTTACACAGTTCCACGAGGATTCCCCATTGTATACTAACTTTTGCGACATAAATTTTGGTATTTTTGGGATTCGAACCGTACATTTGCTAATGTATGCAAATATTGCGCACTTTTAATTGTTATTACGGAAGACAACCTTCTTGTCTATCAAATAAAACTAATTGTTTGTTGTTTTCAATAAGTTATAGTGATATTTATCCCTAATACATTTTGGTTTCAGCGGTGTATACTAACTTTTGCGACAGACTGTATGTAAGACTTTTTAATCAACGAAGCTCATGTTTATATCAAAACCAGTCAAAACAATCATGGTATAAGTAAAGAGGTAGATTTAAATGAAAAAAATCTATAGAACCCTTGTTTTTCTTGAATTCCTAAAACTTCAAACTAAAAGCATCAAGTGGGTTTGTTTACAATGCATTTTTTGAGCATTTTATAAAAAATGCAAAAAATGAATGAAGAGTTAAGTTTTCTCCACATAATCGAGTTGTGAATATGATAAACTGATTGTTTCAATGCAAATCTCACCAATTTCTTCCATACAAATGGTCTAAAAACAATTTTAAAAATTATTGAATTCGATTGTTTTTAAAATTGTTTGGCATATTATTCAAACACCACACACACATACACATTTTGTTTATATTGTTTTGAAGTTTTAGGCATACTCGAATGAAAAAAATTAAATTGACATGAAGCTTTGGCTAACCTTTCTTATTAAACCATGAAAACAATCAAAGACATAAATACAACAAGATAAGACATTTCTGTTGCTATCATTCTTCAGTGAATGGCTTTTGAATTTAACATATGGTCTGTTCCAGTACTGCACATTTCTACACATTTTTACTATTTTTTTCGATAACATAAAGGAAAAATCGGTTATCGGAGTAAAAATGTGTAGAAATGTGTAGTACGGGAACAGACCAATAATGTTATGTTACGATATGGTGATATAACATTTTTTTCTTTTATACATTTTTACGTATTTAACCGAATTTACCGATCCAATTGACATGGAATTATTCTTGAATAGATCCTTGAATATATAATTTCGTTTCTGATACCATTAGATGAAATGTTCCTCCTTGGTTGCGATTTTGAATTAACTGCAACCTGTTAAGGGTAATGTTTCTATACATAGTTTCGTAAACATTTTTTTGTTGCATGCATTTTGTCAGGTCTTTATTACTTTATTTATGTCTTTGAAACAATCATTTTTATGGATGAAAATAAAATTTTTATATAAACTAATGTCTGATGTGCAGACACAAAATTATTGTGGAATTCGAGCATTCAAAACATAATGTCAATAAATGTTATATTCGGTGTGGAATTCTTCAAATTTTTGTAAAGACGTTATATTATTGTTTCATTTACTGCCTACTACCTGCAGACAAAAATCCTACCGCTTTATAAGGTGGAAATGGCTCTTACGAAACTATTTCCCGGACAATTCCCTCGTAAAGGACTCAAAGAAGTAGGAGAAAAACCAATTTAAGGGTAAATAAGCGCCGATTATGGAACGACAATCACAGGGTATTGTTCAGCGTCATCGAGGGAATGAGAGGAAGCCAAAACTGTCGCTTTAGATCCGAAAAATAAAATAAATTCGGCAAATTATGGGCAAATTTTGGAAAACATTAGGTATGCCCTAATTATCAAACTTAGACTCAATAATATGTACCATTGAAGGACATTTGATACCTAAAATGAATCAAAGTAACCGATTTCTAAAATACATAACGATATAGTCACATATTGTGTATGAAAATTACCTTTAAGTAACCTTTACTTATATCGTTCTTAATTATGTGGCCAGGCCGATTTATAACTATTTTAATAAATCGTGGTTTCTTTCGTATAAACGAGGGGGAATTAAAACATGTTTTGGCTTTATTTGAAAGTGCTTACTATGTACTTTATTTACAAATATTGTTCCATATAAATATTCAAATATTTGGAATTTAGCAAGGCAAATATTATTCAATACGATGTCGTTCTTAATTATATGGCCGCCACTGTATATCCAAATCTGAACTGATTTCAGTATAAATTGGCAATCTTTTTTCTAGTGCAAATTCCGCCATACATTCCTAATTTCATCAAAATTGGACAGACATAGCGTGATTGGTGCACCAAATCAAGTTATTCATGGTAGAACAAACCAGGTAAAGTAAGTACTACAACAAATACAACTCAACAACAACCACATAGGAATTTGTTATTGTTTGTAATGTTAGTGTCAAAGATAAATGTCAACAAAATAGGGAAATGTCTATAAATTATTGGAATTTAAAAAACTAATATTTTTCACATTTGATTGAATATTTTGGAAAACATGAATAACAACTCGTTAGATTTTCAATTTGAATGTTTCCATATCATTCCACTAAATGCATAATTTCTCGCAGAAAGTAGAATTCTGGCATATATGTTTGAGGTCGCTGGAAATTCATTGAAAAAGGTGAAGCTGTTTCAATCTCTTGTTTTTGAAATAAAAAAACACATGTTTATTAGGGCTTTATTTTTTCAAACTTAACAGAATACCACACAATATTAACAAATGTTGTACCGCACATCGAACATAGAAATAAATATGTATATAAAATGTCGTATGGAATTTGACACTAACATTACAGCCCAGTTCAGTCAGCTGGGTATTGCTGTTACCTTTTATTGTTCTACCATGCAAGTTATTATAGAATTGTCCGTAAGTCCCAATTTACATTGGGCGAGTTTACTTGCGGCAATTGTCATTTTTTAGGAGAGAGAGGTGAGGCATATGGTAACCCTTTGCCTCTCAGCACCCTCTCTCACCTACAAACTGACAATTGCCGCAAGTAAACTCGCCTAATGTAAATTGGGACTATGAGGAAAAAAGCACCATAATACTAAACATAAAAAGAAAACTAAAGTAGACTAAAATTTCGGCTACTGAAAAAATTAGAATAAGGTGTGCTGTCCGTAGCTAGATACTAGCATGTAAAGCTTGCTTGCTTGATTTCAACTGCCAATTACATTGCTTAAACGTCAAATGAAATCCAATGATTTTTATATGAGATTTCATTTGATGTATACACAAAGGAATTGACAGTTGAAATCGAGTGGATTTCGTAAATGTAAACCAAGTAAAAGTCTTAAAGTAGAAACGCAATAGGTGCGTTCGTTTACTCAACAATTTGTACAAGTCCAGTAACTTCTTGTAATCGGCTAAGGTCTTTTGGATTGTACTGTAGAGAAAACGAACAACATCCAGTAACAATTTGTACAAATTT
The DNA here is from genome assembly GCF_047663935.1 of Musca autumnalis. Taxonomy (NCBI): domain Eukaryota; kingdom Metazoa; phylum Arthropoda; class Insecta; order Diptera; family Muscidae; genus Musca; species Musca autumnalis. Next base: position 106,782,625 of record NW_027411644.1, read on the forward strand.
TGAATAAACGAACACACATAATGACTTTTGTTGCTTGCTTGACGCTCAATTTCAAGTAAATGAATAAAAGCCAGGTACTACCTAATTCAAATGCGATTTGAGATTTCTTTATTCCTTTACACAAATTCAGGCTTGCATAAACGTGAATTTCTCATTGTGTTCTCACCTTTATTTCGTATTGTGAGGATTATGACCGAAAGCCTAAGGCCATGTTTATATTATAGCCTTTTGAATGGGTTAACCTTCTTTATGAGGATTTGTTTGACGTATATGTAATGGAATTGACATTTAAAACCCAGTGGGTTTGTAAAATCCGGTTATATATAAACGTGCTATAATATTGTGAGTGTAGGGTTACCCTGATCACGAAGTGTTTTTATGATATCGTACAGGGTGTGGATTATCCTGTGAGGACAATATTAGAGGTCCTTATACCCTCTAAGAGAGCTCTTTTAGGTGGGTGTACCGATACCCGATTGAGTGTTGTTGGGGAATAACTCTTAGTAAGCGAGAGGTTACCCGAGTCAGTGGTTCTACATCGGTGTTAGTGGACCATAATTTTCAATTCTAGCTTTAAGAATATGACCACTTTACTAATAATGATTTTAATGTATAAACTAAATTTAAATATTATGTGTTAGAATATTTATGAGATAGGGAAGTAGGAAGTATGTTGCAGTAAGTTAAGTTTATGTGGAAGAAAGGGCCCTTAAAAATGCCAGGAACCAAGGGTCAAGGTTGGGTGGGCAAAGTAGGGGAACAGATTCACCAAGTTCCCTTGTCATAGCTCTGTTCCAGAACTAAAAAGTTTTTAAAATTTTTACGACTTTTACACATTTTACCCGAAAACCCGTTCCCGTACACAAAAAAGTTGTAAAATGTTCACTTCTCTTTAAAAAAAATGGCGCTGAATGACGCTCTCTTTAAAAACTTTTTACTCGACAAATTTGAGCGTGTAAAAAATAGTACCATGTATGCCGGCGTCTGATTGGCTGGCACGCCGACTTTGACATTTGTTCCAGCTTTTTTGACGTTTTTTCCAATTTTGCGTTCCCGAACTTTTTGAAAAAACTTTTGTTTGACAACAAATTTTCTCATTTTTTCTCTTTTACGAGTTTTACTATTAAAAAGTACGGAAACAAAGCTCATATGTGTGTGTAGTGTGTTTGTTTCTTATCCCCTTTTAATTGAGCATCCCTGTGTGCTTGGTGGTAGGGTTGGAAGCGACCCTGAGAGGACTTGTTTGAGCAATGCTGGCTACCACCAGAGCAGGATCAGAGGCGCAATGTAACGCACTATAATCGACTCTTTCCAGTTCTGTGGAATATTTTCCTCTTCCCATATCTGCCTGAATTACTGGTGCAGTTTTTCAGCCATTATTTTGCTGCGGACTTTAAAATATTGTGCTACTCTTAATAGCTTCTTCTATTTCAACGACTGAAGGATTTTCTGTTTTTACCCCGTGGTTTTGGCTGATGTTCTGATGTTTTCGAAATGTCTTTTCCAAACTTTTATTTGGTCGTCTTTTGATGTTACGAGACACCCTGTTTCGTCTTCTACATGTGTGTTAGTTAACCCTGCGTTTACACATGACAGGACAGTTGAGTTCATGTATTGCTTGTCAAAAACCTAAAACTTGCCTGTGTGACGTAGGCGTCCCGACAACTGCGAAAACTGTTGTAAAATTATGAATGAAAATCATCGATTTCTTTTTGTTTTCCGTTCACATATTTTGTTATTTATTCATGTTCGCTTGTTTTCAACACATTTCACTTATTTTTACAAAAATTTCAAAAATTTGTTATCCATACTGTCTGTGAAAAAATTATCGACGGCTGGGAGACAAACGACAAATATATGGATGTGTTAGTAAATCAGGGCTGTATTTGAACACAAATTGTCTAGTGCAAACGCCTAGTAAATACCTGCGTGAAGTTAGCAACGATAACAAAAGTTATCGAAAACACAGGGTGACACAGAACGCCTAAAATATGCATATAATACGTTTTTTCCAACTGTTGGGACGAAAAATAGCTACGAATATAAAAATTAAAGTTATGTATTAATTAAAAAATAAGCTCCAATGTATAGACGTACACAACAAACTATACATAAAACGAAACAGGGAGTCCTCACAAGCATTTTGGCATACCCAGTGTGTTCCAAGTCTGTTTTTTGTAGAACAAAGTTTCCATTTTTCTGGTTTACAACTGGTGGTCAGTACAGAAAATTGGCTCTGGAAGCCACAATATAAAAACGTACACAAAAGCCTAAACGGAATATGAAAGTAGAAGTCTTCACGATCGTTTTGGTGTACTTCATGTGGTCCAAGTTAGAACAAAGTTTTGCCAAAAAACAAGGTTTTTGACAGCATAAACAATAGAATTTTAATACCTAAAAATCCTTGTTTTTCATAATAACAAAACTCATTTCTCTTGAGATATCGTTTATTATTTCACCAGCTAATTCTTTGAATCACACCTAGTGTTCAGATTGTATTGTAGATGGCGTTATTAAAAAAAATAAAATATAAATAAAAATGTGTTTAAATTTCCAAAAAAGGTACGTGGGCTCTTCTATAACAACAGGCCTTTAGAACTAGTATTTGGTATGTTCCAGTACTGCAAGAATCTACTAATTTTTACTATTTTTTCCGATAACGTAAAGGAAAAATTGTTATCGTAGTAAAAAGTAGTAGCTTCTTGCAGGTTCTGGAACAAAGCAATTGTGTAATTGAAAAATATGGTGGTAATGCCCTGTTCATACTAAAGCTAATTCGCTCTCTATTCGTTGTTCGACCCCAAATTACGATGTAATTACTTCATTTCCCATACAAAATTTTGAGAACGAACTACGATTTGTGTACATTGTTCAAATTAAATTACTCTCAGAACGACGATAAAATATGTCCCATCTCTAACAAATGAGAGAATTTATCGAAATAAATTAATTATGACAGGAAAAATACAAAATTTAAAAATTTATTAGAAACCCAAGCATTTTTAGAAAAACTGCAAAATATGAATGAGAAGTAAACGGTTTAACGACTAGTATACATTCAAATCATAGCAAATGTTGTCTTCCCTTTCATTGCAGTTGCATTTCTTGTCCATCGTTTCAAATTCGCGTACAAATTTAGAAACAAAAATCAAATGCCTGCCGGAAAGTCTGTATACCAAAAAGTTATTTTGGCAGGTTTCTCTCTCGTTAATTTTTAAAATAGAAAAATTTGGAAATATGCTGGAAATGAAAAAATGGGAAACATGAATGAAAATAATATAATTTATTATTAAATAGATATCTGAAAGAATGACAAATATTTTTTCAGTTCATATCAATTAACTTTACTCGTCTTTTAGCTGAAACTTTCTTTAAAACCAGTAAACAAAAACTATGAAAATATGAACCATGTTGCTATGAATTGTGTACCATGTCGTATGAACGGGTTAATTCGTGTACGTAATTATGAGAACGAACGACGTGATTCAAGTGCTGGTACATGGCATTACATACATTTTTTGATGTTTCTGACGTTTATTACGTTTTCGACGTTTACAACTTTCTGACCGTCGAAACCTAATGTCTTGTTCATACTAAGACTAATTCGCTCTCTATTCGTTGTTCCAACCCAAATTACGATATAATTACTTCATTTCCCATACAAAATTTTGAGAACGAACAACGATTTTTGTACATTGTTCAATTTAAATTACTCTCAGAATGACGATAAAATATGTCCCATCTCTAACAAATGAGAGGATTTATCGAAATAAATTAATTATGACAGGAAAAATACAAAATTTAAAATTTTATCAAAAACCCAAACCCAATGAAAAGTAAGCGGTTTAGCGACTAATGTACATTCAAATCATAACAAATTTTGTCTTCTCTTTCATTGCAGTTGCATTTCTTGTCCATCGATTCAAATTCGCATACAAATTTAGAAACAAAAATCAAATGCCTGCCAGAAAGTCTCTATACCAAAAAGTTATTTTGGCAGGCCTCTCTCTGGTTACTTTTGAAAATAGAAAAAATTATAAATTGTACTGAAAATACCAAAATTGTGAGAAAAAAAGAAAATATGAATGAAAATAATATAATTTAATATTAAAAAGATATCTGAAAAAAAAGACAAATATTTTTTTCAGTTCATATCAATTAATTTTACTCGTCTTTTGGCTGAAACTTTCTTTATAATCAGTAATTAAAAAATATTAAAATATGAATCATGTTGCCGTAATTTGTGTACCATGTCGTATGAACGGATTAATTCGTGTACGTGATTATGAAAGCGAACAACGTGATTCAAATTAGGGATAGGTAATGGAAAGCAATAATCGATTTTTCGACTATTCGATTATAGTCTAAATCTAAAAATGCGATTTTTCGGTTTTGCGATTATTTCAGTTGTCTTAAAACTCGACTTTCGACTTTTTCATAACCGCAGAAAATCGATTATAATCGACTATTCGTCGATTTTCGAGTTTTCTTTTGAAACTGTAAAACCGCCAAAAGTGTAAAACCGCCAAGTCTACAATCTATGGTCAAACTCGAAAATCGATCACAAGATAATCGATTATGCGATTTTCCTTCCAGACAAAAGTCGACTACGATTTTTAGATTTTTGACTGCAAAAAATCGATTAATCGATTAACCGAAAGTAGATTTACTTATCCCTAATTCAAATGCTGGTATGAACATGACATAAAAAATCATCATACATACCATCTCTGGTCCCCACAGTTGGAAAAAACCTATTAAATGCAAATTTTGGGCGTTCTGTGTCACCCTGTATTTTTCGATAACTTTTGTTATCGTTGCGAAGTTTCGTTGCTAACTTCACGCAGGTCGCATATAGATCTTTTTTTTATTTTTGCAAGTATAGTTAGGGAATATCCCCAAAACTAAGCAGAAATCTTGCCTCTCTACCTCCTCGAACCGCACATATGTAATTTGAGTGCGGTTATAAAAGACTGTTGTTCGTTGGAGCGTTTCAGTTCTACAAACTATTCACACCGCAACGGTCAGCATACATTTCATAACGTAAAACATGCCTGAAGAAAAGAAAAAGTTACAAGATGAGTTACGGGAAATACTCGGTACTGATGAATATCCTCTTGTTAGGAAAACTAAACTTTGTGATTTAACTGAGGAGCAATTAGTTACAATGTTAACAGAACGACAAATAATCGTGGAATATCCAATTGACCGTCTTTTATCCGAAGCATTGCTTATGACTGTTGTGGAAAGTGACACAGTGGTTTTGGTAGAAGTGGTAAAAATTGATTCCTTAACGGTTTTACAACTAGAAGATGCAATAAAAAAAGTTACAAAACCAAGAAAAACGATACGTGAAATACAACAAGAACTGGCGAAAAATTGTGGATTTGGCGATGACATCATTTGGGATCAGTAAGTCTATTAATCAATTATTTAAAACAGGTATCGGCACCAATGCAAATGAAGTATGTGCGGTCCATGGCACAATCATACAGGTACCCGCATCAGCCCAGCTGATGTACTGTGAGCTGTCAAAAAAGTTGTTGTAATTGAAAACACAAAATTAAAAAACAACAATTTAAAAGAAAAATTGTGAATTTTTGATGGATTTTTGTAATAATGTGTTTATTAATAACTGCCTAACAAAATTTGGTTGAAAAAATTGTGTGAATCGCTTTATTTTTGGAAATCATTTTTGACATTTCACAGTACTAAACTGGTTTTTGTTGTAGTTGTTGGCTGATGCATCTACCTGGTAATGTGCCATGGTGCGGCCAAACGCATACGACAGCGAGAGCGTAAATTTCGCTCTCTTCACAAACATCGTGTGGGTTAATCACTAACATTAACCGTTAATGCATTGCTAACATTAAAAATCACAGAAAAAAGCTACGGCACAACCTTTTTCATTAGCTTTGTTCCAGAACTAAAAAGTTTTTACAACTTTTACGATTTTTACACATTTTACCGGAACGGGTTCCCGTACACAAAAAAACTTGTAAAATGTTTACTTCTCTTTGAACAAAAATGGCGTTGAATGGCCCTCTCTTAAAAAACTTTTTTCTCGGCAAATTCAAAGACATAAATACAACTAAGACTAGACAAAATGCATGCAACAAAAAAATGTTTACGAAACTTTGTATAGAAACATTACCCTTAACAGGTTGCAGTTAATTCAAAATCGCAACCAAGGAGGAACATTTCATGTAATGGTATCAGAAACGAAATTTATGAATTCAAGGATCTATTCAAGAATAATTCTATGTCAATTGGATCGGTAAATTCGGTTAAATACGTAAAAATGTATAAAAGAAAAAATGTTATATCACCATATCGTGATATAACATTTAGAGTTGTACAATCTAGTTCATTTCAAAGATCTAGTTCAATAGCTCAGCTCTTTAAACTGAACTAGGTCAATAATCTAGTTCATAGTTCACTGTCCAGTTCAATCATTCGGATCAAACTCGTTCACCGGCTCTTAATCGGTCGTTTGATGAAAACGCATACGTACACCAAATACAAACAAACAAGACTATTATAATTTAACTACTAAATAACAAAAATATTACATTTGCATAGTTTTATTGCATTCTTTAAGAAAGATTAATTAATTTTAGAAAAAACATCCTTCATTTAAGTGGCTGGCAAAAAATCTTATGTTGTGTGTGTGTGTAGAAATTGTCATTGCAAAAAAGATTTGTGTGCGTGTTTCTTTTTATTTTTTCCCCTTTTTTCTATCCAAAAAGGCAGATTGAATCTGGATTCGACATATTGTAATATGTTATGTCTCGTATGTTTTTGTAGAAATCTTCATTTTCGGACAGCTATTCCATGTACCTTGATCCAAAACATAAACAAACTGATCACATTACAAAGGCATCCCTTAACATAGACGACGCCGTCACTTTATATATTTGTGAACGACATGTTGAACTAGATTGTGAATCGTTCGTTGATCGTACGGTCACCGACTGATTATAGTTCAGTGAACTATTGAACTATAATGAACTATATCGACTGATCTAGTTCATACGCTCTTTTCAATGAATCGTTCAATTGAACTAGTTCGTTCATCAACTATACAACTCTAATAACATTATGTTAAATTCAAAAGCCATTCACTGAAGAATGATAGCAAAAAAATGTCTTATCTTGTTGTATTTATGTCTTTGAGCGTGTAAAAAATAGTAACATGGTTGCCGGCGTCTGGTTAGTCGCTGATACGCCGACTTTGATATTTGTTCCAGTTTTTTTGACGTATTTTCCATTTTTCCGTTCCCGAACTATTTCAAAAAACTTTTGTGTGAGAAAACATTTTTTACATTTAATTTGCGTTTTATTTTGTACTAGTGGACCCGGCGAACTTCGTATCGCAGTCATTAAAGGTACATTGAAGTTGATTATTTGCCTTGCAATTCATTTATTGTCATGTCTATTGCGAGACGAATTTGAAATGAAATTACTTAAATTCGAAAACATTTTATATTTGTTGTTATAATACAGCATAAAATTCTTAGTCGATATAGCCTGTTGAAATTATGAAACAGCTCGCAAAGCTTTTATTTTGGTACAGAAGTTTATATTACTCCTACGATGTTGATATAACCCATTTTCAAGGCTATATAGATCCATGTTTTGATATAGCCCTCATAGAACGCCACCTCCCGATTTTAGATGTTTGTTTTTAGTCACATTTTCTCACCGAACTGGCTCAAAAATTTCGTATTAAGTCTTCTTTGAAGCAACATAATGTTTCCCAATAAAATGTTGAGTATAGATCCACGTTTTGATATATCCCCCATAGAAGATACCTCCCGATTTTCAGTATTTTGAAGATTTTAGCCACATTATCCTACCGAATTGACTGAAGTTTGGTATCTAGTATTCTATATGGGTAATAATTCAAACCGAGAATTGTAGGTATGGGTAGTGTACTCTTTAATATAGGTTCCATAGAAGAGGTACTCTCGATTTTGAAGCTTTTGGCAAACATTATTCATTTTAATACCCTCCACCATAAGATGTTTGCCATTGCGTTCATGCATTCATTACAACACTACTTTTTGTCTGAGAACATTAGGGCTATAACCAAAAAATACCACGCCAGTACCGTGTGCGGAATATTGTCCTGATAACGAAAACGCGTATTTTAGTTCGATTCGGTGAAAAAGTTTCCACACCGACTGCGATTACTAAAGCCCTTATGATATTTTTTTCTGTTTAAAAATTTAAAATTGCTTTGCTTGAATAAAAATTTATAGAAAACAAATACGATTCTCACATGCAAAGTCACTAAAATCAGTCTGTAACTTTCGCGTCTTCGTTGCAAATGACCACATATTCTCTTGTCCGATAGGTACAATAAATATAAACATAAAATTCGCGGTTTTATAAATAAAAAATCAATATTGCCCTAAAATATCGCGATTCGATAACAAAGTGGTCCAGAATGGTTGGAAATTGATTTTAAATTACATTATAATTCTTAATAAATTATTACGAAAAGCGTATATGTCATTAAATAAAATTAAATAATGCATTACTGAACTTCAATGCATTTGGTGCAGAAACTTTTTTCGCGATAGAGAAAAAATGACACCGTATTTCATAGTAGTTTTTTATGCTCTACATGCGGTGGTATTTTTAATATTTGCAAAAATTGCTAAGAAGTTATAACCATAATATACATATGTATATTATTGATCAGCATACATTTCTAATTCGATTTAACTATGTCCGTCTGACGGTCTGATGACATGAACGTAGAACTCACAACGAATTCAATTTTATTTAGTCATTTGTAGTAATCCTAAGATAATTTTCTAATTGAATTAGCTCTAATCTCACATCTAAAGTTTTCAGTGGTCAGAAAACTCCACGAAAATTTTTTGGCATACATCCCCATTTCTGTATACCCCAAACATAACAGTACATCCTGATCTAATTTGCCATTTAAGGAGGCTAGTGTTTAAAAAACTTATCGGCAAAAATTTTAGACATTGGTCTATATTTTCTTCTGACAGAAAGTGCAGTAATTTGGTGTTGTGGTTTGTCAGATTGGAAGGTACAACCATGCCGGTCCATGTGAAATTTTTTAAAAGATTTTTCTCCTGTAGTGACGGTAACTTGGTATTTCGGATTCTCAGTCAATAGCACATACACCATTTTCGCCAAAAAACTGTAAAAAAGTGACACGATATACTCCGAACGCAAAAGCTCGAGAGAAATGTGTGGAAAAATTTACATGCTTCAAAAAATATTTTTGCAAATTTTTCGCAGATTTTCGCGATTTTTTTAGGTTTTATCCTTTTCTGTCATGAGGCCATTCCGAATTGGTGCGAATTGTCAAAATCTGTTCAGCCATTCTTGAGTTATAAGCGTAGTAACTAACATCATTCTTTTTTATATATATAGATTAAAAAGCCTATGGGCCAATAAACTAATACAATATTCTTCAGATTATAATAATTATATTATTAAAAAAAAAAACTAAAATAACCCTAAGATTTACAAAAGGTTTAACTTACAATTATAAAAACAACATTATAGAAATGTACATTAAATCTTAACTTCTGACAGAGGGACTACTCTCATTTCTCTCTTTTACGAGTATTACTATTAAAAAGTACGGGAACGAAGCTATTGACTTCTGAGTGTTGGTTGTTGTGTTGTTACTCTCATCAAGGGCACGTGTGTCCCTTTTTGCCGGATGCTGATTTAAAACGTAATTACATACCCTGTTCGTAGCATATGTGGTCTGTTCCTTTACTTTTGAAAATGGTAAAACCGGCAAAAGTAGTAAAAGTTGTAAACTGTTCCCATATGAATTGTATGGTGTCAGAAGTAAAGGAACGCTTTTTAAGTAAAAAGTAGTAAAAATTTAAGATTCTTGCACGTAAAGGAAGAGAGCTATGATGCATTTGCTCATTTGCCTCATACTTTGGCTCAAAAGGTAAATTACATACTAGAACAGGCATGCACAAAACAATATACATACGAGTATGTGACTGTAGTGCAGGAGGAGGCATTGTGACTCACAAGAGAACCCATGGGCTCTAAGTGAGCGTAAATTTGTTATCGCTCACAGCCTGTGTAGATGCTAACACGTTGTGAACAACAACAAATTTACGCTCATTGAGAGCACAAGAGAGACCCAAAAATGTTCTCTGCCTCACTCTGCTGTAGTGCATAAATGAACAAGATGAGCACTCGCCTTTACGTTTTCGTACGATTCACCATACAAATGCTCTCTTCATGATTGCCTCATACAAAACCTCTCTCCGCGTTCATGATTGCTGTAGTGGTAAGAGTACCAAATTTTCTCTCCGACTAAGCACAAAATTTAAAAATTTTATTTTTAATATATTTTCTTTATTTGTTTGATATGGCCAGATTAAAGAAGTCATTTTAAGTAACAAACAATAAGTTACAAGTGTTAATTCTAATATACAAATACTATTTAAGTAAAACACAAAGAAAACAGTTCGTACGTCCGTACTTGTGTGCATTCGTTGATGTCTCACCAACGACTGAGCGCAAGATAATAAAAAAACAATCGAAATGAATTTGACGCTAGACTCTAGCGTAGATTCTACAGTGGTGGTGCTCAACATATTTTGTGAATTGGTCTCTTTGAGCGAGTCTTTCCTTTGCTAAAGTACGACAGATGTGAATAAAGAGAATATACGATGTTCTTGCAGTCAAGTTAACGTATATGGGTGATCTTGGCCATTGGTGCGTAAAAACAAACCACACGTATTCTCTCTTTATTTCTGATTTGCCATTGCTTAACAATAGGGAGAGTGTCTTACCACTACTAATACACCAACTATTCTGAGCACCCCTGCTCTACAGTACAATGTAAAATATCTTAGTCGATTACAAGAAGTTACTTGACTTGTACAAATTATTAAGTAAACGAACACACCTTATATAAGATGTAGATATTGATGTCATGATATGTTCATTTTTAGGTCTGTACGATAACCCAAATGTTTGTACAAATTTGTACAAACTTTTACAAAATGCTGTTCGATAACAAACTTGTTCAGTAAAAGAGAACTGAGAAGTACTTGCAAGAACTTGCAAATACTTTTTACTTGCTAAGTTACCGAACAGGCCTATTCTTTTACTTTACAGATTGAGCAAAAACGACAGCGAAATTATGAAATCCAAAATCAAACAACTTATTCCAGACCAGGAAACCGGCCAGAAGGCCATTGAAAAATTGCGTGAGAATATTTTCGAAAGTCTATGGGCACAAAGTAAATATCTATGGTGATTATTTGTTTATTCGTTATCAGACTAAAAATATCCATTTTCTATAGGAAAATCTACAAATTGTAATTCAGACACATCCATTTTCTATGTTATGGTAACAGAAGAAGCAGATTTCAATGCTTCACCTGATTCTACAAAGTATTCCTCTCATCCGGTTTTTCGTTGCAGAAAATGTGTTGGTATGTATCAAGTCCCTTGTCCCTTCTGGGATGTTTGTGGAAAAATTATTATTATATATCTACCCACTTATTTTATATGTATCTACCTACATATGTACATCCATAAAAATCACTGTAGACACAGTTTGTATTAAAGTTCTCATATTTAAGACCTCACTGCGTGTAGCAAATAATTAACCACAAATGAATTGTAAATTACAATATTTTTACAATAAATTAAATTTACATTTGTTCTTTCTAGCCGGCAATGATAGTCGTTCTTGCTGCATGGTGTATGTAGATGAGACAGGACGTGTGTATCAAGATTGGAAATCTTTTGTTGAAGACAATGTTTTGCCTGGCGGCACTATGGTATCACCTCGACTTGGAGTATACAATTTCGATAGAAATGGCAATGTGATTTTGGATGTTTATTGCACCCCAAGTGGCACAACAGAAGCTAAAATTATGAATGTCGCACAAACAAGCTCAGCATTATTGGGTGTTGGGGCAGCATGTGTTCAAATAGCTACAGCACTTACTTTACCCGTTGCCACTCCGGTTATGGCAGTAGCTGGGCTTGTCGGTTTATGTGTTGGAGCCTTTCCAACCATAACATCAGCTTTACATTTAAATGATCGCCATAAACACGAACAATCCATTAGCAAAGCGGATAGTCAGGGTAGAGGCAGTTATTTGGGTATTGCGGGTGGAGTTCTTGGTAAGGCGGCAGCAGGTGCAACACGAGCGGTCAATTCTATGGCTGTTGCGGGAAAAGCAACTGCGGTAAGTTTAATGGAAATTTGTATACGAGATTTCATAAAATTTTATTTAATTACATTCATTTCCCTCCCAGGGCATTGAAATGATTGTTAATTTTATTAATATATCAACAATACTTGTTTTTGGTACTGTCATTGCTAATGGCGTTTTGGATATAATACCCCGTTTATATATAACCGGATTTAACAAACCGACTGGGTTTTAAATGTCAATTCCATTGCTTATATTTCAAACAAATCCTCATAAAGAAGGTTAACCCTGCAAAAAGCTCTAATATAAACAGCATGTAATATTTGTAAGACGATTTTTTATTGAGCTCGAATATCTCAAAAAAAATAATAAATATTTACGTTTGTTTCTTTCTAAATAGAAATACAGAGACGATGATACAATTTCTACAATGGTTGTATTACAACTGTCTGCTTCGTTAGTGCTATTTACACATTCAGTCTACAATTTCCAATTAGCATCACAAATTGCTAATGAGGCTCGCACAAATTCAATCAGAAGTTATCGTGAAACTTTCACAAAGCACGTAGAAACGAGAAATATCAAGTCCAAGGCATGTATCAACGCAACGTGGTCGAAACTTATATCGAACCTAAATATATCATTGGTGGCGAAGTGGAAAATATTCCAAAGTGTATGCAGGACAACACAAGCATACGCAGCACAAGTTTGGGGATTCGGATGGTTTGAAGAGGTAAATAAATTACAACGGTACTTCCTTAAAAGAATACTAAAACTGCCAGACAATATTCCAAATTATATACTTTCTCTGGAGACTGATATACAAGACAGCCACTTCTACACCTTGAAGTTACACTTAGATTATATTTCGAAGGCAGTCTATAAATATGAAAACAATAGGTTACCCCACATTCTAACTATAAAAATATGGGAGAGAGGAATATTCTGGGCGAAAACTTTAACAAGATTGTCAGAAAACCTTAATATGCAAATATCAAATATAAATATAACCTCAAATAATTGGGGAAATAAAATAAACACCATGTTGAATCAGCTCAAAATTCAAAGTTATATGCAAAAAAGAGAAAAAGCAAACACAAGTGCAACAAGATTCTACCGCTTACTAAATCCAGAAGTAGGAATAAACTACATGGCAAATATATGGAATATAGAAAAGATTTCTATCATCATGAGAACCCGAGCTGACGTACTACCCTTGAATGGAAATAAATATGGAAATGAGGAAAATAAGAAGTGTACGCTTTGCAATACAAACGAAGATGAAAATATGCAACATTTTATCGCCAAATGCCCAATATTGAGAGAACTTAGGGTTAGATATTTAGGAGATATTTGTCTACAGGAAGAGGACCTAATAAATATTCTAAATGGATATGTAGAAAATGCATGGGATAATTTATACAACTATGTTAGAAACGCATTAAAATATAGAAGTCGAATAATACATGAGCAATTTTAAGGCAAATGAAAAATAATGTGTTATAAAATAACAGCAGTCAAAACAATTGAATTAAAAATATCTTTAACAGAAACTAAAATTATCTGGTGACAGACAACTTTCATAAGTTATAGTCAAGACATTACATTTTGTTATCTTTAACTTCACTATCCACAAAATGACTTGTTAAAATATGTATTGAATTGTAATTATGAGAGAAACAAAATAAAATCTAATCTAAATCTAAAATCGTGAAACTTTAAGTAATCGCCAGAGATGAGTTTAGAACCCTGTTACTTATCCGAAAAAAAGGAGTTTATATTAAATTTATTGCTTACTCCCTAGACGTATGTTCGATAAAATGTCCGAGGAAACCATTCGTATTCGTGGTGATACTCAAGGAACAATGGATATAATACGAAATATTAATAAAATACCAGATCGTCAATACTTGAATGATTTATTTATTTTATTTGATTTATTTATTTTATTTTATTTATTTATTTACTTATTTCATTTTATGCAATATAAGCCTATAGGCCGATTAAAGTTCAATTGCATTCTGAACTACTATATGGTAATTACAATTCATATATGTATCTTAAAGTTTAAAACTAAAATATATAATATACATATATACAGCCTGTTTAAAAAGTAATAAACTACTCCCATGCATAAATATGACAATGTGTATGCGACAGATGAAAACTACTCCACCAACATTTTTTTAGATAATACTCTCCGCACGCAAAAAAAAATCGGCCTCTCTAACATATGTCCCAAACATATTTTGCAGCAAACATATATATGTTTGCAACAGTCCCAAACATAATATATGTTTGGGTCTGCAAACAAATATATGTTTGGGTGGAAACAAATATATGTTTGGGTGCAAACATATATATGTTTGGGTGCAAACATATATATGTTTGGGTGCAAAGATATTTATGTTTGGGTGCAAACAATTTTATGTTTGGGTGCAAACAATTTTATGTTTGGGTGGAAACAATTTTATGTTTGGGTGCAAACATTTTATATGTTTGGGTGCAAAAAAATACAAACCCAAAAGGCACAAAAAAAAAACAAACACATGCACCAGTGAGCGCTTACTAAGAGCAAGGGAGCGTAAAATTCAATGTAAAACACTTTAAAATGTGTGCTCACTTGCTCTCAGTAAGAACTCACTGGCTATCTCCATAGTATACACACAAATGTTGAGGTTGTTTATTGGAAGGCAAAAGAACAACAAACACATAGGTACATACAAAATTCCAAAGAAATACATAACACAATTTAATAAAAGAAAAACTGATTGAAATAATTTGTAAATAGTCACACTTTTAAAAAGAAAAAATATATAGAAACGTAGTTGAACGATTCTCCTTTGTTGTGAAATAAAACAAATTGTCCTCATAGTTGAAATCATCAGCGGGGAATCGGCATCTAGAATCAAATGATTATGTAATGTAATAAATAAATATGGATATGCCATATTTCAAATATACATAAGTATGTAGGTAATTACCAATATTAAATGCGATTTCTTCCTTGTCCAATAAAATAATTCCATTCAACTTTCCGATTCAATTATAAAATGTATTGGGCATTTAATTTACTAAAAAGCACAATTTCTTTAAGAAAACACACTTTACCGTCTTGACTCTACAAAGGCATCTAAAACACTGAAGAAAGAAATAAAATATAATTCATATCATTTCTTCTTTTCTTCTTCTCCTCCTAAGTTGGTTAACAACAACAAAACAAGAAACACACGAGTTTGTCGCATACACGCCACCAAAGCCCCCTTCTTCGCTTCTACGTCTTCTATTATACAATACACACAACTCTTCATTATAAAACAGCAATCCACAGCCGCGAGAGCACCGTTATTACTCTCGTTGACAAACATCCTCTCTCCACCCATGAAAAAATGTTCTAACATAAAAAATATGTTGGTACCCAAACATATCAAATTGAGATATGTTACAAAATGTTGCAAACATATATTTGTTTGGACCCAAACATATTATGTTTGGATCCAAACATTAATTTGTTTGCAACCGGTCCCAAACATATATTTGTTTGGATCCAAACATATTTCTAACATAAATTTTTCTACGTGTGGATATGTATAAGACAGGTTGAGAACTACTCCAAAAAAATTATAAATTTTACATTTGTTTTTTTATATTTACACTCCGTTTCATTTCAATAGCACATTTAACAAGTAAAAAAGTATCAGTCGGCTTTGCCGACAGAGATATACCCTCAGCCTGTGCAAATTGAAACATTTTTTTTTCACAAAAAACGTATGTATTTAGGGGGTTTCAACATTTTGCTCTCGTATGAACCGAAAAAAATGTTGATTAGGATTAAAGTTCAAAAATTTTGCTGAAAAGGTACTTAAAGGAATGGACCGACATAGACCATGGGGGTGTCATACGGGGTTTTTACACCCTTCGGGCTGTTTTCTCAAGAAGTATGGACTTGCCTCTGAAACAATTCTACCATCGTAATTGAGGCAACGAATGTAATTTGCTTCAACAAAAATCAAAGTGATTCAATAGCAGGAGGTACGGGATGGAGTGGACAAATATAGTCCATATTCAAACATGATTTATATCTGGTAGATATTATGAAAATGTGTAAAGTATGGACCAAATCAGTCACTCCCATCAAGAGTTATCGTGCCCACAATTTTTCCGAATATTTTTGAACTTTTGTGGGGTAGGTACCGGAAGGAGTGGGCCGATATGGCTTATCTACGAACTTAAACTAAGTTTGGAAACAATATTACGAAGGCCAAATTTTGGCCGGAACCGGCATTTCCGTTCGAGAATTATCTTGCGCTTCCACCCATAAACATGGTGTCATAGGGTTTGTTTTTCATCTTTCAGGCTATTTTTTCAGGAAGTATGGACTTGCCCCTGAGGAAACTTGTACCTTCGTATAGGGGACAGTGAATACAAGATGTTACAACAAAAACCAAGGCGATTCGAGAGCAGGTCCTAAACTGAACTTTTCCGAAATTTTGTGTGGGAGGTACTCGAAGGAGTTTACCGATTGAGTCCATATTGGAACCTCATCTAAGTCTGGTAGAAATTTCATAATGTGCAAAGTATGAACCAAATCGGTTACTCCCTTCAAGAGTTATCGTACGTACAAATTTTCCGAACATTTTCGAACTTCTGTGGGGGAGGTACCGGAAGGAGTGGACCGATATAATCCATCTTTGAACTTGAACTAAATTTGGAAAAAATATTACGAAAGCCAAATTTTGGACCGAATCGGCAGATCCGTTCTAGAGTTATCTTGCGCTCCAACCACTACACACGGTGTGTTGGGGTTTTTTGTAACTTTCAGGCTATTTTCTCAGGAAGTATGGACTTGCCCCTAATGAAACTTACAGCGTCGTATAGAGGACAGCGAATACAACTTGCGTAAACAAAAATCAAAGCGATTCGAGACCAGGTCCTAAACTAAACTTTTCCGAAATTTTGTGTGGGAGGTACCGGAAGGAGTGGACCGATTGAGTCCATATTGGAACCTAATCTAAGCTTGGTAGAAATTACACGATTTGCAAAGTATGGACCAAATCGGTTATTCCCTACAAGAGTTATCGTGCGCACAAGTTTTGCGACAATTTTTGAAAATTTGTGAGGGAGGTACCTGAAGGAGTGGTCCTATATGGCCCATCTTCGAACTTAAATCGAATATGAACAAAATATTTCGATACCCAAAATTTGAACCGAATCGATTGATCCGTTCGAGAGTTATCGTGCGCACCAGCCAGACAGACCGACAGACAGACAGACAGACAGACGGACGGACATTGCTAGATCTACTCAAAATTGTCTGAAACGGATATCGTACAAACATACTTGGGGTCTAAAACCATTATTTCGATGAGGCACATTTTTGGTCGTATCAAAGTGTAAATACCCTCTTTAGCCTAAAGGCTGAGGGTATAAAAATTTTATTTGTTACTTCATTATACCCTCAGCCTTTAGGCTAAAGAGGGTATTTACACTTTGATACGACCAAAAATGTGCCTCATCGAAATAATGGTTTTAGACCCCAAGTATGTTTGTACGATATCCGTTTCAGACAATTTTGAGTAGATCTAGCAATGTCCGTCCGTCTGTCTGTCTGTCTGGCAGGCTGGTGCGCACGATAACTCTCGAACGGATCAATCGATTCGGTTCAAATTTTGGGTATCAAAATATTTTGGCCAGATTCGATTTAAGTTCGAAGATGGGCCATATAGGTCCACTCCTTCAGATACCTCCCCCACAAATGTTCAAAAATTGTCGCAAAACTTGTGCGCACGATAACTCTTGTAGGGAATAACCGATTTGGTCCATACTTTGCACATCGTGTAATTTCTACCAAACTTAGATGAGGTTCCAATATGGACTCAATCGGTCCACTCCTTCGGGTACCTCCCACTCAAAATTTCGGAAAAGTTCAGTTTAGGACCTGGTCTCGAATCGCTTTGATTTTTATTTACGCAAGTTGTAATCGCTGTCCTCTATACGACGCTGTAAGTTTCATTAGGGGCAAGTCCATACTTCCTGAGAACATAGCCTGAAAGTTACAAAAAACCCTATGACACCGTGTGTAGTGGTTGGAGCGCAAGAAAATTCTAGAACGGATCTGCCGATTCGGTCCAAAATTTGGCTTTCGTAATATTTTGTCCAAACTTAGTTCATGTTCAAAGATGGATTATATCGGTCCACTACTTCCGGTACCTTCCCCACAAAAGTTCGAAAATGTTCGGAAAATTTGTGCGCACAATAAGTCTTGAAAGGAATAGCCGATTTAGTCCATACTTTGCACATCGTGAAATTTCTACCAAACTTAGATGAGGTTCCAATATGGACTCAATCGGTCCACTCCTTCGGGTACCTCCCACACAAAATTTCGGAAAAGTTCAGTTTAGGACCTGCTCTCGAATCGCCTTGGTTTTTGTTGTAACATCTTGTATTCACTGTCCCCTATACGAAAGTACAAGTTTCCTCAGGGGCAAGTCCATACTTCCTGAAAAAATAGCCTGAAAGTTGAAAAACAAACCCTATGACACCATGTTTATGGGTGGAAGCGCAAGATAATTCTCGAACGGAAATGGCGATTCCGGCCAAAATTTGGCCTTCGTAATATTGTTTCCAAACTTACTTTAAGTTCGTAGATAAGACATATCGGTCCACTCCTACCCCACAAAAGTTCAAAAATATTCGGAAAAATTGTCCGCACGATTACTCTTGATGGGAGTGACCGATGTGGTCCATACTTTACACATTCTCATAATATCTACCAGATATAGATCAGATTCGAATATGGACTATATTTGTCCACTCCATCCCGTACCTCCCACACAAAATTTTGGATAAGTTCACTTTAAGACCTGCTATTGAATCACTTTGATTTTTGTTGAAGCAACTTACATTCGCTGCCTCAATTACGATGGTAAAAGCTGTTTCAGGGGCAAGTCCATACTTCTTGAGAAAACAGTCCGAAGGGTGTAAAAACCCCCTATGGCACCCCCATGGTCTATGTCGGTCCATTCCTTTAAGTACCTTTTCCGCAAAATTTTTGAACTTTAATCCTAATCAACATTTTTGTCGGTTCATACGACCAAAATTTTGAAACCCCCTAAACACATAAGTTTTTTGTGAAAAAAGTGTTTCAATTTGCATAGGCTGAGGGTATATCTCTGTCGGCAAAGCCGACTGATACTTTTTTACTTGTTTCTATAGCAAAAAGACAACACAGACCACGGAGGTCTGGGGATTTTTTTCCATAGAAAAAGGCTCAACACAGACCACGGGGGTCTGTGGATTTTTTCTATAGAAAAAAGTCAACACATACCACGGGGGTCTGCGAATTTTTTTTTATATAACAAAGATTTTTTCTCCATATATATAAAGATTTCTTCTCTATAAGGCCCCACACAGTTTTGGGCACAATCAGAACCCTAATAATTTAGAATCATCGCCGCATGGAAACCCTTACATGTTTATACCCTCAGCCTTTAGGCTAAAGAGGGTATTTACACTTTGATACGACCAAAAATGTGCCTCATCGAAATAATGGTTTTAGACCCCAAGTATGTTTGTACGATATCCGTTTCAGACAATTTTGAGTAGATCTAGCAATGTCCGTCCGTCTGTCTGTCTGTCCGTCTGTCTGTCTGGCTGGCTGGTGCGCACGATAACTCTCGAACGGATCAATCGATTCGGTTCAAATTTTGGGTATCAAAATATTTTGCCCAGATTCGATTTAAGTTCGAAGATGGGCCATATAGGTCCACTCCTTCAGATACCTCCCCCACAAATGTTCAAAAATTGTCGCAAAACTTGTGCGCACGATAACTCTTGTAGGGAATAACCGATTTGGTCCATACTTTGCACATCGTGTAATTTCTACCAAACTTAGATGAGGTTCCAATATGGACTCAATCGGTCCACTCCTTCGGGTACCTCCCACACAAAATTTCGGAAAAGTTCAATTTAGGACCTGGTCTCGAATCGCTTTGATTTTTATTTACGCAAGTTGTAATCGCTGTCCTCTATACGATGCTAAGTTTCATTAGGGGCAAGTCCATACTTCCTGAGAACATAGCCTGAAAGTTACAAAAAACCCTATGACACCGTGTGTAGTGGTTGGAGCGCAAGAAAATTCTAGAACGGATCTGCCGATTCGGTCCAAATTTGGCTTTCGTAATATTTTGTCCAAACTTAGTTCAAGTTCAAAGATGGATTATATCGGTCCACTCCTTCCGGTACCTCCCCCACAGAAGTTCGAAAATGTTCGGAACATTTGTGCGTACGATAACTCGTGAAGGGAGTAACTGATTTGGTGTATACTTTGCACATTATGAAATTGCTACCAGACTTAGATGAGGTTCCAATATGGACTCAATCGGTAAACTCCTTCGAGTACCTCCCACACAAAATTTCGGAAAAGTTCAGTTTAGGACCTGCTCTCGAATCGCCTTGGTTTTTGTTGTAACATCTTGTATTCACTGTCCCCTATACGACGGTACAAGTTTCATCAGGGGCAAGTCCATACTTCCTGAGAAAATAGCCTGAAAGTTGCAAAAGGCCCCTATGACACCGTATGTAGAGGTTGGGGCGCAAGATAACTCTCGAACGGATAAGTTCACTTCGGTCCAAAATTTTGCCTTCGTAATATTTTGTCCAAACATAGTTTAAATTCGAAGATAAGCCATATCGGTCCACTCCTTCAGGTACCTCCCCCACAAAAGTTCAAAAATATTCGGAAAAATTGTGAGCACGATAACTCTTGAAGGGAGTGACCGATGTAATCCATACTTTGCACATCCTAATATATCTACCACATATAGATCAGGTTCGAATATGGACTATATTTGTCTACTCCTTCTAGTACCTCTCACACAAAATTTCGGATAAGTTCACTTTAAGACCCGCTCTCGAATCACTTTGATTTTTGTTGAAGCGATTTGCATTCTCTACCTCCACTACGACGGTAAAAGTTATTTCAGGGGCAAGTCCACATTTCTTGGGAAAACAGCCCGAAAGGTGTAAAAAACCCCTATGCCACCATATATGGCGGTCGGAGAGCACGATAACTCTCGAACTGTTCAACCGGTTTGGTCCAACATTTAGTCTTCGTCATATTATATCCAAACTTAGTTTCATGGGGCAATACCGGTCCACAACTTCGGGTACTTCTCCCCAATATTTAAAAATGTCACTAAAATGATAGGACGATATCACTTGAAAGGGGCAACCAATTTGGTCCAAACTTTGGATCTCCTAATATTTTGTCAAAATTTAGTTTAACTTCTAAGGTGGCCCATATCGTTCCTCCCTAAGGGTACCTCCCCGACAAAGGTTCAACATTTGTGTCTTAGTGCAGTTAATTCCTAATCCACATTTTTGTCGGCAAGTTCAAATGTCCAAAAAGGGCCACAAAATTTTGAAGAGACCTTTAATACATTCGATCTGTCCGAAGGTGAAAATTTCACTTCACATTGGCTGAGGGTATATATCGGTCGGCAAAGCCGACTGACACTTTTTTACTTGTTTTAGTTGACATTAGTCGAATATTCTGCAATATGTTTATATATGTATATTGTTTCGTACACTTATGAAGTATCTTTTCACAAAAAGTGTTGCTTCGAAAAAGTCCCGATATATTTTTTTATAATTTTCTTTCAAAAAGTCCAAAATTTTTACGATTTGAAGTGTTTCACAAAAATAGCACATTCCTTAATAATTTCAGGAAATAGAAGAACTAAATAGACCATCAATATTGTGGAGTTGAACCAGTTTATGTCTGCTCCATAAATTCAAACTATTTTCTGTCTGTGTATAGGAAGGATGTGGTTTTTTCTTTATATGTAGTATGTTAGCTCAGACCCAAAACAATAAAAATTACCTAATATTTTAACGATCAACTTATCTTAACGCCAACATATGGGGTCCAATGTGGAATAGGATTCAAAGGAATTTGAAATTTCGCTATGAATTTCAGTCGAAGTTCAAGTTTATTTTGAAACATCTGTCTTTTATCATTCGTTTATCATTAAATCTGTATAAATCTAACAAGAAACTGTCAACTTATGCCAAATTTTTAACGTATTAAAGACAATTAAAGGCCACAGCCTTAAAATCGTCTTATTTCCCCAGTATTAAAGACATCGTTTAACCGATTTTATCGTTTTAAACTTGAAATGGCTTTTATTCGTTCCAATTTTAAAGAATCGTAACAATAACATTCAAAATTTGCAGTCGTACAGAAATTATTAAAGAATGGGCTATTTTTGTGAAACATCGTTTACGGACATCGTTTAACCGATTTTATCGTTTTAAACTTGAATGGCATCGTTCCAATTTTAAAGAATCGTAACAATAACTTTCAATATTTGCAGTCGTACTGAAATTACGAGTATTAAAGAATGTGCTATTTTTGTGAAACACAGTGTAGGAACAAGTCCGTGTTATACAGTTGCCGCAATGTTATGTGAGTATGGGTAACAACATCATCAATATGGGTATCAAATAATAATTTATCGTCGATTACAATCCCCAGACACTTAATGGTTATGACAATGTCAATTACCTGACCGTTATAACCCAATGACAATTCAGAGCACGAATTGGTAGGAAAGGACAAGGCCTTGGTTTTAGATGGATTTACAACCAACCGATTAGACTCCATACAATAGTGCAACAACTTCATTCTCCAACTAAATTTGGCCTGAAGGACGTCAGGACTATCCATGGGTGCTTCGAAAAGTAATTGGATATCGTCCGCATAAGAGTACGGATGACAGGAATTGCGAATTACACCAAATAGATCATTTAAAAAGAGTATAAATAACATTGGACCCAAAATTGAACCGTGAGGGACTCCACTTTTGACTGGTAGTGTATCGGACTGATTGTCATTCACAACTACATCAGGGGTGCCAAGTTGGTGGTTTTCCCGCTTATTGACGTACAAAACCACTGTTTAGGCAGGAATGTCAACTGTTTTAAGGTAAAAATCGCTACAGACCTATGGTGCGTATGTGGCTGTACCGATTTTTACCTCGGAACAGTTGGTGTTTAGTTACAAACCTTTTTTCCTTTTTCCGTTAGAAATAATAAGGTAAGTTTATTTGTGTGTTTACAACTTTTCAAGATGTAGTTTTATTTGTAATTCAAGATGTGGTATGTGTGTGTATGTATGTGCAATGTGTTTAGGTTTTAATTCAATGTAGTTTTTAGTTATCAAAATTTAAGTTTTTAATTTTTATCTAGCCAGTATGTTTTAACTAGAGGTAAGTTTAAGTTTTTAGGCAATTTTTAATGCAAAGGGAATGTGCAATTTCTAGGGTAAGTTTATTAGTGCAATATTTTAGTTTAAGTAGCAAATTTAATTTGGTTTTTATTTAATTGAATTTGTACTCTTTGTTTGTGTAACTTTGTGTTTTATTTTAATAACAATTTGTGTTCAATGTTTAACTTTGTGTTGTTAATATAACAAAATGTAGCTTTGTGTTTTTTATCTTTTTGTTCTTATTGTTTAACAATGTGTTTGTCGTTTTGATGTTTTAACTTATAATCTTGTGTTGTGTGTAACTTTCACTGGTGGGAGGAATCGCTCGCTTCATGATCACTAGACATCGGATTTTGCATATTTGCATATATTTTATTAATAAAGATACGAAAATTCTGATTGGACCAAAATTCGTTTTGAAGAAAACTGAATTCAATGACAGGCTCATATTTTTTATTTTTTTTGCATATTTGCATATTTTGCATATGCACAAAATATGCAAAAAATATGCAAAATATGCAAAAAATATGCAAAATCTGCAAAAAATATGCAAAATATGCAACTAATTTTTTTGACGAAAATCGTCAAATTAAATTTGGAAAGTCATCAAAAAGTGTTCTCAGTTAAGTTTATTGCCGTTAAACGTCGATTTCTTAGCAGATTATTATGTTATTAATTATTATTCCGCCACAGCAATAAATCTGAACTAAAAGACTTAGAAAATTTCCTATAACCCAGCCTTCTTATTACAACCAGAAATGTCAAAATGAACGTATCCAAATATGTTGATAGTTTCTGCTCGGCCAAAATTATCTGACAGGATAACAAATGACCTAGAAAGTAAGACTACATAAGATATTTCATATTTTACTAAAAACATACAACATTTAAAAACATATACAGGGCAATCATGAATATTTCCCTCTGAATTTTCCGCACGGAAAATAATTTTAGAAAGTGAAATTCTTTTAAAATTAATATTTATTAAAAGTTGAAAACTACTAGATTCTCTTCATTATGGCATATTCTAGACGAATCGACAAAAATATTCCCTCTTTGGGCATAAATATGGAAATAAAAAATTGTGAAATTGGGGAATTGGGGAAATTCCGCACGGAATTTTTATTCCTGACTGCACTGATAACTATATTTTAATATCCTAAGGATATTATGTCTTAGTGAATGAGTTTGCAACATGCAAAAGGAAACGAAATAGACCCACAGTTCCTTTTGATGATCCGCATAGATTCGCACTTATCCATCTCTCCATGTCATTTTGAAAACAAAGTACAGGTCACATTTATAGACCACTTCGCATAAAAATTGGAGATTTTTTGGCCCTATGTTTATTTTGGTAAGAATCGATTCAGATTTGGATATTGCCCAAATATATACAGTATAATCTCGATAATCCCTACACCACAGGTTCGGGGGTGTCCGAATTATCAAATTGTTCGGATTAACGAATAGTAAAGAATATAAATTATTTTATATGATTAAATCACTCGTGGTAGTTATATAATAATACTTTTTTAAATTATTTTTGCTAATACCGAACTTTTAAATGAAATAAAGAAGTAAAAGTACTCTACGTGTAAAAAATAGTGACATTTTTCTATACGACAATCCGGACATTTTTATTGGCATTGCCTGTATTTGTTCCTTTCCTTACTTTTTACCAATTAACCATGCAACAAGACTCAATTTTCCCAAATTGCAGAAAAAGTCAATCAGATTGTGAAAGTAGAGCTAGAAATAAGACGTTTTTAAAGTTTACATCAGGATGTAAGCAAAACACGGGACAGATGTGAAATTTCATTTTTTTTTTGGAAATTAAGATTCCTTGAAATCTTTGCCTTTTAGGTGTATGGTGCCTTTGGCAACTTTAATGACAATATTGCGGCGAATATTTTTCTTAATAGTTATGACTTTTCGACTGTGTTATCAAAATTCTTTTCCTGTAGCAGGAATGAATGAACTATATTTTTTAGCATTCCAAATGCTTTTCTAGCAGAAATATGTGAGTGGTTTTGCCATGTAAAAGATAATTCCAAGGTTTTTGACTTATTTTACCACTACCACGCTATTGTGTGGTTTTTCTGAGTGATGCAATTTTGCAATAATCATTGGGTGTTCTTCATTTTGCTTATTATTCATCGTGGAAGGGTATAACAATAATGCATTACTTTTCGCCGAGGAGTGAACATTTCCCAATTCTGCATTAAGCGGTTGTACGCGTACAATATACATATAAAATTATGTATTTTTAATGTATTAAACTAAAACCATGTCATCAATATTAAAGCGGCAGTTAGAACATTTTTCCAAAGAAGCTTTTTGACAACAAAGAACAAAAATTGCCAATTTAGGTCTGCATATGGTAAATAACAAAAATGTTTTGCAATCGATGAATCCGAGTTTCACCCTTTCAGAATTCGCGAACTGTTAACATATTCTATAAAGTATGACTACAATTCTTTAAAATGAAGTGTTTTAAGAGGGATCCCATAATGTCGACCATTGAAATTAATTTTCGTGGAAGCTGTGTTGGCATCAATGTAGAAAAATGGGTAAAAATGGGTTGAAGCCAACAAGTTTTTTTTATGTTCCCATGCGATTTCTGGCTTAACCTTACATTTTATAGACCTATTCCCAAAGAATGAATCACAGAATAATCCATGGGCAATAAGATTGCAGTGTAGGATTTTTCGATATATCCACCACATCCACCTAAAATTGATGCTGAAATTTTGAAGCCGGAATTTCGGGGTTTTTTGAATTTTTTTAATAATCCGGACGCGCAAGAAGATAATATTCCAAACTCATAACACGATTATAGAACTCGCGATTTTACGTCGTTTGGTGCATATCTCATGAGTGTGCTCCTTACAGCATCCTAGTAATTGGAGTCGAAAGGCCAACATTTCATGCGTGAATTTTCTTACAAAACATATTTTTTGCGTGTAAAATTTACAACTGTCATTCAATTTCCTTTGAAACCAGCGTGAATTTAGTTTTTTTACGCGACGGTTCTAATGAAGCCTTCCGCGATCGAATTCCTCTACTAAAACCGCGGATATAGATACCTTGAAAATCGGAAAATCAGCAAAAATATATTTTGACAAATCCGCGTACTAAACCGCGATTTTCTTTAAATTTTTTTACATAAATGGAATCCTTTACTCGCGATTATAATATTTGCGAAAACACGTGTCATAAAAAAACAGAGATACGCGAGTAATATGGGTATTTCGCCAAAAATTTAATGTGGAGGCACATCCGCGGTTTTTGAAGAATCTATTTGAAATAGGTGTATATTGACGTATTTCTGATAGGCGCTGATGAAACCGGATGCGCATCAAAATCGTATGCACAATGCGCGACTTTTACCAACTTTAAGGTTTTTTGCAGTGCATGATGCAACTGGCGGCACACAATGGCCGCTGAGTGAAACATCGAAATATGCATAAATATTGAAAGAGATTGATTCGCTTTATCCAAAATCGGATGCGCATCAACCGACATTAACTAATTCGCGACAGGCTTTTTAATTTTCATATCTTTTAAATGATAGTAATTTCAATATTACTCTTAATTTCCTATCCTTATAAGTTATCACAGTAAGCAGTTAAGCTTTCACGATGGTAAACCATATATTTTGATAAAGTTTTAGCAGAAGACTTTAATTTATGTATTAGATTTTATCGAAATAGTTGGATAACTCTCAAATATTTTTTTCTAATTTTTCGAAACAAACCAAAAACTATATTTGTAACAATATTTTCCAACAATGAGTTGTTTCTCTTTGTTGTTGTTATAATATGCAATTTATAAAGCCAATGTTTATAATTTTGGTTTCACATTTTTTTAAGCGTTGTCTAGTTTCTGTACGTATTTTTAATTTAGATTTTAGAGGTTTATACGGACTCTGAGTTATTATAATTTGAATTTGTTGCCAGATTTTTTTTTTAATTTTTTTGATTTTCCGCGAAAATAAGAACACATTTTGGAAATTTTGGTGCATCTACGGATGGATATCAAATGCTGTTACTGATATATGCTTACACTAGCAAATGCCCGCTACTTCGTATGCGGAAAGGGCATAAAATATATATGAACAATATTTAATATGGAAGTGGTGAACACTGACGATTGACTGACGTTGTACTAAAACCCATTTTAATACCATAATTTAATTGATTTAATTCCTTTAATTAACAAAAAACATATCTGCCGTATCACACCCCTACATAGCTACCATATTTTTTATTTCGGATTTCCAAAACTAAGACCTCATATCACAGATATACACCAACAGCGACTCATATTGCAAATTTCAGACTTGACTTCTGGTTTTACTCCTTCACTAACACAGCATTCCCTCCCAATACGAATTTCCAAACACTAAACTTTACCTCACCCCTTCACTACAACAATAGCGCACATTCACAATTTAAGGTTGTAGCTTCAGCAGTTTCGCAAAGAACCCGAATAGGTTCGTAAAATTTTCGGAATATACCCCCATATAACGGTACCCCTCGACTTAAAAATAGAACAAATCTATACTGTCCAATTTTTTTTACATTTGGACCTTGAATACTCAGAGGATATAAAAGCTTAAAAACTGTCTACTTCAATCCACTTTTATTAGAAGAGATATTTTTTGAAGACTTAGAGTATTTTGAAGATTTTATGCACATTTTCCAACCGAAATTCAGAACTTATGGCATGAAAGATTAGAAAAAAAAAACTATTTAAAAAAAAAATTACTTAATGTGCACGGGTGTGTCAACCGTATATAACGGTAAATTTTTTGATGCATTTCAATTTAGGCTTTTTTATTATTTGGTGAAAACCTTGTAGTCAACAAAATTGTCGCATTGGACCACGTTTCCAAATTGTCATACAAAAAACAAAAAATATTTTTTGAATAGATACTTCACGTTTGACTACATAATTCTAGTACATTATTTAGAAACGCCTTCGCGTTAACATAAAATCAATGGAACAATATTCAGTAAAATTTTTCAAACTCCGAACTTTATCTCAAATTTCAGAGTGATCTTGATAACAAATATTTTCCCATTTCGTATTTTTTGTCCAAATTATATAATCGAAGCTTTGTTCCTACACCCAACACCAAATTTAGTACAATTTAGTACTTTTTGTTCCCCTATAGTAGGTATTTCTCACTTTAACTGTTTACACAATACCAAAATGATTTTGGTACCAACATGTTACCAAACTTTTCGTACACATAATTAAACGTTTCAAAACTTACTTCCTTATATTTAACATATATTCCAACCGCAATTCACTTTTCCAGCTTTATATCTTCCCCTGAAACCAATCATACTACTATTTAGTACTTTTTGTATAAATAAGTACGAATTTTCAAAACCTCCTCCCTACCTCAACTCTAAACAACAATTGCTAATCTAATACCGAATTTCAAATCCAATACCGAATTTCAAATTTAAAAATTGCAGTTCTACCCCTTTACAAAATCAGAAATTGTACAAAACTCTGTACCATATAGCAAATACCAAAAGGTACAAAATTTTGTACCATTTACACGACTTTCCAAAAACTACTTTCATACCTCAGTTCTTTCCGTTCACCTAAATCCAAATTACAGCCAATGTAGTTTCATTTAGCACTTTTCCATAAGTACGAATTTTCAAAGTAACCGCAATCCTACACTCCAACTGTAATCTGTTCACACAAATACAAATTGTATCGAATTTCGTACCATTTAGTACTGCTTCGTGCACATTAGTATAATTTTCCAAAGTTACCTCCATATCTCAATTCTACATTCTAACAGTAATCTTAATTCCAAGTAACTGTAATTTTAATTTAGGATTCCAGCTCTATCCGTTCACCCAAATCCAAATCATACTAAACTCACTACCATTTAGGACTTTTCGACCTTTAATACATCTTTCTTACTCTTTATCAGTGACCCTCATTTCAAATCCAAATCATTCTAAACTCACTATCATTTAGGACTTTTCGACCTTTGGTACATCTTTCTTACTCTTTATCAGTGACCCTCATTCCAAATTTCAGCTCTATTCGTTAATTCAAATCCAAATTGTACTATTTTTAGTACTTTTCGTACACTTTTAGTTGGAATTTCCAAAAACCCTTCTTTGTTACTCTCCATCAGTGACCTTTATTCCAAATTCCAAGATTCCTGCTCTATCCGTTCACCCAAATCCAATTGTACTAAATTTAGCACCATTTAGTACGTTTCGTACACTTATAATTCCAGGATTTCAGCTCTATCCGTTCACCCGAATCCAAATTGTACTAAATTTAGTACCATTTAGTACTTTTGTTAATCTCCATCAGTAACCCTCATTCCAAATTTCAGGATTCCAGGTCAATCCGTTTACCCAAATCCAAATTGTACTAAATTTAGTACCATTTAGTACTTTTCGTACACTAATAGGTCGACTTTTCAAAAACCTTTCATTGTTACACTTCATCAGTGACCTTCATTCCAAATTTCAGTATTCCAGCTCAATCCGTTCACCCAAATTGTACTAAATTTAGTACCATTTAGTACTTTTCGTACCCTTATAGTTCGAATTTCCAAAAACCTTTCATTGTTACTCTTCATCAGTGACTTTCACTTCAAATTTCAGGATTCCATCTCTATACCTTCACCCATATCAAAATTGTACTAAATTAAGTATCATTTGGTACTTTTGGTACTTTCTGTGCGCGCTTGTAAAACCTTACTTTGTTACTCTTCATCGGTGACCCTCATTCCAAATTTCAGGATTCCATCTCTATCCGTTAACCCAAATCCAAATTGTACTTAATTGAGTACCATTTAGTACTTTTGGTACCCTTATGGTTAGAATTTCCAAAAACCCTTCATCATTACTCTTCATCAGTGACTCTCATTTTAAATTTGAGAATTCCATCTCTATCCGTTCACCAAAGTCCAAATTATACTAAATTTAGTACCATTTAGTACTTTTCGTACACTTATAGTTCGAATTTCCAAAAATCTTTCATTGTTACTCTTCATCAGTGACTCTCACTTAAAATTTCAGGATTCCATCTCTATCCATTCTCCCAAATCCAAATTGTACTAAATTTTGTACCATTTGGTACTTTTGATACTTTCTGTGCGCTTATAGTTCGAATTTTCTAAAACCTTTCTTTGTTACTCTCCATCAGTGATCCTCATTCCAAATTTTAGGATCCCGGCTCTATCTGTTCACCGAAATCCATATTGTACTAAATTTAGTACTTTTCGTACCATTATTGTTCGAATTTCCAAAAAACCTTTCTTTGTTACTCTCCATCAGTGATCCTCATTCCAAATTTTAGGATCCCGGCTCTATCTGTTCACCGACATCCGAATTGTACTAAATGGAGTACCATTTAGTACTTTTCGTACCCTTATAATTCGAATTTTTTAAAACCTTTCTTTGTTACTCTTCATCAGTGATCCTCATTCCAAATTTTAGGATCCCGGATTTATCTGTTCTCCGAAATCCAAAATTTACTAAATTTAGTACTTTTCGTACCCTTATAGTTCGAATTTCCAAAAATCTTTCATTGTTACTCTTCATCAGTGACTCTCACTTCAAATTTCAGGATTCCATCTCTATCCGTTCACCCAAATCCAAATTGTACTAAATTTAGTACCATTTGGTACTTTCTGTGCGCTTATAGTTCGAATTTTCTAAAACCTTTCTTTGTTACTCTCCGTCAGTGACTCCCATTCCAAATTTCAGGATTCCAGCTCTATCCGTTCACCCAGATCCAAATTGTACTAAATTTAGTACCATTTAGTACTTTTCGTACCCTTATAGTTCGGATATCCAAAAACATTTCATCGTTACTCTTCATCAGTGACTCTCCTTTTAAATTTCAGGATTCCATCTCTATCCGTTCACCGAAGTCCAAATTGTACTAAATTTAGTACCATTTAGTACTTTTCGTACACTAATAGGTCGAATTTCCAAAAACCTTTCTTTGTTACTCTCCATTAGTGACTCCCATTCCAAATTTCAGGATTCCAGCTCTATCTGTTCACCCAAATCGCAATTGTGCTAAATTTAGTACCCTTTAGTACTTTTTGTTCGAATATAGTTCGAATTTCCAAAAACCCATTGGTACATCTTTCTAGCTCTCCATCAGTGACCCTCATTCCAAATTTCAGAATTCTAGCTCTTCCGGTTTGCCTAATACTAAGGGTACCATATTTAGTACCTTTTAGTACTTTTCGTACACTTCTAGGTCGAATTTCCAAAAACCCAGCCTTATCTCACCCCTACACACCAACAGCAACCTACACCCAAAATTTCAAGTTTCTAGCTTCAGCCGTTTCGACTAGGCGTTGATGAATCAGTCAGTCAGTCAGTCACTCACCTCACTACTCTTTTATACATATATATCAGGAAAAATGTCTAAAATTGTCTTTTCCATTTCAAAAAAATCAAAAACAATTTTTGATACTACATCAATGATTTTTGGTACATAGATTAAGAAAAAAATCAGCATTCCAAATCTGTTTTCGTTACTAACTTTGATCGTTGCGCGCAAAAGATATGACCGTTTTAATTATGATAATTAGAAAAAATTCTAAAAAAATCACGGCTTAAGATAGTTAGCTGTTATATCCTATTATCGTTAACTGAATTCGTAACCTTTGCGATGATGCAAAAAATAATCGCGAAGTCTCAATGGATTCGCGAAAAATCAAATTTGTTAAATAATTTCACGTATTTACAAACATATTTTTGAAACAATAGCGCTCATAGTTACGAAAAATATATACAAAAATTATAACAGCATCCAGACATTTTGAGGAATAAAATGAAACCTAAGTTGTGAAGGTTGAAGCTATAGTATTCATGTTATTCGCAAAAATACGAAGAAAATATTACGAAAAAATTAAAATCATATTATTCTAATTTTATTTTTTTATGGTTTTATAGGAAAAGTTGGAGAAAAAATGTTTGAGTCCTTTGGCATTTTCGTCAAAATTTCACGCAATAATGATGATATTCCGTTGTAACAAATTGTTCGCTTATAGTTTTCCTATTGGATAATATTATTAGAACCTTATATTAAATCACAAGGAATTCCAATTGTGGCATAACGTTAAAATAATGTTATATTGAATATTACAACATTTGAGACGCATATAAACCGCGTAATTATGAAAATGACATGATGCGCATCCGATTTTCCAACACAGCGAATCAGTCCCTCTTTTTTGATGTACAGTTTGTCAAATTCTATTTGGCGGCCACGATGTAGCATCTGCTGCATATTAGGGTGCAAAATACTGTAAAATGGTCATAATTTCCGCGAAGTTCATTTACATTTTATGCGCATCCGATTTCAATAATCACCATTAAAAAATACGTCCTTCTATGCCGTTTCAATGCGATCCATCAAGAACCGTGGATGTAGCATCGCACTAAATTTTTAGAAAAAATCTATTATATCTCTGGATTTACGAGAGTTTTTAAATATCTGTTTTCGCGCAGTTTAAACACGCGTATCGATCTATTTATTTAAGTAGAACTGACACATCCAAAACGCGTTTTAATATGCGATATTTTCAAGATAATTTTTTGCAAATTTTCGAAATTTGAGGGGTATCATATCCGCCGATCTAGTGGGTGGATTTTTACGCGTCGTGGCTTGTTAGATTCAGAACGTAAAAAAACTAAATTTACGCGGGTTTCCACGAAAATCGAATGACGTTTGTAAATTTTAAACCAAAAAAATAAGTTTTTGAGAAAAATTTACGCACAAAAATTTCGTGTTTAGACGCAGATTACTGTGATCCTGTGAGGGCTACACCCTCATGTTATACATTAAAAAATGCGAAATCGCGAGTACTACAATCCAATAATAAGCTTTTAGGGAAATCCAGCTGCGCGTCCCGATTAGAGCAAAAATTCAAAAAACCCCATTTTTCAGGTTTCAAAATGTCAGCATCCGTTTGAGGTAGATACAGTGGATATATTAAAAAATCATACATTAGAAACTTCAACTCTGAAGTGTGCTCTTTAACTTCTCCTTTGAGCATTAAGCTCTACATTGTGTTGTAAAACCACTAATTGGAAAATAACATAATGAAACTCGTTTATTTCAACGATTTTTTCCGATTTTTTTACATTAGTACGACCACAGCTTCCGCTCAAATTATTATTTTAAGAAACCCCTCGGTGAATCGGGCTAAAACAGTTTATTTTGCCGAAATGCGGTCAAAAGTTATGGTATAGTAAAACTGATCGCGAGTTACAATACCCCATACCTCAGTTTCAACATAAGTTAATTTTCTACAAAAAGCTTGATATAGATTTTCTCAATATAAAAAAAAGACATTTTAAAATATTTTTTCTTTATAAGAGGATAAAAACCGCTATAACTTTTGCGCGCATCGGCCAATTTCGTGAACGCGAGCAGATTTGAAACCAGATTTTTTTCCTTTAACTCTGTACTAAAAATGGTAGATGTGCTCGCGAAAAAATTTTTTTAATTTTTTTCAAATGGAATTGCAAAGGAATTTTGTTATTTACCATATACTGAATAAAGGACTAAACACTATAAAATATATTCAAATCTAATATGTGGATATTCAAAACGTATACTTCTAATATATACTTCTAATTATAGATATATTCCAGAACCTGGAATCGTAAATGGTACTCTAATACTTTTTCCCATTTTGTGCTAAAAAACGAAACCTTTTTCCAAAAACTAGAAAAAATTCTGCTTTTATCTAAACAAAAATTGCGATGACTAATTCTAGCTCCTTTGTTTTTCTGCTAGACAATTTTGGCCGAGTCGAAACTATCACCATATTTGTTTACGTTGATTTTGACATTTCTGATTGAGTTTTTGAAAATTTTCCATTACCTACATTTGTATAGGAAGCAACTTATGTTGTAATAGGAATGCTGGATAATTTCACATTTTCTCACCTTGTTAAAACTGATTTAAGTCTAATTAGTCCAGATTTACTGCTGCGGTGGAATATCTGGAGAGTCTCAATAACATAGTAATCTGCAAAAAAACTATGTTTAACGGCAAAAAACTTAATTTAGAACTTTTTTTTGATGATATTCCAAATTAAATTGACGATTTTCGTCAAAAAACACTTGCATATTTAGCATATTTTTTGCATATTTTGCATATTTTTTGCATATATTTTGCATATTTTTGGCATATTTTTTGCAAGTTTTTGATATGACCCCAAATATCGAAAAATTGACCCTCAAAACGCCTAGATCCAAAATTTGAGTTCAATCGGATAAGAAATAAACAAGTAAAAAAGCGTTAAGTTCGGCCGGGCCGAACTTTTCATACCCTCCACCATAAAATATTCTGAACTAAAATGGAATAATTAGTTTTCATTCCTGTCCCCAACTTTAAGTGGGTACGTTAAAATGTCAGATAATGTACATAAAATGCTTCATTCGGGAGGCCCTTTTTTATGGTGCCTATATCTAACTATGTATGTTGACAATTTTTGGTGGGCTAGAAATTGGGAGGTTATATAGAGGTTATTATAAAACATGGACCTATGTTGACAGTTTTTGATGGGAGCCTTTAATGTCAAATAACTCCTAATTCGGTTGAAAATTGTAGCTAGAATCTTCAAAATACCGAAAATCGGTACATAACGTGGGAACTTCAAATGTCATTAACAGCTAGTTCGGAGGTATGTGGGCTATACGAAAATATGAACTTAAATGAAAAATTTTTGTTGGCTTTTAAATTTCAAATTACAGAAAGTTCGTCAAAAAAATAAAGCTAAGGTACGGAAAATCGGGAGGTTTGTTCTGGGGCTATACCAAAACATGGACCTACGTTCGGTTAAACATTTTAAGTAAAATCCTCAAAGTACCGAAAATCGGGAAGTATCGTTATATTAGGGCTATGTTGAAAATTGTTGATGCAGATGTGTGGTGACCACTACAACCTTCAAATGTCAAATTACAGTTAGTTCGGTAAAAATTTTAGATAAAATTGCCAATTACTGAAAATTGGGAGGTACCGTTATATGGGAGCTATATCCGAATATGGACCTATTTTGACAATTTTTTATGGAGAGGTGTTGTGACCACTAAGAACTTCAAATGTCAAATTATTGCTAGTTCGGTTTAATATTGTAGTTAAAATCATCAAATTACTGAAAATCGGGAGGTACTTTTATATGGGAGCTTTATCAATACATATACCTTTCTTGACAATTTTAAGTGGAGAGGTGTGGTGAGCACTAAGAATTTCAACTGTCAAATGTTCAAATGACAGATATTTCGGTAAAACTTGTAGGTAAAATTCTCAAAATACCGAAAATCGGGAGGTACCGTTGTATGGGGCTATACCAAAACATGGACCTACGTTCAAACGTGGACCTATGTCCACAACTTTTGTTATATACATTAATTGACACTTAAGAACCCTAAATGTCAAATTATAGCAAAATCAGTCTGAAAATGTAGCTAAAAACAGCAAAATACCGTAAATCGGGGGGTACCGTTATATGTGGGCTATACCAAAACGTGGACCACAACTTTTGTTATATATACATATTTATTGACACTTAAGAACCCGAAATGTCAAATTATAGCTAAATCGGTCTAAAAATGTAGCTAAAAACGGCAAAATACCGTAATTCGGGGGGTACCGTTATATGGGGGCTATACCAGAACGTGGACCTATGTCCACAACTTTTGTTATATAAGTTTATTGACACTTAAGAACCCTAAATGTCAAATTATAGCTAAATCGGTCTGAAAATGTAGCTAAAAAACAGCAAAATACCGTAAATCGGGGGGTACCGTTATATGGGGGCTATACCAAAACGTGGACCGATGTCTACAACTTTTGTTATATAAATTTATTGACACTTAAGAACCCTAAATGTCAAATTGTAGCTACATCGGTCTGAAAATGTAGCTAAAAACGGCAAAATACCGTAAATCGGGGGGTACCGTTATATGGGGGCTATACCAAAACGTGGACCGATATAGCCCATCATCGAACTTGACCTGCCTGCAAACAAAAGACGTATTTTCCCAAAATTTCTATCTCCATTTTTGTGGATGCTAGAGTGATTACCACAGACGGACGGACGGACGGACGGACGTGCACCAATCGACTCAGAATTTTCCCCTGATCAAGAATATATATACTTTATAGGGTCGCAAATGAGTATTTCAATGCGTTACAAACGGAAAAACAAACTTAATATACCCTCCATACTATGGTGGAGGGTATAAAAACATGCTAAAATCCGATGTCTAATGATCACTGACGGAATAATTTTGGATTCTGGCGTTGACGATATCGTAACCTGTGCACCTTCCAGGATTCGTTGGAAATGAGCAAAAAATGGTATTAGTTAGCGACCGTCGGTATGTATGTATATGTGCATATGTACCAATGTACATATTGCGAACCGCTAATCAATTTTGAAGAAAATAAGTTTACAGTGCTGCTCATAAGTATGGTCAGAGACCATACAGTTGGCATCCCTGAACATACCGTCTTCGGTCAGTCAGAAATGAGTATAATAACTGGAAGGCACTCAAACAAAAGCCATACAAGGTAATCAGTTTTTGAATCAGTATTTTATGATCTATTTTATCAAAAGCTTTTTCCAAGTCCAATGACAGCAAGATTGATAGATTACGTTCTGACAGATTATTCCTTATGGAGTCTGTCAGTCCAATCAACAACATTGAAGTACTTCTATGACTGCGAAATCCGCATTGGCAGTCATCAAGCATACGGTTTCTTTCTAAAAATTCATCTAACTGTTTTTTAAGAAAATACCCCACAACCTTAGATAATATTGGGAGCAGGGCAATTGGTCTATAAGCATCTCCATTGGAATCCTTTTTCCTTATTGGGTTTATTTTAGCTGTCTTCCATGCGCTAGGAAATGATGATGTCATTATGATGGTATTGACCAGATGTAGGAAATAAGTCGAAATGTACTTACTTACTTAGCTGGCCCATTACAGAACATTTGTTCTATAGGCCGAACTAAGAAGAGATCTCCATTCCTCTCTATTTGTTGCTTTGCACTCTGGAATACCGCGCCTTTTCATCTCATCATCCACTTGTTTGCGCCATCTATTCCTTGGCCTGCCAATTCTGCGTGCACCGCCATGTGGCATGTATTCATACGCCTTTTTAGCGGGTTCATCATCGCTCATTCTTATGATATGGCCTAGCCAACGCAATCGATACGTTTAACAATATTGATGTCGTTGTATAGCAGATACAGCTCGTGGTTCATGCGACGTCGATATTTACCGTCAACGCAGATTGGTCCGTAGATCTTTCGAAGAATTTTTCTCTCAAACACACCAAGCACTGCCATGTCTGCTTGCGCAAGTACCCAGGCTTCGGAGCCATACATCAGCACGGGTAGTATCAGTGTTTTGTAGAGAGTTATTTTTGTTTGACGAGATGTGGCTTTGTTTTTAAACTGCTTACTTAATCCAAAGTAGCATCTGTTGGCCAATACAATTCTTCTTTTTATTTCACAACTGATGTCGTTTGTTGTGTTGACGGAGGTGCCGAGGTAGACGAAGTCTTTTACTACCTCAATATTATAGGAACCAACTTCCACAGTCGGTCCGAGCTCAATGGACGCATTGCGCGTCGACACCAACAACTTGGTCTTCTCACCGTTTACCGCCAGACCCACTTTAGCAGATTCTCCTTCGACCTTTATAAAGGTATCAGTTACTTCTTTTACTGATCGACCCATGATGTCTATATCATCAGCATAAGCAAGTAACATGTGACTATTGGTATAGATTGTGCCACTTCTTTTGACGTTTGCCTCTCGTATAACCTTTTCTAGCAGGATGTTGAAGAGGTCACACGAAAGGCTGTCTCCTTGTCTGAAACCTCTTTTGGTACCAAACTCTTCAGAGAGGCTCTTTCCTATTTTAACTGTGGACCTCGTGTCAGTTAAAGTCATTTTACAAAGCCGGATGAGCTTTGCGGGAATACCAAATTCAGACATGGCTTGGAATACCTTTGAACGCAGCGGGCTGTCGAAGGCTGCTTTATAATCGACAAAAAGGTGGTAGGTGTCGATCTGCATCTCTTGGGTCTTCTCCAGGATTTGCCGCAGGGTAAATATCTGGTCAATGGTGGACTTGCCAGGTCTAAAGCCGCATTGGTATGGTCCAATTATCTCGTTGACCATTGGCTTTAGTCGTTCGCACAATATCCCTGACACGATCTTGTAGGCAATAGGGAGTAGACTTATGCCCCTATAGTTAGAGCATACAGTCTTATCTCCCTTCTTGTGGACGGGGCACAGGATACTCAGGTTCCAATCGTCGGGTACTCGTTCTTCCTGCCAGATGGTGCTAACTAGCTGATGAATACACCTTATCAGCGTGTCGCCTCCGGTTTTGAACAGCTCGGCTGGTAAGCCATCGGCCCCTGCTGCCTTATTATTCTTCAGCCGATTTATTGCTGTCTTTACCTCATCTTGGCTGGGCGGTATACATTCAATACCATCTTCTGGGATTGGGACTGTGGTATCTTCGTCGTCTTCGCTGCTATTGGATACCAACAGATTTGAAAAATGTTCTTACCATATCCTGAGTACACTATCTCTATCAGTTACCAAATTACCTTGCTGGTCTCTACAAGAGGATGTGCCTGTACCAAAGCCATCAGTTTGATGCTTGACTCTTTGATAGAATTTTCGGACTTCATTCTGGCTCCTGTACATCTCGATTTTTTCACACTCCCGCTTTTCCATCTCTCTCTTTTTCCTGCGGAAAAGACGTTTCTCCTCTCTCCTTTTCTCCCTGTATCTCTCTCGTGCGCTACGCGTTGCTACGGATTGTAAAGTAGCCTTATATGCCGCATTTTTCTCTTCGGTGGCAGCACGACACTCCTCATCATACCATGGATTCCTTGGTGGAGGTCTCTGGTATCCAAGTATGGATTTTGCGGCTGTTTGCATGGAGTGGGCAATGCTTTGCCATTGCGCTGATATGTTATCGGGATGAGGAGGGCTTTGATTAAGTAATTGGGCTAGTTGAGTGGAATATGCTGTGGCTATCTGTTGTGATTGCAGCTTACCGATGTCTAACTTTCGTGTTGTGTCTGTTCGTACTTTGTTTGCTACGTTTAAGCGGGTGCGTACCTTTGCTGCAACAAGGTAGTGGTCCGAATCAATGTTTGCGCCTCGAAACAATCGTACATCCAACACGCTCGATGAATGTCTTCCATCTATCACAACATGATCAATTTGGTTTCTTGTTTTCTGATCTGGAGACAGCCAGGTGCCCTTATGAATATCGAGATGATTAAATCTGGTACTGCTAACTACCATGTTTTTTGCAGCTGCAAAGTCTATCAGCCTCATACCATTGTCAGATGTTTCACTGTGTAGACTGAATTTCCCGACTGTTGGGCCAAAGATATTCTCCTTTCCAATTTTGGCATTAAAATCGCCTAGAATGATTTTAATGTCATGGGCAGGGCAACGGTCATATGTTTCTTCTAAGCACTCGTAAAATATATCTTTGGTCTGTTCGTCCTTTTCTTCAGTGGGAGCATGAGCGGAAATAAAGCTGATGTTGAAGAATTTAGCTTTTATTCGAATTGCAGCAAGTCTTTCATTCACTGGGGTGAAGCTGGATACCAGATGTTTTAGTCTCCGACTAACTACGAATCCACAACCAAACTCATGCTTTACGTCATGGCAGCTATAATACAGTGCGTCACCTTTAGGTGTTGTTGTGACGCCTTTCCCAATCCATCGTATTTCCTGTATGGCAGTAATGTCGGCCTTGTACTTTTCAAGTACGTCTGCCAATGCGAAGACTGCACCTTCTCTATAAAGAGTGCGAACATTCCAGGTGCAGATTCGCAGATCATGGTCCTTAAAACGTTTGCGGGGTTCGTCAACTTTAGAGGGGTTTGTTTTTCTTTTCTTTCGTTTTTTCATAGTAGGCTGTTTTTTCTGGGGGAGGGTTACTAACCCGACGCCCAAACCCAAGTTTTTAACGTTCTTATGGGTGAACGCGCGGCACATGTTAGCTCACTACCTTTAACGGGTGTTAAAGGCAGTTCCCCAGGTGACACCACGGGGAGGTCAGTGTCCACTTGGGATGAAAGAGGGACCAAGATAAATCCTGGGCTTTGCCATGTTAAAACCGGTCAGGACCGTTGCTTGGTATCTTCCATCCCCTACGTCACCCAAATGTATGGAAATATAATTTTAAGGCAAGCCATCAATCCCTGGGGCGTTAGATTTAATGGTAGAAAACGCCATAAAAAGGTCGTTAAGCGAAATGCTAGGAAACGAAAACCCAAAATGAGCTGTCGAGAGTTGAAATATACTGTCCATATCGGTATCACCATCCAGCTGATTGCTCGCAAAAGAGGTATTCAAAACATTTAAGGGGTGAGTACATAAGCTGCCTTGCCTGCTTACCTTGCTTGCTTCTGATAATAGAATAAAAAGGAAAAGGGCAATACAGTTCAGAAAGAGACTGGTGGTACCGAATCTCTGGGGAGTTAATCCAATTGTCCCGATTAAATATTTTTTTTTCCCACCCTCATCGGAAATGCTGAGTGGAATTGAGTTACTCCATACATAAGAACATCCAACTGCAGATCCACGTTGGAAGTATTGAAATTGTATGACAAGTCCAATGAAGAAGCTATATAATTCAGATCATTCTCATTGACGGCGCTGTAATCAGTGTATTTATAGAAATTTTGATTTCTCTGAATAGAAATATCTACTGCAATATAAATAAAGGCATGCTTGGAAACATCCGGACAAATGAATTGTCCACTACGCTTCAGACGGAGTGAATTAGAAATCAAAAAATAGTAGTTGGCCATTATTGTGTCTCTAATATAAACAAAGTTAAACTTGACGAGTATGGATTTTCCTTTGGATATGTAGCATATGTACTGAATATCCTGAGGGACTAATGTGATGTGACATAGAGAGGCTATTCTCATTAAAGGTTGTCTTAAGTCGTGTATGGCATCTGGCAAACCATTTATAATGATATCCGCACGATTTAGCCTTCTTTGTTGGATATCACTATGGGTAAGCAGTTCATTTATATTATTGTTACAAGATGTTTCTGACTGCTTAGTAATTGCTAGACAGCATTTTATTTCTTATTCAACCTTTCTCATTCTGGTATTAAATTTGTATTGTAATGAAGTCAATGTTTCACAAATACGCTTTTCCATTTCCTGTACATAATTTCGGATATCGGATTTAAATGCGTCGAACTGTGTTTCCAAGCCAGTGGTAAATCTATTAAAACAACTGTGCATATTTTCAAGTACACTATCATCAGCAGCCTCAGTCTCAGGTGTATTTGTTGCAGACTTATTTTTCTCATCCTCAATAACAATGTTAATTTTCTATCTGATGCAATTGGGACATTTATATAAAAATGTCTTGGTTTTGTACAAAAAAGCTTGTTGTTCTTTATTAATTTTAAGGCAGACTATATGATAGTTCTTATTGCAAATGCAAAAGCCAATGCTATGTTGGTTTTGAGTACTTTTGTTGCATTTGGGACATTTATAAACATGTTTGTTGGATGACATTTTCGTCAACGATATCCAATTTAATATTAACTCCTTCAGGATAATAGACAAGATATTTAATTATGTTGTGATCAACAACAATGTGCATTAGCGCCAATAATTTTTCCAATTTTCTGTTTCTTCTTCTCCAAAAACAGCACGAGACTTTTTCCACATAAGATATTTTTTAATAATATATCAACAGGCACAATGACAGTCTTTAATGCAGAGACTACAACTCTCTATTTATTTACTTTATATTGTTTTTAATATATTTTTGCAGAGGTTTAATTATTTTGCAAACTATCCATTGTAGGGGTCTAAAAACTATACCAAAAACTATATTATAAAGTAACCAAACGTTTAAATGAAGCCAAGGTACGACCTGCATTTGGCAAAGGCGATGAAGCTGTTGTCCTTAATAAGGAAATGCCTGTTGATACAGCAACTCTACGCCAAAATGTTAATTTATTAGAACAAGATTGAAAAAATGTATTTTCCCTAATTGCCAATTTTATAAGCTTTCTAATGGTATACATATAACCTTAATCGGTTACTTAAAATCGGTACAAAATCCCGGTTTCATATCCCTATATCCGGTTCAAAATATTAGATAACCGGATGTATTCTCCAAAAAAATTTGTCATTAACGTGTTCAGCATAAGGGGAGCTATATATGGTATATATTTCAGATACATCCCAGATGTCAATATAAGCGATAACCAATGGGTATGTCTACCTACCAATACATAACAAATAACGAATATACAGAAAAACAAAACATACGTTTTTTCTGAACAAAAACCGGGTAAATGTCAAAAAGGACAATGAAAGCGGGACAAAATCGATTAGTTTTCAAAGAGAACCGTACCTAAATTCTCTGAGCAATATTTTTGTGGAATATTTGGATGCTGAAAAATCTCATCTTGTGGTACTTTCACTACGGTTCAAGAAATAAAGGACGAAAAGGACATGAATGGCATTGAGTTAGAAGAATGAAATGTTCTACAAAAAGATTCGCCAATCGATTTAACTGAAGACATGTCACCTCAAAACTAAGCTACAACAGCGCCAAACAGAGATATGGAGTTATTTTCCCAAGTATTATAGGGGAAAAATCAAAAACTTCATCGCGCGATATCTCAGAAACT
Organism: Musca autumnalis; assembly: GCF_047663935.1. NCBI lineage: Eukaryota > Metazoa > Arthropoda > Insecta > Diptera > Muscidae > Musca > Musca autumnalis. The sequence continues at coordinate 106,825,839 of NW_027411644.1, forward strand.
TGACCTATAGCGAAAATTTCCTTTTGGCTTCTTAGTATACTCAACAAGGGCTTTTCATCTCCAAAAGAATTTTTCCACCCCCCAGACTTTGAGTTCCATTTTGTGTGGAAATGGAAAAGTTGGTGGTGTTAACGGCGCAGACGGTCTACTAAATTTAGAAGACACCCTTAATGACCGAGAAATTAGCAGATCATCCGGTAAAACAATGGAAGTACTAAGAGGTCTGAGTGTTATTTTGCCCAGTGGTGGAATTATTGAACTCATTTTCATTGAAGACATGATGCCCGAAATTGCTCGTGTTTTGAAATTTAACATATACACCGAGTCCGCCTTATATCGTATTCTTAAATATATTTTAACAAGAATAGAAAATTGCACCTATGAATGCATTTTCACAAAACGCCAGTAAATATAGCAATATTTAAGAACATATTATCTGTCATTAAATTGCAATAATACTCAAGCCAACTCGAAGAGATGTAGTAAATGCGATGGTTGGTATTATATATGCCAATTGTAGATTAAACAAAAATATGATGAAATATCCATGACATTTTAAGTCTTCTTTGGTGCCTTATTTAAACAGATACACACGCGCGCTCAACGTTTTTAAATTCACAAAATGCAGATGTATTTAGTTATTACTTAATTTAATCTGTAATTGTTAAACTACAAATTTTCAATAAAGTGTAATAAGAAATTGTATACATTTTTTATTTTTATTTCTACTGCAGTTTTGAATTCTTTACCCGCCATCAATAAATACATTTTGAGTAATTCAGTAATTAAATATATACACAAAAATTAATTTAATTCTGAGACGATTTGGGGTTAAATCAACACAAAAATCGACAATGCTCTTCTGGAAATATGAAGGCTTTGCCATAGATATAAAAACTATACGAGGGCTAATAGATAAAAGTATTATTTAGAATTTACCATTTTTGCAATACCTATTTATAGCCCTCAAAAAATTACCTTCTTATATCAACCCAACCGCGATTACAATTTCCAACTTTATCAGTTTCTCCAAACCCAATTATAGTACTTTACATATAAATATACAAGTACGAATTTCCGAAACCTCCTCCCAATATATCAAAATTCCTGCAAAACCCTTTACACAATAAGAAATTGTACCAAAGTCTGTACCATTTAATACTTTTTATAGTATGCATTTCCAAAGCCACCTCCCATATCCCATATCCCAACAATGACTCTAAGGAAAAATTTTAGAATCCCAGCTCTGTTAATTCACCCAATACCAAATTTAGACCGATTTGGTACTTTTTTGTAAATTTATGGTTCGTATTTCTTAACCCACACCAGCTCTGTCGTGCCATGAGTATCATGGCAAAATTACCCAGGTAGTGGTATCACACCAGATGTTCGAATATGAAAAGTCAAAGCCCTTTATAAAAAAATATTTTTTGCTATAATTTCCCCAACAACATAAAGAAAATTTTGGCATAACATATTCAAAATTTTACGATACCACTACCTGGGTAATTGTGTCATGCATGGTACGTATTTCGACAACCACATATATCAACCCTACACTGAAAATAATATCAAATAACAGTAACCTTAATTCCAAATCTCAGGATTCCAGCGCTATCCGTTCGTTCAATACCAACTAAAATTAGTATTATTTAGCACTCTTCGTAAGTACAATTGTCTAAAACTACCTAAATTCTTCACTTCAATGGTAATCTTAATTCCAAATTTCAGGATTCCAGCGCTATCCGTTCAACCAAATCCAAATTGTACCAAATTTAGTATCATTTGGTAATTTTCGTACCCATAAGTACGATTTTCTAAAACTAACTGCATCATACACTCCAATACTACCTGAATCCTATACTTCGACATTAATCTTAATTCCAAATCTAAGGATTCGTGCTTTGTCTGTACACCCAAATCCTAATTCTACCAAATTTTATACCAGTTAGTACTTTTCATAAACATAATTACATAATTACTAATTTCCAAAACTACCTCACTCTTACACTCCACCTGTAATCTTAATTCCAAATTTCAGGGTTCCAGCTCTATCCGTTAACCCAAATCCAAATTTAGTACCATTTAGTACTTTCCGTACCCATAAGTACGAATTTCTAAAACTACCTCAATCCTACACTCCAACAGTAATCTTAATTCCAAACATCAGGGGCCTAATTACGTGATTCGATTCGATCGAGAATTTGCTCGTGAATAAGTTTTCGACGCGATAAAAAACGGCGTGACAAAACTCGATCGAACACGTTCAAGCAATGCTATAGATTTTTTGATAGTAACCGGTAATCGATCAGGTAATCTTCAGGGAATATAATGAATGTAGACACCAAAAAAATGTGTTTATTTTAAAACAAAAACTAAAAACCAAAATTATGCATGAAAAAATGTAAATATTTTTGGAATTTGTTGAATAATACAGTCGGACCTCGATTATCCGTGATAGTCGGGACCGGAGGCATTACGGATAATCGATTTTCCCGGATAATGGAGGCAATGCTTTTATGTAGTTTTTGCACATATTTTTAAATAAAAATGGAATAATATTGTACAATAATATGAAAATCTACTATTTTTATTAAATTTGTTGCGGTAATCCACCAAATTTTAGAAGGATACATAATATCATCATCGGATTCATCTGAATTGACTTTGTCCCATGGTTCTTGTGATTCCATAAATACATAAATTGTGTAATACGGGAGAATTTCCAGTTTTTGTTTGTTTACTTTTTATTTGCTTAATCAAATTAATTGGAAAGTGTTCTTTTAATGCCGGGTAATGAAGTTTATAACGAAAAATATAGGAAATGGAACAAAGTCCAACATTTCTTTTCTATCACGGATAATGGAGGTTCCCGGATAATCGATTCACGGATAATCGAGGTTCAACTATACATTGAATAATAATTTCGGAATGAAGTAGTGCTAAGAAAATAAGAAAGTTATCTATGTTTACAAAACCTTTTTGACATTGTTGTAACAGATTGCTTATACATCTACCTTAATAGTTCTCTCTCAAAATAAATGAGAGAATTTGGTAGGTTTTTTTGCTTAGCTTCTCTGAGAGAGTCTTTCCTTTGATAAACAACGGTGGATGTATTCTATTAAATGTTGTTCACCTATAAAAAAAGGCTATTAATATTAATTTTGTTTGCGGAAATGCTTACATTTTTAAAGACTGCAAACAGTAAATATTCGCTAACGAATGCGTAAATTTGCATATATACATACATATATTTTTTTAATTCTAATTTTATTACTATTTCTCAAACGAGTGCAAAGGACTTTTCCCAATTTGTCTCGTTATTTTGTGTAAAAAATGCTGAGATTTATATACTAATTTTATTTTTCTTTTATAAACCGACAACAAACAAAAATTTTTAAATTTTTAAATTAATAAGGCAAAAATAAAAAATAATTTCAGCATGAGCCAGGCTGGAATTCGAACCTGGGTCCCCGACAACTAAGTGTCAAGGTTGCCGGCGTCTTAGCGTTCTGAGCCACCATCAACTTGTCAAAACATTGGTAGACAATAATTGATGATCAAAAAATCGTCTGATATAGAAGAGCAGGTACTAATGACGTAGGAATAAAACTTACCATATGTAATGGACACGAAAGTTATTTCGATAAGATGCATTTGTTGTATAAAAATAGAGCATCGAAGACAATGGTCAAAGGAAAGACCGCGGGAGCCATTGATGTGTAGCTGCAGTCGGGATGGGGGGTTCTAGTCCGCCTCCAACCAATGCAATATTTCCATACAGTCATTATTATAGACTCCCTAAAAACTACTGAAAAAAATCTACAAGGTGGACCAAAATGAATTAAAGTTATACTAATAATAAACTGCGACCCCATTGAAGTGGATGTGGAGGTTGTTTTAATCGATGTTTCCTAATTGAGTTTTTCAGATGTTTAGAGAAACGCCTCTTAACCCTCGCCTGCCTACGCCCATAATGGCATATTTTAATATGGACCCCAAATTCTATCACTCCCAATTTAGCTAGTCATCCCTACTATAAGGAAACGTCTTATGTTGAATTTAACTATTCGTATTGAATATAAATCAATTTTTATTCAAGACATGATTTAATCGGATAATGAACAATAATATATTATAAATTAATATTTCTATAATATATATTAGATTTTATATCATTATAACTAACAACTAAAATTCGTGGTAACAGAGACTTTCATCATCCCTTAATGGGTTAATAAACTAATTACAAGATATTACAATTCTGAGATAGAAACCATCACATTCAGAGAACTCATATAAATGCAAAGTATGTGATTGGATTTAAGAGATCAATAGGAAGTGGTGAACTCTCATTTCCAATAGAGATTTTGAGAACTAATCATATATCAAAAACAAAAAGAAAGAAGGTAAACTCTCTTAAGGTAGGACGTTCTCTTCAATCTGTACAAAAAAAAAAAAAAATAATAATAATAATAATAATAATGGTGTATGTATGTACGCACTTACCATGCAATCCGTACTGATGAAGGCCTTCGAACAAATACTGGATGCTGGAGCTGTTGTTTAGGACCTAAACTTTAGGTGATTATAAAAAGTTGCGAAAATAATTCTCGTTAAAGTGTGATGATGATTCTACCATGCTATAATATTATCTGTATAAATTTTTCAATAAAAATTATTAATTTGCAATATTTTTGTTTTCATTACACTTAGCGAAACATGGTATGCAAATATATAGCTGGGTTGTATATTCAAAGCGGTTAATAAAATTGTGTGTTCTAATGGATTTCAAATAATTAAAATTCAATCATATGTAAATGATAAATCAATATCAGAGGTTATGTTTGCATAGCATGTTCACTTATGTATGTTCATTATAATATGTCAATTATACTTATTATATCGTCGTTGTATCGATATTTTTATCCCAATTTGGGTGTTGTGACACTCGAAGGTTAGTGTAATGTTATCCAGGAATGCAATGCCTCTGGCGAAATGCTTTACAATCTGCTCTAGAACTACTTTTGGGTTGAATATTAACCATCAATTCTTCATGAAAATATATATTTGTTCTGCATACAGATCTATTTTACCAAAGGTGTCATGAATCCAGTTTAGGTATATTTAGAGTACTGCGGATTAACTTTTCTTCGACCATGGATAGATTAGATGGTGAAGATAAGTAAATTTATGTAATCTTCAGTATAGGTTATGTCTTAATTTATCATATATTTGGTAAGCCTATTAACAAGCAGCCATATACGGAAGAAGTTTATAGTTCTTTTCCTCGGTGATTTAGAGTCGGAAATCCCTACTGCCGGACTTTGAATAGGGATGGGAAAATTCTGGAGCCCTGGAGCTACCCTGTGGGTAGCCGATTCTATACGTGGCTGAGCTTTGCCTCAAAACTTTGTGCTGGAATTTTTGCCAATACGTGCCTCAGAATTTTTTTCCAGGAAAATCGGTGGTTACACAACTACCGTGTAGGTAGTGGGCGAGATTCCTATTTCACTATTTCGATGCAGAATGATGTAACACAACACCCGGGGTTTTTTTTTTTTTTTTGAAGTCACCAAATGTATGTTTTAGAAAATGTCGGCAAAATTATTTTCCTAAAACCGATATTGTTACACACTCATAGTTTGTTCACAAATTTCATTTATATTTACCTTGGCAAATGTAGTGTATGTAGAAAATATTTCAGAGTATCCTTTATAAGGTAATTCAACCAACGGATGTGATATTGGATGGTTGATAATAATTAAATTTTTTATTCAAATTTGTCGGATTTGAACGTTCTGATCTCTTTGACGATTTTTATTCGAAAGAAAGACTTAATTTGCTAATGGGGCAGAAAAATTATGTTGGTAGCAGCCAAAAAATGATTAAAATGGAACATGCAATTAACTTCAGATATCGACATTCATGTCTATAAGTTGCCAACCCATAGTTAGCTTTTATCGATCATTATCAACAAAATTTTATTTGTTGTAGAAAACTAAATAATATTTACCAAATAAATGGTGTAGAATCTGAAAATCGCATCCAAAATTTTATTTGATGCCTATTTAATAAAATAAATGTATTTACATGAATGACGTGCACTGTGTTCCATTTAAGTCGAGCCATCAACCACCCATTATCTACTATGGTGAATTTGAAGAATACGCTCTAATCTGTTATTAATGGAAAGTCAATGGATGGGAGATTAACAAAAACAAAGTTTAGAAACGGAGTGATAAGCGAACGTAATAAAAACAATCATTCCTCAATAAAGAAACAAATTTTTGTATTTAAGTTTTCTCAGAAAAATACGTGAGTGCAAAGAGAAACATGTAAATGAAACCACATTAATTGATTTATCTTGTTTGCAGTGAAAACTATATAAATGTTTATGAATACTGATTCGAATTCAGTCTGCCAAAAACTGTGGATGAATATTGCACGAACCAGTGGCACCTCATCATTATGGAGCAGTGGGTTTTGGATTACCTTCATAAGATAACTAGCTTTTAATTATGACCATCGTATGTATGATGGAAGGAAAGAAACAATAATAAAAGCTGGCGATAGTGTCCAAACCAATCTATTATGCTGAAGTGAACTATTTAGAGTTTTCTATATTTGCTCCAGTGGGAATGTGAAAATATTCGACAGGGGTTTGTGCTTCAAGGTAGCATTAGTATGAAATATAAAATCCATACGAATTGTGGTCGCATATTTAATTATGTGAATTGACATTGAGCCCATGTTAAAATGTACCCATGGGTACATTTGAACCGATAATATAACAAAACAAAATTTGATCCAACGAACTCATTGGTAGTAAGTAAATGATAACATATTAACATGGGATACTGCTAGTGGTGATAGAGCTAGTGTGAAATAAGTCATGTTTTCATTTGTTTGCCTCTTTGATGAGAATTGTATTGCGTTTGGGAAACGTCCACCACACATAGAATTTGTAAACATTGAAAAATGGGATTACCAAGAAGGACTATAGGAAAAGTTTGGAGTTTCAATTAATTGACATAATTTCGCATATAAATTATCTAATGAATTGCGTATATATACTAGTTACCAAGCTTTGCCTTCGTCTGCCACTAAAACAACATCCTAATATGCCTGAAGATCGGTCTAACCACCCGTGAAACGTAGCATAATGGTTGGATGCGTGGGACTTCGGTAGACTCCTAATTACTCCTAATTTTTCAATGTATCTCTTACGTCTAACAGCTCAACTCGAAAGAGAATTAATTTTACATTTTAAACAAAAAGACAATAAGAAATCTCTCATTTTGTTAGTTTACGATAGGCAATTTAACTCAATTTAATATAACTCGATACTTTTACTCGATAACGAATGTTGTCATCCCAACTGTGAGTACTCGGTTCGAATCAACTTGATATCGAAACACATAATTAGGCCCCAGATAGGTGAAAAATTTAGTATCTTCCTAAAGCGGGGTACACACGATCAGTTTTGACTGTCGATTTTTCGGAAATATCGATAAATGTCAAACTGTCCAGCAATCACAAAATATTTTATGGTTGCCTGATGACTGCAAAACTGACAGTCAAAACTGATCGTGTGTACCCCACTTAAAAGAAATGTTTACGAATAAAAAGTAATGGTGTAGGATATCACGTAGTCGGCCCGACTATAGCCTTTGCTCACTTGTTTTTTTTTTCTAATTGTTCTTAGTTGTTTAATCTAGAAACGAAACATCGAAATAAACTTCAAAAAAATTTTGTTTCCTAACTTTTCTGAAATGCTATATTGTTCTGTGTGAGCACCTCTGATCTAAAAGAAACTATTATAAAAAGAAGGGGCAAATACTCAAACATTCACTTATTTCTAATAAAGCAAAAACCGTTTTGATCAGCACTGTTGTAGATTGTCGCACACATTTTCTCTCAAATATTTCAAATTGTTTTCCTGTTGTTCTTGTATTTCGTTATCATTTTCAATGTTTTAAAAACATAATTGAATTCTAAAAAAGTAAAAATGTTTGAACAACTATGCGTACATTTCTACGGATACCTCAAACGAGCGGTTGAATATACGGATGTTGTTTTAAGGTCGGATCGTCGGATATTCGTTTGTGTGGTCGCAAATGTTCAAACAAGAATAGCAAAAAATACGAAAAGAAAATTTAACTGAACGACAGCAAATACCGGTTTTTACGCATGTTCTCATAATTAAATTATAATTTCGGAAAACAAATGTTATTTAAAGAAAATGGTGGAAACTAAGTTAAATATTGCATTAATATTTGTAATACTTGTGGTTTTATGCAAAATCCAGACCGGTGAGTGCTGAAAATGAAAAAAAAAGTTACAATGAAATATTTAGAGAATTGAAAAAGTTTTGTTTACGCAAAACCACTCGAAATGCATTGTGTTTAGAGGTTATTTGATGTAAAAAAACACATAAAAACATAAAAAAAGAAAAAATGTAAAATTTTAAATTATAATACAAAATTCAGTTTACACAGAAATTGATAAGTTATCAGTGAATCCCAATTAGACATCTGAAATCCCATAGCGGCTATTGTTGTTTTATTTTCTTCAGATTGCTACGCGTGTTTGAAATCGGCATCTTTGTGCGTACATTCCCAGCAAAATGTTCGATGACAAATCATGAGTTGAATCATGGGTGCGAGTGATGTGGCATGACATTTTTTTTTTTTGTCATTTTCACTCATGAATTTTATATGAGCGTGACCCCCAAAAGATGACGTTATTTTTTGGAACTAATGCGTTGACATGTCATTTTCACCAAAGCTTTGACATGTCATTTTAACCAATGCATTGACATGTCATTTTCACCAACGCACGATGGGCCCAATGGCAGGTTTTTGAGGCAAAAAGTTATTTTTTCAAGTCAGTGATTGAAATCAAATAATAACGGAATTATATTCTTAACACTTTCAAACCTCCAAAACCAAAAAATACAATCTGGCAACGGCCAACGGCGACATGCCAAACTGTCAAAGATATCATATTTTCATTCCGTTTATTTCTGACATTCAGTGGTAATTAAACAATTTATGTATTTTGGTGCCAAAACCTGATCTGTTTATATTTTATATTTTTTTTTAAATGGGAAATACGGGTAATGTTACGTAAATAAAGATTATTATTAAAAAAGTAAATGTAATATTAGATGTGGCCAATAATTTGTTGTGTCTGTAAGTGATGTTTTTTTGTTTTTGTAGACTGTGGTATCGTCCATGTGTTCTTTGGAGTAGAACTTTCGGTATCGGGTCGTATTCTCGTAAATATATTTATTTGGTGAGAGGTGACGATATCAGCAAACAGTTTTTGAAAAGTAATTTTGTGTATACTTGCGAATTAAAAAGAAATCAGTCAATCAGATTTCGTAAAACTAAAAATTTTGGATATTTTTAATTTTTGGTTGGAAAACTAGCGAAAATCTAAACATGTTATGGACTGGATTTCTGCGAAGTTTAATAGAGGTGTCAAAGACAACTACATGACGGGAGTTAAACAACAAATTAAAAACATTTGTGCACGCCTTAACCAAATAAAATACTTCTGTGCGCAGGAAAAGACCAAAGTCGGACGGGGCCGACTATGTGACACCCTATTTTATCAACTTAACATGAAATAGGATGAAAATATATAAGGGGACTATAGTTAACTCTGAACTGAATATAACAAAAATTTACCGACTCTTCTCTTGGCTGATTTTAATCCGGATCGGACTTATTTTACGAATTTACTGTATAATAAACATCAAATCGGATGAAAAATGTATATGGGAGATATATTCAAATCTGAACCGATTTAGGTATAACTTGGCAAACTTATTTATTGTCCGAATTCCGCAACATTTCCCAATTTGCATCAAAATTAGACATAATTTTCGTATTTGGTGCACCGAATACCTCAAATTGGTTGAATGTACATATATGGGAGCTATATCCAAATCTGAACCGATTTCAGTATAATTTGGCAATCTTTTTTCTAGAGCAATTTCCGCCATACATTCCAAATTTCATCAAAATTGGACAGACATATCGTGATTGGTGCACCAAATACCTAAAATCGGGCGAATATATATGGGGGCTATATACAATTCTGAACCGATTTCAATATAACTTGGTAAATTTATTTATAGTCAGAATTCGATAGCGTTGTCCAAATTTCATCATAATTGGACAGAATTTGCGTGTTTGTTCCATAAATTACTTGAAATCGGGCGAACATATATATGAGAGTTATATCTATATATGAACCGATATCAACCAAATTTGGCAGATTCGTTTTTATGTCGGTTATAAACATCTGCACGAAATTTTGAAGCTCCAGCTTGCCCTATGATTTTTGCCCCAAAACCCTGACTTTGGCCCACAGTGCAATGCCTTGACATGTCGTTTGCACCAATGCTTTGGCATGAAATTTTTTCTTTTTCCGAAAATTCTGTATTTATTTATGATTATCATGGCAAACCAAACTCTTTATTAATTCAAACGAATACAAGAAAAAATCACAACAAATCACATCGCTGTACCGCAACAGAGTTTACTTCCTCCGCTCACCGCTTTTTGATTTTGTTTCATCTTAGAAAATGTTTTTTCTATTATCTTCCCAACACCAGTTCAGATTTCGACATGGACTCCAACTTTACGAATTTCCTTCACGATTTTCTTGTTCCTGAATTATTTTCAATTTTATAAAAAAAAATGGAAATTTATTCTCTTTTATTTCGGGAAGAAATGATATCGCTACGTAGGGATCTACAAATCGACTTGCTTGTTAGGGATCTCTAGAGCAGATTAAGGCAATGTGACTCATGTGAGCGTAAATTTAATCTCGCTTACCACCAGTTAAAGTCTACACAAGTTCTGAGCGAGAGTAAAATTACGCTCACGTGAGTCACATTGCCTTACTCTGCTCTAGATAATCAAATGTAACGAAAAGAGAGGTGAGACTTGTTCAGGAAAATATAATTAATGCGTTAATTTATTTTTAAGCTATAACATTTTCTTTGCAAAAGTCGTTACTTCTTTTCAGATTCTTGTTCCTTTTCTTTTCGGACTTTTTGTTCAAATTTCGAGAAGCGACATTTGCTTGTTTCCATTCTATGTCAGATTTAGAACAGAGAAGGGAATTTTTATAATACCAAAGAGTGCAGTGCGATTCTATTTTTAGCTCAATGATTCGGACTTCCTTTTTATTGCAGTGTCTGAACGAAGTTTCGAGCTAGGTACAACACCAATTGTTTAGAAGTCGTACTTGTTTGATATACAGGAAATTTAAGACAACATAACGACGAGAGTTTTAACAACTTTGGTCGTGATTTCGAGTCTCCGACAACATGAAGCCTATTGTAAATAATAAACCTTGTATAGCTTTAAGCATAAAAGAAAATATAAAGGTGTAGTTGTAAAACACTCTCCCCATTGCTAAGCTATGGCAAATCAGAAATAAAGAGAGAATACGTGTGGGTTGTTTTTACGCTACCGTAAGGAAGCGAGCACCAATGTTCTAAGGGAGGTTTTTGCTGAAAAACAAACAAAAAAATGATAATACATTATATCAATAATATTTGACAAAAAATAATAACAGAATGTCGACTTTGTTTTTTTGTTTTTGTTAAAAAGTGGATCTTAATATATAAAAAAGCTTAGTGATGACTGAGTGAGTGGCTGCCAGATCATCGCCCAGACGAAACGGCTGAAGCTAGAAGGTGTGAGTGTAGGTTGTTGTGATTTAAGGCTGGGTTTTTGGAAATTCGAAACCGAAGGGTACGAAAAGTACTGAAATATATTAAATATGGTACCCTTTGTGTTAGGCAAACGGGAGGAAGTAGAATTCTGAAATTTGGAATGTGGGTCACAGATGGAAAGTTACAAAGAATGTACACTAAACCATTCTTAAAATGGCTAAATGAAGAAGTTTTTAAGATAAAGCAACAAAACAAATGTTAAAAAATATAATTTTGTATTTTTTTTTTTTGTAAAATAACAAATGTTTCACACAAGTATAAAGGAAAAATTGTATTGACAAATTTAAAAAAATTAGGAAAAAATTTTAATCAGTCGAAACCCACTACCAAATAGGAATTAACATTTTTGTAATTGGTCGTAGTTTAATAAAAAAAAAATCAAGGAAATCGAAGAGTACAATCATTGTTAAAAATATATTTTAAATATTGAATCGCGATTTTTTCTATTTTTCATTAAATAGCTGATGAAACAACAAAACAACCAGAAATCTTTTCAAATTGGACCAATATTAAAGAAGTTATGAATATTTCTTTGCACATGGTTTTTACAGAATTCGACTTTTTCAAGGCGCGATATCTCTGGAACCGTTAGTTATCAAAAATCTGAAAATATACTGAAATGTTTTGCTGATGTGCAGCATCGCAATTGATTGTTTCAATGCGTTACAATCGAAACAAACAAGCTTAATATATCCTCCATACTATGGTGGAGGTGCCGTGACTTAACTCCCAACGGACATAACTATTACCCCGGTTACACTATTGAAGGTTAACCCACTGGGTTTAATAGATCCAGTGGGTTAATCTTTGCTGGTTTCACTTAGCTTTTCGAGGATATAAACTGTCAGCTGATGTTTGTTTACGTATACATACAAAATAACTAATAAAGTCGTGTTTTACACTTTTACAATTTCTCGTATGACAATTTCTCATATTGGTATATTTTACACACAGGGATACATTTTTGTATCATGGTATCAAGCGTACTTTTTGTTTAAAAAAGTGTCTAAAGTGAAAAAATAAATAATTTTATGATTTTCAAATAACTTTAGATTTATTAACTCCATAAAATCTCATGCGACCAATCGTAAACGTGTAAAACACGACTAACTCTGTTGCAAAAACAGTTGCAACTTTTGGTACTTTTTGAGTAGAGTTGGATTTTTTTTGCACAAATACCGAATACAACACTGTATTTTTGGTGGATTTGTGCCGGATTTAAAATAAACCCAGCCATGTGAGGATTTAATTTTTGTATGGCAAATCTGGTCAGATTTGACCAGATTAAGCAATAAATCCTCATGAAGTGGGTTAACCCGGCAAAAAGCTGTAGTGTAACCGTGCTATATGTCCGACCCCCCTTAGCGGACATAAGTCCCAATGGGAGTTATGTCCGTTTTTAAAATTTAAGTGATTTTTATTTAAATACAATTTTTATTTCAAATGTATAAAAAAAATAACTTTAAGTTCATATGCATTTTTTTATTTCATAAAATAATTTATAATTGATTTAAAATTTTTAAGAAAATTAAGTACAAAATAGGTAGTAGCCACCTCAAATCGAACTATATTCAAAATTTGCCTTCAAACCTAAACGAAAAATGCTGCCTACAGGAAAATAAAAAGTTTTTGTTAAAATTCGCAGATACTTTTTGAAAAAAGATAAGCGCCGCTGGCGAAAATATTTTAAAAAATCGCGCGATTTTTTACAAAAATATTTTCACAGTTTAAGAAAAAAAGTTTTTGTAAAAAATATTCAAATACATTCTGAAAAACGAAAAGCGCCGCTGGCAAAAATATTTTTGAAAAAAATCGCGTGATTTTTTACAAAAATTTTTTCACAATTTAAGAAAATAAAAAGTTTTTGTAAAAATATTCAAACACTTTCTGAAAAAGGAAAAGCGCCGCAGGCGAAAATATTTTTTAAAAAAATCGCGCGATTTTTTACAAAAATATTTTCACAATTTAAGAAAATAAAAATTTTTTGTAAAAATATTCAAACACTTTCCGAAAAACGAAAAGCGTCGCAGGCGAAAATATTTTTGAAAAAATCGAGCGATTTTTTACAAAAATATTTTCAGAGTTTAAGAATATAAAAAGTTTTTGTAAAAAATATTCAAATACATTGTGAAAAACAAAAATTGCCGCAGGCGAAAATATTTTTGAAAAAAATCGCGCGATTTTTTACAAAAATATTTTCACAATTTAAGAAAATAAAAAGTTTTTGTAAAAATATTCAAACACATTCTGAAAAGCGCCGCAGGCGAAAATACTTTTAAAAAAATCGCGCGATTTTTTACAAAAATATTTTCACAATTTAAGAAAATAAAAAGTTTTTGTAAAAATATTCAAACACTTTCTGAAAAACGAAAAGCGCCGCAGGCGAAAATATTTTTGAAAAAATCGCGCGTTTTTTTGCAAAAATATTTTCAGAGTTTAAGAATATAAAAAGTTTTTGTAAAAAATATTCAAATACATACTGAAAAACCAAAAGCGCCGCAGGCGAAAATATTTAAAAAAAAAATCGCGCGATTTTTTACAAAAATATTTTCACAATTTAAGAAAATAAAAAGTTTTTGTAAAAATATTCAAACACTTTCTGAAAAGCGCCGCAGGCGAAAATATTTTTAAAAAAATCGCGCGATTTTTTACAAAAATATTTTCACAATTAAGGAAAATAAAATGTTTTTGTATAAATATTCAAATACTTTTTGAAAAACGAAAAGCGCCGCAGGCAAAAATATTGAAAAAATCGCGCGATTTTTTACAAAAATTGTTTTACAATTTAAGAAGATAAAAACAAAATAAAAAGTTTTTGTAAAAATATTCGCGATTTTTTACAAAAATATTTTCACAATTTAAGAAAAAAAGTTTTTGTAAAAGTATTCAAAAATATTTTCACAATTTAAAGAGATAAAATGTCGAAAATATTTTTGAAAAAAATCGCGCGATTTTTTAGAAAAATATGTTCACAATTTAAGAAGATAACAAGTGTTTGTACAAATATTCAAATACTTTCTGAAAAACGAAAATATTTTTGAATAAATAGCGCGATTTTCATAACAAATATTTTTACAATTTAAAACTTCTCCTAACTGCTACTTACATAATTTCGGGCATAATTTCGTTTTTAACTAATTTTATGAAATCATGAGGATTTTGTGGATACTTCGGTATTGGTTGGCCTTTACAAATGTATAATTCCGCTTACATTCTAACTTCTACTCTAAAATTTAAAAAAAAAATGTATAACTATAAATTTCAAAATTAAGCAAAAAAA
This sequence comes from Musca autumnalis, assembly GCF_047663935.1. NCBI lineage: Eukaryota > Metazoa > Arthropoda > Insecta > Diptera > Muscidae > Musca > Musca autumnalis. Next base: position 106,840,880 of record NW_027411644.1, read on the forward strand.
TAATTTATAAATTATGAAAAAATTCGTTGGGAGTTATGTCCGCAATTTTTTTGGGTGTTATGTCCGCTTTGCCTCACGGACATAACTCCCAACGAATTTTGGGAGTTATGTCCGCAAACCGCAGCGGACATAACGCCCAAAATCATTTTGGGAGTTATGTCCGTGGGAGTTATGTCCGGGCACCTATGGTGGAGGGTATACAAATAATATTCTTAAGGAATTACGTTTTACATAAGCTCGTGTTTTATTACCCGATAAGATTTGTACCAAATAAATCCGGGTCCCTTATATTACGAGCCTTACAATGACTTATTAAAGTTACTTACGACTTTATTAACCCACCAGCGTGACCCAACTACGCACACTCCTTTACTTTACTGACGGCTTTAGTTCGCGTTATGATTTACAAAACTGACTCACCCACCTGCTATACTTCTGTAGTTACCCAGCAAAATTTGACGGAAGGGGTTCTTTGCGATGACGTGATTTCATGTCATCTTTTGCATTGGTTCAAAGGAAGTCGTGGAAGATCCGATCTTTTCATTAGGATTTGAACCAATGCAAAGGAAGTCGTGAAAGATCCGATCTTTTCATCAGCATTTGTACCCATTCCATCGATCCAATAGAGATGATGTTTGTGTTTTTATTTACACACCTGTTTATTTTCATTTTGGTATGTTCCAGTACTGCAAAAATCTACTAATTTTTACTATTTTTATACCCTCAGCCTTTAGGCTAAAGAGGGTATTTACACTTTGATACGACCAAAAATGTGCCTCATCGAAATAATGGTTTTAGACCCCAAGTATGTTTGTACGATATCCGTTTCAGACAATTTTGAGTAGATCTAGCAATGTCCGTCCGTCTGTCTGTCTGTCCGTCTGTCTGTCTGTCTGGCTGGCTGGTGCGCACGATAACTCTCGAACGGATCAATCGATTCGGTTCAAATTTTGGGTATCGAAATATTTTGTCCAGATTCGATTTAAGTTCGAAGATGGGCCATATAGGTCCACTCCTTCAGGTACCTCCCCCACAAATGTTCAAAATTTGTCGCAAAACTTGCGCGCACGATAACTCTTGTAGGGAATAACCGATTTGGACCATACTTTGCACATCGTGTAATTTCTACCAAACTTAGATGAGGTTCCAATATGGACTCAATCGGTCCACTCCTTCGGGTACCTCCCACACAAAATTTCGGAAAAGTTCAGTTTAGGACCTGGTCTCGAATCGCTTTTATTTTTGTTTATGCAAGTTGTACTCGCTGTCCTCTATACGACGCTGTAAGTTTCATTAGGGGCAAGTCCATACTTCCTAAGAAAATAGCCTGAAAGTTACAAAAACCCCTATGACACCGTGTGTAGTGGTTGGAGCGCAAGATAACTCTCGAACGGATCTGCCGATTCGGTCCAAAATTTGGCTTTCGTAATATTTTGTCCAAACTTAGTTCAAGTTCAAAGATGGATTATATCGGTCCACTCCTTCCGGTACCTCCCCCACAAAAGTTCGAAAACGTTCGGAAAATTTGTGCGTACGATAACTCTTGAAGGGAGTAACCGATTTGGTCCATACTTTGCACATTATGAAATTTCTACCAGACTTAGATGAGGTTCCAATATGGACTCAATCGGTAAACTCCTTCGAGTACCTCCCACACAAAATTTGGGAAAAGTTCAGTTTAGGACCTGCTCTCGAATCGCCTTGGTTTTTGTTGTAACATCTTGTATTCACTGTACCCTATACGAAGGTACAAGTTTCCTCAGGGGCAAGTCCATACTTCCTGAAAAAATAGCCTGAGAGTTGAAAAACAAACCCTATGACACCATGTTTATGGGTGGAAGCGCAATATAATACTCGAACGGAAATGCCGATCCCGGCCAAAAATTTGGCCTTCGTAATATTGTTTCCAAACTTAGTTTAAGTTCGTAGATAAGCCATATCGGTCCACTCCTTCAGGTACCTACCCCACAAAAGTTAAAAAATTGTGCGCACGATAACTCATGATAGGAGTGACCGATTTGATCCATACTTTACACATTCTCATAATATATACCAGATATAGATCAGGTTCGAATATGGATTATATTTGTCCACTCCATCCCGTACCTCCCATACAAAATTTTGGATAAGTTCACCTTAAGACCTGCTATTGAATCACTTTGATTTTTGTTGAAGCAACTTACATTCGCTGCCTCAATTACGATGGTAAAAGTTTTTTCAGGGGCAAGTTCATACTTCTTGAGATAACAGCCCGAAGGGTGTAAAAACCCCCTATGGCACCCTCATGGTCTATGTCAGTCCATTCCTTTAAGTACCTTTTCCGCAAAACTTTTGAACTTTAATCATAATCAACATTTTTGTCGGTTCATAAGACCAAAATTTTGAAACCCCCTAAATACATAAGTTTTTTGTAAAAAAAGTGTTTCAATTTGCACAGGCTGAGGGTATATCTCTGTCGGCAAAGCCGACTGATACTTTTTTACTTGTTTCCGATAACATAAAGGAAAAATTGTTATCGTAGTAAAAATAAGTAGATTCTTGCAGTTTCTGGAACAGACCAAAGTTGTTAGAACTGTCGTGGTGATGTTGTCTTACATTTCCTGCATATCAAACAACTAAAACTTCTAAACAATTGGTATTATATGAAGTCCCAACCATCGAGCTAAAAATAGAATCGGACTGCACACATTGCTATTTTAAAAGTCCCTTGTCTGTTCTAAATCTGACATAGAATGAAATCAATCAAATCTCGCTTCTTGGAATTTAAAAAAAAAGTCCGAAACGAAAAGGAACAAGAATCTGAAAATAAAGAAGAAACTACTTTTGGAAAGAAACAATTAAAAATAAATTAATTAAGCATAAATGGTATTTTCCATAAAAAGTTTCTCCTCCCCGTTCGTTACATTTTGTTCTTAGAGATCCCTAAAGCAAGCCGGGTTGTAGATCCCTACATATTTCCGTCACTAAACAAAAGAGTATAAATTACCAAAATTTTGTTATAAAATAAAAAATTATAAAATAAAAGTAATTTACGAAATAAAAATACTTAAAGGAGTGCATTTGGAGTCCATGTCGAAGTCTGAACTGGTGATGGGAAGATAATATTTGAAAAACCTGATGAAAGAATATCAGTTGCGGAGAACGGAGGAAGTAATCTTTTGCGTTGCAGCGGTGGTGATTACATTGCAATTTTGGATGTAAACTTTTGAAAAACTAAACTGATAAATTAATTGTAGTTATTTCATGTATTCGTTTGAATTAATAAAGAGTTTTGTTTTTCATGAAAACCATATTTCAATACAGCATTTCCATTTTCCAAACAATATGAAAATTTCATGCCAAGGGGTTGGTGAAAATGACATGCCAAAGCATTGGTTAAAATGACATGTCAAAGCATGGGTGAAAATGACGTGTCAAAGCATTGGTGAAAATGACATGTCAAATCATTGGTGGAAATGACATGCCAAAGCATTGGTGGAAATGACATGTCAAAGCATTGGTTAAAATGACATGCTTAGGATCCAGAAAAGAACGTCATCTTTTGGGGTCCACGCTCATATAAAATTCATCGATGAAGATTCTAAAAAGATGACATGCTAGATCACTTGCACCCATGATTGAATGTCATCTTTGGCATCGAACATTTTGCTGGGTATACTCGCTCGCTGATACATAGATTCCCAGCAAAATGTTCGATGACAAATCATGAGTTGAATCATGGGTGCAAGTGACATGTCATAGGTGAAAATTTAGGTGAATCACCAATGAAATTTACAAGGGAGTGACACACACTTTCACCAATTCATTTTCATAGCATTTTGCACCAGTTCATTGTCATAGCATCTTGCACCAGTTCATCAACATAGTATCTTGCTCCAGTTCATTGTCATGGCATTTTGCACCAGTTCATTGTCATAGCATCTTGCACCAGTTCATTGTTATGGCTTCTTGCACCAGTTCATTGTCATGGCTTCTTGCACCATTTCATTGTCATGGCTTCTTGCACCAATGCTTTGAATCCGGATTTTCGCCAATCAGAAATAATACAATGCAATGCAATACAATTATGTAATTTGTTGAATTAATAAGAATACAATGCACAGATGGGTTGTATCGCCAACTGTTATTTTTCTTTATTTTGTATGTAATTTTCAAAATTATATATTATATTAATCTGCAATATCATATTTATCTCTTCCGATGGCTGCAAGATATTTCTTTCAACTTTTGGTTCCGTTTTTCCAATATTCGATAAATTATGTGTCAATCTCTGAACCAAGCTCATCATTTGGGAAATCTAGTATACATTTTAATTCTGTTATGTTATTTCAAAAGAAAAAACGTATCCTGTAATAATTACCATGTTATAGTCTCTTGGATGCCATGTTTTGTGACATCATATTCAACTTGGTCTTTCCATTGGAGTTTTGTTCTTCCCTCGGGTGGCGTAACGTCAAAAGGCTCGTATTAATATACCGGTGGCATCATTATCCATCCTGTTGACATGGCCCAGCCAACTCAATAATTGCAGCTCGATATGTTTTGGTGTTGGTCGGCTGGTGGAGCTCGTGGTTTATAGACCGGGTCTTTTTCATACTTCTTTTTAATATCCATAAAACGAAACAATATCAATTTACATTGTATTTTTAATTAAAATATATAAATTTTTCCACTATCGTTCACTTTCATCTGACTTTTATTTTCATTTTAACAATTACTTCTGCAAGTACACAATTATTCGGGTACATGAGTATTTGATAATTTATTGTGCGGGTACTTATCAATTTATTTAAACTCATGACAATATTATGACAAAGATCGGATCATTCACCACTTCAATTTCACTCATGAAAATTCGATGAAAAAGATCGAATCTTTCACGACTTCACTTGCACTCATGAAAATTCGATGAAAAGGATCGGATCTTTCACGACTTCAATTGCACTCATGAAAATTCGATGAAAAAGATCGGATCTTTCACGACTTCAATTGCACTCATGAAAATTCGATGAAAAAGATCGGATCTTTCACGACTTCAATTGCACTCATGAAAATTCGATGAAAAAGATCGGATCTTTCACGACTCCTTTGGCACTCATGCAAAAGAACCAGTGAAATCATAATTTCACATGGAACCACTTCCATTTAATTTTGCTGGGCTGTTCTGGCATTCTCAATATATAATGTTCTGCAATGTTCAAACGAAATACAACCACATCCATTTGCAGATACATATACACACATATACAAACAGTCGGATGAATGTGAACCAGCGATATGCACCATTTATTTCTATTACATACTTTTGGGGGTGTCATTGTGTGAGTGCATGTTTTTTCAATTAGTTGAAATGTGTGTGTGAAAAGTGATCCTAAAGTTTTCGTGTGATTGTTGTAAAGTGACACTCAACGGACCGTATGTATTTGGCACCTTACATTCGTAACAGTTTGATTATGCCTCCATAACAAGGTTAATGTTTTTTTTTTTTTCAAAATGGTTTATAAATCTCTCGACTAGGTCATCCTTCACAAAGACGTATAGCAATAAAGACCCGAACAAATGCATTTTCCAAAAACATATGATAATAGTTCCACATTTTGGTTACAGATGGCTACCCAACTTACTGGAATTGATAACAGCAATGCCAATCGTTTTTGATTCCCATTTCTCGCGGCAGAAAACATTAACGTTGTGTTTTGTGGCTGAAATTTATTTCTTTACTTTTTTTATTGTTTATTTAATAAAAAAATCAAAAGTGAATGCCGTCAAACTTGAGTTTTAATGTTTTTCTTGTCAATATTCCAATGAATAACAGTTTTCGTTTAACAGAATGTTGCTATGATATCGTAGCAACAGAGGTTAACTCCCTCTACAGTTAATTTTTCACAATTGACTTTTCCTATCTTGTAATATTGACATCTTTGTCCTTCAAGTTTTCAGAGAACCAAAGATAATAGCTGTGTCTTTTTACGTGATAATTAGTAATAATTATTACTAATGTTGCAGATTTTGACAGTTGTATAAAGGAAAAGTTGCTGAAAAAAATGTTTCTGCAACATTTAGTAAGTAAAAAGACACCCCTAATATCTATATATATAAAAGAGCTTAGTGATGACTGAGTGAGTGACATGTATATCATCGCCCAGACGAAACCGCTGAAGCTAGAAAGCTGAAATTTTGACTGTGGGTTGCTGTCGGTGAGTAGGGGTGAGATAAGGCTGGGTTTTTGGAAATTCGACCTATAAGGGTACGAAAAGTACTAAAAGGTACTAAATATGGTACCCTTTGTATTAGGCAAACGGGAAGAGCTAGAATTCTGAAATTTGGAATGAGGGTAACCGATGGAGAGTAAGAAAGATGTACCAAAGGGTTTTGGGAAATTCGACCTCTAAGTGTACGAAAAGTACTAAATTTAGTACCAATTGTATATTTTGAACGGATTTTGCTAGAAACTTGGAATTTGGTATGGAAATGAAGGTTGGGAAGTCGTGTTTATAAAAGGAAATGGTTTTTGAAATTCGTACTCATGTGTACGAAATGTTCTAAATGGTACTAAATTTAGTACAATTTGGATTTGGGTTAAAGGATAGAGCTAGAAACCTGACATTTGGAATTAAGATTACTGACGGAATATAGGATTGCGATATGTGGGTAGTTTTCGAAATTTGTACTTATGTGTACGACAAGTACTAAATGGTACTAAATTTTGTACAACTTGGATTTGGGTGAAAGGATAGAGCTGGAAACTTTAAATTTCGAATTAAGATAACTGTTGAAGTGTACGATTGATATATGGGGTAATTTTAGTACTTGTGTTTACGAAAAGTACTAAATGGTACTAAATTTGGTACAATTTGGATTTGGTTGAACGAATAGAGCTGGAACCCAGCAAGTTCGTACTTATTTCGTACTAGAATTTGAAATTTGGGTCACAGATGGAGAGTTATAGAGAGAACCCTTTGGTATGGTTTTTGGAAATTCCACCTATAAGTGTACGAAAAGTACTGAAAGTTACTAAATTTGGTACCAATTGTATATTTTGAGCGGATATAGCTACAATCTTCAAATTTAGTATGGGAATCAAGGTTGGGAAGTGGTGTTGATATAAGGAAATGATTTTGGAAGTTCGTACTTATGTTTACGAGAAGTAATAAATGGTACTAAATTTGGTACAATTTGGATTTGGGTGAAGGGATAGAGATGAAAACCCGGAATTTGGAATTTAGATTACAGTCGTGAAATATGGGGGTAGTTTTGGAAATTCATACTTACGTGTACGAAAAGTACTTAATGGTAGTAAATTTGGTAAAATTTGAATTTGGATAGGCGTGAAAAACTGAAATTTGGAATTAAGATTACTGATGGAGTGAAGGAGTGAAGGACTGAGGTAGTTTTGGAAATTCGTACTTATGGGTACGAGAAGTACTAAACGGTACTAAATTTGGTACAAATTGGATTTGGGTGAACGGATAGAGCTGGAATCCTGAAATTTTGAATTTATTTACTTTACGAAAAGTTGTATACGGTACTAAATTTGGTACAATTTGGATTTGGGTGAACGGATAGAGCTGGAATGCTGAAATTTGGAACTAAGATTACTTTTGGAGTGTAGGTTTAAGAATTCGTACTTATGGGTACGGAAAGTACTAAATGGTACTAAATTTGGTAAATTTTGGATTTGCATAGACATAAACCTGAAATTTGGAGGTAAGATTACTGTTGGACTGTAGGATTGAGTTAGTCTTGGAAATTCGTACTTATGGGTACGGAAAGTACTAAATGGTACTAACTTTGGTATAATTTAGATTTGGGTGAACGGATAGAGCTGGAATCCTGAAATATGGAAGTAAGATTACTGTTGGACTGTAGGATTGAGTTTGTCTTGGAAATTCGTACATGTGGGTACGGAAAGTACTACATTTGGTACGATGGTACTAAATTTGGTGCAATTTAAATTTACGTGAACGGACAGAGCTGGAATCCTGAAATTTTGAATTAAGATTTCTGTTGGGGTGATTGAGCAAGTTTTGGAAATTCGTACTTAGGGGATACGAAAAGTACTAAATGGTACTCAATTTGGATTTGGATGCACGGATAGAGTTGGAATCCTGAAATCTGGAATTAAGGTTACTGATGGAGTGAAGAACTGAGGTAGTTTTGGAAATTCATACTTATGGGTACGGAAGGTACTAAATGTACTAAATTTGGTACAATTTGGATTTGGGTGAACAGATGGAGCTTGAATCCTGAGATTTATAATTAAGTTTACTTATGGGGTGTAAGATTGAGGTAGTTTTGGAAATTCGTACTTATGGGTACGGAAAGTACTAAATGGCACTAACTTTGGTATAATTTAGATTTGGGTGAACGGATAGAGCAGGAATCCAGAAATTTCAAGTTAATGTTATCGTTGGAGTGTAAGGTTAAGGAAGTTTTGGAAATTCGTACTTATGGGTACGAAAAGTACTAAATGGTACTAAATTTGGTTCAATTTGGATTTGGGTGAACGGAGACAGCTGGAATCCTGAAATTTAGACTACTGTTGGAGTGTAGGACTGAGATAGTTTTGGAAGTTCGTACGTATGGTTACGAAAAGTAATAAATGGTACTAAATTTGGAACAATTTATTTTTGGATGGACGGCTAGGGTAGAATCCTGAAATTTGGAATTACTGTTGGAGATAGTTATTGAAATTCGTACTTTTATACGAAAAGTATTAATGGTATTATGAATAGAGATGGAATTCGGAGATTTGGTATTATAGCCGCTCTTGATGAGTAGGGTTGAGGTATGGATGTGGTTGTGGATATACGTACAATAAGTGTACGAAAATTACAAAACGGCACAGAATTTCGTTCAAATGTTGTATTTTTTATTTTTGCCTTATTAAGGCAAGGGTTATTTATAGTGATATTTAATTAATTCTCTTTCGAGTTGAGCTGTTTATACCTAAGAAATTTTTATTGTGTAAATTAGTAGAGCTGAAATTGTGAAATTCGGTATTATGTATACGAAAAATACTAAAGTGCGGTTGGGATTTAGTTTTGGATAAAAGGCAGTAGTTTTTTAACTTATACATATTATAAGTACTGAATTTGGTACCAGTTTTACGTTGCTTGAAGGGATAAAGATGGAATTTCGAATTGTTGTATGAGGGATGTTGTTGGTGTTTAGATAAGGATATTTTGAAATGCGTACAAATTCTGAAATTAGGCTGAGGGCTGGCTGACTTATTGAGAAATACGAAATGTACTGAATGGTATTAAATTTGACGTTGATGTATCAATGAAGCAGGGATTATATAATTAGTGTGTGAAAAGTACAAAATTGCAATAAATTTGGTAGTGGGCTTAGGAATATAAGTGGAATTCTGGTATATTATTTATTTGTCAGGTTTATTGTTAAAATTATAATAAATGTACAAGAAGTATTAAGTAATACTTAATATTAAAGCACTGGTATTGAGTAAATCGATAAATGAAATTTGCTGTGAGGATCACTGTTCAGATTGGATCAGAATGTTTATTAAAATCCACCTTTAAATGCATGAAAGGTTTCTACATGTAATACACTTGGCATTGGGTGAACAAGTAGAGGTAAAACTGTAACATATGAGCTAAGGTTTTGGATTCTAAAAATTGCAATGAATAATGTACTATTGTTTCTATATTAACACGAATTCGGTTTCTAAATAATGTAATAATTGTTCCACAAACATCCCAGATGGGACAAGGGAGACTTCCCTCATATCAAAGAGTGCACCCCAATTCATAATAGCTCCGAACAACGTGCCTTACGACACCACTTGTAGAGAAGTTTTACATGGCTGAAATACTCAGGAAATGTCGCCAACATTACTGAGGGGTATTTTGCCACCGTCGAAAATTTGATGTTGTCTGGCCGGAGAATCGATCGGTTTTCTACATTCTGATATCACAAATTCCAAAATTCGGTTGGAAAATGTGGATAAAATGTTCAAAATACCCATACCGTTCTAATAGAACATGGACTGAAATTTAAAATGTAGGCCGCTGTTGAAGTGTAGAGGTCTTTTTTTGAGATTCGAACAAAACGTGTACGAACAGTACTTGAAAGAAATTAAGTATCAATTCAAATAGGCATTAGTACATAAAAATTTTCAGTGTTCACCATATTAAATATTGTTTATTTGAATATTATTTTTTTCCGCATACGAAGTAGCGGGCACCATTCAGTACCATCGATAAGTGCTTTTATGTACCCCATATCAATTTGGAAGCAATAAACTGCTCCTAAAGTTTGTCAAGAGAAAAAATAACTTTAGTGTAAACAATAAATTCTCTTAAAACACATGCATTTCGAGTAACATTTGAGTTCGATTCTCAGGTATTTCATTAAAAACAAGTGGTAAATTCTTGGCGAAACAATCATTTGTTTCTTATTGCCAATTCTTGTAAAGGATTGGCTGATTGCGGCAAGTGGGAGTGGGCATGTGATAATGGCGACTGTATACCAATTGAAAGCAGATGTGATGGTCTGGTGGATTGTGCAGATCGTTCCGATGAAATTGCCGAAAATTGTATACATTTGGCAGGCGAATGTCCTTTGTACGGTTTTGTTTGTACTTATGGAGCTTGCATTGCCGGTGTTACCAGATGTGATAATATTACCGATTGTGCCGATGGATCCGATGAATTTGTGTGCAAAAATGGAGATCCACAACATCATCGTGGTACTTGTGAGTAAGTTAAAGCACAAGCATCAGTGGCAAAAGGAGCATATTTGCTGACTTTGTGTGTTATTTTCTAGATCTCATGAAATGCAATGTTTAAATACCAAGGAATGCATTAACATTGATGACATGTGCGATGGCATTAAACACTGTAGCGATGGTACGGATGAAACTGTGGAAGTGTGTGCCGGTTTCGATTGTTCAATTCGACACCTCCAAATAATAGTATGCTAAGTCTGAAAAGTGAGTTTTGCAGGAGAAGCTCTCAAAGTTTACAGTTTTCTTTGACCTTCTTTACAATGCTAACTAAACATTTGTTTATAACTTCTGTTCGGATTGACCGATCATTACCAAAATTTGACAGAATTTAAGTTAAAGGACGTAAAATGTAAAAATGTAAAGAACTTGAAAACATGCTAAGTCGACTTAACATACTATTGTTTGGAGGCGTCGAATTGGTTTCCAATGTGGTTATGGTGGCTGTATTGCTGGTAATGGGAAATGTAATAAAATTCAAGACTGCATTGATGGATCTGACGAAGCCTGGGAATTATGTGGCACACCAAGAAAGATGAGGCGGCCAGTATTAGTTGTTAATACGACAATACAACCATTTACAACATCACCACCAACACAAGTTGACGTTTTAAGGTGTCAAATACCAACGGAACTCAATGGTCTCATTGTAAGACAACACCCAAAGAACGCAACGCTGAATCCAGGAGATTTTGTCGACAGTGATGGGGTTGTTCATTTGGAATGTTCAAAAAATAACAAAGAGTTTCCCAGTCTAGTATGCAAGAATGGAACATTTGAACCGAAATTTCCTGAATGTAAAGGTGGGTATGAAATAAATGTTCTTTAGTAGATTAAATAATTAAGTAAATTAGGAGTAACCTGGGAATTGAAGCTAACTCTTCTCTAAGCTGGACAAACCACATTAACCAAGTTGTCGAGAAAACCTATGCGAAATTACTTTCCCTATTGGCTCTTCAATTTTTTATTTCACTGTATATTAGGTGCATCTGGGCTAAAACTTTTTCTATAACCTGGATTAATTTATGCAAGCTAGCTATTTGCAAATTGTGATTCCGTGAGCAATAAATTAATTTTTGACCACTAGATTAAGTATTTAAATAAGTAGTTATGACTTTTAGTGACTACTTATTAAACTACTTAATCTAGTGGTCAAAAAAAAAAAAAAAAAAAAAAAAAAAAAAAAAAAAACGAACAAAAAACATTCTCTGCGGGAACTTTTTAATTCCACAGCGTAGACTTAATACCAAATTTCAACTTTCTTGGTTGGATAATGCGGCTAGTTGGGTGGTATCGTTATGTTGGGTCTATATTCAAACGTGAAACCTATATGCACAACTTTTTTGTGAAAATGTTTTTTTAACACCGGAAAATCCCAAATTACATCCGGAAAATCCCAAATTACATTCGGAGGGCAAAGCATGGACCTATGTTGACAATTTAGGTGGAGATATTTTGTGACCACTGGGCACCTCAAATGTTAAATTACAGGTAGTTCGGTCTAAAAATGTAGCTAAGATCCTCAAAATACCGAAAATCGGGCGGTATCATTATGTGTGGCATATACCAAAGCATGGATCTCTGAGGACAATTTATGGTACAGATGTTTTGTGAGCACTGGGAACCTCTAATGTTAAATTAAGAGTAGTTCGGATCAAAAATGTAGCTAAAATTCTCAAAATACCGAAAATCGCAGGGCACCGTTATATGAGGGATATACCAAAATGTGGACCTATATTGACAATTTTTATACCCTCCACCATAATATGGGGGATGTAATTAAATTTGTCATTCCGTTTGTAACACATGGACATATTCATCAAAGATCCTATAAAGTATATATATTCTTGATCAGGGTAAAATACTAAGTCGATATAACCATATCCGTCTCTCCGTCCGTCTGTTGAAATCAAGATACAGCTCGCAATTTTTAATATAGAGCTTTGAAATTTGGTATAGAAGTTCCTATTTATTTATTTGAATGTTTGTTATATTAACAAATTATAATAAAATTATAATTACAAAGCACTAGCAACAAAGGTTATCGGCTTACTTCTTAAGCTGGGTACACATTGCCAGTTTTGAATGACAGCTTTGTTGTTGCTTGCTAGTGTGGCAGTTCATTTTTGTCATTCATCATGCAACCACAAAATATTTTGTGGTAGCTGGACGGTTGGACAGTTATCGATAAGTGCAAACAATCTTCATTCAAAGCTGACAATGTGTACTGTACTTAAGATGTTTCGTATTGCAAATGGGCTATATCGGTCCACGTTTTGATATAGCCCCCATAGAACGGTACCACCCGATTTTCGGTATTTTGACGGTTAGTAACATTGTTTTACCGAACTTGTTGAAATTTGCTATTTAGTCTTCTTCATAAATGAAAGGAAATTGTTCCGTTTTACTTCAATACAACTCGTGTTGGAGGGAATAGCAAGTTCGGCCTGGCCGAACTTCACGCCGTTCTTACTTGTTGTTAGAGAAGTTTCGTGACATCAGGGAATCTCAAATGTCAAATTAGAGGTAGTTTAGTTAAAACATTTTGCTAAAATCATCAAAATAACGGTATGTTTTGTTAACTTGGATTGGGTATTGCCGGTTAGAAGCTTCGTACGAGATTTGTGGCTGATGGAATGAAAGGGCTCAAGGACTCGTTATTAGGCACGGATGTAGGCGATTTGCAGATAACCGGCCACTCCATGACTTCGTCCTCGGATGCGTACATGCTTTGGAACTGGATGATTTGCTGTTCAGTAGTAGACGATTTAACCCTCCGTTGGACACCTGAGTCTAGCCAGGCCTTTTTCATTTTATTTTGCATTTTAAACTGGGTTAAAATAAAGCTATGGACCTGAGATTTCAGGTAGCTTCATGAAATTTTGTTACCTTTCCAACGAAAGAAACATGAAATCAAAAGGATCACCAGAAAAGGAGCTACAAGGATTTTTTGACATACATATCACATTCGTAACACATGAGTCTGGCCAGACCCCACCTATTTTTTATTGAAAAATTTCTAAAATTTTTCTTAAAATTGGGGTTTTTCTACATTATTTGACAGAATGAATACCATTTTATGAAATTTGTCGCATTTCATCCTACCATGTCTTCAAAATTGCACGTAAAAAGGTCGCAAAGTAGGAGATGGGTTTGAAATCAGTGTACGTACTACAACCTAAAAAAATTCCTTGGAAATAGGGTTACACATTTATTTTAGACAATTTTACGCATAACTGGACAAATAAAACTCATTACAAAGCCTTTATGCTCTTTTTGGGAGTGGAATGGTTCAAATATAGGATTCTCCATATGAATTAGAAGAAAGTCCTTAGGACATATGCCCTCATTTACCTATTGTTATTATAGTTATTGCACTGCAATAAGCTGTAAAGTTATAAAATAGACCCTATTCATTCAGAGTAATACCCCAAAATAAAATATAGTGCATTGGAGTTATATATAAATAGGATTTTCGAGCATAGAGACAAGAAAAGTACGAATTTTTACTCCATAGGCATATGTCCGTTTTTACTACCTTGATAAAATTAATTAAATTTAGTGTTTTTAGGTATGTTTTTTCGACAAATAACGATTATATATGTAAGATTAGGATCCTTAAAACATATTCTACAACTTTTTATACGAAAATATTAATTAAGTTTACTAAAAAATTTATATTTATTACATGGGTCTGGCCAGACTCATGTGTTACGAATGTGACAAACAATATTGGTGTCCAACGAAGGGTTAAGAATGACCGACTCGGTGATTCTTTCCTAGGTAGTAAATTATTTGATTATGATCGGGAAATCGGTTCGGTAGTAGACGATTTGAAGATGATCGGGAACTCGATAATTTGTTGTTCAGTATGCCCGGGAATGCTATGCTTCATTGTTTGGTTCAATGGGTACCCAATGTTCGTGCCGTGGTTATTTGGGCTATGGATACGTAGTGAAATGCAATAATCGGTTTTTCGAATATTCGGTTTTCGTCTAAAACATAAAACTCTATTTAGCGTTATGGGCATAGGGCCATGTTTTGATATAGCCCCTATATCACGGTACCTCTCGATGTTCAGTATTGTGAGGATTTTAGCTACAATTCTTAACCGAATTTTAGATATTTTTTTTTGGTATAGGCCGCATATTATCGTACCTCCTGATTTTCAGCATTTTGAGAATTTTAACTGTATTTCTTGAACGAACTTGCTGCAATCTGACATTTGAAGCTCCTATTAGTCACAACCCAAGAAAGGTTTTCAATAAAGGTCCATGTTCTGGTACAGGCACTGTATAACGGTACCTCACGATATTCGGTAGTTTGAGGGTTTTGCCAACATTTTTTTGGTGGAAAAGTTCGACCCGACCAAACTTAACGCCATTTTTATTTGTTAGCTTTCGGGTCCTTATCTCCGCAAATATGGCCTCCACTAAGAGAATTACTTCTCTTCTTCTTCACTTCAAAATCTAGTCTCGAACATGTTTCACGATGTACAATTTTGGACCAAATCGTGTATTCACTTTGAAAGTTATCTTGCGGTTTATCAATTCTAGTTGGTGGCCTTATGCTTTTTACAGATGTTGAGTAATTATAGTCTTAGATTGTACTTTTGTGAACAATTTTGAAATGTTGGATTGAAGGTACCTGAAGTAGTGGACAGATATACCTAAACTATTACTATTTCCTGATCTGTGCAAAGTTTGAATAAAATCGGTTACACCCATCTAGGGTACAATAATAATGTAAATTTTTAATACAAATTTATGTTTTTTTTTACAAAAATTATGTTAAAACTTAAAGATTACCGCAGTAACAATATTTAGAGAAGAACAATTTTAAATAAATTTTTTAAATTAAAACAATAAATTAATAAAAAATACTATTTTTAATAATTTTTTTATTTTGCAGCCGTTTGTGATCCTAGACTTTTGGAAGGACTATCAACCAAATACCATGTGTATTCTGAGAACGGCAAGTCTATCGACAAAGACGTTCTTTATAGACATGGTATACCCGTGGGTAGCATAATTGATATTGCTTGTGCTCCGGGTTTTAAGATGCCCCACCCTAAATGGCCTGAAGATGGGACTAAAAAGCAAACTTTGAAATGCCTAGAAAATGGCACATTTGACAGAAAAAGGGAAAAATGCGAAATGGATTGTGGTCGACCATTGCCCGAAGCGCTTGACCTAACCATGAATGGTGTTCGAACCGAACCCAATAAAGTTCCATGGCATGTTGCCATATATAAAATGGAGAAGGGTACTGGGGTTTATATTTGTGGTGGTTCAATAATAACACCTAGTCTTATTCTTTCCGGTAAGTTGGGAGAGAGAAGTATAACGCCTATGCCATCATAATTGTTGCTGGATATAGCAAAACAAAATATATTTTCTTTCTCTTTCTTTCTTTCTTTGTTATAGCTGCTCATTGCTTTTATGAAAGTTCAGAGGGGCGATTGCTAAGCCGCAATCAGTTTAAATTTATTGCTGGCAATCATCAAAGAGCATATAGCAACCTCCAGCGAAATGAAACTCAAAGTAGGAGTGCTTCGAAGATTAGCATTCCTGGGAAGTAAGTAAAGTTGATATTTATACCCTACACCACAATGTGGAAAGGGTATTATAAGTTTGTTTTGGTAAAAATTCATGTAACACCGCGAAATATTCGTCGGAGACCCCCAATGTGGTATACCAATCTTCATATCTCGACGAGATAAAGCGATTTTGAGATGTGTGTCCGTCCGTCCGTCCGTCCGTCCGTCTGTCCATTATAAATTGTAAACACGCTCCAGGCCGCAATTATGGACCGTTCGTCACGAAATTTTGTATGGAGGTCGGGTTCAGGCCAGAATAGATCCCTATTCATATTGGTGATGATCGAGAAATATTTAGCGGGTGAAATAGACCAAAAACATAATTTTTGTCCAATTTTGTAGCGGCTCTGTAGGTCGCAATAACAGTCCGATCAACGCGAAATTTTAAATGTGGTAAGAGTATATGACAAAGAAGTAGCTTGCAATTTGAGATGCCGATCAGATAATATTTAGATGGTTAAATGGACCAGAACTTTTGTGTGAAAATTGTCAAAAATTTTAATATACAGCTTATATCTTTGTTCCTTAAAGACACATACTTCCCGTTTTGAGATATATTTTGCACTGATGTCGATTACGTTGATGTACGTGATCAGATAACAGAAATACAGCCTAATATATCCAGTTTTTTGTTTGTAGTGTAGTAATTTACACTGTAGAGGTCGCAATTATAGCTCAATAGTCACGAAATTTTGCACGAGGTAAGAGTTTAGGTAGAAGAAAATGTCTATAATTTTGCATGATGATCTGAAATTATTTAGGGGGTGACATAGACCATTACTTTTGTATGATAAACATACAAATTTTATTTTTGGTCCATATTTTAATTCCTGGAGGGCATATACCGGCAAAGTAGCCTACATATGGAATAATAACTACTAACCTTTCCCCTGATGCAAATTGCAATAATGTGTCTGCTAGATACCGGGCCTACTACCTAATATATAATGGGTTTTGTGTAGAGAACAACCATTTTCTCCCATGCTACAAATTGTCTCTATCATGACAGAGTAATTTTCAGTTCAGTTGTCAAATTGGATTTTTTATACAAATATTGCAACATGGGGTTGCCTCGCCAACTATTTTTTACCTCAGGATTTAGGGTAAAGGGGATACAAACAACATACGACCAAAGATGTGTCTCATCGAAATATTGGTTTTAGACCCCAGGCATGTTTGGACGGAATTCGTTTCAGACAATTTGGAGTCTATTTAACCCTGTCCGTTCATCTGTCTCTCTCAATGTATAGCTGGCTGGTGCGCACGTTACCTCTCGAACGGATCTACCGATTAGAACCAAATTTTATACTTCGTAATATTTTGCCCAAATTTTGTTTAGGCTATGCCGGTCCACACCTCCCCCAAAAAAGTTCAAAATTGTTTTCGAAAAATTATGTGAACGATAACCGGCGAAGTGAGCAATCGATTTGCGCCAAACTTTCCATATATTATTATTCCCAGATATAGGTCGGATACGACCATGTCGGTCCACACCTTAGGTTACCTCCCACACAAAATTCGGAAAAGAGAAATTTAAGAGTCCTCTCGAATCGCTTTGAATTTTTTCAGCAGTTTGTACTTGGGCCGAAAATCCGCAAGATAACTCTCAAGGGGTTTTTCTGTTAGGTCGAAACGTTACATATCGTATTATTTCATCCAGTCAAGTATTAAGTTGGAATAAGGACTATATCGGTCCGTCCTTCGAGTACCTCCCACACACAATTTGGGAAAAGTGCAGTTTGAGGACCCGTATCGGATCTATTTGATTACCTTTTTTTTGAAGAAGGTTCCTTTCACGGCCCCTATTCTGGTCCCTTTTCCGTGGTAAGTCATACTTCCTGAGATAATAGTCCAAAAGTTCCAAAAACCCCTGCCGGTTAGCTTACCAAAATTGATTTGGTGTAGCCCCATATTACGATTCCTACAGATTCCACGTATTTTGAAGCAAACTCGTGTTACAAAATTTTTGTTATTTATTAATACCAAATACCAAACTATAGTTATCGTTGGATGTATAAAACTTTTCACCTGAAATTTGTTGGTATAGGTTAACGCCTTCATATATCCCCCATAGAACGGTACCTCCCGATATTCGGTATTTTGAAGGTTTTAGCTTCATTATCCCATCAAAATGGTTGACATTTGGTAATTAGTCTTTGTTGAGGATATAAAAAATCGTTCCACCTAAAATTTGTTGGTATAGGTCCACGCCTTAATATAGTCCCCATAGAACGGTACCTCCCGATATTCGGTATTTTGAAGGTTTTAGCTTCTGTATCCCACCAAAATGATTGAAATTTGGTAATTCGTCTTCGTTGAGGATATAAAAAAAATCGTTCCACCTGAAATTTGTTGGTATAGGTCCACGCCTTCATATAGCCCCCATAGAACGGTACCTCCCGATATTCGGTATTTTGAAGGTTTTAGCTTCATTATCCCACCAAAATGGTTGAAATTTGTTAATTAGTCTTCGTTTAGGATATAAAACGGTCCACCTGAAATTTGTTGGTATAGGTCCACGCCTTCATATAGCCCCCACAGAACGGTACCCCCCGATATTCGGTATTTTGAAGGTTTTAGCTTCATTATCCCACCAAAATGGTTGAAATTTGGTAATTATACTTCGTTGAGGATATAAAACATTCCACCTGAAATTTGTTGGTATAAGTCCACGTGTTCATATAGCCCCCATAGAACGGTACTTCCACATTTTTGGTATATTGAAGGTTTTGGCCCCAATATGAACCCAAAATGGCTGAATTTTGGCATTTTGACTTTGTTTCAGTTAACAAATTCTACTCCTCCCAGGAATAAGCCTCGGCGCGGCGGCGGAGCTAAGTACTTTCGTAGATGATGGATAGATCGGAAGGTGTCGTTCTATGAAAGCTATATGAAGGCCTGAACCTAAACCTACAAATTTAAGGTGGAAAATTTGTTACCCCCAAGTAAGACCTAATACCAAATTTCAGCCATTACGGAGGGATATCGAAATACCAGAAATCAGGAGGTACCGTTCTATGGTGGCTATATGAAGACGTGCAGCTATACCGAGAAATTTCAGGCGGAATGATTTATACCCCCAAAGAAAGACTTAATACCAAAATTCAGCCATTTCGGGGGGATATTGAGGCCACAACCTTCAAAATACCAGAAATCCGACGGTATTGTTATATAGGGTCTATATGAAGACGTGGAGCTATACCGAGAAATTTCAGGTGGAAAGTTTTATACCCCCAAAGGAAGACTTATTACCAAATTTCAGCAATTTCGGAGGGATATTGAGGCCACAACCTTCAAACTACCAAAAATCCGAGGGTATCGTTCTTTGGGGGCTATATGAAGACGTGGACCTATACCGACAAATTTCAGGTGTAAAGTTTCATACTCCTAACGAAAACTTAATACCAAATTACAGCCATTTCGGTGGGATATTTAGACCACAAGTCCTTGTATATATTTTTTTCATATGCTCATTTTATGGACGATATGCAAAATATGGAAAATTGTCTGGGCTTAATTCGTTTTATTTTGTGATAAAACGAGTTTCTGTCTAATCAGATTTTCTCTACGACCATCCTAACCATATATGCGTTTGCATAGGATTCCGCCGTCTACTCATCACACTGTGATAACCCTAGTGTGCATACCATTGTACCACGGTGGCACCCGAAAAAGAGAAATACTCATAACTTCTTTTATATTGGTCCAAATAGACAAAAATTTGCTATGGTATTGTTTGTTTTTTTTTTTATCAGCTATCTAATAGAAATTTAAAAAATTGCACAGTGGCCTTGGGTAAAATTTTCACGATTTTATATTTAAAATTCATCAATGATTGTACTCTTCGATTTTCTTGAAATTTTTTTATACTCTCAGCATTTATGCATACGGGCAAAATGTGCCTCGTAGAAATATCGGGTTTAGACCCCATAACTCTTGAAGGGCGTAAATGACTTGGTCCATATTATGCACATCGCGAAATTTCTTCCAGACTTAGATGAGGTTCCAATATGGTCTTAATCGGTCCACTTCTTCGGGTACCTCTCTCAGAAAATTTCGGAAAAGTTCAGTTTAGGACCTTCTCTTCAATCGCTTTGATTTTTGTTGTAAGAACTTATATTCACTGCCCCCATACTACGGTACAAGTTTCATCAAGGGCAAGTCCAGACTTCCTGAAAAAATGGCCTGAAAGTATCAAAAAACCGATTTGGTCCATACTTTACAGATCCAATATATCTACCAAATATACATATATCAGGTTCGAATATGGACTATATTTGTCCACTCCTCCCACACAAAATTTTGAATAAGTTCACTTTAGGACCTGGGGCTGGATTCTTGTTCTATGAAAATTTGAAATATTTCCTTTGTAATTTTTTTTATTTGACAGTTTTCTCCTTTATAAAAGTTTTCATTTCATATTTTCATAGAAACAGAATTGAGCCCCTGCTCTGGAATCACTTTGATTTTTGTTGAAGCAACTTTCACTCGCTACCTTAATTACGACGGTAAAAGTTTTTTCAGGGGCAAGTCCATACTTCTTGAGAAAACAGCTCGAAAGGTGTAAAAACCGTCTAATGCACCATGTAGTGGCTGGAGAGCACGAAAACTCTCGAATCAAATACTAAGTTGGTCCACACTTTACATATCGTAATATTTCTTGCAATATTAGATGAAATTCGAAGGTGGTGCTTGTATGTCCACTCCGTCCGGTACCATCCCACAAAAATTCGAAAATATTCGCTAAAATGGTACGCGCGATATCTCATAAACAGAGCAACCCGGTTAAGGGTCTGTTCGAGGATTCCTTGAAAATGTTTACCTAGTGATCCTGTTTACAGCGATATCATGTTTTTCGTAGGCAAGTTCATGCTTCCTGAGATAATTGTTCAAAACCTCTGACTTATATGGGGAACCAATTGAAACGACAGGTGGTGGTGGTGGTATGTTGCTGCTTGCTGCGTCAGCACATCACCCAGTGCGTCTTCTACGTCGTCGCCTGACTCTTCGTCGTCGTCGGGATACGAGACGCCCCCGCAGTCTCCCCAACAACAACAACAACAAATGCAGCATCTAACACCACATGTTGTTGTTCAACGGCCCGGAAATGCATCATTCCTGCAATTCAATTGCAACGGTCTCCGCAATAAGGTCAGGAAACAAAGCTCACCGCCACCTGTAGCTTACGTTGTGACGGTTACAACGTTTTGCGGAAGGATCGCACAAGAAGCGGAGGAGGAGGACTTGCCTTCCTAATACACGAGTCTGTCCAGTACAGACCTTTCTCGCTTGAGCTTGGCTCTAGTGACCCATACATGGAGTGTATGGGGGTAGCAGTAAAGTGTGGTACTGTCGAGGTAGAGCTGCTTAATGTGTACATACCGCCGATGAATAGTTGTGCCCGGCGTTATATGCCCAATATTAGTTTGCTTTTAGAGGGCGATAACCGTCTGGTGCTAGGGGACATCAATGCTCATCATGAGCTTTGGCACTCCGTCCTAGGTAATGACCAGAGTGGTACAGCGCTGGCAGAGCAAATCGATAGCTACACGTTTTGCGCGGCGAATGAAGACGCTCCTACCAGGATTAAAGGAAACTGCCACAGCTCGCCAGATATCACCATTGTGGCACCAGGTCTGATAAATGACGTATCCTGGCAATCAGTCCCCTAGTTCGGACCACCTCCCTATCATCATCTCCGTAAACAGACCACCCGACTTCATAACCTCTGAACGCCGTACTTTCCTGACCCATGGGAAAGCTGATTGGCAAGGTTTCAGAGAATTTACCAATCACCGCTTCAGACAATTGCCCACCCCCTCAGATCCTCGGGTAGCTGAGAGAACTTTCCGAGACATCATCACTAAAGCAGCCGCTCGCTACATACCTGCTGGTCGAATACCCGAAATAAGACCAAATTTCCCAGCATAGGCGACGGGACTAGCAAATTAACGTGATGAGCTTCGTCGTACCAACCCCGAAGACTCAAGAGTTAGAGAACTTACTCTTGAAGTCAACAGGCTAGTGGGCGAACATAAGCGGAAAAAGTGGCTAGGCCATCTGAAGCAATGCAACATTGGTGCAGGAATAAGTAAATTGTGGGCAACGGTTAAATCACTCTCGATTCCGGACAAGAAGGATGACAGAACGGCTGTTACTTTCAACGGCGTGACAGTAACTGACCCAAAGAGGTGCGCGTGTTATTTTAACGGGCAGTTCATGGAGCACCCCGAGAGTGATAGAGCGAAGAGAAGTGTGCTACGCCGTATAAGAAGAGCTCTTCCAGCCGAAGAGGTACCACCACAATTTACGATGAGCGATGTTGCAGATGCTATCCGAAACGCTAAATCATCCAAAGTGTTGGGCCCGCACCGAATATCGATGGTAATGCTTAAGCAGCTGGATGAACGTGGAGTTGAGTATTTAACAAGTGTTCTCAGCCTATCATTAGCCACCCATGTTGTACCGGATGCCTGGAAAGTTGGCAGGGTGGTCCCGCTACTGAAGCCTGGCAAGGATGCCAGCAGGGGTGAATCGTACAGGCCGATTTCACTCCTGTCGCCAGTAGCAAAGATCCTAGAGGCGCTACTCCTCCCCACGATGAGAAGGTGTTTTCCAGTTGCCCAACATCAACATGGATTACGGAAAATGCATAGTACTACAACAGCATTAGACGCCATATCCACACATATCAGTAGAGGACTATCGAAGGCCTTTGATACCGCCAACCATGCCAAGCTGTTCGAGGATATAGAGAAAACTAATCTCCAGCCATGTTGGAAACGTTGGGTAGTCAACTATATGTTTGTAGAATTCAGAAACATGAAGTCCAAAACCCGTAGAGTGAAACAGGGAGTTCCCCAAGGAGGGGTGATATCTCCGGAACTGTTTAACCTCTAACTTTCTGAAATTCCACACCCTCCAGATGGCATAGAGATCGTGATGTATGCGGATGATTGTACGATCTTGGCGTCGGGTCCTATCGTCGATGACATATGTGATACGTTAAATGTCTACATAGCTGACCTAGTGCAGTTCTTCCATCTGAGAAATAGAAAACAGCCACGCCGTTCACCACATGGACGGCTGAGATGAGGCTCCCACTGAACCTATTGGTCGATGGTGCGCTGATTCCGACCACTAACTACCCTAAAATACTGGGTGTAACGTTCGATAGCATGTTCAAGTCGTCCGCGCATGCCACAGCTATTTGCAATAAGATCAGAAGTAGGAACAAGGTTCTCAAGTCGCTGGTCGGCAACACTTGGGTTGCTGATAAAGAAACCTTGTTGACCACCTACAATGCAATAGGCCGGTCTGTGGTAAGCTATGCGGCGCCAGCGTGGTCCGCAAAGGTTAGCGCATCGCAGTGGAAGAAGATTCAAACCTGCCAGAATGCCGCCATGAGGACAGCAACAGGGTGCCTCCTCATGATACCAGTGGACCATCTTCATGATGGTGCTACCGGTGCGTCGGCACAATAAGATCTTGTCGATGCAGTACCTGCTTGGGTGTTACCGCAGTGAGCATCCCTGTCACGATTTAATGGACAGGCTCCCCCCACCCAGGCACGTCAGGAGAGACCTTCATGATCTAGAGAGAGAGGTCCAAAGGTATAAAAGAGAACCGCTAGATCAACGAGCCTATCAGGCAGGCTTGAATCGCAATGAAAACCCTTAAATATAAACGTTTTTTGAAAAAAAGTGTTTCAATTCACACAGGCTGAGGGTATATCTCTGTCGGCAAAGCCGACGGATCGTTTTTTACTTGTTTATTAGCTATCTAATAAAAAAATTTGAAAAATTGCACAGTGGCCTTGAGTACAAGGCGATTTAATATTCAAAATCCATCAATGATTGTACTCTTCGATTTTCTTGATTTTTTTTTTTATTATTTATTAACACTTGTTTTGTTGTTTTACTTAGGAATTTATTTTAACCCAGTTTATTCCAAATACATTTATTTTTCGGGAAAAAGGCCACAAAATCTGAAAACCCCGTAAATTCATAATTATTGGGAAAAAGGACTTTGGTTGCGTAGCCAGTATTCGCTTCGATATTGTCAATAGATGAACAAGTTTTGTAACATTTAGACGATTTTTCCAAATTTTATTGACCATTTGACGATTTGTTTTGACGAGTTCTGGCCTAAAAGTGTCGGCAACGCTGGTTATATGTGGTCAACAAGTTTCTTTATCTGCACCCCAATTTTTGGCGTAGTTTGTGCTCGGAATTCTCGTACGATCGACCATGACATTCAACTCTCTTCTCACCTGTGCCGTCCATGCGGTGAACAGAGTGGCCGTAGATTTAGTGGCGGATATTTGGAAATTCCTCGAGTGGAAAATGGTGGTTAGATCAGTCAAATAGGAGTTCAGCCTTCCACAAATGACATCAGGAAAGGTACCTGACGCCAAGATCTTACATTCAATCATCCGCATACGTTACGATCTCAATGCCGTCTAGAGGGGGCGGAATACAGGAGAGATAGAGATTAAAAAGTTGCGAAGTTATCACCCCACCTTGGGGTGACACTTTAGACTTTTTGTTCCTGAATTTCACGTGCGATAGGCGTCGACACATTGGTCGATACAAGGTAGTCTGCTCGATATCCTTAAACAGCGTGGAGTGCTTGGCAGTATCAAAGGCTTTTGATAAGCCACGCGGTGCCATCACTGTTCTATCACACGGCTTGTTACCCTGCAGACATTTGGAAGATTGTTGGACGATTTTTTGATCAGATGATTCTTCTGCGCTTCTTTCCGTCGATCTTTTAGCGAATCTTTAGGTAAAATTCACCCACGCGAGTAATTTGCCATTCGTAGACGATTCTCAAAAATTATTGTTTATAATCAATCGCTACGACGAATCTTTTGCTATTTTTCTCGGCGATCTTTCAGCGAATTTGTCTTTATATTTTCTTCTTCTTAAGATCTTCCCTACGATTCGTCAGCGAATCTTGGTTGCGATTCGCATTGCATAAACACTTACTTTAGGTTGGTAATTCGCGGAAGATTTTTAGGCGCGCTCGTCTGCCACTAATTGATCTTCCAGTAGAATCGCGAATTATTCTTAATCGATAGAAAATGTTTGCAGGGTAAGGTTGTGTCCTCGACTTATGTATATGTGTCGATATAGAGTGCAGCGCTGTTGTCGTGCTGTGCTGCTTACGGAACCCGTGCTGATGATGGGCAATTGGATAGCTATTTCTGACACTGAGGAGAAATAAACCCTCAAGGGTCTTTGCTACGGGCGATAAAAGTGAAATCTGTCTGTACGATTCACCATTGCTGGCATCCTTGCCCGGCTTTATTTCCCAGGCTTCTGGAAAGATGTGGGTGGCTGGCGACAGGTTGAGAACTTTAATGAGATACTCCACCCGGCACATCCAGCTGTTTCCGCATTACCATGGGTATTCCATCAGAGCCCGACGCCTTGGATGATTGTAAATTGTGGTGGTTCATCATCGGCAGGAAGAGATATAATGCGTCTTTATACTCTTCTCTTCGATCTGTCACTCCCGGGATGCTCAACGGACTGTCGATTGAAATAACTTGCGCACCTCTTGGGATTAGTCAGCGTTATACCCCAAAACGTGACTGAGGTCCTATCTTCCTTCTATCCTATGATCGTATGTTGTAATCACTCTATCGTCCACAATAATTGAGCTAGAACGCTTATATTTTTGGACCTGAGTGTCTTTTTTCCATAGCAGATCAATATCGGATGGGGTATATCCGCCGACGTTTTGTTATAGACCCCATATAACGGTACTTTCGGATTTTCTGTATTTTGAGGTACCTCCGGCTTTTCTGTATTTTCAGGATTTTAGCTACCGTGGTGCAATGGTATGCACACTAGGGTTATGACTTTTTTACAACCTCATATCCCTGTATCATAGCGTGATGAGTTTTGTCATAAGATTACATAAAATCTTAATTATAAGGTGATTCGGTGAAAAAACCTCACGCACAAAATGATTTTAAAATTTGAATTTATCAAAATTATGGACAATTTTTTGAAGTCACTGAAAACAGATATATAATTGAAAATTAATTTTAGAGCCACATGAGATAATTAAAATGACAAAAATTTATTTCTCACTATTTTTCTTCAATTCTGAGAATCGTAAAAATGTCGTAAACGCTTTTATTCAAAAATATAATTTTTTAACAAAAAACAAAAAATTTAAAATTTTTTCAAAGTGACTTTTTTCGCGACTTTTTTAATATTTGAATGGAATAAACGTTATTATAGTTATTAGTAGGCTTATATTTATTCATTCGTGCAACAAAAAAATATTTTTTGAAAAAAAAAAAAAATTTCATTTCATATATTTTTTTCAAAAAATTATTTTTTTAAAATCGATTTGTGCGTGAACTTTTTTTATATTTCAATGGAATAAACGATAGCATAGTGATTAATAGACAAAAGTTCATTCATCCCTGCTACAGGAAATCATTTTTGAGGGAAAATGTCAAAAAGTCATAACCCTAATGCACACCCGCCTTGCACGCTGAATGTTGTGGGTTGGATTTCCCGACCAGTCAACATTAAATTTTCTACGGTGGCGAAATACCCCTCAGTAATATCGGCGAGATTTCCTGAGTATTTCAGCCATGTAAAACTTCTCTACAAGTGGTGTCTTAAGACACGCCGTTCGGACTCGGCGATAAACAGTAGGTCCCATATCATTCAGCTAATATGAATCGGGGTGCACTTGCCCATACATGGCAATGGAGACTTCTCTCATATCAACTACCTGTAATTTAACAGTTGATGTTCCTAGTGGTCACACAATATCTCGACCAAAAATTTTAACATGGGTACATGTTTCGGTATAGCCCCCATATAACGGCACTTCCCGATTTTCGGTATTATGAGGATTCTAGCCATATTTTTTACCTAACCGCCTGTAATTTGACAGATGAGGTTCTCAGTGGTCACAAAACTTTTCCACCAAAAATGGTCAACATAGGTCCACATTTTGGTATAGCCCCCATATAACGGTACCTACTCCTTTTCGGTATTTTTAGGATTATGCCACATTTTTTGGCCGAACTACCTGTACTTTGACATTTGAGTTTTTCAGTGGTTACAAATTTTCTCCGCAAAAAATTGTCACCATAAGACCATGTTTTGGTATAGCCCCCATATAAAGATACATCCCGATTTTAGGTGTTTTGAGGAGTTTAGCAACATTTGTTGACCGAACTATCTGTAATTTGACATTTGACGTTCCCAGTGGCCACAAAACTTCTCCACCAAAAATTGTCAAGATATGTCAACTAGGGTTATGACTTTTTTACAACCTCATATCCCTGTATCATAGCGTGATGAGTTTTGCCATAAGATTACATAAAATCTTAATTATAAGGTGATTCGGTGAAAAAACCTCACGCACAAAATGATTTTAAAATTTGAATTTATCAAAATTATGGACAATTTTTTGAAGTCACTGAAAACAGATATATAATTGAAAATTAATTTTAGAGCCACATGAGATAATTAAAATGACAAAAATTTATTTCTCACTATTTTTCTTCAATTCTGAGAATCGTAAAAATGTCGTAAACGCTTTTATTCAAAAATATAATTTTTTAACAAAAAACAAAAAATTTAAAATTTTTTCAAAGTGACTTTTTTCGCGATTTTTTTAATATTTGAATGGAATAAACGTTATTATAGTTATTAGTAGGCTTATATTTATTCATTCGTGCAACAAAAAATTATTTTTTGAAAACAAAATTTTTTTCATTTCATATATTTTTTCAAAAAATTATTTTTTTAAAATCGATTTGTGCGTGAACTTTTTTTATATTTCAATGGAATAAACGATAGCATAGTGATTAATAGGCAAAAGTTCATTCATCCCTGCTACAGGAAATCATTTTTGAGGGAAAATTTCAAAAAGTCATAACCCTAATGTCAACACTTTTATATAGCCCCATATATAGGTACCACCCGATTTAAGACATTTTAGATGCATTTTTATACCCTCAGCATTTATGCTAACGAGGGTACATACTCTTTCATACGGGCAAAATGTGTCTCATCGAAATAATAATTTTAGACCCCAAGTATGTTTGGATGAAATTCGTTTTAGACAATTTTGAGTCGATTTAGCCTTGTCCGTCCGTCTGTCTGGCTGGCTGGTGCGTTCCAAGATTTGTCTTTCGTAATATTTTGTCCAAACTTAGTTTAAGTTCGAAGATGGGTTATATAGGTCCACTCCTTCCGGTACCTCCCCCATAAAAGTTTGTGCGCACGATAACTCTTGAAGGGCTTAACCTATTAGGTCCATACTTTGCACATTGTGAAATTTCTTCCAGACATGGACTCAATCGGTCCACTCCTTCGGGTACCTTCCTCAGAAAATTTCGGAAAAGTTCAGTTTCAGTTGAGAAAATGGCCTGAAAGTGGCAAAAAACCCCTATAACACCGTGGAAACTCTCGAACGGATCTGCCGATTCGGCCCAAAATTTGGCCTTCCTAATATTTCAACCAAGCTTAGTTTAAGTTCGAAGATGGATTATATTGGTCCACTCCTTCCGGTACCTTGCCCACAAAAGTTTAAAAATGTTCGGAAAAATTGTGCGCACAAAACTCTTGATATATCCTAATATATATATACTAGATATAGATCAGGTTCGGATGTGGACCATATTTGTTTACTCCGTCGGATACCTCCCACAAAAAATTTTGGATAAGTTCACTTTAAGATCACTTTGATTTTTTTTAAAGCAGCTTGCATTCACTCCCTCAAATACGACGGTAAAAGTTTTTCAGGGGCAAGCCCATACTTCTTGAGAAAACAGCCCGAAAGTTGTAAAAACCCCCTATGGCGCCATATGTAGTGGCTGGAGGGCACGGTAATTCTCGAACTGATTAACCGATTTGGTCCAAAATTTGGCCTTCGTCATATTTTGTCCAAACTTAGTTTCAGTTCGAAGATGGGTAATGCACATGTTACTCAAATGGTATTCACGATATCTCTTGAACGGGACAACAAATTTGCATCTTTGGATCTCCTAATATTTCGTCCAAATTTGGTTTAACTTCTAAAATGGCCCATATCGGTCCTCTCCTTAGGGTACCTCCCCCACAAAAGTTCAACATTTGTGTTTAAGTGCAGTTTAGGGTCTGTTCGAAGATCCTTGAAAATGTATACCAATGCTGTTCGTTGTGGCCCTGTTTACAGCGATGTTATGTTTTCCGTGGACAAGTCCGTGGACTGGTCTAAAAGTTATACGATGACCCACTGAAATTACTAGTGGGCGCGAAATCTAAATTCACATAGCCTGAGGGTATATCTCTTTGGCAAAGCCGACTGACACTTTTTTACTTGATTGACCTTATTTAAAATTTTTTTCATCAATAGAAAAAATTGCATTCATTTTCGCAACACGAAATCATTTTTGAGAAAAAAGGTCAAAAAGTCATAACCCTAATATACATACATACATAAATTTCAAAGTCTTGAAGAAGAATATTAAACACATGCCATTATTTATTTACAGCTTTACTGGCCTAGCTACTAAAAACTTTGCCGATATTGCTCTCATCAAACTTAATTCACCATTTAGTTTCAATGAATTTGTACTGGCGATATGCTACGAACCGCCCTCTCACACCAACCAGGATGTTGTCCATTCGAATGTTGTGGGCATTGTTACCGGCTATAATGACCAGGATGACAAATTGGAACTAGTTCAAATGACAACCGAGGGATACAATGAATGCAAATATCACGATTTCATAAAGGATACTCTTGCGGAGGATAAATTTTGTCTACACAATAATGTTTTCTCTGGACTTTGTCCAGGCGATAGCGGAGGTTCTTTTGCCAAAGAAAAAGATGAAAGATTCAATATATTGGGCATCATCAGTTTAACACCATCAACTGAAAATGGATGCGCTCGCAAAGGTTATGTAGCTGTGACAAATGTCAAATATATGCGACCCGATTTATATGATACATTGAGAATAGAATGGCAGGAGGATTATCTACGTTTTTAGAATAATAATGTGCCTAGAAATATTGCAATATTTGCTAATAAGAAACACTTAAGAACAAATCATGTTAAAAACTGATGTACTGATAAAATTACATTAAGATAATATTCAAGCAAAAATTTAAAAAAAAAAAAATTAATTTCCATCTATGAATACTCAGAATAAAGCCCTAAACACATCCAACGTTTGTATAAAGTTTTGTGTCATTTCTGGTAGATGAATAAAAGACAATTTTTCTTTATTCTTCTACCAGAAATGACACAAAACTTTACCTTGAAAACATTTAAGATTAAGATTCTGTGGCATTAAAACATACAGTAATTTTATAAAAAAATTTTCTGGATAATCCTGCGTTAAATTACCAAATTTATTGAAAATAAACAATTTTGTACAATTCCGAAAGAATTTCTTAAACATTTTTGCCACCAAACTTTTTTATACACAAAATCTTGATTGCTGATAAAAAAAACCACGCCACTTTGTGCGAACTTGAACTTCGGGTGGTGTTCCACTCCACCTTCGGGTGTTGTTCCACTGCACCTCCGGGTGTTGTATCACTCCACCTTGGGGTGTTGTTCCACTCCACCTCCGGGTGTTGTTCCACTCCACCTTCAGGTGTTGTTCCACTCCACCTTCGGGTGTTGTTCCACTAGTCAGTACTCGTAGTATACTGTAATGTTAAGAAGAACCAATACTAACTAACCGCGAGCCGTGGGCCCGAGCAACCATACCAACACCGAGTGTCCGAACAGCTACAACATGAATCACCGAGTTGCCGAACCCGGAATCACCGAGTGGCCGAACACATACGAATCACCGAATGGCCGAGCCCTGAACACCGAGTGGCAGAACACATACCAACTCCGAGTGGCCGAACATCTACAACACGTATCACCGAGTGGCCGAACACATACGAACCCCGAGTAGCCCAACATCTACCGCACGAATCATGGAGATCCCGAACCCCTAGTAGCCGAACATATACAACACGAATCATCGTGATCCCGAATATCTTCAAATCGCCTACTACCGAACAGCTAATCATCGAGTTCCCGATTATCTTCAAATCGCCTACTACCGAACAGCGAGTTCCCTATCATCAAATCATTTACTACTACAGCAACGAATCCCCATGCCGGTCGTTCTTTCGTCTATTACTGAACACAGAGTCATCCAGCTCCAGGGCATCTGCGAATCGACGCATCCAAACCTAATAACGAGTCGTTGGGCCTTACCACTCCACCAGCCACTTACCTCATAGGAAGCTTCCAGAATCCAAGTTGCCGATCCTCCAGTCAGTTAACCGACCTACCAGTTGATATTTAAACCCTCCTTATAGTATTTAAACATCAATAGATTATAAATTAGTTTTACATCAATAAATATCCGATTTAACCCCCAGAAAAGGGAGAATACTAGTCTTAGTATTCCGTAAGGTTTAGTGGGCCTTTATGTCGACCTTAGACACGACTAAGTCTACCCCAGCCTACGAGAAAACGACGTTACAACAAGCCTCCAATTAATACTTTAAAGCAAACTAATAAGATCTGCACAGGTAATTATCGACAAAAGAATGATCGTGGAATTCATAAGATCATTTTTCCATAGTCCCCTTGTGGCCACAATTTGCACCACATTCCAGGCCAGTTTTTTTTTTTTTTAATTATCCGCTGAATATAAACCATTAACTGGTGTCTCATTTTGTTGCTAAACACAACCCTTGCTAATGAAGGAACAGGTGTCATCTGGTAAACCAGTGTTAAGTGGAATCCACTAATGAAGAAATATTCCCCGAACTAATGGTCTGCATCATCGCAGAACGTTAACTAAATTTCCTCATAATGAGTCCACCTTTATAACCTCTAAATTGAATTACACCAACTGAATTACATCATCGATCCAGAAAATTTGACCACACTTCTATTACTAGTACTAGTACTACCGAACCCCAAGTTGCACGATTTCGAATTGTGTAGTATCATTAAGCACAATTAATAATTTTGCTTTCATTGACACAAGCGTCCAGATCGATATATTCGAGGCATCGACGAAATCAAACGGACCGGAAAAAGTGGTAAGTCACTTAAAATTGTGTTTCATATTTAACTATATTCTTTAGTGAATTTGAAATCGTTAAGGGTCAAAAAAACAAAATTCAAGAAACAGAAAACTTAAAACGTTGGTGTTCGGGTAAGGGTATACTTTTATCTTATCTTATATTTGTTAGTAATCTCCAAATCTTACCAAAATATTTACTTGTTCTTTAAACCTCAATTGTTCCCTATTCAAATCGACATCCCTTAACATTAGGTCTGTACGATAACTTCGCAAGTAAAAAGATACATACACACATTTATAGATGGTGGTGGTTATTTATTTATTATTTGAAATGCCAAGAACAAAAGCAACACCAGACGCATAGGTACATAAAAAACAACAGATGAAAGAAAGAAAAACGGAATGGAATAATTAATAACAGAAGTACATAATTATTTAGTGCCACACATTAATTTTACTATAAGAAAACAAATAAATCACTTTTAAATATAAAATACAGGGAACATCATTAAACGTCGTGAAATAAAACACATTCTTCTGCCACATTGAAAATCATCAGCGGAAAATGGGTATCTGTAATGTGAGAAATAGTACATCCATATATATTTCAAATATATAAAATGTTTTGATGTTATTACCAATATCACATGCGGCTGCTTCTTTGTCCAATAAAATATTCTTATTATCCTTTTTCATATTCGTGAATTCAATTATAAAATGTATTGGTAATTCAATTTACTTGAAAAGCACCTTTACTTTAAGAAAACACACAAACACAGATTTATGCACTACCGATCCACATACAACGACTGCTTTAAAGGAACTGCCAAAATAAACCAAACTGATGGTTAAAAAATGTTATCTGCCTTCCTAAACCAAATGTGTTCTTCTTTGACACAGCGGTGCCGAAGTTTTTCGGCAAACTACACACACACGACCCGAATGCATAGAAAGAGCGTACGAAAAAGAGATAATGTTTTGATTTGTTTTTGTTTTGTAGCGTGCGTGCATAAAAACACACTAACACACAGTCATAAGTTGCCAATAGTTTGTTCTCTTTTTGGTCACGTCTGTCCTAAACCACCAAGCAGAAAAAACATGAGAACTCGTACCGTTTTTTTCTTTCCCTCTTCGTTTGTTAGGTTCATAAAAATTAGCAACAAAAAACAGTAACAAACTTACATACAGGCCTTCACCCGAGCACAAATAAATAAACAAGCCAAATGCCACACAAACGCTCCATCCCTTCATGCCGCAAAAATTCCATGACCATGCTTTGAAATATACATAGCAACGACACTCACATATCAAGAAAAAAAAAAACACAGCACATTGTTGTAGCGCTCTCTTTATGCCCTAAAAATGTTGTTTCTCTCGCTCTTGAGAGCGAGAACATGCGACAAACGTTGAAAACCATTTTAACTACAGAAATTTATTAATAACCATAAACAAATTTCAATAAATTATTTGTTTGACATCGTTTATTGATCGCTTTTTAGTAACATTTTCATGTTTGATAAACATTTTCCCTATATATTCGTAATACTTTATCGCCATTCGACAAAAATATGGTGATAAAGTTTTTAATCAAAATTTTCTAGGTGGCTTTTTTTTCTGTGTAGGAAAAGTCAATTGTGAAAAATTAACTGTAGGTGGAGTTAACCTCTGTTGCTACGATATCATAACAACATTCTGTTAAACGAAAACTGTTACTCATTGGAATATTGACAAGAAAAACATTAAAACTCAATTTTTACGGCGTTGACTTTGGTTTTTTTATTAAATAAAAAATAGTGAAGAAACAAATTTTAGCCACAAAACACGACGTTTATGTTTTCTGTCGCGAGAAATGGGAATCAAAAACGATTGGCATTGTTGTTATCAATTCCAGTGAGTTGTGTAGCCATCTGAAACCAAAATGTGGAACTATTAGCATATGTTTTTGAAAAATGCATTTCTTCTAGTCTTTACTTCTCTACGTTTTTGTTTATCTTGTAATTATTTTAATAACCAAATGTTTGTTAATGTTTTTGCCAAGAATTGCAAAGTCCGCCACAAAACATTCGAATTGAAATCAGCTGATCAAACTTGCAAATTCTTACAAGGAAAATTTTGCTTGCAAAAACTTGTAAGTTCTCAGCAACAAAAGTCTCCAAAACTCTCCAAAATTCTCTCACAATTCTCTCCAAATTCGCTCTCTTTTACCTTACAAGTTTGTTATCGAACAGCATTTTGTAAAAGTTTTTACAAATTTGTACAAACTTTTGGGTTATCGCACATACCTATTATAAGATTCAATTGATCACAACTATTTTAAATCTAACATCATTAAACAAACTTATGTTCTGTTCCAGAACCTGCAAGAAGCTACTATTTTTTACTACGATAACATTTTTTCCTTTATGTTATCGGCAAAAATAGTAAAAATTAGTAGATTCTTGCAGTACTGGAACATGCCATTAATTTACAACCTAATTATAAAGCTAATAATCATATACAAAGGTTCTCATGGTAGAACAATAAAAGGTAACAGCAATACCCAGCTGACTGTAGTGCGACTCTCTTAACTTATTTTTTGAGTTACCGACAAAAATCGGTAAAATTAAATGCTTAAAATTTCCGTAATTAACGATATTATTCGGTAAGTTAACAACCAATAAAAAGTAGTAGTAAAGTTCTACCGATAGCTGTTGTCAACATTTATTTCAACTTTTCATTCATAATTTTGCGTTTTAATGTTAACGATTTTTGTCGGTAACTCAAAAAATGAATTGGAGAATCGCACTACTGAACTGGGATGTAATGTTAGTGTCAAATTCCATACGACATTTTATATATTTATTTCTATGTTCGATGTATATTAGGGATATATATTTTTTGAGGAACAAATTTATTCATCAGAAAAAAAAACTATTTCCCATAAAGGCTTCTTCATATCATTGACATGTAATCTCCTCCAGGTGCGAACGGCGTGCCGTACACTAAAACACCGCTTATAGAGGCCGTACAATATTTGTTAATATGTGTGTTATTTTGTTAAACTTGAAAAGAAGAAAGCCCTAATAAACGTGTGCTATTTTGATTTCAAAAAGAAAAGATTGAAGCAGCTTCTCCTTTTTCGATGAATTACCAGCGACTCCAAACATTTTTGCAAGAATTCTACTTTCTGCTAGAAATTATGCATTATGATATGGAAACATTCAAATTGAAAATCTAACGAGTTTTCATTCATGTTTTCCAAAATATTCAAAAAAAATGTGAAAAAAGATTTGTTTTTTAAATTCCAATAATTTATAGACATTTACTTATTTTGTTTACATTTACCGTTGACACTAACATTGCAAACAAAAACAAATTTCTATGTGGTTGTTGTTTTTATTGTAGTATTTACTTTACCTGGTTTGTTCTACCATGATTGTAGCTTAATGTATTTTCGTGTACTATAAATGAATTTTACAAAACTAAATATTACACAGAAAAAAAACCACCCCGGAAATTGTGATTAAAAGCTTTATCGCCATATTTTTGTCGAATGGCGATAAAATATTACGAATATATTGAGAAAATGTTTATCAAACGTGAAAATGTTACTAGAATGCAATCGATAAACGACTTCAAACAAATAATTTATTGAAATTTGTTTATGGTTATTAATAAATTTATGTTGTTAAAATGGTTTTCATCGTTTGTCGCATGTTCTCGCTCTCAAGAGCGAGAGAAAAAAACTTTTTTATAGCATAGAGAGAGAGAGATAGAGCGCTACAACAATGTGCTGTGGTTTTTCTTGAGATGTGAGTATTGTTGCTATGTTTATTTCAAAGCATGGTGATGACATTTTTGTGGCATGGAGGTATGATGCGTTTGTGTGGCATTTGGTTTGTTTATCTACTTGTGCTCGGGTGAAGGCTTGTATGTATACCAGCCAAGATCACCCATATACGCTAACGTGACTGCAACAACAACATACGTTTTCTTTATTCTCATCTGTAGTGGCTAAACAAAAGAAGTACTCGCTCAGAGAGCCTAATGCACAAAATATTTTGAGCACCACCGATGTATACAATAAGTTTGTTACTCTTTTTTGTTGCTGTTTTTTATGAACCTAACAGAAGAAAAGGGAAAGAAACAAATGGTACGAGTTCTCATGTTTTGTTCTGTTTGGTGGTTAGGAAAGACAGAGAACATTTGTTAACCATAAGTTTGTTTTATTGTGGCAGTTACTTTAAAGCAGGGGTGCTCAAAATAATTGGTGTATTTGTAGTGGTAGGACACTCTCCCCATTGCTAAGCAATGGCAAATCATAAATAAAGAGAGAATACGTATGGTTTGTTTTTACGCTACCGTAAGGAAGCGAGCACCAATGCTTTAAATTAGTCATCGTGTGTTGATCGGTAGTGCAGAAATAAATCAGTGTTTGTGTGTTTTCTTAGAGTAAATATGCTTTTCAAGTAAATTAAATGCCCAGTACATTTTATGACTGGAACTTTATTTTACAATTGAATACTAGTGTTGGGCAATAGGGTTATGACTTTTTTACAACCTCATATCCCTGTATCATAGCGTGATGAGTTTTGTCATAAGATTACATAAAATCTTAATTATAAGGTGATTCGGTGAAAAAACCTCACGCACAAAATGATTTTAAAATTTGAATTTATCAAAATTATGGACAATTTTTTGAAGTCACTGAAAACAGATATATAATTGAAAATTAATTTTAGAGCCACATGAGATAATTAAAATGACAAAAATTTATTTCTCACTATTTTTCTTCAATTCTGAGAATCGTAAAAATGTCGTAAACGCTTTTATTCAAAAATATAATTTTTTAACAAAAAACAAAAAATTTAAAATTTTTTCAAAGTGACTTTTTTCGCGACTTTTTTAATATTTGAATGGAATAAACGTTATTATAGTTATTAGTAGGCTTATATTTATTCATTCGTGCAACAAAAAAATATTTTTTGAAAAAAAAAAAAAATTTCATTTCATATATTTTTTTTAAAAAATTATTTTTTTAAAATCGATTTGTGCGTGAACTTTTTTTATATTTCAATGGAATAAACGATAGCATAGTGATTAATAGACAAAAGTTCATTCATCCCTGCTACAGGAAATCATTTTTGAGGGAAAATGTCAAAAAGTCATAACCCTATTGGGCAATCTCGTTCGTTGAGCGGATCGATCTTTTTTATTCCGTTCACCAAAAAGATCCGGATCTTTCATTTCGTTCTTTGGCTATTTTTCGTTCAATAAAACATTTCAGGCTATCATTTTTTTGTGAATATCGTTAGTTATTGGTCTGTTCCTTTACTTCTTAAACTGGCAAAACCGGCAAAAGTAGTAAAAGTTGAAAACTGCTGCCATATGAACTGTATGGTGTCTAAAGTAAAGGAACGCTTTTCGAGTAAAAAGTGGCAAAACTTGAAGATTCTTGAACGTAAAGGAACAGAGCTTATCTGCATCAATATTCAATAGTCGTTTTATCAGTCTTAAAAATAAGCCAAAATGTCTTTCCATTCAATATAGAAAAACTAATTTTTATACCCTACACCACTATGTGGAAAGGGTATTATAAGTTTGTTTTGGTAAAAATTCATGTAACACCGCGATAAAACATAGTTTTTAGTTTGCCTGGAAAACTGGTTCGCTTAACTAAAAATAAATACTTTGGCATATTATCGTTTTTACTACAACTAAACAAGAACTACCATTTTAGCTTGAAATGCGAATTGCATTGCAGACTTCGACTTATGAATGAAATTGAAAAAAAAAACTCCAGTAATTTATAAAACAAACAAAAAAGTTTCGTCTGTCTGTAAGTTTGTCCGGCTGTTGGGACAGACATAAATACCATTATGTGTTTCAATTTTAGAAAAGAAAAAATGATCCAGAAAAAGCAAATATTTTGGAGTTTTTTGTTTTGTTTTGATCGTAAACATATAATTAGTAGAGATGGTGTTTACCGGGTAGAAAACGGTGACCTATGTTGACAAATGTTTGCAAGGACATTTTATACTTATTGAGGACTCACTGTGCCAAATTACATCCAATTTGGTTGTAAAATGTGGCTAATGGATGAAAAATACCTTAAATCGGGAGGTACGGCTATATGGGGGCTATACCAAAACATGGACCCAGGGACTCCATTTTCAATACCTTTAATACTATTGATATAAAAAAGTTTTGAGCCAAATTTTGTCAGCCAAAGTCAAGTCGTTCGACAGTAAAAGAGTTTTTACCCACTTTTGGGTAAATACTCAAAATCGGGGTACCCTTATATGGGGGCTATTAGAAAACGTTGACCTATGTTGACAAATTTTTGCAAGGATATTTTCTACATATTGAGAACTCACTGTGCCAAATTTCAGCCAATATGATTGTACAATGAGGCTAATAAGTAAAAAATACCTTAAGTCGGGAGGTACGGATATATGGGGGCTATATCAAAACATGGACCCAGAGACCCCATGTTCAGTACCAGAAGTTCTTTTGACATCAAAAAGACTTATGCCAAGTTTTGTCAGCCTACGTCAAATGGTTCGGCAGTTAAAGACTTTTTACCCAACATTTGGGTAAATACTCGAAATCAGGCTACCTTT
This sequence comes from Musca autumnalis, assembly GCF_047663935.1. Taxonomy (NCBI): domain Eukaryota; kingdom Metazoa; phylum Arthropoda; class Insecta; order Diptera; family Muscidae; genus Musca; species Musca autumnalis. Next base: position 106,879,901 of record NW_027411644.1, read on the forward strand.
ATATGGGGGCTACAAGAAAACGTGGAGCTATGTTGACAGATTTTTGCAAGGATATTTTCTACATAAATAGAACTCACTGTGCCAAATTTCAGCCAATATGATTGTACAATGAGGCTAATAGGTAAAAAATACCTTAAATCGGGAGGTACGGATATATGGGGGCTATATCAAAACATGGACCCAGAGACCCCATTTTCAATGCTAGATATTCTCTTGATATAAGTAAGATTTGAGCCAAATTTTGTCAGCCTACGTCAAGTGGTTCCGCAGTTAATGAGTTTTTACCCAACACTTGGGTAAATACTCGGGTATTTACCCAAGTATTTACCCACTTGTTTAAAGCAGGGTTTCGGAGTCGGAGTCGGAGTCTACGAGTCGGAGTCGAGCAATTTTGCTGGAGTCGGAGTCGGAGTCTGAGTCGGAAAAAATAACTCGACTCCGACTCCGGGCAAAATTTTTTTCCACGTTATAGGAACATAATATTAAATTTGGAACAAGAACATTTTTTTTAATCATTATTTATTAAAAGAAAATTAAAAGAAAACTTATATGCAAACGGTATTTTATCCTAATTTAAAGGACAATTCACAGGATATTTACTATCCTCTGAAGTGTAGTCTATTCATCCCTATTTTGTTGATCCAAATGATTCTTTACATTTTTGCAAACAAAAGTAAAGTTCTACGACAATAAAATTAAGATTGGACCTTTAACCTCTTTCGTCAGAAGTCTTACTGGTCTTCTCACAAAGGTCTATTGGAATTCTCATCCTGTTTTTTATGAGAAATGATCCTTGTCCTCTATTAAAGACATTGTGGTCTTTATGTATTTCGGTAAATTTAGCATAATCTATTAACTATATATGAAATTCTGATTAAATTCGTTGTTTGTCAACGACAGATTCATCCCGCCATAACTCAGAAGTCTGACAAACGGCGAATCTTTCTTCTAGGATTCTTTATGTACTCAATGAGGGCATTAGATGTAGACATTCAAATAACTGGATCTGTCCGCCAGGAACATACATAGTTCATGTGTATCCGAGTTTTCTACGCAATCAATACGAAATTCAATGAAATACATAATCATACAGTTTTCATGAGGAAGGATCGCGTAAAAGTGATAAAGCACAATGGAAACATGACAATATCGATTTCTTGTCTTAGTGGACCGACCCTACATAAAATTTACCTAGCAACATTTTTGTAGAATATTTTCATGCTAATTTCTTCGTGTGCTAATTTTTCAGTTCCAGAAAACATCTGTCTGCCTATGTGATGGGTTGTTTACACAATATATCTCAAATATTTCAATAAAATTATCCACTCCACACCAAAGTTCAAAATGTGAGCGCTGAATTTTTGTATAAATATCATAGCTCAGAATATGTGATCAAATTTTTAAGTCGATCGGAACAATATTGCAATAGTATAAGCGTTGGATGGGAACAATTTATTTTATATTGTATGCAGCAAATAAACTGTGTTTTTCTCGAAATCGGCCACCAAAAAATATTACAATTGGCTTATCAGTTTTCGAGGTAGAGTTGGTTGGCACCGCAAAATGCTTTAATAAAAACAGGGATTCGTAGACGGTCTCTAAACTTCGTAATATTTTTCGCTTTCAGATGAAGAAAAAAATCACGCAAAAAGTTACGTAGTTTTCTCGGAAAAAATCATGAATAATGGCTTTTCTTGAGCTTTACAACTGGGGGTCTCCTTTTAAGACTAAGCGCACTAAAATGTTGGGTTACATCCAGTTTGAATTGCTTATAATTTTTATTGCATGTAGTCCTTACGATTTGTATTGCCCCTTCATTTCCCAATTTTACCGATCCCTTTTATGTTTTTCTTGTAGTTTCAGATTATTTTCTTTTTCTTTTTTGGAGTCTACACAAATGATTTTTGTTTATGTAATTGAATTAATTGAGCTATCCTCACCTAAGGAGTTTGTATTGAAAAAGTGATATCTAGCGAAGTCCACACACATCCAACCAATATGCTACGATCGTTTCGCTGGTGGTTTAGTTCAGCTTATCAGGCATATTAGATGTGGTGCTAGACAAAGGCTGAGTTTGAAAACTTGTATATACACTAACTAAACTTATTACAAATTTACAGTTGTGAAGTATTTTTGAAGCCTGTTTTTACTATGAAGTCAGCCTAGTGTCTCTGGTATTCCTAATATCCTTCTTCAATACACACACATACAGTGGTGTGAAAAATAATGAGGACAGTTTTTCGTTTTAGTAAAAATAAGTTGATATTATTTTTTGTGATTCTTTCCTGTAAGTAAAAGTTTAAAATTAATTAATTTCTATTCATTAAATGTTAAATCTACCGGTATTTTTTAGTTTTTCTTTGCAAGTATGGGTAAAAATACGCATTGTTATCACGCTACTCGAGAAATCATTAAATGTTTACGTAAAGAGGGAAATTCATACAGAAAAATTACAGAAAAAGCTTAGAATCTTTAAAAACAATGGTGGAGGATGCAGCTAAGTGAACTTCAAAGATAAAAGTCGTAGCAGAAATCCAAAAGTTGCTCCTGTAATAATAAATGCGTTATTCGATGATTAAAAAAAAGATCCTTTTACCACATCTTTACAAATGAAAAACTACTTAAATATTAATTTTGACGCATCAACAAGTCCTAAAACCCTCTGTGGTGGCCACATTAGAGCTCACAGTGCCAGAAAAGTATCATTTTAATTGCGTACCATTCTTTGGTCTGATGAAACCAAATATATTTTTTTGTTCCGATAGAGGAGTTTATCAGGGTTGAAGACCTAAAAATCAAAAATATATAGCTCAAAATATACTCTGATGGCGGCTAAATATGGCAGAGGTAACAGCATGGTGTGGGGCTCATTTTCTTACTATGCTGTGGGGTCTCTATACAGTATTCAAAGTGTTTTTGAAATCACCAGATTACATTGAAATTTTGAAAAATATAATTCTTCCGTATGCTGAAGGGGGTGGCCTCTCAAATGAGTCTTCCGCAAGGTTAATGACCCAAAAATGACGGCGAGGTGTTCCAGGATAATTAAGTTAAGTTGTTATAATGGCCCATACAATCCCTTGATTTGAACCCGATTGAAAAATGTTGTGGAATGAAGTTAAAAAATCAAGCAGGGGAAAGTGTCCATCAAATTATGGCGACCTTTGGCAACTTATACAGGTTGCGTAGGACGCGAGAAGTGCCAAAATTTGGTCGACTCGATGCCCAGACGATGCGCTTCCCTTTAAGAAAACAAAGGATCGTCTACAAAGTATTAATGACACTGAAACACTTTATCTAACATTCTTTAGTAAAAACCTGCATTAATTTCTTTCAAGTTTGGTCCTTATTAAAATATGTCATGAAGTGTCCTTATTATTTTTCACACACCAAACTACGACAATTCGCATAAAATATAAATGATCAATAAAATATGGTCACAAGCAATCAAAATATTTTTATAATACTTTTCTTAACATTTTAAGAAAACAATAAATTTTATATTATTTTAAGTTTCTTTGACCTTTTTGAATCTTTTTGTATGATTTTTAAGACTTCGTCTTATCGGGCTATTAGGTCTACGTTTATCAATGAAAAATAAAGACTATTTATTCCATTTTTCTACCCGACGTTTCGTTGGGATTTTCCAACATCTTCAGGGGTAATTTTTTATTAATAAATAATCTTTCGTCAGTTTTACATTTAAATTTAGTCAATTGGAGGTTATAAAAAAACAACACAACAAATAAAATAAAAATAAATGTAACAAGTAAGAACGGCGTTAAGTTCGGCCGGGCCGAACTTGTTATACCCTCCACCACAAGTTGTATTGAAGTAAAATGGAATAATTTGTTTCCTTTCGTGTATGAAGAAGACTTAATACTAAATTTCAGCAATTTCGGTAAAACAATGTGAGGCACCATTCTATGTGGGCTATTTCAAAACGTCGATTCATACCGACAAATTTCTTACGGAAAGTTTTTAGGCTCAAAGAAGACTAAATACCAAATTTCCTATATTTCGGTAAGAGAATTTGGCTAAAACTTAAAAAATACCGAAAATCAAGAAGTACGCTTCTATGGGGATATAGGAAGACGTGGACCTATACTGATAATACTCTTCTGGAATATTTTCTCTTGGAAGACGAAATAACGAATTTCAGCCATTTCGGTTGGATATTGACGTCGCAGTCTTCAGTATTACGAAAATCGGGAGGTACCGAAAATCGGGAGGTACATATTTCTGGCGAACAGTTTTATATCACATTGAAGACTAAATACCAAATTCCAGCCATTTTGGTGGAATATTGAACACCCAACCTTCAAAACACGAAAAATCGGGAGGTACCTTTCCATGGGGGCTATATAAAGGCGTGAACCTATACCGACAAGTTTAAAGGGGAAGTTTGAGTACCCCCAACGAAGTCTAAATACCAAATTTCAGCCATGTCGAAGGAATATTGAAGCCACAACCTTCAAAATACCGAAATTCGGGAGGTACCGGCCTATGGGGGCTATATGAAGACATGGACCGACACCGACAAAATTCTGGGAGAAAGTTTTGTACCCCTAAAGAAGACTACGTGCCAAATTTCACCCATTTTGGTAGGATAATGAAGCTAAAACCTTCAAAATACCGAAAATCGGGAGGTACCGTTTTATGGGGGCTATAAGAAGGTGTGGACCGATACCAACAAAATTCTAGGGGAAAGTTTTATACCCCTAAAGAAGACTACGTACCAAATTTCAGCCATTTCGGTGTGATAATGAAGCGAAAACCTTCAAAATACCGAAAAACGGGAGGTACCGTTCTATGGGGGCTATATGAAGGTATGGACCGACACCGACCAAATTCTGGGAGAAAGTTGTGTACCCCTAAAGAAGACTACGTACCAAATTTCAGCCATTTTGGTAGGATAATGAAGCTAAAACCTTCAAAATACCGAAAATCGGGAGGTACCGTTCTATGGGGGCTATATGAAGGTGTGGACCGATACCGACAAAATTCTAGGGGAAAGTTTAATACTCCTAAAGAAGACTACGTACCAAATTTCAGCCATTTCGGTGTGATAATGAAGCGAAAACCTTCAAAATACCGAAAAACGGGAGGTGCCGTTCTATGGGGGCTATATGAAGGTATGGACCGGCACCGACAAAATTCTGGAAGAAAGTTTTGTACCTCTAAAGAAGACTACGTACCAAATTTCAGCCATTTCGGTGTGATAATGAAGCTAAAACCTTAAAAATACCGAAAATCGGGAGGTACCGTTCTATGGGGGCTATATCAAAACGTGGACCGATATATCCCATTTTCAATACCAACCATCCTGCATGTAATAGCAACTTCTGTACCAAATTTTGACTCTCTATCTTTAAAATTGCGAGCTGTATCTTGATTTCAACAGACAGACAGACGGACAAGGTCAAATCGACATAGAATTTTATGCTGATCAATAATATATATACTTTATAGGGTCTCCGACGAATATTTCGATGTGTTACAAACGGAATGACAAATTTAATTATACCCTCCATATGGTGGAGGGTATAAAAATAATTAAAATGTATAAATGTAAATATCACAGTAGTCTTAATACTAAAAATCACAGAAGTTAGAATGCGACGGTTTTTTTATAACCTCCAATTGACTAAATTTAAATGTAAAACTGACGAAAGATTATTTTTTAATAAAAAATTACCCCTGAAGATGTTGGAAAATCCCAACGAAACGTCGGGTAGAAAAATGGAATAAATTGTCTTTATTTTTCATTGATAAACGTAGACCTAATAGCCCGATAAGACGAAGTCTTAAAAATCATACAAAAAATAAATAAATAAATAAGTTTTATAAACTAATGTAATTTTCACTTTTATAGTCAGTTTTCATGTAATCTTGGTTATGGATTGAAGTGTCCTTATTATTTTTCACACCACTGTATACCAATCGTAGGTGTTTTTCCTTCATGAAATGTAATGACTTCCAGTTCGGGTTTTTTTTCGATAGATTGGAAGTGGCTTAGAACGCTAAGACGTCGGCAACATTGTCTGCTTGTTGAAGAGGTCCCAGGTTCAAACCTCAGCCGGCACAACCGGGCTCATGCTATGAATTTTTGTTTATGTTGAGCGTAGGTGCTGAGGCATTATGGGGTTGGTTCATCAAATCATATATTGTGTACAGTAATATTTTAGACTCCCTATTTAGAATTACGGAAAAAAATGAAAAAAGTATGACTATCATTCAAAATAGCCCCCTTGTGTTTTTTGTTGCGGATAAGTGCGGTTTTAACAGGATCTCAGATGTTGAGAGATCAGCGCTTTTCCTGCCCACCCTAACCAATGTCCTGTTCGCGCTAAGATTCAGGACCCCTAAGGATAATCACACTTGTCACACTCTACCACATAGTACGAAAACACTTAAGTCTTTTTTAGCAATTCATAATGTATTCAAATTTATTGTTCAAGTCATAATAGTAGTATTTAGAGAAATTATTCTATAAATAATTCAATTCATATGAGGTTTTAGTTCATAAGTATATGTAGAAATAGATATGCAATCGTTTAAATGTATACAAATGTAATATGTATTTTTTTATAGAATAGATAATAACTACTTAAATAGTTGAAAAAAAAAATCTTTAATTGTAAAGATTGAGGTTTTTGGGCATGTTAATGATTATGATTAAACAAAGCGGTATAAAGTGGTAACTCCACGAAATAAAATCTCGATTGAATGATTTAAGATGAGACGATAAAAAAAAAATCAAAATTACATGTGGGTGATCAAATGCTCTTTATAGCTGTTGTTGTTTCTGCAATTTTTGATTTGACTTAACTTTTAGGGGTATTCACGTTAATCATTTTGTTTTCTGACATAGAAATTACTTAATTCGACTTATACTATGGAAAATACTTTATCATCTACGCTTTCTTAAATTAATACTTTTGTGAGAGGTTCATTAATAATGAAATATACATTTGAAGAAATTGAGTTTTGATAGGAATAAATAACTTCGTTAAAATTAATTTTGAAAGTATTTACAAGAAAAATATTAATACGATTGAAATTCAAGCAAAAGCAAAGATACTGCGTAATTTACAAACGTTTTGAGTGTTTGGCAAATGTACATATTGTAATACAGGGAAGCTGTCATCAAATAATTATGTTGGAGATAGGATAAGCCTGTTTAAATTTTAGGCAACAAATGCTTGATAAAAGATGGTGAAATTTTAGAATTATTACACAAAGTACGGTTTTTGTACCCCTGACGCTGGGTTTAACTGGGCCTTTCGGCAACAGGTGGATGATGACGTAGCTGATTAACTTTATGTGTGGACAATCAGGGATTGGTGAACTGCGTAAAAATTATGTATGGTTTTCCTTAGGTGATTGATCCGTGAAAGAAAAGCTGCTCCACTCCACTCTTTCTTGCACCAAATAGATGCTCTTGTACTTTTTGAGGTAAATAAAAGATTCTCGGTATTTGGAACTTTACAGAGTGGAGTATAGAAAACGTGGCACACGGATAAAGAATGGTGTTATTTTTAGGTGGTTATGGTAGGAGTTGTATATATGACTGGATTTCATTAACACTTCCTTAATGCACTGGGACGATTTTAAAGATTTCGGTAGTCGCCTTGGCACCGCGTGTTTGCAAGGTGTATGGAAACAATTGAAATCGATATCACAAGGCATACAGAATATGCAAAAGGGATAGAAAAAGTTAATCGTTCTAGCCACAACTTGGTGTTGCCACCGAGAGAATGCAAAATAAGGTTCACATTGTACGGTAATAGAACCATATTAAATCCCCTAAACGCGTATGAAATGTACATAAACCTTGGTTTATATGTAATTATCATCTGATTTCCGAAGTTTTACGTTAAAAATTTGTCATCTGGGCCAATGAAACATGCCAAAGACATTTGTTTGTTTGTTTTATTTTTCGATTTCACGTTCGAAATGTAAATATGATCAAACCTTTTTATAAATTGAAAATAATGTTTGAGGGAATATTTTAGGTTTTAGGGAAAGATATATTTTTCCTTTTTTTCTTAGTCATAAGCAATAATTTTTACACTAAAAATTCAAAAACAATTTTATGTCTAATAATTCATATTACATACATTACAAACGTTTATAAACACACAAAGAAAAGAATCCTCAATTTTAACAATTCCCAAGGTATTTTTTTTTTGCAAAATCAGCTGTTATCGACAGCCCTATTTAAGAGGGAGAAAGAGACTTTGAAACTCATTGAATTGAGCGACAAACACTTAATGCTCACACACCAAACGTGTTTTTTTTTGCATAAAGCAAAGTTGTTGATAATGCGATTCATTCAGTAGTGCTTGGTGTTCCATGCAATTACGACTACGAAAATTCTAAACGAGTTCGCGCGCGTCATTGGAAATAATACAAATGAAAACAAAAAATAAAAATATAAATTTTATTTTTTGAAACGTTAAAAAAAAGAAAATTACAAATAATACACATATTTTCGTGCAAATTTTTGTGACGTCTGTAAAAGTAATCGATAACAGTTATCAGTTCGATATTCGTTGAATAAAATAATGAAACAATTCTATGGCATTTCGATACAATTTTTTGTAGTGACCCTGCAAGTGATGGTCAATGCTGAAATTTGTAAGTATTCAGTTCAGCCACAGCGATGATAATGTTTGGTTTGATTATGATGCCGACGAAGGCAGTTGCAAAAGGTTAAACAAGGTGTGCAAAGTGTGACCGGTTCGAACATTGTAAGAAATGTATCGGATTGTGTATAAGTATATGGTAAAAACCAAATTTCCTTTACAATTCCATTTGAAAAATTAAAAAAAATGCGAGCACATCTACGATTTTTGGTATAGAGGTTAAGGAAAAAATTCTGGTTTCAAATCTGTTCGCGTTCACAAAATTGGCCGATGAACACTAAAGTTATTACTTACTTAGCTGGCCTGTTACAGAACATTTGTTCCATAAGCCGAACTAAGAAAAAATCTCCAATCCTCTCTGTGTGCTGCTGTATTTTCCCAATCTGGGATATGTAGCTTACTGATATCTCGTTTCACTTGTTCGCTCCAACGAAGCTTTGGCCTTCCAGATCTGCGAGAACCTCCATGCGGCCCGTATTTATACGCCTTTTTAGCGGGTTCATCAGCACTCATTCTTATAACATGGCCTAGCCATCGCAATCGTTGTATCTCGATTTGTTCAACTACATTGATGTCATTGTATAGTTGGTACAGCTCGTTGTTCATACGACGCCGATATTCGCCGTCAACACAGATTGGCCCGTAGATCTTTCGAAGAATTTTTCTCTCGAACACACCAAGCACTGCCTTATCTGCTTGAGCAAGTACCCATGCTTCGGAACCATACATTAGCACGGGTAGTATCAGTGTTTTGTTAAGTGTTACTTTTGTTTGACGAGAGGTGGCTTTATTCCTAAACTGCTTACTCAGCCCAAAGTAGCATCTGTTAGCCAACACTATTCTTCTTCGAATTTCACAACTGATGTTATTTGTTGTGTTTATGGCGGTGCCGAGGTAGACGAAGTCCTTTACTACCTCAAAATTGTAGGTACCAACATTCACAAATGGTGCGGGGTTTGTGGAAATATTACGCGTCGATACTATCAATATGGTTTTTTCGCCGTTTACTGCCAGACCAACTTTAGCAGATTCTCTTTCGACTTTTGTAAAGGTGTCAGTTACTTCCTTTACCGATCGACCCATGATGTCAATGTCGTCGGCATAAGCCAGTAACATATGGCGGTTCGTGTATATCGTTCCATTTCTTTTGACCTTCGCGTCTCGTATGACCTTTTCCAGCAGGATGTTGAATAGATCACACGACAGGCCGTCTCCTTGTCTGAAACCTCTTTTGGTAATAAACTCTTCGGAGAGGTTCTTTCCTATTTTAACTGAGGATCTCGTCTCAGTTAATGTCATTCTAAAAAGCCGAATGAGCTTTGCAGGAATACCAAAATCAGACATGGCTTGGAACACCTTTGAACGTATAGGGCTGTCGAATGCTGCTTTATAATCGACGAAAAGATGGAAGGTGTCGATCTGCATTTCTTGGGTCTTTTCCAGGATTTGTCTCAAGGTAAATATCTGGTCAATGGTGGATTTGCCAGGTCTAAAGCCGCACTGATAGGGTCCAATAATTTCATTGACCATAGGCTTTAGACTCTCACACAATATGCCAGATACTATCTTATATGCAATAGGGAGCAGACTTATGCCCCTGTAATTGGAGCACACAGTCTTATCACCCTTCTTGTGGACTGGACATAGGATGCTCACGTTCCAATCGTCGGGTACGAGTTCTTCCTGCCAGATGGTGCTAACTAGCTGATGCATACACCTTATCAGCGTGTCGCCTCCGATTTTGAACAGCTCGGCTGGTAGGCCATCTGCTCCTACAGCCTTATTATTCTTTAGCCGGTTTATTGCTGTCTTTACCTCATCTTGGCTGGGCGGTATACATTCAATACCATCTTCTGGGATTGGATCTGTGGTATCTTCGCTGTCTTCACTGCTATCGGATACCAACAGTTTGGAAAAATGTTCTTTCCATATCCTGAGCACACTATCTGTATCAGTTACCAAATTACCTTGTTGGTCTCTACAGGAGGATATGCCTGTACCAAAGCCATCAGTTTGATGCTTCACTCTTTGGTAGAATTTTCGGACTTCGTTCTGTCTCCTGTACATCTCTATTTGTTCACACTCCCTCTTTTCCATCTCTCTCTTTTTCCTGCGGAAAAGACGTTTCTCCTCTCTCCTTTTCTCCCGATACCTCTCTCGTGCGCTACGCGTTGCTACTGATTGTAAAGTAGCCATATATGCCGCATTGTTTTCTTTGGTAGCAGCACGGCACTCCTGGTCATACCATGGATTCTTTGGTGGAGGTCTCTGGTATCCAAGTACTGCGGTAGTGCGGCAGTTTGCACACTAAAGTTATAGCGGTTTTTATTCTCTTATAAAGAAAAAATATTTTAAAATTTCTTATTTGTTGTATTGAGAAAATGTATGCATATTTCAGTAACAGCATTCGACATCCATCCCTTGATGCACCATAATTTCTAAAATTTGTTTTTATTTATTATATAAAAAAAATCTGGGAGAAAATCTAAATTATACTACCTCAGAGCCCGTATAAACCTCTAAAAAATAAATTGAAAATACGTACAGAAGGTAGACAACGCGTAAAAAATATGAAACCAAAATTATAAACAATTCCTTTATAAATTACATATTATAGCAACAACAAAAGAAAAGAACTTGTTGTTAAAATATAATCCAAAATATATTTTTGGTTCGATTGGAAAAATTAGAAAAAAAATATTTGGTAGTTCTTCAACTGTTTCGCTAAAATCCCATACAATAATTAATGTACATACACTCCGTTTCATGTCAATAGCACATTTCAAATTGCTTTTTGTTACTTCATTTTAGTCGGTATCCGTGAAATAACCTCGGGAATGTTTATATATCTTGGTTTGTAATCTTATGAAGTATCTTTCAACAAAAAGTTTGGATTCGATAACGTACCGTTATAATTTTTTTTAATTGCTTTCAAAAAGCCCAAAATTTGAATTTGAAGTTTCAAGAAGAAATGTACCCAAATTTCAGTAGAAGCTCAATTTAATTTGGACCATTTGTCTTCTATCATTCATTTTTCATTAAATCTTTATAAATCTGACAAGAAACTGCCAACTTATGCCGATTTTTTAACGTATTATAGACAATTAAAGTCCTCAGCTTTGATAAGGTCTTATTTCCCCGGTATTAAGTCATAGTTCGACCAATTTTAGCGTTTTAAACTTAAAATAGCTTTTATTTGTTCCAATTTTAAAGAATCGTAACAGAAGCATTAAAAATTTGCATTTTTACTCAAGTTATTAAAGAATGTGCTATTCCGATGAAACACTTTAAACCGTACAAACTTTGGGCTTTTTGAAAGAAAATTAAAAAGAATTATAACGGTACGTTATCGAATCCAAACTTTGTTTGCTATGCTGAAAACCTGAATCAGCCCAAAAACTTGTGTACAACTGGGCTAGACCAAGAGGTCTCTACGTAAACCCGGAAAAAACGGAAATATGTCTTTTCACTAGGAAAACAAAACTGAGACACTTTGAAGAACCAGTTTTCCTCAACAAGACAATCCGTATTTCCAATAAAGTTAAATATCTGGGAGTAATCCTGGATAGGAAACTTAAATGGAAAGACCATATTCAAGAGAGAGCTAACAAAACTTATAGACGTTAATCAACCCGTAGAAGGGCTATTGGCTCCAACTGGGGTCTTAATCCTAAGATGACACACTGGGTATACAAAAGCGTAGTTAGACCAATTCTAACATAGGTTCCAGTATTCTGGTGGACAGCGATGAATAAAAAGTGTAATATTAAATTACTACAGAAAGTCGAACGAATGTGCTGTTTAAGTGTAAGCGGCGCAATGAGGACAACACCAACGAGGGCATTAGAAACTATTCCTTATATACACCCAATAGAAATCCAGATAAGGTATGAAGCGGCCGTCTCAGCTATACGACTTAAAGCGATGGACGAGTGGATCAGAAAGGACCACGTAACATACCATCGAAGCATTTTACGGGTAACAACGGGAGAGTCAATGGATAACATTGACCGTATACCTTAAACAATTGTAGCTGCCTCATGCGAGGCATTAATTCCAGACAGAGACTCGTGGATTGGCGGAACTCTAGCAGAAATGCCGACTGGAAACTGTTGTTATACAGACGGAATATATACGTTTGAAAGTATAGGCAAAATGGAGTATAATGGTATTTTTAATTTTTCGTTTTCTCATCGTTTTGACCTTTTGGAGGTCAAACAAATTTCAAAGGTGAACATTTTTCAAAAAAATATTTTAAATACTTGTAATCGTCGTACGATGCTGGTATTGATGTCATATTAAAGAGGAGAGTATAGGCTTTATATAATAATTATAAATTATTGCATTCCATGATAAAAAGGACATCAAAAATATCCTTGAAAAATTAAGTCAAAAGTGAGCATTTTGGCAGGCGCATATCTCCTAAACCGCGAAGAATTTTAATTTGCTCATGGAGGCAAAGTTGTAGCTCTTGCCATAAAGAACATCAATTCTGGACAAATGAAATCCACCATAGAAAAAGTTATAGAAGATTATGAAGATGAGGCTTGATGGATTTCATGTGTCCAGAATTTATATTCTTTATGACAAGAGCTACAACTTTGCCTCCATGAACAAATTAAAATTCTTCGCGGTTTAGAAGATATGCGCCTGCCAAATTGCTTTTGACTTAATTTTTCAAAAATATTTTTGATGACCTTTTTATCCTGAAATGCAATAATTTATAATTATTATATAAAGCCTATACTCTCTTCTTTAATATGACACCAATACCAGCATCGTACGACGAGTACAAATATTCAAAATATTTTTTTGAAAAATGTTGACCCTTGAAATTTGTTTGACCTCTTAAAGGTCAAAACCACGAGAAAACGAAAAATTAAAAATTTCATTTTACTCCATTTTGCCTATATTTTCAAACGTATATAGTCCGGTTCAAGTGTAATTTTGGCTGTCGGACAGTGTTATCAAGGTGCAAATTCCGAAATTTGTGTACTAAAAAACAGACAGGATAAACTGTAGTAAAGATTGGTGGGCGCTGTCCAAATCTCTGAAAACCCCTGTCCAATTGCGTAGAGGTATTCTTAGCTCAGACCAATTTAAGACTAATTTTGAGAGTATTTTGCAAAATAACAGTGATTATAGCCCTATACTGTGGTGTATACTCTATTGTTTGGATCCTTTTATTGAGTCACCAATCGAATTTTTTGAACTAGAAAATGTCATAAAAAATTTCAAGGGGAAAAAGTCGCCGGGACAAGATGGAATAACCTACGAGTTTTACAAAAATGCCCCTATAAATCTATAAATCTTTTTATATGGAGAAATCCCAGGGTGTTTTAAGGAATCCATACTTATCCCCTTGTTTAAAAAGGGTGATCCGAATGTTGCCTCAAATTATAGGGGATTATCCCTTATGAATACAATACCCAAAATTTTCAATAATATATTGTTTAATCGCATAAACTTTTGGTTAACAAGATACAATGTTCTTAACGAGTTCCAAGCTGGTTTTAGAATGGGTTACTCTACTGTAGATAAAATTTCCAACCTAGTAAATATTATATATCTTCAAAGGGCTAACAATAAACCAACTTGTAGCTTTTTTGTTGACTTTTCAACAGCATTTGACCTGATCCCGAAGAATAGTCTCTTTTACAAGCTGTCTTCTATGGGAATGTCTACAAAACTAACAAGAATACTGCAATGATAATATGATAATACCACAATAAAAAGTGTGGGACGGTTTTACATACTCCAATACATTTACAGTTAGCTCTGGTGTTAAGCAAGGCTATATTATTATCTTAATGATTTGCTGAATGAATTACCCAGAGGGATTCATGTAGCTTATACTAACGCCAAAGTTCTACTGTACGCTGTCGACATTGTTATGCTCTCTGAAACACCCACAGGCTTTCAATGAATGATAGATGCTTTACAGAGATATTGCCTAAAATGGGGTCTAAAAGTTAATCTATCTAAAACAAAAGTACTTGTTCTTCGCAAAGGCAATCGAATTGAATCAAATTTGAAATGGTTTTATGAACATCAAGAAATTGAGATTGTCAATAAATATACGTACTTAGGAGTCGAATTAACTTACAATTTATCATTTACTGCACATTTACAAAATAAGCTAACGACATCAAAAATGGCTATCAATTCCTCTCGGTTGAAATACATCACAAATCCAAAAATATCAAAACATAATAAATTTAAAATTGTCTCTGCTTGTTCAAAATCTATATTATTTTATGCGGCACAAATCTGGGGGTTTCAGCGCTACGAATGTGTTGAGAAATTGTTACGTTTTATACCCTCCACCATAATATTGAGGGTATATTAAGTTTGTCATTCCGTTTGTAACTCATCGAAATAATCATTTGCGACCCTATAAAGTATATGGTAAATTTCAAATTTCCTTTGCAATTACATAGAAAAAAAATTAAAAACTTTTTTGGCGAGCACATCCGCCATTTTTGGTACATGGGTTAAGGAAAAAATCGTGGTTTCAAATCTGTTCGCGTTCATAAAATTGGATGCTGCACTCAAAAGTTATATGCGGTTTTACTCTCTTGTAAAGAAGAAAATATTTAAAAATTCCTATTGTGTTGTAATATGAACATGTATATAAGTTAACGTAAGTTAACGTATGTTAATAATTATTAACTCTAATTATTTAGCCCTACCTCGTAGTAATAACACGCGCAGACAATTCGCGCATCATATTTCATCACGCCACTACCTGGTCGTTGAAATGCTGATGCGCTTATTAGTGGTGCGGGTATTCGACCAGTAAATATTCATTTTTGCTGGAAGAATGCAAGGTAAGCATTTTCACACACTTCTGTCAAATTATATTAAACCACAAAATGAAAGAATAAAATCAGATTGTATTTACACGTCCACATAAGTGGACAGCAATCCCGAAAAATCGTTGTTTTACTAATTCAACATATCACCATAGGTGATAAGCGGTAAAAACGTTAACTGGCGCCCAACAGTGAGATTTTATGAAAAAATCGCAAAAACCAAAGTGAACATCGTTTATAAGATTTTGTAAAAAATCGGAAAAGAAGGTGTAAATCGGTTATAAGATTTTATGAAAAAAATCTCGGAAAATAAATTAAGTCTAAGTGTGGAAAACTAAAAAATAAGATTTCATAGAAATCGACTAAACAGAGTGAAACACGAACGACAA
The DNA here is from genome assembly GCF_047663935.1 of Musca autumnalis. Classification (NCBI taxonomy): domain Eukaryota; kingdom Metazoa; phylum Arthropoda; class Insecta; order Diptera; family Muscidae; genus Musca; species Musca autumnalis. Next base: position 106,895,756 of record NW_027411644.1, read on the forward strand.
TATAATAAACCAAAAGAATTTTAAGTCTAGTGTGGAAAACTAAAAAATAAGATTTCATAGAAATCGACTAAACAGAGTGAAACACAAAAGACAATATAATTAATCAAAAAGAATTTTAAATCTAGTGTGGAAAACTAAAAAATAAGATTTCATAGAAATCGACTAAACAGAGTGAAACACAAAAGACAATATAATAAACCAAAAAGAATTTTAAGTCTCGTGTGGAAAACTAAATGATAAGATTTCATAGAAATCGACTAAACAGAGTGAAACACGAAAGACAAAGTAATACACCAACAAAAGTGTTATTTTTTTTTTTGGAGATTTTTTACTAAAAAAAATCTTAACTAAAACAAAAATCAAATAAAAGAAAAGTCGGTCGGACTTTCAAAATAAAGTCGGACAGACTTTAAAGAGAAAAGCCGGACGGGCTTTAAGGTAAAGTCGGACGGACTTTAAACAAAACCGGGAGTTATCAACTCAACAAAGCAGATACTATCAACTCAACAAAGCAGATACTATCAACTCAACAAAGCAGATACTATCAACTCAACAACGCAGATACTATCAACTCAACAAAGCAGATAATATGATGAAATTAATGTAAGTACCACTTCATTTTCAAGAAACCGGCATTATTAAGTTATTTGTCTTAAACAAAAGATACTTATTTTTAATTGTTTGTTAAAAAAAGACTCAATAAAAGTTGAACTGAAATTGGAAATCTGATAAATTTGGCTTAAATAGAAAAAAATGGCTACTAGAGACGAAATCATAGGGTTAGTCACGGCTACTGTCGATGTTATGACAGAGGAACTTAAGGCTCAACTAAATATTATAGCGAGCCAACTTCAACAGTTGCAAATAAAAAAAGTAGAGACATACGAGCCAGTTTCATTAGGCGGTGCTACGGGAACGTCATTAGATTTGATTAAATCTCTCCCAGAATTTAAAGGGGACCTAGCAGCTTACCCTGCCTGGCGAGAAGCCGCCCATTTTGCCATTAGCTACTACCAAGAGAATACTGAACCGTACTACATAGCCATGGGTATATTTCGAAATAAAATAGTTGGAACGGCAAACGACAAGTTATCTGCCTTCAACACTATTTTAAATTTCAAAGCGATAATCGCTCGCCTTGATCAGTGTTTTGCTGATAAGAGATCGGTCCAGGTTTTAGAGAATGAACTGAGCATTTTAAGACAAGGTAAACTGTCAATTAATGAATTTTATGATGAAGTTGATAAACACCTGACATTAATAATAAATAAAAATAAAATGACTTACTCCAACAATGAGGAGGTAAGCAAAGCTTTAAATGAGAGGGTCAGAGAAAATGCTCTTAGAGTATTCATATCGGGACTAAGAAAGCCACTTAGTGATATCTTGTTCTCGACAAAACCCGTAGATTTGCCAACTGCATTGGCAACAGCTCAGGAGTTAGAGTCGGACAATCGCAGACAGGAGTTTGCGAGAGTTTTCGCGGAGGGCAGCATTGCGAACAAGTCGAAACCTAGTTATTCGCAGAATAGTCATCCAACTTTCCGGCGCACAGCGCCAAATGCTCATAGATCTGAGACAAATAAACAAGATATCGTACAGATGGAAGTGGACCCAGGGTCATCAATGTTTAGACGTCCCACTGCTTTTAATTCAAATAACAACCGCAATGCGTATCAAAATAATACAAAGCGGGAGCGGGAAGTGGATTCTGGAAGAAGTGCGCCTCTCCAGAAACAGCAGAGAGTAAATCATATTAATGCGGAGGAAGAATCAGAGGACTCAACCTTTGAGGAGGATTTCCCTCAGGATGAGGACGACGAAGATCATGTTGTGGAAGAGTTGCATTTTTTAGAGTAAAACCGCTCCTACCTTTTATAATAAAGACTATAAACGGAAGGGAGCTAAAATTGCTAATAGACACTGGTTCATCAAAAAATTTCATTAAACCATTAGACGGACAAATTAATGCAGTACATTTGAGTAAACCCTTTAATGTCAAAACACTAAATGGCACGAATACCATCGAAAAAAAATACACTATGGTTTTATTCGGACATATCACGACATTTTATTTGATTGACACACTAAAGACTTTTGACGGAATAATAGGATATGAGTTTTTGAAGCAAATCAATTGCAAATTGGACACTGGAAACGACACTCTGACATATGACAAAAATAAAACAGCTATATCAAAAAATTGTGAGCAAATAAACTTTCACGCTATAGATCAGGAATCCGTACCTGACTCTGTGGTGGAGGATATTAGCAGGGTTATTAGGGCTAATGCCAATGCCTTTGCAGATCCAAACCGGGCACTACCCTACAACACAAGCGTTGAAGCAACCATAAAAACGAAAACCGAAGAACCAATTTACTCGAGATCCTATCCATACCCAGTACAAATGGCGGATTTCGTAAACAAAGAAATTGAATCGCTTCTAAGCGATGGAATTATTAGGAAATCATTTTCCGCATATAATTCCCCGGTACTGGTTGTGAGAAAAAAGGGTACCGACGACAATGGGAACCCTAACCACAGGTTAGTGATTGACTTCAGGAAACTAAATGAACAAACTGACAACGACAAATATCCCATGCCTGAAATTCCGGCATCACTATCTACGTTAGGAAGATCGTCGTACTTCACGACACTAGATCTTAAATCAGGATACCACCAGATTCGACTAGCTGAACGCGACAGAAGTAAAACAGCGTTTAGTGTCAATAACGGCAAATATGAATTTTGTAGACTACCATTTGGTCTAAAAAATGCGCCGAGTATTTTTCAGCGCACGATAGATGATATATTGCGAGAACATATTGGGAAAATATGTCAAGTTTATATGGACGACATTATTATTTTCTCACCTGATGAAAGGAGTCATTTAGAACATATTAACATAATAATGAAAAAAATTAGTGAAGCAGGAATGAGGATATCTGCTTCGAAATCTAAATTCTTTAGACAAGAAGTAGAGTTTCTCGGTTACATTGTAACCAGGGAAGGAATCAGGACATGTCCAGATAAAGTTAGAGCTATTAAGGAATTTCCAAAACCTGAAAATTTGAAAAGCCTCCGATCGTTCTTAGGCCTTTCAGGTTTCTATAGGAGATTTATAAAGGATTATGCAGTTATTGCTAAACCTCTAACTAGATTGTTAGAGGGCGAAAATGGTAACATCTCGGCGAAGAAATCGAAGGGTGTAAGAATAGATTTGAAAGAAGATGCATTAGCAGCATTCGAAAAATTAAAACAAATTATTTCATCAGAAGATGTTATTCTAGCATATCCTGACTTTGAAAAGAAGTTCGAACTAACAACGGACGCTTCTGCAATCGCTCTTGGAGCAGTTTTAGCACAAGATGGTAGACCAATAACCATGATATCTAGGACTTTGTCTGCAACCGAAGCAAACTATGCTGCAAACGAGCGAGAGTTACTCGCAATCGTCTGGGCATTGAAAGATTTAAGGCATTACCTATACGGTGTCTCAGAAGTTCATATTTTCACAGATCACCAACCATTGACATTTTCTATGTCAGATAAGAATCCGAACTCAAAAATGAAAAGATGGCGATCTTTTATAGAAGAATTTTCCCCGAAATTTTTCTATAAACCTGGCAAAGAGAATGTTGTCGCGGACGCACTCTCCAGGCAGTACGTAAACCATACTCAAGACGAGTCGGATGATGGAACAGCTCACAGCGAAATTTCTTTATCGCAAGTTATAACTTCTGTTAAATACCCAGTAAACCAATATAAAACGCAGATAATATTATCTAAGGAGCAGTCAGCCTCTAAGACAAGAAAGATTTTATTCCAGCGTTTTTTAAGACATACCATAACATATGATACTGTGGAAAATTTGATAACTCTTCTCTTGGAAATCATTAATCCAGGGACGGTAAATGCAATTTGTTGTGACCTTTCAGTTCTTGCTGAAATACAGAATTGCATAAAGACCAAATTTCCATCAGCTAAATTCATTCATACAGAAAAACTGGTCATGGATGTTATCCGGGAAGATGATCAATGGGATATAATAACGACAGAACATAATCGGGCACACCGATCGTTACAAGAAAATTATGAACAAATTATTAATGAATATTATTTTCCGGGAATAAAGAAAATGTTAAAAATGGTGATAGCTAATTGTAAGATTTGCAAAGAAAATAAATACCAGAGAAAACCGGAAAATACAGTAATATCCCCTACTCCAATACCTGAATATCCTGGTCATATCCTGCACATTGACATACTAATAACAAATAAAAGTAATTTTTTGACAGCAATAGACAAATTTTCGAAATTTGCGATTATTGTCCCAATTGCATCCAGGAATGCAATCGATATCAAAACGGCTCTTTCCCAAATACTAAACAGATTTGGAAACGTGAGACTTATTGTATCGGACAATGAGAAATCGTTCAAATCAAGTCTAATTGGTACCTTTCTCAGAGACTATTACGGTGCGGAACAACATTTTGTACCTCCAATGCACAGTCAGAGTAATGGCCAAGTTGAAAGATTCCACTCCACTTTATTAGAAATTGCCAGATGTGTTAAAGCACAGCAAAATATAGAAGATACAGTCGAACTGCTGCTTTTGTCCACATTTAAATACAACAATACCATCCACTCTGTAACAGGAAGAAAACCAATAGACATTATTAACTTAATTCCTAACAAAGATCTAGAAGAAATTAAAGGAAAATTGAACGTTGCTCAGGAAAAAACTCTAAGGATTCATAACGAAAACGCCTCGTTTAAAGTTTACCATCCAGGTGAAAAAGTGTTCGTTAGGAGAAATCGTAGGCTTGGGAATAAATTTGATAAATGGTACGTCGAAGGGACAATTGAACAAGACCTAGGCTCGACAGTGTTGATTAATGGAAGAAAAGTTCATAAAAGTAATTTACGGTAATCTTTTTTTTTTTTTTTTTGTTTAATTTTTTTTCTTCTCTACTAGACTTCTAATGACATGGACAATACTGACATCGGAAACAATACTGGACTACACGGACTCTTACTTCATAGCTGTAAAAGATGGAGACGTAGCAATTTATAATGACCACAAATACATTCTGCACAGGACAAATTTAACGGAGTACGAAACGATTTTGGAAGAAACAAATGGGTTATTAAAAAATTTTTCAGACAGAAGGGAAATTGACTTTGTAACGGACCAGATGAGACAGATCCAGCGGTTGCTGCGAACACTATCGGTACATGGCCGACACGCACGCTCACTGGATTTTATAGGATCAACTCTTAAGTTCATAGCCGGAACACCAGACCGTGCTGACTTTGAGTTACTAACAACAGAAGACAATATGATTATACGTGACATCAATAAACAGACAATTATCAACTCGGCCCTTCAAGACAAAATCAACGAACTGACGGAAAGAATAAACGAACTGCAAAAACTATCCAGGACATCCAATTCCATTAATGTTGATGAGCTAGTATTTCTTGAACTTTTGAGTGCCAGGAATAGCGAAATTATTTTTTTTTTTGAGCCAAATGTCTTTATCAATAACTCTCGCTAAGGCTAACATTGTAAATCCTATTATACTTGACAATGCCGAAGTAAGTTATATTCTCGAGAATGGAATGGTACCGTTAAGTATAAATAATCTACTTAAGGCTAGTGATGTAAGCATTTACGAAAGTAATAACACTATTTACTACACTATTAAGTTGCCCCTAATTGAGCGAAAATGTAATTTTGTAAGAATTTTTCCAGTCATTCACAACAACACTATTATCCAACTAAGTGTAAAGACCTCAGCGGATTGTAACAAACAACATATCCCTGTAACTGATTGTATAAATGTGGGGAACACAAATATTTGCAAAAGTATAGATAACGAATGTCTATCTCAAATTTTAAATTCGAATTTTGCAACTTGCCCTACTGAGCCTGCTGATAACATTCCGCAAATTCAAATGATATCAGAGGGTTCAATATTACTGAATAATGTTAAAAATACTAAAGTGGTTGATATAAAACCAATGATGATTGAGGGAACCGCGTTAATACGCTTTGCAGAGAATGTTACTATAAATAACACTGTTTATCTTAACAAACGTCGTCAAATTGATTTTACTGAGCCACACCCACCAACAATTTTAAATATAACAACATCAGCTCACAACGTAAATCTTTCTTTGCCGTATCTTCATAGAATTTATTTGGATAATACTAATTTACTGCAAATAATAGAAGTTAAGATATCACACCATAAACTGTTATTCATACTTACTTTAATTTTCGTTTTATCAATTACTATTGGAATTTTCTGTTATAAATTAATTAAGAAGCAAAAACCAATTAAGAAGCAAAAACGACATTGTTAAGAAAATACAAAGTCGGAGTAGAGACTCTCCGATTTCAAACGGGGGGGCAGTTAACGTAAGTTAACGTATGTTAATAATTATTAACTCTAATTATTTAGCCCTACCTCGTAGTAATAACACGCGCAGACAATTCGCGCATCATATTTCATCACGCCACTACCTGGTCGTTGAAATGCTGATGCGCTTATTAGTGGTGCGGGTATTCGACCAGTAAATATTCATTTTTGCTGGAAGAATGCAAGGTAAGCATTTTCACACACTTCTGTCAAATTATATTAAACCACAAAATGAAAGAATAAAATCAGATTGTATTTACACGTCCACATAAGTGGACAGCAATCCCGAAAAATCGTTGTTTTACTAATTCAACATATCACCATAGGTGATAAGCGGTAAAAACGTTAACTTATATGAATCGTTAGCAGCATTTGATATCTATCCGTAGATGCTAAAATAGTTGCTAAATTTATTTTTATTTTCGCGGAAAATCAATAAATATTGAAGAAATCTTGGAATAAATTGTATTTATTCTAAATCAGAGTCCAAAAAATCTCTAAAAAAATAATTTAAAAATACGTACTGAATCTAGACAACGCGTAGAAAAATGTGACACCAAAATTATAAAGATCGCGTTTATAACTTGCATATTACAGCAACAACAAAGAACGGAAACTTATTGTTGGAAATTATTTCAAAAATATATTTTTGGTAAAATACGAAAAATTTGAAAAATAAATGTTGGGAGTTATTCTATTATTTCGCTAAATTTCGATTCAAATCCTGAAGTATTTTGCTTAAACTTCTACGAGAAAAGTAATTAGTCATCGTGAAAGTATATTTGCTTTCTGTGAAAAGCAATTGAAATAAGAAGTAGAGAGTAATATTGAAATTACAATCAAAGAAAAAACATAGAAGTTAAAAACCGAATAATTCGCGAATTGGTTAAAATCGGTTGAGGTGCATGTGCTTTTCGGATACAGGGAGTCCATGTCTATCAATATGCATGGATTTTCCCATGTTTCATTCAGCGGCCAAAGTGTGCCATCAGTTGCATCTTACTATTCAAAAAACCTTCAAGTGGGCAAAAATTACGCGATGTGCATATGATTATAAGGTGCATCCGATTCCAATGGCCCCCTATTAAAAATACGTCAATATAAATTATTTTAGACAGATTCGTCAAGAACTGCGGATGTGCCACCGCATTCTATTTTGGGATAAATAGGGATATTACTCCCGAATCTTTGTAATTTGTGACACACCTTTTTGGCAAATATTATAATCGCGTATAAAGGATTACATTTATGCAAAAATAATCGAAGAAAATCGCGGTTCAATTCGCGGAATTGTCAAAATATATTTTTGCAGATTTTCCTACTTTCAAGGTATCTATATCCTGCGTTTTAGTGGATGGATTCGACCGCGGAAGAGCTCATTAGATCCGGCACGTAAAAAAACTAAAATCACGCGGGGTTCAGGGGTACCTGTACGACAGTTGTAAATTTTAAAGCCAAAAAATAGGTTTTTTCAGAAAATTTACGCACTAAATTTTCGCCTTTGGACTCCTATTACTAGGAAGCTGTACGGAGCACACTCATGAGATATACATTGAACGACGTGGAATCGCGAGTTCTACAATCCTATAAACTAGTTTGGATTATTATCTAGTTGCACCCACTATTTATAAGAAAAATTCGAAAAACCCAGTTTTCAAAACTTCAAAATGTCAGCATCGATTTTAGGGGGATGCAGTGTATATATCGGGAAGTCATACATTAGAACCATGTTGCCCAAGGGGTATTCTTCAATTCTTTCTTTGAGCTTATGTCTGAATTTTCCGTGGTTTGACCAGAAATCAAGAAAGAACACAAAAAAACTTGTAAACTTCAACACATTTTTACCTATTTTTTAATATTACCACCAACGCAGCTTCCACGAAAATTATTTGTTATGGTCCATATTATGATATCATGGCTAAAACACTTCAATTAATATAAATATATTCATATTTTACAAAATATATTAACAGTTCGCGACTTATTAAATGGTAAACCTCAACTTCAACGATTGCAAAACTTTTTTGAATATTACCATATATATTCTTGAGTAGCGTAAAATTCTAAGTCGATTTGGCCCTGTCCGTCCGTCTGTTGTAATCACGCTATCTTCCGAATGAGTTGAGCTGAGATTTCGTACACATGTGTTTTTGGTCTGAACTTAGACCAAGTTCGAAGATGGGTTATATCGGTCCACGGTTTGGTATAGCCCCCATATAACCGTACCGCCCGATTTTAGATATTTTGACGTTTTTAGCCACATTTTCAGACTGAATTAGCTATAATTTGACATTTAAAAATTAAAAAAATTATGGATATAGGTCCATGTTTTCTTATAGCCCCCATATAGCGGTACCGCCCGATATCCGGTATTTTGACGTTTTAGGTACATGATCTGGTCGAATTAGCTATACTTTGGCATTTAGGGTTTTTAGTCATCAAGAAATGTCTCCACCATAAGTTATGGTCATAGGTCCACGGTTTGGTACAGCCCCCATATAGCGGTACCGCCCGATTTCACCTATTTTGACGCCTTTAGCTAAATTTTCAGACCGAGTTAGCTATAATTTGATATTTAGGGTTTCTATGACCAAGAAACTTTACCACCATAAATTATGGGCATATGTTCACGTTTTCTTGTAGCCCCCATATAGCGAACCCGTCCGTTTTCCGGTATTTTGAAGTTTTTAGCTACATGTTCCGGCCGAATTGGCTATAATTTGGCACTTAGGGTTTCTAGTGGTCAAGTGACTTCTCCAGCTTAAATTGTGTGCATAGGTACTTTCGCAACAGAAAGAAAACTAATAATTCCATATTAGCTCAGAATATTTTGTGGTGGAGGGTATAAAAATTAATGCTTTTTAACTTGTTTTTTATTAGAAAATGTTATTCCTGCCAAACAATACCCCATACTACATTCTTTACTCAGAAACTGGCCTAACCAAATTGTATGGGTCTACTTTAAAGATGCAGTTCTGTTATATTAACAGGGTGCTAAGACTTAGTTCAAATAGATTACCACGGATACTTGCCGAAAAGATCATGGAATTGAACATTTACTGGGCGAAAGAATGATCCGACCTATGTGAAAGTGTAGAATATACTCCTCCCAATAACACCGTATCAATAAGTATGTATTGGAAGTTAGAGATGGGCGCGTGACTAAAAAATTAGGCACGAGCATGCACGAACACGGACCAAAATTTTTATGCACATTCACGCACAAACACGGCGTTTTTCGAGAAGGCACGAACACGCACACTCACGCACGAAATTAAAAAAGGAGAAATCGATATACACTCCACTTCAGTAGAATAGAACACCTAAATTTTTGTTAACGTTAGCTTATTTATCCAAAAACGAATGAATCTACGTTTTTAATCTTGTAGATATTTAAAATCTACGATGTTCCGTATCAAACACAGAAAAAATTATGTTTCTATCTCTTCGCGAAATGATTTTCTGATCTATTTTCCGATAGTACTATGAAAAATAGGAACTTATTTTTGGCCATCAGGATAGAACAGTCATTTTATTTTCGCGAATTTTTGATATATTAACCCCGAATTTTCCTTTCAGTCGATAAAGCAAGGCTTTCTAATCACCGAAATAACAGCGTAAAAGGGTTTCAAATGACAGAAACATCTCGGAACATCAATAGGGAGTCGCGCAGTAATGTCATATTTCTTCACAATAACATAGAATATGACACAGACAACATTGACCCAGGAAAATGTTCGATGACAAATCATGAGTTGAATCATGGGTGCAAGTGACATGTCATAAGTGAAAATTTAGGTGAATCACCAATGACATTTACAAGGGAGTGACACATGATTTCACGAATTCATTGTCATAGCATTTTGCACCAGTTCATCGTCATAGCATCTTGCACAAGTTCATTTTCTTGGCTTCTTGCACCAGTTCATTGTAGAGGTGGGCGCGTGTCGTGCCGTGAGTAGTGCGTGTTCGTGCCTTCTCGAAAATCGCCGTGTTTGTGCGTGTCGTGCCGGAATAAATTTTTGGCCGTGCGTGATCGTGTTTTTTTGTTCGACACGGTTTTGCACGACAAGACTAAACACGATCTGCACTATGTGACACGATCGTGCTAAATTTTTGGTCTCCCTTTAGAAGTCGTGCAAGAGACCATATAAAACACGAACATCGAAGAAGAATATAAAACCGACCAAAAAATTTCTAAAATTGTTTGCTTCCTTTTTGTAGTGTGTACTTATTGCCGTTTTGTTATGGAGAGGCCAGAGTATGAGTAAAAAAAGATGATGTTTGTAAGCAATTTGTTTTGTTCATGAGAGAAGCAAACACAAAAACTACCCAGAGGATTAACGCAATATACTCTCTTTGCAAATCAGATGTTTATCTGACTGTATTGTCTGTTATGCAATGGTGGGCAAATTGCGAGAGACTCATGTATTTTTTACACTTTTGTGTGTGAGGCAGAGCATTTCTGCCCATCAGTGCTGTTATGGATGATGTTATTGCAAAACATCCTCTTCCCGAATTGGGAAAACTGATTGACTGCCCAAAAACCTTGTAAGATATTTTAAACACTCGGAGCTAAACAACAAATTGTCGAAAATGTTAAAACAAGATATAAGAACACGTTACTTGAGAGCATGTACCAAGTCCAGAATGAGATTAAGAGTATTTTCCTACAAAAGAATGAGTTGGATCGTATATCTGACTAAAATTTTGTTAGAACCTCTTTTGGGTTTTCATAAAATATTCAAAGAGTGTTCCGAAAAATTAAGCACGGGAAAAGTACCCTACTATGCACATCTTTGCCCTTTTGTCTAAAAAACTTTTGAAAGTCTGCTCAATTGATACCATTAACTCAATTCATGAAAGATTTGAAAGCTAAAACCAAACAATCATTTATTATACGATTTGTACCAACAATGGCACATCTTATAGGGACATTTTTATTTCCGCCGTCTAAGGAGACGAATTTTTTATTAGCTAATGTAAAAGCAATGTTACTTGATATACAAAGTGAGAACATAGAGTTTTCTAATGATGAGCAGGAAATTACAATGCCACATTTACAAGAACGAAAAATGAAAAAGTCTCCAATTGATACAAGAATTAATACATATTATAGAGTGCCGTATCTAGCCAGACTTACGTTTTACACTTTTGGAAACAGTATAATCTAAAATATTTAAAACAATTAGCGAGGAAATTTTTGGGCTATACCCGTCCGGTCAGCAACGAGCGGGAGATTTTCCACATATAGAAATATTCGCAACGAAAGACGTACTAGACTTTTGAGTTCTAACTTGGACAAAATAAAGTTTTTAAATAAGAATTGAAATTAAATAAGATTAGAAAAATTGGAAGTACATATGGGGATTTCTGATTGAAATCGGACAATTTTCAATAAGAGGTTTTTTATTTCCTTTATTTTTTGCTGTGGTGATGCTAATCATCAACAAACATTTCAGTATATTTTCTGATTTTTTTTCGACCAACGACTCCAGGGATTTCGGCCTTGAAAAGGTCGAATTCTATGAAAACTATATGCAAAGAAATACTCATAACTTATTTAATATTGCTCCAGTTTGAAAAAATCTTTTTTAGTATGTTTTGTTGTTTTATCACCTATTTAATAAAAAATAGAAAAAAATTTGACACAGTTGGCTTGGATGCAATTTTCGCGATTTAATATTTAAAATCAATTTTTAGCAATGATTGACTCCTTCGATTTTCTTGAAAATTTTTTATATAAAACTACGATCAATTACAAAAATGTTAGGTCCTACTTGGTAGTGGGATTCGAATAAAAACTAGTTTCTCTTAATTTTTTGAAATTTGTTAATAACGTTTTTCCTATATACTACTTCGCAAAATATCTTATTTTACCAAAAACATAATACGTTTCATTTATTTACATTTGATAGTTAGTAGATTATTTGGCTCGGATGCTCAGTCATATAATCCCCGAGCTGTAGTTATTTGATCATCAGCTTAGTTAGTTTATTGTCCGGCTGGTGCAGTAATTGCTAATCCATTTTCAAAATCTAAAAATAACTCTGTTTTACGATGTTTAAGATAAATTCCTAAATAAAACAACAAAACAAATGTTAAAAAATATTTTTAAATTTTTTTGTAAAATAACAAATGTTTCACCTTGGTATAAAAGAAAAATTTCATAGACTAAGCTAAGCGTTTGTCATGAAAGTCATATAATGATTGAGAAAATATTTTTCACTTGCGTTATTGATCGTCAAGCTCGAATCCAACGAGAAATTGATTAAAAAATTATTACTAAAAATGATCCTCGCCTAAAAAAGGCAAATTTTCGGAAAAATTATATTGACAAATTTCAAAAAATTAAGAAAAAAATAGTAATCATTCGAATCATACTACCAAATAGGACTTAAAATTTTTGTAGTCGATCGTAGTTTTCGACAAAAAAAAATTCAAGAAAATCGAAGGGGTCATTGTTAAAAATTTATTTTAAATATGAAATCGCGAAAATTGAATCCAATTCCACTGTTCCAAATTGTTTTCTATTTTTTATTAAGTACAACAAAACATACAAAAAAGATTTTTTTCAAATTGGAAAATATACTGAAATGTTTTGTTGATGAGCAGTAAAGCAAAAAATAAAGGATATCAAAAACTTCATATCGAAAAAGGGTCCGATTTCACTCAGAAAACCCCATATGAATATTTTTTGAACAAATAAATGTACACCTATATCGATTTCTCTTTTTTTGTAATTTCGTGCGTGAGTGTGCGTGTTCGTGCCTTCTCGAAAAACGCCGTGTTTGTGCGTGAATGTGCATAAAAATTTTGGTCCGTGTTCGTGCATGTTCGTGCCTAATTTTTTAGGCACGCGCCCATCTCTAGTTCATTGTCATGGCTTCTTGCACCAATGCTTTGGATCCGGATTTTCGCCAATCAGAAATAAAATTCGCAATACAATTATGTAATTTGTTGAATTAATAAGAATACAATGCGCAGATGATTTGTATCGCCAGATGTTATTTTTCTTTATTTTGTATGTAATTTTCAAAATTATATATTATATTAATCTGCAATATCATATTTATCTCTTCCGATGGCTGCAAGATACTTCTTTCAACTTGGGGGGTTCCGTTTTTCCAATATTCGATAAATTATGTGTCAATCTCTGAACCAAGCTCATCGTTTTGGGAAATCTAGTATAAATTTGAATTCTGTTATTTTATTTCAAAAGAAAAAGCTTATCCTGTAATAGTTACCATGTTATGGTCTCTTTTATACTTATTTTACCGATCTTCTACTTTGCATGCCATGTTTTGTGATATCGTGATCTTTCCATTGGAGTTTTGTTCCCTCGGGTCGCATAACGTCAAATGGCTCGTATTCATATGCCGGTGGCATCTTTATCCATTCTGTTAACATGGCCCAACCAACCCAATAATTGCAGCTCGATATGTTTTACTATATCGGTGTTGGTCGGCTGGGGAAGCTCGTGGTTTATAGACCGGGTCTTTTTCATACTTTATTTTAATATCCACAAAACGAAACAGGTTTCCAAACACAAAATATTTTTTCTTTTGTTTTACACCAATTTATATTGTATTTTTAATTAAAATGTATAAATTTTGCCACTATCGACCACTTTCATCTGACTTTTATTTTCATTTTAACAAATACTTTTGCAAGTACACAATTATTCGGGTATATGAGTATTTGATAATTTATTGTGCGGTTACTTATCAATTTATTTGAACTCATGACAATATTATGACAAAGATCGGATCTTTCACCACTCCAATTTAACTCATGTAAATTCGATGAAAAAGATCCGATCTTTCACGACTTCAATTGCACTCATGAAAATTCGATGAAAAAGATCGGACCTTTCACGAGTTCAATTGCACTCATGAAAATTCGATGAAAAAGATCGGATCTTTCACGACTCCTTTCGCACTCATGCAAAAGAACCAGTGAAATCATGATTTCACATGGAATCACTTCCATTTAATTATACTGGGGACGGATACAATAGAGTGCTTCGGATGCTGATAACATGGAATATTTTCAAAATAATTATGAGTCAAAATTTCTTATAAAAACCTAGATGTTTTGTTCAATAAAATTATTTTTCCGCTAACAAGTCTGTCGTTTAAAGGTTTGGAAATATGCTCTACATTTAGAAGAAGATAATGTGATATGAAAACAACCGCTATTTTAATACACTGAGGGAAGATTAAAAACGAAGATTCATTCGTTTTGGGATAAATAAGATAATATAAACAAAAATTTAGGTTTTCTAATCTACTGACGTCGAGTGTAGGTGTACATTTATTTGTTTTTAAAAAAATATTCATATGTACTTCTAATTTTTCTATTGTTATTTAAAACATTATTTGGTCCAAGTTAGAACTCAAAAGCCTAGTACGTCTTTCGTTGAGAATATTTATAGATGTGGAAAAAATCTCTCGCTCGTTGCTGAGCTGACGGGTATAGCCAAACATTTCCTGGCTAACAGTAAGTTTAATAATTGTTCCACGAACATCCCAGATGGGACAAGGGAGACTTCTCTCATATCAATGAGTGCACCCCGATTCACAACCTTCAGCGTGCAAGGCGGGTGTGCATACCATTGCACCACGATGGCACATTAAGTTTACATTTAGGAAATCCACTCGATTTCAACTGTCAATTCCATTGCTCAAACGTCAAATGAAATCCATTTCGATAGATTTCAGATGAGTTTTCATTTGACGTATACACAAAGGAATTGACAGTTGAAATCGAGTGGATTTCGTAAATATAAACATAGTATAATTGATTTAAATATTTTAGATTAGACTGTTTCCATAAGTTTAAAACATCATCCTGGCTAGATGCGGCACTCGATAATATGTATCACTTTCTGTATTAATTGGAGACTTTTTCATTTTTCGACTTTTTGCCATTTTGATCCAATAACTCTGAAAAAGTTTTTTATACCAAAGGGCAAACATGTCCATAGTAGGGTACTTTTCCGAGTATAATGTTTGCTCCTCTCATGAACAAAACAAATGGCGAACCAACATCATCTTTTCTTCACTCATACTCTGGTCTCTCCATAACAAAACGGCAATAAGTACCAGACTACAAAAACGAAGCAAATAATTTTAGGAATATTTTGGTCGGTTTTATATTCTTGTTCGATTTTCGTGTTTAGTATGGTCTCTTGCACGACTTCTAAAGGGAGACCAAAAATTTAGCACGATCGTGTCACATAGTGCATATCGTGTTTAGTCGTGTCGTGCAAAATCGTGTCGAACAAAAAAACACGATCACGCACGGCCAAAAATGTATTCCGGCACGACACGCACAAACACGGCGTTTTTCGAGTAGGCACGAACACGCACTACTCACGGCACGACACTCGCCCACCTCTAATTGGAAGGAGATTATTAATGTACTGAGCACTAGAGAACGTGAAGACTTATTCAATACTGCAAAAACTCGCAATTCCATGATCTATATTCAAGTCTACATTATAATCAGATTCCAGATTTAACAAAAGATCTCTCCGCACATGCGACAGGCTGGATTATAAAAGCCAGAGGTGGTTTGTTGGATCTAGGCTCTAAACATTTTACTTCTAAAACCAATTCAAATATACTTTGTACAATTTGCAACATGAATGTAATCGAAAACACATCCCATTTTATTGGCGTATGCCCCATTTATTCGGAATATAGCAATATGTACTTTGGAAAGAATAGGCTTCAAGACAATGAAATAATCGATATATGTATTAAATGGCACGAACTTTTTGTCTCTATATATATATATATATATAAATAACAACAACGTTCTTGCATGTTTTAAATACAGACAACTAATTACAAATGGATACGATCTGAAAAATAATATAAAAAAACAAAAAACTATAAATACTGTATTATATATGATTACGTAAAATAACTTAAATATGGCTAACAGCAATATCGCTACGCCGACTTTTAGATGTTTACTATAACTAAAATACATTTACAACTAATGAGTTAACTGTAAAATTTTGTAAAACCATCTATTAATAAAATAAAAATAAAAAACAATCATGTGTTTAAATGCGAAATTTTGCTATTGATCGTATTAGGACCAAAATGGGACTTTTCGTAAAAATATAAAATTATATTTTGGCTATACAAAATTTTTTTTTAAATCTTTTGATAAAAACATGTTTATACATTTTTGCGAAATCCGTCAACATATTGATATATTATCCATCGATAATGACCGGCTTTAACATGGCAAAGCCCACTAAAGATCTTAGTCGCTCAGTTTGGTAGTTGATTTATAGTTAGTCGAAGGTTAAAACATCTGGTCTCCCGTTTCACCTCGGTTGATGACAGACTTGCTATAATTCGGATAAAAGCAACATTTTTTAACGTGAAGATTAAAGATATATTTTACAAGCGCTTAAAAACACATTAGAAGTGTCCAATAGACTGATCAATTTTTTTGGAAACGTTAATCCGTGCCGTCCTAGAGGTCTTTGTTTCCATAATAATTGTACAGGACCAAAGGTAAATTTTCAGGAAATTTCTCTAAAGGCCGCAATTAAATCCAATCTAATCGAGTTAGAAAACTAATCCTACATAAATTTGTAAACGTCTAATCGGATTTTGATATAGCTATATAGGGCTTAAAATACCCAAAAATCGGCCAAATATGTATATTGGAGCTATGTAAAAACCCGATCCGATTTGAACAAATTTTTATAGGATTCGTTTTTTAGCCACAACAATGAACTGGTAAGGTTCAAAAAATTTTTTTTCGTTCAGTCTTGTTTCCAAGCCTATGACATTATAATTATTTAGAAGATTTTAATGGGGAAAATGGAAATAGAACTTATTCGGTCCAACAGGAGGTATTTTCAATCTCCACGGTGATGTTTGACAATGGAATGATAGCAATACCAGATTTAAGCATAGCGACAGTCAGAAGGGCACCCGGCTTTCACCAGATCAAAAAACAAGAAATCAAGTTGATCACGTTTTGATAGAGCCAAACTTAGCCAATTGCTTCCGATAACATATAAGCACAGTGGTAAAGTATTGGCCACTCTATTCAAACAGCCGCAATATCCATACTAAGAAACCAGAAACATCCACCAATAGTTATGACGATTAGTAGAGTAATGCGGTATATAGGGCTTCATTATAATCAGTATCAACGCGTACTTCACTAAATAGTTATCCGGAGGTGGGAGCAACGTTTTTGGCCCAGGAAAAAGAGAGGAATTAAAAAAGGTGTGTGAAAAAAATCCAGATGTACAGGGGCCAGAATGAAGTATGAAAATGTTACCAAAGAGTGAAACACCATAAAACTGATTGCTTTTGTTGGTACAGGCATATCCTCCTGTAGAGGATGTAATAATACGGAAAGGTTATGGACAGAGCATTTTTCTAAACTGTTGTTATCCAATACTAGGGAAGACGACGAAAATACCACAGATCTATTTCCGGAAGATGGTATTGAGTGTATACCGACCAGGCAAGATGAGGCAAATATAGCAATAAACCGGCTGAAGAATAAGAAGTCCGCAGGAGCCGATGACTTACCAGCCGAGCTGATAAAGAACGGAGCCGACACGCTTCTGGCAGGAAGAACGTGTAGCCGATGATCGAATAGTGAGAATTAGGGTGTCCAAAACCGAAACCGGTTAACCGGTTACCCAGGTTTTCGTTAAAAACTGAAACCGGCATTCATCAAAATCTTCTTATTCGGTTAACAGAAAAAACGGTTATTTGTGTCGGTTTCCCGTTTTTTTTTAAATAGCAATATTTTCAATATTTCATTACAATATTACTTTTGAAAGTAAAATAAACTCAACTAACATAAAATATGGCAAATTTCTAGATGCCAAAGTATTTTGTGTAAAATGGTCTTAAAGCAGCTTTCGGCAGGTTATTTTTGTTGCATACTTCAGGGAGCCTTAATGGTGTGAGTGGAGGGAAGCTCTCTCTGAGGGCACGAGTATTCCTTTTTGACGCACAGTGTCCTAAAAACTAAATAATATTCAGAAAGTATTGTTGTAATTACAATTTAAAACGAATATTTAGTCCAATATTTTCATTATTCATGAAGTCGAAATAAAAAATTCCCTACAACAGATTCTTCTTTAGACCAAAAATATGAATTTTCAAAGAAAAATCATCTATTTATCAAGAATGTGCTTTATAACATATTAATTAACACGATCTTTAGACGAATATCAGGTTATAAATGAAATGTAATGATAATAAAATGTATGTTTGATTCAGACATTTCTCAATAATATGAAGCTTACAAAGCAAGACGACGTAAATTGTAAATTTAGTTCTTTTGGTACATAATTTGATATTAGTAATAGTTTATACTATTCTTAAAGGACAATTTCAATCTTAATATTGCTGTCCCAATTTCAAGGTTGAATGTCAGATATCATGGATTTGATGAGATAATTATATAACAAAGTCGTTATACTTAATGAAATATAAGCAATTTTATAGGTATTTAAAAACAAGCTTAAACCGGTTAACCGGTTTTTGAAAATTTTAATAACCGAAAACCAGTTTTTGGAAAAAGCAAAAATTTCGGTTAACCGAAAACCGTTTTTTAAATGGTTTTATTTAGCTCACCCCGTTTGTTTTATTATTTATTCTTGGGTCAAATTTAGTAATTCAAATTTCACCCTCTTCCTGTCAACCGATTAATCCGAAATTTTGTATACACTTTGGATTTTGGTGACAATACAATTATGTTTATTCATTATCATTATAAATTCAAGATGGCTGCCGCTACAAAATTGCGGATAATTTATGTTTTATTAATCCCATAAATATGGGTATCAAATGAAAGGGCTCAACAAGCAGAATACAATATACCATAAAAAATTGAAATCCAAGATGGCGGCCGCTACAAAATGGCGGATAACGTAGGTTTTATCAATCCCTTCAATATGGGTATCAAATGAAAGGGCTCAACAAGCAGAATACAATATACTATAAAAAATTGAAATCCAAGATGGCGGCCGCTACAAAATGGCGGATAACGTAGGTTTTATCAATCCCATCAATATGGGTATCAAATGAAGTGCTCAACCAGTAGAATACAATGTACTATATAAAATTAAAATCCAAGACGGCGGCCTCTACAAAATGGCGGATAACTTAGGTTTTATCAATCCCATCAACATGGGTATCAAATGAAAGGTCTCAACAAGTAGAATACAATTTACTATGCAAAATTGAAATCTAAGATGACCGCCGCTACCAAATGGCTGATAACAATTTTTTTTATCAATCCCACCAATATGGGTATCAAATAAAAGGGCTTGACGAGAAGAATACAGTGCACTATACAGTACATCTTATACACCCGAAAGCCATACAGTTTCCAGCTAAGTACAATTACAGGACGGCTGAAAGAAGAATGTTGCCTTTAATACTATCATGGGCTTCTACAATACATAAAATGCAGGGCAGCACTATGGATCACGCAGTCGTATACTTAGGTGCGAAACTGTTTGAAGAAGGTCAAGCCTACGTGGCTCTTAGTAGAGTAAGATCTTTGCAGGGACTACGTATAGAGGAGTTGGACTGCAATAAACTAACGGGCAAGAAACCTTGCAATAATGAAGCACTAAATGAATTAAACAGAATGCGAAATAAAAACTAGAAAATAAAAATAGGTAAAAAAACTTTTTAAGTTAAACGGTTTTATGTTAAACATACATTGCAATGTTTAAGATAAATGTACTAAAAACCAAAAAATAATAAAATAGATACAGTCGTGGGAATTATAAACATATGCATAGACTACACTAAAATAAAACCGTGGGGCACGTCAATTGTCTACAATCGTTGATCAAAATGTTCGTTTTGTAATGTTACACTATAATAAGGCAGTTGTTCAACCGACAGCGATGGACGTGTGATAAGTAGGGATAGAATGTGCAAACAAGCTAGCAAGCTCGATTATAAGCGAGTTTTAGGGTTTCATAGTGGTGAGCGAGTAGTACTTTGTCGATTAAAGACAAACTACGAACAGTAAAACGATTCCTCGCCAGCCAGCAGTGTGAATGTCCAACGATAAACTAGTTGAAACATCTCTTTTATTTACATGGAGTGTATAACTATTGGAATTTCCATGAGCAAGAAAATAGTAAGTAATTTCCTCACCGTCTACGGGCCAACTGCCTAACGACGAATTAAACGATTCTTCTATCGCACATTAAGTCGATAATTTGTAGACAATTGAGGTGCCCCACGGTTTTATTTTAGTCTAGTCTATGCATATGTTTATAATTCCCACGACTGTATCTATATTATTATTTGTTTGGTTTTTAGTACATTTATCTTAAACATTGCAATGTATGTTTAACATAAAACCGTTTAACTTAAAAAGTTTTTTTACCTATTTTTATTTATTATTAAGTTTTGCCTTTTTAGGGCGAAGGCCATTATTTGTGAGGTTTTAATTAATTTAATTAATCGAGCTATATGACCTATGGAGAATTACATTGAAAAATTGATATCTAGCGAAGTAGGACTTCACACATCAACCGCTATGCGACGATCGTTTCGTTAACTGGTTAGGTTAACCAAAGACATAAATACAACTAAGACTAGACAAAATGCATGCAACAAAAAAATGTTTACGAAACTTTGTATAGAAACATTACCCTTAACAGGTTGCAGTTAATTCAAAATCGCAACCAAGGAGGAACATTTCATGTAATGGTATCAGAAACTAAATTTATGAATTCAAGGATCTATTCAAGAATAATTCTATGTCAATTGGATCGGTAAATTCGGTTAAATACGTAAAAATGTATAAAAGAAAAAATTTTATATCACCATATCGTAATATAACATTATGTTAAATTCAAAAGCCATTCATTCACTGAGGAATGATAGCAAAAAAAATGTCTTATTTTGTTGTATTTATGTCTTTGGGTTAACATCCTCAGTCATATTAGATGTTGTTGCTGCTAGACAATTTTCGCAATTTGAAGCTCCTATTTATACATCCAAGATTGCAAACTTGCATTTGTGAATTTCAAATTGATGCTTTTTATTTCCAAAGACGACTCATTTGCTCCCCTTCTATTCTAGAAATCAAATTGTTTCAATATTACATCATATTACAGCCGATAGCTCTTTTCCGTCGTAGACTGTAGTATGTCTTTCACATCGAAAGATTTAAGTGAATTGTGGTTCAGAACGCTAAGACGTCAGCAACATTGTCTGTTAGTTGGCGACGATCCAGGTTCGAATGCAAGCCGGGATCAGCTGAATTTTTTATTTTAAGTTTTGCCTTTTCAGGGCGAAGGGCATTATTTGTGAGGTTTTTTAATTTAATTAATCGAGCTATATACCCGTTTTGTTTAAAAAAAAAAACGGATTTTTGAACACTCTAGTGAGAATCCTATGCTCTGTCCACAAGAAGGTGTTCTCATACTATAGGAGTATAACAGCCTGTTTTCGTAAAAAGTTTTTGCCGATTCGTTCGTCGATTTCATGAACGAAGACACAATTTGGTTTTCATAGCGGTTGATGTTTGTATTCGTGTGAGAAACAAATGAAAGCTTTTTATTTTCGTAATTTTTTTGGTTTTCGTAACAAAATCAGACGAACGAATACGTAAAAAATAAACGAATGGAAAAGACCCATCGTTTTGAATGAAAATTAAATAATTTGAGTAATAAATGGCACAAAACACACGAAAACTGGAAGGGAATGCAATTGTATTTATTTTCCATAGAAGCACACGCGTATATGTACATCCGTTTCTTCATATTATCACAATTATTTTTGGACAAATTTGATTAAATTTTTTCTTTTTTTTTTGGTGGTCATCTGTTTATCGGGGTTGCCATCAAGTAACACATTTTACGTGCAGATGCCTATGCAAAATTCACAAAATAAGTATCATGGAAACCCTGAAATATAAAAGCTTTTATGAAATATACGAAAGCTTTTAGATAAAAACGAATGGTTCGTACAATTTTACAAGAACCAAATTTTGAACGTATACGTTTTAGTACGAACGATTCGTGTGACAGACAAGCATTTTTACAAAAACACACTGTAAGTGTGTGGGATATTCTGTGTACGACTAAAGCCTATGGTCAATGAAGTAATTGGGTCATATCCATGCGTCTTTAGACCAAGCAAATCTACCATTGACCAAATATTTACCTAGCGGTAAACCAATATTTTTGTAGAGTTTAAAGCAGCCTATACTTTCATAGGTATTCCACGCCATATCTGAATATGGTATTCCAGAAAAGCTCATTCCGCTCTGTAAGATGACATCAACTGATACCTAGCCTTCTGTTAAAATTGGTAAGAACCTCTGTTTAGTACCAAAAGAGATTTCAGAAAAGTTTTAAGAGAGCCTTTCGTTGACCTGCTGGAAAAGATTATACGATATGCAGATGTTAAAAAATTACACAAAAGACAAAGTTAATATGTATCGACGTGCAATGCTTCCAATTAAGAAGAATAAGAAAATTCTACTTTGGTCTAAGTAAGCAGTTTTAAAACAAAGCCAAACAAAAATGATCTTCGCCTTAACAGGCAAAATTTCAAAAAAGCCACATCTCGTCAAGCAAAAATAACATTTAAAAAAACACTGATACTAACCTCGCTAATGTATCGTTTGAAGCCTGGGGACTTGCGCAAGCAAATAAGGCAGTGCTTGATGTGTTTGAGAGAAGAACATTCCTCGAAAGATGTACGGGTCAATTTGCGTTGACGGTGAATTGCGACGTGTTACGACCGAGGCTTACCAAAATTGATGCACCTATGATAACTCCTTCTATTTTTGGCCACAGTTAATGTGAACTCGCTACATAGTACGTAGTGTATCGGCTGTACAACAATATCAGTATATGTACGTTTAACTGTATCATAGGAATGAGCTGTGGCGAACCCAGAAACCAGGCGTGTAAATTCGAAAAAAGACTATATATTCCAAATTGGGAACGAAAAGCAACAATTAAAGAGGAGTGAAAAGTTTTCTTAGTTCGGCTTAGAGGACAAATGTTCTGTAGAGGGCCACCTAAGTAAGTAAATTATAATTACAGTGATTACCCGCTATTAACATATCAACATGATCCAAGAAGTTATCCATAGCTGGGTTAAAACTCAAAAGTGTTTAACATTTACGGAGAAGGTACCATATTATAACATAATGTAATTTTATTGTGTATATATTTTGAACTTTTGTAAAAGCGAAACCGAAAGGAATTGTCCGATATGGTCCATCTTCGAACTTGATATAAGTTTGAGAAAACTACCCAAAGGTATTGACAGATATAAACCATCTTGAGACTTGATGTACGGTTGGGGAAAATGTTACGATTTGCAAAGTTTCGGACACTCCATTCGCGAATTTATCGTGCTCATCAGTAATATTAATTGGTGGACTAGGAAAAACACGTGAGCAAAGGCTATTGTCGAGACGGGACCGACTATCCGATACCCTACACCACTAACCCTGGGCATAAGCTTTTCACTCGTAAACATATCTTTTAGGGAGATACTAAAGTTTTCGCCTTTCTGGCGAACTGAACCAAAGTAATTAATATTTAATCTAATACTTGACTACTGTCTACTTGGTACTGATTGAAAGCTTTGCTGGTCTTATTGATTAACATTTTACATGTCTTTATTGTACCAAATAGAAGCAGAGGTATTTGTCATTAAAGTAAAAACTTCAAAATATTAAAATTGTGATAGCTTAGAGCCTTTTGCAATAACTCTGATATTTTACCATAAATGCCGCATTTTGTATTAATTTAAAGTTCAGATGGTTTAGTTTCATTATCAAGCTCAAATTGCGACAAAAAAGAAATGGAAAAATGGGATGCATTACCGAAATTAGCTTTGCGATATCCCCGTTGTTTGAACAGCTACGCCAACCTACTTTGCATCATTGTAATTATGGGACTTTCTACTTTCATAGTCAGACCACCAACGGCAACCCACTTTACGTTGTAAATGTTATATTTTCTACTTTCCCATTCCGACCTCTGAATATTATCTGACCATCACCAAAATCAATAGGCTTCTTCGTCTCAAAATTTCGTGACGATCCGATCAAAATTGCGACCTGTAGCGTGAGTACAAAAAAAAAAAAAAAAAAAAAAATGGAAAAATGGGATGTGTTGCCGACTATTTCCATATCTCCGTTATTTGGCCACCTGCACCAACCTAATTTGCATCATTGTAAAGATGGAATTCTCTACTTTCATAGTCAGGCTTTGCCAAAGCTGTGATATTCGTCATTATAATTAAAATCGCAAAAATGAAAAGTTCGGTTTCATTAGCGACTATTTCGATATAATCCTTGTTTGGCCACCTACGACAACCTACTTTACATCGTTAGAAATTTGATATTTTCTACATTCATTGTCAGTTTTTGCTTTTGGTATACCCCTTATAGACGCTGGGATATTTGCTTTGGAAAAAAAAACGTTGAGTTTTTCTCCAGATACGTTTTTTTGCCCATTCTGACCCCTAAATATTATCCGACCATCACCAAAATCAATAGGCTTCTTCCCTTCCGGGACCCTCATCAACACCCAAAATTTGTTGACGATCCGTTCAAAATTGCCACCTGTAGCGTGATTACAAGGGGTAGATGGACAGACGGACGGACACACATTGCACACACACATCGACTCAGCTCGTGGAGACATTAATTTTTGTGTATATAAGTATGGGTCTACGACACCGACGTAGCCAGGGGGGGGGGGGGGCCGGGTATACCCCTTATAGACGCTGGGATATTTGCTTTGGAAAAAAAACGTTGAGTTTTTCTCCAGATACGTTTTTTTGCCCATTCTGACCCCTAAATATTATCCGACCATCACCAAAATCAATAGGCTTCTTCCCCTCCAGGAACCTCATCAACACCCAAAATTTGTTGACGATCCGTTCAAAATTGCCACCTGTAGCGTTATTACAAGGGTTAGATGGACAGACGGACGGACACACATTGCCAGATCGACTCAGCTCGTGGAGACATTAATTTTTGTGTATAAAAGTATGGGTCTACGACACCGACGTAGCCAGGGGGGGGGGGGGGGGGGGGCGGAATGGTTTTCATTCCCATAGGATATTAGCTTATGTTAATTATTTTTTTAATTTTCGAGTAAAATTTTAAAATAGTTTAGATTTTTAAAGAAATATGTAAAGTATTTGGGTCAACTACATTGGTTTACTTACTGAAAGTATGAAATAATGAAGAAGTTAGGGTTTTTGAGCAATTTTCTGCATAGTTATTGGTAAGTTTTAATGTGTTGTTTAAGCGTTTAATAGTAATTTTAGGCTGACTCTAAGTGTTGTTGAGTTCAGAACAAGATGTTTACTGGCTTGTAAACAATATCTAGAAAAAAAAAAACATTTTTGTGGTCCTTATTCTTTATTATGTTTCACATTTGCAAAAATAGAACTATATCAACCATTTTTTATGATAAAACTTCTGTTCCTCCGCAGTCTCGTTCGTTGAGATTATTAGAAACTGGTCTCTTGTTACAAATTAGTAAATGTCTATTGTACAAAAAAGGATTTTTCTGTCGTACTTTTATGTTTTGTTCTACCTTTCGAATGTTAATAAAACCAAGATTAACGAGCTTGAGGTCAATATTTATATTTTATTTATTGCATATTATTTCCAATATTTCGAAATTACATTGAATTTCAACTTCAGGGATTTTTTTCTGTCGATTTCACTGTGCAACATTTTTAATGTGATTTTGTGCAAACAATTCGAACTGATGATTTTTTGAAAGTACAGACCCAAACGACAAGAAACCTTAGTTGGGTTTTGTTGTGCGAGATCCAGCTCGGATTTTATGGCCCCATCTAAACATGGTTAAATATTAAGTTTTTAAAGAAATTCGGGGCTATATCTCTGAAACCAATGCGAATCTTCTTCTGACCTCTGAAGCAAATTTGTAGATAAGGACAATAATAAAATATTTGGAGAAATAATGAACTCGAAAAACTGCATATATTGCCTAAAATTTAAAAATATATGGAAAAATTCCACAATTTTTATACATTTCGCACCGTATATCCACAACCGTTAATTTTTTCTGAATATTTTCTTTTGGAAAAATATTCCCTGGAATGTAATACACAACTCTTCAGAACATGTCATTGTTGTGAAATGCCTCTATGCTGATGTTTTCAGTACATTTTTCAACGACGATTTAATAAAAATATCAATAATGTAGTGAAATCCGGGAACAAATTGAATACTCTACCAGCTGACGGAAAAAATCTGAAAATTTTTTTTAAATTGTAAGTTCTAAGTAGCCGGCCGGGCTTTAAGACTTTCTCCTATGGACAGGAGCCAATTTAGGGCACGAAAACAACATTATTTTTAATTTTTTTTTTCTTACTTTAACAAGGGAATTTTCGGAACTTCAGGGGCCCATATCTCGGGAAGTATGGACTTCCCCCCGGAAAAGTTTATATATTTGTGATCAGGACAACAAGATCTACCTGTGGTAATTTTTCCAGATTTTTCCGCCAGGTGGGAAAGTATTCTATTTATGCCGAAATCCGAAATGCGAGAATAAACTGTTGGTGTGAACTGTGTTTGAAATACGTGTTGTAAAAGATATGATGCAAAATACTGCTGAAACAACATGAAGTAAGCATTTTAGATTTTCAGAATGTTCTAAAGAATTGTTGAGAACTTTATTTGGAAGATTGTTGCAAAAGGTTACTTGGATATACCGTTACTGACCAGAATTTCAGCAATTATGTAAAATTTTCTATATTTTATATTTTGATGCCCTAGATGGAGTATTTCTCATGTTTTTTCAAAAGATAAGCTCTACTAGTTTAGGGCTACAATATTGCTAAAGACAGTAAGGCCAAATTCCTATTCGTTTCTGAGATAAAGACCTGATAAATGCAAAAACGTGTAGATTTAGCCCGGTTTAGATGAGGCCTTAAAATCCGAACTGGATCTGACAGGACAAAACCATACTAGGGTTTTTATAGTCTAAATATGTATTTTCAAAAAATTCATATCAGAAGTGTTTTGCATTTTCAGTGTTGCATAGTGTTACTCTTTGAATTGTATTTTGGGAATTATAGATGCACATTTGTAGATATGTTCCTTTTTCCTGCTTTGACAAAGGACTTTGTGACGACAAACGAAATCAAAAACAAAACTGATCGTCAAAATCTCAACAAGAATCAGTCGGCTTTGCGGACTGGAATATATCCTGAATCTGTGTGAACTGAAATTTTCATCTATGGACAGATCGAATAAGGGCCACACAACCAAAATCCTTTAACCCAAACCGATGTATTGGGAGATTTTCAGAATTGTGTAGCCATTTTCGGACGTATGAACTTGGAGACCAAATGTGGATTATATCATTGATCACAAGTGTTGCGGAGAAGGTACCTGAAGAAATGGACCGGACCGACATAGTTCATTTTGGAAGTAGATTTTATTTTGGAAGACATTCCATTTAAAAGATTTTGCTCCCACCAGTCATTTCAGTTCGTCACAGAATATTTTTCAGTTTTTTTTTTAGGATATATGGACTTGCCCCTGAAAAACTTGTACTGTAGTAATAGTGGCCCCGAGAACCCTTGTTGCCAAAAAGGAAAGCGTTTCCAGAGACGTCTTTTTATTTATTAATTTATTTATATCATATTTTTACTTATAACTAAATTATAAGCAAAAAGGAAGTGAAGCCATGACTACTTAGGTCTTCAGCTTACACTTATCCACTTATTTATTGTCGAGAGAGGTCTTAAACTGCACATCTCTGAACATTTTTGAAATACTCTGTGGAAGGTTACCGAAAGAATGGATTGATATGGTCCATCTTCGAAGTTGATCAAAATTTGGACAAAATAAAACGAAGGCCAAATTTTGGACCGATCTGTTCGAGAATCATCGTGTCCTCCACCAAGACGGACGAACACAGCTAAGTCGACTTCAAGTTTTCTGAAACAGATTTCTTCCAAACACACTTTGGCCCTAAAACCATTACTTCGATGAGGTTTATTTTGACTAAAGGCTGAGAGTATAAAAAATGTAGATTGGGAAACATTTTGTTCGTGGATTTTTGCTAAAAGAATGTATACATGTATTGATCTTGGGTTGGACGCCAGAATTTCATTTTAAAAGAATTCAAGACTGGTTGCCAGAGTTTTCCTAGTTCCTGATCAAGTTATGAGAAGATCCACGATCGGAAACAGAATTTCTATAAGAGAAGTCCGACGATTGGACGCCAAAATAGTCTATTTACATGCACGATTGGGCAATAGAATTCATCATTTACGTACCCGCGATTAGGTGCTAGAATTTCATGACTGATAGACTCACTATTGCTCAGAATATTTTTTTATCAAGAAAACCACTATCTGCCTTCAGAAATTCTTTGTGATAAGATCTACGATTGGACACCAAAATATCTTTAGGGAAATAACGATAGTTGGTTTCTTTATGACAATAAAAACGATTGGACACCTGAACTTCCGAAATTGAAAAATTGACCATACTCTGGAGTGGAAAATTGAAGCCTGAAACAAGGGGAAATTGGCCAAGAAATCTTACGCCATTTTAATTAAAAAATAGTAATGAAAATTATTTCATCAGTAAAATAAGCCTAAAATAAAGTTTAAATCATTGCAAAAAAAAAAAATAATATTTTTGCTAACATTAACTTTAAAAATTTTGGTCAGGTGGGCCCCCCCCGAAATGAAATCCTGGCTACGTCCCTGGTCTACGACCATTATTTCGAAACGTTACAAACTTTTTGGCCCTCCCCACATAGTGATGTAGGGTATAAATATACCATATATCAGAACCACAATGACCACCTTCGGTAAAAATTCTCAAACGACTCTCGAACGCTTTTAAACTCGGGAGGTACACGAAAATAAATTTTACAAAAGTATAACCCCCATTTTTAAATTTGTAGATTTATTTAGATTTATCGTCTCAAAAGAATGCTGGTAAAATACATCAATGTTCGTAGGTAGTATCAACTTTAACATTCTGTGACAAGGTCTCATGTGTTGCTTTGTCTATTTTTGAATTGTTTATCATTGAAAAATTTATGTATATGGGTTTGTTGTGAACCACTTTGCAGAATGGGGTTTCCTCAGCATGAAACAGTCACAACAGAATTAAGAACATACATATATTTGGACTCTGTCGCTCTGCTGATATTAGTGATTCCCCGCTTATTTTTGTATTCTAAAAATTGGAACATTACTAAATGCACAAGAAGCCAAATTTCTTATCACCATTAGTAATTCTAATATATACATTAGGGTAGCCCATAAAACGACGAAGTTTTTTTTTTTTTTTTTTTGAAACACCTACCCCATGATAGAACAAATATAAGGTAAAGTAAATTCTACAACAAATACATCTCAACAACAACCATATATAAATTTGTTTTTGTTTGTAATGTTACTACCAAAGATGTATGTAAACAAAATAAGGAAATGTCTATAAATTATTTGAATTTAAAAAACTAATAATTTTTCACATTTGATTTAATATTTTGGAAAACATTAATGAAAATTCGCTACATTATTAATTTGAATGTTTCCACGTCATTCCACTAAATGCATAATTTCTCGCAGAAAGTAGAATTCTTGTAAAAAATTTTGGGGTCGCTGGAAATTCATTGAAAAAGGAGAAGCTGGTTCAATCTTTTGTTTTTGAAATCTAAGAAGCATATGTTTATTAGGGCTTTATTTTTTTCAAGTTTAACAAAATACCTCACATATTAACAAACGTTGTACCGCCTCTATAAGCGGTGTTTTATTGTGCGGCTCGTCGTTCGGACTTGGAGGAGGTTACATATCATTGATATGAAGAAGTCTTTCTGGGAAATAGTTTTTTTTCGGAATGATATATTTTTTCCTCAAAAAATATATATCCCTAATGTACATCGAAATAGAAATAAATATATAAAATGTCGTATAGAATTTGAAACTCACTAACGTTACAACCGAGTTCAATCAGCTGTTTATTGCTGTTACCTTTTATTGTTCTACCATGCGCCTACCCCCTAAATTTATTCCATTTGATCCAAAACAACCTACATATATATGATATTTTATGGCGATCGGTTAAAGTTAACTTGATGGATCTTTTTTCCATAGTAATTTGTATGGGGCCAAAGGTACATTTTCAAGAAAATTCTCTAAAATCCGAATTTATGGTTCAATCGATGACAATTTTTTACCAGTTTATTGTTGTGCTTAAAAAGCGATTGCTACAAATCGAACGTAACATCTTATCCCACTGTATACAATTCTGTGTTTTATTTTTTACAGCTAGCCACACTCCAAACTAATTTCATATCAGCTGGGTTAAACCCACCCAATAAACATCGTGCATCTCGCTTACGTTATGCATAGCTTAAATGACAATTAGTGAGAGTGATTTTGAATTCATGATTAACGTAAGGCTGAGGGTTTTTTTGTGATGTATTTTTTTAATTCAAAATGATAATGACGACAATTCAAAATTATGATAAGAAATGTTTTATACTTCACTTGACATGGTATTTTCCAGGAAATAATGGGAATTCAATACTTGGACTTTGTAATGTTTATATATTTTATTATAAACATTATTTTGATATTTTATTAAAACTATTGTGCGGGGCAAATTAGACATTGTTCCCTAATTGTGAGACATCGTCGAAGATGTGGGTTATATATTTTAGGCCTGGGCGATTTGAAAACCTTAATGGGCTCTTCGCGTTTCCGATTCCTGGGATTGAACTGAGCACAAAAATCGACTGGACCATATGTCTACGGTGAAAATCGAACCTCCCGATTTTGTCTTGAAGTTTTTATTGGCGTTTTTTGGATATTTTGGCATATAACAGCCAAACCATTAAGATTTGCGATCCATCACAAAGACCAAAATTGTAGCCAAAACAATAATTAAGAACTCTCTAGTACATCGCAAAATATTGGAATGCTCCTTCCGACAGTTTTTGCCTTGAGAAAGTGCACATTTTTCCGAAAATATCGATAAATGACACTGTGTTACAAAAGTTGACCAGAAAAATATTCAAGCGTTCTGTTATAAAAAAAACGAAAATACCTTTAGTTCGTTTGGGTCACTTCTTTTAATTATTTTATAACGGTAAAAGTAGTGAAAATCTGGGTTTCTTACATTTTCAAATATAAACGGGCATATCTTCTTTTTTTCACAACGGATTTCTATTGACCATTGTTCCTTTTAAAGGGATGAATAATATCTTTCGAATAAGCTATTATTTGTTCGAATCGGTTAATAAATGGCTAATTTATAGTGGTTGATTCATACCAGTACAATTACTTAGTACTTTAACCGTTTTTATGTTTTGTTCAATATTAATTTTGAAAATTATGAGAAATTCAGTTTAAGTACAAAGTAAATGTATTGTTATGAATCATGGCACAATTACTCAGGTAGTGGCATAGTAAAATTTTGAATATGTTATGTCAAAACTTTCTTTATGTTGTTGGGGAAATTACAACAAAAATAATTTTTTTATAAAGAGATTTGACTTTTCATATTCGAACAGCTGGTGTGATACCACTACCTTGGTAATTGTGTCATGGTGTGAATCAAACACTATAACTTAGCCATTTATTAATTGATTTGAACAAATAATAGTTATTTCACTAATAACTTTACCAATTTTCACACAAAAGTTCTGGTCCAGTTAATCCGCAAAATATTATCTGATCATCACGTTAAATTGCAGGCTACTTCTTTGTCGTAAACACAAACCTTAAATAAAACTTCGTGCCGACCAGACTACCATTGCGACCTACAGAGCCGCTACAAAATTGGATAAAATTTTGTTGGTCCATTTCACCCCCTTAACATTTCACGATCATCGTCAAAAACTATAGAGGTCTATTCTGGTCTGAACTCGACCTCCATACAAACATTTGAAGATTGGTTCATAATTGCGGTCTATAGCGTGCGTACAATTTTTAATGGACTAACAGACGGACTGACGGACGGACACACATCTCAAAATCGCTTTATCTCGTCGAGATATGAATTTTTGTATACCACATGGGGGGTCTACTACGAATAATTCGCAGTGTTATATGCATTTTTCGAAAAACAAACTTATAATACCCTATCACATTGCTACACCAAAAACAACTGGGTTAATGAATTAAATCTTGGCCGACACTCGCTTAAAACGAAGATCGTGAGGGTCGTGCAAAAACAGGCGTTGTTCAAGAAACACCGTGCCTGAACAGACAATGCAAGATCGCCATGTTATATACCGTCAGATAGGGATATCCTTGGGCATTTCTTCCACCAACCAAACATTTGAACATCTGGCCGCAGAAATTGGGTTTTCTCGTTAGATCCAGCACAATTTGACAATTGCTCAAAAAAGGCCCCGGCCGTGCTCAGTCTGGGGCAGTCCTTTTCCATCAGAGACGGTCAGTCTCAGACGGATTCGGATGCGTTCACATAAAAGTAAAAGTGTTAAGGTAGCTTTGGTTGAAAGTGTGTGTGTGGGTTAAAGCAAATGGTCGCCTGTTTCTGTGGCAAAAGTGACCATGTGGCGGTTCTTCGACTTGAGCAATGTAGGACGGTTAATTCTGAGTAGTACCCTACAATTTGTTTGCCTGAAGTTTCCTGAGAAATTCGAAAAACGAACATGACAAGACGAATCATTGTGCACCATAACAATGCGAGCTCTCACACATCGATTCAAAACAGTGTTTTTTGACCGGACAAATCGTGGAATTGATTTGTCATCCGCAGTACAACCCTGACTTGGCACCTAATGACTTCATTTAATTCAAGCACATCAAGAAAAAAAATGCGTGGTCAACGGTTTTCGTCGTTAGAAGTTACTGTTAAAGCGTTCAAAAACCATGTTTTGGAGGTGTATCATTCAGAGTGGAAGAAGTGCTTCAACAATTGGTTTGAGCGTATGTAAAATTCTATAAATCGTGCTTCAGACTGCTTAAGAAAACAATATTTTATTTTATTATGGTAAATATTCGCGTCTTTATTGTTAGGCCAGAGAGTTATCGAGCAACCCTCGTATTATACAAAAAAAGTTGACAAACATGTAGGAGGTATTTTATATTGATTGATCTGGAAGTGTTTTTGTGTGCAAATATTTTGAGCAGCACTGTGACTATACTAGGCCTGTACTGATGCATTCGGAAATGTTTATTTTTAATTGGTCAAAATAATTCCTGGAATTTCATTCATAACAACTGTAATTTGAACAATTCGCGTAATTGGTTTTTCAGGGATTTGATAATAAATACCTTATCTTTTGCAATGAGTCTTTATGTCTGTTCCACGAAAAAGAAAAGAATCATAAAAGATAGTTTATAGTGTTTTTTTTTTTTTAATTTGGATTTCCCACAATTGTGCCAGTGATGAATGGCAGAGCTGGAAAAGTAAATAAATAAATAGTAAACAATGACAATACTATGCTTTTATTTACTTTGCAACAGTCATTGAACAGTCATTACTATATAAAATATAATTTTTCACGGTTATTTCAGACGGAATAATTATGAGTGCAGATCATTTCTATTTATATCTTTTATGAGATCTGCTTCTTATCGCCAAGTTTGAAAAGTTATGGGAGTATAGTACAACAACATAGCTTTATATCAGTTACACATAAACTGTCGACTGTGGCCAAATATAAAATATATAGGAAATGAGGTTTCGAGCTATTCCACTATGTCATGTTGTGAAATTTCATTTTAATAATATCTTTTGTTGCTGTAACAGCATACGATATGTTTGTGTATGCGTGGCCCTGCTTAATCTGGTTTACGAATCTCTAGGTCTAGGCATGTGGCTGCATAAATTGGTTGTAACCATAAATCTACTGGACTTAGGTGAGTAAACTTGGCAGGGCTTTTGATAAATAGAGTTTGCACTCAGTGGACAGAATTCACACGATAGCTGCTTATGGCAACTGCGACTGAATATCCCTCCTGACATGCCTGGATTAGAACACCCGCCCCCAATCATAATGACCCTTACCTTAACACCCGAACAGGTATCGCAACTAGATCTTGTTATTGTGTCGCCGTAGTGGAACAATCTTCGTGTCTTCATGCAGAAGGTCCACTGATGGCATGGGTAGGCACCCTGTTGCAGTTCTCAGTGTGGTGTTCTGATGGGTTTGAATATTTTTCCGTCGCGTTGCACTTGAGTTCTTCACAAATATGTGTGGAGATGGCGTGCAGCGCTGTTGTCGTGCTGGGCTGCTTACAGAACCCATGCTGATGATCGGCAACTGAGTAGCTATTTTAAACGCTGATGAGGATTAAAGCTTCAAGAGTCTTTGCTACGGGCGACAAAAGCGAAATCGGTTCGTACGATTCACCTTTGCTGGCATCCTTGCCCGGATTCAGTAGCGGGACCACCCTGCCCAATTTCCAGCGATGTGTGTGGCTATCGACAGGTTGAGAAATTCACTGAGATACTCGTCTCCATCACATCAAACTGTTTCAGCATTACCATTTAGATTCCATGAGGGCGCGTCGGATGACTTAGCGTTCCTGATGACATTCGCAACATCATCTATTGTAAATTTTTCTGGTTCATCCTCGGCAGGAAGAGATCTAATGCGAAGTTGTACTCTTCTCTTCGCCCTGTCACTACCGGGATACTTGATGAATTGTCAATTAAGATAACCTGCGCATCTCTCCGTATCAGTCAGTGTAACGTCGCCAAACGTGATTGGGCTCCTATCTTCCTTCGGCCTAGGTTTCGAAAGTCGCTTTCAATTCACTTATTCCGGCTCCAATTTTGAAACTCTCCAGATGATCTGGCTATTCCTCTTGTGATCACCGACCAAACCGCTAACTGCCAGTGTAAGCTCCCTAACTAATCACTAGGATTGGCTCGATGAAACTCATCACGCTCCTTTGATAGTCCCGCGTGATGGTCTGAGCCAAGAGAAATGTCGGGTTGCCAGGAGACAACATTTGTCAGACCTGGTGACGCGATGATTATGTCTAGCAAAATATGGTAACCTCCTCTAATTTTAGTTGTTGTTGTTGTAGCAACGCAAATATCTTCGTTCGTGTATTATTTCAGTTATCAAGTTCTGGTTCCTCCGTATCCAGATTAAAAAATGCTATAACCTGAACTTGTTGCGTCAATAAAGAATCAGAAGACAGATGATTGGGATTATCTGAGCAGCTGAACAAATGCAGCGTGTCGTGTGGTCCCAATCCACATGTCGAACATGTGTTGGTTATGGTGGCATCAATTCGGGTTCAATGCGAATTGAGACGTCTGCTCCGCTTGGCTGAAACCACTCGTGTTCGCCTTGGAAGCTGGCGGTCTTCTGCTGCGATTGATGGAGGGTGATCCCCAAGTACGGCACACTGTATCTCTGTACTGCCTGCGCGACTGCATCAGTTTAAATGTATCTTAGCTTGCTTGATAGGCTCGGTGGTCTAGAGGTTCTCATTTATATATTTGGACCTCTTTCTCTCTAGATCATGAAGACCTTTTCTGACGTGTTCGGTGGGGCAAGCCTGTCCATTAAATCGTGACAGGGATGCTCACGGCGATTACACCCATGCAGACAACATCCAGTTGTGCTGATAATAGTACACTGGTGTCATGAGGAGGCATCCTGTTGCAGTCATCTGTGCGGCATTCTGGCAGGTTGGAACATTCTTCTACTGCGTAGCGCTAACATTTGCATACCATACTGGAGCCGCATAGCTTACCACAGACCGGCCTATTGCTTTATAAGAGGTAAACAAGGTTACTTTGTTAGCACCCCAAGTGCTACCGGCCAGCGTTTTGAGGACCTTTTTCCTACTTCTGATCTTATCGCAAATAGATGTGGCGTACGAATTAAACATGGTATCGAACGGTACACCCAATATTTTGGGGCAGTTAATGGTCGGAATCAGTACACCATCGACCACTAAGTTCAGTGTGAGCCTCATTTCAGTGGTCCAAGTGGTGAACCGTGTGGCAGTGGATTTAGCGGCGGATATTATCATAATCCTCTGATGGAAGAACTGCACTAAGTCAGCTATGTAGACATTTAACCTATCACATATGTCATCGACGATAGGACCCGACGTCAAGATAGTACAATTATCCGCATATATTACGATATCTATACCGTGTGGAGTTTCAGAAGAGTAGAGGTTAAACAGTTCCGGAGATATCGCCCCACCTTGAGGAATTCCCTGTTTCACACTACTGGGTTCGGACTTATGTATTTGTGTTATAATTTTGATAGGAGAGTTCTCATTGACCGTGCAAAAACGTAGTGCAAACAATGTTCTCAGCCAGTGCTATACTCCTCTGGTCATTACCTATGTAGGATCGAATGCCACAACTCCTGATGAGCATAAGAACAGTTGGGCTAATGTCGTTTTATAGGTTAAGCTACTTTATCTCACCTGACTGCCACCCACATACATTCCATATACGGGTTATTAGGGCCAGGTTCACGCGAGTTAGGGTTGTTTTGAACAGGCCGACTTGTGCAATGGGAAAGATACCTCAACTTTTGTTGCGATCCTTAATTAGTATTTTGCAACCATCGCAATACTGCAAGAGGCAGTTATTGTTGGGCCTGGTATCCTGTACCTCCGCGCTTATATTGCTAAAATAGATACAAACTCAAACATACATATGTATGTATATACATTGGCTGCAATGTTGGTCGGAAAAGGGCTTTTGAATGGTTCCGGGTTAATTCAGTGTCGACGAACCTGTCGCCATATTACCTGAAACTTTACTTTAAATTTTTCAGAATAACTTGTCTGGAATCAAAACAGATTTTATAATGTGCTTCTAATTTTGAAGGAATAAACAGAAAGGAATTGTGATCGAGCTTATGGTCCATCCCCTCAAAACATTGGCATTTGCTTACTTGTTTTATTTTGTGCATCAATGGTTTAAGCTACAAACTAATTTCTCTTTCACTCTCTCTCTATATATCACTTTTAAAATTAGTTGCGGACTCTTCGAACCAGTCAACCTCATCAGGTAATGATTCAGTGCCGGAGTGTTCAATTAACTCTTTGTTCAGCTGGCAATGTGACAATGGCCAGTGCATACAAATGGAAGAGTTGTGTGACGGTGTTATAAATTGTGAAGATGAATCCGATGAGACAGTGGAACATTGTATTGACAAGACATGTCCCGACTATGCGTTTAAATGTGCCTATGGCGGCTGTATACCGGGCAATGAACGTTGTAATGGAATACGAGATTGTATTGACGGGTCCGATGAAATACGTTATTTGTGTGATAGTTCGTTGAACTTTTTCCAAGAGCTGAGAGGATCTTGTTGGTAAGTTGCAATACTATTTGTTATGTTGCATAATTATCTTCTATCTCTTTCTTTTAATATCTTTTAATCTTTTAATATTTTGCAGGTTATCCTCGCACATGCAATGTAAAACCGGAGAATGTATTAGCCGTGACTCTGTGTGTGACGGTGTGGCAGATTGTAAAGATGCCAGTGATGAAACACTGGAAATATGCAGTATTTTTGATTGTCCTGATTATAGTTTTCGCTGTGGTTATGGTGCCTGTGTACCGGGTAATGCAAGATGTAATGGAATTAGAGACTGTTTAGATGGTTCCGATGAGTTACCAAGTCATTGTGGTGTTATTTCAACAACAACATCACCAACTTCAGCTGAAGCTGCAAGTGGAAATAAAACAACAGCAGCAATATATGGTACAAGTAGGCCCAGCTATATAACATCTAGTCCAACAACACATACTCCAACACCGCCTATTTCAATGTCTACATCAAGACCGATGTATGTTACCTCAAGAGTTTCAACATATACACAGTCCTCATATATTCCAAGCAGTACAACAACACCATCTTCAATAAGTCATCACATAAGTCAAACTTCACGCATACCAATTGTACCCTCGACTTATGGTGATGTTATTGCTACGAAATTTTGCACCCCCAATGCCGTTGTAAGGGGCGTCTCTACAATTGCTTCATGTTCATACAATAACACACCGGTTAGTTGTTATCACAATGTTCCCATTGGCACTTCAGCTCAAGTTTTCTGTGCTGCGGGTTATGTAAGACCACGTCCCAATCTCTTAGATAGCTTAACTTTGTATTGTAATTTTGATGGAGAATGGAATCGTCCGAAATTTAAATGCGTTCCTCGTTGTGGCGTTTTGAGTGAGGACCAAAAAAGAAACACCATTAAACCATGGGATGTTACCGTATTTAGACGTAGCAATACACCAATCTTTAAACCGATTTGCAGTGGTGTCATAGTCTCGCCTAAGATTGTCATATCAGGTAAAATAATCTATATATAGTGGAAGCTCGATAATTCTAATTTCTATAATTTATGAAATATTTCGATTGAACCTGTCTAAAAAAAGTGCTCATGAAGGGCCTTGAGATTTTTGTATTGTCGTTTACGAATTATCGAGAGCCTACTATACCACTATCTGTGATAATCCTGATGCTATTTTTTGAAAATCTCTGTTTCAGCTGGTACCTGTTTACTATCTGGAAATGGAATTTATGCCACAGATCCGGCTGTCTACAATGTTGTTGAGGGTTACTATAATTATGTCTACAGAGAGGGTGATCCACAAAGGGTAACGGTTCACAATATATCAGCTGTAAGGGTGTAAGTATTCAAATGGGGTTTAACCATTTGAAAGAACATCAATTAAAACAACTAAGAACGGCATTAAGTTCGGTCGGGCCGATCCTTTTATACCCTCAACCACAAACTGTTTCTAAGTAAATAGGAAATTAGTTTTCTCCTATTCCATGTGTGAGCAGAATATTATAACTGATCGTCGCTTTTCTTTCCAAAACTTGGACCAATATATACAACTTTTCGAATGTAGCTTTTGTATCCTCGGGCTATACAAAAACGCTTACGTACACTATATGATTTTTCAGTGCCAAATTTCAGACATTTCGGTGGGATATTGAGGTCACAACCGTCAAAATACCAAAAATTGCGAGATACCGCTCTACGGCGGCTATATGAAGCAGTGAAAATATACCTGCAAATTTCAGGTGGAAAATGTTAAACTTCAAACTTGCACTAAATAGCTTCAAAATACCGAAAATCCGGCGGTACTGTTCTATTTGGCTTTATGAAGGAGTGGGCCTATACCGCCAAATACAAGTTAACAGAAGGTATAGATCGGACAACACCTTCGGGTACCTCCCTCACAAAAGTTCGAAGTTTTCGCTTAATTGTAGTTTAAGAGCCTTTCGAGGATAGTTTTGAAATTGTTATCGAAGGTACGGCATGTGGTCTTATTTACAGTGATATCATGTTTTTCGTGGGCAAGTCCATGCTTTGAAACGTAGTAGTCCATAAAATTAAAAAAATCCTACGGTAGGCAACTAAAATGACTGGTGGACATGATAACTGTCGAAAGGAGTGAATGAAGGTCCAACCGTTGCATATCGTGCTATTTCTCTCAAACTTAAATCAAGTTCGAAGATGGACTGTGTCGAACAAGTCCATACCTACTTCACTAAACTTCAATACCTCGGCGGCCGGTTCTATGCAACGGATTGATTCGGAGGAATCTTCGATCAGGGGCCGTCACCTCAACAATTATGTGTTTGTGTATTTTTTCACAATGAAAATTCAGAAATACCTGCTCCGAGAATGCCTTCCCCAACCTTCTTCGGTCCGTGTTGGGATAGAGAAGAACCCTGGGCCATGGATCTCTTCTGTTTACCAGATCCGCATCCACCACATGTCAACAATGGTGAGATGTAATGGATATGGGGAATGTCTGTACTTCCGGAGCTGGTCTAGTCTAAACCGCCTTTAGGACAGCTGCGATAGGAGTAATGTTGCTGCTTGCTGTCCCTAAATATTTCACAGCAAGTCTTCATCTTCGTTGTGGGAATATGATACACCCCGCAGTCTCCTCATGAATAATAAACATAGCATTTGACACTCCAGGTTATTGTTCAACGACCCACAAGTGCATAGTCTCGACAATTGAACTGCAGCGAAATCGAAACATCATGATAGCCGTGAACCAAGAAACAAAGTTTACCGTGACCTCTTGCTTGCGACGTTGCGTTGGTTACAACGTTTTGTGGAAGTATAGACATATCTCGCTTGACTCTAGTGACCCATACATGGAATTATGGAGGAAGCGCTAATGTGTGCGACTGCCGAGGTATAGGCACATATCCGATTTGCTCGAATTTGCTCGCTAGTCCCGATTTCCTCGATTTTCTCGCGAGTGAAAAATACCTGCTAGTGGGAGTACTCGAAGAGTAAGAGCTTTACAAGAAGTTTCCTCTCCACTCTTCGGAATAAAATTGGGCAAATCTGATCCCTGCATTTGCGAGTGGCATAGAAAAATAGAGAATAATCGATTTTTTTCCTACTCGCAGGAGTACGCCCTCTCGAAATCGAGCTAGTTTCACTCTCTACTTGAATAGAAAACATAAGTTTTCTATTAAAGAGTAACTATCGTCTGGTGCTTGGGGACTTCAATGCTCAAAATGAGTTTTGGTATTCCGTCCTAGGCAATGACCAGAGTTACTTTTCTGAACAATGGGAAAGCTGATTAGCAAGGGTTCAGAGAATTTACCAATCACTCTTTCAAGGAGATACTCAGATCCTCGAGTAGCTACAAGAATTTTTCGGGACATCATCACAGCTGCAGCCGCTCGCTACGCAAAAGGAGACTTAATTTCTCAGCAGAGCCGACGTTATTAGCAAATGAGCGTGATGAGCTTCGTCGTACAAACCCTGAAGAACCAACTAATTTTGAAGTACGAACCCTGAAGACCCAACTAATTCTTGAAGTCTACAACATAAGCAGAAAAGTGAACTGAAGTGCAGTTAATTTCAACGTCTGGGCTGCGACAGATCCGAAAAAATGCGTGTGTTATTTTAACCGACAGTTAATAGAACATCCTGCAAGCGACAAGGCGAAGAGGAGTGTGCTATGTCATATAAGAGCCCTTTCAGCAGAGGATGTACCACCACAATCCGAAAAGCGAAATAATCCAACAACTGGATGATCCCGGAGTTGAATATTTGACAAGTTTGTCGTTAGCCACACATTTTGTACAAGATGCCTGAAAAATCAATAGGGTTGTCCCGCTACTGAAGCCAGGTAAGGATGCCAGCAGAAAAGAATCTTACAAGCCCATTTGCCAACTGTCGCCAGCAGCGAAGATTCTAGAGGACCACTACTACATAGTTGCCAACATCATTACATGCTATATCCGCACATATCAGTTGAGAACTGAACCAAAACATGCCGAAAATCGAATTAATCCAAAGCATTGGACACACACGGAATCCTAATGGTAGAATTTTAAACAACTGGATGATCCCGGAGTTGAATATTTGACAAAAAATAAATAGGGTCGTCCCGCTACTGGAGCCAGGCAAGGATGCCAGCAGAGACGAATCGTATAAGGCGATTTCCCCTCTGTCACCGGTGGCGAAGATTCTAGAGTCACTACTACCCTCCGTAGCCTAACAACCATACCCGCCATATCCACACATATCACTCGAGGACTGAACCTAAACATGCCGTGCAATCAAAAGCCATTATGACTTACGATCAACCGAAGACCTTCGATACCGTCAACAATGCCAAACTATTCGAGAAAATAGAAGAGACTTTGGATAGCGAATTAAATGTCTGACGCCAGTGGTTCGCGGAACCCGTAGTGTGAAATATAAATTCCCCAGGGCGGGGTGATATTTCCGGAACTGTTCAACCTCTACCCTTTACACACTCTCTAGGCAGCATGGAGATCGTAATGTATGCGGATAGTTGTGCCATCTTGGTTTCGTGTCCTACCGTCTACATAGCTGATCTAGCACAATTCTTCCATCTGAGAAACATGAAAATATCCGCCGCTAAATCTACTAAAATGAGAATCCCTCTGAATATATTGGTAGATAGTGTCCGGATCCCGACCACTAACTACCCCACCATATTTGGTGTAACGTTTGATAGCATGTTTAAGCCGTCCGCGCGGGCCAGCTATTTGCGACAGGATCAGAAGTAGGAACAAGGTTCTCAAGTCGCTGGCAGGCAGCACTTTTAGCGCTGACAAAAGAAACCTTGTTGATCTCTTAAGTAAAAGGCCGGTCTGTTAATTTTAGCGCTACACAGCGGAAGAATATTCCAAGTATTCCTAAATGGCGCACTTAGGACTGCCACAGAGTGCCTCCTCATGACACGAGTGGACGATCTTTATGAGGAGACGAAGATTTTACCGGTAAATTAACACAAGAAAATTTTGTCGATACAGTACCTGCTGGAGTGTTACCGCCGTGAGCATCCCTGCCACGATTTAGTGGATTAAGAGAGACCTTTATGGTCTGGAGGGGTAGGTTCAAAGATATAAGGGAGAAGCTCTAGATTAACGAGTCTATCAAACAGTACATAGGTACGCTGTGAATGCCGTGCTCTGAGAAGACAACCCATACTTCGCAGCAGAAGAACGCTAGCTGCAAATGCTAACACGAGTGGCTTTAGCCTAGTTAATATCATATTAGGCCCGAATTGATGGCTCGATGTCCAACACATACCTGTGGATTGGGACCACACGAAAGAGTGCTATTGGTTGATTATACCCACCATCATAATATGGAGGGTATTATTAAATTTGTCATTCCGTTTTTAAGACATCGATATTTTCGAAGGAAAACCTATAACATATATATACTCTCCTTGATCAGCATAACATTCTAAGTCGGACATGGTTATGTTCGTCCGTCTGTCAGTTGAAATCAAGATACAGCTCTCAAGATTTAAGATCGAGCTTTATAATTTGGTATATATGTTTATATTACTCCTAGGATATTTTGTACTGAAAATGGGCTATATCGGTCTATGATTTGATTTAGCCCCCATAGAGCGGTACTTCCCGATTTTCGGCATTTTGAAGGTTGTGGCCTCAATATCGCATCGAAATGACTGAAATTTGGTACTTAATCTTCGTTTGGAGTATAAAACTTTTGAGCGTCATTATAAATATTCCACAAACATCCTAGAAGGGACAAGGGCGACTTCTCTCATATCAATGAGTGCATCCCGAGTCCGAATGGCGTGTCTAAGACACCACTTCTAAAGAAGTTTTGCATGACTGAAATATTCAGGAAATGTCACCAACATTACTAAGGAGTATTTCCCACTGTTCAAAAATCATGCTTCCTGGCCTGGGAATCGAACCCACGACCTTCAGCGTGCAAGGCGGGTGTACATAGCATTGCACCACGGTGGCACCCGTTTTAGCGTCATGAGGAAACCGAAATGTTTGAAATTTGGTATTTAGTCTTCGATGGGGTTAATAGGTAGTACCAACGAAAAATTGTCAGTATAGATAGGTCCACGGTTTGACATAGCCTCTATTGAACTGTACATCCCGATTTTCGGTATTTTGTAGGTTGTGCCCTCAATATCGTGCCGAAATGGCTAAAATGGAAATACAACTATCCTTCCAATTTTCGGTATTTTGAAGATTTAAGTGTCATTATCAACCCGAAATGAATGAAATTTGGTATTTTGTTTTCGATGGAGGTATAAAACGTTCCAGAAGAGAATTATGCGTATAGGTCCACGTTTTCATACAGCCCCCATAGAACGGTCCCTCCTGATTGTCAGGTTTTAGCGTTATTATCAAAGCGAAATGGATGACTTTTGGCGTTTAGTCTTCGATGGAGTGTAAAATATTCAAGAAGAGAATTATAAGGGTCCATGTTTTCATGCCTCTAAATTTTAGGTATTTTGAAGGTTGTGGCCTGAATATCTTACCAAAATGGTTCGTTGGTTATAAAAAATGTCTACCCGATATTTATCGGTATAGGTCCCCCGTCTGCAAATAGTCGCA
Organism: Musca autumnalis; assembly: GCF_047663935.1. Lineage (NCBI taxonomy): Eukaryota > Metazoa > Arthropoda > Insecta > Diptera > Muscidae > Musca > Musca autumnalis. Next base: position 106,940,088 of record NW_027411644.1, read on the forward strand.
ATAGAACGGTCCCTTTCGATTTTCGGTATTTTGAAGGTTTCAGCGTCATTATGAAATCGAAATGGATGCATTTTGGTATTAACTCTTCGATAGGAGTACAACACTTTTTAGAAGGGAATTGTTGGTATAGGTCCACGTTTTCTAATAACCCCATAGACGGTTATTTCCCGATTTTCGGAAATTTAAGGTTGTGGAATCAATATCGCACCTGAAACTGACTGAAATTGGTTGTTACGTCTTCTATGGGTGTACAAAACAAAACAAAAATTGGTATTAAGTTTTCCGTGCCACCGTGGTGCAATGGTATGCACGCCCGCCTTGCACGCAGAAGGTCGGGGGTTCGATTCCCCGGCCAAGCAACATCAAACATTTTTCAACGGTGGCAAAATACCCCTCAGTAATGTTGGCGACATTTCCTGAGTATTTCAGCCTTGAAAAACTTCTCCATAAGTGGTGTCTTAAGACACGCCGTTCGGACTCGGCGATAAACAGTAGGTCCCATATCATTGAGCTAAATATGAATCGGGGTGCACTCATTGATATGAGAGAAGTCTCCCTTGTCCCATATGGGATGTTGTGGAACAATGTTTTTTTGTTTGTTTTTATACTCTCCACCATAGTATGGAGGGTATATTAAGTTTGTCATTCCGTTTGTAACACATCGAACTTATCATTTGCGACCCTATAAAGTATATATATTCTTCATCAGGATAAAATTCTAAGACGATCTAGCCATGTCCGTCTGTCCGTCTGTTGTAATCACTCTAGCGTCCGCAATAATTGAGATAAAGTGCAGAAATTTTGCACCCGAGGGTCTTTTTTCCATAGGCAGGTCAAGTTCGAAGATGGGCTATATCGGTCCACTCTTTGGTATAGCCCCCATATAACGGTACCTCCGGATTTGAAGTATTTTGACGTTCTTCGGCACATTTGCAGACCGAATTAGCTATAATTTGGCACTAAGGGTTCCTAGTGATCAACAAACTTATATCCCGAAGGATATGGGCATATGTTCATGTTTTGGTATAGTCCCCATATAACGGTCCCTCCCGATTTTGGGTATTTTGAGAATTTTAGCCACAATTTTTAACCGAACTATCTGCAATTTGACATTTAAGGTTCTCAGTGGTCGTGAAATATCTCCACGAAACATCGTCAACATAGGTCCATGTTTTGGTATAGCCCCCATATATAGGTACCTCCCGATTTTCGGAATTTTGAGATTTTTAGCTACAGTTTTTAACCGAACTAGCTGTAATTTGCCATTTGAAGTTCTCAGTGGTCATGAAATATCTCCACCAAACATCGTCAACATAGGTCCATGTTTTGGTATAGCCCCCATATAACGGTACCTCCCGATTTTTGGTATTTTGAGAATTATAGCCACAATTTGTAACCGAACTATCTGCAATTTGACATTTGAGGTTCTCAGTGGTCATGAAACATCCCCACCAAACATCGTCAACATAGGTCCATGTTTTGGTATGGCCCCCTTTAAACCGTATCTCGCGATTTTAGGTATTTTGAGAATTTTAGCTACAATTTTTAACCGAACTAGCTCTAATTTGTCATTTGAGGTTCTCAGTGGTCATGAAACATCTCCACCAAACATCGCCAACATAGGTCCATGTTTTGGTATAGCCCCCATATAACGGTATCTCCCGATTTTCGGTATTTTGAGAATTTTAGCAGAACACATTTTTTTATATTAGATAACACTGCGCAACAAAATGGAGGTGAAAGTCTGGGGCACGGAAAATTCCTCTTGGGGAAGAAAGGCCTTGGTGAGTATATTATGAACCCCGAAGGACAGATCCGCCGTGAGTCGAACTTCCGCGTTATGGCGTGATGAAATTTTTGTTAGAGACCCAGTGGGCCATCAGGAATTAGCGTTATATCTTTGTTCACTGTTGCTTAAGTGCTCTACAAAAACAACGAACAAAGATAAATTGCTAATTCATGATGGCTTACAGGGTCTCTTGCAAAAACTTCATCACGTCATAACGCGGAAGTTCGACTCACGGCGCATCTGTCCTTCGGGGTTTTTATTATACACCAAGGGCTTTCATCTCCAAAAGGAATTATCTCTGCCCCAACATTTGTGTTCACAGTGTAATTTAAGCAATAGTGGGAGGCAGTAGGAGTCTATCCATTGTCGAAAAGTTGTTCCACCTAAAATTGTGAAAGAACCCTTATTATTCCATTTTAATTAAGACTATTTTATGGTGGAGGGTATAAAAAGTTCGGCCCGGCCGAACTTAACGACTTTTTACTTGTTTTTATTAAGTTTTCGATGGGGGTATAGAAATTTCCACCTGCAATTAGTGGGTATAGGTCCATGTCTTCATATAGCCCTTAAAGAACGGTCTCTTTTGATTTTCGGTATTTTGAAGAACAAAGAACCGGCCGTACTTAATGCCGTTTTCGCATGTTTTATAAAATTAATTTTTATCCGCCGAATGGTCGGCCTAGTTCGATTATAATTTTTTTTACATGGTTTGTACTAATTTTGATGATTTTTTTCCTTTCTTTTTAGAGCCACATCGCCATCAACTGCCGACAATATAGCGATATTAGTTCTGGCAAATTATTTTAAATTCTCGGATAATGTAAAACCTGTTTGCCTACCCAGTATTGAACATAATCCATCGTTAGTAAGTGATAAGCAGCTGAATGTGGGACGTGGTATTACACGAGACACTTCGCGAGAATATTTAGAATTTATTATATCACGCTTCGAAGGATCGAGTTACGATCATGAACGACTTAACACAAGTATTGCTTACATTCGTGTTGAGAAATTTTTACCATTTATTATGAAGGAAATAAAACGTTATAATACAATACTGTAAAATGTAGAAAATGATGATATTTAGGCTTAGGAAGATTGCAAAACTATCAACACCTACAACTATAGAGAAAGAATATAGTCACTGCAATCATATTTAGCATAATAGATATAGTAACTATATATAAATGAAACCACGTTAAAAGATATCTATAAAACGTATGCTTGCAGCATAATAAGCATGTTCACATAGTTACCGAAATATGACCATATTTTTTAGTCATATGTAGACTAAATAGTATAATAGTATAGTATATGTCCTCCCCAAAACGAATATTTTGCGAACGAATTTAAACTAACCTTTAGACTACGAAAACTTTTCAGATTACGAGAACCTTCCTGTATTAGTATTATGTATAAGCAAATATTTCGAAATGAAACGCCATTCTTTTTTTGGATTAATATTTAAGACATTTATTTAATTAACTTTTTTTATTCTCCAGTTTTATGTTTTTTTCCAGTTTTTGACATTCTTCTTTTGTGGATTTTTGTGTTTTCTATTTTGAATTTTTGTCTTAATTTTTTTCACTTGTTTTGTATTTGTTTTTTTCATAGTTATGATTAATTTAATACTAAATTTTCGATAACTTATAGTTATTATTTATATATTTTCTGTAATAAAAAATATGTATTTATTTAAAACGAAAAAATAATAAACATTTTAAGAGCTTTATATATTTTAATAATAGTTTTAAGGTTTTTTGTTTCTGTTCCTATTTATTTCTTTGTAATAAATTTCTAAGTAAATTTACATTTAAAATATGATTTAAAGTTGTAGTTGTTGTTGTTAGTTTAGTTACATATACAAGTGGGATGTCGAATAGTGCAGAAGTATGCACACACATTTATGTATGTGACAGATATTAAAATATGACAAAGTCCTAAGTCACATGAAAAATTACAAAAAGGATCAGCTAGACAGACGCCCTCAGCCTAAGGCTGTACAAAAAACAGTAACAGGAGTGGTGAATTTAAAAGTACTATGAACAGATCCTTAATTTTAAAAAGTAAATCGAATTTTTGTGATTTGCAGAAGCAGTTTTGGATATTTACATCATATATTATACCCTCAGCCTTTAGGCTAAAGAGGGTATTTACACTTTGATACGACTAAAAATTTGCCTCATCGAAATAATGGTTTTAGACCCCAAGTATGTTTGTACGATATCCGTTTCAGACAATTTTGAGTAGATCTAGCAATGTCCGTCCGTCGGTCTGTCTGTCTGTCTGACAGGCTGGTGCGCACGATAACTCTCGAACGGATCAATCGATTCGGTTCAAATTTTGTGTATCAAAATATTTTGTCCAGATTCGATTTAAGTTCGAAAATGTTCGGAAAATTTGTGCGTACGATAACTCTTGAAGGGAGTAACCGATTTGGTCCATACTTTGCACATTATGAAATTTCTACCAGACTTAGATGAGGTTCCAATATGGACTCAATCGGTAAACTCCTTCGAGTACCTCCCACACAAAATTTCGGAAATGTTCAGTTTAGGACCTGCTCTCGAATCGCCTTGGATTTTGTTGTAACATCTTGTATTCACTGTCCCCTATACGAAGGTACAAGTTTCCTCAGGGGCAAGTCCATACTTCCTGAAAAATAGCCTGAAAGTTTAAAAACAAACCCTATGACACCATGCTTATGGGTGGAAGCGCAAGATAATTCTCGAACGGAAATGCCGATTCCGGCCAAAATTTGGCCTTTGTGATATTGTTTCCAAACTTACTTTAAGTTCGTAGATGAGCCGTATTGGTCCACACCTTCGGGTACCTAACCCACAAAAGTTCAAAAATATTCGGAAAAATTGTGCGCACGATAACACTGTGCGACACGAAAAAAATAACCACATTCTGACACCGCAGCGTGATAGATGACGAAAAATAAGAAGACACGTGTCTCGGCGTTTTTCCTTTTTACTTAGAATTTCGCGGTTACGGGCCCCCAAAAACCTGAGGCCTTGATGTCAAACAGCACCATTTTGTCAGGCTCATATCTTCTAAACCGCTAAGAATTTTGGTTTACTCTTGGAGGCAAAGTTGTAGCTCTCATTTTAAAGAATAATAATTGTGAAGACATAAAATCCATTCAACCTTATCTTCAAGGTCAAAATCGTTAAGGTCAAGTTTCCGTTAAAATTTTTTCTCAGATTTTGGCCTACAGATATCAAACCGATCAAAATTGAATCAAACAACCGACTACAAAAATGTACCTTAGATCTCAATAAACAACTTTTTAGAACCTACGAACCCTGTAGAAATGGTTCTTATAGTTCAAAATAGCAAAACAAATGCAATTTTAATTTTCTTTTTTCGGTTTCTGCTCCATAGAAATTAAACCATTCAAAATTCAAGAAAACATTCAACCACAATAATGTAGCGACTATATCAGTATACAACTTTGTGGAACATCAGAGCCCACTACGAACTGTTCTTAAAGGTCAAAATAGCAAAAAACTTTAAAAAATATTCGATTTTTATACTTTTTTCTCCGATTCTGGTCCATAGATACCATTAGAAGATATGAGCCTGACAAAATGGTCTTTTTTGGCATCAAGGCCTCAGGTTTTTGGGGGCCCATAACCGCGAAATTCGAAGTAACAGGGAAAAACGCCGAGACACGTGTCTTCTTATTTTTCGTCTTCCATTACGCTGCGGTGTCAGAATATGGTTATTTTTCCATGACACAAAAAATTACACACAGTGTAACTCTTGATGGGAGTGACCGATTTGGTCCATACTTTACACATTCTCATAATATCTACCAGATATTGATCAGGTTCGAATATGGACTATATTTGTCCACTCCATTCCGTACCTCCCACACAACATTTTGGATAAGTTCACTTTAAGACCTGCTATTGAGTCACTCTGATTTTTGTTGAAGCAACTTACATTCGCTGCCTCAATTACGATTGTAAAAGTTGTTTCAGGGGCAAGTCCATACTTCTTGAGAAAACAGTCCGAAGGATGTAAAAACCCCCTATGGCACCCCCATGGTCTATGTCGGTCCATTCCTTTAAGTACCTTTCCCGCAAAATTTTTGAACTTTAATCCTAATCAAAATTTTTTCGGTTCATACGACCAAAATTTTGAAACCCCCTAAATACATACGTTTTTTGTGAAAAAAGTGTTTTAATTTGCACAGGCTGAGGGTATATCTCTGTCGGTAAAGCCGACTGATACTTTTTTACTTGTTTTGGGCATTTTTAGGCCAAAGTTTTCAACTGACGGACCAACCCTGGCGAACGATCACAATCCTTGCTCTGCAAGAAAACCACTTAAGAGGAGTTTTTGGAACACTCGGGCTATTATCGAGAGAAGTATGAAGAATCAAGAAGGACCATAGGGACTATTAAAAACTTTTATGCGAGAAGTGTATGAAGGAGTGGCCTTAAATACTGAGACATTTGGGTAAAATGTTCATGTTGAAGTCATTATCATTACTACTACCCGCATTTAAAATTCCAACACGATCTAAGAAGTGATCTCGAACTTGAATATTCAAAAAATCTTACATTGGGTGGTACACGTGTACGTATGCTGCCCGATTTTTTGCAAAGCTAAAACTTTCAAAATATCGAAAATCCGTGACAGCCGATCTTATATAAAGTCCTATACCAACAAATTTCAAGTTGAAGGTTTTATACCCCCAGCGAAGACCAATTACCAAATTTCAGCGATTTCGGTGGGAAGTTTAGGCCACAACCTTCAAAATACCGACAAGTAAAAACGGGGTTAAGTTCGGCCGGGCCGAACTTGTTATACCCTCCACCACAAGTTGTATTGAAGTAAAATGGAATAACTAGTTTCCTTTCGTGAATGAAGAAGACTTAATACTAAATTTCAGCAATTTCGGTAAAACAATGTGAGGCACCATTCTATATGGGTTATTTCAAAACGTCGATCTATACCGACAAATTTCTGACGGAAAGTTTTTAGGCTCAAAGAAGACTTAATACCAAATTTCCTATATTTCGGTAAGAAAATGTGACTAAAACTTAAAAAATACCGAAAATCAAGAAGTACGCTTCTAATACTCTTCTGGAATATTTTATAACTCTTGGAAGACGAAATAACGAATTTCAGCCATTTCGGTTGGATATTGACGTCGCAATCTTCAGTATTACGAAAATCGGGAGGTACCGTTCTATGGGGGCTATATCGAAACGAGGCCCTATACCGACGAATGTTAGTCAGAAATGGGGCAATACGAATGCGTGGACCTGTACAGACATATTTCTGACGAACAGTTTTATATCACATTGAAGACTAAATACTAAATTTCAGCCATTTTGGTGGAATATTGAAGACACAACCTTCAAAATATGAAAAATCGGGAGGTACCTTTCCATGGGGGCTATATGAAGGCGTGGACCTATACCGACAAATTTAAAGGGGAGTTTGAGTACCCCCAACGAAGTCTAAATACCAAATTTCAGCCATTTCGGTGTGATAATGAAGCTAAAACCTTCAAAATACCGAAAATCGGGAGGTACTGTTCTATGGGGACTATATGAAGGTGTAGACCGATACCGATAAAAATTCTGGGGGAAAGTTTTATACCCCTAAAGAAGACTACGTACCAAATTTCAGCCATTTTTAGGAAAGCTAAGGGAAAGTTTTATACCCCTAAACAAGACTACGTACCAAACTTCAGCCATTTTGGTAGGATAATGAAGCTAAAACCTTAAAAATACCGAAAATCGGGAGATACCGTTCTATGGGGGCTATATGAAGGTGTGGACCGATACCAACAAAATTCTGGGGGAAAGTTTTATACCCCTAAAGAAGACTACGTACCAAATTTCAGCCATTTTGGTAGGATAATGAAGCTAAAACCTTAAAAATACCGAAAATCGGGAGGTACCGCTCTGTGGGGGCTATATGAAGGTGTTGACCGATACCAACAAAATTCTAAGGGAAAGTTTTATACCCCTAAAGAAGACTACGTACCAAATTTCAGCCATTTTGGGAGGATAATGAAGCTAAAACCTTCAAAATATCGAAAATCGGGAGCTACCGTTCTATGGGGGCTATATGAAGGTGTGGACCGATACCAACAAAATTCTGGGGGAAAGTTGTATACCCCTAAAGAAGACTACGTACCAAATTTCAGCCATTTTGGTAGGATAATGAAGCTAAAACCTTCAAAATACCGAAAATCGGGAGGTACCGTTCTATGGGGGCTATATGAAGGCGTTTACCGATACCAACAAAATTCTAAGGGAAAGTTTTATACCCCTAAAGAAGACTACGTACCAAATTTCAGCCATTTTGGTAGGATAATGAAGCTAAAACCTTCAAAATACCGAAAATCGGGAGGTACCGTTCTATGGGGGCTATATGAAGGTGTGGACCGATACCAACAAAATTCTGGGGGAAAGTTATATACACCTAAAGAAGACTACGTACCAAATTTCATCCATTTTGGTAGGATAATGAAGCTAAAACCTTAAAAATACCGAAAATCGGGAGGTACCGTTCTATGGGGGCTATATCAAAACGTGGACCGATATATCCCATTTTCAATACCAACCATCCTGCAAGTAATAAAAACTTCTGTACCAAATTTTGACTCTCTATCTTTAAAATTGCGAGCTGTATCTTGATTTCAACAGACAGACAGACGGACTGACGGACGGACGGACGGACGGACGGACATGGTCAAATCGACATAGAATTTTATGCTGATCAATAATATATATACTTTATAGGGTCTCCGACGAATATTTCGATGTGTTACAAACGGAATGACAAATTTAATTATACCCTCCATATGGTGGAGGGTATAAAAATGGGAAGTTAACGTCCTATGGGGACTATATGAAGACGTCTTATTGGGACAAAGAAGACTAAATTCAGGCTAATTCAGGTATATTAGGTATATTAAGGCTAAAACCTTGAAAATACCGAAAATCATGAAGTACCATTCTATGGGGACTATATGAAGTCGTGGACCTCTACCGACAAATTTCGAGTGAAATGAAGACTATTTACCGAAAATCGGGAGGTACCGGTATATGAGGGCTATATTAAGACGTTGTCCTATATGAGGGCTGCACGAAAACTACCTGGCCTAGGCAACACCACGTATTGCCAGGCGCCATTTGAATCTTTTGTTGGAAAGTTTGACAGTTTTTAGCCTAGACTTACTCAGGACAGTTTGTCGTACGACCATTTTATGTGTTGTTTTCAGTGACTTGAAAAAATCACTTTGCAAAAAAAAATGGAATTTACTTGTGAACATTTTCGTTCAAGAACTTTTCACAACTTTCGACGTGGATAATCACCGCAAGAGTGTATCGATCAAATTAAATTAAAGGTCCATCCTATAGAACTATGAAAAACTGGTTCAATGAATAGAACCGTGGTCGGCTCTCGCCAAAAAACGAAGGTTGTGAGGGTCGCCCAAAATCGGCCATTGTGCCAGAAAACAATATGCCGTGCATGAACGTATAATGCGAGATCGCCATGTTAAATACCGTGAGATAGAGGTATCCTTGGGCATTTCTGCCACCAACTAACATTTGATATTGCATACACATCCGCAAAAATGGATTTTTCTCGTTAGCAAATCCGGCAAAATTGGACAATCGCTCAAAAAAGGCTCCTGTGAATTGGTTCAAAGAAATTGTGCATAATATTGATCGCGATGCTTCAAACGACGTTTATAAGATCGTCACAGATGACGAATCTAGGATCTATGTTTAGGAGCCTGAAACAAAGCAGGAATCGGCCGTTTGGGCTATCAAACGAAAGTTGTTCATGTAAGATGCATTTCGAAGCTAAAGATTGCCAGTTTCTGTAGAAAAACTGACTGTGCGGCGACTATACGGCTTGAGGAATATAGGACGGTTAATTCTGAGTGGTACACTATAATTTGTTTGCCTAAAGTCTCCTGAGAAATTCGAAAAACGAACAAGTGGAGACTAATAATTCTGCATCATGACAATGTGGGCTCTCACACATCGATTCAAACCAGCGCCTGTTTGACCGAAAAAAACATGGAACTGATGGCTCAGCCGCCGTACAGCCTTGACTCGGTTTCCAATGACTTCATTTGATTCCAGCACATCGAGAAAAAAAGGCGTGGTCAACGATGTTTGTTGCCTGAAGATGCTGTAAAAGCGTTCAAAGCCCATGTTTTGGAGGTGTCTCATTCGGAGTGGAAAAAGTGCTTCGCCAATAGCTTGGAGCGCATGAAAAAGTGTATAAATCATTCTGGAGACTACTTATATAATATATAATTGTTCCACAAACATCCCAGGCGGGACAAGGGGGACTTCTCTTAAGTAAACAGTAAAACCGCTTTTGATGGTAAATTTTCGCGTTTTCATTGTTAGGCCAGATAGTTATCGTTCAGCCCTCGAACCGACAAATTTCAGGTAGAAAGTTTTATACCCCCCAATGAAGATTAAATTCCAAATTCCAACAATTTCCAGGGTAAAACCATTGAAATGCCGAAAATCGGGAGGTACTATTCTACAAAGACTATATGAAGACGTGGATCTATACTGACAAATTTCAGATTAGGGATACGTAAAATCGATTTCGGTTAATCGATTAATCGATTATTAACCGTAAAATTTCCAAAAGTCATAGTCGACTATTGACTGTGCGAAAACCGAATAATCGATTATTCTTAGTCGACTTTCAGAAGACGGAGTCAACTATTAGTCGTAGTCTATTATTATTCGTAGTCGGCTATTAATGGTGGTCGATTATTAGTCGTAGTTGACTATTGGTTGTGCTAAAACCGCATAATTGAAGGTACTTTTCTTATACATATAACCATCACGGATCGCATCAACGAAAATGGTCGATTATATTCGATTATAATCGGTTTTCAGCGGTTAAAGATTAATCGAAAGTCGACTTTTAGAACACTCTCAAATAATCGACTAACCGAAAATCGAGTTTTAAGTTTTTCACGAAAACCGAATAATCGAAAAACCGATTATTGCAATTCACTGCGTATCCCTATTTCAGATGGAAAGTTTTTTACTCCCAAAGAAGACTAAATACCAAATTTCAACCATTTCAGTGGTATATTTAAGCCAAAACCGTGAAACTACCGAAAATCGGGAGGTACCGTTCTATAGAATCTATATGAAGACGTGGACCTATACCGACAAATTTAATGTGGAAAGTTGTGTACCCCTAACGAAGACGAAATACAAAATTTCAGCTCTTTCGAGGGATATGGAGGCCACAACATTCAAAATACCGAAAATCGGTATGGGAACTACTCTATTGGGACTATATGAGGACGTGACCGACAAATTTCCGGTAGAAAAATGTTATACCCCCGACGAAGACTAAATACAAAAATTTCAACCATTTCAGTGGTATATTGAGATCACAACCTTTAAAATGCCCAAAATTCGGGGGTTACAGTTCTATGGGGCTATATTATGACGTTGGACTATACCGACACATTTCAGGTCGAAAGTTTTATACCGCCAACAAAGACTAAATACCAAATTCCAGCCATTTCTGTGGAATGTTGATGCCACAACCTTCAATATACCGAAAATCGAAAGGTACCGTTCAATGGGGGCTATATCAAGAGGTGGACCAAATAGCCCATTTTCAATACCAAACATCCTAGGAGTAATATAAACTCCTATACTTAATTTTAAAACTCTATATTAAAAATTGCTGTATCTTGATTTTAACAGACGGACATGGTTTTTTCGACTTAGAATTTTATGTTGATCAAGAATATATATGGGGATTTCTGAGTGAAATCGGACCCTTTTTAAGATGAGGTTTTTGATTTCCTTTATTTTTTGATGTGGTGATGTGGTTCATCAGCAAAACATTTTAGTTTATTTTCAGAATTTTGTTGACTAACGGTTTCAGGGATATCGCGTCTTGAAAATGTCAAATTCCGTAAAAACTATGCGCAAAGAAATACTCATAACTGCTTTAATATTGGTCCAAATAGAAAAAATCTTTTATTGTATTTTTTGTTGTTTTATCAGCTATCTAATAAAAATTAGAAAAAATTTTTGCACAGTGGGCTTGGATGCAATTTTCGCGACTTAAAATTTAAAATCAATTTTTATCAATGACTGTACTCTTCGATTTTTTTGACATTTTTATACCCTCCACCATAATATGGAGGGTATAATTAAATTTGTCATTCCGTTTGTAACACATCGAAATACTCATCGGAGACCCTATAAAGTATATATATTCTTGATCAGGGTAAAATTCTAAGTCATGCCCGTCCGTCCGCCCGTCCTTGTGTTGAAATCAAGATACAGCTCGCAATTTTTATACACTCAGCATTTATGCTAACGAGGCTATATACACTTTCATACGGGCAAAATGTGCCTCATCGAAATAATGTTTGGACGAAATGTGTTTCAGACAATTTGGAGTTGATTTAGCCCTGTCCGTCCGTCTGTCTGTCTGGCTGGCTGGAGCGCACGATTACTCTCGAACGGATCAACCGATTAGGTCCAAAATTTGGCTTTCGTAATATTTTGTCCAAACTTAGTTTAAGTTCGAAGATGGGTTATATCGATCCATTCCTTCCGGTACCTCCCCCACAAAAGTTCGAAAATGTTCGGAAAATTTGTGCGCATGATAAATCTTGAAGAGAGTAACCGATTTGGTCCACACTTTGCACATCGTGAAATTTCTACCAGTCTTAGATGAGGTTTCAATATGGACTCAATCGGTCCACTCCTTCGGGTACCTCCTAAACAAAATTTCGGAAAAGTTCAGTATAGGACCTGCTCTCGAATCGCTTTGATTTTTGTTGTAACAACTTGTATTCACTCCCCTCCATACGGCGGTACAAGTTTCATCAGGGGCAAGTCCACACTTCCTGAGAAAATAACATGAAAGTTGCAAAAAATGCTCGAAATGGTCCATTAACGCGTACCTTGTCAAACTTAAACTATTTAAATATTAAGTTTCAAAAAGAAATGAAGCCCAGCATTGAATTTAGCACTTCAAAACAGATATTTAAATCAACAATTTATTTTGCTTTTCAACAATAATATTGTAATCTTAGTCTGTAAGGAATTGAATTTTCCATTGACTATAATAAATAAATAAATAAATAAATAAAAAAACCCTTTGACACCGTGTGTAATGGTTGGAGCGCAAGATAACTCTCTAACGTATCTGTCGATTCGGTCCAAAATTTGGCCTTCGTGGCCATATTTTTTATTAAGACACCGTGTGTAATGGTTGGAGCGCAAGATAACTCTCTAACGGATCTGTCGATTCGGTCCAAAATTTGGCCTTCGTGAATTGGCTCCAAAGTTAGTTTAGGTTCGAAAATAAGTTATATCGGTCCATTCCTTCCGGTACCTCACCCACAAAAGTTCAAAAATGTTCGGAAAACTTGTGCGCACGATAACTCTGGAGGAGAGTGTCCGATTTGGTCCGTACTTTGAACATCGTAATATTTCTACAAGAAGTAGATCAGGTTCGAATATGGACTACATATTATCGTCGGTGTCATGCTTAAGTGTTCCATACGCCATTTGCCTGTTTTGAGATAATCGCATTTTAATGTTTTGCGTCACAACTGTGTGGAGCTGGCTAAAGCAAATACTTATATTTTTCACTTGAAATATTAATAATAGTGTATAGAACATATTTGCAAAAATTTAGAGGAATATGTATTGAAATATAAAAGTTATAGAGATTTTTTTAAAAAAATAATTTTTGTCTATTTGTTCCATATCCGCACTTATGACACAAATGTGAAATATTGTAAATCACATGGAACAAAGTGGCAAAAAATTTTTCCATCTTTGCCTCAATGAATTAAATACTTCTAAATCGAAAATTAAAATTCTGATTTTTGAAATGTGTTTTTAAACTTGTAAGTTTTTAAAATATTAATTTCATAACCGAAAAAAGTTTATGATTTCTCATCGAGGCGTAGATATCTCGGATACTAGAGTAGATAGGAGAAAGCCGACTAGAAATTCAGAAAGAGCATACCGGAAAACCCTAGAAACCACCTGTATCTCAAAAAGTCAAAAATGGCGTATGGAACACTTAAGCATGACACCGACGATATGTCAACTTCTTCGGTTACATCCCGCACAAAATTTCAAAAAAAAAAAAAAAAATGCAGTTTACGGCCTTCTCTCGAATCACTTTGATCTTTGTTGTAATAAATTGCATTCGCTGCCGCCATTACGACGGTATAAGTTTTTTAGGGCGCAAGTCCATTCGTCCTGAGAAAATAGCCCTAAAATTATAAAAACCCCTATGGAACCATGTAAAGTGGCTGTATGAACCGCACGATAACTTTCGATTGGATCAGCCGATTCGGTCCAAAATTTGGCTTCTGTAATTTTTTCCAAGCTTTGTTTAATTTCAAAAGTTAAAACAATTTCACTAAAAATCTACACGCTATATCTGTTAAGCGGAGCAACCGTACAAACTTTGGATCTCCTAACATTTTGTCCAAAGGTAGTTTTACTTCAGAAATTGTCCATATCGATCTTCATCCACAAAAGTTAAATATTTTTTAAGGACAGTTTAGGATCTGTTCGAAGATCCTTTGGAAATGTACAGCCGATATTATATTTGATATTGTGAATAGATGAAAGGTTCAATTCACACAGACTGAGGGTATATCTCTGTCGGCAAGCCGACTGATACTTTTTTACTTGTTTGGATGTTTACATCATATAGTTTGGACATTTTTAGGCCAAAGTTTTCAACTGACGGACCAACTACGGCGAACGATCACAATCCCTCTCGGGCTATTATCGAGAGAAGTATGAAGAATCAAGAAGGACCATAGGGAATATTAAAAACTTTTGTGATAAAAGTGTATGCGTGGAGTGGCCTTAAATATTGAGACATTTGGGTAAAATTTTGATGTTGAAGTCATGATCATAACTACTACCCTCATTTAAAATTCCAACATGATCTGAGAAGTGATCTAGAACTTGAATCTTCGAAAAAAACCGAAAAACGTGGACGTCCGATTTTTTTGCAAGGCTTAGACTTTCAAAATATCGAAAATCCGTGAGAACCGATCTTTGTGGGCTATATAAAGACCTATACCAACAAATTTCAAGGTGAAGGTTTTATACCCCCAACAACGAGCAATTACCAAATTTCAGCGACGGGAAGTTGAGGCCACAACCTTCAAAATACCGAAAAAAGGAAGATAACGTCCTATGGGAACTATATGAAGACGTGCTATGGGGACAACGAAGAATAATTCCAACAATTGTAGAGGTATATTTAGGCTAAAACCCTGAAAATACCGAAAATTGGGAGGTACCATTCTCTGGGGGATATATGAAGACGTTGACCTATACAGACAAATTTCCAGTGAAAAGTTTTATATCCCCAACGAAGACTAAATACCAAATTTCAGCCATTTCGGGGGGATATTGAGACCACAACCTTTAAAACTCCGAATATCGGGAGGTACCGCTCTATGAGGGCTATATTAAGATGTTGACCTAAAACGACAAATTTCAGGTAGAAAGTTTTATACCCCAAACGAAGATTAAATTCCAAATTCCAACAATTTCAGTGCTATTAAAGCTAATACCCTGAAAATACCGAAAATCGGGTGGTATCATTCTATGGGGGCTTTATGAAGACGTTGACAAATTTCCAGTGGAAAGTTTTATACCCCCAACAAAGAATAAATACGAAATTTCAGCTACTTCAGCAATATATTGAGGCCACAGCCTTCAAAATACCGAACATCAGGAGGTTCTGTTCTAATTGGGCTATATGAAGACGTGGACCGCTAAATAAAAATTTCTGGTGGAAAGTTTTATACACCCAACGAATGCAAAATACCAAATTTTAGCCGTTTCGGGAAATATTGAGGACACAACCTTCAAAATACCGAAAATCCGAAGGAACCGTTTTATGGGGACTTTATGAGTACGCGATCTATACTGACAAATTTCAGATGGAAAGTTTTATACCCCCAACGGAGACTAAATACCAAATTTCCACCATTTCAGTGGTATATTTCGGCCAAAACCTTGAAACTACCGAAAATCGGGAGGTACCGTTCTATAGAATCTACATGAAGACGAGGACCTATACCGACAAATTTAATGTGGAAAGTTGTGTACCCCTAATGAAGACTGAATACCAAATTTCAGCTCTTTCGAGGGATATTGAGGCCACAACGTTCAAAATACCGAAAATCGGTATGGGGACTATACCGACAATTTTCCGGTGAAAAAATTGTATACCCCCGACGAAGACTAAATACCAAATTTCAACCATTTCAGTGGTTTATTGAGGTTACAACCTTTAAAATATCCAAAATTCGGGGTTACAGTTCTATGGGGGCTATGTTATGTCGTTGACCTATTCCGACAATATTTCAGGTGAAAAGTTTTAAACCCCCAACGAAGACCAAATACCAAATTCCAGCCATTTCTGTGGTATATTGAGGCCACAACTTTCAAAATACCGAAATCGGAAGGTACGGTTCAATGGGGGTTATATCAAAACGTGGACCAATATAGCCCATTTTCAATACCAAACATCCTAGGAGTAATAGAAACTTCTATACTAAATTTTAATGCTCTATATTAAAAATTGCTGTATCTTGATTTTAACAGACGGACAGATGGACATGGCTATTTCGACTTAGAATTTTTTGCTGATCAAGAATATATATTTATACTTTATAAGGTCCCCAACGAATATTTCGATGTGCTACAAACGGAATTACGAATTTAATTATACCCTCCATATTATGGTGGAGGGTATAAAAATCTTGAACATTTGTGAGGAAGGCAACTGAAGGTATTGTGCGAATAGACCTTCTTGGATTTTGATGTACGTTTGTAAGACATTTTACGATGTGCTAAGTTCGGCCAAAGTGGGTGCTCAATTCGTAGGTTATCGTGCTCACGAGTTATTTTAGAGAGCAAGAAGGGTGTTTTTGTAGGTTTTGGGCAATTTTAAGGAAGTATTGACATGGCCTCGTTAAGTACTGAAATGCTCACGAACAACTTTTTGCAAAAAAAAAAAAAAAAAAAAAATGATAATAATAATAATAATAATAATAATAATAATAATAATAATAATAATAATAATAATAATAAATTAATAATAAATAAATAAAAAATCGAGAGCAGTCCATAAACTGCATTTGTGTGAAAAACGTGGACCTGTACTGACAGTCATTTCGGTGTAATAATGAGGCTAAAACCTTCAAAATACCGAAAATCGGGAGGTACCGTTTAAAACAGGTTCTAACTATGGGAGCAACCTCAAAACCTGAACCTATACCGACAGTTCTCTGCAGTAATGTTTTAAATTGCTAACAAAGACTGTATGAGGAAATTTCCGTAAAATAATGCAGTTAAAACCCTGAAAATACCGAACCGGTACCGTTCTATGGGGGGCTATATCAAAATGTAGACCTGTAATGACAGGCGGAAAGTTTTGTAGCCCCAAGAAATTTTTGACAAATTTTTGGGCGAAAGTTTTGTAATCCCAAAGAACACTAAATATCAAATTTTAATCATTTTTGTGTAATAATGAGGCTGAAACCTTCAAAATACCGAAAATCGGGACGTACCATTCTATGGGGGTTATATCAAAACGTAGGCCGACATAGCTTATTTTCAAAACCAAACGTCCTAGGAGTAGTGGAAGTTTCTGTACCAAATTATAGAGGTCTATATTTAATACTGCAAGCTGTATCTTCATTTCAACATACGGACGGACATGGTTAGAATTTTGTGCGGATCAAGAATATATACTTTATGGGCACTACGACGAATATTTCCATGTGTTACAAACGGAATGATAAGTTAATTATATCCTTCATATTATGGTGAAGGACATAAAAATGAAAAGAAAAATATAATTTCCCAACTGTCAGAAAATATTGCATTCACAGACAGCCTTAAAAGCAAAATAAGTGACTTCGTGACCTCAAGTGACGTGGTAATTATCAGTAAAAAGTTACGTTGTGATGTATGCAAGCACACTGTTGCATCAAAGGTTCGCAACCGATTAAACGTAGCGAATAATACACGAACTGATGCAACATGAAATCTGGACACAAACAGCCACAGCATACTCCACTTAACAGATTGCCCGATAAAATACCGTCGGAACATATTATGTGAATGTAAGCACAGGTATGTAAATTTAAAATACATGTAAACACTATCCTTTACATAGAAGAAGGGAAGAACAGGCATTGTAAGTGTTCTTTCTAAGGTCGTCTTATGGAACACAAGATCTGTCTCGGACCAGCGAGGTAAGTTGTTAAGCTAAGTCTCTATGCTATTTCCTTTGGGATACAAAAATATGCAATTTTAGTTAGACTGACGTTTGATAAATATTTGCACATACTTCTGCACTGTGGCTTTCTATTTTCTTTTGATTTTCTTTTAATTTATTTATTTTATTACAACTATTTTTAAAAGTTTGGGTTTTTATTTGTGTGGAATTGTTTCTACTCATCTATTTCAATATTAGGTATTTATTTATGAATATTTGATCGGGCCGTGTAATAAATTTTACATTATCGGTTTGTTTATTTTTTTAATATTTCAAAAACTGTACTGTAAATCTTTTTCGCTTAAATTTTTAATCAAATAGTTTGCAATACTTAGGACACATTGAGTTTTTTGCTGCCATTAAAAAATTAAAATATTTTACATTTTTTTTTCAATGAATATTAACACTAACCCATTTGTAATAGTTTGTGAGAAGTTTTGAAAATATTAAAAAGACCGTAATAAAGATGCAAACCTGTTTTTACCAATAAATTTATAATTAATTACAAAGACAATACCTGAGCATGGTTTGAACATTCGTGCCAACATCGTGTGAAGTGTGGAGAATATCAGCCCAATCATGAATGAAAATTCCGTGAGGAATTTTTCTCTTTTCCCTTCTTTCCCATCACGAACAAAAAAATCCGCACGGAACAACTTACGATGGAGAAAAAGGAGATATCATGAACGCTCTCAAACATGTATATTCCTACAAAAATCTCCCTTGGAAAATAATTCTGAAAAAATCGGAGGAATATTTTGATTTTCCGAAAAAAATCGATCCGAATTAAAAAAAAAGGGTGGAAAATTCGAAGAAAAGTTTAGATTTTCTAAAAAAAGAGGATAAATTCTTGGGGCGGACGTCTTTGATATTAACACAACACAGAACAATCGGAGCCGACGGAAAAAAATGTTAGACGGGTACATACTTTCCTATCATAGACTAATGAATGTATAGACTACAAATGTTTCTCAGTTCGAAAAAAATTGAAGCAATAGATGTCGCAGACAGTTGTTTGTGGGTTTAGTGAAAGCTACTCTCTTCACTCGAACTAAAATTTAAAAAAAAAATGTTAATATTTATGAAGTTATTATTCACCGAAAAGGATGTTTTGGTTAATTTAACTTGTAGAATACACAATGAAGTCGAAAAAATACAAAGATAGCCACCAACTTGAAGAAAAACGAATAAATTGTTTTGAAGTCGAGTGATTTCACTAACCCCAGTTAGCCGTGAGTTTGACGACTAGCCCCAACATCACTTTGTGCGATATCTGTTAGGAACAGAAAATTATCATCATTTTCAATTGCATATTTTACGGGGTGTTATTGTGTGAGTGCATGCTTTTTTAATAGTTTGAATTGTGTGTGGAGAGAGAAACGTTCAATGAGCGCACACGTGCGCCCAATTCTGCGACGCTGCTATACTTTTCTTTGTCCTATGCTCCTGAGCATAGTGTCTTTCCTATGCCCAAACAAACGCACACTCTAGGCGACATCGTGTGCCTTCGTAAGGTTGAGGCATTTGTTGCTGTCTAACACAATTTAAACTAAGGTCGTGCTTTGATATTGTTAAAGTTACGAAGTTTTTCGGCAATTCACACACACACACGACCCGAACGCAACGAAAGAGCACACAAATGTTTTGATTTGTTTTTGTTTTGCAGCATGCGTGCATACAACGTTACTAACACACTGTCAAAAGTTGCAAATATTGAGAATTTTGTGTGCCCTCTTCTTGGTCGGCTGTGATTTAAACACACTGTTTAATCTTTAGGGTTCCCGATATTGGTGAAAATCATTAGAAGAAACAGTAAAATTACAATAATACAAAAAATACTTAACCCTAAAAAACAAAACAACTCACCAGAATCTCTCTCAGAAGAAACCAGAATTTTTCGAATTATGAACAGCATTCATAATATGGACGAATCTGAACATTCGAAACACTTCATGAACTCTATTCCTAATATGTATGAATTATTTTTTTTTCTGTGTAATTGTGTACTTCTTTTCCGTTAAACTCCTTGATAAGCATAGAGACACTACAAACATCCTCCAGGATGATCTGTTATTGGCTGTTACTTTTATTGCTCTCCATGATTTTTTGTGGATTCTAACTCCATCTAAGACTTATTTTTCAGGAGTTTTTAGGTATTCCTTTTCTTGTGCTACTTTGAGGATTCCAATTTAGGGCTTGACGACATAATTCATCGTTATCTTTTATCACTTCTATTTTCTTTTTTTATGATGGTTGCACCACCAAATAGATTTGTAAATGACTGTAGGTTTGATTTTAAGACTGTTTTTGTCAACCAAGCTGTGGCACTGTCTTTTCTGTTGAGTCGATACTATAAAAGTTATCGGGGTAATTGTTCCGAGTTTCTATAAAGTGGTTCTTCCTTTTTATCTAAAATCTTTAGGTTTTATTTTTTCTTTTCAATAAATTTCTTTGTAAGTATTGTAAATAGTTTATTATAATTTTTATATGCTGCGTCATTAGCTAATGCCTCAGTTTATTTTATGAATAGTCTATTCTTGGCCTTCAGTTCGTATTATTTCTTCAATTTTACATTTCGGGCACGACATGGTTAATATTTTTTATTTATTTAGATTATTTGTTTCTCTCGATTTATTCTTTAATTAGGATCCATATAGAGGTAGTTAGGCATTATCGTTTTTCTTTAGGGTAATGCCCTATATATTCTTCAAATATGTACAGAATATTATTTTATATCAGTTTTCAGATATCTTTGATTCCATCGGTATCAGCTTGTTGTTGATGAGACTCGAAGCATGTCCATCTAGTTTGGTGAATTTTTTTGTATTACGGCTAGTACGAAGTGAAGTACAGATCCAATATCTGCACTTAGTTTAACACGAACACTTTAGCATTTAAATATCCCATTCAAATCAGCATATCCTCTTTGGGAGTTTCTGATAGGATACAGTCCAATTCACTATTAAATTTATCTTGGACAATCGTAATATTTCTAATCTTGGAGTGGAAACGGTGGTTGTTGTGACGAGGCGATTGCCGAACGGCTAAGTAAGATTCCCACTCCATCGCAGAAGATATAATTTTCTTCACGACCGGAATATAAAAGTTTATCCCCTTTCTTTTTATCCCTACTACCTTGTCCGCCATAAGGATGAATATATTCTTGAAGTACTTCGAGTTGGTTTTTACATATACATATTTTGGTAGTGCTGCAGGTATTTCATTCATGCAACGGATTAGTATTATACCGCCCATGATCGGTAGTATTATGAGGGGCACTAAAAAACCTTTTGGCCTAGACAAGCTTGACAGTTTTTAGCCTTAGCCTACTCAAGACAGTTTGACATACGATCATGTGTTGGGTTGTTTACAGCGCACACTGGTCGAAACCACTGATCTAGCGGCGCAAAAGTCAAAAAATCGAACTATAAAATTGCGAAATATTTTCCATTGTATCGATTACAGACACTTCGCAGACAAAGATTTTGTTTTTTAATTTTTGTTGTTGTAAATATTCACTCAGTTATTCACTATCAAATGCAAGAGTTTTTGTTGCATAAGATTTTAAAAAATTGTTGCAAAAAAAAAATTAGCTTCATATTTGTTTAAATGTTAAATGCATTCGTAATGAAACTGGACAAGATTTATATTCAATTAATAGCAGAGGGTGAGATTTAAATTATAAAAATTAGTTTGGGGTCTGGAGGTACTTAGTTATATAGCAATAAATTTTCAAAAAATTCCATGTTTTTGTGTTTTTGTGGGTTGTACGCGCTTGTTCCATAGAGTGCATCTTGTAAACTTGGCCGAACTTAGGTTCGATTATTTTTTGGGGAATGAAATTGGACTCTCTGGATACGGAATAACTACATTAGGGCTGCAAATATTTGCAAATCTTTTGATGACTGCACTTTTAAAATAAGGGATTTTGCATGAAATTCATACAAATTTAGCTGTGCATTTGTATGGGAGCTAAATCAAAATTTGAAGCTATCTTGAGAAATGCTTGCAAGGAGGATGTCTACCCCCGAAGACACTATAATACCATATTATAGCTAAATATGTCATTAAATATGGGATAACAAGTAAAAATTCAACGAATCGGGGGTACCATAAAAGGGGCTACATCGAAACATAAATCCGTGTTGAAAATGTTTTGTAAGACGATTTTATACGCAGTGAGAACACGGAATGCGAAATTACAGCCAAGTTGGTTTAAAAATGTGGTCATGATATTCAAAATACCTTAAATTGGGAGGTACGGTTACATGGGTGCTATATCAAAACGTGCACCTATGTCCATAATTTTGTGGATATATTTGGTGACCACTAGGAACCCTAAGTACCAAATTACAGCTAATTTGCTACGAAATTGTGGCTTAAATCGTCAGAATACCGAAAATCGGAAGGTACCGTTATATGGGGGCTATACCAAAACATTAGCCGATATTGTTCATATTTGGCCCATTATTACCCCTAGATACAAGCTGAGTTTGTGCAAAATTTCAGTGACGTATCTCAATTCGTTTGCAAGTTATTAATTTGCGCCGCTAGATCAGTGCTTTCGACTACCGTGCGCTGGTTTGAATCGATGTGTGAGAGCTCGCATTTTCATGGTGCAGAACGATTCGTCTTCTCTTGTTCGTTGTTCGAATTCCTCAGGCAAACAAATTGTAGAATACCACTCAAAATTAACCATCCTACATTTCTCAAGCCGTGTAGTCGCCACGCAGCCAGTTTTGCCGAAGAAACAGGCAACCATTTGCTTCGAAGTGCTTCTTACATGAACCACTTTCGTTGGATTTGGCTCGCTTTCGAAGACCTAAACGGTCGATTCCTGTTTTGTTTCGGGCTCCTACGCATAGATCCATGATTCGTCGTCTGTGACGATCTTATAAATGTCGTTTGAAGCACCGCGATTCTTCTTATTCACAGTTTCTTTGCACCAAATCAAAAGAGCCTTTTTTTAAGCGATTGATCAATTTTGCCGGATCTAGCGAGAAAAATCCATTTTTGCGGTCAGGTGTTCATGCAATATCAAATGTTATTTGGTGGAAGAAATGCCCAAGGATGTCTCTATCTAACGGTATATAACATGACGATCTTGCATTATCAGTTCAGACACGGCACAACGCCGTTTTTGGATAACCCTCACGAACTTATTTTTTTGCGAGTGTCGGCCACGATTGATTTCATTAAACCAGTTTTTCGTAGTGCTATAGGATGGTCCTTTATCGACATACAAAGATTTAATTTGATCGATGCCGATTATTCTTGATTACACTGTGCAACATTTTTAAGGTGATCTTGTGCAAACAATTCGAACTCAGGATTTTTTGAAAGTACAGACCCAAACGACAAGAAACCCTAGTTTGGTTTTGTTGTGTCAGGTCCAGTTCGGATTTTATGGCCCCATATAAACATGGTCAAATATTGAGTTTTTAAAGAAATTCGGGGCTATATCTCTGAAACCAATGCGAATCTTCTTCTGACCTCTGAAGCAAATTTGTAGATAAGGACAAGAATAAAATATCTGGAGAAATAATAAACTCGAAAAACTACATTCACTGTATCAAATTTCAAAATATATGCAAAAAATAAACAATTTTTATACATTTCGCACCGTATCTCCAAAACCGTTAATTTTTTCTGAATATTTTCTTTTGGACAAATATTCCCTGGAGTGTTATACATAACTCTTCAGAACATATCATTGCTGTAAAGTGCCTCTATGCCGTTGTTTTCAGTACATTTTTCAATGACGACTTAATAAAAATGCCAATAATGTAGTGAAATCCGAAATACGAGAAAAAACTGTTGATGTGAACTGTGTTTGAAATACGTGTTGTAAAAGATATGATGCAAAATACCGCTTAAACAACATGAAGTAAGCATTTTAGAGTTTCAGAATGTTCTAAAGAATTGTTGAGAACTTTATTTGGAAGATTTTTGCAAAAGGTTACTTGGTTCAATTCCCAATAGTTTAGCCGATACTGACCAGAATTTCAGAAATTATGTAAATTTTTCTATATTTTATAGATTTTGATGCCCTAGATGGAGTTTTTCTTATGTGGTTTTCTCAAAAGGTAAGTTCTACTACTTTAGGGCTACAATATTGCTAAAGACAGCAAGGCCAAATTCCTATTCGTTTCTGAGATAAAGGCCTGATAAATGCAAAAAAGTGTAGATTTAGCCCGGTTTAGATGAGGCCATAAAATCCGAACTGGATCCGACGGGACAAAACCCTACTAGGGTTTTTATAGTCTAAGTATGTACTTTCAAAAAATGAATACGAGAAGTTGTTTGCATTTTCAGTGTTGCATAGTGTTATCCACGTCGAAAATTGTGAAAACTTATCGGACGAAAATGTTCACAAGTAAATTCCATTTTTTGCAAAGTGATTTTTCAAGCCACTGTAAACGACCCAACACATGGTCGTATGTCAAACTCTCCTGAGTACGCGTGTTGCCTATGCCAGAAGTTTTTTAGTAATATATAGACATTTAATAATATTTAGACATTTAAAAATTGCGTGGCGAAGAATTGCTGAAACCAGGTAGTGTGACAAGTCCGATGAGTACATTTCTAAATAAACATTTTTTTGGTCTAAATAAATATTTTTGGTCAAAAAGTATACCGGTTGTGTTTGAGAGACGTCTTTATGTATGAATTGTGTTGCATCTAATTGTTTTTAAATAAAGTCAAAATTGAAAATACAATATTACTATATTTATGGTCGCTGGAAAATTGATTATAGTGAAATATTTTTTTAATGATGGTTTTTCCAACTCCAGAACCTCACCCAAGATATGTACAAAGTTCCTCGTACACATACATCCGAATTGTTTTATGGATTGAGCACTTGCGAAAGCTTATGGGGAGAGACCTCGAAGTGTCTGTGGGTCAACTTAACTAGACAGTAATACTCGTATAGCCAATAATGTAGAATATATGAAATTACAGGGATTGCGCTGGTTTAGCCTTCTCGAGAAGGCAGATTAATATTCTCCAATTAAAAACACATTTTGATGATAAGCATAGCTAAGAAAGGTGACCTAAAAAAGTGTGTCAGTTGGAAAAGCGCAGAAAAATTTGGCTCGCTGAAGACCATTTTCGTTCGGTTTCAGGCAATTTTATGTATAACAAATTTTTATACTTAAGATGAGGAGAGAATTTTGAAATGAAAAAAAAAAAAAATAATTTTAACATCTTATTTATTGTTTTATTTAAGAAATATAATAATTACATACAATTATTGATTTATGTAAAGCAAACTAATTCAGATAAGCGAGTGTTAATATTCAAAATGTTTTTTTATTTTAATTTTTATTAAAATAATTGTTTTCAATTGTGGTTTTTGCCTTTATAATAATGTTTAATTCTATGAAAAAAATTAAAATAATTTAATTTTATTTTTTTTTTCTTAAATTGTTTTCACATAATATATTACTGTTTGTGTTTGCATTTCAGTTCAGTCTTAGATAAATAATAGAAAAAATATATTTTACTTTGTTTTAGTTGTTTTTAATTGCCAAAATGTTTTACATTATTGTTTTTTTTTTTTTTTTTGCGCACCAAACACAAATTTTTAATAATATTTGTTTTTGTTTTTACTTTTTTGTAATAGAAAAAAAATTATATAAATATTATTTATTTTTAATTTCTTTAAGAAATTGTATGTCCTAAAGTAGTTGGATTTTAATTTTTTGCTTTTTAATATTTTTCTCTGTGGTATTTTTAAAATTCTAGATGTAAAAATTGAACATTTATTCAAATTCTTGTCATTAGCATTTATTGTTTGTTTGTGTAGGTGTGTTTTTTAATATTATTTTAGTTTTGATTATTTTTATTACATACTTAGAGTAAAAAAGAAAAAAATCTATTATTTTTAAAAATATATTTACAAATATGTACTCAAGAAAAAAACTTAAATTTTGAAATATATATATTTTTTTAATTTGAAATAGGCTACAATTTATTTTAAAATTATACAAATAAAAATAAGATATGGGTGGAATATGTCCCAATTTACATTAGGCGAGTTTACTTGCGGCAATTGTCAGTTTGTAGGTGAAAGAGGGTGCTGAGAGGCAAAGGGTTACCATATGCCTCACCTCTCTCTCCTACAAAATGACAATTGCCGCAAGTAAACTCGCCCAATGTAAATTGGGACTATTTTTCGAATTTCCAATATTTGTTGAATTAAAAGGTTTTTTTGTAGTGAACACATATCTTTGTTTAATATAAGAACATTTTTCTTATGGAACCATTTACAAAAAACTTATCCTCAGTTTTAAAACTGGAAAGACAGTTAAACGCAAATAAAATAATTCGGAAAATCACACTTTGTTTCCACCCCACATTTATATTGGTTTCTTAAATAAGGTATAATAAAAGAAATGGAAGAAACTTAATATTTTGCATTAAGAGTTTAAACACAATGGACGGTTTTATTTTACAAATTAATTTATTTATTAATTATGAATAATTACTTAATTCACTTGTTAACAATTCACAAGCGAATTGTTAATACTGTACAAAATGTTAATGTGTCATTTCAAATCATCGAACTTGTTTTATACTGTACACACAAAATATGTTTGGGAAATGAGCTTTCCTTTGTTGTTGTTGTTTGATAGTAGCTTTAACGTTAACCCTTTCCGCGGCCAGTAAGTAAACTTATTTTTATGGAATGGGTTGACGAAAAAGCTTGTAATTAATGGTTTAAAACTCAACGAAAGAGTTAATTCAAAAGCTTTTTTTGCTGGATGTTAAAGTTTTAGTACATCAAGTATTAAAATATCTTTGGCTTTTTGGAGTAAAAGCCTTTTTGTTTTTAGCTTGAGTTTAATTAGTAGTCAGTCAATTAGTTAGTTTTTAATTCTCTTAGTTTTAGTTGCTGCCGTGCGATGGTAGGGGTTAGGCGTATCTTCGCTTAAATGTGGTGTTAAATAAATTGCAGAACTTGCACAGAGAATATTTTGACGCAGTTGTAATATGTATTCTTATTATTCTCTTAATGAAATAGTTTGACGAATAACAAGCTATAGTAATGTAGGCGTAGCCAAATTATGAACAATTGTTTAATTTCAAAGAAATTAAGGCTATGCATACGTGAGACGCAAGCTTTATTTTAATAAAATGTAAAATATTGCGTATCAAATGCACGACCAAAAATAATGTAGTAAAATTGTCTGTTTTTCTTCAAAATTTACTATCAATATTTTGTAGGTATGCATTTTCCGGCTATAATCAGAAATTGTTCGGTAAGCGCTGAAGATTCCTGTGACTGTACAAAAACGATAACAGGAATGATGGATCTAACAGATACAAAATTTTGAAAGCGAAAAACAAAATATTTTGTAAACGGGTCGGAATTCGATGTAGCTCCGATAGGCCGATTTTATGTATTTTGGGACCTACATATATAGCTATATCGAAATCTGATCCGATTTTCAAAATTTTTTAGTAATATATTTTCATGGATTGCGCCATAAATGCGGCTTTTAGAGAATTTTCGTGAAAATTCACCTTTGGCCCCATACAGATTACTATGGAACACGGGATAATATTAACCGATCGCCATAAAATTTCATATATAAGGTTTTTGGTTCAGATGGAAAAATCAGAAGTTTTAAAATTTTTTTTTGGTCAAAATGTTTTAAACCCTAGCAACTCCAAATAGCACATTAGATGTATTTTGGTCGGAAAATATAGCTAAAGCTATGGGTGTTATAGTGAAATGTGGACATATGGCGGCAATATTTCTTAAAAAGTTTTCTGGCCTCTTGGAACCTCATACGTCGAATTATAGCTATTGTTGTATGAACAAGTAAAAAAGTGTCAGTGGGTTTTGCCGACTGATATATACCCTCAGCCAATGTGAACTGAAATTTTCACCTACGGACAGATCGAATGTATTTAGGGTCTCTTCTGAATTTTGTGGCCCTTTTTGAGCATTTGAACTTGCCGACAAAAATGTGGATTAGGAATTAACTGCACTAAGACACTAATGTTTAACTTTTGTGGGGGAGGTACCATTAGGGAGGACAGATATGGGCCATGTCAAAAGTTAAACTAAATTAGGAGGGTTTAATATTTTTACAAAATATTAGGAGATCCAAAGTTTGGAACAAATTGGGTGCCCCATTCTAGTGATATCGTCCTAGTATTTTAGTGAAATTTTTTAAATATTGGGGAGAAGTACCGGATGTTGTGGACCGGTATTGCCCCATGAAACTATGTTTGGATATAATATGACGAAGACCAAATGTTGGACCAAATCGGTTGAACAGTTCGGGAGTTATCGTTCTCTCCGACTGCCACAAATCGACGCCTCCAAATAATAGTATGCTAAGTCGACTTAGCATGTTTTCAAGTTCTTTACATTTTTATATTTAACGTCCTTTAACTTAAATTCTGTCAAATTGTGGTAATGATCGGACAATCCGAACAGAAGTTATTAACAAATATTTACTTAGCATAGTACTGAAGGTCAAACAAATTTCCAAACTTTTAGAGCTTGTCCTGCAAAACTCGCTTTTCAAAATTAGCAAACTATTATTTGGAGGTGTCGAACGTCCTTTAACTTAAATTCTGTCTAATTTTGGTAATGATCGGTCAATCCGAACAGAAGTTATAAACTAATATTGACTTAGCATAGTACTGAAGTTCAAAAAAATTTCCAAACTTTGAGAGCTTCTCCTGCAAAACTCACTTTTTAGACTTAGCATACTATTCTTTGGAGGTGTCGATATACCCTCAGCCAATGTGAACTGAAATTTTCACCTACGGACAGATCGAATGTATTTAGGGTCTCTTCTGAATTTTGTGGCCCTTTTTGAGCATTTGAACTTGCCGGCAAAAATGTGGATTTGGAATTAACTGCACTAAGACACAAATGTTTAACTTTTGTGGGGGAGGTACCATTAGGGAGGACAGATATGGGCCATGTTAAAAGTTAAACTAAATTTTTACAAAATATTAGGAGATCCAAAGTTTGGACCAAATTGGGTGCCCCATTCTAGTGATATCGTCCTAGCATTTTAGTGAAATTTTTTAAATATTGGGGAGAAGTACCGGATGTTGTGGACCGGTATTGCCCCATGAAACTATGTTTGGATATAATATGACGAAGACCAAATGTTGGACCAAATCGGTTGAACAGTTCGGGAGTTATCGTTCTCTCCGACTGCCACACATGGTGACATAGGGGGTCTTTACACCTTTCGGACTGTTTTCCCAAGAAATATGGACTCGTCCCTGAAAAAACGTTTACCGTCTAATGTAGGTAGCGAATGCAAATCGCTTCAACACAAATCAAAGTGATTCGAGAGCAGGTCTTAAAGTGAACTTATCCAAAGTTTTGTGTGAGAGGTACCAGAAAGAAGAGACAAATATAGTCCATATTCGAACCTGATTTATATCTGATAGTTATATTAGGATGTGCAAAGTATGGATTACATCGGTCACTCTCTTTAAAAGTTATCGTGCGCACAATTTTCTGAACATTTTTCAACTTTTGTGGGGGAGGTACCCAAAGGAGTGGACCGATATAGCTTATCTTCGAATTTAAACTATGTTTGGACAAAATATTACGAAGGCAAAATTTTGGACTGAATTTGCAGATCCGTTCGAGAGTTATCTTGCGCTCTAACCACTACACACGGTGTCATAGGGGATCTTTGCAACTTTTAGGCTATTTTCTCAGGAAGTATGGACTTGCCCCTGATGGAACTTGTACCGTCGTATGGAGGGCAATGAATACATGTTGTTGCAACAAAAATCAAAGCTATTCGAGAGCAGGTCCTAAACTGAACTTTTCCGATATTTTGTGTGGGAGGTACAAGAAGGTGTGGCCCGGCTGAGTCCATATTGGAACCTCATCTAAGTTTGGTAGGAATATCACGATGTGCAAAGTATGTGCCAAGTCGGTTATTCCCTTCAAGAGTTTTGAGCGCACAAATTTTCCGAACAATTTCGAACTTTTGTGAGGGAGGTACCGGAAGGAGTGGACCATCTTCGAACATAAACTAAGTTTGGACAAAATATTGCGATAGCCAAATTTTGGACCAAATCGGTTCATCCGTTCGAGAGTTATCGTGCGCACCAGCCAGACAGACAGACGGACATTGCTAAATCGACTCCAAATTGTCTGAAACACATTTCGGCCAAACATACTTGGGGTCTAAAACCATTATTTCGATGAGGCACATTTTGCCCGTATGGAAGTGTATATACCCTCGTTAGCATAAATGCTGAGGGTATAAAAATTACATAAAATCCTTAAAATAGCTAAAATCGGGATGTGGCGTATATATATCAATACGTGTACTCAAAGAGTAACTCAAATTCGGAATTTGCCATATATATAAAAAATTAAGTTTATGAAGCACTAAAATACTTCTAATCATGCTAGTCTAGCACAGGTATTTAGCTCCGATATCTGGCTAGCTTATTTTGCTCCTTGTAAAAGATGGTCCAAGTAGTTATTTTATTTTCTGTGTAATAATCTTTTTATGTTAAGAAGACAAATTTCTATCGGCAACTTTAAACGCGTTTTTCTCTAAACTGCGTTTTTTTTAGACGTGTCACTCTTCTAGTAAATGGCCACTGGGAACATTTATTGTGAACATACAGCTAATTAGTCAATTAGTAAATGTTCTTAAAATCTTAAATCTTAACGGTATAAGGGGTACGGCCAACATTTGGACCAATTTTCAATACCACTAATCCACAAACAACTTCCAGTATGCATATTTTGAAAGCACATATTGAGACTACAAAAATCCTTGTAGGGTTTTGTCCTGTCAGATGCAGTTCGGATTTTATGGCCGCATCTAAACCGGGCTAAAACTGCAGTTTTTTTGCATTTATCGCGCCTTTATCTCAGAAACGATCAGGAATTTGGCCTTGCTGTCTTTGGCAATATTGAAGCCCTAAACTAGTAGAACAGACCACATAATTTTGATACCCACCCTATCTAGGGTATCAAAATCGATAAAATAAAGATAATTTTACGAAATTGCTGAAATTCAGGTCAGTATCAGCTAACCTATTGGGAGTTGAACCGATTAACATTTGCAGAAATCTTCCAAATAAAGTTCTCAGCAATTCTTCAGAACATGTTGAAGCTCTAAAATGCTTACTTCATGTTGTTTCAGCGGTATTTTGCTTCATATCTTTTACAACACGTATTTCAAACACATTTCACACCGACACACTATAGGTAATTTGGCGTGTTTTTGAGGCAAAAATTAATAGCGGTGGACTTATGGGCTTTTTATAGATTTTTAATGATTTATATGCAAAAGTAAGATAAAACAATGAATTACACAGTAAAATTCGGATATAGCGAAACTACGGTTATAAGAAACTACGTTAATAGCGAACAAAGTTTTGTGTTTTCAAAGAATTTTTCTTAATATTTGTACAAAAATTCAAAATTTTAAAACGACCACGATTATAACGAACAAAAGTTGTTAGCCTGCTAGTAGAATTTTTTACAATTTGTTAGGATCTCGCTTTAAAGCACAAGCGGATAGCGACGTATTTAAGCACTGTTTCAAATATTTTAACATATGATTTTTCTAAGAAAACTTTAATAAGAATTTTACAGGTGAACATTTTTATAACGAACGCCTGATATAACGAACAAATTTTATTTCCTATTCTCATTTAAGCTACTTTATTCGTTCCAACCAAATGAACACGGTTAAAACAAAAGAAAAACGGTTATAATGAACTAAAATACTGATCCGCCAAAAGATGTTTATAAACATTGATATGTTTAAGATATTGATTCGCGAAGAGATCTTTATAAATATTACTTCTTTAAAAGGACCAAATAAATCACCCAATCATGATCCCTAGTTAGAACGTATTACGGCTATAATTAAAAAAATGTTGATCACAGCACGTCTGTATATTTTTACAACCCATGGTGAATATTTCTTTAAATAAAATGTATTTTTATTTCAAATCGGATGCTTTTTTTGTGTTTAACATTTCCTTTACCAAGCAAAAAATTAAAAAAAAATATTTTTTCTGCAAGGAGGGCACCTTCAAAAAATTGATATAATTCAAAAAAAACGCAAAAAATCACACTATGGTAATTATGTAGTTGATTCAGAACCCTTTGCTGAAGATATTCCCGGTGGCAGAATTTCAGACAAAGTTGGACAATTTTGTAAAAGTCTGTAATATAAAACTATAATTTTGTAAAAAAAATCTTAGGTTGTATCCTATATGACGATTATTTCTGCTGTAACAAACATTTTGAAGAAAATTATTTCTTAAAACCGAAAGTACACACCGCCACTATTCCACTGAATATCATATATATGTATTTAATTACACTGTGCAACATTTTAAGGGTGACCTTGTGCAAACAATTCGAACCGAGGATTTTTTGAAAGTGCAGACCCAAATGACAAGAAACCCTAGTTGGGTTTTGTTGTGTCAGATCCAGCTCGGATTTTATGGCCCCATCTAAACATAGCTAAATATTGAGTTTTTAAAGAAATTCGGGGATATATCTCTGAAACCAATCCGAATCTTCTTCTTTTGACCTTTGAAGCAAATTTGTAGATAAGGGCAAGAATAAAATATTTGAAAAAATAATGAACTCGAAAAACTACATTTATTGCCTCAAATTTCAAAATATATGCAAAAATTCCACAATTTTTATACATTTCGCACCGTATCTCCAAAACCGTTAATTTTTCTGAATATTTTCTTTGGAAAAATATTCCCTGGAATGTAATACACAACTCTTCAGAACATGTCATTGTTGTAAAATGCCTCTATGCCGTTGTTTTCAGTACACAATAAAAATGTCAATAATATAGTGAAATTCGAAATGCGAGAATAAACTGTTGCACAGTGGTTCCGCCCGTGGACAAAAATCGAAAAATGAACGGCGACAAATTTCATTGCGATTGAACTAAATATTCTCTAAACATATCAAATTTTTAACATCCAGCCTTATTTTTGTAAATTTACAGCGGTTATACGTCAAGTTGAGTCGAAGAAGTTGAAAAAAATTCATCCGCAAAGCATTCGTAGGTTATGAGTAAAATTATAAAAAAAATTGGAGAGGTAAATGTGCAATTTTCAAAATGAAACTTATAGGTGTTGGTATTGGCAATGTTTTTACGAAAAAACAAATTCATAATTCGTTTTCTAACTTAATTAAAAATAGATTCTTAATAAATGACTTTTTCTGCTATTTTTAATATAATTACTATTAATTTATGTTGAGTTTTACTAATGTTGTGAGCATTTGTGAGTCTCGATTTTTTTTAATGCAGGGGAAAGTCTCCAGTTTACGATTAATAAAAGTCCAGCTGCCCCCACCTGTCACCCGCTAAGTTATTCTTCTTACACCACGCCCGTAAAATCGTCAAAATTCCGAAAATCGGGAGGTACGTTTATATGGGAGCTATACCTAAAGTTGGACCTATACTGAACATTTTTGGCAAGGAGGTATTTTGCTCACTCAGAACTCAAAATGCCAAATTACAGCCAAATCGGTTGGAAAATGTAGGTAAAATCGTCAAAATTTCGAAAATCGGGAGTTACGTTTATATGGGGGCTATACCTAAACGTAGACCGATATTGACCATTTTTTGCATGGAGAACTCAAAATGCCAAATTACAGCCAAATCAGTTGGAAAACTTCGCTAAAATTGTCAAAATACCGAAAATCTGAGGGTACATTTATATGGTGGCTATTTATATGGAGGTATTTTGCTCACTCAGAACCCAAAATGCCAAATAACTTCCAAATCGGTTGGTTAATTTGGCCAAAATCGTCAAAATACCACAAATCGGGCGGTACCTTTCTATGGGAGCTGTACCCCAATATGGACCTACATCCACTAAAAATGGTTTTCTATCTTTTTGGCTTGTTATAAACCTACGGTTAAAAATTGGAGGCGGTAGCTCGATTAGAACTATTGTTGGCACTCTTTTCCATACAAGTGGGACCACTGTGTGTTGGTGTGAACTGTGTTTGAAATACGTGCTGTAAAAATATGATGCAAAATACCGCTGAAACAACATGAAGCAAGCATTTTAGAGTTTCGGAATGTTCTAAGGAATTTTTCAGAACTTTATTTGGAAGATTTTTGCAAAAGGTTACTTGGTTCAACTCCCAATAGTGTAGCCGATACTGACCAGAATTTCAGCAATTATATAAAATTTTCTATATTTTATAGATTTTGATGCCCTAGATGGAGTTTTTCTTATGCATTTTTTTAAAAGATACGTTCTACTAGTTTAGGGCAACAATATTGCTAAAGACAGCAAGGCCAAATCCCCTTTCGTTTCTGAGATAAAGGCCTGATAAATGCAAAAAAGTGTAGATTTAGCCCGGTTTAGATGAGGCCATAAAATCCGAACTGGATCTGACAGGACAAAACCCTACAAGGGTTTTTGTAGTCTAAATATGTACTTTCAAAAATTGCATACAAGAAGTTGTTTGCATTTTCAGTGTTGCATAGTGTTATTACCAAACTCTCACGAATTGCGTTTAAATTCTGCTCTGAGTTTTTATCTTTTTTAACATTTTTTATTTTGTTTGATTTTAGCTTCGAATTATACCGAGAGTTTTGAATATTATTGAAAACAAATTGCATATCCATAGAGTTTTACACGTTCTTCCTTCGAATTAAATTAGAAAACTCGCGTTATTAAAAAAAAATTACTTTTTGCCTAAAAACCTGTCCCAATTACCTATAGTGCGACAGTATATTCTTGCATTTCAGATAACACCATATACATATTTATTAAATCGTCTTTGAAAAATATATTGAAAACATCGTGATAGAGGCATTTTACAACAATGACGAGTTGTGAGCTACATTCCAGCAAATATTTTTCGAAAAGAAAACATTAAGAAAAAATTAACGGTTTTGGAGATATGGTGCGAAGTGTTCACATTTTTAGTGTGTTTTTAGGTTTCCACGATTTTGCTTGGAAACCGCAATTCGTATTGAAATGGGATCAGAGGAAATGTTGTAGCTGTTAAAGTTCTCTACAAGATTGACTTTTATGCTTTTTTCCTAGGTTTTAACATTTTTGAGATGTAGAAGTTGAATGAACTGACTGTATCGCCTCCTTACAAAACAATGTCATGCCACGGTGCGCCTTAACTAATGGAAGGTGCTTACACCTGGGAAGTTTTTCAAGATTCTGAACCAAAAATGTTCATATATGCCAAATGGCCATAAACTATATTTCATTCATACACCTTCTTCAGCTATAAGGATGATTAAAGATGTCCCAGCTCAACAATCATATCATTACGAACCAGAACATAACCAAGCTCATTTCTCAAACATTTCTGTGCCTTTAAACAATAAACTAATACTTATTCTAACCTAAACAAAAAGTAAACTAAAGAAACTATATAAAATAAAGCGACAAAAAAATAATACATACTACAATAGATTTTTTCAATCTAATAATAATATTATTTTAATTTATCATAGGTATTATCTTACGCTTCTTAAAAATATAGCTATCCCTTATCTTTGCCGGGGCCCACACTAACACCCAATAAATGTTCACCGGCCATAGTCAGACCAGCCGGTTGATGGGCATAGTTACGTATCTGATGCAGAGAGATTAGTTGATTTGGAAATGCATTTGAAGCATTATTTTGGTTGACGTTTTTATTTTGAAAACTTATTGCGTCATACAAGTACGGACGCTGGGCCATAGCGTGATGCGATAGGGTATTCAAGTGTGGAGGCATGGAATTGATCGGTGTAAATGCTGAATTTGTGGTGGTTTTTGTAATGCTCGATGCATCGTAGGGTCCAACGGTGGATGGTGTAGAGACTGTAAAGAGAAAAATATTGAATGTATGTAGAAGATATAAAAACGTTTGGTGGAAAAAAAAAAGAAAAACAAAAGGAAACTGATGAGGATCTATGGCGACAGCCGAAACTATAGTCTTCTCTGTTTTACCCCGTTGGTAGGCCTCCATCAGACCATCTGCTTTTTCAGATGTATGACATCAGCTGTTCTGTATATTAGTATACCCAAAGTGACAACATACATGTGAAAAAGCAGATGGCCGCCTAAACAATGCCAAATGTTCCACGCTAATATATTCCAAATAGTAAGCCTAATTTGGTATTATGATTGACTATTTGGAAAATCAATAAAAATGGGATTCGGAAGATTCCTCAAATATAATAGAACTCATTACAATTTTAGCCATTTGTCTACTTACCAATATCTTCTCGACCATTGTCATTCATGCGATGATGATTCTGCAGATCATTATGAGGATTATTCGATTGACCGGCATTTCCGGCCTGTTGCTGCTGCTGGTGATTGCCATAGTCCATGTGACCTTGTTGCTGTTGTTGAGAGGAAGGTTGCTGCTGTTGTGGATTTGTTTGCTGTTGCGGATGATGTTGAGATGTACCCTGCTGACCGTTATGATGCTGCTGCTGATGTGGATGTTGGTTGTGATGTTGTTGCGACTGTTGTTGTTGCTGCTGCTGTTGATGCATAACATCATTTAAGTTGGCAGCAGAATCAGGACTTACTTTGGGCCAATAAGAATTATCGGTGGGTGCTATTGTTACCGGTGGCAAGGTTAAATTATTGCGATTATGCTGATTATGGACCCCACCGGTAATAATGCCCGCTGTAGAGCCAGCCGCTCCTCCTCCTCCTCCGCCGCCGCCTGCTGCTCCTACACCTGTTGTAGCCGAACCGTTATTAGTGGAAGGATTTGAACCTACTGCAGGATTACTATTACCTGTGGTATTGGTGGTGGTTGATGCTGCTCCACCACCTGCAGCTGCCGGAGTCGTTCCACCCGCCGGATTATTGCCCGCATTTGTGACCACAATTGGCGGTCGCTTATCGGTACGTTCTGCATGCTTTTGCATATGTTTATTCAGATATGTCTCCTGGGTATAGGATTTGCCGCAGTACTGGCAAATGTGTGTCTTTAAATGTTTCGATTCCTTGTGCTTGGGTATGTGATCGAGTAGCGAAGGTTCATCGGAGAAACATTTATAGCACGAATTGCATTTAAATGGTTTATCGGTTTGGTGGCAACGTGAGTGAGATTGAAGATTGGAGAGCTGAGAGAATGCCTTTTGACAGCCAGGATGTCGACACTTGTATGGTTTATCACCCGTATGCGTCCGAATGTGTTGCTGCAGATGTGACAGTTGAGTAAATTTGCGCTGGCAAATCTCACAGCGATATGGTTTTATGCCCAAGTGTATTCGCGTATGCTGTGAAAGATATGAAGAGTTGGCAAATGCTTTTGAGCACTGGGTGCATTTGTAGGGCTTAGATTCGCGCATATGCATTTGGGTGTGCAGTTGTAAGTCTGCTTTGGATGTAAAGATCTACGAAAATGGGAGAAAGAAATAGAATTAAGTGAGCGTTAATAAGAGAAACATAAAATAAATAGAGGAATAGCATTTTTGGTAACATGTTTCAATGCCTTGCAGGGCAGAAAAGGGATAAGAACCTCTTGCCGTCTATATGTTTGTAAATGTAAGTCCCATTTGTTTTTATACCTTGGTATCCTTAATATCCTGCAGTTGCATTTGATGATGCGGCGACGATGTGGACGATGAAATGCCATTGTTGTTATCATTTGGCTGTTGTTGCTGCTGCTGTTGTTGTCGATTGTGATGACGTGTCCCGCCATTGTCCACACTATTACTGGTCACAACAATATGTTGATTAGGATTTGGTGGATATATTCGTGATTTACGACCACGACCACCTCCTGAACTCACAGTTGAACTAACAACCCCTGTGGTAGAATCGGCCAATTTTGTATCCAAACAAAGCGATTTTTGATGCAACAACACCGCCTCAGCTATTGAACCATTTGGCGTTGTTGTTGTCGATACCGCACCCTGTACTTGATAATGTGACTGATGTTGTTGCTGTTGTTGATGTTGTTGTTGCTGTTGCAGTTGTTGCTGCTGGTGTGCTGTGGGTTGTTGTGTATAATTGAGAACAGAGGTTCTCAAATCGGCGGTATTTGAAAAAACGCTCAATGGTCCTAAGGTAACACGTTCGTTTAGGGTATTTCTTAGTTGATCTATGGATCGGTGTACGGCTTGTGAATACTCACCGCCCGGTGGTATTTCACCAATTAAAGGAGAATTGTGATGATAGTCAAGACCACCGCCAATTGGACGATATTCTATTAAACGTCCTTCCATTGTTTATTTGTTTATGTATTAGTACTTGTTGTTGTTATGATGTCTTAAATTCGTAATTTCCAGTGGATTATTTGTTGTTGTTATTTGTATTTATTTAACACAAAATATTTTCCATTCATTTTGTTTTTGTTGTGTTTTTGTCTTGTTAAAAGTCTTTAAAAGTTTTGATTTAGGTTTGTAGTTTTTATTTTATTTAAGGAACACTAAAGGATTTTTTATTAAAAAAATATTATATTTATATATTTTAATAGCGTTGATAAAAATGTTGGTGAATTTTTCATTTTTATTTTACAATAACCTAAATATAAACCACTGCGTCTGGAACAGAAGGACAACATTTTTTTTGTAACTTTTCCAAAAAAACAAATTTTATAAATGCTAAAGCTGGTAGATTTCTCAAGTTCTGGAACAGAGCTGAACACTGTGGTTGTATACAATAAAAATGTTATTGTTTTGCAATTACATACATATATTGCTTAAGTTTTGAAATCATACACACACAAAAAATAAATCTGCACCCTACAACGCTGTTCCTGGATTGTAAATTGTCAAAGTATTTCGTCTTTTTTTAATTTAATTGATATTAAATTAAATTAATTAATAAATTAAAATTATTTGAATTTGTTTGCAAGAATATTTTGTAGGTGTTTGACACCACATAAATAAAGAAAACAACTGATTTTATGTATTTTGAAGTCTTTAGTAACATTATCAATTTCTTATTATCAAAGTTCATAAGATAAAAAAAAAATAAAAATGTTTCTCTTGTTTTCACAAGTTACACCATTTTGTTGGAAACACATCTTTGGATCATCATCAATTTTAGTTTTATTTTGAGAGTGTAAAATAAATACTGGGGAACACAAACGTCTTTAATCGTAAATTTTTGTGAATACTGTTTTGGATTTTCTTTGCACCTAATATCCGAATTACATTGTGCACTTAGTTGAAACATTTCCCTTACTTAATTTTATGTAACATTTGCAAAATACATACATTCGGAAATTTTCTACAATAAAGTTTAGTTTTAGAAACATATTTTTCTGTTTATTTAAGATGCTTCGAAACCAAATTTGTTTAAAAAGTTTTTTACAAACACATAACTAGAATCTAAAACAACGTTTATAATAACGATTACAAGTTAGAAATGGCCGCTAAATTATAAGATATGTCACTTTTTGACTTTGTATTAGTTTTTTGTTTAGGATATACAGAAGCGTATAACAAATGTCGTCACTCATACGCCTAATTTCAATATTACAATATTTTGTTTGGTTGGTAGGTTATAGTCAATGGTTTTTTCCTGGTCTCTTGTTTTCACAAGTGACACCATTTTGTTGGAACCAAATCTTCGTATCATAATCGTAAATTTTTGCAAATACTGTTTTGGATTTTCCTTGCCCCTTATATCCAAATATAATTGTGCACTTAGTTGAAATATATCCCTTACTTAATTATATTAAAAAATTTGCAAAATCTATCCTGAAATTTTCCGCAATAAAGTTTAGTTTTGCAAACATATTTTTCTGTTTATTTGATATGCTTCGAAACCAAATTTGTTTAAAACGTTTTTCACAAACACATAACTAGAATCTAAAACAACGTTTATAATAACGATTACAAGTTAGAAATGGCCGCTAAATTATAATGATATGCCACTTTTTGTCTTTGTATTAGTTTTTGTTTAGGATATACATACATACGTATGTCGTCACTCATACGCCTCATTTCAATATTATATTTTTTTCTGGTCAAACTTTTGAAAGGATAAAGATATTTTCATTACTCTTTTTTTGTACGACAGGTAACACAATCAGCATTCCGTTAAATCTAGTAGTTGTAGAGGAATTCAAGGTCAAAGTCAAACGTTAGAGTTTTGTTTACTATTTGTCATCGAAATATGAGTGTTTTTGCGATTTAATATAAAAAACTATAAAAAAAAAATAATTTAAAAAATTGATTTTCAGTGTTTATTTATAAATGCACTTAAAATTAAAACATAATAAATAGATTTACTATACCGAAAAACCTCCTTCGAACTTCCAAACAACCTCCACCGAACCTCCGAACTTCCGAACAACTTCCTCTGAACCTTCGTATCATTAGGAACTCTAAATGCCAAGTTACAGAGAATTTTGGCTACAAATGAAGATAAAATCCTCAAAATACCTGAAATCGGATGGGAACGCTATATGGGGGCTATAGAAGAAAATGGACCTATATTGGTTTTGGTTTCATATTCATGTATTGTCATTCAAGTCTCCTCTTCTGAACTTCCTAAAAATCTCCTTTGAACCCTCGAACAAACCTTTCCGAACTTCCGAACAACCTCCAACGAACCTCCGAACAACCACCACCGAACTTCCGTACTATCTCCTCTGAACTTTCCCCACTGAACATGGCCTATCAGCCCTAACTAAATTACAGCGTGCGGCTATATGGAGTTTATAACAAAACCTGGACCTGTGCCCATAATTTTTGGTGGGGAAGTTTCTGTACCATTGGAAACTCCAAATGTAAAGTTACACCGAGTTCTGGCTAAAGATGAAGATAAAATCCACAAAATACCTGAAATCAGTTGGTAACGCTATATGGAGGCTATAGAAGAATATGAACCCATATTGTATCTGGTTTCATATTCTTGTATTGTCATTCAAGTCTCCTCCTGCGAACTTCCGAAAAATCTCCTTCGAAACTTCGAACAACCTTTTCCGAACTTCCGAACAACCTCCAACGAACCTCGAAACAACCACCACCAAACTTCCTAACTATCTCCTCCGAACTTCCCAAAAAAAAAAACAATTAATTAAAAAATACTCCTTGGGTTATCATAAAACTATGTAATCTATATATGGGGAATTCCAAGTGAAATCGGACAGTTCGGAGAAAAGTAATTTTTGATTTCAATTGTTTTTGGTTCAATTTATGCTCCTAGCCAACAGAACATTTTAGTATATTTTAAAATTATTTTTTGACCAACGGTACAGAGATATCGCCTATTGAAATTATCGAATTTTTAAAGAATTATGTTCAAATAAATACTCATAACTTCTTTAATATTGGTCCAAATGGGACCATCTTTTTTTTGATTTGTTTGTTTTTTTATCAGCTATCGAAAAAAATATTTGAAATAAAAGTGCACAGTGGGCTTCAATGCCATTTTCGGGATTTAATATTTAAAATCAATTTTTAAACATGATTGCACCCTTCGATTTTTTCAAAAAAAATTTATGTTAAACTACGTTCAATTACAAAAATTTTAAGCCCTATGTGGTAATGGGATTCAAACAATTACTATTTTTTCTGAATTTTTTAAAATTTGTCAATACAATTTTTCCTTAATACCTTTGTCCAAAATTTGTATTTCTGTATTTTTGAAGCTAAAAGTACATATTTATCATTATATATTATATATTTATCATAAAAAATAGAAAAAAATCCACAGTGGACTTTAATGGAATTTTCGCTGATGCATTTTCAAAATCGAAAAATGACGCAGTTTTTAAGATGTTTGAGATAAATTCATAAATATAAAATCAAAACAAATGTTTATAAATGAAATTTTTAAGTTTTTTAATAAAATAATAAATTTTGGGCAAAGGTATAAAGGAAAAATTGTATTGACAAATTTTAAAAAATTCAGAAAAAATAGTAATCGTCCGAATCCCATTACCACATAGGGCTTAAAATTTTTGTAATTGATTGTAGTTTAACATAAATTTTTTTTGAAAAAATCGAAGGGTGCAATCATGTTTAAAAATTGATTTTAAATATTAAAACCCGAAAATTGCATTGAAGCCCACTGTGCATTTTTCTTTTAAATATTTCTTTCGATAGCTGATAAAAAAACAAGCAAATCAAAAAAAAGGTGGTCCGATTTGGACCAATATTAAAGAAGTTATGAGTATTTCTTTGCATGGAGTTTTTACAGAATTTGACTTTTTCAAGGCGCGATATCTCTCGAACCGTTAGTCAAAAAAATTTTGAAAATATACTAAAATGTTTTGTTAATCAGCAGCATCGCCACAGCAAAATATAAAGGAAATCAAAAACCTCATCTTGAAAAAGTGTCCGATTTCACTCAGAAATCCCCATATTAAAATTTCTGAAATTCCGCGTTGGTCCGGAGATATAGCATCAGAATCGGATGTACCTCCAAAAATTTAAATTTTTTATGCAAATATCTATAGAATGGTAACAGATAATGTCTCCAAATTTTGGATGTGTGAAGGATTTTGGTCTAGAAATAAATTTGCCAAATTATATTAAAATCGGTTCAGATTTGGATATAGCTCCCAAATCTATTTTCGGTCGATTTCATGTATTTTCTGTATTAAATACGATATGTATGTCCAATTTCAATGAATTTATATTGAAATCGGTTCAGATTTGGATATAGCTCCCATATATATTATCGTCCGATTTTAAGTATTTGATGGACCAAACACGTTTGACGAAAATTGGCCTACAAATAAATATATCAAAATAT
Source organism: Musca autumnalis (assembly GCF_047663935.1). Classification (NCBI taxonomy): domain Eukaryota; kingdom Metazoa; phylum Arthropoda; class Insecta; order Diptera; family Muscidae; genus Musca; species Musca autumnalis. The sequence goes on from NW_027411644.1 coordinate 106,982,920, forward strand.
ATTTTACCTTATTCGGGGTAGCGAAGCGCATCCGGTTCAGCTAGTCTAATATATAAAAGGCAATGTGTGTATGTTAGTATGTTCCGTATAGACTCATAAACCGCTTAACCGATTTTCTTGAAAATTTCAGAGAATGTACAGGGAACACCGGTGGTGAAAATAGGCTATACATTTTTTTGCATTTCGGAGGGGGCGGGGTAACTCCCCTATGTCCTATTTTTTAAAAACGCTTTTTTAACAAAATTAACTAACATATCGGAGAGAAAATTAATTTGCGAGACAATGGTTGTTGTTTCTCTGATCCTAGGTACTAATTTGGGGCCTAAAGACCCGACCACGCCCACTTTTTTTAAATAGCTTATATGTATATCAAAAACTGCTTAACCGATTTTCTTGAAAATTTCAGAGAATCTACTGGGAGGACCCTTGGTGAAATTAGGGTATATATTTTGTTGAATTTCGGAGGGGCGGGGTACCTCCCCTATGCTCTATTTTTTAAAAACTCTATTTTTACAAAATTGAGGAACGTATCGGAGAGAAAATTAATTTGCGAGACAATGGTTGTTGTGTCTCCGACACTAGGTACTGATTTGGGGTCTGAAGACCCGACCCCGCCCACTTTTTGAAATAGCTTATATATCAAAAATTGCTTAAACGATTTTCTTGAAAATGTCACAGAATCTACTGGGAGGACCCGTGGTGAAAATAGATGATATATTTTGTTGAACAGGGGGGAACCTCCCCCATGCCCTATTTCTTTGCAAACGATATTTTAACAAAACTGAAGAACGTATCGGTGAGAAAAATAATTTGGGGACAATGGAGGTTGTGTCTCCGACCATACTCATTTGGAACCAGACCACGCCCACTTTTTAAATATCTTATATATCCAAAACTACTAAACCGATTTTCTTGAAAATTTCAGATAATGGATAGTGATGACCCCTGGTGAAAATAGGCTATATATTTTGTTGAATTTCTGCGAGGGCGGGGTACCTCCTCTTTGCCCTATTTTATTAAAACTCTGTCTTTGCAACAAAACTTACTAACGTATGGCTTAGAAAATAAATTTGCGAGACAATGGTGGTTGAATCTCTGACCCTAGGTACTTATTTAGGGCTTAAAAACCCGACCATTCCCACTTTGTTAAGTATGTTATATCTCTGAAAGTATTGAGCCCATTTTCTTTAAAATTTCCGAGAATGTACAGCGATGGCCCACCATGAACACTAGGGTTATGACTTTTTTACAACCTCATATCCCTGTATCATAGCGTGATGAGTTTTGCCATAAGATTACATAAAATCTTAATTATAAGGTGATTCGGTGAAAAAACCTCACGCACAAAATGATTTTAAAATTTGAATTTATCAAAATTATGGACAAATTTTTGAAGTCACTGAAAACAGATATATAATTGAAAATTAATTTTAGAGCCACATGAGATAATTAAAATGACAAAAATTTATTTCTCACTATTTTTCTTCAATTCTGAGAATCGTAAAAATGTCGTAAACGCTTTTATTCAAAAATATAATTTTTTAACAAAAAACAAAAAATTTAAAATTTTTTCAAAGTGACTTTTTTCGCGACTTTTTTAATATTTGAATGGAATAAACGTTATTATAGTTATTAGTAGGCTTATATTTATTCATTCGTGCAACAAAAAATTATTTTTTGAAAAAAATTTTTTTTTTCATTTCATATATTTTTTTCAAAAAATTATTTTTTTAAAATCGATTTGTGCGTGAACTTTTTTTATATTTCAATGGAATAAACGATAGCATAGTGATTAATAGGCAAAAGTTCATTCATCCCTGCTACAGGAAATCATTTTTGAGGGAAAATGTCAAAAAGTCATAACCCTAATGAACACCCGTGGTGAAAATAGGCTATAAATTGTTTTGAATTGATTTTTTTTGAATCGGAGGGGACAGGGTACCTCCACAAAACCCTTCTTATTTTAAAACACTTTTAGCACGCCCATTTTTTAAATACATTATATCTCCAAAACTTCTGAACCGATTTCCAATTAATTTTCAGGTGATGTACAGGATTGGACTGGCGGAAATAGGCTATATAAACTTACGAACGTTTTTTCCCAACCCGTGTTACATATTTTAGCATTAAGACGCGATCACTCCCAATTTCTGAAATATGTTACAAATCAATGGAAATACCAAATGTTATGCATAACGAAGCTTTGATCTTATTGGAAAGCAAGTCTTTAAATTAGAAGGCAACATATCGATAGCTATAGCTTTATCAGGTATACATTAAAAGAAGGTACAAGGACGACACAGTCGACCCTCAAGTTTCCACTGGACATTCTTTTGATTGAATTGAACACATGCAATATTAAATAGAAGTTATCATCTGGAACGAATGAACGATGGCACATAAAAATTCCAAAGAAGCTTTACAACGATTCTTGAAGGATTTAAGAGAAATTCACGTTTAGATTTCAAACAAACACTTTCAGTTATACTATTCCAGCAGATGAAATAAATGCATGCCCCAAGTCATCAGTTAACATACCGCCAAAATTTAATATAGACGCCAACATTTCCGAAGATGTTTTATTTATAGTCACTTGCAGTTCCCGACTAATTTGCGATGCAAGAAAAATATAATTTACTTAATAAAAAGGTAACATAAACGTTTCAAGGGCCAGCAAGGCGGACCGGGCCGGCTAGTAACTTATATAAAAACGCATATATGTACTTAAAAAAATTCCATTGTGTAAAATGCTATAGAAAAAATACACGATTTTACTAAAGCAATTTCAATAAATTTAAAAGTGTGAATGTGTGAAACGGTCTGAAAAAGAACACTCTCGGGCATTTTTTGCTGCTCCCTAAAATTTCCAGTCCACTTAAGTTGGAATTTCGGTAAAATTGAGGAAAAATAAAATATCCCACTTCGTGTAAATGCTACGGTAATTTATTAAAATTGACCTATGGACCTATACTGATAAATTTTTGAGGGAAAGTTTTCTGGTTATAAAGAGGACTAAGTACACTTCTATAGGGGCTTTATGAAGTCGTGGACCTATACTGATAATTGAGGCGCTCCAAGCGCCAAAACGGCCTAAACCACATGTTTGTTTTTATTTCAAGAGGTTCAGGTTAGATCTTTATAGTCACTTTAATTTTTTTGTGCATGTGGGTTAGGCCGTTTTGGCACTGAGCGCCTCAATTCTCTTCTGGAATATTCTATACTCCCTTGGAAAAGTACTGGCATTTCGGTGGGATATTGAGGTCACAACCTTCAAAATACCGAAAATCGGGGGTGCCATTGCGTGGGGGCTATATTATGACGTGGACCGATGCCGAAAAATTTCAGCTGTAAAGATTAGTAATCCCAACGAAGACTAAGTACCAAATTCCAGCCATTTCGGTGGGAAATTGACGCCACAACCACCAAAAAAATCGTAAATCGGAAGGCACCGTTCTATGGGGGCTATACGAAAACGTGAACGTATACCTATAAATTTCAGTTGGAAAGTTTTATACTTCTAGCGAACACTTAATACTAAATTTCAGCCACTTCGAAAATCCGAAAATCTAGAGGTACCGTTCTATGGGGGCTAGATGAAGGCGTGGACCCATACCAACAAATTTCAGATGGAAAGTTGTGTACACAACGAAGACTAAATACCAAATTTTAGGCATTTCGGTGGGATATTGATGCCAGAACCTTCAAAAAACCGAAAATCAGAAAGTACCGTTTTATGGGGGCTACATGAAGGCGTGGACCTATACCGACAAAATTTCAGGGGGAAAAATTTATACCCCAAATGAACACTAAATACCAAATTTCAGTCTTATCGGTGGGATATTGAGGCTAAAACCTTGAAATTGCAGAAAATCAGTAGGTACCATTCTATGGGGGCTATATGAAGACGTGAGCCTTTACCGACAAGCTTCAGGTGGACAGCTTAGACCCAAAAACGAAGACCTAATACCAAAATTCAGCCACTTCGGTAAGATATTGTGGCTAAACCTTTCAAAATACCGAAAATTGGGATGTATCGTTCTATTAGGGCTATATCTAAACGTAGGCCGATGTAGCCCATTGTATCTTGACGGAGGGACGGACGTATAGACGGAGATGACTGTTTCGACTTAGAAATTTATGCTGATCAAGAATATATATACTTTAAAGGATCTCCGACGAATATTTCTATGTGTTACAAACGGAATGGCAATGACATGAAAATGGTTGTACGAGATGCAGTTGTTAAAAGAAATGACACAATATACACAAATAGTCATATGTTACTCGCATATGCTGACGACATTGACATCTGTCACAGCAACGAGGTAGAAGACCAAAAATAAGAAGAAACGTGTCCCGGCGTTTATCCCTATCACATCCACTTTTGCGGTTATGTACCCCAACGACCTGAGGCCTTGATGTCAAAAGGGATCACTTTGTCAGGCACATATCTTCCAAACTGCTAAAAATTTCTCTTGGAAGCAAAGTTGTAGCTCTAGTCTAAGAGAATAATAATTGTGAACTCAATAAACAACTTTCTAGAAAATACGAACTCTGTAGAAACGGTTCTTAATTGCCAAAATAGCAAAACATTTTTATCCTCTTTTCTCGGTTTCCGATTCATAGATACCCAGCCGTTTAAGTTTCAAGGAAACGATCAACCACAATAATGTAGCAAAGATATCATCAAACAACTTTCTGGAACATACAAAATGTTTATGAATGGTTCTTAAATGTGAAAATAGTCAAAAACTTTGAAAATATTCGATTTTTATACTTTTTTCAACGATTCTGGTCACAGATACCGAACCGCCCAATAATTAAGGATACAATCAACTACAAACATGTACCTAAGATTTCAGTGATAGGGAAAAACGTCGTCTTCTTATTTTTGGTTTTTTATCACGCTACGGTGTTAGAATATGGTTAAAAATTTTCCTGTGGCATAGTGTAAGTAACTTATACATGTAAGAGAATCTGCTAAAGTGGATTTGTCAGTAAACGGGGACAAGACCAAGCTGATCTTATCGACGCGAAATATAATATATATATATATAATTGTTCCACAAACATCCCAGGCGGGACAGGGGAGACTTCTCTCATATCAATGAGTGCACCCCGATTCATATTCAGCCTTATTACGGTTGGCGTAGTCGTATCCAAAATTGCAAATTGACGTGTCGTAACGTCTAATTGGTATTATGTATGTCGTACACGACATTTTCGCAACGACTAATTGGTATTATGTATGTCGTATACGAGATATTACAACTCTGTATGCCATTCTTTTACAATTTTGCTACCACAGGAGGCGTTTTATTACGAGAAAAGCTGTGAAATTAGTCGTTAGAGATTTTGTTGACGACAACAGACAAATTTCTTAAAACGTTAATAAAAACGAACAAATAAAATGGATTTAAACCAGAATGCGGCACACAACAACAACAATTTGAGCAAACACTGTTGTCAGTGCATTGTTTTTCAATTAGTGAGTGGAGAGAGAAGCTCTTTTTGCTTGCTCGCGAGTAAGGAGGTGCCGCATTCTGATTTAAACAAAAGGTATGTGTCTATATTACAAAAAGATTATATATTCGTATAAATTTTATAATATTGCACATGTTTTAGAACAAAAGTCACCACCAAGAAGCAGTTTGACACAATGGTCCAGATTTTGCAGAACAATCCAAATTTGGCCAGAGGTTACAGCAATGGAATAAAAAAATTAACGTGAAAAAAGAGTGGAATTAAATTAGTACGAAACTCAACATTTTAGGACCGCCAGTACGAACAGGTGAGGGTTGAATGAAGTCTGGGCTGACTACAAATTCAAGTTAAGGAAGAAGTTAGTTCACAATCAGGCGGAATGTCGTGCTACAGGTGGAGGATCCTTCAAGCAGTACATACTAACAGACACGGAAAAATCAGCATCAAGCTTGTTACAATTGGATACAATTGTAAACGCGGGCAATCAATCAATTGGAATCCAGCAGCCTTCATCGCTTCGAGAAACACCCACTGAAGAAGAACTGTTTGAAGCATGTATAATCCATGAAGATTTAGAAAACCACGATCCCTGCACAGTTACTCCCCAAAGCGTAAGCAGGTCTCATGCAAAAGAGCAGCAGGTCGTAGTGAATCAGGATCCCCGCACAATAACCCCTGTAAGCATAGGTATCACTCATGGCAATGAGCAACAGGTCCAAGTGAACCAGGATCCCTGCACAATAGTCACAAATACCCCTCACAGAAATGGATTTCAGCAACAGCAACTGAGTATCAGTAATGGAAAATATGTTTGATTCTTGTCGTAACTGTTTTCGTCTTACGTTTAAATCGTTCGGAATATACACATCCTCATCGTCAGATATAAAATAACCCACACTTAACATTTTTATGGTTTATTAATAAATAATTGTTTTTTATTTTAACTGACTCATTTTTTTGTTTTCTTTTTTATAACAGGGTGGCGTGTAGTTGTGGAAAATGTTAATAATCTTCAACACCCTGTATTTTTGCAATCTATTACAAAACAGACGTAGTCGAAAATTTTACATAATACCAAAAATTATTGACTACGACAACGCCTACGACTACGTCTACGACACTTAAACGCCTACGACAACGCCAACCGTAATAAGGGTGATTAGCTCAATGATATGGGACCTACTGTTTATCACCGAGTCCGAACGGCGTGTCTAAGACACCACTTGTAGAGAAGTTGTACAAGGCTGAAATACTCAGAAAATGTCGCCAACATTACTGAGGGGTATTTTTTTCGACGCGAAATGCCTTCATATAAATCGGACCAGCTCACTGTGGTCGAACTTGTATGGGAAGAGCGGCCAAAAATACTTACAGTGCAGATATCAATACGAAATTTGCAGTAAAGACTAGTTAAGCAACACAAATAAAAAGGAGTAAAAAAATTTCAACATAGGTCCAACTTTAGGTATAGCCCCCATAGAACGGCACCCCCTGATTTCTGGCATTTTGGGGGTCTTGACCATATATTTCAATGAAATTGGCTGAAATTTGGCTATCGGTATTCCCTAGAAAACCTTCTTGCAATTTTTTTGTTTGAATTGGGTCCACGTTTTGATCGGGGTCCCCATATAATTGTACCACCCGATTTTCGGAATTTTGAAGGTTTTATATAAATTCGAAATGGCCGAAATGCCACTACATCTTTCCTGCAGGTAAGCTACCCCCAGAAAATTGCCAATTAATGTAGGTCGACCCCTTGCTGTTATCCCCATAAATCGGTACCGCCCAATATTCGGTATTTTTAGGGTTCCAGCCATAATAATCAATCAAAATGGCTGAATTTTCCAAATTATACATTGAGGACTACATTTTGACGTATCCTTCATATTAGTGAAGCGCACAGTATATCTTCTATATACTTAAAAAGCTGAAATGTATCACCTGCACATTTGAAAAAAATGCCAAAAACACCCTGAAAGGTACCCTTAGTATTTTGGGAACAAGTTTCAAAGTTGCGAAAAGTTGCAGCTGATATTTTGAAAATAGAATCTATAGACTACTACTTATCTTCTAAAAAAAAATGTCGTTGGGGGGAAAGAGGGGGAACATAACTAAAACTTTACATGAAATTTAATTATACTGAAGAAATGACATTATAAAAGTCCTTCAGTCAAAACACGTTTTCAATAATTAATCACAAAAATTAACAAACGCAAAACTGCATAAAATTAAGTTAATACATTGTTTTTCAATATTCGAATTAAGTTTGGTCTATATAGAGTTCATTTAGTTTGATATTAATATTTTACTTTCGCCTAACTTTTGCATTGAATTCACCTCGAAATCCAACCTGTTAAAATTTCTCTTTTTTGATGCTATTCTCAAAGAGTACAGTAAGAAGTAATCCATAACAAATTTATTTTAGAGAAATTTAACATGTTAGGAGTAGATATGAACACATTTGGTACCAAAAATTATACATTCATTTTTTTATTTTGGCCAATGGCATCGACCACTGAGCATCTGTGGAAGTTGGTTCATATAATTTTGAGGTAGCTAAAGACTTCGTGGATGAACCCGCTTAAAGACGTATCGTATAAATGCGGGCCGCATTGTTGTACACGCAGAACTGGAAGGTCAAGGCTTCGATGGTGTAAAGAAGTGGAAGCCGTGATCGAAAAGCGCGTTATTTCAAATTGAAGCAGCAAGAGGAAAGGAATTGTAATCTTTTCTTAGTTTGGCTTATAGGACAAATGTTCTGAAAAGGGCGCACTCAGTAAGTAAGTAATTGAACACATATCTTATGTATGTATTTGGCCAGATATGCCACAGCGCTCCAGATCATGTGAAGAAATATACGAATGATCAACATGAATTAAACAAAATTTGCATTAAAAAACTTTTATTAGTTAGAAAATAAACAACTATTCCTTTGACGTTTATTCAAATAACAAACCTTGCAGAATAATATATACTGACCCTAATTTTCCGTTAGCTGCAAATCTGTGAACCAACAAACAACAACACATCTTAACCTTTATTTTGTGGTTATGAAGAAGACTACGAAAAAAAAATCACAAAAAATTTTTAAAGAAAATTGAGATAAATAAAAAGGACAAATATGAAAGAAACATTTTTTTGTGGCAGTCAAAAAGAATTTTTTCCTAAGTTCAATGCAAATGCTGCTTGGGTTGATTTCTTTTACATCCAATACACTGACAGACACACCAAACGCAAATCAACTTCATGAACAAACTCTTTCCGGGTAGTTGGGAGTTTCATACCTCATACCTGTGTATGCTGTGGAATTTTGGTTTAACTGTATTTCATCCATACACTCACTCATGTATGGATGAGTATCTAAATCGACGAAAAGAAAGCGGAAATATTTACTGAAATCGTGACTTTTTTGTTAGTCCTTTATGTAAAAAAAATCTACGCTCTCTCACGGGCGTCATAGTTCTCTGTTACTCTTTCGTTCTCTATACAACTTTAGGCGATTTGTTTGTCTGGACAGAGAAAGAGAGAGAAGAAGTATTTCAAAACTAAAAAACAAACTCGAATTCCAAGCAAAAGGATGGGAAAAGAGAACATTTTACAAATCAAGTAGTTGGAGTAGATGAAGTCTGATAAAATTCGTATATTTTTTGAATTACTTTGCTTTTTTCTCAAATTTTTTTTGAATTACTGCAACGATGGGTATGGTCGTAAAGTGGGCAGTAGTAGCAGGTGGGTGGGTAGTTTGGTTTGGTTCGCGTTGTTGGTTGTTTTGGTGACGACGTTTTTGATAATGACGTTGCTTTTGTGGCTGTTTTGTTGTCTGCTCGTCTCAGTATTAGTGTCGTCGGAGGTGGTGGTGATTCTGTCTGTTGTTGTTTTGTCTAAAATTTTTTATATTCTTTTGCTTGGTTTTTACCCCAAAATCTTTCGTATTTTTTTGTGATGATGACGCGAAATTTGTATATCAAAAACACAGACGTAAAAAATACCAAAATACATTTGCAAAGTATTTTTTCTGTTTCCTTCTTTTGTTGCTGCGGCTATTGCTGCTGCTCTGTTGGTATAGGTGAAATGTCAGAATAACGGAAACAGTTGAGAGGGTTGAATATTTAGTGGATATTGTTTTCGATGTAAATTTTCAATAAGAGGAAATTTCCTGCCCCTTCCTTTTTTTGCATAACAAGATATTTTGTCTGTCTACCCGTATGTCTAAGCTATTACGTTTTTCGTTAAGGTTAGGGCTATTAGCTTTTGCGAACGTGGTATATAAAATCCTAGTGTAATTAAAGACCAATAAATTTAATTTTAAGATATTCAAAAAATTACCAGTATTTTAAATTTATATCGATCTCTAAACCAAATAATATGTGAATCATTTAAAAATTTTTCACATATTATTCGGCTACGCCGGAAGAAATATTCCATCAGCTTGTGTGAATTGAGACTTTCATGCATGGTCAAGTCGAATATCGGCTACACAACCAAATTCCGTTTCCCCAAATAATGTATTTAGCATTTGCCGGCAAAAATATACGAACTTATGGCTTATTTATTTTTAAGGATTGTGGAAGCTTTAAATAAATTCGGACATTTTGTTTTTGGATTTTGGATAAAAGTGCAAGCGTGTTTAACTTTTCTGGAGGATGTGCCTGAAGGAATGGACGGACATAACCAATTTAGGAAGTGGATCTAATTTTAGGAGTTACTCCTTTCGATACTTTTCGTAATTAACCATTAATTACCGAGCAAAAATTCGGATCCGTTAGTCATTATGTAAACCGTTACAAAGTAAAGTAAACAAAAATAAGTACTTATGTTACTTCTTAATAAGTTATGAGTACGGTGGAACAGAGCGTGTGTATCCGACTACAAATCAGAGGGTTGTGTGTTCAACGCTCACCGCCGCACACTTGTCGAAACCTCTGATCTAGCGGCGCGAACGTAAAAAAAAATCAAACAATAAAATTGCTTAATATTTTCCATTGTATCGATTACAGACACTTTGCTGAAAAAAATTTTGGTTTTTTTCGTTTTGTTGTTGTAAATATTCACGGAATGAAAAAGGAGAACGACTGATACAATTCTGTCAAGAACACAGTTTTAAGGTTGCTAATACTATGTCTGCCACCGTGGTGCAATGGTAAGTACACCCGCCTTGCACGCAGAAGGTCGTGGCTTCGATTCTCCGGCCCGGCAACATCAAAATTTTCAACGGTGGCAAAATACCCCTCAGTAATGTTGGCGACATTATAAAGTGGTGTCTTAAGACACGCCGTTCGGACTCGGCGATAAACAGTAGATCCCATATCATTGAGCTAATATGAATCGGGGTGCACTCATTGATATGAGAGAAGTCTCCCCTGTCCCGTCTGGGATGTTTATGGAACAATTATATTATTATAATACTATGTCTCGCCTCCATCCATGACGACTTTACACCTGGAAATCGCCACAAGACAATAACAAAAACATTGTTAGAAACCAAATTGACTGCATTTTAATAAATAAGCGATATTCCTCCTTCGTAAATAAATGTTCTACGTATCCAGAAGCTGATGTTCCCTCGGACCATAATCACTGTTAGGGAAATTACAGATAAAGCTAAGTTAACATTCAACAAGTAAGAAAGGCGTTAAGTTCGGCCGGGCCGAACTTGTTATACACTCCACCACAAGTTGTATTGAAGTAAAATGGAATAATTAGTTTCCTTTCGTGTATGAAAATTTCAGCAATTTCGGTAAAACAATGTGAGGCACAATTCTATGGGGGCTATTTCAAAACGTCGATATATACCGACAAATTTCTGACGGACAGTTTTTAGGATCAAAGAAGACTAAATACCAAATTTCCTATATTTCGGTAAGAGAATGTGGCTAAAACTTAAAAAATACCGAAAATCAAGAAGTACGCTTCTATGGGGATATAGGAAGACGTGGACCTATACTGATAATACTCTTCTGGAATATTTTATAACTCTTGGAAGTCGAAATAACGAATATCAGCCATTTCGGTTGGATATTGACGTCACAATCTTCAGTATTACGAAAATCGGGAGGTACCGTTCTATGGGGGCTATATGAAGGCATGGACCGATACCGACAAAGTTCTGGGGGAAAGTTTTATACCACCAACGTAGACTAAGTACCAAATTTCAGCCATTTAGGTGTGATAATGAATCTAAAACCTTCAAAATACCGAAAATCGGGAGGTACCGTTCTATGGGGGCTATATGAAGATGTGGACCGATACTGACAAAATTCTGGGGCAAAGTTTTATACCCCTAAAGAAGACTACGTACCAAATTTCAGCCATTTTTATAGGACAATGAGGCTAAAACCTTAAAAATACCGAAAATCGGGAGGTACCGTTCTATGGGGGCTATATGAAGGTGTGGACCGATACCCACAAAATTCTGGAGGAAAGTTTTGTACCCCTAAAGAAGACTACATACCAAATTTCAGCCATTTTGGTAGGATAATGAAGCTAAAACCTTAAAAATACCGAAAATCGGGAGGTACCGTTCTATGGGGGCTATATCAAAACGTGGACCGATATATCCCATTTTCAATACCAACTATCTGCAAATAATAAAAACTTCTGTACCAAATTGTGACTCTCTATCTTTAAAATTGCGAGCTGTATCTTGATTTCAACAGACAGACAGACGGACGGACAGACGGACATGGTCAAATCGACATAGAATTTTATGCTGATCAATAATATATATACTTTATAGGGTCTCCGACGAATATTTCGATGTGTTACCCCTAAACAAGTCTACGTACCAAATTTCAGCCATTTTGGTAGGATAATGAAGCTAAAACCTTAAAAATAGCGAAAATCGGGAGGTACCGTTCTATTGGGGCTATATGAAGGTGTGGACCGATACCGACAAAATTCTGGGGGAAAGTTTTATACCCCTAAAGAAGACTACGTACCAAATTTCTGCCATTTCGGTGGAATATTGAGGCCACAACGTTCAAAATACCGAAAATCGGGAGGTACCGTTATATGGGGGCTATATGAAGGCATGGACCGATACCGACAAAGTTCTGGGGGAAAGTTTTATACCCCTAAAGAAGACTACGTACCAAATTTCAGCCATTTTGAGAGGATAAAGAAGCTAAAACCTTCAAAATACCGAAAATCGGGACGTACCGACAATTTATGGAACAAAGTAAAAAACTCCGTGAATACTATAACCAGCAATATCCTTGGAACCACAACATCTAAAAGAGAGGACACTTGGATGACAGACGAAATACGCGAACTTCGCATAGAAAGGAGCAAACATAAGAATATTGGGAAATTAATCAAGAGATAAAAGTTGCAACTCGGGCCGCAAAAATGCGCAATTAAATAAACAGTGCCAGGAAATTGAAAGAGTCCAAATCCTACATGACGATTTCAATCTCCACAAAATGTTAAAAGAGGCACCTGGGATATATTCAAAAAGATCATCTGCATTTATTTTCGATGAGAATAACACAGCCATATATGAAACTACAGAAAAGAAGAAACACTAGGAAAAATATATTAGACGTCTATTCACAAATAACACAAGCATAGCAATGCATAACACAGATAGAGAAGCCAATTTTAGAGGAAGACGCATTACAGAAAGCGAATTAGATGTGGCCATAAATTCAAAGAAAAATAACAAAGCTACCGGGCCGGATGAAGTCCCATCTGAATTGATGAAAGAAATACACAACTATTGTTGAAATTATACAACCAAATTTATGAAACAGGACAATACCCTCAAGATTGGCTGAAATCTATGTTTATTACGATTCCCAAGAAAAATAATGCGAAGACATGCGGAGATTATAGATTAATAAGTCTTATGAGTCATTGCTTAAACTATTTTTAAAGATAACCCAGCAAAATGTTTAATGCCAAAGATGCCATTCAATCATGGGTGCAAGTGATCTGGCATGTCATCTTTTTAGCATCTTCATCGATAAATTTTATATGAGCGTGGACCCCAAAAGATGCTATTCATTTTTGGATCCAAAGCATATCATTTACATCAATGCTTTGACATGTCATTTTCACCAATGCTTTGGCATGTCATTTCCACCAATGCTTTGGCATGTCATTTTCTAAAACCCTTTGCAATGACGTTATCATTACGACTAGAGTTTTAACAACGTTGGTTGTGGTTTCGAGTCTCCGACAACATCAATCCTATTTTAAATAATTAATATTATGTATTTAGAAAATTTGTATAAATAAAAACACAAAATTCATCTCTATTGGATCGATGGAATGGGGTCAAATACTGATGAAAAGATCGGATCTTTCACGATTTCTTTCGCATGGGTTCAAATGCTGATGAAAAGATCGGATCTTTCACGACTTCCTTTGCATTGGTTCAAATGCTAATGAAAAGATCGGATCTTTCACGACTTCCTTTAAACCAATGCAAAAGATGCCATGAAATCACGTCATCGCATGGAACCCCTTTTTTCAAATTTTGCTGGGAATACATAGGCGCATATACCATATGTGCTTCGGCTAATATGGGAAAAACGCAATTTGGTTTCCAGGAAGGCAAGGGAACTCGAGAGGCCCTACATAGTTTGAATGTACTCATACAAAACTGCCGCTATGTACAAAAATATGTCTAAAATATGTCTAAACATCAATCGTCAGCTCGAAGTATAAAGGTAAGCAAAGAAAAAAGTTCAATGAGAAGTTTTTCCTTGGTCCCGGTCCACACTAGCGTGAATTTCATTAAAAAATTTCATGAAATTAGGTGTTCTTAAATCGAATTCCCCACTACAGAAATTATATGATTTTACTCTACTGTGGACGTCGATCTAGAGACGCATAATTTCATATCGAAATTTCAGTGAAATTACTGTAGTGTGGCCCGGGACTTGGCAACCTCACACAACTCCGACGAAAGTGTCTGCGAAAACCTCTTCCACTAATAAACTAGTTGTTTTCAAATATTAAAACAACAACAATGGGATTAAGCCAGACTATTTTGAAAAAAAAAACAAAATTGCAAACGCTATCCCAATAAAAAACGCCACAATGTTTCTAATTGAAGACACTGGCACGACGTGTGTTGTTTTTGCTGCAAAGCAGACCAACCAAATTTTGGTGTGTGCATTCGTTGAAATTCGACGACACATACTAGTGGAAGAGGTTTGAATTGTTTTCGCAGACACTTTCGTCGGAGTTGTGTGAGGTTGCCAAGGAAAAACTTCTCATTGAACTTTTTTCTTTGCTTACCTTTATACTTCGAGCTGACGATTGATGTTTGGGTATAAAAAGTTTCTTGTTGAAGAAGTTACTGAAAAATAACTTCGGTGGAGAATATCCACAAACAAGAAACAAGGGAACTGATGAGATCCAGTGGCGTGGATCGAAACTATAGTATTCCCTGCCTTACCCCTTGGCGAACAATGCCAAATCTTTTCCACTAATAAACTAGTTGTTTTAAAATATTAAAACAACAACAATGGGATTAAGCCAGACTATTTAAAAAAAAAAAAAACAAAATTGCAAACGCTATCCCAATAAAAAACGCCACAATGTTTCTAGTTAAATAAATTCTTATTAAAACTAAACAAAGTTTATTTTTTAATTGATGGAGGAGGATGTAAATTAAATTAAAACAAGTAAAAAATTATCAGTCGGCTTTGCCGACACAGATATACCCTCAGCCTGTGTGAATTGAAATGTCCATCTATTGACAATATCGAATCTACGGATTACGGATTTTGTAGCCGTTTTTGAAATTTGAAGACAAAAAATATATTTGGTTTGAAGCTCAAAAGTGTTGCGGAGGATGTACTTTAAGGCCATAGTCCATTTTGGAAGTGGATCTTATTTTGGGATCCATTCTTTTTGATAGATTTTATGCCCACCGGTAATTTCAGTTGGTCACTTAGAGGTTTTGGGCCACGATGTCAGGAAAACATAAACTCGCTTAAACAGGACCGCAATGAAAAGCATCGGTTTAATTTTTCAAAGGTTCGTCGAACAGATCCCAAACTGCGCGTAAATAAGAATGTTGAAATTTTGTGGGGGGTAACCTAAGTAGAAGACCGATTTATGAAGTAAAACTTAATTTGGACTATATATTAGGAGATCCAAGGTTTGGACGGTTACTTCGTTCAGCAGATATAGCGGGTATTATTTTAGTGACATTTTTTAACTTTTGGGGGGATGTATCGGAAGGTGCACACCGATAGTGCCAATCTTCAAACTTAAACTTAGTTTGGACTAAATTTTACGAAGGCCAAATTTTGGACTGAATTGGCTGATCCGTTCGAGAGTTATCATACGCATAGTGACATAGGGTTTTTTACAGCTTTCGGGCTATTTTCTCAGGAAGTATGGACTTGCCCTCAGAAAAACTTGCACCGTCGTAATGGGTGCAGCGAACACAAGTTGTTACAACAAAGATAAAAGCGATTCGAAATCAGGCCTTAAACTGCATTTTTCCGAAATTTTGTGTGGGAGGTAACTGAAGGTGTTGACATATATAGTCCATATTCAAGCTTGATCTATGCCTCGTAGAAACATTACGATGCGCAAAGTGACCAAATCCGTTAGGAGTTATCGTGGGTACAAATTTTCCGAATATTTTCGAACTATTGTGGGAGAGGTACCTAAAGGAATAAACCGATATGGCTCACCTTCGAACTTAAACTAAGTTCAGACAAAATATTACGATCGCCAACTTTTAGACCGAATCGGCAGATCAGTTCGAGAGTTATCGTGTGCACCAACCGCTACACATTGTGCCATAGGAGAATTTTAGAACTTTCCGACTTTTTTCCCAGGAAGTATAGACTTGCCCCATATAAAAGTTGTACCTTTGTATTGGGGTCAGCGAATACAAGTTGCTACAACAAAAATCAAAACGATCCGAGAGCAGGTCCTAAGCTGAACTTTTCCGAAATTTTGTGTGGGAGATACCAAAGGAGTGGACCGATAGAGTCCATATTGGGACCTCATATATGCCTGGTAGAAATTTTACGATGTGCAAAGTATGGACCAAATCGGTGACTCTAACAACAATTAAATTCTTTTGTTAAATGTTGATTAAAATATTATTTCATGCAATTTTGGCTTACGTGAAAAATCGTCATTTCAGGCCATAAAATCGTCAAATCGTAAATTTCAAATTTTGGGCCAAAAAATTGTCAAAATGACCATAAATCGTCAAATTCGGCAACACTGGGGCTATACCAAAATATTAGCCCATGTTGTTCATATTTAGACCGTTATTACCCACAGACCCAGACTGGGTTTGTGCAAAATTTAACAAACATGTATCCATTCGTTTGGAATTTAAAAATTTCGTGCCTGTAGATTAGTGATTTCGACCCTAGTGCTCCGGCCAGACAACATCGTATTTTGTAAATCTAATCTCGTCTTATTTTCCTGAGAATTCCAGGAATTTAATGTACTAATAACAAAATAATTATAATGCGGCTCCATTTATTGCTATTAGGAAAAGTCTCCTTTATTCCTTTTGTTAGGATCATGGAAAATAGTTTTTGTTATCATTTCCTTGTTAGTGGTGATAAATATGAATATTCCATATCAAAGAACACATACAAATAACAATTAATTCATTAGCCCAATAAATAGTTACATTATTACTAATCCACAATCGCTTAATGTTATTAAATTTAGAAATTTCCTAAATTTCGAAATTTATTCATACATCATATTTCCTGGGAATTCCATCAAAACGCGACATATACTCCAACCGAAAAAAAAACAAAATAAAATAAAACCTGCAGCACATTTAAAATTTCACCGCTGACATAGAAAAATTCTAATGTTGTTTATAGAAAAAAAAAAACACACGATTTTTTTCTTCCCTTTTTTCGCTCAAATATGGAGGACAACAACCAACAGGAGAGAAAAAAAAAATAATGCCAACAGACAGTGAAAGCTACTGGTAAAATCAACAGTTCGATTAGATTTTTTCTAAATTTATTTTATTGCATTTGTAATGGTGGGTGGGGTGGTGTGTAGAGGAATAAAGAAAAAATACACATAATAAAATGTCGGGGAACTGTTGGTAGACCATATGATGTTTATACCGGCATTTTGGCATTCCACAACAGCTAGACCGACAGACAGACTGTCTAACATACAACAAAATTTATCGGTATTGTGGTAGCGAATGTACACCGTCCTTGTCATATGTGTGTATGTTGTACTGTTTGTGTGAACATGAATGATGTGCTTGTATTTGTTTCTCTTTTCTGCTATACTTTTATTTTATAATTCTGTGAATATGTGGTGGGGGTGGTGATGCCGGTGCAGATGATGTTGGTGTTTTGCTAGACAAACATCCCGACAGTATTAGAAATACAAATAACAAAAAATATCAAAATAAAAGTAAGAATAACAAATGACAGCGAAAAAAATATATTCTATATTGACTTAGTAAATGTCACGGAACCTATTGTTGGTGCATAGTGGTTTATAAGTGAGTTATGCCATAAAATTATTAGATTTAATGTAAAAGAACATCCGACAAGGTTTATATCTAAAGGCATAACTTCAAAACACTTTTTTAAGGCAACATTATGAATGTTAATCTTTGCAATTTTAAATTAGTTCCATCAGTTCGGGAAAAATATGACTTGGGGCGGCCACATCGACCTGATCTTAACTGGGCTGGCGTTCGTATGCTGCGATGGATGGGGAGTGATCTCCGAGTACGACATTCACACTATACCTTTGTACCGCTTGCCTGATCTACAGGTTCTCGTTTATACCTTTGGACCCCTCTCTTCAGATCATAAAGATCTATCCTGACGTGGCTGGGTGGAGGAAGCCCGTCCACTAGATTGTGGTATTGATGCTCACGGCGGTAACACCGTTTGGGCACGATAATCGATAATTCCGTTGTGTTGATGTACCGGTTAAATCTTCGTCTCTTCAAAAAGAAGATCCACTGTTGTCATGAGGAGGCACCCCGTTGCAGTGCTCAGGGCGGCATTCTGGCAAAATGGAATATTCCGTCCTATTGCTTGATAAAAGGTCAACATAGTTTTTTTTGTCAGCACCCAAGTGCTGCCGACCAGGGACTTGAGAATATTGTTCCTACTTTTGATCTTGTCGCAAATAGCTGTGGCTTACGCGGACGACTTAAACAAGATGTCGGATGTTACACCCAATACCTTGAGGTAGTTAATGGTCGGAAGCAGGGCATCATCGTCCAATATGTTCAAGGGGATCCTGTTTACTTTAAGAGCCAGGTGGATAATAGAGTGATCGTGGATTTAGTGGCGGATATTTTTATATTCCTCAGATATGCCTTCTGGAGGGTGTGGAATTTCGGAAAGGTAAAGGTTAAATTGTTCCGGGTGTATCGCCTCGCCTTGTAGAGCTCCCTGTTTTACTCGACGGTTTTTTATCCAAAATTTCAGAAACACGGCTGGAGGAAAGCTTTTTATAGGTCAAGAGCCACCATAACTGTTCGTCCACACGGCCTGCTTTCGGTCAGTCCTCGACTGATATGTGTGGATATGGCGTATATGGCTGTTGTGGTGCTTTGTATTCTCCGGAATCTATGTTGATGTTGGGCAACGGGAAAACAGCTTCTCATCGTAGGAAGGAGTAGTGCCTCTAGAATCTTTACACAGGCGACAGGAGGGACGTCGGCCTGTACGTTTCACAACCGCTTGTATCCTTGGCTACAGTGGCAGGACCATCCTGCCAATTTTCCAGGTTTGTGGTACAATATGGGTGGCTGACGATAGATTGAGAACATTTGTTAAATACTCAACTTCGGGTTCATCCAGTTGCTTAAGCATGGTTTCGCATTCCGGATGACGTCTGCAACATCGTCCATCGTAAATTGTGGTGGTACCTCCACCGTTCTTATACGGCGTTGCACATTCCTCTTTGCCTTATCACTCTCGGTGTCCTCCATAAACTGTCGGTAAAAATAACATGCGCACCTCTTCGGATCAGTTACTGTCACGCCTTTGAAAGTAACAGCCGTTTTAACATCCTTCTTATACAGATTCGATGGTGATTTAATCGTTGCCCACAATTTACTTAAGTCTGTACCAATCTTGCATTGCTTCAGGTGGTCAAGCCACTTTTTCCTCCCATGCTTTTCTACTAGGCTCATGACTTCAAGAGTAGGGTCTTCAGGGTTCATACGACGACTATCATCACTCTTTGCTAGTCCATTCGCCTCTGCTATCAAATTTGGTCTGATTGCGGGTATTCGACAAGCAGGTA
Organism: Musca autumnalis; assembly: GCF_047663935.1. Classification (NCBI taxonomy): domain Eukaryota; kingdom Metazoa; phylum Arthropoda; class Insecta; order Diptera; family Muscidae; genus Musca; species Musca autumnalis. The sequence goes on from NW_027411644.1 coordinate 107,002,645, forward strand.
TATAGCAAGCGAGCGGCTGCAGCAGTGATGATATTCCGGAAAATCCACTCGGATAGCTTTCTGAAGCGGTGATTGGTAAATTCTCTGAACCCTAATCAGCATTTTCATGGTTCAGAACAGTAAGGCGATCAGAAGTTATGAAGTTGGATGGTGGTCTGTCTGGCAAGCTGTGATAATCTCCTCTTATCTTCGTAGGAGAGTCTTCATGCACCGCGCATTACCCCTCTGGCCATTGCCTAGGACAGAATGCCAAAGCTCATGATGAACATTGAAGTCCCCGAGCATCAGACGGTTATTGCCCTCCACTAGCGAACCAATGCCGGACATTAAACGCAAGGCACAGCTGGTCATGGGCGGTATGTACACATTCAGCAACTCTACCAAGGCAGTCCCATACTTTACTATTTCCACGATACATTCTATATATGGGTTTCTAAGTCAAGCTAAAACGAGATAGGTCTATACTGAAAAGCAGACTGGTGTATAAGGAAGGCAATTCTTCCTCCTCCGCAAAATGTTGTTACCATCGCAACATTGCAAGCTACAGGTGACGGTGAGCTTTGTTTCCTGGAGCGCGGCGACAATTATGTTCCTCCAACTCATAAAGTCTACTATTTCGCTGACTTCGTTGTGGAGACCGTTGCAATTGATTTGCAGGAATGATGCATATCCGAATTGGAGACACGTTAGGAGGAGAAGTTGGAGACACGCTTGGAGATGTTGGGCATAGCAAGCAGAAACATAACTTCTAATGGCGATTTAGATCAGATCAGCCTCTGAAATTCATCCATGCAAGAGAGATAAATCTGTACTAGGCGAGATAAATCTGTATTGGGTGTATAAAGAAGGCAAATCCTCCTCCTCCTCCGCTTCCTGTACGATCCTTCTGCAAACGTTGTAACCATCGCAACGTTGCAAGTTACAGGTGACGGTGAGCTTCGTGCTCTGGATTACGGTGTCCATGATGTCCTTTAACGCATATAGTCCACTATTTAGATGACTTTGTTGCTGAGACCATGGCAATTGAATTGCAGGAATGATGCATTTTCGGGGCACTGAACAATAACTCAAGGTGTGAGATGCTGTGTTTGTTGTTGTTGGGGAGGCTACGGGAGGTCTCTTATTCCGACGACGAAGTTGGAGACACGCTGGGAGATGCTTTGGCGCAGCAAGCAACAACATAACTACTTTCGCAGTAGTCCTGAAGTCTACTAAGACCTGAGAAGCCTTTGATGTGCATCCATTCTCTACATACATTACATATCACCAAAGTGAACATATGGTGGATGCGGATCTAGCAAACAGACCAGATGGCCAGGGGTTATTCACTGTCCCGGCACGGACCAAAAGAGCATGCCCATTATACGAACACAAACACAGAATTGTTGAGGTGACGGCACTTGATCGATGATTCCTCCGAATCAATCCGGTGCACAGCATCGGCCGCCATACATGATCGTGTTGATATTTAACTTCTGTGGGGGACGTACTCCAAAGAAATATTACGATATACAAAGTTTGGCCCAAATCAATTGCTGCCTTCGAGAATTTTCGTATTGACCAGACAGACGAACGGACGGTCTTGGCTAGATCGTCCTAACTCGTCTGGAACAGACTTGGTGCAAACATATTTGGGGTCTTAAACCATTATTTCCATGTGGCAAGAGCTATATGGTGAGGGTATAAAAAATGCTCAGGAGAATCTGAAATCTTAGAAATGTTCCACAGTGTTATTGGTCGGAAAACAAATTGTTAAAAATATTGAAATTTTGCGTATTGAAGGAATTTTCTCGATAGTCTGGGTAACAAGTCGATTTCGGCGATTCTCTTAGGTGCCTTTAATACCGGTACAAAATGATATTGTATCATAGTTCTCATGATTATTATACCCTCTGCTTTGATACGACAAAAAATAAATTGGCGTCATCGAAATAATGGCTTTAGATCCCAAGTATGTTTGGTCGAAATCTGTTTCAGAAAATTTGGAGCCGATTGAGCAATGTTCGTCCGTCTGTCTGGCTGGCTGGTGCGCACGATTACCCTCGAACGAAGTAAGCGATTGGGTCCAAATACAAATCCCCCAAATGTTCAAAAATGTTCGCTAAAATGGTGGGCACGATAACTCTCGAAGGTAGTAACCCAATTGGTTATAAATTCGCATATTGTAATATTACTTCGAGGCATTGATCGGGTTTGAATATAGTCCATATATCGGTCTACTCCATCGGGTAGCTCCCACATAAACTTCGGAAAAGGTGAATTTTAAAAGCTCTTCTCGGATCGTTTTGAATTTTTTTCACCAGGTTGTCCTTGCGGCCCCCTTTATGACGGTAAAATTTTTTCGGGTGCAAGTTTCATACTTCGTGAGATAATGACCTAAAACCTCTAAGAAACCTTGACGACAACAACTAAAATGGGAAATCCGCAAAATTACTCTCGCAGGGAGTTTCTGATTGATCCTAACTTGCACATCGTATTATTTCATCTAGTCATGTATCAGGTTTGAATATTTGCAATATCGGTCCCGTTCTTCGGGTACCCACCACATAAAATTCGGAAAAAGTGAAGTTTAAGAGCTACTCTCGGATCGTTTGGAAACTTTTTCAGCAGGCCCGTTTTACGACGGTACATTTTTTTCGGGTGCAAGTTCATACTTCCTGAGATAATGGCCGAAAACCTCTAAAAATACCTGCCAGTACCAACTAAACTGGGTAGTACGTAAGATAACCCTCGAAGGAAGAAACCGGTTTGGTCCAAACGTTTTACATCGTATTATTTCTCACAGGCTCGAATTATGTCCGAATATCGACAGCATCGGACCACTCTTTCGGGTATGTCCCACATAAAATTTAGAAGGAGTGCAATTTTAGGACTCTTCTGGGATAATTTTTTATTTTTAGCAACTTGGTTTGTGTGCGGCCATAGTTGAGATGGTATACATTTTAGGAGGCATATCCTATAGACGTCAGAATTATTATGTTTCGTTATTTTCTTTAGGTCCAAGGCTGAGGGTATATCTCTGTCGGCACAGCTGACTGATACTTCGTTACTTGTCTATATTCCTAGTCATATCCATCTTCTAAGAGCGTTTTCCTACACTTGCCGCATGGTAGAACAAGAAAAGGTAGCAGCAATACCCAGCTGACTGAACTGGGCTGTAATGTTAGTGTCAAATTACATACGACATTTTATATATTTATTTCTATGTTCGATGTATATTAGGGATATATATTTTTTGAGGAACAAATTTATTCATCAGAAAAATAACTATTTCCCATAAAGGCTTCTTTCTTCATATCATTGACATGTAACCTCCTCCAGGTCCGAACGACATGCCGCACACTAAAACACCGCTTATAGAGGCGGTAGAATATTTGTTAATAGAAACAAAAACAAATTTCAATGTGGTTGTTGTTGAGTTATATTTGTTGTAGTATTTACTTCACCTGGTTTGTTCTACCATGCACTTGTTGAGTTTTCAACCAGGGCCGAACCGACTACTTCTTCAACCATAGCCTGTAATACGAGATTGGACTTTTAGGACATTGCTTCCAATGGCAAATACTAGCTCTTCAACAAAATCCAGTTTTGTGCGAATTTTTACTATTTCATTGTCTATTTTGAATGGTATACTGCGCCTCCTTCCTTCTTTTCATCTCTTGACGCTTTATGAAGTCATAAGGCATCTTTGACATTATTTTTTTCTTCTAACAATTCCATTGGACAACCCTACACCACTGTATTTTCCCTGTTTGTCCTTTTATTTGTGTTATTGCTTTGCTGTTGTTTTCTTTTCAATTTTTGTTTTTTATAACGCTATCTGTCAGGTGAAAGTTTATTCATTCACTCAATGAATGATTCAATGACTGACTAACTGTTCCGCAATTCTTTTAGTTCCTGCTACTTCTGTGGCCATTATATTCTATATTTTGGCTAAATGCATTTAGAATTAAAACAACAAAAAATAAACAAATGCTTGGCTGTGAAGAGTGAACTAGGACATGTGAATATATATGTATGTGTGTGTTTTCACCATTCACACATACACGCCATGATTCATGGATGGTTTCTTTTTTTCTCGAATGGTTGGAACCAGTGGTTGTTGTTGTTTTTATTTCTGATGCTTAAATAGAATTTTATTTTGTGTTAGTAGTAAAATTTAGAATATTTTAGATTTTTTCTAAATTGTTCATGGACACACTCAAACAGACATACATAAGTATAGCTGTATGTTTTGTGTTTATTTGCAATGTAAGTTTTTTTTCGTTGCTTTGTAAACATTCTATATACATATATTGACCTTGAACATGGTTATGTTGCAGCTGTTCGCCGGGGGATGTTGATTCTCACGTTGATGTTAATTGTAACATGATGATGATGATGATGATGTTGTTGATGATGCTACTATTGGCAGTTTCAAGAGAAAGCGACCAATTGAGGATGAGAAGAATTGTTTTCTATTACAACAACACCAACAAAAGAGCCATATTTGTTTAGATTGAATAGAAATCATGCTGTTGCTGCTGGTGTTTTTATGGGGTCAATAAGTTAATTTGCCACGTGACTAAAACATTTACGGATACAAATAACAAAATTGGGATGGCGGGGATGGTTTTAATTTTAGAAACGTGTACATATGTAAGTAAGTCGAAGAGATTAGAAAAATTCTAAATGAATGTAATATGGATGTGGCATATAAGGTTACTAATCTGCGCAACAAAGACTTCATTTAGATATTTAGGATTTTCTATGATGCACATCACGGATTTTATGAATATGAAAAATGCGTACTTGTTTCACTGCTCAATTTTCTTATATTGTTCTTACTTAGGAGGAAACAATACACTAAAAAAATTAATCTTGTAGTCGTGATCACAATGACCTCCCGGTATTACAATTTCAACAATTAGTGTTTAATGCGTGCGAAGGAGGTACTTGAAAGAATGGACCGATATAATTCATCTTGGAACTCGATCTAATTTTGGCAGTAATTTATTGTGCTATTAATTAGTTGGTCACCGTAGGTTTTTAAGTGCTTTTAGGTCATTATGTCAGGATGCAAGGGCTTGTCCACGAAAAAAATTTATGGTTGTCATCAGGATTCCAAGGATTAACTTCGATGAAAATTTCAAAACAATCCTTGATCAATACTTAAGCTGCACATCTGCTAAAATTTTAAAATGGTGCTAAGGAGCTACCAGAAGTGGAGAGAGAAGCTCTCTTTGCTTGCTCGCGAGTAAAGGGCTGCGGAATGCTGCTTTATACCCACAACCACGAACAGAGTTGAAGTAAATATGAACAAATAGTTACTACTAAGCTCTTCATCTACGTTAATTCTAATTCCTTGGAGGAGAATAAACACAAAATTTCAGCCATTTTGTTGGATATTGTGGCCACAACCTTCAAAATAACGGAATTCGAGATGTATATGAAGACGTGGACCTATACAAATTTGAGGCGGAAAGTTGTATACGGCCAACGAGGACTAAATACCAAATCTCAGCCATTTCGGTGGGATATTTTGGCTAAAACCTTAAAAATAACTAACATCGTAGTTCGAGAATTTTATTTGTAATTCGTAACATTTGTAATTTGTATTATTCTTTTATTTGTAATTCGTAACATTTGTAATTTGTATTATTCCATTTGTGATTCGAATTATTCCACTTGTAATTCGAATTTTTCTATTTGTAATTCGAATTATTCCATTTGTAATACGAAGAATTCCATTTGAAATTCGAATTATTCCATTTGTAATTGGAATTATTCCATTGGTAATTCGAATTATTGCATTTGTAATTCGAATCATTTTATTTGTAATTTCGAATAAAATAATTCAAATTACAAATAGAAAAATTCGAATTTCAAATGGAATAATTCGAATTACAAGTGGAATAATCCGAATTACAATTAGAATTGAACAGTACCTCCCTATTCGAATTACAAATGGAATAATTCGAATTTCAAATAGAATATTTCGAATTACAAATGAAATTCTCGAATAACAAATGAAATGTTACGAATTACAACTAAAATTTTTCGAGTTACATCTGAAAAAGGTGTTAATACCAAATTTAAGCCATTTCGGTAAGATATTGAGACCACAACCTCAAAATATAGAAAATCGGAGGTACCGTTCAATGGGGGCTACATGGCGATGTGGACCTATACCGATAAATTTTAGGTGGAAGGTTTTATACCCCCAACGAACACTAAATATTAAATTTCAGCCATTTCGGTGGGCTTTTAAAGCCACAAACTTCAAAATACCGAAAATCGGGAGGTACATTTCTACAGAGGCTATATAAAGACGTGGGCCTCTACCGACAAATTTCTAGCGCTAAGTTTTATACCCTCAATGAAGACTAAATACTATATTTAAGCCATTTCGGTGGGATATTGAGGCCACAACCTTCAAAATATCGCAAATCTGGAGGTACCGTTCTATGGGGGCTATATGAAGACGTCGACCTATACAGACAAATTTAAGGGGGAAAGTTGGAATATTGAGGCCACAGCCATCAAAATACCGAAAATCGGTTTTTACCGTTCTATATGTGCTATATAAAGACCTGGACCTATACTGACAAATTTCAGGTTGATAGTTTTATAACGCCAACCAAGACCAAATTTAAGCCATTTCGTTGGGAAATAAAGGTCACAACCTCAAAATATCGAAAATAGGGCGGTACTGTTCAATGGGGGCTATCTGAAGAAGTGGACTTATACCGACAAATTTCAGGTGGAAAGGTTTATTCCCCAACGAACACTAACTACCAAATTCCAGCCATTTCGGTGGGATATTGAGGCCACAACCTTCAAAATAACGGAAATCTGGAGGTACCGTTCTTTGGGGGCTATATAAAGACCTGGACCTATACAGACAAATTTCAGGCGAAAAGTTGTATACCCCCAACGTGGAAGGGTATACAAATTATCAGTCGGCTTTGCCTACGCAACCGAAATCCTTTCTCCACTAATTATGGATTTGGGGATTTCAGATTTTGTGGCTACTATATCAGGAAGCATGTACTTGCTCACGAGAAACCTATTATCGCTGTAAACAGGACCACAAGGAGTAATATCGATATACATTTCCAAAGGATTTTCGAACAGACTCTAAACTGCACTTAAACAAAAATGTTAAACTTTTCAACTAAAGTGTGGACCGATATAGTCCATATTCGAACTTTATCTAAGATTCGCAGAAATATTACGGTATGGAAAGTATGGATGAACTCTGTTACTGTCTTCGAGAGTTATGGTGCGCACCATTTTAGCGAAAAGTTTTGAACTTTTGCTTGGGAGGTACCCTACGGAGAAATCCGATATGGGCCATCTAATTAATATTGGCAAGACTAAATTGTGGACCAAATCGGTTCATCCGTTAGAGAGTTATCGTGCGCTCCAACCAATACGCATGGTGCCATAGGCGGTTTTTACAGCTTTCGGGCCATTTTCTAAGGAAGTAGACCCTTGCCCCTGAAAAAAATTGTACCGTCGTAAAAGGGACAGTGAAGGAGTGGACCTATAGAGTCCATATTCGAACTTGATCTATGTCTCATGAAAATTTTATAATGTCCAAAGTATGGGCCATATCGGTTATTGCCTTTGAAAGTTATAGAGCGTACCATTTTAGCGAAAAGTTTTGAAGTAGAAGTGACCGGTATGAGCCGTTTTCGAACTTAAACTAAGTTTGGAGAAAATATTACTAAGGCCAAATTTTGTATTGAATCGGCTTATCCATTTGAGAATTATCGTGCGCTCTAGCCAGACAGACAGGTAGACGGACGGACATTGGTAAATCGAGTTCAGATTGTCTGAAACGGATTTCGTCCAAACATAGTTGACAGGTGTAGGTTCTCTCATCCATTGGGTACAACTGTCAAACTGTTCCTTTGCAATGAACTAGTGAATCTCAAACTATCGGATGTGCAAACGGCTGCGTCAATTCTGATCACCGCAGCTATCAAAAGCACCCCTCAGTCCGCTTTTTACGTGATCTTAGATCTACAACTTCTGGATATCCTGGTCCAGTTTCAAGCTGAGAGGGTGGTTTCTAGACTCCGAGAGTCTAGTGAGAGAGTTTGACAATATGGAAATGCGAAGGTATTAAACGTAAATATATGTCGACCTCTTTCAGTTTAGACTCACCCTGAGTAATTATGTTTTTCATCTAGCAATATACACAGATATAGATAGATGGAGAAAGACACTTGCGCCGATGTCTAATGCAAAATACCTCTG